>NC_040101.1:7002500-8202500 GCF_003369695.1 Bos indicus x Bos taurus | reverse complement strand
CTTTCAACATACATGGCCTGTGTGAACACAAAATCACATGTGTCAACCCCCTAAGATGTGAGCCTTGCAGTGACTGTAGCAGAGGCCGCACCCACCCAGACTGATGGCCTGGGGAACTCCCTTCTCTCTTCCACCCATTGAAGAGCCACCCGTCTAGAAGGGAAGGAACTTGGTCATCACCATCCTTGCGGTCCCTGTCGCTATCATCATGCTGACTGTCTGAATGCTTTACACACATACCCCATCTCATCCAACCCTCATGATCAGGTATATACTGTTTCTTCCTCCCATTTTTCAGACCAGGAAACTGAGGCTCTGAGAGGTTATGTGGCTTGTTCAGTTGCCCAGGTTCCAAGGGGTGGTCCATCCAAGCCCACAGCTGATGTGCCCCAGCGCTGCTGGATCCCTTCCGTATCCACGTCTCTATCCCCACACCCAGCACACAGTGGATCCTCGGTGAAGTCTGTCGACTGAATCCCTAAATGATGCTGACTTTCTGGCCTTCATTTTGTTGTAGGAGACCTCAGGGGACAGGAGCTTCCCTGGTGGCTCAGACAGTAAAGTGTCTGCCTGCAACACGGGAGACCTGGGTTCGATCTCTGGGTCGGGAAGATCCTCTGGAGAAGGAAATGGTAACCCACTCCAGTACTCTTGTTTGGAAAATACAGTCCATGGGGTCTCAAAGAGTCGGACACTACTGAGCGACTTCACTTTCCTTTCCTCTCCTTTCAGGGGCAGGTGGGGCTGCTCCGGGTGCTGGGGCAAAGTGGCGAGTGTTGCCCAGAAAAATCTCTATTACGCCCTCTCTCCAGGGCAGCTCACGCCAGACATTTTCTCTCAACTCAGTTTGCAGGAGACTCATGTGTGTGTGATGGAGCCTGGGGTTTTGTTTTGTTTTGTTTTTGAAAGGAAACTCTGAAAGGAACAGGATGGACATGATCCTCGTCATGTGCTTCTACCTTGACACTGAGATTCAGAGGCCTTGGCCCCCCAGTTCTAGAATAGCCCCCAAATTTGCATAGCGCTCTGCTGTGTGCAGAGCACTTTTTAAGCATCTTATCTTGTTTGATTCTCAATTGTGAAGTTATTACCCCCATTTCCTAGATGAGAACACTGAGGCCCAGAGATGGTGGCCAGTCACCCCTACTCAGCCAGCTCCCGAGAAGCGCGGCTGTGGCGTGAGCCCAGGTCCTCTGGGTATCAGAGGTCACGTGACCTCCCGGCCTCGTGTTGCCTCTGCTCTGGGGTGGGAGGGGGCAGGGGGGCGGGTAGAAGACTCTCCCTGGGCTGGGCCCTGAGACCCACTGCCCATGAGCACTGCGGGGAGGGAGCAAGAGGAGCTTGTCTCTGGTGTCACATTTAGCACAACAGAGCCATTATGCTGATTGTCTTCCTTCCTGGGCAAAAAGAAAACCGAACCCAAGGTAACAAGTGAGAAGACTGTTTGAAAGACCTCGGGGAGACCCCTTCCGGGAAGGGGCGTGGAGGAGAGTTGCCAGGTGAGCAGACAGTCTGGATGTTGTGTTTTCCCGGCTGGCTGTGAGATGCCAGGCTCCAGGACAAGAGAGAGACTCAGTGCTGCCCAGCGGGCCGTGCCACCTTGCAACCACTCTGCTCAGCTGCCCAGTCTCTTGGCCTCCAGGGACCAGCAGAAGGTCATTGTTTGATTTTTTTCCACCAGTTAGGCCTTATTTGAGACCCACTGAGACAGTCAGTTGGGTTTGAATTCACTACCTCCCTGCCCCAATCGCTTCTTGGCCTTTTGTCTGAGACCAAGTGTGAATTCACTCTCCGGATTGGTTTGTGGCCTCTTCAGGAGACGAGAAAATCCATAACGAAAGGCCATTAAGAGAGACAGAAGAAGAGAGGGTCTCTCTTCTTCCCCGGGACCGTGTAGATGCCCAGAGCGGCCATGGCCGTGTGGTCTTGAGCCGGAGGACAAAGCCGTCTTGCAGAACCAATGAGATCGTGAGAACAAGGTCAGAACCTTGACACCCCATCTGGAGCCTGCCCTGCTCTGGTCTTCTGGTTATGAGATGTCTGGGTGACAGTCGAAACCACTTTGAATCAAGGCCTCTTATTCCTTAGAGCAAAATCATCCTAAATCGATGCACCAAGAGTCTGGGCCTTATCCTGGAGGCAACGGAGATCAGATGGAAAATGTGGTGGTGGATGGACGGATGGGTGGGTGGGTGGGTAGACAGATGTGTTAACAGATGGGCAGATAGCCCTGCCTGGTCTAAAAGCATGAGTCTGCCATAAAGAAGACCAGATCTTCCAGAAGGTGTCTTTGGGAGTTTGGAGCAGAAAAGATTGGCATCCGGTAGGGGCAGGAGAGCCACTGGTCCATCACCAGGCATGGGGAGTTCACCCATCCCGCCACTGGGAATAAGCTACAGCCTAGAAGGACATCAGACCTCCAGTGTGACAGGGTGCCCACCAGAGGGGCAGTGCCCATCACCTCTCCACCCTCGGAGACAGCTCTGTGCCTGACTTGTCAACCCACGGTCATTGGAGGGCACCGTCAATCGAAAACACAACCATGTAATCCTGCCGTCACCTCCTGATTCTCTTTACCAGTAAACAGTGGGAGAAATTTCAGGTCAGAAGCCCAGGAAATGCCAGTGTATGGTCTTCAGAGAGCAGAAGGGATCAGATTAGGATATTTATCTTGCATGTGCTACTCCCATGAGTCACGCAGCCTGAGACCGTCACCTGCTGGATCCTGGTGTTCATTCAGTGTTTGGTAAGTGGACCACAGGATGCTCAGGCACTCACCAGATGTTTTCGCGGAGTTCACCCCCAATCTCTCCTAGGAGTCTCGGTTGGGAGGCACGTGCGATCACACACGCCTGGGATGACATCTCAACTCTGCCATTTCTTGACAGGGTGGCCACAGAGCTGCCCTTTCACATCTCTGCGCCTCAGTTTCCCCAAACTTCGTGTGTGTGTGTGTGTGTGTGTGTGTGTGTGTTAGATCTTCTTCAGCGGGGATTGAAGGCAGAGAATTAAGGGGGAGTGGAGGGAGGGGGAACAAGGGGAGGAGCAAGGCTGGAGGAAGGGGATTCTACGGCTTCTAATCAGAAGTAAACTTTTTCCCATCTTCAACCACCTACAGTTTTATTCTCTTCCATGGGTAGCTCAGATGGTAAAGAATCCGCCTGCAATGCCGGAGACCTGGGTTCGATCCCTGGGTTGGGAAGATCCCCTGGAGGAGGGCATGGCAACCCACTTCAGTATTCTGGCCTGGAGAATCCCCATGGACAGAGGAGCCTGGTGGGCTACAGTCCATGGGATCACAAAGAGTCGGACATGACTGAGCGACTAAGCACAGCACCCCACGTATATTCACTCTTACACCTTTGAGCTGAGCTTAAGCCAATTGCCTGGAAGGTGCTTTCCATGTTGGCCCTCTTGATTCCACATTATCACCACCGGGAAACAGGAGTGCTCCAGTGGAACCCAGGCTTCCTGGATATCTCCAGCATCGTCATGCTCCGCTGGCCACAGAGACAGCCTGGTGGTTTACCTCTGACTTCAATCCTTTAAGGCTCATAGTTCCCTCTTCTCCTTTCTAGAAAAGGCCCCATGTGGTCATTTTCCCATCATCTTTCAAATCTCCCACAGCATCTTCAAGACCTCAGCCTGTGAGGCCAGCATTACAGACTATAGATGAATCCAAGGAGCAGGACTTTCCCATGCTCATGGATGGGAAAGCCTACAACTGCAGAAATTACATCGGTTCCAGTGGAAACAGAATCCTCCTATCCAAGAAGTCAATGCAACAGATGTCTTTGTTCTAGAACATTCTCTACCTTTCTCCCTCTGACTTGATTGCCCTATAGTTTTCCTTCCCTACTGCACATGAATGGTGCTCTGAGATCACTTTTTCTGTTAGTGTAGGAAAACTCTTCCCATTCCATTGATCGTCCCTGTTGGTGACCTCCCTCCCACCTGAAGTCCTGCAGACTTCAGAGCAGAACTTGAAGTGAATCCAGAAAAAGGAGCAGGGGAATAGAGAGCAAGAACCAACTATAAACCTTTATTCCACGTCTCCCCTCCTCCACACGCATAGACCCTCCACCCTGGAGAAGGCCAGGCCTGAGCTGGACAGAATGTCAGGGACCTCGCCAAGCAGGCAGGACACCATCCCTTGTGACAGCAGGGAGACTGAGAGAGAGGGCAGCCCTGGAATTGCCTGCATCGCAGCATGGGGAGGGAAGATGCCACCGGCCCCTCCAGAGGCGCTTCTGGGAAGATGCCGGGTCCATGGGCTCAGGGGGGCTTCTAGGACATACCACCTGGCAGATGGTTGAGAGTCTCATATCCCATTACACACCCTAGAAAGTTTGGTGGGAAGGCTCAGGGCAAGACAGCAACTCGTGTTCCTAATAACGTGAACATCATTCACCGTCCGCCGCAGAGGGTTTTATGCCTGTACCCTGGAGGATGACGTGGAGATGGATGGTCAGAAAAAGCCATATAGATGTCAGTGTCTTCTTAAACACTCTACATGAAGGAGCCTTCTGATGAAGATGGAAATAACACTTGGCCCTCCGGTTTTGAAAGTACCAGAAATGAATAGCCTCCTGAAGCTCGAAGAATGTTCTGCTGGGTAATATTGATTATCTTTGGGGCCAGAAATTATTTTGCAGTTGTTCCTGATTGAAAGGTTTCCTATTAATTCCTCCTGGCAGCCAGAATAAGAAATATCGAGTACCTAATTGCCTTTGAAATAATTACACCCCCAAATGTAATATCTTAACCAACGCATAACGCAGTCAATGTTTTGCTTAACTAAGGAGGTTTGGGAGGCAGTGGGAGGTCAGTCCTAGACAAAGGGAGGGAAGCTCTGAGGCAGGAGGCAATGGGGTTAATGCAGGTCCTCTGCAGCTTGGCTTCCATCTGCAGAGCTTGTGGCTCTCATCAGGGCCCTAGAGACACAGAAGGGGGGCCCTTTGCCAGAGGCAGCCGTTGGGTAAAGCACGCATGTGTGAGTGTTAAGTTGCTTCAGTCATGTCCGATTCTTTGCAACCCTACGGGCTGTAGCCCACCAGGCTCCTCTGTCCATGGGATTCTCCAGGCTCTTGCCTGGAGTGAGTTGCCATGCCCTCCTCTAGGTGATCTTCCCAACCCAGGGATCGAACCTGCATCTCCTGCAACTCCTGTGCACTGCAGGTAGATTCTTTACCACTGAGCCACTGTGGAAACCCCATGGGGTAGAGCAGAGAGCACTTAACTAGGTGTTGGAGACCTGAGCTGGACTCAGCTCCGTCCTGACCCCACATCCTGGGGATAGCTAGCCAACCCTTACGTTTCTGTCTCCTCTTCTGCAAAATGAGGCAGACCGAGACCAGCCTCAGGGGATTTATGAAAATCCATGGCGATAACTCACCAATGTACATGGACATGCTTTGTCATCTGTGAATTCCTCCATTCATTTATTTTAAAAAATATTTATCTAGCCCCTGCTCTAGACCAGCACTGCTCTAGATGGTCAGGTGACACCCATGAATAAAGTAGACCCAATCCCTACCTTCAGGGAGATTAATTCCAGGGAGGAAGCCGGCACCAGAGAAACGAGTAAGGTTCTGTAGCAAGACAGGTATAAGGAGAAAAAATAAGGCAGGGAGGGGAAAAGGAGGGGTTTGGCAGAGAGAAGTTGGAGACAGTGCGAGTAGGCGGTGTTCTCCAGGACCTAGGCTACGAAAGGAAGGAGAAGAAGGGGGTGGCAGGTGGAGGGAAAGTGGGGTCACAAGAGGAGAGAGAAGCAGAACATGGAAGAATGTGGATGGGGGTGAACATAGAGAAAGGAAGACCTGACGTGGGCGAGGAGGATGGGAACTTGCTAGAGTAGAGTCTTCAGAGCAGGAGATGAGACGGGATCCGGTACCCAAGGGCTGGATGTGGGTAGTCGGTCCAGCGTGCAAGGAGAGAAGATGAAGACTGTGACAGCAAACAGGCAGGTGGGCGGGGAGCTTGTGGACAGCCTCCTGGGTTGCTCCGATTCTCTGCTTGAAGCAGGTGCAAGGCCGTCCACGGAGACAGGCGATGGGGTGGCGGTCTGTCCCCCAGTCCATGTGCTGAGCACCTCCGTGATTTTCCTAGGGGTGGAAAGGGTGTGCCTCTCAGACAGCGATCCTGCCTCCCTTCCCAGCTACCCTGCTGCTGCTGCTGCTGCTGCTGCTGCTAAGCCGCTCCAGTCGTGTCTGACTCTGTGCGACCCCAGAGACGGCAGCCCACCAGGCTCCCCCGTCCCTGGGATGCACCAGGCAAGAACACTGGAGTGGGTTGCTATTTCCTTCTCCCCCAGCTACCCTAGGGATGTAAAAGATACCGCATGTTTTGCAACACCTCAGCCGTGTTGCAGGGAGGGGCACCTTCCTGCCCACATTGTTCCTTGAACCCCAACTCACAGACTGGAGCACAGCGAGGCAGAGGCTGCACCTTTCTCTCTCCTTCTGGTGGGAACCCTGCTCCCATCGCTAATTTGATCACCATTAGCACATCACTTTCAGAGTACTGGGGTGGAGTATTTTAAGTGACTGCTTTAATTGCCCTTAGCTCGGCCCCCTGAATGCTAAAAAAAAAAAAGAAAGAAAGAAAAAAACTTATTAGTCATATGTTCCACAGAGAATTTGAAAAAAGAATAGAAAATGAAATAGCATTTTTTAAAAACCGCTCGATGTTATCCTAAAGACACCTTGCATTTGAATTTCCTTTCAGCCTGAAGTCTAGGATGTGGAGGCTTCGGGAAGCGGGATGGAGGGGCCTCTGGTTCCTGAAAGCCCAGTTCAGGCTTGCCTTCGGTTAACAGACTTGGTTCCCATCCACGCTTGATAAAATCAACACCCTTCTGTAAAGATGCTTCAGGACTGAGAGCTGGGGGATGGGAAAGAGGAAGATCCATTTTTCCACTCTGCTCTGCACTGGCGGCTTCAGAAGGAACCCCTGGGATGTAACATCAGCCGGGGGGCACTGACTGGCGAGGCTCCGGCTTGGGAACAAGGCCTCGCCCTCGCCTGTCTCGGACCCGGGCCTGCAGAGAAAGAGGCTGCAGTGGAGGCACCTCGTCCAGTAACCTGCATGGTGGGGATGAGGGTCCTTCAGCAGCCGGCCTGTGCCAGCATCTGTGAACTCGGAAGTCCTCTGGACACAGAAGGTCCTGGAAGACAGGATGCAGCCAGGCGCTGACCAAGGTCCAAGCAAACATGGCTGCAAGGAGGCAGCCAATAGCCTTGACCCCACCAGCTCCCGGCCACTGCATGTGCCCCGATATCCCCCTACCCTTTGTCCCTATTTTGGCCCTTCAGCGGCATTAGGAGCCTGTGGTCACCTTCCTCCTGAGGGGTCGGCTGTCCCCCTCTTGGCCTGGTCCTCCCCCAACAGCCCCGGCCCTTCCCCATCATCCTGCCCGCCCCCAACCTGCTTCTTAAAAGATTTCTCCTGCAGCCCCTTCTTTGCTCTCTGCAGGGTTCCAGCCACCTTCCTGATCTTCTTTTATGCAGACAGTAATTATCTGGGCACCTGGTGTGTGCCATGCACTGGCAGAGGAGACCCAACACCAGCATGGCATTTTCGGGGAGTTGGTGGAGAGGGTGGGGCTGGGGTGGAAAGGCAGATAGTGAGAAAGAAAACCTGTGACTCAGGAAAGTTCCAGTCTCCAAAGTCTGAACTCTTTCCTCAGTCCTCCTCGAGTGGAGGATACGGGACAGGATGTTAGCATCCCAGGCCCTGAGCCTCACTCAGCCCCAAGGCCCTCGGCAAGACACGTCACCGCAGCAGGCCCTGGCCTCAGTTTCCCCCTCTGTAGGATGGCAAGGCCCGACTATGGTCTAGTCTCTGCTAGGTCAGCCCATCCAGCAGAATTCTCTGTGATGAGAGATGCGGCCTGTACCCGGGCCGTCTCCCCCCCGCCCCCGTTGTCACTGGTCTCACGGGGGTATTGAACACTGAGGAAGTGAAATTTTGATTTTATTTCATTTTTAACCATTTAAATCACCACGTGTGTCTAGGGGCTGCTGTGTGGGGTAGCATAATTCTCACTGCTCTTACTCTCATCTGTAATTTTATGAAAGCTTCAGCCGGTATCTCAATAAAGTTACCTATAAATTCGTTGATTTGAAGGACAAATAAATAGGAGAATCTGAGGTGAAAACAGTTCTGGCTTTCAAATACCTTGTTTCTCCTTCCTAAGGCCAAGCCCCGACCCCCAGGGGAAACCCAGAAGAGAACACCCGCACTCAGCTAGGCCTCAGTTATCCAGCTCGCTTGTGACTTCAGATTCGCTGGCAGAGATTTTTCAAGGCAGGAATAATCGAGTCATTCAAACAAATTACATCAGAATCTCAGGGCCTGGGGCTGGGCCTTGGATGTGAGAGTTGGACTGTGAAGAAGGCTGAGCACCGAAGAATTGATGCTTTTGAACTGTGGTGTTGGAGAAGACTCTTGAGAGTCCCTTAGACTGCAAGGAGATCCAACCAGTCCATTCTGAAGATCAGCCCTGGGATTTCTTTGGAAGGAATAATGCTAAAGCTGAAACTCCAGTACTTTGGCCACCTCATGCGAAGAGTTGACTCATTGGAAAAGACTCTGATGCTGGGAGGGATTGGGGGCAGGAGGAGAAGGGGACGACAGAGGATGAGATGGCTGGATGGCATCACTGACTCGATGGACGTGAGTCTGAGTGAACTCCGGGAGTTGGTGATGGACAGGGAGGCCTGGCGTGCTGCGATTCATGGGGTCGCAAAGAGTCGGACATTACTGAGCGACTGATCTGATCTGATCTGGTAGGGAATTCCCTGGCAGACAGTGGTTAGGACTCCGCGCGCTCTCCGCCAAGGGAGTAGGCTTGATCCCAGGTCAGGGGTAATGTTTGGTTGCTGTCTTGTCCCCCAGCCCCGCTGAACAGATAGAGACACCGAGGTCAGGAGGAGGGAGCAGAGCAATTGGTCCAGGGCACACTGAGGGTTCAGCTCAGAGTCTGAGCTGAAGCACAGCTCCCCAGGCTGCACGGGACCAGGCAGGCTTTGATGCCGGGGGCTGGTGGCCTCAGACGCAGGGACCAGCGTGCAGTGCCCGGAGAGGGTCGACATCCTGCCTCCTGGTGACTGAGCTGCGGCTCAAGATGGGGGTCCTGTCCTCCTGTGTCCTCATCCTTTCCCGTCAGTGGGGCGAGACCACCCTGGCGTACAGCTGCTCCAAGGGCAGCAGAGAGCCATCTCCCTTCCCCAGGGGAGCGCGTGATCAAGACGGGGCCCTGCAAAATGCAGAAAGGTGACTTTCTCGATGCCGCATTGTAGAATCAGCAATTTCCTGCTCCTGAGGAAACAGATTCCCTTCTCAGCTCGTCCCAGACACAGAGGGACGCAGCCTCACAGGGCACCCCACCCACTTTGCCTGAAGGGAAGGGGGCGGGTGCGGCTGGGGTCGGGAGGGGGCGAGGAGGCGGGGCAGGGAGAGAGGAGAAGCCGTGTGCCAGCGGCAGCGCAGTCCCCAGGGCAGGGCCGGTCCTCCTCGGCCTCCCGGATGCCTGCATGGAGCCTGTCTCCTCGGAGCCCTGGTCGGGATGAGCATCGTAGCCAGCTCGGGCACCCAGGGTCCCTTCTGGAGCACGGGACCAGCCACTTCTCCGTCTGCCGCAGGGCTTCCCTGGCCTGGGAGCCTTGTCTCCTCCACAACTGGCTCCTCCCGGACCCCTTCTGCAAACCCACAGGCTCACCAGCAGGCGCACATGCAGCTCCTGGCCTACGAATGTTTCTTTTGCTGGTTTTGTTTATTTCTAAAGGCAGCCTGGCCTGGTGACCCAGCCACAGCAGACCTGGGCCCAGATCTTGGCTTCCCCACTTAATAGCTGTGTCACTTCCTCTTTGAGCTTCGACTTCCTCATCTACAGAATGGAAGCTGCCTCCCGGCTGACAGGGAAGAGAAAGCTTATGTAGGCACAGTCCTAGACAACCCAGCGAGAGCTCCACAGATGACAGCTGCTTTCCCCACTCCCGCAGACCCCTCACCACCTGCCAATCTTCAGCTTCCCCAGGACGTGGATGCAGGTCTTATTTTTCTTTTTTTTTTTTTACTCCCCAAGCATTGCTCAGTGGCTGGTGAAGGGCTGGGGAGGTGGGCATGCTGCAAACACGCGGTCAGTGCATCAAAATTACCTAAAAGACAAGCCTATAGGAGGGATTCCTCTCCTCGCTTCTGCCCCAGGAATTAGAATTCACATCCATCTCCCCCTTACTGATAAACCTGACCAACAGAGCATTTTGCAGCCATTTCCTCGGTTATGGCTACACACCGAGGCCGTATGGTTACACACGCACGCGCGTGCGCACACACACACACACACACACACACAAGCATCAAGTGCATCCTCTTTGAACAATAGGAGGAAATGAGTGGGGACTGGAACTCTGCTGGAGAAGTGTGCAATCGTTCGGAAGCCTTGTGTTTAAGATGCTGCTGGTGTGAAGAGGAGGTGGCTCAGGAGCAGGCAGGCTTGACATCGAAGCAAAACAGGAAATGGGGTGGGGGGCAGGGAGGGTGGGTTTGTGTGGCTGTGTCGGTGTATGTGTGTTTGTGTACCACCTGTGGAATGATCTCCGTTCATGGATGCAGATGGAACCAGGTCGTGGCAGCCTGGGGTGCTTTCTGGTGCCTGGGAGTTCTCTAGGCAAAGGGGGCACCGCCAGAACGGGAAGACAGAGTCCAGGCTAGAAAGATGTTAGAAGATACGAGACACTCAGGAACTCCAGCATGTTCTCTCGGGAAAGCTGGTTTCCGTTTCTCCTGGAGGAGACTCGGGTATTGTTTGGTATTTTGTCTGCACCAGGTTTTAGCTTGCGACACACGGGATCTTTAGTTGTGGCATATGGGATCTAGTCCCTTGACTGGGGATCGAACCCTGGCCCCCTGCATGGGGAGGTCAGAGTCTTAGCCACTGGACCCCCAGGGAAGTCCAGAGCCTGGGGTCTGATTGGAAAAAAGATGCAAGAGTCGAGAACTGCTGATCAGGAGAGAAAGTCCTGGGATCCTGAACCCTATCCCTAGCCCTGCCATTGCCGTGGTTAACAGCAGGACCTGCACAGAGAGCTTGGAAAAGGTTTATGCTGAGGGGCTGCGGAATTCAGGAATTCAAAGTCTCTCTGTCTCTGTATGCATCTATCTCTTTCCTCTCCATCTCTGTCTCTGACCCTCTTCCTTGAGCCCCATGGTCTCGCTCCTCTCCACGTCTCTCTCTTCTCGTTTGCCATCTGCCGGAGTACCTGTGACCTTGCAGTTTTAATGGCCACAACACACTGAGTAGCCTCTGGGTTGCTTGGCCTAGTCCTTCGGTTAGTAGATGTCAGGTGCCTGCGTGCGTGCTAAGGCACCTCAGTCACGTCCAACTCTTTGCAGCCCTATGGACGGTAGCCCGCCAGGCTCATCTGTCCATGGCATTCTCCAGGCAAGAACACTGGAGTGGGTTGCCATGTCCTCCAGGGGTCTTCCCGACCCAGGGGTCAAAACTGTGTCTCTTACATCCCCTGCATTGGCAGGTGGGTTCTTTACTACTAATACCACCTGGGGAGCCCTACTGGTTGCCAAGAGCTGTGAAGCGCCAGGACACGGGATGGGCAGGGAAGGCTGACCCTCAAGGGCTGACCCTGTCTTTCCATTTCCTTGGGGAAATAATTTGATTAGTCAGTAGCCTTAGTTCACTATCATCCTGGTCCAGTCAGCTACAGTAAGAAGTCACGTGACACCCAAACGACTCAGCTTAAACCTTGCAACCAAGTTGTACAAACATGTTTTGAGAAAAGTGTTACCTCATCTGCAGTCAAAACAGTATGTGCATTTGCCTGTATGTTTCCCACCTCCAATGCCCTAGCCCACCTTGAGCCAGCCACGCTCCCCTTCTCTTTAGAGCACTGTCTGGGTATCTAGCTCCCTTGCTGGCATCTCTTTTCCACTTATTCAGTACACAGAAACACACGCACGCTACACTCCCTCAAACACCAAACACAAACCAGACGTGTACACGCAAATTACATACATACATACTACACACACACACACACACACACACACACATTCTCACACTCTTCCAGCATGGCTGGAGGATGTGCGCCAAACTAAATCAAGTATCCCAGGTCAGTAAGATTCACCCTCAGGACATGAAGTTTTAAAATTTCAACCACTTTGGTCAAAAACCTCAATAAAAGTTTTATGTGCTTCTTGCATTCTGACATCAGTCGTGATTTAAGATCATCACGTGAGCAGAGAGATCTGCTTCATCCGCGGCTGTCTGTGGCTCTCAGGCCCAGGCTTTGGACCTCTGCGGTGTCCTTGCTCTGGTCCTCTGGCTGCCGTCCGACCTGCCGGCTCCGGCTGGGAGACTCACTCCTGCTCCAACCTGGGTGTTACTGGAAGCCCAGGTGAGGGATGAGCCATAGGCATGAAGACCCAGAGCCTCCTCCGCAGGCCTCCCCCATCCGCACTCCCAGCTCAGACATCAGATTCTAGACCCCGATTTCCTCCAAGTCTGATTTCCAGATTGGTGGAGTATTAAAAACACTTCCATGCAGTCCATTCACTTTCTCTGATGGTACACTGAAGTCTTGGTTATATACTAGCTTGACCTTGGAGTATACTAACTAGCTCTTGTCAAAAACTAACTTAACCTGGTTGTACAGTGACGACCTAATTGTACACTGATTTCCCTGACTCTGCAAGAACTTGACCTGGTTGGACAGTAACTTCCCTAGTTGAAGACTAACTAGTCCCCGTTGAACTCTGACTTGCCCTGGTCGACACACACCTTTGCACATTGTTTCCCTCCTGTCTCCAAAACCAGCCCTGAGCTGCAGGGTCTGAGCTGACCTCAGCCACCTGGAAGTCGGCCCCTCCCGCCTCCACGGCCCCAGCTCAGCGCCTGGTGGGTCCTGGCAACTAGTCACTGTCTCCTAACACTTGTGAGTACCGCTCCAAGTCCAGCCCAGGGCAAAGACTGCCAAACTGCCAGAGTTTATGTTAATATTTCTGAAAATATGGTCCTGGCCCCAAGTCAGCAAATGGTTACGGAGCGGCCGCCGCCTCTGGGAGCATTATCCTCGGCCAGGGGATTTAGATTCATTGGATTTCAGCATTTATTAAGGGGAAAAAAAAATCTTACCTTCAGGGGCTCTGAAGAAAATCCCATTCCATATTTTAAAGTCACAGCCTAGATTTTTAATTTCCTAATGGATTTATAACAGATGAAAAATTACCTCTTAATATGGTATTCTTGCCAGATGCTAAATCTATTCCCACTTGGAGTTTGGCTGTGTGGCCTCTTAGCTGCTGAGCCCTGGTCTCCCTTTGGCCTCTGAGCTTCATGCCCTCACAGAAAGCTTCTTCCCCAGAGGGAGCTAGTTGGGCAGTGCCCATACCCCAGACCTCCACCGAGGTCCCTGAGGATGCCGCCTCCATCCTCACACACACAGCCAGCCAGTGCCCCGGATGCCAGTCATCAGGGGCTCAGAGCCTCAGAAGAAGACTGAGACCTCCTCATCTCCCCTCTGGTGAAGAATAAGGAGCCAGGCAAAGGCCCAGAGGCAGCCTGCGAGGGTGAACTGGATGCAAATCCCAGAAGGCACTTCAAAGCTCTTCCCCTCCACCACGTTTTATCTGCCCAGTGCTCGCTGGGCACAGGGTCTAGCCCTGCCTCCGGCCCCAGATCCCTTGTGGTGGTGGACGGGGAGGGAACAGTGGAGAGATGGTGTTCACCCCATGCCTTCTCTATGGCCAACACTGTGCCAAGTGCTCTCAGATGCCATCAGTTCTCATAAGAACAGCATTTGTTCAGCTACACCCTGAGAGCCCCATGACTGGAGAGAAGATTCCCCCAGAGAAAAGGGTGTGGTGTTCTGAGCAGACCCAAACATAAACACATGCTGTATCTTCCTCTCCAAAATATGTTTTCTACAACTCAGAGCAGTTCAGAGATCACCATGTGGCTTGTGCGTTTGTCTGCTCAGGCTATTGTAACAAAATACCACACCCGCCAGGCTCAAACATCTGCTCACAGGCTAGGCTTCTGGTGAGAACTCTTCCTGACTTGCAGATGACCACCTTCTCTCTGCGTCCTCACATGACAGAGAGCGAGCATCTCTCTGGTGTCCCTTCTTATAAGGGCACTAACCCCATTGTGGGGGCCCCACCCTCATCAGACTCTAAGTGCCTCCCAAAGGCCCTATCTCCAAATATTGCATTAGGGAATAAGACTTCAGCATAGGAATTCAGCATGGCGGGGATGGTGACACAAACCTTCAGTCCATAATAGCTGGCAAGTGGCAGAACCCAGCCCATCCCCTACATTTCCCACTGCTATAGCTTGGTGGTCCTGGGAGAGACCAAAGTTGCCCCCCACAAGTTGCCAAAGAGTCCCCTAACCCTCACTCTCAAGAGAACATATCCAAGCAAGCACAAAGCCCCTCTGCTGCTATATTCCAGGGCTCCTATTTTTAGAAATTTCCATCTTGCTCCCTTTCTAAAGGCTTTGAGCCTTCGTATGCCAGAGCCCTTGAACCTGGCACCTCAGCAGAGGTGAGCTGCAGGTGTCCCAGCGGCCACCCACCTTGGAGCTAAGCACGTTCTTGCCCCACTGTTCTGCTAGGCGGCACACGCTCCCTGTCACAAGCTCACCAGCCTTCCCTGGGGCCCTGACAGAGAAATCTGGGGCACCCTGGCCCCAGGACTCTTTCTCCTCTGCCAGGACAGGCTCTCAGAGCTTTCTCTCAGGTAAGTGACCAACTCCCTCACCTTCCCCAGAGCCTCATCCCAGGAAGCCATCCAGCAGCACAGCCGTCTGCAGAGATAATGTTGAGGCTTTGAATGGCTTCTCCAGTGTGCACGGTGTGAATTCAGCAGACCACAGAGGACACTTCCCTGGGCAAACACCACCTCATCCCCACACTGCTCCACCCCTGGAATGACTATCTGCCTCAAGGCCCCCAGCCCCTGTGGGACCCCTGAGAGATTCCCAGCCACCCTGCCCCCTGCATCTCCTCACCCAGCCCTGACAAGCTGTCGGCCCTCCCAGGCCATGTGGTCCTCTTGTCCGTTTGGCTATAGCCACCATCCTGTCCCCTCACCTGGCAGGGCTCTGGTGTCTCTGGATTTGACCAGCAGTAGTTTGAGGCACTCCTAGGCTCGCTGACCCCAGTGGCCCCAGCAAGGGCAGAGAAGAATGGCCCCACAGGGCCAGCCTAAGCACCACAGCTGAGGGGTGGAAGCAGGAGGCAAGCCCTGGGATCCTGGCTGCCATGAAAGGTCTGTCTGGGAGGGGGCAGCAGCTCCCAGCTCTGTGAAGCCACAAAACCCAGAAGGGGCCCTGGTCTCACCCCACGTTTGCCAAGCAGCCGCTCTGGGCACCCCCAAGGGGTTTCACCGCATTTCATCTTCCCCCCACTGTTGTGTGACCCTGGTTCAGTCACATGCCCTTCTCTGCATCCTCGTCAGTCAGTTGAGTTTGTGGGTTAGACTCTCTCCTAGGCTTCTTCAGCATGAGCTTCCCAAACATCCAAACTGCGGGGCCCACACGTGGGAGAAACAGGCACTTCCTCTTCCGCTTTCACATGTTAGCAAGCCCCATCTGGGGGACTTCCCTGGTGGTCCTGGGAGAAATATCAATAACCTCAGATATGCAGATGACACCACCCTTATGGCAGAAAGCAAAGAACTGAAGAGCCTCTTGATGAAAGTGAAAGAGGAGAGTGAAAAAGTTGGCTTAAAACTCAGCTTTCAGAAAACTAAGATCATGGTATCCGGTCCCATCACTTCATGGAAAATAGATGGGGAAACAGTGAGAGACTTTATTTTGGGGGGCTCCAAAATCACTGCAGATGGTGACTGCAGCCATGAAATTAAAAGATGCTTACTCCTTGAAAGGAAAGTTATGACCAACCTAGACAGCATATTGAAAAGCAGAGACATTATTTTGCCAAAAAGGTCCATCTAGTCAAAGCTATGGTTTTTCTAGTAGTCATGTATGGATGTGAGAGTTGGACTATAAAGAAAGCTGAGTGCTGAAGAATTGATGCCTTTGAACTGTGCTGTTGGAGTACTCTTGCCTGGAAAATCCTATGGATGAAGGAGCCTGGTGGGCTGCAGTCCATGGGGTCGCTAGGAGTCAGACATGACTGAGCGACTTCACTTTCACTTTTCACTTTCATGCATTGGAGAAGGAAATGGCAACCCACTCCAGTGTTCTTGCCTGGAGAATCCCAGGGACGGGGGAGCCTGGTGGGCTGCCGTCTATGGGGTAGCACAGAGTCGGACACAACTGAAGCGACTTAGCAGCAGCAGCTTGAGAGTCCCTTGGACTGCAAGGAGATCTAACCAGTCCATCCTAATGGAGATCAGTCCTGAATATTCATTGGAAGGACAGATGCCGAAGCTGAAGCTCCAATACTTTGGCTACCTGATGCAAAGAACTGACTCATTTGAAAAGACCCTGATGCTGGGAAAGATTGCAGGTGGGAGGAGAAGGAGACAAGAGAGAATGAGATGGTTGGATGCCATCACCAACTCAATGGATATGAGTTTGAGTAAACTGCGGGAGTTGGTGATGGACAAGGAGGCCTGGTATGCTGCAGTCCATGGGGTCGCAAAGAGTAGGACACGACTGAACAACTGAACTAACTACTTGGTGATCCAGTGGTTAAGACTTAACCTTCCAATGCAGGGGTGCAGGTTCAATCCCTGGATGGGGAGCTAAGATCTCACATGCCTCATGCCCCAAAAACCAGAACATAAAACAGAAACGATATTGTAACAAATTGAAGACTTTAAATATGGTCCACATAAAAAAAAAGTCTTTAAGAAAAAGTCCCATTTTGCACAAATTTCCCAACGATTATTTTCCCTGTTAGCCTGCATCACTGGAGTGATTTTTCTCTTCAGTTGCACATCACTCCACAGAGGAGGCACAGCCCGGAGGGCAGCCTGGAGATGAGCCACATTCTGCTCGCTCTCCCAGCGGAGCAGATCGTGGTCCAGCCCCACCGCTCCCAGCAGAGCATGCCCCCCGCCTGCCTGCGGGGCCATGTATAATTGACGAGGCCCATGCTCTCCGCACGCAGCCCTGAGACGCCCACGGCCATAATGCAGGATGTTAAAAGCTTCCTGGGAAGCCCTGCTCTGGTCTCCAAGAGGGATAATTAATGTAATAAAGGGGTTTCCAATTATGAATTTTGCTGCAGCTTTGATTTCCGCTGCAAATGCTTCTGAGGTGTTTCCAGAAGCACCCAGGCCTTTCATATCTGCTTCCTCGAAGGAGCTACATCTGCTCTCATCTGTGCCTTTCATCACTAAAGAAAGAAGGGCATCCCACTGGGGTCCAGGCCTTTGTGCCCGGGGACCCCAGGGCACCCCAGGGACGCCTTTGTGCCCGGGGAACACGGAGTAAAGGAGAGAACCATCATAGAGGAACAGACTGCACTCAAGGGCCCTGCCTCTGTTTTCTTGGGTTGGGGTGGGGGGCAGGCAGGCCACATTTCTGGGTCCCTGCTCTCTGCTTTTAAACCATCTTCCTTGCTCTCCAAAGGGAGACCTGTTTGTAACTAGACTGCCTGATTCTGAGGATCCTGGAGGGGAAGTGGGGCTGGTCCTCTCTGTCTGGGAGCTTAACCCAGGGCTGCAGCATCCATCGGGGCCTTCCAGCAGCCTTGACAAGCAGGTTGCCAGCCCCCTGCGGTTTACAGATGTGCCCTCTGAGCCCAGAGAGGTTAGGGACCTGTCACATGCATACACAGGGGTGGCAGGCCCTGGGCTCAAGTTCTGATGCTGTTCCATTCCCCCACCCCAAAGCTGCCAAGGTCGGTAGCAAGCCCACCATGCACTGGGCTCCTCCCTTCTCTGCAGAACTCTTGAGAGGTGTCTGCTCTCTCCTCACATCCTGGGGGGAAGCTGGGGGCACTGGGGAGCTTCTTCCCTTGAAGTAGAAGGATGGAGCAAAAGAGGACTTTACAGCCGCCCCCCCCCACCCCTCTCCCTTTACTCCACACCTACAACAGATTGTGTTTGAGATGCCCAGGGACCTCAGAATCCTAGACTGGGCTACTGGGGTCAAAGGGACATTTAAGGGACTTGGGAAAACAGCTCTGCTGAGAAGGGACCGATTGGCCTCAGCAAGTGGGAACCCAGGCTGGGGCCAAGCTAGCCAGGGGCAGTGGGGAAGACCGAAGGGTTGCCAAGACATTGATCAGGTTCCAGCCAAGAAGGCAGCAGCTCAAGGCAGGCTCCAGGCTGGGGCTAAAACCTGGAGCGCTGAGCAGGGAAGCTGAGGCCACCCCTCCCCCTACTCCCCCCGCTGCCCAGGAGGGCAGAGCACGCCTTCACCTTAGGGCGGGGAGAGGCTGTGTGACTCTGTGAGCAGTTACCCAGGGCTCATAGCCAGCACATTACAAGGCAGGCCAGCAACACTCTCCCAAGTGCTGCCATGCTGTCTGGGGGTGGGGGGCTGATACAGCTGCAGGGAGAAACCCCAGGGGACCAGCATCAGGAGGACTGGGGACCGGCAGGGAGAGAGCACCCCTCCCTCTTCTCTTTCCCTTCTTTGGCCTCCTGGTTTCCCTTTCACACCTCTCCCAACCTCCCTGTGCTTCCTGGATTTCAGGTCACAAGCCAAAATCCTCTATGCTGTTTAGTCCCTGGAGGACTGAAACGAACCCATAAACTAGGAAATAAGGAGAAGAGTGGGCAGCCTGGAAGTCAGGAGCAAAGGAAGAAAAACATATGGATGGAAATATAATAGCTTAAAAAATTAAATAAGGAAAAACGTCTTTTCAAATAACATCATTGGTGGCATTTCACTCAGCATCTTGGGACTTCCCTGCAGACTCTCTGGCGGAAGCTAGTCTTTTTTTTTTTTTTTTTCCTGCTGTTACATTGCCAAATCTCTTCAGAGTCACTGATATTTCTAGTTAGCCTCAGGCAGGAACTTGGAAATTCCTAGATATGAAACATTAACATGGGCACATGCCCTTTTCTTACAGCAAGAACAAGCTAAAATGGAGAATTTGAAATTCACCAGCCGTGTGATCTTTTCTCCTGCCCCACGTGGTTCAAGGGGCGGATGGTTCCATTCATCCACTGTACATATGTTGATGGCCACTACTCCCCTGGCTTGGTCTTGAAAAGGAGACACCATTTAAACTTCCTGGAATATTTTTGCATATTTTCAACATTTGTAAACTTCCCACCCCATCAGTCAGTTTAATTCCACCATTTGTCATCTCAGAAGAAAGAACAAAAGCATTGTTCCAGTAAGAATTACCTGGATGGAGCCAGGCTGGGAAGACAGATGACAGAGCCATGATTACCCGCAGGTATCAGCGCTGGATCTCCAGGCAGGGAGTGCAGCTGACTGTTGTTGGAGGTGGGGAGCAAACTGGTGACCCCCCAGCCAGTAGGACTGCAGGCCTGCCACGACTGTTGAAGTCACGAGGGCCCAGGGACCAAGTCCAGGGGTCCCAGGGAGGGTCTGGCTACAGGATAATTTACCTTCCAGGTAGCCGAGTGGGGAGCTTTTCTGTGAGAGGAGAGACTCCCTCAACCCAAACTTGGGCATTTCCTAGGCCCAGCCACAGGTAAAGACAATTCTAAGGTGGGTCCTTGGCCCTTCCCCTGGAACGTCATCATCTCAGCAGTATAGATAGATTTCGACATTGCCCATTCGATTCCAGACCACCATGATAAAGTAAATACCACAAAGAAGAAAGTCGTGTAAATTTTTTTTTGATTTCTTATTGCATACAGAAGTTATGTTCGCAATACACTATAGGGTATTAAGTGTGCAATAGCATATGTCTAAAAAATCCCCCAACATACGTATCTTAATTTAAAAATACTTTATTGCTAAAGATTGCCAGCCATCATCTGAGCCTTCAGAAAATCCTCATCTTTTTGCTGGTGGGGGATTTGAAATATTTCAAGAATTATAAAAATATGACAAAGAGACACAAACTGAGCAAATGCTGCTGGAAAAATGGCGTCAATAGACTTGCTTGACCCAAGGTTGCCACAGCCTTCAATTTGTAAAAAAAAAAAAAAAAAGCAATATCTGCGGAGCACAATATAAAGAGGTCTGCCTGCAATCACTTTTTAATACCCTATTGTAAATTGATGAATGCAAAGAAGCATTTGGATCCTACCCCCGGGGCTTTAAAAGCAAAATAAAGAAAGCACATATTTGACAAATACTCTTCCATGAAAGGGCGCAACAGAGAATGAGACAGTTGGATGGCATCACCCAATCAATGGACACGAGTTTGAGCAAATTCTGGGAGGTGGTGAAGGACAGGGAAGCTGGTGTGCGGCAGTCCAAGGGGTTGCCAACAGTCGGACGTGACTTGGTGACTGAACAACAACAACTTCTGTAAAAAGAAAAGCAAGATGGCAGGATTTGAAGACACATCACAAGGAGACAGGAAGGGTCCTGGGGGAGGAACTGGGGGCCTGGCCTCTCCCCTCAGCTCTGCTCCCAACCAGCCAGGGAAACCTTAAGAACCTCATTCCATTTTTAGATTTCTCTTTTGCATTTGCTTACATGTAAGTTTGTGCCAGTTACTGAGCCCTTTACTCGATGTGTAGCTGGTGCAGACAACTGAGGCTCCAGGTGCAACTTGAGACCCAGCCTCTGCCTTCTGCCTCCCCAGGCTGGTTACAGCACAGACTTCTCTCTGCTGCTGTGGAGGGCACATGTGCTGTCAGCAGCCTTGCGAACACCCTCCTCGGTTGTCCTGGGCCACAGAGAGACTGAGACAGATAAAGCTGACCGTGCTAAGGCCAGCTATAGGATCCCTGTGGATTCCCAGTGTGGCATAAGAGGGTGGTGTCTGACCTCAGAGCAGTGAGTATGGAAAAGAGAGAGCAGGGCTAGATGTACCCCCAAATTCTCAGGGCCTTGGTTTCCCCATCAGAGCTGTGGAGTAACCGTGTCTTCCTGATCAGGAGACCCAGCTGAAGGACAGGGAAGGTCAAAGATAAGAACTGATTTGGAAGTGATCAGCTATGGATACACAGGCATGTCTAGCCCTTTGAGGGTGTGAAGGTAAATCCTGACTCTGCATAGAAGGACGGAGTTTTGATGTTTGACTCTTGCACATAAAACCTATTTTATAAAGCTCTTTAAGGAATCAAAAGCTCTGACTAAACGCAAGCAGAAAAAAAAGGCAGGTTGCCAGCCTCCTAAAGAGATCAGTTAACAGTGGTTGCAAGGAAAAAACTTAGAAAAAGTAAGAAATAGGGAAGGCATAGGCTCTCTTCTGTAACTTTTCAGGAAAACTGCCTCTTATTATGAATTTGTTGTTCAGCTGCTGCTTCACCAGCCAAGCTCAGGGAGGTGAGAGCCCCAGGGGTCACCCCAGAGCCAGGGTGGAGAGGAACAGTGACCCGCCCGCCACAAGATAAGCAGTGAAGATGCCTCCTCCCAAGGGATGCAAGTGGATTGGTGCACTGACAAAGGCTTTTATCCCAGCATCCCTGTGGCCCCAGATGGTTCCTGCAGCCCTTGAAAGAAACCGTGCGCAAAGACCGGCTTTGACTAAGCAGCGACTCTTGATAACTGGAGTATTTGTCAAGGTACCTGCTTGATCCTATACATTTGTAATTCCTTAGCTTCTATTCTAAATTGCCAATTACTTTCTTTGTTTATGGTGGTTGGAGATTCGTTTGTTTTTTTTTTTTTTTTTAATGCAGCTGGGGTATAGTTGCTTAACAATGTTGTGTTAGTTTCTGCTATACAGCAAAGGGAATTATTAATAGCTGTATGTATACATATATCCCCTCCCTCTTGGATCTCCCCCCAACCCATCTAGGTTATCTCAGAGCACCGAGCTGAGCTCCCTGTGCTGTACAGCAACTTCCCATTGTTCAGTTCAGTTCAATTTCTCAGTCGTGTCCCATGGAGTGCAACATGCCAAGCCTCCCTGTCCATCACCAACTCCCGCAGTTTGCTCAAACTCATGCCCATTGAGTCGGTGATGCCATCCAACCATCTCATCCTCTGCAGCCCCCTTCTCCTCCCATCTTCAATCTTTCCCAGCATCAGGGTGTTTTCCAACGAGTCAGTTCTTCACATCAGGTGGCCAAAATATTGGAGTTTCAGCTCAGCATCAGTCCTTCCAATGAATATTCAGGACTGATCTCTTTAGGATGGACTAGTTGGATCTCCCTGCTGTCCAAGGGACTCTCAACTTCCCACTAGCTATCTGTTTTACACATAGCACTGTAAGTATGTCAATCCCAGCCTCCCAATTCATCCCACCCCTCTTCGCCCACCCCACTGCGTGTCCACACAAGATTTCCTTTATCTTTGTTTTAGCAGAGGAGAGTTCTATTATTTTCAAAATATCATATTTACCGAATCGTATCTGGAAGAAATGAGCAAGTTTTACATCTTAGAAACGCATCCTTACAAGGTGTAGGTAAATATTGAAACAAGACATTGTCATTGTTTGTGTATTTAGAAGCTTGCTTTCCTGACTCCTCTAAACGACGGCTTCCCTCATGAAGCATCAGCCAAGCCCCAGCACATCAGCACATTCTGAGCCATCTGAAAAGGGCTGCGCAAAGCCGACTGGCAGAAAATGTCACTCACACACGGCTGGGAAATGAAGAAACATGGACCTGCCCAGTTAATTCCAAATACTGTCACTGTTTTGATGACACATCTTAGGGGAGGACATTTCTCTCCTTCTCAGAGTGCAAATCATCCCATTAGTCCTATCCAACTCCCCGAGACAAGGGAGCAATGCTCCCACATGTTAAATGAGTGGATGGCCCAGGGAACACCCCCAGGGACTTGGAGTGACCTGGAAGCAGGCTTTGGATTCTGAGTGACGTCTGCAGGGGCTGTCTCAACAGGGTTGGCTCGTATCCTACCATCAGTAGGGAACTCAGATGATGAGCCCGTGGGTTAACCTGCCAGGGGAGTCTGGTCACTGCTCGAGTCCATATCCAAGGTCCTGGATCAAGCAGCACCCAGGCCACTCACACCTGTCCATCCCATGGGACACAGCTCTCCCTGACTCTACAGCACTGACTGTTTGGAGGCACAGCCCCCTGGGCTCCTTCTGCTCTACACGCCAGCCTCTCTGTGCTGCAGCTGCCAGGGGCCTGGTCTCTGTTTTGAAAGAGGAAAAAAAACCCTGTCTGTCTACCCTTCTAGATCATGACCCCTCAAGGATCATGTCATCCCTCACAAACCGAAGCCTACCAACCTGAATAGAGGTCAGCTACTGGCTTTATAAACTTTGGTCTATACAGCCAGCTAATAATGTTTCCAAAGGTCTTTCAACTCTTATACTTGATTTCCTGTACCTACCAATTAAATCAGTCAATCCTAAAAGAAATCAACCCAACCCTTCAGACTGGAAGAACTGATGCTGAAGCTGAAGTTCCAATATTCTGGCCACGTGATGCAAAGAACCAACTCATTGGGAAAGACCTTGATGCTGGGAAAGATTGAGGGCAGGAGGAGAAGGGAATGACAGAGGATGAGATGGTTGGATGGCATCACTGACTCAATGGACTTGAGTTTGAGCAAACTCTGGGAGTTGGTGATGGACAGGGAGGCCTGGCTTTCTGTAGCCCATGGGGTCACAAAGATTTGGACACTACTTAGTGACTGA
This sequence comes from Bos indicus x Bos taurus, assembly GCF_003369695.1. Classification (NCBI taxonomy): domain Eukaryota; kingdom Metazoa; phylum Chordata; class Mammalia; order Artiodactyla; family Bovidae; genus Bos; species Bos indicus x Bos taurus. Next base: position 8,178,846 of record NC_040101.1, on the reverse strand, counting down.
ACACTAAGAATGGAGATTTTGCCTGTTTTGTTCACTATTATTTCTTTGCATCTAGAGTAGTATCTGAGTAGTGTCCAACTCTTTGTGGGCTGTAGCTGACCCCATGGACACCGGGCTCCCCTGTCCTCCACTGTTTCCCAGAGTTTTCTCTTAGCGACTGGACAACAAACTTCCACACAGCAGTGACTTCCATTCATTCAAAAAATATTCAGTGAGTTTGTACTACAGATACTGTTCTAGCTTCCCTGTCCTTCACCATCTCCCAGAGTTTGCTCAAACTCGTGTCCATTGAGTCAGTGATATAGTGAAATCTGCTATATTGCCATAGTTTGCTAGTAAATCATCTTCACTCTCTTAGGATAAACCCAACTTGAGGATTATGCATTATTATTTTATAGGTGTTGATAGATTCAAATCGCTAGTGTACTGTTAGGACTTTTAAACATGCAAACTTGTGAGAAACGCTACGCAGTGATTTGCCTTCTCATACTGTCCTCTGGTTTTATTATCAAGGCTAATAATAGCACTATATTAAGAGATTAAAGAAAAACCATATTAGAATCTCATTAAGAGCAGAAAAAGACATTAGATAAAATTTAACACCCATTCATGATAAAAAAAATTCTTAGAAATCTAGAAAAAGATAGTATTACTTATTCTGAGAGAATAAATTAAAAATCTACATAAACATCACATTGGACAGTAGAGCATTTAAAAGTGTTCCTTTTAGAATGATGAATAAGGCAAGTCTATGATCACTGCTTTTTTAAAATTTTATGATTGTTGCTTCTATTCAATGGAAAAAGTTGAATATAAGAGTAAAGGATTGACTCTTAGATAAATGGTGCTAGGAAAATCGATTATGGAAAAAAATGGATCCTCTCTCATTATATGGAGGAAAAAAGACAACAAAAATAAATAACAAAAGGAAAAAAAATAGAAGTTGACTACATTAAAAAAAAAAAAAAAAAAAAAACTTCTGCTCATCAAAGATACCATAAACAGAAAAAGGCAAACCACAAACAGGAAAAAGATATTTTATTTACAGTTCATTCATAAACACATATATGCATATAACCAAAAAAGTATTATCCAAAATGAATTTTTTTAATTTATCAAAATATTTTTAAAAATCTTTAGAGGCAAAAATGAAACATGAACAGAAGTTATCATCAAGCGTTTTGCAGAAGAAGGAAGACGGCAGTCCACTTGGAATCAGGGAATGACAAATCAAAACCACAATGGGACTTCATTTCACATTCATTGGTTGTCACAATCTTTCAAATGTGTTATTAGAAAGTTTAGACAGCCTTGTAGACTGGAGGAAATTTTCTTTACATATCATTAACGAGTGCATAAACTTCTCCAACCATTTGGCAAATTATCTGGCAATACTTAGTGAAACTGAAAGTGTGATCACCCTATGGTTTGTAATTCCTCTTCTGCAGGATGCCCTTGAAGAGCTCTTGCCCATGTGCCCAAGGACATGTGTTCACAGTGTTCATAGCAGTAAGATTTGTACTAGCGAAAAAAAAAGAAATCAACTTAAACGTCCGTCAACAAGAAGATAGATGTGAACACACCCGTGTGCACGCACTTGCTAGAATACTGTATCATACTGAACACGAATGACCTATGGCCACCTGCAATAACGTGAAATATGTCAGAATCATGATTCTGGGCACACATTGCAAACTGTGGAAGAACACAGAGATTATGACATTTATATGAAGTTTTAAAACATTCTAAGCCACAATGCATATTGCTTAGGCATGCGTACATACACTCACGGCAAACGTACAAAGATCTTTATAGAAACGATAAAACAGTGAATTCAGAATGATGGTTACCTGGGAGAAGAGCACCAGGATTAGGAAGGGGTGACTTCCCTGGTGGCTCAGATGGGAAAGCGTCTGTCTACAATGCGGGAGACCCGGGTTCGATCCCTGGGTCAGGAAGATCCCTTGGAGAAGGAAATGGCAACCCACTCCAGTACTCTTGCCTGGAAAATTCCATGGATGGAGGAGCCTGGTAGGCTACAGTCCATGGGGTCTCAAAGAGTTGGACACGACTGAGCGACTTCACTTCACTTCACAGAGAGCCTTGTCGTGTTGATTGACTTCATTTCTTAAGCTTAGTAGGATATTCTTTATAACCCTTGAATGCAGACGTTTTGTTTTAAAATTGAGGGGGAAAGCTATGAGCATTAGACGAAGAAGGGAGGAAGAGTATTCTGGGTCCTAGAACCTAGGAGGAGGAAGGAACATGAGCAAAGACGCTGAGCAGGCAGAGCAGGGGAACCAGAAGAAATGTGTGTTTAAAGCACACATGGAGAGGGGACGGTTAAAGTGAGGGCTGCAGATGCTGTGGGAGGAACAGACAGCGCAGTAATCTTGAGTGCCAGGCCAAGGAGCCAGGAAATTATCCTGAAAGCTACAGGGAATTATTTAAGGGTATTAAGTGGGTAAGTGATTCAGTCCTCTGAGCCTTTTGGAAAGGCCATTCTCATGGCAGTGTGGAGGATGGATTGGACGGAAATGGGGCAGGGGGGTGTGTTCTGGCTGCAGAGGACCCAATAGGAGGCTGGGGAGTGGTCTATACCAGAAGCAAGGGGACTCTGGGATAGAGCCAGTGGCAATGGGGAGAGAGAAGCTGTCTAAATACTAATTATCCAATGCCCATTTCAAAAGATTTCTAATGCCTGTGGTGCACCCACCTGGAAATGACTGCTCAGTGTGCAGCTGCCTTAAAGTTCACAAAGGCTCCAGCCTTCTTCCCATGTGTTGCTAGAGACAGCTTAGACTGGCAGGTTCCAATGAGTTTGGCCGAGCTCTGCTGGCCTCCGATGCTGTAATGACGTGCTGATTGGTATTTGGAATGGACGGTGTGAGCTGCTCACGTTGTCAGGTCATTGCTGAATCTGAGTGATGGCCTTTCTGCTCCCTTCTTCCTAATGAGTGCACACACTTGAGAGCTTAACAGAGAGCAGTTGTGTCCCAGGACCAACGGGCTTCCAGCAGAACAAAGCACTCCAAGGAATTAGTGATTTCTGGCTTTTATTAGCCGGGTTGACAACTCTGGAAAAGGAAATTTGAAATTTTGAGTTATTTCCAGATTGGCTGAATTGTAAGAGTAATTGCAAAGCAAAGTCACAGAATCCCAGATGTTTAATCTCAAGCCCATGGAGAAAGCAGATCCTATACCACGGAGTTCAATAGAAGGATTTTAGTATGGAGAACCAGTTATAAGATGCAGGGAGAGCAGAAGAAACAAAGAGGATGGTGAGTCCCCCTGGAGATTAGCAGCAACAGGCAGCTGCTACCAACCCTGGGTCTTCCCAGGTGGCCCCGTGGTAAGGGATCAGCCTGCCAATGCAGGAGACACGGGAGATAGGGTTTGATCTCTGGGTCGGCAAGATCCCCTGGAGAAGGAAATGGCAATGTACGCCAGTAGTACTGCCTGAAAAATCCCATGGACAGAGGAGCCTGGCAGGCTACAGTCCATGGGGCTGTGAAGAGTCAGACACGACTGAGCAACTGAGCACTAATCCTAGAGGAGAGGCCAAGGAGGGAAGGTGGGTGTCCCAGAGCCCAGGAGGGGGTGCCATAGAGGGAAACAGGATCCAGACTACAGGGAGATGGAGCAGCTGCTGGAGATGAGATGGACCCTGAAGCAGAGGAAGCCTGGGGGCTACAGATACCTGGCTTCTCCTTCCTCCCACCTTCCAATCTGCTGCCAGCTCCTGCCAAACGCTGAACATAACCAAGAGCCAATGGCAAGCAAGCCCAGAAACACATTTCCCAGTCCCCTTCCCAGGGCTCTGTGATATATTATAGCAGGGCAGGGGGACAAAGGGACTAGATCGTAGGGCAAACAAGCCAATGGCTGGGGTGGGAAGCAATGTTGAGTCAAGATCCATATGCTGAAAGGGGGAGCCATGCAAAGACCTGGGGGAAGAGAATTCCCACCACAGGAATGCAGAGCGGGCAGTCAGGGATGGCCACACTGGTCTCCTCATCATCATCCAGGCTTGTCACTGGCACTGGTCATCTGGTTGACCCTCCTCGTGATTCCCTTTTGCCACTTTTTCTACTTCTCTTGGGTTTTCAGGATTTCGTCATATGATTTGAATTCTGTTTAGTATTTTGAACTTTTCCCAAAGAGTTAAGTTTGTTTTAACCTTGTTAATGGTGGCTTTTGCTTTGCAAAAGTTTTTTACTGTAATCAAATTTATAAATAAATAAATCTTTTTCAATTGTGGTTTATGTCTAAGTAATTATTTCCTGTCCCAAGGGTACAACGTTATTCTTCAGAGCTATGCTTTTGGAAGTTCATCAGTGTATTCTAGAAATTTATAAATTCAAATAGCAGACCAGTGTTGGCAAACTTTTTCTGTAAAAGGCCAGACTGGTCCTCCAGTCTCTTGTAGCTACTCAATTCTGCCATTATAGCCTGCAGGCAGACCTAGACAATAGGTGAAAGTTTCAATAAAACTTTATTCACAAAACAGGTGGCAAACCAGATCAGACCCAGGGCCATAGGTGGCTCACCCCTGATCTATACCATCCAGTACTGGAACATTGGCAATTCCTTATGGTCTTTGTAGGTACCTCATCAAATTTACATGTTTGGGCATTCGTATTTGGAATTACACATGAGACAGACCTGGTTTTATTTCTCTGAGCCAAAAATAACTCCTCTTTATTTTGTGCTTGGCACTAACCCTGGACAGGTAAGTAGGCTAAGTCATGTGCAAATAAGACCCAAGTTGAACGCTTAGTTCTTCTGAAAGTTAAATGGCTTTAGACCAGATATTAACACACTGCCGTCAGTTCAGTGATTGTCTAGGAAAAGTGAGCTTGGGTTCAGACACTGTGCAAAATTTGCAAGGCCCAGTCCAAAATGAAAACACAGAGCCCCTTGTTCAAAACTTAAGACTTTTAAGATAGTGACAGCTGGACATGAAACCAAGCATGAGACCCTTCTAGGCAAAAAACACCATGCCCACCCATGAAGCCTGCTCATATCACCTGGGGTGGGGGCTGGTTGAGGCAGTGGGGGTCAACCTACACCACAGACTTTGTAGAAATGGTTCAGAGTTCATGCCAGCTGGCTGGTATATTACCAGCGTCGATTTAGCCCAAGGATAGGGAGGGCTGGAGACTGGTCAGTACCACTGAGTAGTCTCACAAAGCTTGCTGCGTGCTTATTGTAAGTTTTAAAATGTAAGTTTCTGAAACATTTAATTTTCCCATTTGCCCTTGGCTGTTTGTGGATTTTGCCTCCGCTGAAATCTGAGGCCCTGAGGAGATCTATTTAAAGCCGCCATCCAAGTTTTGCGGCAGACAAGGGTTATTTGTAGCCCTTCAGGGCTGGAGTGGCTATAAACCCAACCAGTGCAACTCCCTCAAATTACAGCAGAGGCCCAGAAAGGGTGAGTGACTTGCCTAAAGGCACACAGCAAGTAAGTTACAGAGCAGAGGGCTGAATGAAGCCAGGCTCCCTGCCGGCCCATCCACGCTCTGCTTTCTCCTGCACGGCCCTGCCTTCCTGGGCCTCCGAACTTGAAAGAATCATCCTTGCTGAAGCAGGTTGGGGGCAGCCAAGGCAGAGGTCACTGGGCTACCGAACCATCCTTTACCCCCTGCCTCCGATATGCCCTAATAACACCCCCTGAAGAACCCAGAGGGTGAGGTGTGCAGGAAACCACGAAACTCTTGTTACTTCCTCTTCCTGCTCTGTTTTCTGTGAGAACCAAGTGTGAAATCGAAAACAGCAGCTTTGGAGTCATGGATGGGCAAGATCTCACTGACAGTCTCAGGGACTCTCCCCACCCAGGAGGTGACACCCCAGCCAGCGTCTTGTCACCCGTCTGCTGACACAGACAGGGAGCTGACTCCAGCCAGCCGGGCTCTGCCTGCAGCCCCGCAGATACTCCAGCTTGTCATCCGTGTAGATGCCCCGCCCTGGAAGGACGCGACCCTGCGGGTCTGCCCTGCACGGCGTCATCCCAGCGCTGGCCCAGGAGAGGCGTTCCGTTTGTATTTGTCTCGAAACTTCCTCTGCCTGCCCATCTGCTTCTGAGGGGCCTCAGCCTGTGTCTGTCCTTCCTCACGTGTGACGGCCAGGAGCCCGCCCAGCCCTTAAGGGTTGTGTCTGGTGTTGCTGTGTGGGTGCATGTGTGTGAGTGTGTGTCTCTGTGTTGTATGCATATGTGTGTGTCTGCTTGTGTGAGAGTGTGTCTGTGTGAATGAGAGTGTGTGTGTGTGTGTGTATGAGCGTGTCTGTGTATATGTGTCTGTGTCTGAGTGTCGGTGTGGGTGAATGCAGTACATGTGTATGTTATGTTACATATGTGTGTGTCTGCAAATGTGAGTGTGTGTATATGTGCGTGTTGTGAGTGTTATGTATTGTGTATGTGTGTGTTGCGCATGCATGTGTCTGCGTCTGTATGAATGAGTGTGAATATATGTGCATGAGCATGTCTGTGTGTGTGTGTGTGCATGTATCTGCACACTAGTGTCTGTGTGGGTCTCTGAGTCCCTCCCCGGACATCCTTCGGAGGAGAGCTGGGTGTGGCCTCCTGGTGACAATCACACACGTGTAGAGACTTTGTCTCTGAATCACCGAGCTCAGGCCTTGGTGCCCAGGAGGTGCCCAGCATGACTCAGCCACTACTGTTAGCACAAGGCCATGGTGACTTGTAACCAAGGTCCTCCTGCTGGATTAGCCACGTCCTGCCGGAAGGGAGATTGCAAAGAGGGGAGGTGGAAAGTCCTTGCTACAGGCTGAATGTTTGTGTCCCCCCAGCTTCACACATAGGAATTCTAACCCCCAAAGGTGATGTTCTTAGTAGGTGGACTCGGGGGAGGTGACTAGGTCATGAGGGTGGTGCCCTCATGACGGGATTTGTGCCCTAATAAAAGAGACCTCACTGCTCCCCTGCCCCTTCTAGCACGTGAGAGGGGACACCCTGAAAAGGCACAGTCGAGAACCAAGAAGAGGACCCTCACCTAAACATCTTGGACTTCCAGTCTTCAGAGCCGTGAGCAATACATTTCTGTGGTTTATAAGCTCCCCCGGTCAGTGGTTCTCAGGTGGCCCAGTGGTAAAGAATCTGCCTACCAATGCAGGACACGCGGGTTCAGTCCCTAGGTCAAGAAGGTGCCCTGGAGAAGGAAATGGCAACCCACTCCAGTATTCTTGTCTGGGAAATCCCGTGGACAGAGGAGCCTGGCGGGCTGCAGTCCGTGGGGTCGCAGAGAGTCGGACATGGCTGAGTACGTAACACAGCCAGCCGGTGGTCGTGCCATGCTCCAGCAGCCTGAGAGGCCAAGGCGGCCCCCCTCCTCCACCTTGCAGCAGCAGGGTTCCTGAGGAGCCTCTGACCCAGAGTTCTGTTCAGAGGAAACCCCAACAGCCCAGGGGATGTGGGGCCACAGCCTATACCACCCCATGAAAAACTCTGTTTTATAGAAGGGGCAAGGACATTGAGTCACCACCCACAGAGTCAGGGCCTAAATAAATATTTTCCATACTTCATCTCATAGCTCTGAGGGGTCAAAGGCGAGTCCGTTCAAAGCTTCAGATCACCATCCATGGCCAGGACCATTTTCACACTGGCCAGTCACTATTAGCAGTCCCAACAAGACCACAGACTAAGCATTAGAGCCCCTGTTTCAGGAACAGAAAGCTTGGAGGAGTTCAGTGACCCCTCCCAGAGACGCAGAGCTCAGCTAGTCTGTCCTAGTTCTGTTCCACTCTAAGACCAGGACTTTCGTCACTGGGCCCCAGAGGCCACTGCGGGACTTCCTGACACACCACCCAATGAAACAAAACATCCTCAGCTGTCCTTGTGTGTGAAGCAATGCACGTCCAGCTGCCGAGAATCACCACCAAATATCTCCAAATTGGGCAATTAGCAGCGTGATTTGTGAAACGAGGAACAGGATACGCTCTGACCCCTTGAACCTCTTCCCCACTCACCCTCTCTGGTTCCAGCTGAGCTCTCATTTTTTAAGATAAGTGAGAGACAATCTCTTAACCCAGAAGTTCGATGGTCACTACTTCCAGGGGAACCATCTCCACCTGGAGGGTCAAGGTCTCAAAACTGAATTCCCACAAAACGAAAACGGGGCAAACAATCGACTGAGAAAAGTAGGTGTGACCTTCATCACAAAGGGCTGAGGTCCTTCATACGCAGAAGTGACCATGAGTTGGATGACCCAGAGAATAGTGAGCAACATCATGTGAGGGCGATTTATAAAAAAAGAGATACAAGTGGTTGACGAGCGCAGGGGGAAAGTTCAGTCTCAACAGTGAACGATAAAAACAAACTAAAATACTAAGATGCTATTTTTAAAAAATAGATTGGCCAAGACAATACCTAGTCCAGATGAGGAAGCAGAGAAATGGGCCCTCCGTACACTGACCCTGGGTGTTTAAATTGGCACATCTTTCTGAAGGGCAATCTGGCAGCCTTTAAGATGTACATACACTTGACCCCGTAATTATTTTAAGGCTTTATCCCAAGGGACTTGGTTGAGATGTAGGCAGAGCTGAATATACAAAGATAGTCATTGTGTTGATACTTAGAATACTGAAAATTCTGGGGGGAAAATACCCCAAATGGCTAGCAATAAATTGCTGCTCATGAAAATTACAGTAAATCCATATGAAGGGATATAATGCCGCTCTTAGAAATGCCATGGCATCAGAGGCTTTGACCCCAAGTCCAGTGTCCTCCCACCAGAGGTAGCTGCCTCTCAGTCTGACCCTGGAGAGCCTCCTCCTTTTGCGGCTGCAAATCTGCTAGGACAGCAGCAGTCGCTAACACCCCTGAAATGATCCAAGACTCCATGGGCTCGGGTCTGGGAAGGAGAGGGAATGTGGGCCGGGATGTTCCACTGGCATCCGATTTGAAGCCACATGTTTTCAAATATGAGGCTAATTAAATAATTGCATCTTGCATATTTCACTCTTGTTTACTCCATCAGCAGCCCCACCCCGGCCACTTGGAAGTACGCATGTGGTCCATATGAGGAAGAGCCCAAAGCGAAGGCCACAAATTCTGCTTTCCAGCACCTGTCAAGTGTGTGCCCTTGGACCTCTAAGAACACCCAATTCCTGCTCTGAGACCACCCCTCCCTTGGCACCTGGCCGATGCAGGGACTCATCAAGTGGCTGATTGGCCGGTGGCTGGTTTTTCCTCTGCAGTTTCCCTTACCAGCCATTTCACTTCCTTGGGCTCCCACCAGTTAGAGCAGTGATAGGATCCCAGAAGAGCCAACTCATTGGAAAAGACGCTGATGCTTGGAAAGATGGAGGGCAGAAGGAGAAGGGGGTGACAGAGGATGAGATGGTTGGATGGCATTACTGATTCAGTGGACATGAGTTTGAACAAACTCCGGGAAGTAGAGAAGGACAGGGAAGCCTGGCATGTAGCAGTCCATGGGGTCGCAAAGAGTCAGACACAACTGAGCAACTGAACAACAACTGGATCTCAGAAAGCTAAAGAAGAGAAAAAGAGAAAGCCCAAGTAGTCATTGAAATAAGGGGGTGGGGAAGCACTTACCACTGCACACCCCCCTCGTCACTCTGAGTGAAAGTCGAAGGGGAATTTGACCCAATGATGTGGCAATGGGGTTAATTCCCCAAATCACTCCCCAGTTCTAATAGTCAGTCAAGCACAGACCGAGCTTTTCCTCCAGGCTATGGGGCTCCCTGCATGGACCATCCTGAGCACTTCCACACTCTGCTGCAGGGAGGTAGGTGTCATTGGTCTTCCTTCGTGCCTGTGTAGTCAACCCCCAGAAGGGTCTGTGATGACAGCTCACAGCCACCTCCTTCTCCAAAGAACACATCTTTGCCTGGGAGGCTATGCCTTCCCCTACACCAAGGTCGGTGTTGGACGAAGTCCTTGGTCTGAACCATAGACTGGCCTCCTGCCTCAAAGTCACTCCCAACAGTGAGATACAATACCTGCCTTGGAGCTTCAGTTCAGGCAGAAGTAACACTCTAGCAGAGAACGCATCTTGAACTTAGCTCTGTGCCCAGCCCCATCCACTTCCCTCTCTCTTCTCCTGAGAGCCCTTTTCCAATAAAGCCTCTGTTTCAGGTTCTGCTTCACAGAAGCTAAGGCCAGCTTTTTGGATTCAGCTCTCCTGGCAGTTCTTGAACACTTCATCTGACTGATGCACTGTGCCAGATATGGGTAGAAGAAGGTCTGCATCCTTCTGGGAAGGTCTGTTCATTAGATACAGCATCTGAGCTGGTCAGAGTAGAAGGAAACCTCAGTTACCACTTAGCTCTGTTTCCCAGAGTGAGTCCTAAGGTACATTAATCCTATTGTTAGGTAGGAAAACAAGAGACTCTGCCTGCTTGTATATATATATGGCATCTTGGCTTAAAAGTTGAAAGGGTCTTTTTACTGCACATAGTCTTTACTATTCAGATAGATTCTGGAAACTTCTGGCAGCATTTCTCAAACTCAGCACTATTGAAATGGGGGCATTAAAGAAAGAAACAACAGGGAACTTCCCTGGGAGTCCAGTGGTAACAACTTTGCCTTCCAATGCAGGGGGTGTGAGTTCGATCCCTGGTCAGGGAGCTAAGGTGACACATATCTTGTGGCCAAAATTACAAAGCATAAAACAGAAGCAATATAGTAACAAATTCAATGAAGACTTTAAAAATGGTCCACGTCTTAAAAAATAGCAATAACAAGCCTAAAATGGAGCACTTGTGCTAAGCCCACATTACCAAACCAAGACTTAGCACCAAACTTAGAGTTTCAATCTCTCCCAAGAGTGGGATCTTAGACCAGTTAATCTGGAATTATCTGGTCGGCACTAGTGAAGTAACCTGCTTGATACAGCCCTGCCATCCCCTTTTAAAGGAAAGCGCTGATGTTGTTCAGTCACTAAGTCGTGTCTGACTCTGCAACCCCAAGGACTGCAGCACGCCAGGCTACTCGGTCCTTCACTGTTTTCTGGAGCTTGCTTAAACTCATGTTCATTGAGTCAGTGGTGCCATCCAACCATCTCATCCTCTGTCGTCCCCTTCTCCTCCTGCCTTCAATCTTTCCCAGCATCAGGGTATTTTCCAATGAGTCAGCTCTTCGTATCAGGTGGCCAAATTATTGGGGCTTCAGCATCAGTCCTTCCAATGAATATTCAGGGTTGATTACCTTTAGGATTGATGGTTGGATCTCCTTGCAGTCTAAGTGACTCTCAAGAGTCTTCTCCAACACCACAGTTCAAAAGTGTCCATTCTTCAGCGCTCAGTCTTCTTTATGGTCCGTCCAGCTCTCACATCCGTATGTGACTACAGAAAAACTATAGCTTTGACTCTACGGACCTTTATCAGCAAAGTGATGTTTCAGCTTTTTAATACCCTGTCTAGGTTTGTCATAGCTCTTCTTCCAAGGAGCAAGCATCCTTTAATTGCATGGCTGCAGTCACCGGTGGCAATGATTTTGGAGCCCAAGAAAATTGCCACAGTCTGCTCTGCTAGTAACCGCCTAGCCCTGCCCCTTTCTGCCTATACAAGACTTCCATTTTGTACAGTTCTTCAGAGCTCCTTTCTGTTTACTAGCTGGGACACTGCCTGATTCATGAACTGTTGAACAAAGCTCATAAAAACTTAAAAATGTTCTTAGATGAAATTTTTTTAAGAGGGACTGGATAAATCTTGGCTGAGGAGACTGTATTGGGTGGTGTTAGCAGTAGTTCTGGCTTCTACCTGCTAGATGCCAGCAGCAAACCCCACTATCTCTCATTTATGACAAGCAAGCAAAAGTCTCCAAACCTTTCCACGTGTCCCCTGGGAATAAAACCTCCCAGACTGAGAACTACTGCCCAGGGGAAAAAGCAGGGTCCACTAGGTCCTCTGTCCTTTGTTGTATTGTTTATTTATTATTTATTTATGTCTTGGAACTACAATTCTGCAGAACACAATTTGGGAAAACATCGATGGAAACCAAGTTCCATTTTACAGTTGAGGGAACCAAGGTCCTGAGGGGACAGGGTTTACAAACGACAAAAGCCAAATGAGTCAGTTCAGTTCAGTCGCTCAGTCGTGTCCGACTCTTTGTGATGCCATGGACTGCAGCCCGCCAGGCCTCCCTGTCCATCACCAACTCCCGGAGTTCACTCAAATTCATGTCCATTGAGTCGGTGATGCTATCCAACTATTTTATCCTCTGTCGTCCCCTTCTCCTCCTGCCTTCAATCTTTCCCAGCATCAGGGTCTTTTCAAATGAGTCAGTTCTTCACATCAGGTGGCCAAAGGATTGGAGTTTCAGCTTCAACATCATCCTTCCAATGAACACTCAGGACTGATCTCCTTTAGGATGGACTGGTTGGATCTCCTTGCAGTCCAAGGGACTCTCAAGAGTCTTCTCCAACACCACAGTTCAAAAGCATCAATTCTTCTGTGCTCAGCTTTCTTTATAGTCAGTAGCAAGTCTGATATTCAAGTCCCTGACCCAAGGCCAGGGCATGCTTGTGTTTCCTCAGACAAATGAAACTTCCTGAGGACCCTCCCAGATGGCACAGGATGGAGCTCCCAGAAGGGACCAGTGCAGCATCTGTACACGATGGGTACTGTGCATAAAACAGATGACTAACGAGGACCTACCGTATAGCACAGGGAACAGTATTCAGTGTCCTGTGATGACTTGAATGGGGAGGAAAGCCAAGACAGAGTAGACACACATGTACACATAGCTGATTCACAAGCTAACACAACATTGTAAAGCAACTCTACTCCAATAACACATTTTTAAAAATTTCTCAGCTCCGTAGAAAGAAAAAGAAAGGACCCAGTGCACCAGGGGACAGTCTTAGCCACGTTTTTTTCCCATTTTCCCTGTGATCTGATCCTTTTGATCATTTGTTTCATTTCCAGAAATAAGATTGGCTGGTTTGTTTCACTGAGGACCTTTCTGATATATCAGTTCAGTTCAGTCGCTCAGTCGTGTCTGACTCTTTGCGACCCCATGAATCGCAGCACGCCAGGCCTCCCTGTCCATCACCAACTCTATAATTATGGAGGAATCACGGTGAGCAAATGGGAGAGGCCCCTGGAAAGTTCTGGAACCCAGAGAAAGCAGGGCCGTCCAAAGGTATCTATGCCTTTGTCCAGACCTGTTCCACATGTTAGCCAAACCAAACACACAGCTGTACTTTTATATTGATATTTCAGTCGAGGAGCATCCCACAAGTTTTCAATTATGAGAAAGCTTTAACTCAAATCCCAGGAGGGAAGAAAAAAAAACTCATTGATGCATTCAATCTGGCATCTCTCGCTTCTTGCTAGATTTTGAAAATTGTCATGCATTGTATGGGTTCCCTCCACCCCACCTGCCCCCCAAACCAAGACTGTTCTTTTCAAAACAGCAGGTTTTTCCCTAACCTACCTTGGAAATGAAGTCCCCAGAAAAGCCAGCCTTTAATTCATTTCACATGCTGAATTATTACAATCGAAAGGCAAAATCTCCACTGTGCAACTTTAAAAACATCTGTGTTTTTCATCTGACTTTTGGGGATAATTATCCCAGCTCATATTGTGATTGCTAATTACTAAGCTACACTAACCTGCTGAAGGGCTGGGGTAGGGGTGGGGGGTTCTTTTCAAAGCATTTCCACCCCACCCCCACCCCCGAGCATTCAATCATCTGAAAATGGAAACGGAAAATGTAGAAGCACAGGCAGCTTGCTGCATGTGCTCCTGGGTTGGGCTGATGTCAGGCCCTGCAAGGACCTCACGCCAGGATCCCCAGATCTGAGGCCAGAGGAGGGGGGTACTGGGCATGTGGTGGGGGACCGTGGGCTTTATTATAACCAGACGCTGGGTGTGGATTTTTATTTTCACAAACAAATAAACAATTGACTTGACTGAGAAGTTTTACTTTTTACAGAAACTAGACCCAACCAGGATTCCAGAAACTCAACAAACCGTATTTTACGCTGAACCAAAAACACAGAGCAATGTGCTTAATATTTTAACATTTTAATTTGAGGCAGTGATATGTCGTTTAACTGACATTTTGGAAAAGTCCCTGATGCTGGGAAAGATTGAGGGCAGAAGGAGAAGAGGGCATCAGAGGATGAGATGGATGGGTGGCATCACCAACTCAATGGACATGAGCTTGGGCAAACTCGGGGAGTTGGTGAGGGACAGGGAGGCTTGGCGTGCTGCCGTCCGTGGGGTCTCAGAGTCGGATATGAGGGGGGTGACTGAACAACAACAACATGTCATTTAGGATGAATATCTAGCAAATCCTTTTGAACCAACACCAAGAATTTCTTTGCTAAAAGTGTGGCATTTGATCACAACGAGAACCTTTCTTCATCTACTCCACTGAGTCTTGTGTGGATCCGCATCACATAGGAGGTACTCGGGACAGGCACCGTCCTTGCCTTCACAGAGCTTGGAGTCTGGGTGGGGGGTCCCTTCAGAAAAGAGAGCAGATGATTGTGAGCCAGGCCAAGACGGGCGCTGATGGGGTAAGACAGGCATCTATGATGCTGGGAGGGACCTCCTGAGCAGAGAGACGTGAGGCTGAGGATGAATAAGCCGAATTGCGAGGGTGGATCAGAGCAAGCCCAGGCAGAGAGAGCTCTGGTAAGAGAGAGAAGCATACAAAAGGCCTTTGGTGAGCTTCCAGGGACAGCTGAGACGGTCCACAGAGCAACGGATGCTGTCTTAACGAGCCGTCTTTGCCCCGACAGTGCTGGGGAGCCAGCGAGTGCTCTGGGCAGAGGGAGGGCCAGAGAGTAGCTCCACTGGACATCAACATGAAATTAACTTGACTGGAAGCCTCTACTTCAAGCACGGTGCACCCTGATTCCCACCAGGCTATTTGGGCGCAAGGAAGAGCCAGCCCCACCGTGAATCCCTGCCTTACAGCAGAGACTCCAGACCCAGAGGGGAGCCCCACAGGCAGAGGACAGCCAGACTCTGAACGCCAGCACCTTCTGAGCAGCCCCCGTGCCTCTGTCTCTGGAGGACCCCTCTCTTTAGAGGTCGAAGGGGCCCCTTGTCCTGGGACCAGGAAGCACTATTGATTAACAAGCTGCAAGGGGCCGTGTACTGTTTAGGAGCTTCACATATGTGACGGCAAATAATTAAAAAAATAAAATTATGGATGCTTCCAAGCAGCCTTGCCTTGTCCAACAAAGAAAATGAATCCTTTGTTTGTATGGCTCAGAAATCAATCTTTTGGAGGAAATGCAAATGGGAGAGGCCAAGAGGAAGCAAGATTACTAACTTCCTAGGCAGGGAGGTGGCTGGAGAGGGAAGATGGGGGAGGGGAGCCAATGCCAGCCTGGGGGTCTCCCAGGAGCACCGAAAGGGGAACTTTGGAGACAGAACGGCTCGCGTGGGAACCGGGGGAGCATGGCCGTGTCCTGTGAGATGAACTTTCTCTGGTGTGACCCAAGAAGCCTTCACCGATGTCTCCTCCACCCTCTCGGGGCCAATCTTGGGTTCTCGTGTGCTTTCCAGGAGCCAGCGTGCAGGCCCTGGGCCCTGGGCCAGTGGGGTGGGGAGAGATGCATTGGAGTTACGCGGTCATTTCTCATTTAATCCTTACAATAAGGCTGTGAAATAAGTGTCATCAATCCCACAGCTCATAGAGGGTGAGAAACTGGCTGTGCTGTTACCCAGCCGCATCTCCAGGTAATGGGAGCCGAGGCCGGCAGAGCTGTTGACCAGGTAAGTAAATGAGGCAATAAACAGGCCCAGGAAGTGGCTGTGGGAAGACCAGCACAGGCCCGGCTGGGCGCTGCTGGCTTCCAGCTGGACAGCAAGCAGTGGAAAGGCAGGTGAAGGCAGGCAGCCCAGACCCATAGTCCAGGGAGAAGGAAAGAGAGCTGCCCACCCCCAACTACCAAGCCTGAGCTCAGGCCCCCAGGGAAGGCTGCACAGACCCCCTCAGACCTGCCCTCCACTCCCGGAGCCTCCGTCTCCTGACCGGTCGGCGCCCCCAGCGGACAACATAGCCAGATTGTGGAACCACAGCCAGCTCCAAGGCACAGGCTGGTAGCACTTTCCAGAGAGCCTGTCGGAGTTTCTGTTGCTTGAGCTCCAGGAGGACTGACCAGCCCCGGGAGGCGCCCTGAGGCCTCAGCAGTGGAACCTCCACCCACCCCCTTGCCAACTTGTGCCCTCACACCTTGAGATGCTCCTGGAGGCTCGGGGGGCAGGGGGTCCCTCAGGGGGCCTCTCAGTCCACACCGGGAAGAAAGAGAAGGGGAAGGCAGCAAACGGGGGTGGGCGAGAGCCCTTCCGTGTCCACCCGGAGAGGGGCAGGCGTGACGGGGTGACGCTGTCACTGTGAGGCTGGCCTCGCTGTCCCCAGAGAAGGGCATCAGGACGCCTGCTGCTCAGAGGTGGAGCCATGGTCAAGCTCTGTCCAGACCCTGCTCTGCCTGCTCCCTTGAATAAGCGACACGGGAGAGGCCCCTGACCCTGAGTTAACTCAGCTCAGGGCTGTTCAGAGGGCTTAGTACCCAGCCAGCATTGAGCATCACAGTGCCGCCCTTGTGGTCAGAAGGAGTTGGGAGCCAACGTTCAGAGACCTGCCCCCTAGTGCTGGAGGATTTCTTTCATCTCTCCTCCCAGCAACCTGTGAGGGCAGATTTCTGCCTGATGCTCAGAGTGTTGGTATAATCTGCTGAAGTCGCCCAGCTGGGAGTTGGCAGTGCCAAGATTCAACTCCAAAGGTACCCTCTTGCCACCACCTCCTTCCCAGTGCAGAACAGGTGCCCCCAGTGCACTGAACACAGGAGGACTGTGCTAAGTGAAGTGGCAGTTCAGAAGACGCATGAGTCAGCCCATCAGGGAAGGCTTCCTGGAGGAGGCGGCATTGATGGATGCCCAACAGCTGCATGCAGGCAGGGAGTAGGAATTCCAAAAAAAGGGAAGGAGCTGAGAAAAGCAGCTAGCCAGACCCCAAGTATGGTAGGAACCAGAGGTGGGGCCCAGAGCCCCTGCCCAGGCCATGGGAATTTGAGAAGAAAGGAGGGGTGGGACCTGTAGGGGAGCAGAACTTGCCACCCCAAAACATCTCTCTGGCATGCAGATTATCTCTGATTGAAAGCAAGCAAGGTTCAAAAGACTCAGGAAAAACTGACCTTCCCTGATGGCTCAGAGGGTAAAGCGTCTGCCTGCAATGTGGGAGACCCGGGCTCGATCCCTGGGTCAGAAAAATCCCTGGAGAAAGAAATGGCAACCCACTCCAGTACTCTTGCCTGGAGAATCCCATGGACGGAGGAGCTTGATAGCCTACAGTCCGTGGGGTCGCAAAGAGTCGGGCACGACTGAACGACTTCACTTTCTTTCTTTTCTTTCTTTCCCCCTAATTGCCTAAAAAAATTTAGATGGAAGGCTTGTTCCCAGAACAGAGTCATCACCAGAGACATCTGCAAAGAACATGGGCTGATGTGGTGGGGAACGGGGCCCAGAGATCAGCGTCTGCTCTGTGTCCATTGTCTCTGCAGGGCCACCAAACATTTATCAAACATTTGTTTTTCTATCTCCAGGTGAATCAACTTTCTCCCCTTTGAAGTCCCCAGCATTATCCGCAACATCTTTTATCTTTAGCTGAAGATGGAATTTAAAGAGATGGTTGCAGCCATCTTAGTGACTTACTCAATTTTCCTGGGTCTCTTCCATGTTATTAAACTTTTTTGTGATTTTCTCCTCTTAACTCTGGCTCATGTCAATTTCATTCTTAGACCTGCCAGGAGAACCTAGTACAGCAGAGGACCAGCAGGAGCAGCGATGGAAGCCCTACAGAGGGCCTGGAGCGGCTGGGAAGACGCTGAAGGGCATTGACAGAGCGGGCTGGGCACGTGCAGTGGGAAGCCGCCTCCACACACCCTTACAGCTCCTGACAGTAGCAAAGGCCCTTCTCCCGAGTGACAGACGGAGACTCCTCTCGAGGGCTTGTGCCAACACCACCACTCCAGCCAGGGACGCCCACAGGGCCAGCCCCCTGCCTGGCCGGCTGGCCGCAACCCAGCGGTACCTGTGGACAAGGGTACTCAGAGCCAGGCAGTCACTCAGCTCCCACCAGGATCTTCTCCTTCCCCTTCTCTCCTCTTCCTAAAGTCTAGTTTTCCAAAGGAATCACCAAAGATCCAGGCCTGCCTCTGCTCCAGATGTGGGTCAGAAGAGAGATAGAGCAAGGGGTCTATCTTTCCCCCGATTGGAGAACCTCTGAAAGCCCTGCAGTCCAGCGACTCTGGCCTGGCTCCTCACCCCAGCCTTGTCCCCTTGGCCCCAAACGTTTGCTTTCCAGAGCAGAGTGTTTTGCTCATTTGCTTCCTGTGGGATTTCTGATACGGCTTAAACAGGAACATCCAACTCAGCAGCTTGAAAACCTTGAGAGCTGGAAGAGACGTCTGGTCAACAAACTCCATTCAGGCCCCTCTGTCCCCAGATGTCTGTGCCATAGGACTGGTTTGCAGATGTCTAGAGGCTTTAATGAGCCACTCCCTGCAGGGGATGCTGAGGTTTGAGCCCCCTGTGCTACGACGAAGCACAGCCCCTGGGAGATGCCCGTCCATATTCAGTCTCTGAGAAGTAACATTCACCAATTTTATAGCAGAGGAGACTGAGGCCAAGAGGGATGAAGCAGCAGCTAGAATAACGCAAGTTTCAAAGACTGCTTGTCTGTGGACTTCCCCGTGGTCCAGTGGTTAAGAATCAGGAGATGCAATGCAGGAGATGTGGGTTCAATCCCTGGTCTGAGAACGAAGATCCCACATCCCACGTGTCACAACGAAGATTTGACATAGTGTTGTAAATAAATATATAAGTATTAAAAAAATTTCCACCCCTAAGAATTAAAAAATAAAAAGTCTGCCTATCCGGGTCCTACTCTGCACCCCACCCTCAACCTCCCATCCACCCCACAGACCCTGTGCTGAGTTCCCTTTCTGGGCAGGAACAATGGCGCCTTAGCCCAGTATTTCTGGCCATGGAGGGCATAGTCTGTGTCCCTGAGGGTCGAAAGTTCACGTTCCATTCATCCCTGAGTGACCGGTCGTGCTCACCTGGGGCCAGGCTGTGATGAGAGCCCAGATGTGGTTCCCACCCCGTGGGTTGACCTGTGAGAGGAACAGTGACAGTTGGGGGGCAGGGACGGGATGGAGAGGAGCTCAGACCTCTTCATCAAAGTAGGAGCATCCCCCTGGGACGACACAGCTCCAGTGAGCGCATGCGGTCCTGTCCCAGAGCCCACGAGGAGCGTCCTTATCACAGCCCCCCAGAATAGCCATCCTGGCTATTCCATCCCGCCAGGGCACTGACTGCCCAGGCTGAGTCTCCCCAGTCCTCCGATGTAGGTGACTGGGGCCCCCGCTGCCCAAGAAAGGGAGCAGCGGGATGAACAGAGGGTGGACACCCACGACACCCCTAACTCTTCATTTCAGAAGCACTTTCCTCCGGGGCTGGGGCAAACCACACTCCCTTCACACCCAGGGAGAAATTACAGAGCTTTCACCACATTGCACAGTTTTAAGTGCCATTTCTAAAAATAGAGCTGGGTTCCTGTTTTTAGCTTTCATATTATAAGTCCCATATTACATGCTGTTTTGCATGCAAGTTGGGAGGGGGCTGTGCCAGAGTCAAGAGAGACCCTGGAGTCCAGGGACCAGGAACACACACTTTGGGAAACTCGGAGGCAAGGCTGGAGTCGTCCACACACCCACAGGATCCAACAGGGCTGACCCCGCTCTGTGAATGGGTCACCTGGGTTGTCCAGGTGGACATGGTTGGGGGTCACGTGGATAAAGTCCTTAATGGCACCCAGAGGAGTCCTTTAACCAGACGCTTATAAAACATTATTATAACTAAGGAGCATTGCTTGATTTGGTACTTACTACAACTGTTGGCACACCCACGATCTCCATTTCTCAGGAGAGGCTTAGAGGATGAGGTTACTTGTCTGGAGTGCAGCAGGCACCCAAACACCAGACCAGTGGTTCCCAAGCCCACCTGGTGATCACCACCCCATTAGACTTGTGTTGACTGAAAAAAAAAGGCACAAGATGAGAGCTGTGGGTTCAGTTTTATTGGGGATTTACTTAGGACTATTGCCTGGGAGACAGCCTCTCAGATAGCTCTGAGGAACTGCTCCAAAGAGGCCAATAAATATATGATTTTTTAAAAAATGTTTGAAGTCTAGTTTTTGATTTGGGGGCTTCCCTGGTAGCTCAGTGGTAAAGAATCTGCCTGTCAATGCAGGAGACATGGGTTCAATCCCTGATCCAGAAAGATCCCCTGGAGAAGAAAATGGCAATCCACTCAGGTATTCTTTTTTTGCTTGTTTCTTTGTTTGTTCTGTATTTATTTATTTATTTTTAATCAAAGGATAATTGCTTTATAGTATTGCTTTGGTTTCTACCAAACATCAGCCTGAATCAGCCATAGGTTTGCCCATGTCCCCTCCCACTTAAACTTCCCTCCCACCTTCCTCCCCATGGCACTTCTCTAGGTTGTTATCCAGCCGGGGTTTGAGTTCCCTGAGTCATACAGCAAATTGCCATTGGCTATCTGTTCACGTTTGGTAATGCACGTTTCCATGTTAACCTCTTCACACCTCCCATCCTCTCGCTCTCCCCCGACCCCAGCCGCGTCCGTACGTCTGCTCGCAACGTCTGTGTCTCCATGCTGCTCTACAGATGGTTTCGTCAGTACCATCTTTCTAGATCCCGTCTACATGTGTTAGTATATGATAGTTGCTTTTCTCTTTCTGTATGCTTGCCTGGGAAATCCTCTGGACAAAGCCTGGCAGGTTGCAGTCCACAGAGTCGCAAGAGTCAGACACAACTTAGCGACTAAACCACAGCATAATAGTCGATTTACAATGTTGTGTTCATTTCTGCTGTGTACCTAAGTGACACATGTATGTATTCTTTTACAGACTATATGGCTTTGGTGAGGAGGGTACATGGAGTTGAGCACACATCTTGGTAGAGGCTTGCTGCTAGACATGAGGACCAGATGTCTCTGTTAAGGATGTTAGTGCTTTTCTAGGTATGGGAGGATGCAAGAAACTGGGTTTATAAAATTTTCTCCTGAAAATATCTCACCATCTGAAGGCCTGTTCAACCAGTTTTTCCAAGAGCACAGAATGCTTCATTCCTGCTCTCCACCCTGGAGTCCTTTCCAGGATGTGTTGAAGGTCAGCAACTGCAGTGGCTAATGACTTAATCCTTGAAGAACCAGATGGTGAGCGACATTCTTTGGCTGGCACTGGGAACATGATGCATGCATCTCCCAAGGGCACAGAAATACATCGTGACCATCGGATACAGACACAACCCCCACAGCCCTGACCAAGTACCCTCCTGGCCTTAAGCTGGGGCAGACACTTCTCTGTGTCATTTCATGGGTTCTTTTCTGCACTCCATACTTCTGTTTCCTGCATTCCTTGTGTCAGGGTGTTGCAGGAAGGGGGACCCCTTCCCGGGCCTGAGAGTGGGCTCTTGTTTAACACTCAGAGATAAATTGTTCAAGGAGACACAAAGCAAGAGACTTTATTGGGAAGGAGCATCTGGGTGGAGAGCATTAGGGTAAGGAGACCCAGGAGGACTGCTCTGCCACATGGTTCACAGCCTCGGGTTTTACGGTGATGGGGTTAGTTTCCAGGTTGCCCCTGGCCAATCACTCTGACTCAGAGTCCTTCCTGGAGGCATGTGTATCACTCAGCCAAGATGGATTTCAGCGAGAAGGATTCTGGGAGTTTGGTAGGAACATATGAATTGGCATGCCCTCTCTCCTTTTGACCTTTCCTGAATTCTTCCCGTGGGTGGTAGCTTGTTAGTTCCCAGTTCCTTACCAGAACCTCCTGTTGTAAGATAAGTCAAGCAAGTGGTTACTATCAGGTCTGGCCAGGGCAAGCAGTTTTGGTCAGTGTTTCTGCTAACAACTGCAGTAATTTCCTGGCATCCGGTTTGCACACGGATGTCGAAGACTTCCCAGATGATGTGGGTTATCCTCCAGGGCCCTGGTTCTTAGTGTTTCTGTAACTCAGGTTCTCCTGATCTGGTTCCTGCTTCCACTTCCTGGAACCATGTGAGGCTGAGTGGAAGTCTCTGCTTCTGGCTTATTATAAAGGATCTTTTCTGCACCTCTCCTGGGGCATCTCTGCACTTCTCCTCTAAGGTTTCATTGTCCCTCCTGACTGTCTGACAGTTTGTGAACAATGTCTTTAGGAGTCTCCCCTGCACTGACTCCAGGACTTTGAGACATCTGTCTGGATCTCCAGACCTGACCCCCGTCCCTGGGACCCCTGCACTTCTCTCCCCCTGGGTGGGTTCTATGTGTATGTGGGAGAAGGAACCATCTTGTCTTTCAAGAATCCCACTTTCTGCTTGGGGAACAGCCCTAAGATACTTTAACCTTCTAAGAAACCACCTCTGGACACTCGGTGAAAGACGTTTTCAGTTAACCTGATGACATTTAAGCTTGCAAATTCTTGGCACGCTGAGATGCTGTTCCTGGAGGAAGAGCTCTGACAATGTCTCAATCGTCACCTCGCAGCCAGGGGAACCCTGGCGGAGACCTTTCCACGAGGTCTTGAGTTAACTCAGTAGCCTTGAAATTCTCCTTTTTCTGGGAGAAAATGCAATTAGGCAGATGTTGATTACAGATGAAACTCTGCAGTGGTCCGGCAGCCTTTCTGTCTCCCCTTTTTTAATATATAAGCAAATGAGGGCTCCTAGCCCCTGGCAGCAGAACAGGGAGAAAGAAGCCCCAGAATTTTAACGCGGTCCAGGCTCTCCAAGGTCAATGCCACGGGGGGAGGAGTGGGGGAATTGGGATTCCGCTGGTGTCCGCCAGTTGGTATCCAAATTTCAATCTGGAAACTGTTGACCTTGAGGTGCCTTTAGGAATAAGGAAGCACCAACACAGAGAAAGGACTCTGTTACCATCACACAGTCTTGCTCTTTGCCTCAGAATGGGAAGACAAGGCTGGAGATTTATGCCCCAAAACCTTGGCCCAGTCATCTCACCTGCTCCCATGCAGACTCCCCCAAACCCTGCCCACCCCACCCCACCCCCTCAGGCTTCCTCCATCCTCCCCGCTCCCAGCTGGAAGGCAGGCCCAGTGATGTGGTGATCTGTGTTTTCTCCCTGCCCCGTTCCTGGGGGACTTGACCTTTGAAAGGAATAGAGCACTCATTGGGCACTGACTCTGTGTTTGATGCCTTCCCTACACCCACCCTAAACGCATCAGGGACAAAACAACTGGGGCTTGACCTGGAGAGGTCCAGCCTGCCAGGAAGCCCCGTGGAGGCAGGTCCTGAAGTCACGTCCTTCGCTGCAATGCCTCTGTCCTTCCTCCACACCTTGCTGCCTGGCCAGCAGAGACTAAGACAAGATTGCAACAAAGGAAGAACTCCCTAATGGTGGAAATTCTGGCACCATGGCTCTTGTATGCTAACAGGCTTGGAGGCAGGAAGGTCACCCTTGGGCTGCTCAGATGAGTTCAGTTGTATCCATGGGGCTGAGCTAGGCCTGACCCCTCTGAGGGGCGTGGCCCAATGCGCCCTATAAAATAAACAATGAACTGCACAGCTTTGCAATCTGCAGAACAGGGCCTCCCACCTCATCCTGCTGAATTCCCACAAGAATATTGAAGGGGGGATGATTATGCCCACTTTGGAGATGAGCAAACTCAAGTGCAGACACACAAAAAAACAGTCGCTTCATCCGAAAAGCTTCATATTCCTCGCCTGCCTCAGCAAACCCCCCCAAATTATTTTTTGACTAGAGTTCTCTCCAGCACAACTTCCGACCTCATCTGATGATTTATGTTTCCAAAAGCATATTTGAATGTTTACAAGACTGACTGATTTTAACTCCCAAGGACTCAGCACCAGACATCAAAAACTGTGTTTTTATAAAATAGGAGGAGGGGGATGGAAGAGATCCACTTACATTTTAAAGGTTTGTTGTGTTTTCTTTTTTTTTTTTTTTCCCCTGCAGCCAAGTGGGAAAAGTTGAAGGAATCTGTTAACATATTGATTGCTTTGAGCACTATTTTAAATTAGCTTTCCGTTCCCCTCCATATGCTTTTCCATTAAATTTAAATAAATTAAAGTTCACGTTTCTGGAAGAGATATGCTGGGGCCTCCTCAGGATTGGAGATGAGTTTATCAGCCAGGTCTGGCTGTCAGAAATCTATCAAAGACCATGCTGATGAGCACGGGTGGGCCCCCAGGGCCACGTGCTCTCTGAGAATACTTTTCGGAACACATTTATCACTATCCACCTTGGGACCAGCCTGGCGGCTGTCTCCACACTCTGACCCAGATAGGGTTCTTCATCCCACTTGTCAGTTGCTGAGCCCACATGGACACAGAGCTGCTGTTTCCATCTACTCTTATCGCCAAGATGCAGAGTGGCTCTGCTTGGGTGCCTGTTCCTCTTTCCAGGCCCCCACCCCAGGCCTGCGGCAACCATAACCTCACCCCTGTAAATGCACACAATCAGGCGAACAGAGACAGTTGAGAAGTTATAATGAATATCACACCCCCCAAGACTCTTAAAAGAATTGATGCTTTCAAATTGTGGTGCTAGAGAAGACTCTGGAGAGTCCCTTGGACAGCAAGGAAATCAAACCAGTCAATCCTAAAGGGAAATGAGCCCCGAATATTCACTGCAAGGACTGATGCTGCAGCTGAAGCTCCAATGCTTTCGCCACCTGATACGAAGAGCCAACTTATTGGAAAACACCCTGATGCTGGGAAAGATTGAAGGCGGGAGGAGAAGGGAACAGTGGAAGAGGAAGTGGTTAGATACCATCATCGACTAAGTGGACATGAGTTCGAGCAAACTCTGGGAGATAGTGAAGGACAGGGAAATCTGGCATGCTGCAGTCCATGGGCTTGCAAAGAGTTGGACACTCCTGAGGGACTGAACAGCAAGAAAGACTTTGTTGTGTATCGAAAACCCTACTGCGATAAGCTTTGTGTGGGAAGGAAAAATGATTCCCCCTCTCCCCTTCTCTGAGGGGTGTGCTAAGTCATGCTTGACTCTTTGTGACCCCGTGACTGTAGCCTGCCAGGCTCCTCTGTCCATGGAATTTTCCAGGCAATAATACTGGAGTGGGTAGCCATTTCCTACTCCAGGGGATCTTCCCAACCAAGGAATCAAACCTGAGTTTCCTGTGTCTCCTGCACTGACAGGCAGTTTCTTTACCGCTGCGCCACCTGGGATGTGACTTCCCTGTAATAAGAAAGGCCGATTAACAGGAGAAAAGCCATCAGAAGTTTCATAACACGTATACCTCCTAATAACATTTCCTCCTCCCAGGAATACTGAGTGAAACCCCTGAAATGACCCAGGCCATCCACACCAGCTAAAGACACAAGAGGACACCGGGAGTGGGGAGCAAACTGTGGGAGATGTTATCAGGCAAAGCACAGTAACCAAGGTTGTGGTTGTCATGAGGATTTCAGCCCACGCCTTCTCCATTGATAAATTTCTCGATTTGATTGTTCCTCCTCTTTCTGATGCAAACAGGAAGGCACCCTTACAAATGGATATTTCTATGATAAATCTGGGGCTTCCCAGGTGGCACTAGTAATAAAGAACCCACTGCCAATGCAGGAGACATAAGAGACACGGGTTTGATCCCTGGGTTGGAAAGATCTGCTAGAGGAGGGCGTGAAAATTCACTCCAGCATTCTTGCCTGGAGAATCCCATGGAGAGAGGAGCATGGCAGGCTACGGTCCATAGGGTCGCAAAGAGTCAGACATGACCGAAGCGACCTAGCATGCACGCACATGCACACCCGTATGATAAATCTAAATGTCTCTTGCAAAAGAGTAACTTCTACTCCATTTTCAGTCTTCTCCTGTGTCTGCTGTTTCTTAAAAATCATCAGCCTAAAATAATCCTTATGCTGAAATTCTGCTCCTGTTCAGCTTCCTGAGATAAGTGTCTTGCATAAGACTGGGAGCAGCGTTGACTTCAGGCTCGGCCATATGCAAAGATTCATTCAGGGTCTGTCTGCCCTCTGCCTCACTCTCTCACCAGGTTCTCTTTACATTACCCACGTCCCCCAGGGCAGGTGGGTAATGGGGTTCAAGGATTCAATCAGGTTGCTTTGAGACAAAGGCCACACGTCCTCGAAGATCCCCTGTCTGCCCTGGACAGACAAGACCTCTGCCTTCCCCAGAATGCCCCCTGGAAACAACCGTCCAGCCACCTCTATTGACCTACGTAGATCCCTGGAGCCTGGGGTGAGAACTTGAACTAAGTCAACAATTTCAAGGACACCTCCGAGGTCCTGGTGGGGAGGAGTCCCAGAAAGGGTCTGATGAGGAGAGGCACACTGGTGACCTGAGAAAACCACCGAAGTGAAGGAGGCTGACCAGGTGGTCGAACTGCACTGACACAGTGTGAGGTCACCTGACTGTCCCCTGACCCAGCACTGCCTCCCCCAGGGCTCGCAGCAGGACCTTGGACCCTAGGAAGACAAAGCTGGAGTGGAGAGAAATGAACCCAACCTCCTCAATAGGACGGCCCTGTTGGAGGAATACCCCCTCCAAGAACTGGTGTCAAGAAGAAGGCAGAGGAGGAGCAGAGGTAGCGATGCAGACGGGGTGGACAGCAGGGATCCAGGGAGAGGGCAGTGGAAGTCTGAGAACAGCAGTGGGCTCTGGACAGCTGGAAGGTGAGGGCCACAGAACCTGGAGAAAGAGGGTCTGCAGAGCAGGACCTCGGAGGTCTAGTTACACACGGGGATCCCACCCCCATCAGTGGCCAGAAGGAAGGGATAGATGGAAGCACCCCGGGAAAGACAAGCTCTCCTGTTAATCCAGAATGTAGAAATCCACACTGAGATTTGTGGTTTTGCTGCAAATGTGACTCATTTTCGCCAGGAGGTGAAATTTTTTTCAGACGTGCTCAAAATAGTTACTTTGGGTTCATCTGGCATTATATGCAGTATAGCTGGCATGCATGATTTTTCTAAATATATGGACTGTGTTTCTAATGGTTCATGCTTTAGAGTCACGCCTAACAAGTGTGTGAGAGTTTGGCAGATGAGACAAGGTCTCCACCTCCTCCCAGTGCGCCCACACCCTGCCCAGTTCCAGCCCTGCTGGACTGACAGTAGTAGAGGCATTCTGTAGACTCTAGAGTGGGCTTCCCTGGTGGCTCAGAAGGTAAAGAATCTGCCTGCAGCGTGGGAGACCTGGGTTCGATCCCTGGGTTGGGAGATCCCCTGGAGAAGGGCATGGCAACCCACGCCAGTGTTCTTGCCTGGAAAATCCCCATGGACAGAGGAGCCTGGTGGGCTACAGTCCATGGGCTCTTAAAGAGTCAGACACGACTGAGTGACTAAGCACAACCCAGAAGGCTGGGGTTCGAGCTCTGGTGTCTCAGTGGGATACATGGTCCATTCTGCTTAGGAGGGAGGAAGGGAAAAAGGAGAGAAGGGAAGATATAAAAACAGGATCTCTCATTCAAAATTATTTAGAGCATTATCTTTAAACCCGTGGCTCTAACACAGTAACTATTTTCACTTCTCTGGTTTGCATTTTGGCCCTTTTCTACCCACATGCTAATTTTACATATATAGCTAAAGAGTTATAATCTTCCCATGCACAAGGTTGTGGTTTTTTTAAATCTTAACATTTCCCTACATTTCCATCCCCTCACCCCACCCCACCCTCACATAGGTTGAATAGCTGAAGCTACTCTTCTGGAGTAGATACGCTACAATATAACTAAAGCTCTTTTCTTATTTGTGAACATTTCAGTCCCTTCTGTTTGTCTGAGTTTTGCTTCACGGTTGAACATAGTATCATAAATGATAAGGGACCCCTTTATGCCTGTAGCTGTTGCTTCCCTTTGATTGTTCCCTTAGACTCAAGTTCCAGATGCCAGAATAGACACTTCAGTTGTAGGGACTTCCCTGGTGGTCCAGTGGTTAAGAATCTGCCTTCCCACGCAGAGGATGTGGGTTCGATCCTGGGCTGGGGAACTAAGCCGGCTAAGATCCCACAGGCCGGGGAGTAACGAAGCCCACAAAACACAAGAGATCCTTCATGCTGTAAGGAAGACCCAACACAGTCAAAGATAAATAAATATTTTTAAAAACACTTAAAAACATTGATTGTACGACTTTTTGTGGTTCTCCCCTCCTCTCCCCATTTTGCTTCCCGAACATCCTGTACTCGATAAATTTGCAGGCACGAGTGTGCCCATTTCACCGCAAACCTCAGTGTCAAGTCAAAACTGTTCAAAAATAAAGAGTTCTTAAACAAGTCCAGAATGATAGCCCCAGGTTCACCTCTTTAGCAATTTGCTCTTCTCCCAAGAAAGATTTTCGTTATCTTTCTGTGAATATCTTTGTCTTGTTGTTTTTACAAATTCTGAATGAGCTCATTAGATGTTATTATACTGTTTTCTTTTTTTTTTCTTAGACATATTTTTGAAAGCATGGTATTTTCACTCTGGGTGTAAGTCTTCTCCCAGTGTGTTATACCCTTAAACTTTCTTATTCTGATATTGTCATGATTTGGAAGTTTATAGACTATTCAACTCAGCCAATCTCCTTCATGCGGCTGCTTCTAGTACTCATGAGATGAGCAATTCATCCACAGTCTGATAAATATTCTATTTTCTGTTCTGCCGGTTTATCTGAAATTTGGTTTTCCATATTTAACACTTGAATCTGCCTTGGCTTTGTTGCGTGTATGATATTCTGTGCATCCAATCTAATCTTTTATTCCAAATGACTCTCCTATTATTCAACATGATTTGACAAGATCGGGTGCGTTTATGGTCGTGTGGCTGTAGACTCAACACAATCTGAAAACACTCCTTCCTTAGTACTTGCTTTGGAAAGTGAACTTTTTCCTGTGTTCACATTTTTCATGCCTGGTTTTCTGGGCCATCCCATCATCTATCTCTTTGTGCAGGAGCCAGCTCGGAGATTTTAATGGCTTTGCTTGATCATATGCTCTTGGGTTCAGCAGCCTTAGTGCATGCACACAGTGCGTGCACACACACACACACACACACACACACACACACCCTCACTTTTCTGCTTTTAATTTCAAGAAAATCTTTTGAAATTCTTGCCTACTTTTGTTTTCTACGTGGAACTTCAAAGCATATTGATTTTAAAAGATCTTCTTGGAATTTTGATTGAAATTGTATTTAATCCATATGTTAGCTTCAGGGAGAAGAGACATCTATTCAGTGTTTTATCTGGCTGCCCAAGAACACAGCTTATCTGCCTGTCACATAAACTCCTTTTTAAAATGAGCTGGAATAGTTCAGTTTTAAGGTCTGTGTCCTGGTCCCAACTCTGCCTTGATCTGGTGAAAGAATTCTGGAAAAATTCTGGAAAGTAGATTTCCTCTTCTGGCATTGAGGGGCTTGAACTAGGTCATTGCTTGGAGAAACCACAATTGTCCAGTTTTCTCTGCTTCTCCAGCTCCCCAGGCCAGGGGTAGGTGGACAGCTTTCATGTCCTCCAGGAACACTGTGTTGGTGGTCTCCCTCCCTCTTGGAAGCAGCCTCGCTCGCTGCCCAGCTGGTCCCTCTCCTTCTGTCCCTGGAGACCTCCCTGTCTGCCAGCATCTTCCTCAAACCCCAGTACTGCCATCACTCCAGACTGTTCAATGTCCACTTGGGTGAGCTGCATGGATGCCCTGGCTCACAATTCCTCATCCCCTGTGCCTGTGATGATTTGAATCTCAGCCACTCTCATCACAGCCCTGAAACCGCATGACCTCCAAGCCCACAAATCCACACCACCTTCCACTCTTCAGCCCATCAGCTTACATGGCCCCATCCAAACACTATGACCTTGCTGAGACCCTCAAGCCACTGACCCCTTCCCTGTCTCACTATCCAGTGGTCCCCCGTGTTCACTCTCTTTACTCCAGTTAGATGGCAGGTGGGGTGTGCTTTGGGGGAACTTCATCTAAAATACAATCGTTCTCTCAAACCACAGCAGAAATGCTCTGAACCAACTTCCTCTTAAAGAAGTGATGATGTCACCGATTCTACCCTCCCTCTGTGCCCGTGGTCGCCCGATGTCACACGAGTGCCC
Organism: Bos indicus x Bos taurus; assembly: GCF_003369695.1. Taxonomy (NCBI): domain Eukaryota; kingdom Metazoa; phylum Chordata; class Mammalia; order Artiodactyla; family Bovidae; genus Bos; species Bos indicus x Bos taurus. Next base: position 8,148,745 of record NC_040101.1, on the reverse strand, counting down.
TGGGCTCGGGGGCTGCTGGCCAGTGTCCCGTCCACTTCTGCCCCTGTCTGCCCCTCTGCGTGTCTACCAAAAGCCAGATGTGATGGTCCCAAATTGCACGGGTTTTATTTGCTGTTGTAATGATGCAGTTTTCTTAAACACGGGCTACGCCAGGGATTTCCCTGGTGGTCCAGTGGTTAAGGCTCTGCACTCCTTACACAGGGGGCCTGAGTTTGATCTCTGATCAGGGAACTATTAATAGATACCACATGCTACAACTAAGGCCCAGGGCAGCCAAACTAAGAATAAATACAAGAAAGTGAAAGTGTTAGTTGCTCAGTTGTGTCCAACTCTTTGTGACCCCATGGACTGTAGCGCACCAGGCTCCTCTGTCCATGGGATTTTCCAGGGAAGAATACTGAAATGGGTTGCTATTTCCTTCTCCAGGAGATCTTCCTGATCCAGGGATCAAACTCAGGTCTCCTGCACTGCAGGCAGACTCTACCGTCTGAGCCACTAGACTCAGACACACACGTATATACGAGTTAAGCCAATGAAATTTTAAAAGGAAAAAACTGCTGTTTCAATGAAAGGTAAGTTGAACACTTGGGTAAGCCTAGGTAAACACAAGTTGCTAAAAAGACTATCAATCAAATGAGACGTATGCTGCCATTTGTAAGAGACTGGAGAAAATGGTGGAAGCCTGGAAGGAGTCTGAGCCACGTTTCCTCAGAGGATTCAAGTTCTTTTTCTGCTTAAGCATCATATGGGACCGGAGGTTGTAGATGGTACTCTGTGAATACGGTAGCCGTGAGGGCAGGGCTGGGGAAGGAGAGTTAACGTGAAGTGGGAGAGGGGGGGCAGTGCATGAGTCTCCTCTGCTCTTACTTTCCAAACCCCTCAACCTCTCTCCCCAGGATCTGGGTCAGAGGAGGATATTTCCAGACCCCCGCCCGTGTCTAGCTGTAATCCCCCAGCTCCCCTACCTCGGAGAATGCTCACCTCCCTGGAGTTTCAGCAAGTGGTCATCAGGTCTATCACTGGACTGTGACCTCACAGCTCAAACCTCCAGGCGAGATTCCTCCTCTCATGCTGAGGCTGAGGTCCCTGACGTCTGCTGTCTGTCTAAACAGGAGGATGGAGAGAATAAAGGAGAATTTCAAGCAAGCATCCTGTCCACCTTGTAAACTTCTCCCCCTCCTCAGCCGGGCCTTCTCAACGTTCCCCTGAAATGCAGGCTCCCTGGGCTGCCTCTCTCCTTCTCCGGGTCCTTTGCAGCGGAGCCCCAGGTGCCCAGGAGCTATCTTTGGCCACAACCTCCAGTGGGAGGGATGGTGCCTGGGGGGCGACCCACATCTGTCTGGCACAGTCGCGGGCACAGGCACCTCTCCCATAAATACCACCAGGTGAGCCACCAGGTAAGTCAGGAAGGCCCTGCCTGGCTCAGGCCCTCTGTGTTCTCATGATCCCAACACGCTGGCATTTCAGAAGCAGACTTCCTCCTGCCCTTGCCATAACTCATGGGTCCTTTGGCAGCCCCCAAAACTGCAACATATCAGGCACGGAGACAGGAGGCAGGTGCAGGGAGAGAAGGCAGTGGCTGCTGAAGCCTGACTTTCTCAGACTCCTCTGCATTCTCAGCCTCCAGATTCTGGGACGTGGCCAGCAGGAGGGAAGATCGGGGACACAGAGGGCAGGAGCTGGTGGTGACCACGAGCCCCTGGCTCTACAGGGGTTGAAACAGGCCCATGAGTCACCTGGATCTGGACCAAGGTGTGTTCCGAAGCTGGAGATGGGGAGATGCGAGCAGGACCTCGCTGTGGAGGACAGATCTCCAGGGTCAGAGATGAGCTGTGATGAGCATCCACCCTGGACCAGGCTGGGCTAACTCGGCCCCTCTCCTGGCAACCTGGGAGCCGCACGCCTCCCTTCCATCCCAGCAAAGCTGGAGGTACCTGCCTTCAGGGATGGGGCACCGGGCTCCTGCTCCCTCACCCCCATCCCAGGTGAGGTCTTAAGAGGCTGTCAATCATCTGTCACCTCAGCTCCCTGCAGGTTCACACACAGCCTACGTGTTAATTTCCTTCTGGGTCTGTCTGCCCGGGTCCCGGGGTCGGGTGGCAGGCAACCCCCAGTCCAGGGCAGTGTGTCCCTCAGGGCTCCAGGACCCCAGCCACTTCTGAAGGCTGGACAAGCTGACTTTCATTTCCTTTGGGAGGCTTTATTGACCCGTGTGGAAGCCCTGACTGACAGAATACACAGCAAGCTCAAGCCTGCCGTGCAATGCTTTGAAATTTTCCCAATACTGTCATAAAAATTAAAAATTCATCTTGTGAAAAATAAAAGGTAAGTGTAACTAACACGGTTGCTGAGAGCTGGTGGAAACCAGCTCCCCGAGCCACTGGAGAATCCCCCTGCTGCTGCCTCTGGGCGGAGGACCCGCCAAGCCCCCTGCCTGAAGAGCTCGGATCCATACGTTTATTTCTGTCCCACCACCTGCCTTGCTCGGTACAAGCCCCAGCCGAGACCGGGCTTTTTCTTTACCTGTGGGGACGCTTCCAACACAGTTTCCGTGGAGGCAGTCCCTCAAGCATAAATTCTCTTCAACTCCTCCTTGTGAAAGTGTTAGTCATTCAGTCGTGTCCAACTCTTGCAACCCCACGGACTGTAGCCCACCAGGCTCCTCTGTCCATGGGATGCTCCAGGCAAGAATACTGGAGTGGGTAGCCATTCCCTTCTCCAGGAGATCTTCCTGACCCAGGGAAGATCAAACCCAGGTCTCCTACATCACAGGCAGATTCTTTACTGTCTGAGCCACCAGGGAAACCCGAAATAGTATTGGCCTCCAAATAGTAGATTGTGGAGCTTGCTTGCAGAGATGGGAACATTAGGTCTTCTTGGCGGCGCCCTCCCCCCTTAGGAGCTCAAGATAGGACCCCAAATTACATACACTAAAGGTGGTGGTGACAGGGTGGCTTCTTCCAGGTTATAATCTCTACACCAGGGGCAGACTTTTTGAACTCCTGCCCTGAAATTCAAGCAGCACCAAAAACACCACGACTCTCCGCAATTCTTCACGTGAACCCTATCAGTCCTCTCGCTAAAATCGTTTTATGATCCTCATTAGGGAGTGTACCTATCATTGAGCAAACCACACTAGTGCACACACAGAATGGTTCCACACCCACTGAGACACATGACAGTGTACATGAGGGTGAGGCCACGTCACTTAAAGCCCCGCTAACGCGTTCAGTGCAGTCGCTCAGTCGTGTCCGACATTTGCGACCCTACGGACTGCAGCACACCAGGCCTCCCTGTCCATCACCAACTCCCAGAGCCTGCTCAAACTCATGTCCATTGAGTAGGTGATGCCATCCAACCATCTCATCCTCTGTCGTCCCCTTCTCCTCCTGCCTTCAGTCTTTCCCAGCATCAGGGTCTTTTCCAATGAGTCAGTTCTTCACATCAGGTGGCCAAAGTATTGGAGCTTCAGCATCAGTCCTTCCAATGGATATTCAGGACTGATTTCCTTTAGGATGGACTGGTTGGATCTCCTTGCAGTCCAAGGGACTCTTAAGAGTCTTCTCCAACACCATAGTTCAAGAGCATCAATTCTTCAGCACTCAGCTTTCTTTATAGTCCAACTCTCACATCCGTACGTGACTCCTGGACTTGAGAGATGAGTGGTAGATTGAATCACTGGGCCCAGTTCTCGACCATGTGATGGCCTCATGCCAAGCAGGAACACTTCCCTGACCCTTAACTTGAGGCTTGACCATGAGCCTGTGGTGTGCTACCAAGAGGGGTCTTCTCTTTCACTCTGGAGACCCATCAGGAGAAGACCACATTCCAGGAACCACTGCCCCCACAGCCTGGGCCCCAGAATGAGACACACATGGCAGACCACATGCCCTGGTGACCATAGTCCAAGGAGGATGCCTCAGCAGAAGGCACTCCTAGTCCCAGACTGCACCCTGGACCCGAAAGCCCAGAGCCAGGAAGTGAGAGGCCAAGGCAGCCCCGGTGAATTGCTGCTTACCTGAAAACAATGAGTAATTGTCACTTTAACATTTGGAGGGGTTTGTTACACAACATCGAGGTGACAGTTGCTGACTGATACAATATTCAAGTTTCAAAGTCTGCACAGAGACTCAGGTCACACACTCATGCTCATATGGAACACACACACACACACACACTCCTTTGTGGTGAACACAAAACATCATCATCCCAGGAACTAGGATGATCTCCCCTGCCTGCCTATGGTCCTCTTTCTCTGATGCTTTTAGAGCCACCATCCAGGCACTGCCTGGTCTTCCAGAGGATGGTTTTGTCTGGAGCATCCACGCAGCTCAGAACTCTGCACCCTCTATCTTGTCAAGTTGTTCTCACATCCTTTCTGCCAAGGAAGTGTTGCTTTTGAAGCCCGGACAACTTGTTTTTTCCCGTTCTTACTCCAGTTGTTGAATGCCTGTCAGACTTGTGACATCCCGTTCTCCCGAGGGGAAAAAATTATAGCCAGTTCTATGCAAACAAATTCACAGAACACGTATCTTTCATGTCCTTGTGTTGGCGGCCCCTCTGATGGGGCTCTTCTAACTGTCATCACAACTGCTCGGTCCTTTTATCAGAAGGAAACAGGTGCCCCCCTCTTGGTCCCAGCCAGAGGAAGAAGAGAGGCAGGACTTGGAAAGGCCCAGCCCCTTCCCCCATCTCAGAGCCCAGAGCAGGAAAGCTGGGCCCTTAGGAGCTGGCTGGATGGGCAGGCTTCCCAACCTCCTGGTGCCCCAGCTCAAGCATGCAGAAACAGGGTAGCCTTGGGCAGGACTTGGAGGGCCCTGAGAAAGCCCATCAGACTCAGAGACCCCTTCTCAGGCCCCTCCCTGCCAAGGAGGACTGGACGTTGTCTGCGCTGGGGACCGCAACCCCGTTCTCTCGGGAAGTATTTGTTGATTTGACTTTGTGCCAAACCCAGGCAGGGAGACACCCTTGGAAACCAACCACGACACTCTATGGGCTTGGGGCAGGCTGGCGTACTCCCCACCTCCACCCCCAGGATGTTCAGGGAGGACCACCCTGAGAGATGATTTTTACCTGAGTCTCAGTGATGAGTAAAGATTTCCAGGTGAATCCTAGGGAAAGGCATTCCAGGAGAGGGAATGGCAAATAGCACGGAGGATTTGAGAGTCTGTGGTTTGCGTGGGGAGGGGGCTTGAGAGCAAATGACTAGGGGAGGCTGTTGGGCAAAGGCTTCGGAAGACACATGAGGCTGCATCATTAAAGTTCCTCTGGAGCCAGACTAATGGGTTTGGATGTTTTCCAGTTGGCAAGAGGGAGTCATGGAAAGATTTTAGAGGTGCAGATAGACTTGCTTTCTCTCCAGATCCCCCAGTCACAGGTAGAAACTGGATTAGAGAGAGAGGTGGGCCAGGAAGCTGGAAGTACAGCGAAAACTGTGGGGGAGAGATAGCGGGGACCCGGCCTGACAAGGAGGCCAAGGTGGCAGAAAGCAGGGATGGAACCAGGTTTCTCTCTCTGCCTCTGTCTGACTTGGTTTGCTCACCATCTGTGAACACAAGCGGGTGCCCATTGCCGAATGATAAAAACCAGCTCAATCACATCTCTATTTCTCATCTCCTCTGTCAAGAATTCCTTCAGGCTCAGTTTCTCCATCTTTGAAATGGGCACAGGGCAGCAACAAGTCCCTGTGGAGGGAGATTTCGCTTCTGACCCGCCTGCCTCATCTTCTTCCTTTTCTCCTCCTCTTAGTCTGAACCCCAACTCCTCACTCCCCCAGACCTCACCCCTCGATGCCTGCTTCTGGCTCCAGACCACAGACTCCAGACCCACTAGAATCTAGTCACTTTCATAGTTAGAGATGATTGAATTCAATAGCATAATTATTTTAAAAATAAATACAGACCAACCACAAATATGTGGTAACAGCAATTTATTTCACCTTGCCCCTCATTTCCTGAAAAGCATTCATTACTGTTTCCAAAAATACACACCCAGACTCATTAATGGTCTGAGGGAAAATGGGGCTGGGGTCTCTGGCCCCTGGTTCCTCAGCTGAGCGTGACTGTCATCCTGTCCCAGCACCGCTGTGGTGACAGGGACTCTGCTCCAGCGATCTGTTTACAGACACATGTGCATGGCGGGGTGGGAGACAGGGGTGGGCTTGCTTTGCAGCTCAGGACAGACCACCAGCATTCATAGCAGCTGAGAGATGCTTCCCAGGGGAGACCCTGCCCTCGACCCTCTCATTGCAGCCATCGCTTTGGATTTTATTCCAGTTTCTCTTGTGCTTCCTCCTCTTATGAAAGCCTATCTGGCCCTGGAGAAGCAGAGGGCCCTTTCACTGGTCCCCCGCAACTGAGAATGCCTCTGGGCCTCCCAGCATCCAGGGGACCCCAGAGTCCTCCCCCAGGTGAGGGAAGTCCGTGTCTCGCCTGGATGTCGGGAGGCTGTGCTTTCTCTCCCCTCCCCACCCCACTCATGGTAAAGTCCTTGTCTCAGGTGGCCTGAATTAACCTGAGAATCTTCCAGAGCCTGCCTGGGAGGCCTGGGTGAGTCATTCCCATGGGAGGGGATCCCAGGACTGGAGGATGCTGGCAAGGGCCTCCTCCAGGGTGGTCCAAGGAGGTGTGTCTGCCTTCCCTCCCCTCCCCGTAGACTGAGGGCCAATGCCATGGTGATGCATAACACACATTACACCCCAACCCAGGCCACTGGCTCCTACATCCAGCCTGGCGCCCTCTGCCCCCCTTTCCCCACCATGCCTACCCACCAGGTCTGCTCAGCTGGAACCCCTACTGCCTTGCTCCTACTTTTCCCTCTTTATTTTTTAAAATCTTTCTTTCTTTCCTGCAAGCAGGTCTTGGTTTCAGCTTGTGGCGTCTAGTTCCCTGACCAGGGATTGAACCCAGGCCTGCTGCATTGGGAGCGAGGAGTCTTAGCCACTGGACCACCAAGGAAGTCCCTTCCTCTTAGCATTCATACACAGAGTGTGCTCTCCCAAGTGCCCACCCTTTACCCCAGGGACACCTGTGAATGACCTTCAGCGTCCACTTCCTCTGCATGTGGGCAGAGTCAGCCCCACCTTCCTGGGGGCCTCGCTTGTACCAACACGCACCATCGCCTGATTGTGGCAGCAGCCCTCCCGTGAGTATCATCTCACAATAGCCCTCTGGGTTGGATGCTTTTATCATCCCCATTCTACAGATGAGGAAACTGAGGCCCAGAAAGGTGAATTCAATCAAAAAGCCGCCAGCTAGTCAGCGTTGGGGCTGGGATGCAAACTTCAGACCATCTGCGTACAGAGCTGGTTTCACTTTGTTCCGTCACCCCCGGGAGATCCTGGCCCAAGTGGGCATGTGTGCAGGTGTGTGCCTTCCCCTCAAGTCACCCCCTGATGACTTCAGCTCATGACAGAAGCAGCACCAGGATGCAGCTACACAGCAGGCTGGAAGCAGCACAGTGGCCCACTCGCAGCACACTCGCAGCAGAGTGTGAATCCTTGCCGGCTTCTCTGGCCACACAGAGAGGGCAATGGAGCAGGCCCACCTCCCTACGCCTGGTTCCTGCTTCCTGCTGGTCACCTGGCCTGGGTTTGCTCGTTTCATCAACTCCAAAACCTCAGGGCCAGGAAAAGCAGAGCAAAGATGATCTTGCTCCAGCCAAACACTCTGAGCTGAGCACTCCAACTCCCAGACTGATCAGGAACCTTGCTCTGCAGTGGAAGAAAAGGAGGAAACTGGCCTCCGGTTGATGGGTTAGTCTGCACTGGCTGTCAGAGGAAGTCAAACAGACATCCTGCTACCCAGGGCATGTCCTCTCAGGTAACCCGTGGTTAGGATGTTGCCATTGGCCAGGAGAGTGTAAATCTCGGGCATTGCATTTTTATTCCTGAGTGATAAGCCTGGTTGGAGAAAAGAGGCTTGGGAGGTTCACCCAGAGTCTGCACTCCTGGTCCAGCAGGGTGAGCGGGCTGGGGGAGCCATGCCAACCTGGGAACTGTTCTCCTGGAGCAGAGCTGCTGGGTTGAAGCAGAGAGTGGGGGCCAGAAACATGGTGCCCACAGCTGTGACATCATGATGGGCAACAGGGCAGGATGATCCGACCTGCTCCGGGAGGGGCCATCTGCCACGGATTCTCTATAAACTCCTCACTGGACCTGTGCGTTTTCAGTAACTCAGTCATTCTGACTCTTTTGCGACCCCGGGGACTGTAGCCCACCAGGCTCCTCTGTCCGTGGGATTTCCCAGGCAAGAATGCTGGAGTGGGCTGCCATTTCCTTCTCCAGGGGATCTTCCTGACCCAGGGATCAAACCTGTGTCTCCTGCATAAGGAATGTTTCCTGAGCACCTCCTGTGTGTGCTGAGCTCTTTAGGCATCTGTGTTATTTATCCTCACCATAACCAGGGATCATGTTTCTGTTTTACAAAGAGGAAAGCTGAATTCGGATGGTACCATGACTGGCTCAACGCCCACAGCCAGTAGGCGATGTCACTGGCTCGATGTGAATTCAGCTGTGAGTAAAAGAGAAATTCAACCGACAGTGGCTTAGAAAACAGGGAACAATTTTTCCCACACCCAACGACGTCTGGAGGTAGCCAGATGTGTGTGGCAGGAAGGCTGGAGAAAGAGCTATGGTTGGGGGCTTCTGCGCTTCTAAGCCAGGACCAGACCTTGGGAGGAAGGGACCTCTTTGCGAGACCTAAATAAAGTCAGAGTGTTTCACGAGGCATTGGTGTCCCAGGATGGGTTCCGTGTGAGTCACACTGAAGGACGGGGGGCTCACCAGAGGGGGGCAGCCATTGCAGAGCTGAAAGACTCTCCCTCAGGATTCCCTTGGAAAACACTTACCCACAACCGTGCCTGAAGACCCCGCCCATCAGTCACAGGTGTCTCATACCCAGTGGCCTTGATGTGTCCAATTCTGCAAGACCCCTTCCCAGTCTGCTTCCCAGACTCCCTGAGCAGAGACCCAGGCTTCCTCCTGGAAGGGTCTGACTCCCTCATTCTGGAGATCAGGCTCCTTGAAGGCAGGCATGGAATCACTCAGTTCACTTCACTCCTTCAAGCCCCGGGAGGGAGATGTGTATCCAGCAGCCCCAGTGACTGGCAATTTCTCAAGGAGTCTCACCAGAGAGGCAGTTCAGATGGGCTTGCCTGTGGAGAAGCACGGAAGTAATCAGGCACATAATTTTCATTACTTTCAAGTGATTAGATGTGTAATACAGTAATAATTGAAATATTAAAATTTTAGGTAAAGAAGCATAGTCCCCACTTTGACATACAGCTTTCCTCTCTTTTTCATACATATCCAGAGAGATTTTAAAAACAAAACTGAGAGACTACTGCCTGTTTAGTTTTTCTCTTTATGGAGATATAAAACACATCGCAAGCATTTTTCCATACCAGTCATTGTTTTCTCGCAAAAACATTTTCAGTGACCGGTTAGGGCTCCAGCGTATGCGTGCTCACCACCTTTACCACCCACTCCCGATTGTTGGCTTTCAGTGTGTTTAAAACTGTCTCATTACTCTAGACAGCTAGTAGGAAGCTGCAGGAGAGCAGAGGGAGCTCAGCTGGTTGCTCTGTGACTACCTAGAGGGGTGGGGTTGGTTGGGGGCAAGGGAGGCTTAAGAGGGAGGGGATATTTGTATACACACAGCTGACTCACACTCTCGTACAACAGAAACTAACACAACATTGTAAAGCAACTGTACTCCAACTCAAATGTTTTTTTAAAAAAAAAACTGTCTCACCATTCTCAAACACACTAAAACAAGTGTCCTCCTAGGTCTATCTTGGAAAACATCTTGAATTCTTTTTTGGGGCAAATTCCTAGAAACTAAATTGTTGGGTTAGAGGGTAAGTGCGTTTTCAAGGCTTCAGTGAGTGCTGCCAAATTGCCCTCCAGAAAGATTAGATCAGCGTGTCCTACCAGGAAATGAGAGTGGGAAAGACATCTATTTAGATATTAGCCATGTTCTTGGCTCTCTCCTATCTTAAAAAAAAAAAAATTTTCCCTCCAGGAGTCTTGCAAGGTTAATGAATGTATTCATTTCTTGTGGGTAAATCATTTGTGAAATTGAGACATCCCTTGGAATGCAGTGCTATAACATCTGACGCTTGTGACAGGGACCCAATAAACACTGGGCAAGGGAAGTCAGGCATAAGAAACACATTAATAATACTTCTCCCACAGACCTGGCCACACCCGGGAGGAGATTATAGTTGGATTTTCAGACTGCGTCAGTTTCGGGGCCCTGCTGGGGATCTCCCAGATTTCTAAAATGTTTGTCCCACAAACTAGCAGAGGACGACTCCAGCCCTGCAATGCACCAAGGTTAGGATCCGCTGACCGGATGGGCGTGCCCGAGAGCATGGGGGGGTCTACTTTTAGAACCCAAGGAAGGGGCATCTAAAGAGGACAGACAGGGCTGTCCTAGGGTGTGAGTCCCTGGGCTAATGTTGTTTTCAGGCTTCTGTCTATGTAAATAATTTGAGTGGGCCCCAAACTGGTGGCCCAACTGCTTATTACCCTGCCTAAAAAAAAAGGACCACATCAGAAATGAAAATCAAAACCACTACGAGATATCTCCTCATATTTTTTAGGAGTTTGGGATTAACATATACACGCTACTATATATAAAATAGGTGAGCAACAAGGAACCATGATATATAGCACAGACAACTCTACTCAGTATCTTATAGTAACCTGTAATGGAAAAGAATCTGAAAAATCTTTTTCTGTCATTCATGAGAATTGGTAACAAACCATCGATAAGCCTAAGCTGAGACTATTTTGTTTGTTTGGAGACTGTTGTTTTTAAATATATTTTGTCTTCTCCATTTCCAAAGGGAAAATAACTAGAAAGAGACCTCTTCCAGGCCCTTCACCCCAGATTCCAAAACTATTTGATCCTTGCTCAAAGATGTCCACTTTGGACAAAGACAGCAGTTATTGAAAACAGGGACTGGCTCAAAGCTGTAAATTCCCAAGACCCTCGGGCCAGAGAAAGCAATTAGGAGCTACAGTCAAGAAGAAATCAGACCCAACTTCATCAGAGTCACCAACACTTTCTCTGTTTTGACTCCCCTGTTGATGCAGACAGCTTGAAAGCTCTCTGATGGGAGGGAGTGGGTTCTGCATATCAGAGGGTCTGTCATCACTGAGGAGTGGGAAAGAGAAGGACACCTGCCAGCAGTGCTTCTGTGGGAAGAGAGGTACACACCCAGTCAACAGCTGCATCTCTGGGGGCTCGCTGAGCAACGAGCCAACTGGTCTACCTGTGGCTCTCATCACCATTTCTCTACCATGCGGAGACATTGTCTTCCCATGATCTACTGTCTCAGGTCTTATAAATGCCAGAATCTGAGACTGGGGAGCTGAAAAGGCTATAAGAGATCCACAGGATACAGTCAAACCCCTTTCTACCCACTCCAGTCTACAGATGGAAAGGCTTTGTGGAAGCTACTTTCTCTCCTCACCTGCAACTAAGCGCCAGGTTCTCACTTCTTGTGGCCAAGGTGCCAGTGGCTACCATACCCTGCATGCTCCATCCTCAGCTCTGCATGAAGGGCACTGCATGATAACTCTGGAAGGGCTATCAGCTTGCCTTTCACGCACTCAGGGAAACTGAAGCTTAATAACTGGAGCCCAGGGAGGTTACCCAAGTTGCCTGAGATTACACAGCTGCTCACTGTCAGCTGGGATCTGAGCTTTACTTGAGTGACATGTGTTTCCACCACATGATACAGGTTGCTGAGGTGATAGACTCAGCACAGCAGGTTTCTAGAAGTCAGTCACTTGCTCTAGGGGCTGACAGCATTACCCTTGTGTCTAGCCCAAATCCCCTGAATCAAGGGAAACCCTTCTCTTTTCAGGTCTTTTGCTGACAAAGAAGGCACATAAGTAAATTCCACTGGCCGTGGGATGCTTCCAAGCACACCAGTGCACTCAAGCTTGGCCTCCAAGGTATTGTTGATCCATACCTTCCATGCCATCTACATCTCTTCCAGCTGGGGTCAGAGTCAATGCTGGAGATCAACGGTGACTCATCCTTACACACCCAAGCCTTCAGTCCAAGTCCAGCAGATGAGAGAGCCCATAGTCGTGGGGACACTGGGTTCTGCCTTCCCTCCCCTGGAGCCTGGGGACCCCTCCTCTATCCACAAAAGCTGACCCTCCTGGCCGATGCCTACATTTTCCCTGAGGCAGCAGATTTGCTTGCTCTCCTTCTGTGGGCCCATACCCAGGGGCTTCCCTCCTAACCTGAGCTCCATTCCATCAGCATGGGGGGAACCAAGGCAGGACAGAGGTTTGACAGCACGGATTTTAGAGGCAGCAACCTGGGAGCTGCCAGACATTGGCTCTGGGGACTTGACCTCCCTGAGTCTGAGTGTGTGTCCCTGACCCCAGGAGGCTGTTGTGATGGAGAAACGAAATAACACGTATGACCGTGCACTGGTCCAGGATAGGGACCCATCACTTCAGATTCGTTTCCTTTACTGCGTGTCCCAGAGGAACCCAGAGACACCAAATGAAATTATAACCCAGCACAGTTCCCTGCACCAGCAGACACTCAGCACACAGCGTCTCCCTCCTCCTGCCGTGCCTCGTTCTCCACTTGGATTTCCAGTTGAGGAAGATGTGGTGGAACCTTGTGCCCATGAACACAGCCTGTCTCAGAAGCCACAGTGGGAGAGGGTGTAACAGTTGAGATCAGGTAGGTCAAGGCCAGGCCCCCAACAGCTTCCTCAGGCCCCTTGCTGGCTGGGATTCGGGGTTCAGTGAGGACCTGGCTCAAAGCATCTGAGCCGATGCTGTCAGTGCTTAGCGTCTGCCCGCCCGTCTCCATCCCCGTCAGTCCCCTGAGGAGCCTCCCAAATCTCCCTCCACTCCTCGGGCTGTGCTTTAACTAGCATCCATTCCATCCATTCCATAATCTGCTCCTCTTACTAAAAATAACACCCGGGCAGCAGGGTCCTTGAGAAAGAGGACTTCTGTGTTAGAGTTCCCAGCTCTGGGTTAGAACATCCTTCTCTGGTTGGGTCTGGGGCTCCCATGGGAGATGGCAGGGCTGGGAACCCCAGCAAATCTCCCATGTCCAGGAGGGTTGGAGGGGTGGGCCGTGCCACTAAGGGGGCTCCCCGGTGGGATGACAGCAGGGTTTCAGCCCCTTCCGTGGCGCCAGCTCTCTATTATGGCTCGTTTCCATCTCCCGGCAGACAGCTCTGACAAAAGGTCTTTTTGCTTTCACCCAGTTCCCCCACAGCATAAAACCATTGACTGATATCAAAATGGTCATCTCACTTGGGCCTTCATCATTTTTCAATTTTCCGAGTGGCTGCCTCCAGCACGTTGTATTACAGAGGAGGACAGAGCTGCATGAGGCGTCCGAGCAGCTGTCTGCTCAGCCCCGAGCTTTGTCAGGGTCCCGCCCAGCCAGGTCCACTTTAGCTGTTAACAGGCTTCTTCTGGAACGCAGTTGACCGAAGGAGTTCAGTGTACAGGTCTGGGAGTGGAAAGGACCCGGGTTTGCATGCTGGCTCTGGCTTTAGGGGAACCTCACCTCTTTTTTTGTCATCAGTTTTGGCCTCAATTTTGCCATCTGTAAAATGGGATTTACAAAGTAAGGAGATGGGACACCTACCTCACAGGCTCATGTGAGATACTCCATACACAGTGCTCAGCCCAGAGGGACCATGTCAGTGTGTTTTCATTATAATCATTAACATATTCACCATGAGTATTTTTTTGAACAGGACTTGGGGGAAATTATTCTTTTCCTACTTGGCCTCTGTTGTTGTTTTCCATTTGCTAAGTCATGTCCGACTGTTTGCAATGCCAGGGACCACAGCACGCCAGGCTCCCCTGTCCTTTACTGTCTCCTAGAGTTTGCTCAAATTCATGTCCATTGAGTTGATGATGCCATCCAACCATCTCATCCTCTGCTGCTCCCTACTCCTTTTGCCTTAGATCTTTCCCAGCATCAGGAATGGACTCTAAACAGGAAGCTACTCTTTGGGCTAAAGGGGGATCAACCCTTGAACCCCACTCAATCCTCCCGTCTCTCACTGACATTACCTGGGCTCCTGCAGGAAGGAAAGCATAGAAGACTGGTGGGCACCAGGCAGTGGGTAACGGGGGAACACAGCACCAGGCACATCAGTGAACAGCCACCGGGCAGGACCAGGTGGAGTTAAGTCACCACTTAAATCTCTCTCTTCTTTGATGCCAACCTCCTCCCTCTAAGGAAAGGACCTCGAGAGTAAGGGAAGCGTGGGCAGAGTCACATCTTCCCAAGCCAAGCAGGCCTGGGAAGTTAATGAACTTGGCTGTGGGCCTCAGGAGGCCATGAAGATGGTCAGTGGACTAGGAATGGGATCCATCCGATTGTACTGAGAAAGAACTCTGAGTGCAAGAGGAGAGCTCCCAGGGAGCACCCGTGGCAGCTGGGGAGGAGATGGAGTGACTGCCTGCCATGGTCCAGGAGCGACCAGAGCCACGGCCAGGGGAAAGGAGGAGAGGCAGCACCAAGGGACACACAGTGGGAAGCAGCACAGGCCACGCTCAGCCCTGGAGGAGACTGACTCCAGCTCACCAGTCAGGCCACCAGACCAAGGGTCGTTGCTGCTGCAGAGACAGGCCTCCACCTTTGCTCTCCAATTCCCAGTAGAGGCTGCCCCCGCACCACCCTGCAGATGGGCCTGGAGCTGCCCTCAGGGACAGTGCTGGGATCTCTCCATCCCCTAATTCCAGCACTGCTTCCAAGGCCCTCCTGATGGAGCTGGCAATTTTAATGGAAAGGATTAGAGGTTGTACTGTAAGCCGTGGAGGCCCAAACAGCTCTGGGCACTGTTGACGTTACATTCTGGAACCCTTTGGAAAAGGAGCCAACAGATCCAGGCCTAGTAACTAACAGAGTTTCCGCTTTGTTTCCTATGCAGCAGACCAGATGCCATTCCTGCTGGAGCGGGGGTCCATGGAGTCGGGTCCTGGCTTTAAACGCTCTGGGCTCTAATATGAACCTCAGCATACTTATCTATAAAATGGGATCTCTGGAGACCCTTCCAGTGTTAATGATCCTGCAATTCTCACCAAGTGGCTCCTGGACTCCACACCCCCATCCCATGCCAAGCTTCCCCGGGGCAGACAGAGCTCCAAGGGGGCAGCAGGACTGCTCCAAACCCCAGCCACGTCTCCCACATCCCAGCGTGATCTCTGGCTCTGGGGAATCGGAGCGTGGCTGGCAAAATGCTGCAGTCCCAGACCTGCTGCCACACTCCACACACCCAGGAAATGGACGATGATACATGCAATATCACATTTTAATGGTCTGCGGCATCGATGGCGGAAGGAAGAATCACTGCTGTGGTGGCCACGGACTAACTCCTTCTTTCCTGGTGAGATCCAGTCTTCCAGTTGGATGAACTGGGGGAAGCTGTGCACGCTGGAGGGCCCCAAAGAGACTGTAGAGACAGTCGTGTTCTGAAGTTAGTCCTTGATTTCCATGAAAGCTTTAGGGGTTTTCATTTTTCTACGGTATCTGTCAATATGCAGGAATGTCTTGGCCTTTTGATCAAATTCAGCTCACTTTCCTTTCCTGGACTCCTTCAAAGTCTACCAAGAGACATCTTCACACCATCACTGCTGCCTGGGCCCAGAATTAATAACCCTCCATGAAACAGACAATGTCTGATGACTGACATCTTCAGTATGTTAAGGGGTGCCATTAAGTCTCTTAAAATTACAGCACTTGGGTAGTCTTTTAAAGCTAGAAAGGAACCCAGAGTCCTCCTACTCCTCCTGAGGTCCAGAGAGAAGATGACACTCACTCATCACCTGAGGGTCAGGGTGACAGGGGCCAGAGCCCAAGACATGTTACTGCCTCACAAGTTCCCTCTTTCCTGGACCACCCTCAGGACCAGACAACCGTTTCAGGTCAGGTCCTTCCTGGTGGAGTGCTGAAAAGTGCTTAACAACCCACTGGCTGAGGAGTCATTGACTGTAGCATTAGCCAACTTCTGTGGTGGAAGTATTCCCACCATGGCCAATTTCAAGGAACCACCATGAGGTCCCTGGAGCAGGGCTGGGGAGAGATGCTAGAAGCTCACCATTATATAGTATCTTCACCACACAGACACGAGATGTAAATAACCTCAAAAGCATAGATCAGAGTAAATAAATTGACAAGTGATGTTTTGACTACTTATTACCTTTAGTTTTAGTAGAATCTAATTATTTTACAGGCTTCCCTAGTGGCTCAGCGGTAAAGAATCTGCCTGTCAATGTAGGCAACATGGGTTTGATCCCTGGGTCAGGAAGATCCCTTGGAGAAAGAAATAGCAACCCACTCTAGTATTCTTGCCTGGGAAATCTCATGGACAGCAGAGCCTGGCAGGCTACGGTCCATAGGGTCGCAAAAGAGTCAGACATCAGTTAGTGACTAAACAACAATTATTTCACACAGTTTAATTCTTAACAATGACTGTGTTTAATAATCAGCTCTCAAAATTCCTGAGATTTGACACCGGTTCTGATGAGGCAGTGTGGTTTTGCTACAGTATACCACTAATCCCACAGCTGAAGGTCAATGACTATATGTCACCTTCATTAGTCTGAACATATCTAGTAAAGTTCTGCTGTATTGCCCTTAATGTGCTCAGCTGCAGAGAGCCACTGACCAGTAGGAAATCTCTTTCTCCAGCCCAGTTGTTGGCAGAATCTTTTTTTTTTCTCCTCTCATTAATCAGCTTAAGCAATTGCTCAGCTCAAATGCTATTATCTTTTTTGCTCCCTCCTCCAGTGAGATCTGGTCCCTGAACTCTGCTCAGTTCCCTGCAGGAAAGGAGATTTGAGCTCAAATCATTCATCTTTGAGGCATAAGTGGCCCCTTCCATCTGATAAGGTGGTCTTCTGTTGAATAATATCTCCACCCCACTGACCCAGGAGATCATGAGGCCTCTGGGTGGCACCTTCCACTTAGACTCTGTGTGTGTGTGTGTTAGTCACTTGGTTGCATCCGATTCTTTGTGACACCTTGGACTGTAGCCCGCCAGGCTCCTCTGTCCATGAGATTCTCCAGGCAAGAATACTGGAGTGGATTGCCATTTCCTTCTCTAGGGGATCTTCCTGACCCAGGGATCGAACCCAGATCTCCTGCATCAAGCAGATTCTTTACCATCAGGGCTATCGTCCAAAGACTCTCTTTTTGCTCGAGGGTAAAAGAGGAACCATGAAGTACCCTCCCTGAGCATGGGGGAGGGTCTGAAGGCTGGACTGCGACAGCATCCAAGTGGCTTCCAATGATTCCATCCTCCTGGTAGTAATGCTGTGCCATTCCCTCCGCTTCTGAATAGCACAGTTTCATAGGTATTATGAAAATGGCAGAGGATAACCTCTGAGACCACATCAAAGAAGACATTGTGTTTCTGCCTTGCTTTTTCTCAGATCCCTCTCTGTGGGAGAAGCCAGCCTCCATGTCATGAGGGCGTTCAACCAGTCCTATGGAGACATCCATACAGTGAAGGACTGAGGCCTCCTGCCAACAGCTGGCACCAGCTTGCCAGCAATCTGAGTGACCCACCTTAAAAGTGGATCCCGCATCAGCCTCCATGCAGTGTCCCTGCATGGAGTGTTCCCACATGATGCTTTGGGGAGGTAAATACAAAATAAGTCAGTCCCTGCCCTCAAGAGGATACCTCCACAGGGCTGTTGTCAGAAGTATAATAGCTTAAACAGGATAGACATCTACATCTAAATAAATAAGGTCAGAGATGGACAATTAGATCTATCATGACATTCTACCAGGTCAGTGGCCCAATCTCCTTCTCTCTTGTTACTCAGCCATCATCAGCATGACCCTTCTACCTCTTGGTCCAAGATGGCTGCTTGAGCTCCAGCCATTATGTCTCCTTTTATCCAGAATGAAGGAAGAGGGGATAAAGAAGGATACATCCTCTTTCATTAGAGATAGCGAGCAGATGTTGTACACACCCCTTCTGCTTCTCTCCCACAGGCCAGAAATTAGTCATAGGGCCAGTTTTCACCTAGGCAGTCTTGTGCCCACGTAAGACTTGGAGATTCAAGTATTAAGAGAGGAGAGAATGGGTACTGATCGACAATGAACAATTTCTTTCCTGGGGCCTGGTGGAGGCCTCACAGTTCTTCAACAAAGAGATACTCTTACCTGATAGGTTTCTTTGCTCCTCTTGACAGTTGGCTAAAGAGCCAGTGTTCTTTTCAAACTCTTCTGAAGTATAAACCACTCTTATTCTCTGCCTAACACCCTGTTTATGGGTTACTTTTTTTGCCACACCAAGAGATATATGGAATCTCAGTTCCTCAGCTTCAGCCCCCTGCATTGGAAGCACAGAGTCCTAACCACTAGACCTCCCTGGGTTATTTCTTAAATATCTGCCTTTTACACTGAACCTTAGAGTGTATAACACCAGGGGCCTTGCCTTTCTGGTCTTGCTTTGAATTTCAAGCTACCGAACATTTGCTGAGTGAATGGATGAGACAAGTACAGACCCTTTGACATGTCCCCGAGGGCAGCACAAGTTCACACACGTGTCCCTGACTAGGAAACCACTATTCAAACATTTGCATACCAAGGGCCCAAGATGAGACCATTTCTGAGGCACCTGCCAACCCCTCACCCAGAGATGTGCGCAAAAATGCAGCACCCACTTAACATCTGCTTTGGCATAAACACATTCCCTGATTCCAAGGAACCACTCTGTCTTGCCAGCCACATAAAATTAATAGTAAGCCAGACATTCTTATGAAGAAAGGGAAACAGGGAAGAAAAGGTAACTGATTTGAGAGCTCTTTAACTTTCCCAGAAAGTCCAAGTCTCTGCCTGCACAGCACCAAAGCCCCAGGTGAGACATGCAAAATGCAATCAATCATGTCGAACAACCTGTCTGGGGTTTTTTTGTTTTGTTTTTTGCCAAACTGATTTAGAGGTCACGCAGGTGCTGAGAAATCAGTGGTGTCTAAAGGGTTGTGAACACAAACCACAGCTGAAACCAGAGTAGAGGAATCACTGCTAGGTGTCTGAGCAAAGTGCCTGTGGCGAGCAGGGAGATCAGAAGCTTAGCATCACCAATGGGAAAGCCAGTGATTCTCATAGAAATATGTAGGATGAGCTCTTAATTATAAAGGACAATGAGCAAAGGAAAAAATAAAATTCATGGAAACAGAAAATGTGAAGGAAAAAAAAACATTCAACTCCATTAGTCATCAAAGAGACTATTTTCATCTTTAAAAACTGGCAAATATTTAAAAAATAATACTCAGTGCTGGCAAGTGTGTGAGGAGATGGTCAAAGCACTCTCTGCTAATAGAGTACAAATTCAGACACTTTTTTTCCCCAAACATTGCTTTTTTCCAAAGCAGTTTGGAAATGTGCATCAAAAACCTCCAAACCATGTACAGTCCATTGATAGACTAATTCTACTTTTAATGATTTATCCTAAAAATACTAATTCACTTATTCAAAAAATAATTTCTGATTGTCCACTATCTGTCACTGCTAGATACTGAATATTTGTGGGTGAATAAAAAAGACAAATTTCCCCATCCCTTGGAGTTTATAATTTATTGAGCAAACAGATAATAAACAAGTAAACAAACCAGTAAATAAATCAGTATAAATTATCATTGCTAAGACGAATGTTGTATTCAGTGGTGCCATAACAGAGTTCCTGATGAGAGGCTCACTAAAGTTGTCTCTGAGAGGGTGATATTTTAAGCCAGCCAAGGTCTGAAGGATAAAGAGTCAGCCATGGAAAAAGAGGGGAAGATATGTGAACATTCTGAGTTTGGGAAAGCCTTGCAGGACTCAAGAATCCTGGAGAAGGGAATGGCAACCCACTCCAGAATTCCTGCATGAAGAATTCCATGGACTGAGGAGCCTGGCAGGCTACATACAGTCCATGAGGTCGCAAAGAGTCAAACACTACTGAGCGACTCACACTTACAGGACTCAAGGAACCCAAGGGGCCAGATTGGTTGGATTCTGGGGATCTAGAGGCAACAGGACAGGAGTGAGACCCGGGAAGGGAAGCTTGAATGTCAGCTGGACTTCATGCTGCAGACAATGGGGAGTGTTTGAAAGTTCTCGAGCAGAGGACTAACAGAATCACAGGCATATTCGGAAAGCTCGATTTAGGCCTTTTACAAAATTGAAAAGGCAGAGTGGACCAGACTGGGAGGCAGAGACTTCCACTGGATGCTCACTGGCATCCATGGCCAGAGGTCTATGAAAGGCAAACGAAAGAGGCATTCTGACGATGGAACCACACGATGTGGCCACTGGCGGCAATGGGTGGCCAAGGAATGGGAGGAGCTGGTGCTGTCACCGGGTCGGCAGCCTGGATTCCCAAGAGAATGGCGGGTCAATGAAGAGCGAGAGAAAACAGCAGGGTGAGGAGGTTTGCGGAGAAAGAGGAGAATCACCATTTGGACCTCTTGAGTCCCAGCTCAAGTCCTACCTTCCTAAGGCCCACACTCTCTGTGGCTCTGCAAACACATGGGGCCTTCGTCCCCGCAGCCCCCAGCCCACCACTCGCTCTGAGCCTTCATGATTCAGTCCAACAGAAAGACCAGGAATAAAGTAGGAGACCAAGTTTTCTTTCCCTCCCCACCCATCCCTTCGTGTTCATGATCTCAGTGACAAACTTCATCAAGGTCACATATTTTCCCGAGGATATTTTTTTCTGGTAAATATTCATATTGAGAGCCTTCCTCCTATTTTTTTTCCCCCAGATCAGGAAGAACAACTTCTAGAAGTTTACATCAAAACGTTCTTTTCCTGAGACACCACAGAGTCTCTCAAGGCCTTTTCTGGGAAACTCAGCTTGACGTGGCACTTCTTGCAAAGGCTCTCCTCACACTAGCTCGCAGTCCTTCCTCGGAATTAACGCCCTCACCAGCAGCGAAGGCATCTTTTTTTGAAAAGATGCTGGTGGGGACTTTCCCCTGGGAAGAGCTGAGCCAGGAGGAGGGGTCCTGGAGGCAGAGGGAGCTTCCCCCTGGGCACCCCGCCCCACATCCCTCCTTTTCCCTCTCGAGTCTGGAGATGAAGCTCTGCTGCCAGGCCTAATTGCCTGTCTCTGCTTCTCCTCACATAGAACAGAGTGTTTTCAAGCAATGCTCACCTTTCTGGAAATCTTGTGTGGGCCCGAGGAGGCGATTGTAATATATGCAAGCCCACTGCCGAGAATAGCAACGAAGGGATTGTGTTCCATGGCCGGGCTCCCATTAAGCACGCCTCGGAAAACAAACACCTCTCCTCGGAATGGAGACACAGGTGGCAACCAAACACAGGCTCCTCAAGTGCCTTCGCCGTGAGGTGACGGATTCTGGAAAACACGACTGCGTCGATTTGGGCCACTTTCAGTAATGAAAACTTTTCCTCATAGAGGAAAATTGTTCTGAATGAGCCAACTCAATAACTCAATTTTGAAACTACTTAAGTCCTATTGAAACGGGAGGTATGAAGACTGCACAATAAATCCATTTATGAGAATACAATTTCCTGTCAGCTGTTCTAAACAAGGGTCTTTTAAGACCATTGCAGAGTCAGGAGGAGAAATGATTCTTCCTTCCATTTGGGACTTGCTGGGCTTTTTTTTTCTTTCTCCCCGGTGGTTTTAAATCTTGAGGATGGATAGAGAGGAAGAAAATGAGATGTTTACAACATATTGGGGAACAGGTTTTTAATACAGTGAAACCCTTCCTGTCAGAAACCCAGACGACTGCAGGAAGATTTCATTAACTCCAGATTTCACACTGCTTTGTGTCTGCTTCAGAGCTGCTACGGATGCCCACTTAGAGAAAGGAAATCTTCCCACTCCAGCTGCTGAGGGAGCTGACAAGTCTTTAATAGAATTCTTTTCCACAGAAAGAGCTACAGGCTTCCCCTGACAGAGGCCTAGCAGTGGACACCACTCCAGAACCACATGAAAACAGATCGAAATGTGCTGTTTTCTGGGGAGCACCCTCGAGCAGTGGAGACAGGTCTGTTTTCCTTTTGTTTTTAATTATGAAATCTTTCAAACATATAGAAAAGCATAGAAAAATAATATAACAGCTACTTCATCTCCACCAAGATCAAACGTTTGCCATAATTCAAACCTCTTTTGCTCTCCCTCTCTCTCTTTCTCTCTCTCCCTTTCTATCTACCAACCTCCCTCCTATTCTGTCCTGATAGCTCAGTCAGTAAAGAACCCGCCTGCAATGTGGGAGACCTGAGTTCGGTCCCTGGGTCGGGAAGATTCCCTGGAGGAAGGAGGGCATGGCAACCCACTCCATATTGTGGCCTGGAGAAGCCCCACAAAGGAGCCTGGTGGGCTTCAGTCCACGGGGTCACAAAGGGTCAGACACGACTGAGCAACTAAGCACAGCACATCACATTAATATGAATCCATAAACCAGACAGACTGTTCTGTGTGTTTTTTTAAAAAATTCATTTGAATACTAACCATTCTGTAAGTATCCTCTTTACATTTTTTTCCCTCAAAATGCTATTTCGGATGAAGAGATATGGTCTTGACTGAAAAGACTCATCGCCATAAAGACGTCTATTCTGCCTCCGTTCATTTAAC
Source organism: Bos indicus x Bos taurus (assembly GCF_003369695.1). Taxonomy (NCBI): domain Eukaryota; kingdom Metazoa; phylum Chordata; class Mammalia; order Artiodactyla; family Bovidae; genus Bos; species Bos indicus x Bos taurus. Next base: position 8,126,134 of record NC_040101.1, on the reverse strand, counting down.
AGATTTAATGAACTTCCAATTTTAAAAATACCACCAGGCTTCTTTTTCCTCCGGAGCGAACAACTTGTTTAAAAAGTTTATGCTTAAGAACAAAAAAGCAAAGCAAGCCAGAAGAACCCAAAAGAAGAAGAGCCATATGGTGGCAGAGTTCCTCACCACCAACATACACTATAATGCCTGTAATTAGGAGTTTGGTGTTGGCACAGGAATAAACAGATAGACCGACTGGACCAAAGGAAAATTCAGAAATAGACCCAACTGCGTCTGGAAAGTTATTCCATGAGAAAGGCAGCTTCACAAATCTGTGTGGAAATTTGATTTTTTTTTTTTTTTCCAAATGAGTGGTCTGGAGATAATTGGATGGCCATATGGAAAAAGTCAAACCCGGAGCTTATACCACACATCGGGATAAAATCCAAAAGGGATCAGACACTTAAATAGAAAAGCTGAAGCCTTAAGGTAGTAGAGGGAAACACGGGTGTGAAGGGTCTATACAACCTGGGTATAGAAAAGAGTTGCTTAACCAGAAGCAATCAGGGAAAAAGACTATGATGTTTGAGCACATTAAAATAAAACCTTTTGCATGGCCAGACCACCACAAGTAAAGTCGGTGGAGAGCCCTGGGCCCCAGGTTCAGGGTGAGCCTGGATCACCTCTGGGTCAATGGGCAGCTGGATTCACGTTCAACCCTGGAGGCCATGAAAGTGACATAGCTGAGCCCATGGCTCCAGGGGTCCAGCCACCTGTGTTTGAATCTGGCTCTGCCAGTTGTCATGTGACCTTGGGGGAATTGTATTCTCATGTATAATGAAAGGATTATGAAAGTGAAGTGAAAGTGTTAGTCACTCAGTCGTGTCCGGCTCTCTGCGACCCCAGGGACTGTAAACCGCCAGGTTCATGCATCCATGGACTTCTCCAGGCAAGAATAATGGAGTGGGTAGCCGTTCCCTTCTCCAAGGGATCTTCCTGACTCAGTGATTGAACCTGGGTCTCCTGCATTGCAGGCAGATTCTTTACTGTCTGAGCCACTAGGGAAGCCCAGAGGGATAATACCTGAACCTAGTTTTGGAGTCATGAGGAGGAACAAATTAGTTTCTACATTTAAAATGCTTACACAGTGCTCAGAACATTCTAGAGCCTCAATAAACGTTAGCTCTCACTTCCTGAGGCCCAGGGCTTCTTACAAAATCCAAGCCCAGGCAGGAAGCTTTGCTGTTGTTCAGTCACTAAGTCCTGTCCGACTCTTGTGACCCCATGGACTGCAGCATGCCAGGCTTCCCTGTCCTTCTGAATCTCCCAGAGTTTCCTCAAATCCATGTCCATTGAGGCAGTGATGCCATCCAACCATCTCATCCTCTGTTGCCCCCTTCTCCTCTTGCCCTCAATCTTTCCCAGCATCAGGGTCTTTTCAAATGAGTCAGCTCTTTGCATCAGGTAGCCAAAGTACTGGAGCTTCATCTTCAGCATTCCTTCCAATGAATATTCAGGGTTGATTTCCTTTAGGATTGACTGGTTTGACCTCCTTGCCATCCAAGGGATTCTCAAGAGGCTTCTCCAGCACCACAATTTGAAAGCATCAGTTCTTCAGCACTCAATCTTCTTTATAGGCAGCAAGCTGGCTGCAGGGTTTTCCCCCTAGCCTTCCCTTACATGCTGGGAAACCCAGCCCGTTCCCCATCTTTAGCAGCAAGCCAAGTTCTGCCTTGTCCACCTCACAAAGACCTCTTGTGTTTCTTTTTGACCCACAGGAAACAAACTCTCGGCTGCCACTACCATCAGGCTGAAGCTTTCTGACACTTTGACAAGTCCTGCTGTTGTTTATTGGTGTTTTCTTTTACCTTTTTAATGACTATATCTTGCCATACATTGCTCTATTTTGCTAGGCTGTTGTTTTTGGTTTTGTTTTTGCTTTTCTAATGACTCACCTTTGGCTTTGCTGGTCCATTGTATTATTTATTATTTCTTTGTTTCATTCATTTCTGTGCATCATTTCATCTTTTCTTCCTACATTCGTTGGAGTTGCTCTGCTTTGTTAGTCTTCTACTCTCTTAAGTTGGACTCCTAGATCATTTATTTTTAGTCATTCTGCATTTAAAGCCATATATTCCTCTTAAACCATTGCTTTAGTCAAATCCCATGTTCTGATGAGTTGTGACATCCATTACTACCACTTGCTGGTAACTAGCACCTCCCCAGAGAAGGCAATGGCAACCCACTCCAGTATTCTTGCCTGGAGAATCCCAGGGACGGCAGAGCCTGGTGGGCTGCCATCTATGGGGTCGCACAGAGTCAGACACGACTGAAGCGACTTAGCAGCAGCAGCAGCAGCACCTCCCATTCACAAGAGGAGTATATTTCTTCTCTCCCTTCAAATTCAGCCTGGCTGTGTAGAAATGTGAGTGTAAGTGACCAGCGCTACTTATTCTTAGGTGGAAGAATTTATTGTTGATTCAAAACTCCCCAGAGCATGACTTCCCTGGCAATCCAGTGGTTAAGAATCTACCTTGGAATGCAGGGGATGCAGATTCAATCCCTGGCTGGAGAACTAAGATCCCACATGCTGTGGAGCAATCAAGCTCTCACACCACAGCTAGAAGGAAGCCCCAGTGACTCAGCAGTAAAGAACATGCCTGCAATGCAGGAGACGAAGGAGATGATCCCTGGATCAGGAAGGTCCCTTGGAGGAGAAAATGGCAACCCACTCCAATATTCTTGCCTGGGAAATCCCACAGACAGAAGAGCCTGGCGGGCTAGAGTCCAAAGGGCCGCATACAGCTGGACACAGCTGAGCATGCACACAGGCCACTAGAGAGTCCAAGAGCCATGATAAAAGATCTACATGATGCAACTAAGACCCGATGGAGCCAAATAAATAAAGACCCTCCAGGGCTCCCCTCCTTGAGCCACAGGAACTGGTGATGTGCCAGATGGTTGAGGCTCCATGAGCCTCAGCTCTGAGTGAAGAGGATGTGGAACAGAACGTCTTTCTGGCCAAGGACAGACATGTTACAGCAAAGAGAAATGAGCCTTAGGTGTGTAAACCACTAAGACCTGGGGCATGTTTGTTATCTCAGCGTAACCTAGCCTAGACTGACTGCTAACACATCACATCAGATCAGTCGCTCAGTCGTGTCCGACTCTTTTCGAACCCATGAATCACAGCACGCCAGGCCTCCCTGTCCATCACCAACTCCCGGAGTTCACTCAGACTCAAGTCCATCGAGTCGGTGATGCCATCCAGCCATCTCATCCTCTGTCGTCCCCTTCTCCTCCTGCCCCCAATCCCTCCCAGCATCAGAGTCTTTTCCAATGAGTCAACTCTTTGCATGAGGTGGCCAAAGTACTGGAGTTTCAGCTTTAGCATCATTCCTTCCAAAGAAATCCCAGGGCTGATCTCCTTCAGAATGGACTGGTTGGACCTCCTTGCAGTCCAAGGGACTCTCAAGAGTCTTCTCCAACACCACAGTTCAAAAGCATCAATTCTTCGGTGCTCAGCCTTCTTCACAGTCCAAATCTCACATCCATATATGACCACTGGAAAAACCATAGCCTTGACTAGATGGACCTTTGTTGGCAAAGTAATGTCTCTGCTTTTGAATATGCTATCTAGGTTGGTCATAACTTTCCTTCCAAGAAGTAAGCGTCTTTTAATTTCATGGCTGCAGTCACCATCTGTAGTGATTTTGGAGCCCAGAAAAATAAAGTCTGACACTGTTTCCACTGTTTCCCCATCTACTTCACATGCAGTGATGGGACCGGATGCCATAATCTTTGTTTTCTGAATGTTGAGCTTTAAAGCCAACTTTTTCACTCTCCACTTTCACCTTCATCAAGAGGCTTTTTAGTTCCTCTTCACTTTCGGGGAGGTGTCATCTGCATATCTGAGGTTATTGAGATTTCTCCCGGCAATCTTGATTCCAGCTTATGTTTCTTCCAGTCCAGCGTTTCTCATGATGTACTCTGCATAGAAGTTAAATAAACAGGGTGACAATATACAGCCTTGATGTACTCCTTTTCCTATTTGGAACCAGTCTGTTGTTCCATGTCCAGTTCTAACTGTTGCTTCCTGACCTGCATACAAATTTCTCAAGAGGCAGATCAGGTGGTCTGGTATTCCCATCTCTTTCAGAATTTTCCGCAGTTTCTTGTGATCCACACAGTCAAAGGCTTTGGCATAGTCAATAAAGCAGAAATAGATGCTTTTCTGGAACTCTCTTGCTTTTTCCATGATCCAGCGGATGTTGGCAATTTGATCTCTGGTTCCTCTGTCTTTTCTAAAACCAGCTTGAACATCAGGAAGTTCACGGTTCACATATTGCTGAAGCCTGGCTTGGAGAATTTTGAGCATTACTTTACTAGCGTGTGAGAAGAGTGCAATTGTGCAGTAGTTTGAGCATTCTGTGGCGTTGCCTTTCTTTGGGATTGGAATGAAAACTGACCTTTCCAGTCCTGTGGCCACTGCTGAGTTTTCCAAATTTGCTGGCATATTGAGTGCAGCACACAGTGTTTTTATTATTGTTCAGTTTTTAAATTTCCATTATAATTTCTTCCGTGATAGTGAATTATCCACTTAATATTTTTTATTTCAAAGTATATGGAAAGTTTTGATCTTTAATTTTATCATATGTGGTCAGAGAATATAATTTCTCTATGATATAATGATTCAGTACCTGTTGAGATGTATTCTACAGCCCAGTATAATCAGTTTGGGTAAATATTAATCATGTGTTTGGGAAAACGCATATTTTTTAATTGGCAGATTCTGGTGTTCTGTGTTTTTTATTAGACCCATCTGTTCACTGTAGGTTCAACTTTTCCACAATCCTGTTACTTTTTTGTTTGCTTGATCTACCTGTTGCTGAGAGAAACGAGTTAAAATCTGCTGCGATTGTGGGCTTGTCAATTCTTCTTTGCTCTTCAGTTAAGGCATGCTTACTATCTACTTGCGCTCCCTCTGGCCTCCAATCTCAGAATTCTGGAGAAGGGTAACTGGGGATCACACAGTCTCACTCTCTAGCAGCTCCAGTAACCGAGGGATGTCTTGTTGAGTCATGGACTTCTAACAGTATTTATGAAAGCCTGGAGCCCTCTACCTACATGTCTATCTGTAATTTCAGAGGTTTCTTTCCCTGAGTGAAACCTTGACATTCCAGAGTGGAAATTTGGTGCTCATCACTTTTGAACCAAAAATGCAACTGAAAAGAAAAGGCTTTCAGCCTGGACCACATGGTCACCACTTTGAACTGGGAGGACAGATCCATGCACAGCAAGTTTACCCTCTCTCCTATCCAGACTGTCTGGGCCTTCCTGGACACAGACAGGGGTCAGTGTGCATTTGAGCAACCCTGATATTGAAGATGGGAAGAGGTTTAAGGATCCCTTCTTGGGAGTGGGAACCGGCAAAAACAGGGGAGCTTTCCTGGGTATCTAATGCTGAGGATGCTGGTGGGGGTAGTAAGGAGCGGAGTGTTTGTTGTCATGGTCATGGGGAGGCCAATGACCAATGACGGAGGCCGAGGAGGAGGTGGGGGGATCTAAGTGGGCCATGGGCACGTGCAGAGAAGAGTACCCTGGAGACAGATTGGGTAGGAGGGCTCAATGGCTGCTCTAAGAAGGCCATTCTTAATCCTAAAGGAAATGGGGTACCACTGGAAGCTTTGGAAGAGGAGACCCACAGACAGAATGTAGAAAACTCGTCTATAGACCAAAGGTGGTGTGAATAGGAAGTGAGTATATGGACACAGGATGCTATCAAGAATGACTGGGCAGGACTCAGTGCATCCAAGGACTTGGGAAGGGAGGGGTAGAGATGGGTGTTTGCAGTTGGCACACAGGTGCCTTCATGTGAATGTATGTTGTAATTATCAGATCACAGTTACTTTCAGGCTTTCGGCTCCCTGGATAACAGCTTGCCAAGCAACTTACTCCTGAAATTGTATGTGGAGCACATTATTATTCATATTTTATAGATGAGATGGCTAGGGTAGTAAGAATTTACCATCAATTTCCTGCATCCAGCAGCTCAAAGTAACACTGTACTTGCTGCTGCTGCTACTAAGTCACTTCAGTCGTGTCCGACTCTGTGCGACCCCATAAACGGCAGCCCATCAGGCTCCCCCGTCCCTGGGATTCTCCAGGCAAGAACACTGGAGTGGGTTGCCATTTCCTTCTCCAATGCATGCAAGTGAAAAGTGAAAGTGAAGTCGCTCAGTCGGGTCCGACTCTTAGCGACCCCATGGACTGCAGCCTACCAGGCTCCTCCATCCATGGGATTTTCCAGGCAAGAGTACTGGAGTGGGGTGCCATTGCCTTCTCCAAACACTGTACTTAGGAGATCTGTACCAGGATCTGGCTTTGAAGATCAGCCCTGTACGAGCTTGCTGTGTGACCTTGAGTAACTTACTCAACCTCTCAGCTTCTATCTGTGAAGACCAAATTGAAATAACATGTGTAAAATGCTCAGCAAGCACCAGGCACACAGTAAGCTCTCAAAAACTATTAGCTGCTGTTGTTCCTATTATTGTTTTATCAATATTATTTGTGTTGATGTACACACTGCTATGTTTAAAATGTATAACCAACAAGGACCTACTGTACAGCAGAGGGAACTCTGCTCAATGTTAAGTGGCAGCCTGGATGATAGAGGAGTTTGGAAGAGAAGGGATACATATATATGTAAGATTGAGTATGTATGTATATATGTATATATATTTGTTGTCCACCTGAAACAAAAGATGCTTTACTCCTTGGAAGGAAAGTTATGACCAACCTAGACAGCATATTATAAAGCAGAGACATTACTTTGCCAACAAAGGTCCATCTAGTCAAGGCTATGGTTTTTCCAGTGGTCATGTATGGATGTGAGAGTTGGACTATAAAGAAAGTTGAGCCCTGAAGAATTGATGCTTTTGAACTGTAGTGTTGGAGAAGACTCTTGGGAGTCCTTTGGACTGCAAGGAGATCCAACCAGTCCATCTTAAAGAAGATCAGTCCTGGGTGTTCATTGGTAGGACTGATGTTGAAGCTGAAACTCCAATACTTTGGCCACCTGATGCGAAGAGCTGACTGATTTGAAAAGACTCTGATGCTGGCAAAGATTGAGGGCAGGAGGAAAAGGTGATGACAGAGGATGAGATGGCTGGATGGCATCACCGACTCAATGGACATGGGTTTGAGTGAACTCCAGGAGTTGGTGATGGACAGGGAGGACTGGCGTGCTGCAGTTCATGGGGTCACAAAGAGTTGGACACGACTGAGCAGCTGAACTGAACTGAAACTATCACACCATTGTTAATCTGCTATGCTCCAATATAAAACACATAGGTAAAAAAATATTATTCCAGCTGAGCAAAGACTACACAACCCAGGTCAGAGCTTTGGGTCTGCTGCTCATTAACTTCAGAAGTACTTGGGCTCCCTGACCAGTGCTCTCCCATCTCACGGTTACTGATGTAATTTGGGGATCACTGAACTATAGGGGCCATTTTCTGATCACAGAGATGAACCTGTAAAGCTAAATCTAGTTTAAAATCTCACTCCCTCTCTCCGTGCAGCCAGCGACACTGAGCGTTTCCACCCCAAAATGGAATCAGGAGCAGATTCTTCAAACAACTTTCCTGTTTGCTCTGCACCAGCAAGAAGCCAGACGCATCTCAAGAGCCAGGGTTCAGGGTTTTGCTGGATGCCAACCTTCCTCCATCAGGGAAGGTTCCTCCTTCTGTTCAAGCTGATGCAGATTCCAGACTTAAATAGAAACGATAAATTATTGACTGTTGTGGTGATTGATTCTCAGACTGTCTGCTGACCACCAGATTGCTCCGATCGTCTCCAGAGCGAAGATCACATAAGTCATTAGCGTGAGCCCACCAACATCCGTCATGTTAACTACGTGGCTGCCAGCATTCCTTGACGCTAATTACCTTTCCTGACTAATTCTGAATGTGAAATTTCACTAATGACTGAGACCTACTGTAAAAGGCCCATTTTCTCCACGAGTTCTGTAATCTATGGCACCTTCATGCCCACAATGTAATTATTAACATTACACCCGATTCTGCCTCCTCACCAGCGAGTGTTGTCAGCCTTTAAGTAGAAAACTCTTCATTCTAATGTCCTTGACATAAACATGACTCTATCTCAAGAGTTCCCTGAGAGTGAGCTTCTGGAGAAATGGAGTCTGAGTGGAAAAATATCTAACTCCTAAAGATAATGGTGATTCAGATGGCACAGAATTCACCTGCAATGCAGGTGACCTGGGTTCAATCCCTGGTTTGGGAAGATCTCCTGGAGAAGAAAACGGCAACCCACTTCAGTATTCTTGCCTCATGGACAGAGGAGCCTGACAGGCTACAGTCCATGAGCTCCCAAAAGAGGCAACTTAGCAACTAAACAGCAACAACAAGTGAGTGGCCCTGCCTGACCTCAGTTCATCAACACGTTAGACTGGATGAGATGGCCTCAGGGTCTCTTTCTGCATGAGTTATAGGTTGGCTTAGTGTCACTTTGAGGAATCTGCCTCCACTGTCACTGTCTGTGGGGCCTTGAGCAGTTCTGTTATCCTCCCAGGCAAGGAGATAAAGTTAAAGCTCCTTTTTAGGTACATGTTTGTTAGGCACCTAAATGAGCCAGGTGGGCTTCCTAGGTAGCACCAGTGGTAAAGAACCTGCTTGCCAGTGCCCAAGATGTAAGAGATGCAGGTTCGATCCCTGGATTGGGAAGATCAGGAGAAGGACATGGCAACCCACTCCAGTATTCTTGCCTGGAGAATTCTGTGGACAGAGGACCCTGGCGGGCTACAGTCCACGGTGTCACAAAAAGTCGGACATGACTAAAGCAACTCAGTACACACGCATGCACACAGCGAGCCCAGTACCAGGGCCAGAGATGAGCTAATTCACTCCCCACTCCACAGATGTTCAGAGGCCAGGAAGGGGAGGGAGGCAGGCTCCAGCAGTGGAAGCTTGGAGAATGCTGATGGTCCCCACCAAGGCAAGGGGTGCAGGGCGTGGGGTTGGATGCAAGGGTCATTGAGTGCTATTTTGAACTCTCTGCATCAGCGCACACCCAAATACAAGGAAGTGTCCTTGTCTCACTCAGTTCCCCAGTGCCTTCCATTTGAATGTGGAATCAGGATTGCATTGACATTGATTCTAGAATAGAATTTCTAGAGTCTACAGAAGGGGACCTTGTTTAATCCACTCAAAATCAACAGCCCAAAAGGAAATGAAGGTCAAGGGAAGATACAGTCCCCTAGAGAAAACTCAGATTTGTTTTCTGTTGTAGGCAAAATGGGGGTGAGATAGTTCCTAATGGAGTTACAAATGCAAAAAGTCTGAATGGTAACAAAATTATGAGCAGTGTTCTACACAATGGAAAATAGAGATCTGTGGTTGAGATTTGCTTAAGCTTGGCAGAAAATGACCTAAATTTGAAGCATAGTAAGTACTCAACCAGTGAACTTGGTGTCTCTAGATTTATCCTGCTCAAGGTGTCGTCTGCAGACCAGTAGCTTCAGCACCTCCTGGAAACTTGTTAGAAATGCAGAGTCTCAGGCCCCACCCCAGACCTACAACATCAACACCTGCCTCTTTAACAAGCTCTCCAGATAATCTGTATTAACATTTAGTCCTGGGTCCTGGTTGACTGGAGTAGGAAGATTTGCATGACTCAATCAGGACTTTGGGACCTTTGGAGAACTAGTGATCTGTGACTTCCTAGCTCATTACTCTTAGAAGTTAGTGACACGTTATGGTCATAATTTTTGGACTCAGCTTGTAGGCATTCTGGAATCATTAGCAAAGACTGGAGGTGGTCTAGAGGCAATGCTGGGAGCTGACCCAGCCACGGAGGTGGACACAGAGGGTCAGTCTACAATATATGATGGGCATGACAAGCTCAGGCTTGGCTGTGCTGGCATTAATTCTTGGGGTGAGTCTCCAGACTCTGGGAGAAGGTTCAGTATTGATCCAGCTGTTGCTGGATCTACTTCTTTCTTCACCCTCAAAGAAGAATGAGGGAGAGAGAACGAGTTGCTGCAAATCGCTAGGCAATGACCGTGTGAAGACCCCTAGGACACCAAAGTAACCAGGAGGGGCTCATTTAATCTCCTCTTCTAAGGTCAGAAAACCTTGAAATCATATTGGCATCAGCTACAACCAGCCGGAAACCTGGCTAGGACTGGACATATAGACCCTCTTGAAGGTGAAATCCCCCTTCCCTTGTCTTTCCTGGGCAAAGACCAACACCCATTCGTCCTCTTCTCTCCTGGCAAATTGATCAAATATGCCACTTACATACCCAACAAGCTCTGAAATAGGAAACACATTTGTGGCTGCAATTGTCACTTATTCATTCAATTCTGCAAATATTTATGGAAAGCTGGAAGAAATCGTCATAATAGAGGTCATGGCTGTAGTCGCTGCCACATGTTGAGCATTTGCTCTGTGCTTCACCCCTGCTCTCTGAGTGGTCTTTCAGAATTGAGGGGGTGCTCTGAACCCTACTACTCACCACCTCGGGTTCCTGCCAAAGGCACAACTCACGGGAGAATGCATTGGCAAGGACTCACATTGCCAAATGAATATTGATTTTTCAACAGCTGGCCAAGCACCTTTCAGCCCCAGGTACAGAGCTCCCTGGGAGGGATGAGCTAATGCCTGGGATTGGGGCCTGGAACGGGATTCCTGCAGGGCACTCCTTCAGGACTAGTGTGACCAGGACCACGGGGCTGACACTGAGCACGCTGATTCGGCAGGCCCAAGGATGAAGATGACTGGCTTGCCACCTCACCTGGCTACAGGTGGACCAGAGTGTGGTTGTGACCTGTACTACCTATCCAGAGAATGACTGTGCCTGCCAGTGAAATCCAAAGGCAGCCAATGGCTTCCAAGCAGACCAGCAACTTCTCGCCTTCAAGGAGAGAGGAGTATGTGGATGGGCAGAGGGGTCAGAATCCTTCCATCGTGTCCCCAGCTCTTTGGGAAAAGATGAAAATATGTTGGGATGAGGGACTTCCATGGCAATCCATTGGTTAAGATTCTGTACTTCCACTGCAGGGGGTAAGGATTCAGTTCCTCATCAGGGAACTAAGAGTCTACATGCCAAGATCTTAGTTCTTAAAAAAAAAAAAAAGTCCATGAAAAGTTAAGAGGCTTCAACAGAGTAGGTGGGCCAAGGATGGGGTGATGGTCACTCTTCAAGTTCTGCTGGAAGGAGAAACCCTGGTGATCTGGGGGTCTTTCCCCAAGAGGTCCAGGAGAGGATACCAGGGTTCTGCTTTGCCTGCCAGAAGAAAGACCCTGGGAGTACCAGGGGCTTCCAGAGATGTTGGAAGACCTGGCAGAGCAGGGAGCCAGGGATGAAGTCCAGAAACACTGTGAGTTTCCTGGGGCTGCTGGGAAAAAATTACCCCAAGGTTGGCACTTTAAAACAATAGACGTTTACTTTCTTACAGTTTTGGAGGCCAGAAGGCCAAAATCAGTATCACTGGGTCAAAATCAAGGTGGGGGTAGGGCTGTGGCCCTCGAGGGGCTCCAGGAGTTCCTGCCTCCTCTGGGGCTGCTGCTGCCGCATTCCTTCACTCATGGCCACATCGCTCTGATCCCTGCCTCTGTGGTCACATGATCTTCTCTTCTGGCCTCACATACAACTTGTCTCTCTTAAAATGATGGTGTTGTGGTGGTGGTCTAGTTGATAAGTCATGTCCGACTCTTGCGATCCCATGGACTATAGCCCACCAAGCTCCTCTGTCCATTGGATTCTCTAGGCAAAAATCCTGGAGTGGGTTGCCATGCCCTCCTCCAGAGGATCTTCCTGAGTCTCCTGCATTGCAGGCAGATTCTTTAACAACTGAGCTATGAGGAAAGATCCCTGGGTTGGGAAGATCCCCTGGAGAAGGAAAAGGCTACCCACTCCAGTATTCTGGCCAGGAGAATACCATGGACTGTGGTGTCCATGGGGTCACAAAGAGTCAGACACGGCTGAGCTACTTTCACTGTCACTTAGAAGGATACTGTGATGGCAAGTAGGGCCCTCTTCAATAATCCAGAGTAATTTCCCTATCCCTAGATCCTTAACTTAATCACATCTGTAAAGGAACTTTCTCTAGGTAAGGTAACATTTAAATATCCAGGCCTTAGGATCTGGATATTAAGAGATCTTTAGGGACTGTTTTCAGCCTTCACAGCCATCGATCTTGGATCTAGAGAAAGAACTTTCCAGCATCCAGGAGTTCAAGGTCAGAATGACCTGCTACGCAGCAATGAGCCTCTGCAGTGATGCAGAGACCCACCTGAAGCGAGTTTAGTCCATGAGGAGCTAAGAGAATGAAAAGGTGGAGAGTGAAGGCCCCCAGAAGCCATGGCTGATGGGAGTTGGAGGCTAAGTATCCCAGTGCCCACGCCCCTCTGGGATAACTCTGAACTATGTTCTGTGCAGACAGAGTTAAAGGGCTCCAAGCTGGGAACTGGCTTAATAGCCCACCTTTTGTGGGCTCTGTATCTTTTCTCTCTCACCCACTTTGGGCATTCCCTAAGATCACCTCCCAAATAAACCGCTTACTAGGATCTGCTTCTGGGGGGTCCCAGCCCACGAAAAGTTGTGTAAGAAATGGCCTTAGGAAGGAAACTCTTAGGATGGAATTCTGAACTTGGATTATTCCCCAGGCTGATAGCAAAAGGGCACCATTGTGAGGGGTCAGATGAGCCCTGCTGTGCCGTGGGTCACAATTGCAAAGACTCTTGTGCCTGAATGCTTAGTCACTCAGTCGTGTTAGTCTCTTTGTGACCCCATGGACTGTAGCCCACCAGGCTCCCCTGTCCATGGGGATTCTCCAGGCAAAAATACCGGAGTGGATTGCCATGCCCTTCTCCAGGAGATCTTCCCGACCGGGGGATCGAACTCAGGTCTCCCCCAAATTGCAGGTGGATTCTTTACTGTCTGAGCCACCAGGGAAGCCCAAGAATGCTGCAGTGGGTAGCCTATCCCTTCTCCAGGGGATCTTCCCGACCTAGGAATCGGACCAGGGTCTCCTGCATTGCAGGAGAACTCTTTACCAGCTGAGCTACCAGGGAAGTAATTCGGGAGAAGGTATAAGTGAAAGGGGATGCAGTAATAATTGCTAATCATTATTATTGTTATTGATAATTTATCAATAGCAATTATTTATAACCAACTACAACATAATTATTAAATAATTGTATATTAATAATAATGGAATATTATAATAAGTATGTAATTATTATTTGGTGGTTATTATAGTAACATACTTCATTATTTGTTTCTTATTCATTTTCATTATTATTATTCTGATATGTATAACTATATATATATATAATTATATATTTTTATGTTATAATAATTGATGCTTTTGAATTGTGATGTCTCAATGGGCTGGAGCCTCATCATGAGATTTGTTAGTAAGGCCAATAAAGTAGGAGCAGCTGGATATAAAGCGTTGTTTAATCCCCACTTTCCCAGGGGTTGCTATTCAGCTCAAGCCCCTTCAGTCCGAGAGTAAACCACAAGCTGCCATCCCCAGGCCCCGCTTGTCAGGAGACACATGGATCAGCAGCGGCCACCCTGGGGCCAGCCTGGGCACCGTCCCGAGGTCGCTCATGCCAGGGAATCAGCAGGTCAGTTTGGATGAGTTCTTGAGGTTGTTCCAGGTGACGATCTACTCCCACACCCCCAGATCTCAAACATCCTTAGATCTGCCTGCATTTCGGTCCTGAAGGGATGACCCCCAGTCTGAGATTCACCTTCATTAGCTGCCAAAACCTGTTGGAGGTGAGCTGCCAGCTGCGCAATAAAGCCCGTAGTTGGCTGTGAAATTAATGAATTTCCCTCCTAACCCTCCTATGTGCATAATTTACCTGGTCGGGGAAACAATCAGGAGCCCAGAGGAAACATTATTGCAGTAAACACCCAGGGTGGATCAAGAATCCTGCCTTCTATCTGGATGAACACATTTTTTAAAAACCTACATTTTAAAACCAAAACCATGCAGAACAGGACTGTATCTTCCTGGAGAAGCTGAGAGACTGAGATGAACCGCTCAGGGCCTCTCTGATGGAACCAGGGCAGGATGCAGGACTGTGCCATGTGATGACCTGAGGCCAAGTGGATGCTCTGACCTTTGCCCCCTCTCACTCCACCCACCAGGCCAGCTGCAGCCCTGCTTCTGCCCAGGGGCCTCTGTGTGTCTCTCTCTGCGTTCTCCTCCTGCTTTTTCCCCCTTCCCTTCTCCACTGCTCCCCGCCTCCCCATCTCTCTGCCTCATAAAATTCCTCACTATTTCCTCATGGATTAACTCAGAAATAACACCGACTATAACATAGCCCAGGAAAACGATCCTTGATGGAAACCGTGGCCACTTGCAGTGGCAGAAGCCGCAATTAGTCAAGTCTGAGATGGATTTTTTTTTTTGAAACCTGATTTATGAAGCAAATCTCCACTGTGAAATTCTAAATGCAAAAGAATTGATCTCTAAGAAAATAATTCCAGCAAAATGGAAACGGAAACAACGGAAATGGCTTAACTGAGCTGTATAGAAAATTGACATAGGGATTAACTTGGCTTAATGGAGTTCCCTGTGGAATTCTGGTACTTTCTAGATGAACACTCATCACTGTTGGGTAATTCTGATTAAAATGCTTACGTTAGAAATGTCTTTGGGGTCAAAATGTCCACAGGAGCAGAAGACTTGGGTCAAAATGTCCCCTGGCCCTGACCGAGGGGTTGGGGTTTTATCAGCAGCTCCAGCAGAAGTAGGGGGTGGGAAAAACCAGTGTCCCCGAAGGCAGAGCAGTGGGGGTTGGTGATAGTTCTAGAAAAACACTGTGGAGGAGGGAGTGGGAGGGTGCCGCGCAGACACATCAAACACAGGTCTTCTCTGCAGGCCCCTCCGGAGGCCGGATCGTGGGCTGGTTCCCGCAGGCCGCCCAGCCCAGGGCCAAGCCCAGATCCCAGCGGAGCCTGACCCCTATGGCCCAGTGCCACCCACTACCACATGGACGCCTGAAGCCCCCCGCAGAAGTCCTTCCAACCTCCCCTTCAGGGCCTCTGAGAGCCCCAGTCAAGATCAGAAAATATAAGTGCTCAGCAAAATCTAATTTTTCCTAAATGGCGTTTATTGTTTCAGCCTTTCTGACCTCAAATACAATGCAGCCCAAGGCAGAACTTTGGGAAAACACAGAAAAGTGAAAGGGAAAGACATGGGCTCCAATGTCACAACTAAAGGCATCCTCTGCGGACCGTCTGGGATGTGGGGCCTGCCAGCCTGAGGGCACATGGGGCCAGAGAGCCCGGCAGGGCAGAGCGGGGCTGCCAGCCAGGCTCCATGCGCTATGTGGGCCTTCGGCACCAGGAGAGGGGGCTTCAGAGGCAGACTGTTTCCTGATTCTTCTGCATCATGACTCTCTGAGCCTCATTGCCCTCGTAGGAGATAGGAGAGTAATCATCTGACTGCTATTACTCCCATTTTACAGATTCAGAAAATGAGGCCTGGGAGGTTGCGTTCCTCATAGCTGCAAAGGTAATCAAACTGAGACTCACTCCTCAGTTTCTGAGACCCTGGAGCTCTCTTAACCAACTGGTTATACACTAGCAGGGAGAGAAGGAGCCTAAAGGGTCAAAAATAAGAAGGCTGTGTGTGTCACTGGTCACTGCCCCCATGGGGCTGTGCGTTGTGGCGGGACACCCGGCAACCACGCCTGGCCCTCGGGGACTTCCAGGAGGAAAGCGAGTGGGACCCTGAGCTCGTGATCCCACCCACTGGGTCCGACCCTCAGGTCTTGCTGACTCCGCTCAGACACTTGCCTTCCCAAATCAGGAAGCCGGGCTCCACTGCCTTTAGGAAGCAAAACAAAAACAGCTGCTATTTTTGAAAGGATATTTTTGTAGAACAATCTCTGGTTTCCTTCAGGAATGTCAGCCCCAAGCCCCCCAGAGATGGGATTTCTGGAGGAGTTTACGAACATCCTCTTGGGCAGCCCCCCGGGGCAGCTGACTCCTTCCTCCCCTCTCCCCAGTTTCTGAAGAGGCTGACTTCTCTTCCGGCAACTCCTCAACTCCTCCAACACTGTCAACTGGAGCCATTGTCACCAGCACCGATTCAACGACACAGAGAAGCGAGTGTGTGTCTCCCAGAGCTCAGGGTCCAGGTGGAGAGACCCAGAGGCTCACATCTGTATTCGCTGGTTAACCCGCTGCTGGGTGCCCGCTGAGGGGGTGTCCGCTCAGCCCCACCAGCCCTCAGGCTGTGCACCATCCAGGGGGGCCCAATGCAGGTCCGGTGGCCCAAATCAACAGAACCCCTCCTACAAAGAGCCTCAGAGGAAGCCCAGGAGGGACCCGGGCATTCACACGGAGCCTGAAGGGGCAAGGTCAAGTTCAGCAGGTGTGACTCGTCCAGGCAGGGGACAGCAGGAGCCAGGACAGAAAACGCAGAAGGGCTGGGCATTTGGAGAACTCTGGGTGGTTTCGCTCACCTGGAGGGTGTGGGTGCAGGCTGTGTTGGCCAGAATTGCCCATAACGCCATTTGAAAATGTTCAGGGATGCCCTCCTTCCCAGTTCCTGAACTCCACATTCGGGAGACCTCAAATCCATCCTGTTAGCCAAGAGCTATAACGCTGACTGTACCAAGGACCACAGGCAGCCAGGATTTGCCCACTTTCATAGCTTCATTTTAATAGCTAAACGTGTCAAGGGGTTAATTTATGCAAATCCCTCCTTCAAGCTAGTAAGTAGCAGAGTCCAGGTTCAAGTCCAGGAGTCTGTCATCCTAGCCTACCTATATTCAAAACCCAGGGTGTGCCTGTATGAGTGTTCAGGTTGTGCACTGCACAAGGGTGCCTTATCTGAGGGGGTCTCACTCACATTGTGGACATCACACACAGAAGGCACAGGTGAGTGTGGAGTTCTGGGCATCCAGGCTAGTCTGGGGGTTGGGGAAGGGGCTGAGGGGCCTTGTCTGTCCCATCCCAGCTACAGCAGGAAACAGCTTCAGACATGACATGACTTGGGGGTACCAGTGATGTTGCAGAAGCCAGTAGCATCCCCGCACTAACACGGATGAGATCATGTGCCCGGCACTATGTGAAACCCTGTACCAGCATTCGCGCATTTGCTCCGTCATCCCATGAGGTGAGGGTTTCCCAGGCGGCTCAGTGGTAAAGAATCTGCCTGTCAATGCAGGAGCCGCAGGAGACGCGGGTTCAATCCCTGAATCAGGAAGATCCCCTGGAGGAGTAAATGGCAACCCATTCCAGCATTGTTGCCAAGATAATCCCATGGACAGAAGAGCCTGACCAACTACAGTCCATGGGGTCGCAGAGTCAGACACAACTGAGTGCCCAAACAGGCCGCCTATGAGGTGAGAACCACTCCATCCCCATTTCACAGATGAGAAAACTGAAGTTGAGAGCCTGAGGTTCTTGTCTTGAGCTGCAAGGCAGGGATGAGCCAGGTTCCAGCCCAGGCAGCAGGGGTCCAGGGCAAGGTTCCCAACATCTGGCCATCCTCCCCAGCTGGAGTCCTGGAGGGCAGAGGAGGAAGCCAGCCAGCCTGGTGTTGATGGGGGAAAGCCAGATTGGGCCTCCTCTCTTGAAGACAACTAGACTTTGGCAGAATTTTTTTCCGGCCTTTCTTGCTTCGCGGAAGTTGGACGCTTGACCTGGGGGATTTTGCAGATGGCAAAAATGATGACACATTTCCGCAAATTCCCATGGTCCTGAGCCAGCCAAGAACACTCTTGAAAAGTTCAAGGAGAGATGCTAACAATAACCCTGTGTACAAGACAGCAAAAGAGACACTGATGCATAGAACAGTCTTATGGACTCTGTTGCAGAGGGAGAGGGTGGGAAGATTTGGGAGCATGGCATTGAAACATGTATAATATCATGTATGAAATGAGTTGCCAGTCCAGGTTCGATGCACGATACTGGATGCTTGGGGCTAGTGCACTGGGACGACCCAGAGGGATGGTATGGAGAGGGAGGAGGGAGGAGGGTTCAGGATGGGGAACACATGTATACCTGTGGCGGATTCATTTTGATATTTGGCAAAACTAATACAATTTGTAAAGTTTAAAAATAAAATAAAATTTAAAAAAATAAAAATAAATAAAATAAATAAATAATTTAAAAAAAAAAAAAGAAAAGAAAAATTCAAGGAGTAATTCCAGGGTTTGGCTAAATCTCCTGGCCAGAAAGTTCCAGTATGTATATGGGATGAGGGCTGGTGAGGAGCAGACCTATCTATACAAAGAGCACGGTTGACAGAGCCTCACTCGCTCAGCCCGGGTCAGCTGAGGTACTCGCACCGTGACGGTGAGAGTGCTCCCACCCTCCGTGTGCCTCCACGCACCGGGGCGTGAAGGTGGGAAGTGCAAGACAGGCCCACGGAGCTGTGAAGTCACAGGTGACCCGCCGGGAGGCGTCAGAGCTTCTGACGGGGGACTTACAGTTTCTCCTTCCCTCCTCCTGACAACTGAGAAATCTAGACTATCTCCACAGAGTTTTCACCTCATTTGCCACTGTTCCCCACCCCTACTTTAAATTCTCCTCTGACACACACACACGCACACGTGCGCATGTGCACACACACACACTCCCATACTCATGCTCTGGGCTTCTGGAGCCCTGTCTACATATGTCAAGTTAAACGAGTACTTTTAATGGGAAAACCTGATTTCCTGGAGTAGGGTCCAGCCCTTGGTCCATCAAGAGAGGAGTTTAGTGACTTCCCGAAAGGGCAAGATTCTCCCCGGAGCTTTTGTGCTCCAGGCTGTCGATGAAGGTGGTGTGGGCTACTAACCGGGCCGGGGTTGAGGGGGAGTGTGCCAGGAGTCAGTCACAGCCTGGCTCTCTCCATACTGCATGGGGCATCTCCCTTCTTCGTGTGGCTGGAATGCTGTCAGAGCGGTGAAGTGCTTATCACACCATGTGACCGGGATCGGCCTCCAGAGTCAATGCTGAGAGAAGACGGGTGGCCCCGGAGGCTCCCCCTGCCTGCATCCCCCAGACTCTGGGCTGGTACCTGCTCCCAGAAAGAGAGACTGAGTGAGCACAGACTAAGGACCAGAAGACACAGCCCCAGAGGGACGCCCAGGCTGAGCAAGAGCCTCTGGGTCTACGTGTCCTCCTCCCAGTGATGGTTGGGATTCCAGCCTCATGCACGTGGACGCATATTTGGAAGAGATGCAGAATGGAATTCTAGGAGGCTTCCCGGAGTCACATCCTGAGGTCAGATGTGGCCAGAATCAGAGTGTCCCCAAAGTTCACAAGCCACCCTGTATCTTTCCTGAACATTGAAACTCATATCTGTATGGGCTGAGGCCGTTTCGTCTGTACTAAAGCACAGCCCAGCAGCTTCATCTAGAGAGAAATGTGCAGATGCACACAGCTCAGAAAATAGGTCAGACCCGACTCCTGCATTCACAGCACTGTCTTTCCTAGCGTTTCCCTCGAAAATTAAATTAGCAATGTATGCAAATGAGTTGCAAGAATTCATTACACTAATTCATCTAATTTTAGAGGCAAACCTGAAGCAAACGGCACCTCATTCCCCAACACTTAAGGCCTCACAGAATATTGATTTCTGAGTTCTAGTAGCCTTGCACCAAAGCCCTTTTTATAGCCCAAGGCACACGATTGTCAATTTCCTCATGAATACAAATGGCCCTACTCCCAGGCCCCGAGATGGTTCTTCCAAGGTCATTTCCAGGGGTAACCCGCATGTCAGACCCCCAAAGCTCAGTCTGGCTTGGGGGGTTGGGCTGTGGCAAGTGCCGGCAGGAGCTGAGCCATCCATCTCAGCAAAATCAATGGCTGCAAAAGTCAGGCAATCCTCGCAAGGTCATCTGTGGTGCTGGGCCGTGGAATGAAGTCACCTACTGAGCATCTCCACAGCCAAGGCAGCCAGTGGCAGAGCGATGCTCTCAGCGGAGGCAACCTTGTTGAGCAGTGACGACTTCTTCACCTCCTGCCTCTCGGTGGGCCCAAGTGATGTCTTCAGCCTGATCCATTTCACCATTAAGAGCCACAGTTTAGGGACTTCCCTGGCGCTCCAGTGGTTAAGACCCTGTGCTTCCAGTGCAGGGGGTGTGGCTTCAATCCCTGGTTGGGGGCTAAGATCCCACGTGCCATGTGCAGCCAAAAAATTTAAAATAAAAAACTGCAGTTTACCCCCATGCTACTCCAGAGCCAGCCATGTTAGCAGATCCTGGGGAGGTGGCTGAGGATGACTTTCGTCCTGCTCTTGAAAGGTTACGACCCCTATTTCTTTTGTGGAACTCAAGGAGCCCTCTCTGCCTCCACATGCCTCTTTGAAGACTTTGAAGCTGGAATCTCCTGCCCCCAAGGGCCCACGCCTTCAAGGTCAGCACCGGGCAGAGCACAGACCTTGGAGCACAACAATACTGCCCTGGAATCCTGGCTGATGGGCTAGGAAAACTCAGCAGGTATCTCAAAGACTCAAATCCCTCAACTGGAGACTACAGTGACACTACCACTTGGCAGGGATGATCTGAGGATTGGCAATAATGTCTGTGACCCAGAAAGCAAAACGGGAGTGGTTGTTTGTATGATAGAAACTCTCAGGGCCACAGAGCATGTTGCTGAAGTGAAAGTGAAGTCCTCAGCCATGTCCGACTCTTTGCGATCCCATGGACTGTAGCCTACCCGGCTCCTCCGTCCATGGGATTTTCCAGGCAAGATTACTGGAGTGGGTTGCCATTTCCTTCTCCAGAGGATCTTCCCAATCCAGGGATCGAACCCAAGTCTCCTGCATTGTAGGCAGACACTTTTACTGTCTGAGCCACCAGGGAAGTCATGTTACTGAAGCTTCATGGCAAATGTATGCCCAGACGTGTAAAGAGAAGCTCTCCGGCGGGCCCTCACCCTAGTCCCCGCTGCCTGTCCAGGCTGGAGTATGATGCCGAAATGGATTCTGGTTCAGTGATCACTCACTGCCCCCATACCACCCGCTTAGGATCTGCGCACTTTCCCACTCCATTCATATTAGGCTTGGCCCATGGCTTGCATTGGCCATGGGCGTGGAAGTGACAGCCTTAAGGTACACGGCAAGTTTCCACTTCCCGCTTAAGGAAAGCATGTCCTAGCAAGCCACTGCTTTTTCATCCTTGACCCCAGAACAAACCTAACCACTGCCTTATACAGGCACCCCGTTAAGCCGGGCAGCATCCTTTCATCGAGGGATTAAAGACTTGCTATTGGAGGCCACTGAGCTGGGGAAGGGGGTTTTGCAACACTTTGAGATAATAACAGCTCAGTAGACGCTTGAGCGCCCTGGCTGTGTCTTCGGCCCCAGCCACCACCTACATTTTGCCTCCAGTGTCACTCTGCTGGTTGCGCCTCCCCATCTTTGGGCTCTGCTGGCCGTCTCCACTTCAGCTCCTCCGGCAGATCCCAGACCCAATGCACGGCTACTCCCTTTCCCTCCAGCTCTGACCTGACAGCTGCGGGCCACCTTCCTGCTCAACACCTCATGCCAGGGACAACAGAGCCAAAGCAACAGAGCAGAGCCAAGGCCACAGAGCAGGGGCCCTCAGCACAGAGGGCAGGAACACGGCTGGCCAGCCTACAAATGTTCCTTCGTGAATCCTGGGGGTGGTGGGGCCAGGATCTGAACCCAGGGCCTCTGAGCCCAGAATCAGAGCTCTATGCGCTCTGCCTTGCAGTGGCTGAAGTTCTGACTCCCTGGACAGATCTTCACAGCAGTACAAGGCCCTCATGTTGGAAAGAGATTAAGTAGCTCCCTAGTCCAATAAATAATAGGTGAACCATACAAAATGGCCATTTTTGTAGGCCAAAGCAGTCAGATATTGGCAATTTTACAGAGTTACCAGATTTGTGGCTGATGGAGCAACCAAACTCAATCCTACCCTATCTGCCAACATTCAGTTTGAATTTCCATCTGTGGTTCATGGAGTTTTCAAGCGGGGCTCTCAAATGCCCAGACAAATTCTAAAATAGCCTACAAGCAGCATATCTTCCTGGGACACCCATAGTAACCTCACAGCCAAAGGAAAACAGCATCACCCTGGATTGAGGTCAGTTCTCTTACAAACCTGTGGATAGAGCATCAGCCGTCTTCTCAGCTGTGTGAGTAAACAAATAAACAAAGTAATAATCAGCAAATCCGATTTCTTCAGGAGCACCATTTTCTTCTGTGGTTTATAATGTCTCAGACTTCGTGCCAAGGAGGAACTTGATCAAAAATACAACCCATCAGCCTCAGATTTTGAGAACTACCCTTCTTCTTTCTTATGTATCAGGAGATTTGTCAGTCACCACTCCTGCTCTGACCTAATTTGAAAAACCATCCCCACCTAAATTCCTCCCCACTGGCCTCCACCTTCAGGCCTGCGGATTTCACACTGACTGGAGGCCCTGAAGATAAATTCTCCAGTCCCATCCCCGTGTTTTCACCCCGAGATGCCCTTATTATGGAAGGAAGAGACAGAGGACGGACTCTGTGCAGAGCCAGGCACTGAGTTGGCCCCGTATGTGCTCAGTCGATTCAGTTGTGTCCAACTCTTTGTGACCCCATGGACTGTAGCCCGCCAGCCTCCTCTGTCCATGGGATTCTCCAGTCAAAAACACTGGAATGGGTTGCCGCGCCCTCCTCCAGGGGATCTTCCCTATCCAGGAATCAAACCCAGGTCTCTATGTTGCCTGCACTGGCAGGCAGGTTCTTTACCACTAGCAGCATCTGGGAAGCCCCAGACATCTTGTTATTAATATTTCCACAAATCCCCACGTGACCTTGGATAGACAGATCTGGACCCATCAGACTTCAAGCCCATCCCCATCCTTATAGGAGGCCCAAGTCACTCATAACGTGAGGGTTCTTTTGCAAAAGTATAAGAAAGTGCTTTCCATCCCAGCTGGATCTGGCCTCTGCTCAGCCAATCCCCTCCCCTCTTGGCCTGACTGCCTTCAAGTAGGTGGGGGCGACACCATCTAGCTGCCAAAAGCAGTCTGTTCTTGACGGGACAGGGTTCAAAAAGTCATGTGGCCATGGTTTCCTCCTCTGGTCCGGCTACCTAAATGCCCTTCCTGCCTGCCTTCCCACGCTGGGAGCACAGCATCCAAAATTAAGCTGCCAGAAATAGACGCAGTTGGACCAGAAGTGGCAGGAAGTGCTCTGGGCCTCCTGGAACCTCAGTGCAGCCTGGTTCACCGTGGGGACCTACAGACGGCTAATTACGGGCAGCTCGGACTAAAGGCAGAGAAGGAGACTAGGGAGGTGGCTGCCAGAGGCAGAGTCTGTCCTCTGCTTCCCTCTGCTTCCCATTCTTACCCTCCAGACTTCCTGTTGCTTTATAGGGTTGCTCAGCCTTCCAGCTTCCAGTCAATTTAGCAGAACTGGCTGTCAGGGTCCAGCGGTCAGTGCCTGAGCATCCATGCCCCCCAACAGCCTACATCCCACCCCGGGCAGCCAACATCACGATGCGCCTTCTGTAGCCACTTGCCCCAGACCTACAGTCAGAAAGAGACTAGTTCAGGTGGCGATGAGGCTGGAGGGGTGGGAATGCTGGCACCCCAGCCAAGGGTGATCAGCCAAATGGCAGGTCAAGGTTTGGAGCAGGTAAGAGATGGCTGGATGGCATCACCGATTCAGTGGACATGAACTTGGGCAAACTCCAAGAGACACTGAGGGACAGGGAGGCCTGGCGCGCCACAGTCCATGGGGTCGCAAAGAGAGGGACACGACTTAGCAACTGAACAACAACCACACACGTGTGTGCTTTCAGAAGGCTGCCCTGTTCTCAGTTGGAGGCGGCAAGGAGGGACGTGAGAAGGGGAGGCAGGTGGGGGCTGAGTGCAGGGGTGGCAGGGCCGTGCGGGGCTCCCCCGCTCTGGGCAGCCTTGGTCAGCCAGGGGAAAAGAGGAAGAAACACCCCCCCAACTCCTGCAGGGCTTCCCATAAGCCCTTCCCATAAGCCCTCAGCCTGCCAGGCCTGCCTGAGACCTGGGTAGGCAGCAGCTACAGGCGAGGGCTCCATCTGCACAAGCTCACTGGGGGCAGGCCACCTCTCAGGCCTGTCCAGCTGGAATCAGCACCCCCAGAGCATTACCCAGGGGGCCCCCAGAGTTCTGGAACAGCCACGGTGGTAAAGGAGAGGGAGTGATGACAAGTGGACAGGGGTGGTAGGAGCTGGGTACTGGGAGCTCCAAACCCTGTAAATCGCAGAGGGGAACACAGAGCTCGGGCCGGCCCTGGGGCTTCACACAGCGCCTTCCCTGTGCTGGAAGCTCTCCTCCGCCTGGCTCCCTTCCCCACCCACGGGGCTGCTGGGTGAGCCTATGCCCTGAGCAAGCGCATAGGGTCCCACGCTCAGAGGCCCTCCTGCTCACAAAGGCCACGCACTGGACTTCAGGCTCTCCATTGTCATCTTGAAATTCTTCACCGTTTTATCTTTGAACTTGTATTTTGTAAGTGATGTCAGATGGGACAATAGTGCATGCGTGTGAGCAGAGAAGGTACACCCGATGTGCGTGTCCACCAGGGTTCTGTGCGACTCACCCTCCTGTGGTGCTGTTCACGCCCGCTGCCCGGCTTCTGTAATCCCCTCACCCTGCACCTGGACCACGCTCAGGCGGGCTCCAGGCTTCATTTAATATTCTGCCATCAGCCTCTTAAAATTCTCAATAATTTCCTCTCTGAACTTGTGTTTTGTGAATGAAATCTATCGGGACGATGCTCACAAGTGGAGCAGGTATACTCAGTGTGTGTCTGCGTTCCTTGGGCTCCACCCACACGGGATTCCAGAGAACCCATGACATGTAGAAGGTCAGTGGGACTCAAAGTGAGCTGGAGATGAGCACGTGATGTGTGAGAGTGAGCTCTCCGGTCAACCAGAACTTGCTGCAAACACATGCGCTCATGGCGTTCTGAGACACATGGACCAAGGAACCCTGTCTCTTCCTTCCTAAGACATGTCTGGTCCCTGTGTTGGGCAAAGGATGATGCTGAAAAGTGGCACAGAAGATACGGGAGAGTCAGGCAACCTCAGTCCATTTCCTTTTGGGTCCCTCTTCGCTCCGCAGGACTAAGGCAGAGAGTTTGCTCAGTGGTAAAGAATCCTGCCCATGCAGGAGCCACAGTAGACAGGTTCCATCTCTGGGTTGGGAAGATCCCCTGGAGGAGGAAAGGACAACCCACTCCAGTATTCTTGCCTGAAAAATCCCATGGACAGAGGAGCCTGGAGGGCTACCATCCATGGGGTCACAAAGAGTCAAGATGGAGTGAGCAACTGAGTACGCACAGACGCATCCCTATGAATTCAATTCTATCAAAAAGCAAAGTAAAAAATAGTTGAGCATTGCCACTTTTCTGGTAAGAATGAAATACATGTGCATGCCAGAGCTATGAAATAAGACTTGTGTCATTTCAGTGGTTCTATGTATGAATTAAATGCTCTTATATTTCCATTTAAAACTGGCATTACACATTACAAACATGAATGATAAAATGCATGCCAACGATTTAAATTTTCAATTTTTTTTAGCATATCATTAAATATAAAATTAAAAAAAAAACATTGTAAGTCAAGAGAGAGACTGGGGAAGAAAGGAAAGAGCTTTATATTTTAGTACTTTCCAATGGCACTTTCCCTGCCTTTTGAACAAGAAGCCCTGCATTTTCATTTTGCACTGAGTCCTGCAAATTATGTAACCATCCCTGCCTGGCCAGTTCCTCCTTGTTCATCCTCCAGGACTCTACGTAGGCATCCCCTCCTCCAGGAAGCCCTCCCTGACTTCTCAAGGAAAGGTGGGCGTCTGCCCTGTGTTCCTCCACCGTGAACATTACACCTCCCACCCCTGTGCTGTCACTACCTGTCTACCTGATCAGCTCCTCCACTGAATAGAATGGCAAGATTTACGATCCTACAGAGCTTGCTGCCTATCCCAGAGCCAGCCTAGTGCCTAGCACGTAACAGGTGTTCCTTCCTTGTTTGCTGCATGAATGAATCAGTCAATCCATCAACCAAATAACCAGTTAATCAGTGAATGAAGGAATGAAAAGAAAGTGCCCTGTGCCAGGCACCGTCCTCAGCGCTTTGCACGAATTGCCTGGGCAAATGAAGGAATGGTAGCATTGAGAGGGCAGAGAGGCCAGTGCTGCCCTGGCCAGTGAGCTTCCCCTGTGAGACCCTGTGTGGTTCAGAGCTTTGGGCTCTTGGCCACAGCACTGCTCCTGACTCTTCTCCTGTCCTTTCCCCCATCACGTGTGGGCATAGATGCTGAGCATTTGGCACGTTACTTGAGGGTGAGAACCCCAATTCATCTGTATCTGAGCCCCACCCAAGTGTGGCCCAGAGTTTTGCACAGCATCAGTACCCATGACTGCGACAAAAAAAAAAAAAAAAAAGCATTTAAGAGAAGACAAGCTGGGACTTCCCTGGTGGTTCGGTGGTTACAAATCCACCTGCCAGTGCAGGGAGTTGCATCCCTGGCCTGGGAAGTGATTTTCTCAACCCAGGGATTGCACGCGCATCTCCTGCTTGGCGAGAGGGCTCTTTACCACTGAATCACCAAGGAAGCCCTGTGTTTGTTATAGCGGCTAGCACGATTTGTCCTGACTAAAACAGTATGCCAACATATCTCTTTGTAGGATTGCATCCAAACCCAAGTAACTGAAAAGCCAACCAAAGAGGCATAAACTGTCTAAAGTGGTTTTTCTGCATAACAAGAAGTTTGGGGATAGATAGCCCAAGGGTGGATCAGCTGCTCAAACACAGACTCTATCATTGCGCCTGGCCATCCTCGGTGTTGGCTTTTGTCTTCATGCTTATCAACTCATAGTCACAAGAAGGCTGCCATAGCTCTAACCTTTCGTTCACATCCCAGACCAGAAGAAAAGAACAGGGCAAAGGGCTAACGAGTCATGCTAGCCAAATCTGTCCCATCTACCCAACTTTGACTCACATTTCATTCACCATAGCTGCATCACATGCCCACTTCTGACCAATGGCTGGCCAGTGGGAATGATATTATTAAGCCTACGTTAGTCCAGTGGTGATTCATTTCCTGGGGCTGAGGTTGCAGCTCACACTTCCTGTGAGCAGTGAATCTACTCAACTGCCTGAACAAACTGCAGCTTCTGTCTATGGGAGAAGGAGAGGAGTGAAATAGACGTTAGGTGAGCAACAGTGGCCTCTCCGGTGGCTGGTGTCCTCCTATTCTTCCTTCTTGCTATCACATCCTTTTCTTCAAACATGGCTGCCATTAAGAGAGAGCCAAGAGATGCCTGGCTGGATCCTTTGGCCTTTAAATCTCTGATAACAGGCTAGTAGCTGGGCTTCCCTGGTGGCTCAGATAGTGAAGAATCTGCCTGCAATGCAGGAGACCCAGATTCAATCTCTGGGTCAGGAAGATCCCCTGGAGAAGGGCGTGGAAACCCACTCCAGTATTCTTGCCTGAAGAATTCCATGCACAGAGAACCCAGGCTACAGTCCATGAGGTCACAAAGAACAGGACACAACTCAGTGACTAACACATTCACTTTCAACCAATCAGACAGTAACATAATTCACACTGCAGGCTAGAGCTTTCTCAGCCCCTAACACTCTAGGGCATCTCCTTTCTTTTCTAAAATATTACTGATTATCTTAAACTGGTGTCACAAATTAATGGAGCTATTTAAAAATTAGATCACTCAGCATTTGAGAAAGGGCAATGAAGCAGGGTTGATCATAGGCTGCCTGCAGGAAGGTGACTGCCGCCATACGTTTGGAAAGCAATCTGGCGTTAAGTATCATGAGCCTTAAATATATTCAAACCCTTTAATCTAATAATTCTACTTCTGGGAAATCTCTCCTAAGGAAATAATTTGAATATGGAAAAAGCTTTTTGCACCAAGACATTCCTGGCAGGATTACTTATAATAGTGAAAACCTAGAAACAGCCAAAATAGCCAGCCATTGGAGAACAGCCATTGGAATATATACACAAATTCTGTATAGAATATATTCTACGAAGTGCAGATGCAATAGACGGATGGAGGGATGGATAGGCTCAAAGAATGGATGGATAGATGGATGATAGGGAGAAAAAGGGAGAAAGAAAGGGAGATTCAATTCAATGAACAGACACATTCATTAAAAATGATGACTGCATGGACTTCCCGGGCGGTCCAAAGGTTAAGACTCTGCACTTCCACTGCAGGGGCCAGGATTCGATCCCTCAGCAGGGAACTAAGATGCCCTGCAGCATGGCTCAGAAAAGAGATGACTGCAAAGGGTTTATAATGGGAAAAAGTATTTGGATAAAAGACATGACTTAAACAATGGGTACAATATGATTATTCGTATATGAAAAAAGGCTAAAATGAAATACTCCAAAGCACAGATGATTTTTGTTCCTTCTTTCTTTCCTACTTTATGCCTTTTTAAATTCTTCTCTTTTATAAGCTTATACAGTTTTATAATAAAAATTACTTTAGAAAAATGTGAGGGTTGCTAGGTGAACGTGGAAATTGGATGGGGTTAAGGGACAGTTTGTTCAGCTGGGGCAGCGTTTGGCAAAGTCTTTGCCCAGCTCTGGGCTCCTCTCTGATGACCGCAATACTTGTTCGGCCAACTTCAGGTTCCTTCTCTCCAGGGCCTCCCTCGGGAGCCGGCTTCTCTCTCTCCAGCTTTGGCAGAGCCCTCCCCACTTCACCCCACCTTCCTCACCTACCAAGGGCTCTCTAGGTGGATTATGACTTTCTACAGGTATTTTCCATTCTGTTCATCTTGACTCAACTTGTCCGTGCCCAAAGCTCCAAAGCCATCCTGAGGTGGTCCCCCTGCAAACAGAGACCCACCCTTTTCTGTTGACTTTTGCTCATGCTGTTCTCGAAGGTGGTGGCCTTTGGCCGAACTTGCCCCTAAATGTTAGGACAACTCTTTGAATTTCCCTGGATACTGACTAGGGAAAAAAAAAATCTCAGACTTTTTATTTTCATTCAAATTCGATTGGTAAGAGTCATCCATCTTTTTGTTTGCCTGTTGTTATTCAGTTTTACGGCTCTGTAATATCCCCACATGCAAATATACCCACACGCAATGTATTTATTTATCTACTTTTGTTGACAGAATCTGAGCTGTTTCCAATGTTGATATTAGTGTTGCTAAGAATACTTTTGTACATACCTAGGAGAAGAATTGCTGGTATGTAAGATTTGTGAAGGCTCAACTTTCATGAAAATGCCAAACTATTTTCCAAAATAGCAATAAAATTCTGAGAGGGGGAAAAATGTCCAAAACTCTCTGTATTATCCTCTCCATTTTTCTGTAAATCTAAAATGGTTCTTCTTAAAAAAATAGCCCTTTAAAAAATTACAGTGTGTATTACCCTTTCTAAAGTTAAAAATGACTCCAATTTAAAATATTTGGGAGGTACATTTTGATGTGATAAGATGAAAAGCAAAGGAAGGACAGACACAAGATTTATGGAGTTGGTCCCCTTGGGAGGGAGGGCAGAGCTCCTGGAGGAAAAGAGGGTGGCAAACAGCCCTCGGCGTCCAACTTCCTTGTCGGATGACGATGGACTGCTGTTTATTAGCTGACAATAAAAGAAGGGAGGAAGTGAGGGAGGCAAGAGGAAGAGGATATTTCGGGGAGAGCTCTAGGGGAGCATCATAAACAAGGATTATGTGCAATTCAGTTCCATACACCTGGGGCCAGTTAAACAACAGGAAGCAATCTGAAAGGCATTCACGCTGACTTAGAGAGAGGAACTGCTTTGTCAGATGGGCTGCTTGGCCTGTGCTAGAAAACCGAACTTGCTCATAAATGTTAGGACCACTTTTTGAAGTCCCCTGGATACCAACTAGGGGAAAAAGTCTCAGACTATGTTTTATTTTCATTCAAATGTAATTGAGAAGGTTCATCCATCTTTTTGTTGTCTGCTGTTATTCCGTTTTAGGGCTCTGTAATATCCCCACATACAAATATACCCACATGCAGTGTATTTATCCATTTATCTATTTCTATTGCCCTGGAGAAGGGAACGGCAACCCTCTCCAGTATTCTTGCCTGGAGCATCGCATGGACAGAGGAACCTGGTGGGCTACAGTCCATGGGGTCACAGAGAGTCAGACACGACTGAAGTGACGTAGCACACACTCTACTTCTTTTGACAGGGTTTGGGCTGTCAGATGCCAGCCCAAATGCCAGCCCTGCTGGCCACGTCACCCAAGGCGACCGTCTGCTCCCTGAGCAGCATGGGCGGGGCTGCAGGTCAGCACTCAGATGCCGGCTTTAGGATCCATCACCAGCCACGCCTATTGTGAGCTCTTTCCAAAGCTCAGCATTCTCATCTGTAAAACGGGGGAAAACAAGTAAGATTGAAGTGCTTACTCAGACAGAAAGTGAAAGTGAATATCACTCAGTCATGTCCAATTCTTTGTAACCTCATGGACTATACAGTCCATGGACTTCTCCAGACCAGAATACTGGAGTGGGTAGCCTTTCCCTTCTCTAGGGGATCTTCCCAACCCAGGGATCAAACCAGGTCTTCCACATTGCAGGTGGATTCTTTACCAGCTGAGCCACCAGGGAAGCCCAAGAATACTGGAGTGGGTAGTCTATCCCTTCTCCAGGGGATCTTCCCAACCCAGAAATCAAACCAGGGTCTCCTGCATTGCAGGAGGATTCTTTACCACCTGAGCCATGATGGAAGCCCTACTTAGACAGAGAAAATAGTCATGCGTCTATCATCTCTCCCTCCCCACCCCCAGGTGTGCGTGCGTCTAGATTCCCAGGTCCTTGCCCTGCTACCTGTCCCATACCCCACTCCTTCTGGCCAGGATGCAGCCCGCCCCAGCCAGCTGGCTTGAGCATGGATCCCTGGCCTTGAGCCCCAGTGGGGTCTGAGGCTCTGACTCTGTTCCTCCCATTCATCTCCACCCACCACCTCTGGGACAAACCGAGCCTCTCCCTCAGTCCTCTCAATCCACAGCTCCTGGAGATACGTTGCTCTGACTGAATGAGTATTTCTCAAGCCCTTTCCTCTCCCTGGCCTGGCTTTCTTGGGACTCACATCACCGCTCACTTGGACCATCATCTCTGCCAACCACCTCTCCCTCCAGTCCCCCGCCTGCAGCCCCCCACCTGCAGCCCCCCACCTGCAGCCCCCCGCCTCCTGCCCACCCTATTTCCGAGGCATGAGTCCAACCACCTCACCCCCAACACTGGAGTCCTATAGAGGCTCCCATTGCCCCTCTGCTGTGCAACCCTCGTGACTCAGCTGATGTTCAAGGCCATCACCTCCCCTGGCTCCACTTCCACCTGGCCCCACTCTGACATGTACACCCAAAGTCCAGTCCCACCTTCTCCCCAACTTACCCCTGTCCCCTGCTCCTGACTCCTCTGCAGACTGATGGAGGCTGCTCCCCTGCAGGGAATGCCCTTCTTACCCTGGAGAGTGCTTAGTCCCCTCTGAGGTTCCAGCTGGGGCAGGAGGAGCCTTGCACCTTCATCCCAGCTGCCTTTAGTTCAGTGTCCACCCCCACCTTCATGTGCCCGGGAGACCGATCTGTAGTCAGTATCTCCCTCCACTGGACTCTGAGCATCCTGTGGACAGGACCCCCCCGCCCCCAGCATATCCCAATGCCACACTCAGAAAGTATTCATCGAATAAATGCACAACTTGTTCCCTTTAAAGGGTAAAGATGTTTGACTTCCCACTGCAATTATATTTTCCCTCTCCTGATTCAAAACCTTGCCTTGCCTGGTTGGAGGAAGGACAAGTGGAAAACATCTGTCTGGTGGGTTGATCCGCGTCAGGATGAAGGATGGAAAGAAATCTGGTGTCTCCTGTTTACCATGAACGCTGAGCCTGGAAAGAAAAGCTGCAGCCACAGCAGGACAGATGAGTGGAGACAGCTGCCCCACTGGGGTCATCCCAGGGCTGACCCCCCAGATGGGGACTCCGGGGGACCAGGGGTCTGCGGGCCCCCCACCTTCTCTGGCCACCATGGGGAAGGGCTGGTCCAGACCAGCAGTTTGCTCAGAGACTCTTTTTTCTAAAGGACGTACATAACTTTCCCACCTTTCCAAGAAGGGATGGAAAGAGGACCTGTGTGGGTGAGTCTCTGCTGCCTCCCTGAGTAAGGGAATCTGGGGGCAATGTCCTGTTGGTGGATCACTGTATGCGTAAAAGAATAATAGAGGGTTTGCATAAGGATGGCGCCTGTCCCAAAGTCATCTTACAAAGAGAAAGGTGATCATGAAGAAGCTGGGAGTCCTAGGGGTCTGAGTCTGAACCTGAGATCCCTGGTCGGTGCCCATTAGCACTGGAGCTGCTAACACGGGGCATCTTATTAATGGGGTTATGCTAGTCCTTTGAAATGCTAATTGGAGCCAGGACAGCCCAGGGCAGCCTTAAGTAGTTCCCTGATCGTGTCCTGATTATGTTCCTCCCAAAAAACGCTCAGACCACAAATGTGGTCCCGAGGCCCCAGGGGGAACCTCAGCCTCGCCCAGGACCTGCTGGGTCAGAACCGCGTTTCAAGAAGCTCCAGGTGATTCCTGCTCACAGTCAGGATGGAGAAGCTCTGCTGGAGATGACAGGCCTCCTTGTGGGGTGGGAAGAGGGACATTCAGTCAGTGTGGCTCAGAGAGGGGAAGTGGGCCCATTCTGGGACACAGCAGAACGCCGTATGCTGGAACCAGAACCCTGGTCTTCCGGTCCCAGGTCCACTGCTCTTCTGGGGGAAGTGGCCCCAGAGGAGGAGGAGGCCACCCAGCCCAGGCTGCTGCCTCCTCCTGGCTGGGACCATCACTGTGAGCTCAGGAAGCCGGGAGCCCGTGTGGGATGGGCCGGGGAGGCGTGCCTGCCTTCTTGCCCGCCTCCCTGGAGGGGAAGGTGGGCAAGCACCCCCTCTCGGCTGTCAGCTGCTCACAGGACCAGAAGATGGATAACTGCGGGGGATGAGGGTGTGGTGGTAGGGGGTTTCCGCCTAAATCGCAGGCTCAGCTCCAGAGAATTAACAGGCCATGACCACAGCAGACCCAGGGCCTTTCCAGATAGACATCTCTCGCCTCCATGGAGCCATGTGCCCCTGGAGCTTCCTGCCAGGGGAACCCCCTCAGCCTCGGGGCTGGGATGAGAGGTTTCCAGGCCAAAACAGACCTCCTCGGGCTCAGTGTGGTAGCTTCCTGTGTGTGTCTATCAGGAATGTGTGGGCCTCCCCTGGCAGTCTCGTGGGGACTATATTGGAAAAAAACTCTCCCGTGTTTCTCTGTGACTCACACACTCAAAACGCATCTGACACGAGAAGTATGGGTTTTCCACACATCAAGCAATCATCTGCTACCAGTTTGGTGTGGAGTGGGGGTGGGAGGGTCCCATGATTCAACTCCAGCAGTAACCAGAGTCAGTCCAGACCCCACAGGTAAAGGGCTCTGTTCCACAAGACTGTAACCAGAGTCAGTCCAGACCCCACAGGTAAAGGGCTCTGTTCCACAAGACTGGCCCCACTTCAGAGACCAACTGCCAAGTCCAAGGTTGGCACCCGTCTTAGTTGCCTGGACTAACCAGCTATAAATCGGGGTCCCAACCCCTCCTGGTTTAGACATCTGCTAGAACAGCTCTCAGAACTCAGGGGCACGCTCACACTTACGTTGGCCAGTTTATTATATGATAAAGGATACAGATGAACATCCAGATGGGAGAGATGTGTAAGGCAACATTGGGGAATGGGGCAAGGAGCTCCCATGCCCTCTGGGCACACCAGGCCCCCCACTCTTCCACGATCTCAGCATCCCAGAAGCTCTCCAAACCCCTCCCACTACTAGGAATTTGATGAAGGTTTCATCACATAGACGTGATCGATTGTTAACTCACACTCCAGCATCTCTCCCCTTCCTGGAGAATAGGGGGAGCAGATGGGAGCTGAAAATTCCAAGCGTCACAGCTTGGTCTTTCTGATGAGTAGCTCCCATCCTAAAGCGATCCACCAAGAGTCATCTCATTAGAACAAAAGACACTCCAATCACCCAGCAAATTCTAAGGGTTTTAGAAGCTCTGTGCCAGGAACCAGAGGCAGAGACCAATAAGTATATTTTTCTATTATTTCATAGAAATATCACTCCCTTCCCCCCGACAGAAATCAGGCCACTGTTGGCCCTGGAGTGATCACAGAGATGCCCACCTCCTGTCCTCTGTGGGCCAGAAGAGGCTGTGTGGGGTGGTCCCCACACCCTCCAACCTTCCTACAGGACTCCAAGGAGCTTGCTGGTCTGGGACCTGGTGTAGCCCCAGGCTGAGGGCCCATCCCACCACCACACACCCCTGGGCTGGGGGCTCATAACAGTGCCATCCTCTTAAAGAATTGTGAAAAAATTAAATGAGACTTTCTTTTGATGCTTTGAACAGAGCCTGGCATAGTGTACCCTCCACATTGCTACACTCTTCCATTGTTAGAACTATCTTCCTCAACATCATTTCTCTGCTTCCCAAACCAGAGAAATGGTTTCCCATCCATCATCATGTCCTTCCTCCGGACCCTGCAACAGGAGCCAGGCCACTGTGCTACTCTATGGGGTCACAGCCTCTAAATCAGCCACCAGACACCCTGACCCCGCTGGCCATCACGCCCTGGAGGGTGGACTAATCTTAACAAGTCACTTTCAATGACTAGAACTCAGCAGAAGTGACGGATGTGCCTTTCAGAAAAAAGCAGAGACGTTATTTTGCTTGACAAAAGCTATGGTTTTTCCAGTAGTCATGTATGGATGTGAGAGTTGAACCATAAAGAAAGCTAAGTGCTGAAGAATCGATACTTTTGAACTGCAGTGTTGGAGAAGACTCTTGAGAGTCCCTTGGACTGCAAGGAGATCCAACCAGTCAATCCTAAAGGAGATCAGTCCTGAATATTTACTGGAGGGACTGATGATAAAGCTGAAGCTCCAATACTTGGGCCACCTGATGTGAAGAGCCAACTTCATTGGAAAAGACCATGATGCCGGGAAAGATTGAAGGCAGGAGGAGGAGACGACAGGGGATGATGGGGTTACAAAGAGTCGGACATGATTGAGCAACTGAACAACAATTAAAAGGCTGCAACGTCCGTCTCTGTCTCTCTGATCACTCGCTCTAGGGGAAGCCAGCTGCTACGTCCTGAGACAGCTTTAGGGGAGGCCCAGGTGAAATCACCATTAAGTCTTGAGATGACTGCAGCCCCAGCCAACACACTGACTCATCCTTGTGAGGATTCTGGACTCACAGAAACTGAGATACAATAAAGAGATGCAGTCTTGAGTTTGAGGAAACTTTGGTACACAGTACACATTTACAGAGTACTCCTGTATCTCAGTGAACTCCTATTCATCATTCAAGACCCAGGGGAAATGCCACCTCCTCCATGAAGCCTACCAAAAACTTTGAACTCACTCCATTCTCAGTGTCTGCCTTAATGTCAGTTTATAGGACAGGCTTTCTCCCCCAGGGAGATTGTGAGTCCTTAGAGGGAAGGGACAGGACTTAATCCTACCTAGATTTTCTGGGCCCTGTCATTCAGCTAGTCCTCAGAGTTTATTTAAAAAAATAATAACTTAAGCAGCAGCCACCACCCAACAGGCCTCTAACCTGCACACTTAGCCTTTGGTTTCAAGGTCTTCTTGGATGCTCCATCCAAGGTCACATACTAGCCAGCCAGGACTTGAGCCCGATTCTCTCTTCTCTCTCCCAGAGGTATCACAGCACTTCCCAGTGTCACACCAGGGCACACCTCACCCTCCACCCAAGCTAGCACACCCAGCCACCACCCACCACTGGGTGAGACCACCCAGGGCCAGATTCGGGGGGCAGGAAGAAAGGGTTTCTGTTCCTGCATGTTTGCTTCTGACTCAGCCACCTCCCAAAGCCCCCATCTGCCAACACCATCACAGTTTTTTGTCCCGTCACCTTCGCAAGTTAGGTTTCAACATAGGACACACATCCAGCCCATCCATCGCTCTCAGGATGGACAGGGTCCTGAAGCTGCACTCCAGGCTGCTGGACCCCCTTCAGGCTTTTCACAGCACAGCTGTCGTGAGTTGAATGGTGACCTCTCCAAAAAAAAAGATAGTTCCTATTCCAGAACCTGTGATGTAACCTTATTTGGGGAAAGGGTCTTTGCAGATGTAATTTAAGGATCTCACAGTGAGATCATCCTCACCGTGGACGGGCAGGATCTAAATCCAGTGACAAGGGCCCTTGCAAGAGACAGAAGAGGGAGACACAGGAAGATATGGGTGTGATGTGGCCACAAGCCAAGGAACGCCAGCCACCACCAGCAGCTGGAAGAGGAGAAGGAGACTCCACCCCTGAGAGCCTCCAGAGGGACCTAGCCCTGCTGACACCTAGATTTTGGACATCTGGTCTCCAGAACTGTGAGAGAATAAACTTCTCTTTGTTTTTTTAAGTTTGTCGTAATTTATTGCTGCAGCCCCGGTTTGCTAACACAACAACTTGTGTAGAAAAAGATGCTGTTTTGGCAGCTCAGGTTCAGAGGCACTGGGGTCAGCAGTGATCGTGGTTCTGTGGTTTCGGGGACCGTGTCAGTGGTAGGTTGTCTCCTGCTCTTAATGGCTGGTTTTCCCCATTCGCTTAAAGTGATGGTTCCGGGGGAAATGGCAGGCAGGCCACACACCCCACCCCCATCAGAGGGGGCATCTGGATCTGGCTCTGAGGCTCTGCAGAAGTTGGGCAGCAGTGTGTGTGAACAGGCAACACAAGTACCCAGACTGCTGGCCCCCAGGGATCCCTGAGGCGGAAGTCCCCAGCCAAGGCCTCCTCCAGCTGCCCACCGTCCCAGCCACTTCCTGCCGTGTACGGGGCCTGCAAAGTTGGGAAGCTGGGAGAAAGCTCTGCTCAGGCCAAGGGTGGAGGGTGGGTTGGGGGCTGCGAAAACTCTGAGCAGAGGGTGGCCTGCAGAGACCTACAGCTGAGGACCTGATGGATGGGAGGCTATTAAGGGTAAAGGCAGGAGGCTGGAAGACCAGGGCAGACAACAGGCACGGTGAGTGTGAGGCGGAGAGGCAGATTGGCCAGGGAGGGACCCTTCTGGTTGCGGGAGGAACTAGAGCACGTCCCCACCTGGCGCCGGGCAGAGACGGGGATGCCAAAGAGCAGAGCCAGTGAGAATAAACGCATACAGAACTCCCGAGGCTGACAGGGTGATCAGGAAGCTGAAATCAGGATGCCGTGAGCATGACTCCTGAAGTTAAGAGCCTGGGGTGGTGGGTCCTCAGCGTCCCCAGAGCTGTCCCCGCATCTTTGCCTCCAGGAGCTGAAAGAACGTTCCCTCCGCTGCCGCAGAAGTTGACTGGCTCTGACAACACCCTAGCGTCCAGGCTCGGTTTGTATCTCAGAGGCCCAAGAGACGGGGATGGTTTTCCTCTTTCTGCTGAAATCGTGGGCCCTTCCATCCCCTGTGTGTGTCTGAGCAGCTGTTAGAGACACTTTCCGCAGGACCCACTGCAGGCTGGTGATGCTGCCACCATGTGGGGCCACCTTCGTGCCCTCCAAGGTGTAACCCAGGTCCAGATTCACAAACATGTCACGTCAAACATTTCTGTTCATTTTCACTGAAAATGGAAGAAAACAGTGCTGGGTCTGCTGGGGGGGAAAAAAAGGCAAAGCAACCCCCAGCTGCCCCTTCAAAGCCCCTTTTCAGTGTGTGGGAAGCTGAATGCAGCAACTTCAAGGGTCTCAATTTCCAAAGTTTCCAAGTTTGCAGGAACTTGGGGTTGCTAGGAGCACCCCAGTCATTGGCACAGGAGGGCAGAGTCAGTGACAGGCGGCACTCATCCACGCACACGGGTGCATGGGCACCATTCTTTCTGCTGCTTCCCCATCTCTGCCAGGTGCCAGGTGGAGACATCCTTTCCTTCCTCCCGCATCCAGGAGGGTCCCTCCCTGGCCAGGGAAGATCCCCTGGAGGAGGATATGGCAACCCACTCCAGTATTCTTGCCTGAAGAACCCCATGGACAGAGGAGCCTGGCCACTACAGTCCACAGGGTCGCACAGAGTCAGAACTGACTGAAGAGACTTAGCCCGCATGCACACAAACTAGCAGTGATCATTCCTGAACGGTGGAGTTTGGGATGGGTCCTCTCCAAAGGCCTCACAGGGGCCCCCTCTAGCCCATCAGCCCTTTCCAGGCTGATTGCCTAAACACAGTGGGTACAAAATCACTTTCCAGAACCACACTGCCCAGGTCAACCTGCCAGGTGAGGTGACAACATTCCTTCCACCAGGCATCCTCCACCAGGGCAGCCGCTACCCGCCCACACGAGTATCGCCAAGGGCCAACATCAACAACATGCAGGAGTCTGGAGTCGGCTCCAAAGAGCGAGGGTTTGGGAGAGAGGACCACAGTGAGGACCCCGGCCCCTTCCAGAGGACCCAGCAGGGAGCAGAGGGGTGGGGGGACTCCTGTGAACTGCTGGGCTGGGGCAATGTGGCAGGAACAGCCCCGCCATCCCCACAGGGCACACGCTTGGCCTCGTTTTTGTAAAAGGTGGCTCGTATCTTGAGAAAAGTGAGTCATCATCTCACACAGGCTGGGACAGTAAGAATCCAATCTCTTTTCTGGGACTCAGAAACGGAGACTGCCAGACTCAGGCTCCTCCAGGGTTCATAGCAAGTCTCTTAGTGTGGGTGGTGGGTAAGGATATACCAGGTGGAGCCTTACTGAGAAATGAGCCTGGGGCTCCAAAGGCCTTGCAGGTCCTCAGCCACGTGAGGGGGCAGAGGAGCCATGGCCAGGACCCTGTGCAGGGGCCGGGCCTGCATATCTGTGCACGGGGTCTCCAGATGCTTCAGATGATTTGCACTAAAGGTGGGCTGACCAGCCCATTTCAAAGATTAGGAAACTGAGGTCCACAGAGATTAGCAGTGGGTGACACAGAGGTAAGAATCAGAGCCAGGACTGAGTTCCAGTTCTTTAAAGACCTAGGAAGTTATTTCCTACTTTGGAACTGTGTCGTCCACTGCTGATAAAGCACGTTGGCGCTCTCAGAGATCCCTTTCTGCTGGCAACTGTCTGCTTTCAGTTCAAATTCAAATATGAGGAATTCTCTGGTGGTCCAGTGGTTAAGACTCTGCTCTTCCAGGGCAGGGGGTGTGAGTTTGATTCCTGGTTGCAGAACTAAGATCCCACGTGCCGCAACTAAGGCTCAACGCAGCCAAAAAAAAAAAAAATTAAAATATAAAGGCCTACACAGCTGCTCACATGGCCCAGGTAGAGGGGAGATCGGTGGTCTGAGAAGTGCCCTTCAGAGTCCAGAGCAGAGCAGACCCCAGTTGTGTGTCTTTCAAGCCTGACTGGGTCCTTCCAGCACTACGTAGGGCCTGGGACCACCTGCCTGCCCCACTTCCCCCCCGGGACCAGTTCCGATGTCTCCAGTGTTTTCTCTGCTGATGAACCAAACAGAGGCCCTGTCCAACCCCCTCCGAGCTCGAGGCTAAACAGCAAGACGAGAGGAAGTAAGCAAATGTCACCTCTGAGAGCAGGTGCCAATTTGAGGCCCTGGGGACTCTCAGGAGACGCCTACACAGACCTGAAGAGGGAGGGTCCGTGCCTGGCACCTGCCAGACAAAAATGTGTGACTGATGAGAAAAACGCCAGACAGAGGGAAAGAAAGCCATTCTCAGGATGCTCTCTAGCCGAGTGCCAAGAATTCTGAAGGAAAGATTCTGAGTGTGGCAAACAACTAAGAATTAATTCGTAAGATAATTCCTAAAATAGAACTCATGTCTTCCAGGAAACAAGGACTTCGTGGTAAACTCAGAGATGATCAGAACCTGGAAACCTCTATGACCATCTGAGCTCCCGCCCCCAACATTTGAGGAGGGGGATTAGGAGCCCCCGATCACTCCATTGCTCAGTCGCTAAGTCGAGTACAACTCTCTGCAACCCCATGCACTGCAGCACTCCAGGCTTCCCTGTCCTTCACTATCTCCCAGAGTTTGCTCAGACTCATGTCATGGAGTCAGTGATGCCACCCACAGGTGGATCCAAACTCCCAGATGAGAACAGGAAGCACTGGCTAAGCCCCAGCACTGGGGGAGTCGAGGGGTGGGCAGCGTGCAGCTGAGACGTGGCTGCTTAAATGTTCCTGCAGAGGAAGGAAAACAGTGGCATGAATGAACTGAGGTGGTCCCAGGAGGTTGCAGAGAAATGCTGCAAGTGCACTCCAGCCGATTATAACCTACTTACAGCAGGTGTAGACACTACAGTGATATTTTTAAAAAACAATAATATCCCAGACTTATCACTGCATTCACAAACCCAGCCAGCTGTTCAGGGCACTGCTCCAAGGGAAGAAGGGAATGTCCTAGGATGTTACAATTTTACTGCCCCCCACCAAAAAAAAAGAAAGAAAAACCATGCCAGAAGTGAATGAGTCTGAACATTAGCTCTGGGCTAAGGTGAGACAGGACTCCAGGGCCCTGGGAATGAGTGCATGGCCTCGGAGGCAGAAGACCCCAGCACTGACCGGACTGCCACGTCTAAGCCCCCATTTCTTCACCTGCAGGACTGGGGTAACAGTGCCATCTTAAACATCACTTGCTGTGAAGATTATATTCGATGAGGCATATAAAAGTGTGCTTTGCCAATTGTAAAGTTCCTGCAAATAAATAAATATATTATATATATATGTATGTGTGTGTGTATATATATACATATACATATATATGGCACACAGCATGTGGAATCTTAGCTTCCAGACCAGGGATCTTTGCAGGGAAGGGACCCACATCCCTTGCATTGGAAGCGCAGAGTTTTAACCAATGGACAAGCAGGGAAGTCCTAGAAGGCCTTTTTAAATAAGAAATGGTATCTCCACCAGCTGTCTCAGAGATAACAATGAAAACTGAAACAAAATACAGTGAACCAGACGCAGGGCAAACACAGGGACTTCACATCTTTACCAGAATCCGAGGACCTGAATTTAGATTCCAGCCTCAGCTTGCCAGCTATGCGACCTTGGGCAAGTCATCTTCCTCGTTTATAAATCAAGGAAGTAGGAGCCGGAAAACCTACAGGGTCCATTCTAAGCCAAAAGTTGCATGAATCTGTACCCTGTGCTACCTGGAAAAGCTTCTGAGGAAATGCATCGAGTATTATTTCCACTGAGGGACTTGCCTAGTGGCCCAGTGGTAAAGAAACCGCCTGCCAAGCAGGGGACGTGAGTTCGATCCTGGGTCCGGAAAGACCCCAAGTGCTGCGGGGCAACTGAGCCCGTGCACCACAGCTACTGAGCCCATGCGCCCCAACAACAGAAGCTTGCCTGCCTCAGAGCCCGTGCTCCACAGCAAGAGAAGCAACAAAGACTTAACACAGCCAAAAGCAAATAAATTAATGAACTTTTAAAGTATCGTTTCCATTGAAATCATGATGAGCTAGCTAAAACTGCTTTACGCATTTGCTTTGCAATTTCTTTTACCTTCTACCCTATCTCTATCTGCTGGAATATTGTCCACTATCCACCTAGAGGAATCAAACAATGTAGCTAATAAAGTAAATT
The DNA here is from genome assembly GCF_003369695.1 of Bos indicus x Bos taurus. NCBI lineage: Eukaryota > Metazoa > Chordata > Mammalia > Artiodactyla > Bovidae > Bos > Bos indicus x Bos taurus. The sequence continues at coordinate 8,084,599 of NC_040101.1, read as the reverse complement.
AACAGAGGGATGCTGTATGTTGTGTCTTAGAAGAGACTATACCTTTTCCTCACAGGTGTACAAATGATAGAGCATTTGTAAAAAACTTATACTTACTTATCCAGAAAGATAGCTCCTCTAAATTACAAAGAGCAGAAACTGTACAAGCCATTCTCCAAACCACAAAATCCAATAAAAGCTAGGCTGGAATGCTGAAAGTCTGAAAAGCAAAATAGATGGATAGATACATGGATAGACAGACAACCCAGTTGAAAACTAGAAGAGCCTTTCTTTTGGGTTGAGAAAATGAATTATAAATACAACAGAGAATTAGAATATGACTTGTCAAAATTTATCCCATACCACTGGAGGCAAATTCATAGTATAAAGAGGCCTTCATTATTAAAACAGCACAGTTTCCACTTCTGGGATGACTGAGAGAGTAACTTCATGGAAGAAGTGAAGCTGGCAAAAACTATTTTTTAAAAAAAGACAATTTAAAGTCTCTGGGAGCTGCCTTAAGGGCATATGACAAACAAAGAAACATTTACTCGAGAAAATCTACTAAAATTCAGTAAGAACAGCAAGTCTGTGGCATTTCAACCGCAACCTGCACTCTCCCTCTCCACTCCAGCTCAGCCTCACAGAAGCTTCGCTCCACATGTGTGTGGCCTAGAAATCAGGGCTCCCTGACCCCTCAAATCCTAATCAAGGCTTATATATCTCATCAGGAGGGACAAACCACCAGCATTTCTCATTCTGTCAACTCCAAGATGAAAAGGCTAAATTCCCAGTGAGTGTGTTGCAGAAACCAGTACTCAAGAAACCAAGCACCAAGCTCGGAGAGTTGGAGAATCAGGTTTATTAGTCCGGGGGCCCAGAGGAGTTAACACTTCAAGCTCTGAGCCCCGAACAAAGGGGTTACAGAGTTTTTATACCCGGACAGGCATGATTAAGAGGGTTTGTGGGTTCACAGGGGCTGGGCGATTGTAACGAGCAGGACAAGGGTGAGTTCCTTGTCCTGCTCCAGTTCCTAGTATTGTGAGTCCCCACTTTCTGAGACCTACGGGATCCAGACTTTGCAAGGAGCAAACTGAGTTACAGAGGCAGAAGGAGCAGGAGGTTATGTAAAATTTTAACTTTTCGTCTTCAAGCGTGTCATGGGACAGAGGCTCAGCCCAAGCAGGGCAGGCTAAGAGGACTGGGACCCCAACCCCTCTGCCCAGCTCACTCCTGGGTCACAGGTTCCAAGGAAGAGACACGCTGAGGATTGCCTCCAGAACTAGAGGATTTCTCAGGGGAAATGCAGTCCATGAGAAAAGAAGGTTCTCTGAAGTGCTCCCAAAAGAACTGAATTTATTTAAAACAGAATGTGAGAAAGTTCATGCCTAAGGGCACTCTTGAAAACAACAGCCCCTCTTTATTAAGAACAATAAGCTAAACCCAAGCTAGATAGTTCACCAGAGAGAACCAGAGAAAGAGACAGCCAAGAAGAACCCTCCTGAGCTCCAAACAAACCTTGAAACTGGTCTCAAAATCTACCCCTGCCTGATTTTAACTGGATCAGACTGTGGAGGGATTTAAGTCTCTGGGCATTTTTTAAAACAATAGAGCAATCAGCAGGTGGAGTCTATTACCTCCTGCTGGACTGGGCATGTTACCATTTGAAGCAAACAGCTTAACAGAGAAATCAACAGACAGCACTGCTAAAACCACTGTCATCCCAGAGTCCTGGGCTCAGATTCCTGCCCCAGGCTGCATCCTCTGAAGACAACGAAGCCTCTAAAATTGATTGTGGTGGACGCACAACTCAGAGAATATACTAAAAACCATCAGGCTGTGCACTTAGCTTTTTTTAAAAATTTTTATTGGAGTATAGTCAATTTTTAATGTTGTGTTAGTTTCAGATGTTCAGCAAAGGGATTCAGTTACACACACTCATATATTCATTCTTTTTCAGATTCTTCTCCCACATGGGTTATTACAGAATATTGAGTAGAGTTCCCTGTGCTAGAGCTGTGCACTTTCAATAGATGAACTATATGGTAGATGAATTGCATTAATAAAAAAGAATACAAAAAGTCAATGACCTTCATATTCATCGCAATATTATTTCAAAGAATCTGGTCTTAAAAAAACAATGCAATGGAAACAAAGCTCAATGACTTGGACAGTTGAAAAGATGATGGAATTAATTTCTGGACATCTTGCCTCTCCTGTTTCTCTTTAAAACAGTCCGGATTTCTGCCAAATGGTTTCAAGTGCTCCCTGAAAAAGCCTCGTTTCGAAAGATCTTCTCTTTTTTTTATTTTAATTTTTTTAACACCAAAAACATGTTGTGTTGGGTATAGCCAGTTAACAACGTCGTGGTAGCTTGAACAGTGAAGGAACTCAGACGTACAAATGCATGTACCCATTTCCCCCCAGACCCTCCTGCCATCCAGGATGGCACACAGCTTGGAGCAGAGTTCCATGTGCTATACAGCAGGTCTTCGAAAGACTTTCTCTAGTTTGACTCTCCACCTCTGAATGGAAGGCCTCGCGATGCTCCCAGGAGAGCATCCATTCTCTCGGGTCCCTGCGACACCTCTGTGCCCTGAGTCATTCCCTATCAGGTGCCCCACGGGTGGGGCCCCCCATCCTGGGTTTTGAAGCTCCACTGTCAGTATGGCTCACATCCTGAAGTGGTACAAGAGCAGGGGCCCAGACAGCCTGAAAGAAGCCAGCAGTCAGCTCCAAAGGTTTCTGATCAGATCCCAGTCCTGGGAAGGAATCTCATTTTCCCAAAGATCCTTTCAACCAAGTCACCACCACCACTCCTGTGTGATCAGAGGGACGTGGAAGCTACCTGTCTGAAGAAGAAATTCTCTCATTCAAGAACCTCGGGTCCATTAGACTCTACCACTTACCAGGCAGGGCCCTTGGCCTCCCTGAGCCTCAGTCTCCTCATCTGTGCAATGGGTGTACTATTGTAAGAATTAAGTCAAATATTGTGCGCGAGAGAACTTTGGGTTTCTTCTTGTCTTCCTCAACTGCCATGGGCCAGGAGCTCACACCAGTCCATCTCTTGTCCATTCCGTCAGCCCCCTTTGCCCCTGACGAGGAGGGGGACATTTTCCTCTACGCGTCTAGGTTCTTCTGACTGGTCTAAGAATTAAATTGACATGAGAAAGATTAACAGGAGAAAATCAAGCAAAATTTAATAACATGTATACATGGGAGAGGCATCCCAGGTGGCACTGGTGGTAAAGAACCCGCTGCAGGAGACATAAGTGACGTGGGTTCGATCCCTGAGTCAGGAAGATCCTCTGGAGGAGGGCATGGCAACCCATTCTAGTACCCTTCCTGGAGAATCCCATGGGCAGAGGAGCCTGGCAGGCTACAGTCTGTTGGGTAGCAAAGAGTCGGACACAACTGAAGCGCACACACACACACATACATGGAAGAGACCCAGGAAAACTGAACAACTCACCAAAATGGCCAAAGTCCTCACTTTAAATGCCACCTTTAGCGAAAGACAGCTGAGGGTTGGGGGTATTGGAGTGAGACTGAAAGGGAGGAGGGCAATTCACATGCAGTTGGGAAATCAAGTGTTTAGTAAATAAATGTTTGCTGGGCCAAGCACAGACAATGGACATAGAGTGGACTCTGATCTCTAAATGTTTCCCCACCACACCCAGTACATATTCTCTGCAGATGTCTCTGGTGATCGCTCTATGCATATAATAGACCTTCTATCTAAATTCTTCAGACACTTAGGGGGAAAGTAAATTTCTTTCCTGATTCTTTTGGGCCCTAATCGTTTTCAGCACGAAAAATAATCAACATGCCAGAGACATTTAGGGGTGACCAGTTTTGTTCCCTACTCTCCAAGCAGTCACATACAGATGTGAGAGTTGGACTATAAAGAAGTGTGAGTGCCCAAGAATTGATGCTTTCAAACTGTGGTGCTGGAGAAGAATCTTGAGAGTCCCTTGGACTGCAAGGAGATCGAGCCAGTCAATTCTAAAAGGAAATCAACCTTGAATATTCATTGGAAGGACTGATGCTGAAACTGAAGCTCCAATACTTTGGCCGCCAGATGTTAAAAGCAAACTCATTGAAAAAGACCTGATGCTGGGAAAGACTGAGGGCAGGAGGAGAAGTGGGCAATGAGGATGAGATGGTTGGATAGCATCATTGACTCAATGTACACGAATTGGAGCAAACTCCAGGAGATGGTGGAGGACAGAGGAGGCTGGCATGCTGTGGTCCATGGGGCTGCAAAGAATCATACATGACTTAGGACTGAACAACGACAGCAACACTCCAAACAGACTCAATTTCATGCTTAGAGGTGGCCTGGGTTCCAGAGAACCCCAGGGCTTCCAATCAAAGGCTGCTTAGTCTGACTTTAACTTAAATGAACCAAAGGTGAGTGATCCAGAAAGTAACCATCACATCCAATGAGATGGACAGAGACCTTCAGGCCCCTGCCTCTTAGGTCTCCTGTCTGCGTTATGGAACCCAACCTGGTAGCCACAGTGGGACTGGCAAGAGGTGATGGATGCCAGGCACTGGATGCCCTCGACTAAACCCATACCCCCTGGTGTTTATAAACCCAGCTTCTAGAGATCTTCTCTGAAAATCAAAGCTCTTGGCCAGGTGGGAGGAAAATCATCCAGGGTCCAGCCTGAGACCCAGCATCACTCCCCACGTGCACCTGCCTCATCCAGCAGGGCCCTGGCACAGTGGACTGTTTCGCTGCCACTCACCAGTACTCTCTGGATTAAGCAGCAAAGCATAGAAGCCTTCCAAAAGCCCAGCCAGAAACGTTACCCTGGCAAAGCCCAAGTGCCACAAGAGAATGTGGGTGGCAGGGTGGGGGTGGGAATTAGGTGTCAAGATAACGTCCAAGTCACAACTCCTACTGTCGACAGCAGGCCGACACTGTGCCCTCAGACCTAGCCACCGGACAAAGTCAAAGGCAGCCACTTTCCCAGGGAGATCCTGCTTCCACCCCAGGGGCATCAGTCGTGCAGTCAGCATGTTCCTTGTCTACACAGCGTTAAAGGACCCACACCAGAGCCTGGCACCTCCGCACAGTCAGGGCCAGAGAAGGGCCTTTGGGGCACGAGGACACCGGGGAAGGTGAGGTCCCACCAGGAGGGGAAGTCTTTGACCTTCTGACCCTTTGGCTACTCTGGGGCCTCCTCCCCGTCTCACTGGGGGCTCCTCCCTCCTCTGACTGTCAAGGATTGAATCATGCCTCCCCCACAAGAAAATATGCTGACATATTTTCAGTCATGTGAAGTTGACCTGATTTGGAACTAGGGTCTTTGCAGGTGGCTCCAGTGGAGCTAAGATGAGGACCAGGGAAGGCCCTTCATCCAACATGACTGGTGTCCTTAGAAGAAGAGAAGATTGGATACAGAGACACACATGGCAGATGCCATGTGACAGTGGGGACCGCAGCTGCAGGCCAGGGACAGCAGACCGTCACTGGGGATGAGGGAGGTGAGAAATGATCCTTCCCAGGGTCTCAAGGGAGCACAGCTATGCTGACATCTTGACTTCTGGCTCCTAGACTCCAGGGCTCAACATGACCCTCTCACTGGGCCCCAGCACGAACCTCTGAGTCAAGAGACTTCTACTTCTACTTCTACTTTTCCAGCAACAAGAAGGAAAAAAACAACTTGGATCTGAAAAGCAAAGAGAGAATTAAGAAACCAAGAGGCTGGATTCCTGTTGTCTTAAGCCACCCAGTATGTGGGGCTTTCAACCGTGAATATTCACTGGAAGGACTGATGCTAGAGCTGAATCTCCAATACTTTGGCCAGTTCATTAGAAAAGACCCTGATGCTGGGAAAGATTGAGAGCAGGAGGAGAAGGAGGTGACAGAGGATGAGATGATTGGGTGGCATCACCGACTCGATGGAAATGGGTTTGAGCAAACTCTGGGGGACAGTGAAGGACAGGGAAGCCTGGCACGCTATAGTCCATGGGATCACAAAGAGTCAGACACAATTGAGCAACTGAACAAAAATGTGAGGCTTTGCTGCAGCTAATATGGGCCCCCAATTCTGAAGGCTGAACCAAATCACCACCTCCATCCATCTCCCACGGAGGGACAGAGACAGGGGGGCAGGGGAGCTGAGAATCCTCGTTGGAGAAGGAGGTCAGCTGGGGTGGGGGAGGCGGTCCAGGGGTGTGCAGGACAAGAGAGGGTGGGCACGAGGGAGAAAGACAAGGGGGTGCTGTCTCCTGGCAGAAAGGGGCCCCAGGAGAGTGGAATCAGGTCAACAGAGGAAGCCTCCGATCCTTTCCAGCTGTGGGCCCTGAAATGGCTGGGCCTAGAATTGAATCAAGTCTCCTCTCTGCTTTTTGGAAACTCCAGAGCTCCTGCCAACAGAACAAAAAGAAAGCCCCCAACACACCTATCTCCTGTCTCAACATATATATTTGATTGCCCCAGTGTCCTGCCTAACCCCAGACTATAAATGACTCCCCCACCTCCAGCCAAGCTTACACCGGGCTCAAGGCGACCCTCTCGCTGGGTCCAGCCTGAATCTCCAGTTCAGGAGAATTCCAGTCATTTCTACTTTTCCAGCAGTGAAAAGGAAAAAAACAACTTGGATCTGAAAAGCAGAGGGAGAATTAAGAAAGTGCCTCAGCTCCAGGCATCTTTTTTTTTTTTAACCACTAACCGGGCAATGAATAATTTATAGCCAAGAATGTTTGTGGGGGGGATAAAACTGTTGACAAGTCAAGAAAAACCTCTTAGCAGCCTAACGGAGCAATCCATCTTCAAGAAACACGTTTCAAATGCATAGTTTGTGAAGACGCTGGTTGAGGTTGTTTCCTTTCTCCTTTTTTTTTTTTTCCTTTTTTTATCTATATGGAAATCGGTGGGTGCTGAAATATGTTTCACTTCAGCATGAACTAGGGCTGAATGATAGCCCAGGCAAGAATTAAATCATCGCTTCATACTGCAAGAAATAAGCACAGAGCTGGGCAGAGACCCACGGCGCCCACGGGGGGTGGAGAGCAGGAGCTTCTGGGAGCTGAACAGAGGCATCGGGATTCTAGGCAGGACTGCATGGGAGCAAGGGGGTGGTGGATCCTGGAGAAGTTTTCTGGGCGAGGTCCCCCAAGCCAAGTGGTGGTGATTACACATTTGCAAAGAGCAGGCATCCTCCCCAAGTCCTCCTAGATCTGGGCATCAAGAGGGTACGGCAAGGACTTTGTGACAACAGTGGCTATATGGATGACAGTACGCTCAGCAACCTGACGGCTACAGGGTCAAGCCTGTATCAAGCACCCACCACGGCCTAGAGCCAAGCTCCTCCTGAAGATGCTGTTGCTCAGCCCCGATTACTGTGTGGCCCTCTCCCGGCTCCAGCAGGGCCACTTGGGAGCCAAACCTCCAGGAGATCTCAAAATGCTGCTGAATGCCACACAAATACAGATGGTAGAACCTGCCCTTGAACCTAGGTCTCACTCACAGGCTCATTCATCTCCCGTGGTCTTAGGGAGGCTGACTTGGTTTTCCAGAAGTTGGCAGGTATTAGGAGCCCCCCTCATATTCTCAGTGGCCCCCCCTTCCTGCTCTGGGCTCCTGGCTGACCAGGGTTCAAGTGGTCAGCTGAGTGGGTAGGCTGAGACCCAAGTCTAGACCACAGCCAAGCAGCTCCCCTGGGGTCAACACAGGTGAGGCTGTCACCTTTCACGGTAACTGTATTAGTAAGCTACTGCTGGGTAACAAATGACCCCACGCTCAGCAGCTCTAAAGCAACAACATCTGTTGCCTCAAGGTTTCCGTGCACCGGGAACCCAGGGACAGCTTGTCTGAGTCCTTTCACTCAGGGCCTCTCACAGGGCTGGAAACCATGTGTCTGCTGGGGGACTGCAGTCACTTCAAGGTTCAACTCGAGCCTCACACCCAAGGTGCCGTTTTTCACAAGGTGTTGGATCCATGGTCTCCTCATTGGCTGTTGCCTGGAGACGGCCCTCAGTTCTTGGTTCTGGGACCCCTCCATAGGGCACCTCACAGCGTGGCACCCAGCTTCCCTCAGAGCCAGCAAGAGAGTCCTGCCTAGCGGAAGTCAGGGGCTCTCGTAGCGTGCTCTCCAAGTGACGCCCCATCAGATGTGCCGTATAATCTTTCAACCAGGGGCCTTCCCGCTGCCCTGTGGGAAGAACCCCCTTCCTGCTTCTGGGAGATTCAACCTGTTAAATGCACGGTGTGTGCACCACCCCGCCCCTGCTGGTGTGTCGGTCACCTGAGCAGCCTTGTAATTAGGACAGGGGAGAGGCTTGGTCCCCTCAGTCCTTCCTTCTTCCCCGTCTTCACCTGATGGAGAGAAGGGCTTTCAGCTCCACAACTTGGCATGGTTATCCTGGAGGGCCCCTCCCCATGGGCTTGTCTGGGGTGTGCTCCCCCCAAAGAATGAGGTGTCCCAGCCTGGGACCCAGAGTAGCCCAAGGAGGAGACAAGGCAGAACCAGAACAGGGTAGGGAGGAGCTGGGGAGTGGAAAAGAAGAGAGCCCTGGGGCTGGACCATAGGGACCCCCAAAGACAGCCCCTGCTGGAACCAGGGAGCAGGGCTCAGGCGTTCTTCCCATCAACGGCTCCTTTGTGCCGTCTTTCTGTCCCCCGCCCCTCACTCCAGGTCTCCATGGGACACCCTATAAGGTGACATGATTTGGGACCCGCAGAGGTTTGGAATTGGGTAGATCTGGGGCAATGGTATTTTTGTTTTAGTATCTCACCACTCATTTGGATGCACACCAGGTTTAAAAACCTATACTCTGAAGGCAAAGCAACTATCCAACCTCAATCTTCTGATACAATCCCCATTTCACAGAACTTAGCAATGAAGGTAATTTATAAAAAAAATGGGAATCATTCTGTTTTTCTGCTTGTCAAGCCCTTGTGAAAGTGAAAGTTTTAGTCACTCAGTGGTGTCTGATTCTTTGCAACCCCAAGGGCAGTAGCCCGTCAGGCTCCTCTGTCCGTGGGGATTTCCCAGGCAAGAATACTGGAGTGGGTTACCATTCTCTTCTCCAGGGGATCTTCCCAACCCAGGGATCGAACAGGGTCTCCTGCATTGCAGGCAGATTCTTTACCATCTGAGCTACCAGGGAAGTCCTGTTAAGTCCTTGATGTAAATTAAATCACATATTTTAAAATCCGTCAACAAATCTTGTGATCCAATTTAGGGTCTTGCAATACTTCACCACTCTACACCAAGGGTTTCTTGATTGTTAAAAAGAAAATGGAGAAGCTCAGCTTCAGAAGGATTTCCAGAATGAACCATTATAATGGCCTCTTCCAAAACAGATTTACATTGATCCTATTCATTCATTTCTTCTCATTTCACTTCATGTATAATGCCTTCAGAGTCTACAGAGCAAGCTAGAGAATTAGGCCTGAATATCTGATCTCCTACTGGACATCAGCAAGGATGATGTCTGGCGTCTGTGCTGGGCTTGGCCCTATTTCAAAGTGTGTTACCATCCTCTCCCCTAGACCAGCCTCTGAGCGACAGCGAAGGCTGCTTCCTGGCTATTGCTGTTTAGTCGCTAAGTTGTGTCCTGCTCTTTGCGACCCCGTGGACTGTAGCCCGCCAGGCTCCTCTGTCCATGAGATTCTCCAGGCAGGAATACTGGAGTGGGTTGTCATTTCCTTCTCCAGGGGATCTTCCCAACGCAGCGATCAAACATGTGTCTCCTGCAACGGCAGGTGGATTCTTTACCGCTGAGCCACAGGGAAGCCCATCAAGGTTTCCTTACTGTTACGTTCCTCCTGCTTGGGGCAACTCCTGGCATGCAGGAGGCACTCAGGGGTCAGTCCACTTGTGACCCCTGCTGGGACTCCTTGGACACCCACTGCCTCCCTACCTTGTGACCGGGCAATGCCTAACCCCTGACCACGCATGAGACCCTCTGAGGAAAGAAGCAGTCACAGTCCCACCCCGACAGCTTCTGACGGTAAGCCCTGGGGGCTGGTCTGTATGCCATCTGTGCAGCAACTCAGTCCTGGTGAGAACACAGTCCCACCAGGAGGCGGCTCAGAGCACAGAACACCCCACCCCATCATTCCCTCCAAATCCCCTCAGGTGACAGACACCACCCAGACGGGCTGTGTGCTATGCTGAGTCACTTCAGCCATGTCCCACTCTGTGCAACCCCATGGACTGAATCTCGCCAGGCTCCTCTGTCCATGGGATTCTCCAGGAAAGAATACTGGAGTGGGTTGCCCTTCCCTTCTCCAAGGGATCTTCCCAACTCGGGGATCGAAGCAGCGTCTCTTACGTCTAACCTGCGTTGGCAGGCGGGTTCTTTACCCCTAGCACCACTGGCCAGCAAACATTGTACACAACGTTTAGTCGCTAAGAGACCTCATGAGCAGCCATGGTTCCTCCAGCTGGCCCCTGGGAGGAACTCTCCATCCCTAGCAACGGCCTCCAGACCATAGACCTTCCCCACAGGTCAGGGCCCATCCCATGCTGCAGGGGGCTCATCTTCGTGGTCATGGCCTCCGGCTGCCCTTGAAATGTCCAGAAAGGAAAGGGCAACTTTGGCCGGAGGGGAAGTCAGGGCAGATCCTCTCTGAATGTTTGTCCTTGATTCTTGTCTGACCTTTATCCAAGCGGCCGAGCTCAGCGCACCCTCCAAGGGCAAACAGGACCTCCTTCTGTCTTGCTGCCACACCCAGCCCAGGACCAGGTCAGCCCTTCTGACTGTGTCCAGAACTCTCCAGGCCCTTCCAAGCTGGGCCCTTAGCTTCTTAAGACATGCTCCATGTGAGAAGCTTCTACCTTCCTGTAAAGGACCTGCCATGGTCAGGGCGCCAAGTCACGGAAGACGTGTGACACAGACGTGTAACACAGGCCGCCCATGGGGCCCCACAGTCAAGGGTCTCACCTCCAGCAGACATCGGGGTATGCGTGTCTTCCCGTCCCCAGTGCCTCCCCTCTTGAATGCTCTCCTGGGAGCCCATCAAATGAAAACCCTGGATCTGAGGTAGAAAAGCCTCTTAGGAGGTTAATAGCGAGTGGATAGAGCAATAAAAGTAATGATTTAATTCTTCAAGGATGGCTAAACAGGCTGCTGTTTACCAAAGTCTTAGTAGATAATTACTAACAGATAATTACAAAAAGCTGCTGGATTACAGCTGCCCCAGAAACAGCCATAGCCCCAGCCTGCACAAGTCCCTTTCCGGGAAGGACCCAGGCAAGACTCTCCTCTGCTCTCTCCTCCTGCTCCCTCGCTGGCTCTGCCATCCCTGGAAAACTCCCCTGGATGAGTCTCTCCCCAGAGGTGCCCGCGATAGTTTTAACTGGGCTCCTCAAATGGCCCATTTCCCGATTCCTCTGCAGGCAGCAGATAAGAGGCAGTGGGACATGGACTCTAGCTGCACAGCTCTGGGACAAGCTTTGATGGAGGGGCTCGGGGACCCCTGGGGCTCGAGCCCTCCCTGGCAGTCTGGGAAGGTGGCGGGCATGCTGTGGTTGGCCCTTAAGGAACACTGGTCACCTGCCCGGGAGGTTGGTCCCAGAGCCTGAGAAAAGGAAGTAACCCCGACAGAAAGCGGGCCTCCTGGGGCCTCCCCTGTTCTCAGCTCAAAAGGTCACTACACCTCCCCCGCCGTGCCTCTTCCCCACTCAGAATACCCCACCCCTCCTCCCACAGAGAGCCCACCACCACTGTTCCTCCAAATCCCCTCAGCCACACGCACGCCCACCCACCAGCTGTAGGACAACAGCCTCCAAATAACATCATGACCGCTGTGGTTCCTCAAGCTTGTCCCTGGGAGGAGTTCCCCAGCCCTGCCAAGGGTCTCCAGACCAGAGGCCTCACCTGCTTGTCCTGAAGGTCACAGGGCCCAAAGATCCTGCAACACACTCAGGTTCATGGTCATTCCTGGGGCTGTCCCTGCCCTGGCATCAGTGCCATCCACGGGAAGAAGATGTTCTCTGTGGTCACGATCATTGGTCATACTCATCTTCAAGGTCATGGTTAGGGGCTTTTCCTGCCCTGGGACTAGGTCCTACCTGCAAGTAAAGATAGTCTCTGTGGTCATGGCCATTGGTCAAGATCATCTTCAAGGTCACACCTAGAGGCTGTCCTGGACCTGGGTGAAGATGTTTTTTATTGAGGTCCAGTCCAGGCCATCAGCTCCATTCTTCCATGTCCTGTGAGACCCATTCTTTCAGCTCTAGGGACAGGGAGCACCCTGTGCCCAAATGCCTCCATCCTGTGGTAGGCTGCTCCAGAAGAAGGTTTCCCCCACACCAGGCCAAAAGTGGACCCTTGGCCTTTGGAACCAATGCAACAGCCTTAAACAGCACAGGACAGTCTTTCCTTTTCCTCTCACAAAGCTTCAAACTTCAGAAATGCTTCTTAGGACTTCCCTGGTGATCCAGTGGTTAAGAATCCAGCTGCCAATGCTGGGTTCTCAGGTTTGATCCCTGATCCGGGAACTAAGATCCCACATGCTGCAGGGCAACTGAGCCCTGCAGCGAAAGTACTGAAGGCCACATGCTCAGGAGCCCGCACGTCACAACTAGAGAATCCGTGGGCCACAATAAAAGATCACACATGTTACAACAAAGATCCCACATGCTGCAACTCAAGACCCGACACAGCCAGAGAAATAAATCAGAAATGTTTTATAAATGCCCTTTATGTCCCAGGCTTCCCTTGTGGCTCAGCTGGTAAAGAATCCACTTGCAATGAGGGAGACCTGGGTTCAATCCCTGGGTTGGGAAGATCCCCTGGAGAAGGGAAAGGCTACCCACTCCAGTATTCTGGCCTGGAGAATCCCATGGACTATATAGTCCATGGGGTCGCAAAGAGTCGGATACAACTGAGCGGCTTTCACTTTCACTTCCTCTTTATGTCCCACACAAAGTCTACTCCCATCCAGGCAGAATGTATGACCCTCAGCCATTTCTCCAAGGCCAGGGGTCCACGTGCCCTTGACGCCAGGGTCATGCTCCATGAACAGACACCAGCCTGGTCTGTCTTCTGTGGGGATGGTGCCCAGATGAACTGATGGGTCTAACATGGAGGGGTCTGACACGGCTGCGGGACCACCCCTCCCAGCCAATTCCTGCCCCACCTGCTCCTCCTCCCAGTGGCTTCTGCCCTGCTGATGACAACCAGGACACTGACTCTCCCAGAGAGAATCAGATGCCAGGGACCAAAGCCTACCAAGTCAGCTCATAAAAGCTGGACTCTAACACGAGGCCTGAGAATGTATCAGGCCTGAGAATGTGTAAGGGTGGAAAGCTACGGCAAGGAACGTGGTGACTCAAGGCTGGCTGGGACAAGTCAGTGGCCTCCTCCAGCCCAGCCCAGCCCAGCCCATGGCTGCACGGTTTCTCATCACCCCTCACTGGCCAGCAGGTTCTACGTTCCTCCCTCTCCTCCAGAACCCTCTTCTCTGCACCTGCTCAAACACTCAAACGTGGCTGCCCAGCTCCAGGGCCACTATGCATCTCTGATCCCGATCCCAGACTCTGGGAGGGATGAAGCTGATGAACTCATCCTGCCACAAAATACGATCTCCTTGGATCAAGTCTGGTCCAATCAGCTTAGGAGAAGCCAGCCCCAGTATTTAAATATGCCCTGGGCACCCACCCAGGGGAGGGAGAGGGTGAGCAGACCCGCCTCTCCCCCCAGAAATGTGCTACCTGTGCCACTGACCAGCTCCTTCTGTCTCTGCAGCTGGTACTGTACTCACAACTGGACCTGATGCAGAGCTTGTCCGCTTGTTCCTGACGCCTTTCCTTTTCTAAGACTGTCCCCCCCTCATCAACCAATGGGGTCTTGTTTTAATCCAGCTCTGGCTTCGAATATAGATGATCTTCCTCCATCCTTGGGCTGTTCAAAGTTTGATGCCTGTGCCTCCTGGGTCCCCATCTAAGCCAATAACCACCAGACCAACCCAGGCTGAATGGGCATTGGTGGAATGACCTTGGGTTCTTGCCTTGGGCTCTGGTGGCTGGAATCTAACCAACTGGATTACAACAAGTTTCCTGCATCTGCTGCCCCCACCCTAGTCGGGTCCTTCCTGCCCCAACCCTGCCCTCTGATAACCACACACCCCCACACTCAGGGATGCTTGGCCAACCACGAGGAGACACAGAGAATTCACCAGATTTTGAGGACAGGCTTATCTACACACACCTCCCCCAAGGTGAGGAGCATCTCACAAATGCCCAACCCAGATACACCAAGCAGGAGAAAAAAACCTTCCCAGTAACCTGGGAGCCATCTCAGCAGGCTTGGTGGGGCTCATCTTCAGGATTTTGATCAACATTTTCATGACAACCTTTTAAAAACCGGCATTACTGTTTCAATATCTATGGGGGGAAAATATTCCAACTTGAATTTCTAACTTGCGGTTTTTCAGGAAGAATCTGAAGTCAGCGAGTAAATCATTCCTGAGACCCTTCTCAGGAATGTTCTAGTGGTGCAGCTGGCTTCCTGCTCAGGAGGAAGCGTGGGGGGTGCTGCACAGACCACATTTTCCAAAAATGGCCCTTTTAAACTTCTTCTTCCAAGGTAATACATTGTGATGATGGCTATTAGAGGGTAGCTAATGGCCTGCACAGGAAGTGGAGTGGGAATAAGACCACAGGATAGAAGAGTCAGGCTCCCTCTCTTCTCTTCTCCCCGAGCCCAGCTACTTCCTCATGCTCTGGAGACAGGCAGCCACTTCTGACCCAGCCATGCCTTGGGAACAGGGGTCTGGTGACCTCCCACCCCCCCGCCCCCCTGCTGCCCTGATATCCCCCACCTCACACTGCATCGTTCACGGCCCCGCATCATGCTTGTGGACCCCACCTGGGCCAAGTGAAGCCAGGAGGGCAGGGTCAACCCCCTGGGGCAAACCTCTGCAGTGGGCAGGGAGCCAGCAGGTGGCTTGGCCCTGCACCATCATCCCCTCTGACTGCCCACCCCCAGCCTGCGTTTCCCCGTGGCATCAGGCATCACAGCCTCAGACCTACAGTAGCTCTTCTTCTCTGTTCAAGTCGCTCCCCCCCACCCCGTCATCCTGCTCCCAGGGATCAGCTCTCAGCAAACTTAATGGCACCTGAGTCCTCATCTTGGTCTCACAAGCCTAGAACCCAAACTAGACACTGTCCCTCTCCTCATTCCCAGGCCCCACTTGGAACCACCTGATGTGGAGTAGGCCCCCCATCTGCCACAAACATCCTCCAGGATGAAGTAAGGAAGGGTCTGCTTTGTGCTTGGTGACATGAAATTCCCTCTGGGACAGTCACACAAGGAAACTGTCACATACGCTGGGTTTCCTGACATCCTGGCCCCTCCCTGCCCATCCTGAGCTGCATCCCAGCTGAGCACAGTTGCCCCCAAGCTGGCAGCACCTACGGAGCCACAGACCCGGTGCCCACCATGGTGCTGTCCACAGGCCTCGCCAGGAGGCTCCAAGGGGCCAGAGCCAGCCCTCGTCTCATTACCGCCACCGCCCCCCAGACAGGCATCTTCCCGCCTCACCGGCCTGCAAATGGCTCCTTGGGGAACGTCTGGGCCTTAATTGCTTTCTGTCCGGTGTCTGTCTTGGTGCTCAGACACGGCTCTCTCAGCCGACAGGGAAGGACGCATTCATACAGGTCCACACCAGAGGCCTGGACACAGACGGGCAAAGCCCAACCCCTAGTCACCCTCTCGGATGCCTTCCAGAAGAGTCTTTTGCAATTAAAGAGCAGGCCCCTCCAAGGACTGGGGAAATTGGAGCACAGGCAGAAAGCCTGCACAGAAGGCAACCTGCCGGGGGTCCTCAGCCCAGAGTCCGCCGCTGGCTCAGCCAGGCAATTCCCTTCTCTCTCCAGACCTCAGTTTGCCCAACAAAAAAAGGAGGGGCTTTGGGAAGACCGCCCCCCCACCCACCCAGAGGCCAGTCTGGCTCTGACCACTATTCCCTGACCCCAGAGTAGCAGGTCTGGGAGATGGAGATTGATGCTCCCTGCAAAAAGTGTCCATCAGTCCAGTATCCTTGGGGCGCCCTGCACACAGAAGCTCCCTCTTAGAGAGTCTTATGGCACAACTAAAGGTCCTGAGAAGGCCTGCCACCCAGAGACTGTTAACATGTGGAGCTCAGAGTTTTCCTAATTCATGCAACCACAGAAAGACTTTTCTCCAAAGACTTTTCTCCTAGTACGTCTAACACATGTGCTGAGAGCTGATGACCAAGCATTTGATGCCGTCATCAGGGTTCCTCCCAGGAGCTATCTCCATGGGATGTGGGTCAGATGAATCCTCTCTGATAACAAAGGCCCTGGCGTAGAAAGACAGGTGCCTCCAGGTGTGTGTCCAGGACAACACGCTAAAGAACAAAGAAAGGAAACACCCGAAACCCTGAACAGCTGCTTGTTCCTGTTTGTGATCGAGGGTGGCCGGAAGTGGGAACAACAGGCGTCTCCACCTGGCCGGCCCTCAGCCAGCAAGTCCCCGAGCCCCCAGCCGCCGTGAGAAAAGATGAAGTCAGGGGCTTGGGAACAGCCTCCACCTGCTACACAACCCTCTAACCCTCCCCCTCCTCTACATACCCTCCGTCATTCAACCGCAAATATTTACAGAGAGCCGCTCACGTGCAGGGCTGGACATCCGCCCGGACGTCTCCTGTACAAAAGCCTCCACAGGCCCTCTTTGCCACGCTGCCCCCAGAGCCTCTTCCCAAAGGCAGACCTCAGTGGTCCCATGGCCCACAAGGTCACACCCAAACGTGGTCTAGCCATGGCTGCCTGCCTCTCCTGGCTCTCCGACACACTCTTTCCTCGATGCTAGGATGCTCAGGACAGCATCCATTGCAAAGGGCTCCAGTGAGGACCTGCCAAGGGAATCACATGCAAAACAGCACCCGCATCACAGGGTGAAGGGAAGCAGGTAGGACGCCTGGCTTCTGTTTGCATGAAGAGTCTGGCACCCAATTCCCCTACCAGCGAGGCAACACCTCCCTCACCCCATCCTTTCCCATGTAGCCCCCGCCTACCCGATGGGAGAAATTAAGCCACTGAAGCTCTTCACTGCAGGAAGGTGGAAAGTTTGCACCCTGAATTCACCATGCTGACTCTGCTCAGGCCCTCTCCTCAAACAAGGCCCAGTTTGCCTTCCCTGGTGAGACGCAGAGCTGCCTCCAGGGCTGGGGTCTTCTCCACCGGGGACTCTGTTCCCCCAGCCCACGGACTCCAGGACAGGCTGTCACTATAGGATCTCACAGTCCATGCTTTCCCTCCACCCAACAGGTTCCCGGGCCCTGAAGGTTGTAAGCATTGCCCTCATCACAGGTCTCAGCACGAGCCCCCGCTCCCAGAGGTGGCCCCCTCTCCCCTGGGGCGCTGCTCCAACGCATCAGGGATGGGGCTGGGTTGGGGTTGGGGCAGGGCCCAGGCCCCTCTGACCTCCAGGGCCTTTCAAGGCCAATACTCGGTCACCCCTGGAAAGTGCAGAAGAGTTTGTTCTTTTGAGAAAACAAAGGTGCAGACTTGCATTCATGTCCCCTCTGTCGAGACCACGTAGGGGACCCAGACTGCTCTGAGCTGCAAGGGCAATGCCGCAAACCTTGGATGGGGCACACCTCCCCCCTCGGACCCACCGTGGCCTGCATCCTCTTTCTTGCTGGGTGACTCACAAGATCCACGAGACTCTCCTACTTATTTCTGGAACCGCAGACTCTGCCCACAGGTGATGGTGAACAAGAGCAGCTCCAGACCTGACTGCCTCGTCCTTAAGCTACTCGCTACCTAACCTGACCCTGACAGGCCACTCCTTGGGGACACTGGTCTCACTGGGACAGGACCAGGGGTCCTGGGTGGGTGTGAGAAGGGGCTGACACGGTGACTGAGCAAGCATCCCCCACGGCCTAGAGGAACAGTGTATCTCACCCTGGAGATGGAGGCATCTGGGGACGGGAAGTTAAGGCTCGCATCTGAAAGGCAGTGTGTCTATTAGAAGTGCTTCAGCTGCAGTTAACCAGAAGTCTGACTCCTAGTGGCTGAACGAAGCAGGGGTTTATTGTCTCACATTAACAAGAAACATGAAAGAACGTGGCCCCAGACTCTGGTTTAGTGAATGAACCATCGTGATGTCTTAGCCTCCTGCTCACAGTTACAGAATAGCCCTTGTGGGTCCAGGAACCACCAGCACACCCACAGTGAGAAGAGGAGGAACAACAGCCCAGCCCCAGCTGTGTGCGATATCCAAGAAATCTTCACCTAATCCAAGAGTGCAGAAATCTCCTTGTGTTTTCTTCTAGAGGTTTCATTAACTGTAGCTTTTACACTTACGATCTACTTTAATATTCTATATGGTATACAGAATGGATTGCAAGGTGGATTCCTCACCACTGAACCACCAGGGAAGTCCTTAAGCAAAGTATTTGAAAGGGCAGCCTGGATTTTCCTTGTTGCTGATATTTAAATGCAAGAGGAAAGGTTGATTGCAGGAAGAAATATGAAGCAAAAGGGAACCAGAACTTGAAGATTTGGAAAATCATCAGTCTATTCAGCTTGCAAAAGACACTAAAACTGGGAAGTTTGCTGTCAGGAAAGTCTTGTTGCAGAGAGAAAGGAGGGTATGACTGGACAACATTTTGCTAGGACCTTAAAGGAACAAAAAGTCACAGTATCGGGTCACACAGAGTTCTTTTAAGAGACTGAGCCTGTGACTCATGTATCCCTTCAGCCATCTCAGAAGAAGCCAAAAATGGAGATAATGTTATCTAGGGAAGATGATGGGGGAGCCTGGTGGGCTGCCGTCTATGGGGTTGCACAGAGTCGGACACGACTGAAACAACTTAGCAGGAGGGAAGATGCGTGGAAGAGCCAGGTCTATCGGAGTGAGTCCCTGTGATGTGCACAGGAGAACCACAAGGTTGTTAAGAATTTTATACCAACAGAAAGAGCCATCTTAGCCTGAAAGGGGCAGATAAAGGACAGGATGAAAGAAGGATGTCAGGCCCCTAAGATTCTGTAGGCAGGAAACAGACTGATAAAACTCCCCAGTTTTAAACACACGCTACCCTTCATGATAAAGGAAGGATAACTCTGAAGACAGAGCCTTGAGTCCAGAGATTGGAGCCACAAGACCAAAGGGCAGAGCAGAGAGCTACAGAAAATTACTCATAGGTCTTGAAATCTAATGAGGTTTGCCTGGTTGGATTTTGAAATGGCTTGGAACTAGTGATTTCTTTCCCCCCCCCCTTTTATTTTCTCCCTTTGGGACAGAAATGTCTATCTGGTATCTGTGCTTGTCTCCCCACCTCCTCACTGTATTTGGGGAGCAGATAACATGCTTTCTTATTTCACAGGTCCACAGGTAGACAGGGATGTTTTTCCCCAGGACAGATCATACCCAGAGTCTCATCCACACCTGAGAAGCTCAATTTAGATGACTTAGATCATGAGACTTGGAACTTCTGAACTGGTGATAGTTAGATGAGATTTGGGGCTTGGAGTTGGTGCTATATAATGTTTGGTACTTTGGTGATATTGAGATGGGGTAAACGCATTTTGCATGCAAGATTAATATGAATCTTTGGAAGTCAAAGGGTAGATTGTGGTAGGCAAAATGTTGGCCCCCAAAGATGTCCATGTCCCAATCTCTGAAACCTGCAAACATGTCACTTAACATGAATTACCACGTGCAGTTGTGATTAAGTAAAAGCTCTTCTGATGGGAATTTCATCCCGTTATCCATGTGGGCTCAATGCAACCACAAGGATCCTTATAAGAGGAAAATTGGAAGGTCAGAGTCGGAGATATGTCAAATGAATCAGAGATCGATGTCAGGGAAAGCATGAGCCAAGGAATCGGGCAGCCTCTAAAATCTGGAAAGGGAAGGAAATGGATTCTTCTCCAGAGCCTCCAGAAGTTACACAGCCCTGCCGATACCTTGATTTTATCCCTTTGAGACAAATTTTGAACTTCTAACCTCTAGAACGGTAGGATGACCAACGTGTCTTGTTTGTTCTAAGACACTAAGATTGTGCTAATTTATTACAACAGCAATAGGAAGCTGATACAACCCTTAAACATTTCATATTTTTACCCTATTGTAAATAGAAATTTTACAGTTCAATTTCTACTTGTTTGTGTCTAGTTGGCAGGAAAAAAATAATTTTTATATATTGTTCTTGCATCACGTAACCTAATTAAACTCAACTGTTAGCTCCAGTAGCTCTTTTTTAGATTCCACAAGACTTTCTGCAGACACAAAGATGTTGTTTAAGAACAAACACAGTTTAGCTTTTTCCTTTCCAATCAGGATGCCCTTTATTCTTTTTCTTGTCTTTTGGCACTGACTAGAATTATATAACTGGCTACAAATGTTGAATGGAAGTGGTGAGAGTGAACATCTTGACTTGTTTTTGAACTTAGGAAGGAAAAAGTTCTGTCTTTAGCATTGAGTATGACGCTAGCTATAGGTTTTCCACAGATGACTTTATCAGATGAGGAAGTTTTTTTCCTAAGTTTCTGAGAGTTTTAGTCAGGAACAGATACAGGATCTTGAATTCGGCTTTTTTTTTAATCCATTAATATGGTCATGTCTTATGTAACCTACTGGTAGAATGAATTACAATTACAGATTCTCAACTTTTAAAAACCTTGCATTCCTAGGAAAAGCCACTTAAGATTATGATGTATTATTTTTGTTGTTGTTGTCCAGTCGCTCAGTCATGTCCAACTCTTTGAAACCCCATGGACTGACACACACCAGGCTTCCCTGTCCTTCACTATCTGATGGAGTTTGCTCAAACGCATGTCAATTGAGTCAATGATGCCATCCAGCCATCTCATCCTCTGTCACCCTCTTCTCCTCCTTCCCTCAATCCTTCCCAGCATCAGGGTCTTTTCTAATGAGTTGGCTCTTTGTATCAAAGTATTGGAGCTTCAGTTTCAGCATCAGTCCTTCCAATGAGTATTCAGGGTTGATTTCCTTTAGGAAATCTTTTTGGTATATTGTTAAAATCAATTTGATATAATATTGGTAATTTTTGAATATATGAGGATATTGATCTATAGTTTTCTTTTCCTCATTTTTAATCAAGTTCTGCATTGAGATTTCACATTGGTGATGCAAAATGATGGTGGGCAGCCTCCCAAGGTATGACACATTGAGCTTTTACAAGAGGTCCATAGCCATCAGGACTCTTCATTCTGAAAAAAACTTGAAACTGGAAGAATTGTCACAAAAATTTATCTTTTGATCCTCAGTCCAAGTGAAGACAGCAGGTGAACCTTCCCACCAAGGCAGCATCAGGGGCTATTCTAACATTCTTGTAGGCTCATGGAATTTGGAGACTTAGGATTTAGACTGAAATAAGTATATCTTGCTTCATGATAGAAAGAAGTTACTTAAAATACCCTGGGACATCTCCGTGTCTCTTGGTCTCAGAGTGAACTCACATCCCATCAGTGGCTCTTTCATATGGCCAAACACATAACAGCTTGAAAGGATGAGTATGTTCACTACTGTCTCCCCCCATCCTTCATCCCCTGGCTTTACTTAGAAAGGAAAAGAAAACACACATCTGAAAAAGTACAGTTATAGTTACTATTTCCTAAAAAAAACTTACTCTCACTTTAGGGCTATCTCAAAACTTTACAAAAGAGAGATAATCTCCATGGCACATAGTAGGTACTCAATAAATATTTGTTAAGTAAATTAGAAAATAGATACATGAGTAAACGAACAAAAATCACCCACTTGGTGAGGGACCGGTGTCAGTCCATGAATTTTCCAAGGGAGCCATGAATAGGTTCAGAGAATCTGTAACACCCACCCCATGCCTGACAAAAACAAAAAAAAAAACAAAAAAAAAACCTAGCCTGCAAATGAGGTTACATGCATACGTGCAGTTTTTAAATTCTCAGTGTGGTCTATGACCCAGAAAAGATTAATAATCATTTCCTTAAGGCCTCCAAAAACGCTAATGACTGAAACATAAACAATATGAATTTGCTTCCCATGGCCAAGTTCCTGGCTTTTAAGGATGGTCAGACTCTCAGGACAGCCTTGGTGTCTGCAGAAGGGACCCTCCCCCCATCGCTGAGCCCCACAGCAGAGCTTCATTTATCGCATCTCCAAGTGCACAGTTAACTTCCCAGGCAGCAGACCCCAATGAAGCAAACGATTATGGATCCATTAGAGCCTTGCAGAGGCCATTAGTCCTCCCCACAGCCGGCCGCTGAGAGCACGTGGGGTTTTCCCAAGGAAGGGACTGAGCCTGGAGACAAGCGTTCATTCCCTTCAGAGCACTCCAGCCCCCAGAGGTCTCACCTTCCCAGGGCTGTGGGGGTCAAGCCCCCAGGGGTCTCACGTTCCAGGGCTGCGGGGGCAGGGGGCGGGGCAGGGAAGCTTGCACGTGTCCCTGCAGGATGTCGCAGCCGAAGAAGAGGCCTGAGGAAGCACTCAGCTAAACCTTCCACCATGGGGTCTCCTTGTTAGTCACTCAGTCATGTCTGCCTCTTTGCGATCCCATAGACCGTAGCCTGCCAGGCTCCTCTGTTCATGCAGTTCTCCAGACAAGGATACTGGAGTGAGTTGCCATTTCCTCCTCCAGCGGGTCTTCCTGACCCAAGGACCACACTCACACTTCCTGCACTGCAGGCGGATTCTTTTCCACTGAGCCACCAGAGAATCTCTTAGTGCCCTTGGTGGTGGGGGTTTAGTTGCTCAGTCATCTCCAACTCTTTGCGACCCTATGGACTGCAGCCCTCCAGGTTCCTTTGTTCTTAGGATTCTCCAGGCAAGAATACTGGAGTGGGTTGCCATGCCCTCCTCCAAGGGATCTTGCCAACCAAGGGATCGAACCAGCATTTTTCATGTCTCCTTCATTGGTAGACAGGTTCTTTACCACTAGCGCCACAAGCCCTTCAAGACCCAGAACATCCTTCAAATGACCAGGCCACTCATCTGGTGTCTCCAGCCTTGTGCTGGTCACAGAAAGAGCTTCCAAACTGCCCTGTGCACAGCCCCGGGTAGCTGAGGGGCCCAGGGCCTGGCTGAAGCAGAGGCCCCATTCCTCCCAGGGGGCAGCTCGCAGGTGCTGCAGGGGCTCAGCTCAGAACAGACAACGGAAACGGTCTGGTGATTCAGCATGGAGGGAGGAGGGCCAGCCACCACTCTGCACCGGCTTAGAGACTGTTAGCTCCCAGATGGAGCCTCCATCCTGGTTTCCCAGCATGCTCTGGGTTCCAAAAAAGCAGCCCAGCTTATTGGGATGATAAAGGAAATGCTAGGGAAGGAGAGAGAAGCAGATTTAAGTACCTGCAGCGTGAAGTGTTTGGTTCATATTATTCTATTCGCCTAAAGGAAATCAACCCTGAATATCCACTGGAAGGACTGATGCTGAAGCTGAAGCTCCCATACTGTGGCCACCTGATGTAAAGACCTGACTCATTAGAAAAGACCTTGATGCTGGGAAAGATTGAAGGCAGGAGAAGGGGGCAACAGAAGATGAGATGGTTGGATGGCATCATCGACTCAAGGGACAAGAGTCTGAGCAAACTCTGGGAGATAGTGAAGGACAGGAAAGCCTCGGTGATGTGGTCCATGGGGTGGCAAAGAGTCAGACATGACTGAATGCTTGAACAACAACAATCCTATTCACCTTTCCACAACCCTGGGAAACAGGCGTTAATGTTCTTCCCGTTTTCTAGAAGAGGGGACCACCAGTCTGAGACAGGAAGATGCTTGCTGGTGGGCACATGGCCCGTGGTACCTGTGTTTAGACACAGACCTCCGAGCTAGAACACCTTGGCTCAGAGCATAAGGTGGCCTCTGCAGGGAAAGGTTCTGCCAGCGACTGGCTTCACTGCAGGGAAGCTGAGGATGTGCCAAGCTGCCCGGATCCCTCCTCGACCTGTCTCTTTGCTTTGCCTTTGGGGGAGCTGAGTTCCAGGGCTCCAGTTTCACACAGCCAGTTATGGTGTAGCCACCCCTGTGCTCTAAGGAAGGTGACTGAGGGAAGGTGTGGGGATGGCTGACTCCTTGGCCCTGGTCCCCACTATGGACTCAGAGCAGTCTCCCTCTGCCTCCATTTCCCCAACTGGAAACTGCAGGTTAAAGGAGATATTGCAGCAGCCTGTAGCCTTGGCGTGCCACGATCCTCCTTCAGTCTAAAAGGTTGTTGGCTCTGAACCCAATCAGGATAAATCAATTTCAGATGATGCTCATCTCTCTGCGGCTCTGTTCTGCCCCATCCATGTCCCATTTTCCTGTCATCATCTGAAGGAACCACTCACTGAATTCCCAAGAAGGCCAGTATGTCAAGAAAGGGGAAACAGCAAAAACCAATCTTAACAAAATGTATTGATATCTGAGCTCCCAATAAAATGTCATCTCCTTCCCACTGGCAGACTTTATCATTTTTTATTTAACCCCAGGGCAGTCGAGGATGTGGTTAGGAGCTCACTTCTGCCCCAGGTAGAGAATCACAAGAGCCCTGCCACGGGGAGCCCCCAGGAGGGTGGAGTGCCCTCCACAGGCTAATAATAAGCAACAAGCAAGATACTAAGGGGGCTTCCCAGGTAGCTCAGCCGGTAAAGAATCCGCCTGCAATGCAGGAGACCCAGGTTCGATTCCTGAGTCAGAAAGCTCCCCTAGAGAAGGGATAGGCTACCCACTCCAGTATTCTTGGGCTCCCTTGGTGGCTCAGATGGTAAAGAATCTGCCTGCAATGTAGAAGACCTGGGTTCGATCTCTGGGTTGGGAAGATCCCCTGGAGAAGGGCATGGCAACCCACTCTAGTATTCTAGCCTGGAGAATCCCCATGGAGAGATGAGCCTGATGGGCTACGGTCCATGGGGCCACAAAGAGTCGGACATGACTGAGCAACTATGCACATAGATACTATACTAAGAGCCTTATTTGTATCAGTTCATTTAATCCTTATCAAACAGCACTATGAGGAGAGAATACCATCATAATCCCTGTTCCACAGATGAGAAGACGAAGACACAGAGCTATCGAATGACTTACTCAAATCATTATGCAACTAATAAGTAGCAGATTTGACTTTGTGCCTGGAATCTGGCCTAATTACCATGTTACAATGGTGCCTCTCAGTGGAGATTCTATGACTCAGGACTCCACTGGAAGGAAGTGATAGAGATGCAAACAAGCAAGCTCTAGCATAAAGGATAGAATTAAAAATACCTTGGATAATGAAAACTCCAAGGTGTATGTTTCAGGCACAGCTGGATCCAGGTGCTCAGGTGATGTGTGGAATTCACCTCCGTCCATCACCCACTCTGTTTTTCCCCAGGTAGGCTCTGTTCTCAAGCAGACTCCTGCACAAGTAACAAAGAAGGTCCCAGCACTTTAGGCTTGGTGGTTGTTTAATCACTAAGTCATGTCTGACTCTTTGCAACCACATGGGCTCTAGCCCACCGGGCTCCTTTGTCCATGGGATTTTTCAGACAATAATACTGGAGTGGGTTGCCATTTCCTTCTAGGGGGATGTTCCTGACCCAGGGATCGAACCTGTGTCTCCTGTGTCTTCTGCATTGCAGGCAGATTCTTTACCGACTGAGCCACTTGGGGAAGCCTTTAGGCATAGGTTCTCCCAGTCTGGCAACATTCACAGAGCCAGTGATTTCTTTCAGCAAAGCTCCCAGGTTTGAGTCTTCCTGCTCGGGCTTGGACCATGCCTTCATCTCTGAACCAATCCCCGTGATTTGAGGAAGGTCTGAGTCTGAGAGTAGAAGAAGGGGGTTCCCCAAAGGAAAATTCAGAGGCCGTTCCTGAAGAATGAATAATGGTCGCTGGGCAGGTAGAAACAGCAGCAGTCCTTTCACTGTGAAAGTGCTTAGAATTCGGTCAGATAGGGGAATTACTACTACAGGAGACCCCCATGGGTGTGGCATCTGCCACACACCCAGGCTGAGACCCCCGAGTCCACAGAGGGGTGACAGGATGTCACCACTGGCCCAACATCACCACACACTCGGCCGGTCTCAGGAGGAGCCAGGGGCAGCGTGTGTCTGTGACCCTGGGGTCTGAGTTCCCTCCCCGGTCTGCAGTCCCTGGTCGTGTGCCTTAGGGGAAAAGTGGCCTAACTGTGCTCAGCCTCAGTTTCCTCATCTGGAAAATGGGAACAACAGAACCTCGAGTATAGGATCACAGCAAGGATCGCAAGAGAAGAGGGTCTCGGTGCCTGGTGCTATCCCAGCAGACTTCAGGGGCTCGATCAATGACTTTTATTTTTTTAATGTAGGTAATCATTTTAAGATAAATCTTGGTAATTACTGTAATACTCTGCAATTTTTATATAAAGTTTTATTTTGGAATACATTTAGATTTGCCGAAAGGCTGTTTGTCAATACTGAAAACTCAACACTGGTATATTATTATGAGCTAAACTACAGACTCTATTCATATTTCACCATTTCTTTGTTTTAATTTAATTTTTTATTTTATATTGGAGTATAATTGATTTACAGTGTTGTGTAGTTTCGGGTGTACGGCAGAGTGATTCAGTTATACATATACATGTTTCTGGGGTTTTTTTCAGATTCTTTTCTCATATAGGTTGTTACAGAATATTGAGTAGAGTTCCCTGTGCTACATCCTTGTTGATTATTTTATATATAGCAGTGTGTACGTGCAGATATGCAGATGACACCACCCTTGTGGCAGAAAGCGAAGAGAAACTGAAGAGCCTCTTGATGAAGGTGAAAGAGAAGAGTGAAAAAGCTGGTTTAAAACTCAACATTCAGAAAATTAAGATCATGGCATCTGGTCCCATCACTTCATGGCAAATAGATGGGGAAACAATGAAAGACTTTATTTTCTTGGGCTCCAAAATCACTGTAGATGGTGACTAAAGCCATGAAATTAAAAGACACTTGCTCCTTGGAAGAAAAGCTATGACAAATCTAGACAGTATATTAGAAATCAGAGACATCACTTTGCTGACAAAGGTCCATATAGTCAAAAGCTATGATTTTTCCAGTAGTCTTATATGGATATGAGAGTTGGACCATAAAGAAGGCTGAGCATTGAAGAATTGGTGCTTTTGAACTGTGGTGTTGGAGAAGACTCTTGAGCGTCCCTTGGACTGCAAGGAGATCAAACCACTCAATCCTAAAGGAAATCAATGTTAATATTCATTGGAAGGACTGATGCTGAAGCTGAAGCTCCTATACTTTGGCCACCTGATGCAAAGAGCTGACTCGGAAAAGACCCTGATGCTGGGAAAGATAGAAGGTAGGAGGAAAAGGGGACGACAGAAGATGAGATGGTTAGATGGCATCACCCAGTCAATGGACATATGAGTTTAAGCAAGCTCCAGGAGATGGTGAAGGACAGGGAAGCCTGGCGTGCTACAGTCCATGGGGTTGCAGAGAGTCAGACATGACAGCGACTGAACAACAAGTGTATATACATTAATCCCAAACTCCTAATTATCCCTCTCCCTACATGTTTCCCCTTTGGTAACCATAAATTTGTTTCTGAATCTGTGAGTCTGTTTCTGTTTTGTATCATTTTTTTTAGATTCCATGTACAAGTGATATCAATTAACAATTAAGAGCTCACCTGCCAGCCGGTACCCTCGCTCTTGGAAGGCCCTTTGGGTGTCTGGACTTCTGAGGACCAGAAGACTTCAGGAAAGCAATTCCTCTTTGCTTTAGCTGTTGGCAGACTTTAATGGAAAAAAAATTAAATAAAAGCCAATACTGGGACTTTCTTACATCTTTTCCAAGGCACTTGACTCATCAGGGTTGCACAGGCAAAGAGAGCCATTCCTGCCAAAGGCAGTGGATAGCAAAGGTTAGTTCGAGAGTCCCAGAGACCCGGGGCCTGGGATGCACCCCTGCTTCCAGGTCCCCCTGAGACCCTTCTGAGAGGGGGTGGGGGAGACTCCGCTGTGACTGCAGAAGTACTTTGTCACCTGTAACGCTGTCAGGGAGGTGTGGCTCCCAAAGAGGGCACCACAGAACCCACAGCCCTTGGGGACTCACAGGAGTGCGGTGCCTCCTGGGGGACTTGAGCTCTGGAGAAAATGTGGCACCAAAATGTGAAGAAAGCCTCCCTCTGTGCAAAATGTGAACTAATGCAAATTTCCCCTTTCAAATGTTGCAAATGTGTCACGAATTGCATAATTGCCAATCTGCTACTGAATGAGTCATAAACTGGGCTTTCTGTCCTGCCTGCGTCCACACCACCAGAGCTCACACATAGTCACGGCCGCCCTCCGTCCATGCTGCAGGAAGTCAGCCCTGAAATATTCAGGTTGTGGGTGTCACAGTAGCTTAGAGTGGACCCTGTGCATGAAAGCTAATCTCCTGACTTGGGAACAAGTGGCTGTGCTCAAGCCTATTCTCAGCCTGTACCAGGCACCCCATAAAACATTGTGGGGAGGAGCAGAGGGGGATGATGGTTTAAATCGGGGATCCCAGGCCAAAGCCTACCCTCTTCCTGTCCATAAATAAAACATTATTGGAACATTGATTTAGATATTGTCTATGGTTTCTTCAGGGTTTCCCTGGTGGCCCATCAGTAAAGAATCCGCCTGCCAATGTAGGAGACACAAGTTCAAACCCTGGGTCAGGAAGATCCTCTGGAGGAGGAAATGGCAACCCACTCCAGTATTCTTGCCTGGGGAATCCCATGGACAGAGGAGCCTGGCGGGTACAGTCCATGGGGTCGCAAAAGAGTCGGACACAACTGAGCGTATGACAGCAACATTAGTGGCTTCTTCAACACGACAGTAGTTGGGTGGAGTCGTGGTGACAGAAGCAGAGAGCTTGCAAGAAGTCTCAAATATTTACCACCTTGATCCCTCCAAAAAACTTGGCTGAGCCGTGGTTTAAATAAAGTTAAGCATGCTTTGTTCTTGCAGGCCTTCTCAGGGTCTTAAAAGTGTTGTTAGACAATGTGAATTGCTGCACAGGGGATTTCCTGGATTCATTGAATGGAGACCTTCTCCTGGGGTCCATAACCACACTGGCCACACCGTGGCCTAAGAACAGCGTCCTGGACTAGGGTTAGGAGGATATCACCATGCGTCCCCCCAGTGTCCAGGGGACCAAGAGGAGGCTTCTGAGATTCCTGAACTTGCATATCTATCCATCCTGCCTCCCCCGACCATGAACTCAAGGACACCTCTGTCTGTGTACCCCCAAATGTCAGCTCCACTCATGGCAGCCAGGAGGAGAGTGAAACTCAAGGCAGGAGAGGAAGGCAGTTGGCTTGGAATGCCCGCAGCAGCGCCCTGGGAAGGAATCCTTACCCGGTGCGTGCCATGTGTGCTTAGCCACTCAGTCGTGTCCGACTCTTGTGACCCCATAGACTGTACCCACCAGGCTCCTCTGTCCATGGGATTCTCCAGGCAAGAATACTGGAGTGGGTTGCCATTTCCTTCTCCAGGGGATCTTCCCAACCCAGGGATCAAACCCAGGGATCAAACCCAGGTCTCCCGCATTGCAGGCAGACGCTTTACCCTCTGAGCCACCAGGGAAGCCTCAAACCTGAGTTGCTGCTCCTTCAAATAAGCAAAGGAGGCCAAGAGACTCTGGCCCTCGACCACTGCTTGCCCACCCAGGGCCTTGGCCCTGTCTTTCCCAGCCCTGAGGCCCTGAGCTGGCAGACTTGGCAAGTGGAAGCAGCTGCTCTATCCTCCAGCCTTAGACCTCAGGCACATCCAACCACGCACGCCACACCCTGTGCAACCACTGTTCACATCCCTGCTGCAGGCTGGGGCAGCATGGCAGGAGTGCCCACTTGCACCGGGCACAGGATCAGGAAAATTCAACCTCCAGCCTAGAAGGCTCACTGGCCAAGTTGAAAGGAATCATGGGAAGATCTGGTGAAGAGCTATGAAGGAGGGGCAATCCAGGAAGGCTTCCTGGATGGAGTGGCTCCTGAGATGTCCCTGCATACAGGGTGCTGACCAGGGAGACTCCCAGGGCAGAAAGACCTATCAGAGAGCAGGACAAGCTGCCCAGGGCAGGGAGCAGCAAGCCCAGAGCATTTCGGGAGCGTTTTATTCCACATCTGCTTGAAGGCAGCCTTGTGCGTGGGCTTCCCAGGTGGCACTGGTGGTAAAGAGCCTGCCTGCAATGCAGGAGACATAAGAGACGCAGGTTGGATCCCTGGGTCAGGAAGAACCCCCGGAGGAGGAAATGGCAACCCACTCCCAGTATTCTTGCCCAGGAAATCCCATGGGCCGGGGAGCCTGGTGGGCTACAGTCCACGGGGTCACGAAGAGTCAACACAACTGCACGACTTTCACGTTCACACTTCTTTCTCGTGCACGCTGAGAGAGCCTCTGCTGGGCGGCCTGGCTGGGGACGGTGGCTGGAGAGTGGCAAAGGCCCAGAATGGGGGCTACTGGCGGCAGAGAGGGCTGTGACGACACCTGAGCCGGGCAGCGGCGTGACCAGAGCTGGCTGCTCGTGTGAAACTTCCTGATTCAGCCCACAGCGGGTGTGGATAGTCGTGGCAACAGTAAAGTGCCCGCCGCCGTGTGTGTACACACAGTGTCCCAGCGAATGGGAAGTGCTGTGTGCCGTTCGGTCCTGGCCTCCCGATGCCTCCGTGAGGCAGGAGTGACATGTCCCCGCTTTCCTAAAGAACAGGCTCAGAGAGGCTAAGTAACTCACCCAAGGCCAGGAAGCAGCAGGTACCAATGTCTGAATCCAGACTCTTGACTGCTTTTTCCTAACCTCTTCCTGGGAGGAGACAAAAGACCCAGCACATGGACTGTGAGCTGTGCTCTGATGCTGTTGCTGAATCATTTCCTCCGGACGGCCCCAGCGCATGCCGAATCACACCATCGCAAAGGCCCCAGCCAGCGCCGGCTGCAGTGGTCTTCTGGATGACGCTCCTTGGGCGGACTGGGGGTCTCCAGGGACCCACCAATATCAGCCGGTCTCAATCCCTACGGCATGCTGCAGAGCCTGGCACATAGGAAGCATATCAGCAAATGATTGCTGAATGAACCATTGAAAGGTGTTTGGAAGTGACTAAAAAATACACGCCCTGATCATGAGCTTTCCTCTTTAATCACGTGAAAAGACAAAATGAAGCTCTCCAAATATTTGCACGAGCATAATCCATCTTGAAGTTGAAATATGTTCCCCCAAATGACCCACCCTGTCTGGTGTCAAAGACTTCTGCTTCAAGATGGAGCAAGTCAAATCCTGACAGCCAGAAGAGATAGATGTTCAGAGAGACAGCAGCCAACCCCTGACGGCCCTCCTGGCCCCAGAGAGGAGGCAGGAGGGGAGGACCTGAGTCTCTCCCTGGGGCTCATGGGGCTGGCATGGTGGCACCAGCTGCTTGAGTTTCCCCATGAACTGAAGATTCTTTCTGCTAACCCAGGAATCTGATGCAATAAATCTCACAGTGGTTGATGGTTCTGCTACTCTGAGTGTGGGCTTATTGGTCAAGGATTAAGCATCTTATTTAAGGTGATCTAATGACATTTCTGGAGAGAAAGAAAGAAAGAAGAATGGGGGGGCACACAGCCCCCTGTCCCCCTGGAGGACAGGTTCATGGGGGATTTAGGTTCCAGGAAACAAAAAGGCTGCCAGGGACTGTTGGCTGCCCCTCAATTCACCCCCAAGATGGGGCCGCTGGGTCTAGCTGGGCTAGCAATGGCAGGAAGGAGAGGACAGGTGTACAAGGATGGGCAGGTCAGCTGAGGCCCCAGCTTTCAGGGTGTGGGAGATGCTGGGGGTGGGGTAGACAATACGCCAAGGACAGGAGGCAAGGGGAGGTGTTCCCTTGCTAAAATCTAGCCAGGGGTGGTGGCATCTGTGACCTTCCTTTGGTGCCCACCTGTGGCCCACCACCCATTGCTCGGGTCATACCTGTCAGTCTCCCTTCTTTCCTACAGGTCCCTCTGGGGCAGGAGCTGGGTCTGGAATTCTTTTTCTCTCTCCCACGCCCCTCCCAGAATCTGAATGGAAAGGGTGCTTAGAAAAGGCTTTGAATGGAATAGTCATTGGTTTCGGATTGAAAAGACCTGGTACAAAGCCAGAAAGTGGCTATTTGGGGGGACTGAAGTGGGCTTTACCCTGAGGTGTCTACGAGCACACACTGCAGAGCAAGATGGCCTGGATTCAGATTCTAGATCTGCCACCAGCTGACCTGTGACCTTCACTTAACCTCATGTGCAAAATGAGAAGAGTAGCAAAACCCACCTTGCAATGCTGTGGTGAGGCCATTCACATAAATGGCCACTTTTGTGCCTAGTTCACTGTCGTAAGGGCTTCCCTGGTGGCTCAGCTGGTAAAGAATCCGCCTGCAAAGCAAGAGACCTGGGTTCCATCCCTGGGTTGGAAAGATGCCCTGGAGAAGGGATAGGCTACCCACTCCAGTATTCTGGCCTGGAGAATTCCAGGGACTGTATAAGTCCATGGGGTCACAATGAGTTGGACACGACTGAGTGACCTTCACTTCACTCACACCTCATAAAGGCTACAGCCCATCTCTCTTTCTGCAATCTCTGCTGATGTTTCCTCTGCTTAAAGCAGAAAAAAAATACACACAAGTGTCCAATAATACCTGGGCCAGGGAACTTGTGTAGTTATCTTGGGCTATCAGAGAAAATTAAATGGAGGTGGCAAGCACTTTCCACAGAGGACACTCACTTCCACCCTCCAGGGCTGTGCTTTGTGCTTGAGTTTATTCTAAGCCATGCAGACTCCTTTAAGACCTCCCATTTTGCCTCCTATTCTGTCAATAAATGTCAGGAGTTCACACAATGGGCAGCCCCAGCTGACCTTCTGACCGGCTCCCCGCCCCGGCGACTCACAGACAGGGTGTGGGTCCCAGACTTCGGGACCTGGTATGACGTCCAAGATCTCAGGGGACTTTAAGTCCGTTTGTACCGGTGACGCTGCTTCCTCTGCAAAGAGATTGCCATCCAGACCTAACAGGACCCCTCCAGACTCAGAATTCTATTAAGCAGATAAACAGGTAGTGTGGAGTTTCTTCTAAAATGCATATAAATAATGTCCCCTGAGTAAAGACGCTATGCATCCCCGGTAAACCTGCACCATCGCGCCCCTGCCCCTGGCAGCCTGGTCTCCTGGTTCAGTGCCCTGCGGGTGTCCCTGATGCCTAGTCAAGAGCATCTCAGATATTGACACATCTGCTCCCCGTGATAACCCGGGAGGGCAGATGCCCAGAGCACCCTTCTTTTGCAGATGATGAAACTGACGCCCGGAAAAGCAAAGAGGCTTGCCCAAGGCCAAGCCAGGCCCCCCTCCCCCCACGACTTCTCTCTCCAGAAAGGCTGGGCTATTGATCGCTGGTAAAGGGAGGGTCTACCAGGCTTCGGCCAGAGGGGCTAAGTCCATGTCCACCTGCAGGGCCCTCAGGAAAGGGCATGTGGCTCTCACACCTCCCCTCTGTGACCCTGATCTATCCTGCTTGACAGTGCAGGGGCCGCCCCCCTCAAGAGCTGATCTGGAAAAGAGCTAACCTGGACAGTGAGAGGGGCCGGGGCTTGCAACGGAACAAGGAAGGAGGCCTCCCCCTCACAGGATGCCGGAGTTTGCAAACACCAATACAGGATGCCTGGTGAAATTTGCACTTCAGATAACATATAAATTTTTAACCTAAGTACGTCAATGCAGTATTGGAATTATAGCTCTACCGAGAAAGTATTCATAGCTGACCTGAAATTCACACGTAACCTGGTGTCCTTGATGTTTTCTGGCAGCCCTACCCCGCATCCCCACTACTCCCAGTAGTACTGGTGCAAGTTCAGGGTGGAATCTGGGGCCTAAACTCTCACTTTTTCCGACCTTAGGTCACGGTGACTGAATATAATCCCATGGGAGGATGGGCAGGGAAGAAAGTCATGGCTTTCTGAATATTATCATCAGATCGGAGAACGTGTCCTAGATTCGGAGCAGAGCAACCTGGGTCGATGGTGGCTTCTGTCCCCAGCAGTGTGACCCGAGCACATCTCTTAATGTCCAAGCCTTGGTTTCCTTTCCTGCAATTTGGGGCTGATGATGAACCTGCCCTACCTGCTGCCAGACTGCTTGAGGAAGGACCCTACAGTTCATAAAGAAGTGATCCAGCAAAGCTGAAGTCCTGGCGAGTCCTGCTGTGTTACAATTTATTCGTGTCACTTCACTAACAATAAATGAACAGTTTGATTCATTGCTGACTCCGAGGTTCTTCCCTAGCTTTCTCCACCAGCCTCGTTTTCTGCCTGTACAGAGTTCACGGAGACGCTCTGTTCTGGAGGTGGTTAAAGACGAAGCGAAGCCGTCGCAAATGTGATTTACATCCCTAATTCCATTTGAAACGACTTCGGCAGTAAATAAACCACTCTCTTTGATTCTTTTAACTCAGCAAATTTCAGCAGCAAGTGACACGTTGGAATCAGCAGTCTGCTCCCTCTTGCTCGGTTGGCCCAGGTGTGTCCACAGTGAAGGGATGCTGAGGCCTGGCCCAGTGCCAGGCTGCCGGCCTCTGCAAGAATCGGGACTTCCCCCTGCCACCTGCTTCAGTCCCTGGCTCCGTGGGGCAGTGACCCAGACCTGCACGAGGCCTGCCCCTGGTGTCTGCCTCCCTCGGTTCCTCTGTGCTTGCAGGGCGCCAAAGGAGGTTTCACTGTGTTGAGTCTATGAATTGATGTCAGATGTTCAAGAAGGACAGGGAGGTTTGGGCAGAGATGCCAGCCGAGGCAGAATTCCAGGACTGGCATGCGGATCAAGGGTCTTGCCCTTGAGCCTGAAGCAGTTACCCAGGGATCCTTGCTGGGTTGGGGATACTGTGAATTCACGGCAACAGGTAAGCATGGAGCCTTGGAGTCAGCCCAGGTCAGCTCCCTGCTAATCAGAGAGGCCAGGGAGCTCCTGAGTTCCTGGAGCTCTGGATAATGGGAATGATACAGGCATGCAACTCTAAGCTGACATGAAAATGACCTCATGGCATCTGTGTCCATCACCGTGTAAAGCACTTAGCAAGGGCCTGGCAGCTGTCAGCTCAATGCAACAGACAGGGAGGACTTCTTACCAGTGGGTAGGACACGGAGTTCAGAGAAGCTACGCACTTCCTGACACCCAGAGACCCACACAGCCTGACACCCAGACACACATACACACACACACACACACACACACTGACAGAGGGCTTGGGGTGAGGCCCTGACACATAGATGTCACAAGCAGATCAGGTGACTCTAGCCACAAGGAAGGCTGAGGCACCACCCTAAGGGAAACCAGGCTCCCCAGCCCTTGGCAGCATCAGAAACACCTGGAAAGCTGGTTATACCACAGCTGGGGCCCCAGCATCTGCATTTCTAACAAAAGCCCAGGAGATACCTGAGGCTGCTGGGCAGGGACCAACCCCCCTTTAGTGGGGGGATTGCTGCCACTGTCCAGGGACATGCAGAGCTCTTTGAAGAGAGGCCAGAGGTGGTGATGTTTGGGGGAGGGAAGCAGACATTGGCCACCAGGAGCTCCTCCACCTCCTGGGCACCTCAAGCCAGTGAGCACAGGTCCCTCCCACCCTGCAGGTGCAAAATGATCGAGAAGCACACATCTTCTCTGATGCCAACTCCAACCAGTTTATGATCATAATTAGGTGCAGACCAATGGTTCTCAGTCTTGGCTGCACACTGGAATCCCTCAGGGAGCTGTGACATATACTGATAACTGGCTTTCACCCCCCAGACCTTCTGATTTAGTGAACTGGGTGCAGCCTGAGCATGGAGACTTTTAAAATTCCCCAGAAGATTCTAAGGTACAGCTAAGGTTAAGAACTGATGATATAGAGATTTCCCTGATGGTCCAGTGGTTAAGATCCCATGCTTCCACTACAGGGGACGATTCCTGATTGGAAAACTAAAATCCCACCAGCCCCACATGGTGGTCAAAAATTAATTAAAAAAAAAAAAGTGTGTGCTCGATTTACTTTAAAAAAAAAAAACAACTGCTGGTATAGACCAACGGCTTACAATGTGGCTGCACATGAAAATCACTGGGGATTTTTAAAAACACCTTTTATCCAGGGTCCTGCCTCAAAACCTATCAAATCATAATCCGTGCGGGTGGGGCCCAGATGACAGCATAGATCCTTCTTGACACCTCCCCCAGATGATCGTGTAGCCAGGATAGAGATACAGTGTGCACAGGTCTAGCTCTCACTCAAAACAGGACATCATGGGGCATGCTCAAAATCGTAATCTAATTTTCGGTTTGTAGATGATCTTTGTCCTAGAAATGTACAAATCACATCTGTTGGGTTTTTATAGAATACATCTCAAGGCACTTTCCAATTTTAAAACCAATACGTGAGTGCAAAATATGAATAATTTAAGTATCAATTTCATGCACATAATAGATCCTCAATAAATATTCATTGAACGAACTAATCAGTCAACCAATCAATACAGTCCTAGTTCCAGGGCTGCCCTAAATACTTCTATATCCCCCCTAAACTGTGAACTCCCTGAGGGCAGGCCTGGGACCCCCAACCCCTAAGCAAGGGCATTTGATGAATGAAGCCATGAATCTGCAACCAAAGCTAAAGAGTCCTAAATGTTTCTGGTTGTCTCCCTATTTTCCAGGTGTGCAATGAATTTCCAGATGAATAGGGAATGCAACTATGCCATTTTTGTTGAAAGGATGATGATGTCACAATTTAATTATGGAGAAATTATTGGTTATTATGCTTTTTGGAGGCCTGGGGAGAAGCCCAGAGGTGGATTTTGATTTAACAAGAAGCTAAAGGCTCACAGCCCAGACGCGCATGGACTCAGGTCAGGCGTCCAGCACTGATCCCCGCCCTGTCCCGCACAAGGCAGGGGCCCAGCGCTTCCTCAGCAGCCCTCACTGGGGACCCGTTCTCTGTTCCACGGCTGGTGGAGGGTGGATGGTGGAACCATGGCCTGTGCAGCTCCCCATCTTATGACCTCAGCTGATTTTCCCCCTTAATTGTAAGAATATTCCCTCCCCAGAGCCTCCCACCAGCATGGAGCTGCAGCCCTATACAGAGAAAGGGCTCTCAGTCAAACATCCAGATGTTCCAGCTCCTGAACCATCACCGACTAGCTGTGTGACTAGGGCAAATCACTGAGCCTCTCTGAGCTCCAGTGCCCCCGCCTATAAGATGACATCGATGCAGTACCCACCCTAAAGGTCACTGTGAGATGAAGACGGAATGATGCCTGCAGAGCCTGCCCACCAGGCCTGGCGTGGAAAAGGGATGAGGATGTGACAGGTGACAGCACAGAGGTTGAGCCCTTAGATCCCAGGGCTGCCTCTTAGTCACTGTGCCACTTGGAGCAGGTCACTCACCTTGGCAAGACTCAGTTTTTGCATCTGTAAAATGGGACCAATAGCAGAGCTCATCATAAGATCACTGAGATGTGCCAGTGCCGTGAAGGACAAGTCGTGGTCACTGGTTTGAACAGAACACTCAGTATTCATTGCCAGAATTATTTCCACTTCTTAGCATTATGGTGATTAACAAGTGCCATTTTTTATAATAATAAAGAGTTGACTTTTCCCCCAGCAAGGATATGGTCATGGTTTGTGTGCTGACAGCACCCCAGAGATTTACAAACACCTCTCCCCTACCCATGCTGGCCCCACTGAAACTCCAATGTCACTGTTATCTAATCAGGGTAAAGCACTTGCTTCAAATGAGAAGGGCAGAGGTAGGAGTTTCCTGTCACAGGCCTGCGTCCACCCTCAAGCGAACTGCCGCCACCAAGGCTGGAGGAAGGAAAAATTCAGGTCCTCAGGTGGGATGACAGACCCTTTTCCCACTTACAACCTTGGCCACCTCAGCAACCAAACATCTCATTGCTGCAAGTCCAGAGGGGGAGTGAGGGTCCATGCGCAGCCTTCCTCTGGAACCATCCCAGCCCCCGCCTTCTCCTTCCACACCCTGAAAGCAACATGTGGGCCAGGTGGGAACATGTGCCCAGGACAAGGTCTAGGTCAGGGTGACAGAGACCAGACCAGCTCCAGCCCTGGCTGGACACAAGGCTCCTTCCCAAGTGCACACACGAATCCTGCTACAGACAAGAGAGAGGAAGACGAAACAATCCTTGGCAAAGTGTGACACCCTCAGGACTTCCCAGGAGTTCCTGTGGTTAGGACCCTGCACTTCCACTGCAGGGCCGTGGGTTCAATCCCTGGTCAGGGAGCTCAGATCCCAAAGCCCCACTGGTGGTTTAGTCACTAAGTCATGTCCGACTCTTGCGACTCTACAGACTGTAGCCTGCCAGGCTCCTCTGTCCATGGGATTTTCCAGGCCAGGATATTGGAGAGGGTTTCCATTTCCTTCTCCAGGGGATCTTCCAGACCCAGGGATCAAACCTGAGTCTCCTTAATTGCAGGCGGATTCTTTACCAACTAAGCCACCAGGGAAGTCTTTATCAGAAGCCCCATGGTGTGGCCAAAAAAAAGTGTGACATCCTCCAGCAACCCACGTGCACCCAGGTGGCAATGTCCTTGAACAAAGGCCAGAGGGCCCCCTTCTTCCAGTCTACTGTGTGGACAGGATCAGCCTTTATCTGCAGTCAGGACGATGGGGCAGTGCAGCTGTTCCACAAATCATGACTTTCCTCAAGCAGCCAAGACCAGCCTCCCTGGGCCCCAGGCGTCCCAGAGCGCACAGCCCAGGAGGATCGCAGGAAGGAGAAAGGTTGGCCGCATGAGTCTGACAGCACGGGCTCCATGGGCTGAGCTTGGCTCAGTGAGGTCTCTGATGACTTCGCCTCTCCATGCCTGTGAGATGCTGATGGGTAATTAATGCTGGACACCTCCATGTGCAGTGAGAATAAATAAGCCTGTGCAAACTCTAGAGTGCCGGCAGGAGCAACAATCATTACCAACCTTCCCGCTGGCCCTGGGGGAGGCCCAGCTGAGGACGATAAACTTGAATTTGGGCTCCTGGGAGCAGTAACTCAAGAGAGGCTCTCCAAAACTGTGAAATGTCTGCAGTATCTCCTGTTTGATCTTCAGAGTTCATGCAGACTCTATGTTTAATTCATAATATTTTAGTTTGTTTTAATCAAGTGGGGTTTGAAATTCGTTACCACCTTGTAGATTCATGTACCTGGTAAATCGGTGCTGAGAAAGTTGTGACTGGGGAGGTGAACCCCCAACCCACCCCCGTGCTGCCAGCAAAGGCCGCTCGGCCAAGAGAGGTGACACCCCAGGGACCTCCCAGCAGGCCCATTTGGGGGTCCTCTCCCTCCCACCCCAGTGCCCTGAGGAGTCAGGGGCTGCCTCTGGCAGGTAATCCCCACGGCCCTACCCTGGCTGCAGGCAGGAGAGATTGAATGCCTTCTAACCTAGATTAACCTGGAAACTTGGCCTCTTGGCCAAGCCTGAGGGAAGGAAACAATTTTGTGAGGGTCATCCAGGCACAGGGTCAGGAGACCATCAATTCCAGCTCGTAGGGACTTCCCTGGTGGCCCAGTGACTAAGACTCTGTACTCCCAATGCAGAGTCTCTGGGTTCGATCCCTGGTCGGGGAGCTAGATCCCACATGCCACAGCTGAGTTTGCACACTGCAATCCCACATGCCACAGCTAAGACCTGTTGAGGCCAAATAAATAAAGAAATGTAACTTCACCTCGTGTTCTCCAGAAAAGGAAGCCAATTCACTGGGTCTGTGTCATTTCTTGCTCCCCTTGTGGATGATCCCATTAAGTCTAAGCTACTCGTTAAGTCTCCTGCCCTGGCTGGGAGCCCTGGGCGGGGCTGGTCTCATGGGAGGTTATAGAAAAGGGGGGAGGCTGTTTTCACCTTGTGGGAAGGGCTCCCCAGTCCTCGTAGCCCGCGCTCCAGGTCCCAGGTCCCAAATGCACCGTAAGAACTGCTCCGGCCCCCGATGGTACTGGCTGTGGGGCAAAGCCCAACACAGGCCGGGCTGTTGGAAGAAGTCCGAGAAGGCAAGGTCAACCCGAATGCCCTCCTCCCCCAGATGCCACAACGTCTCCTATCTTTCCAGAGCTTAGATTCGGGAGCCAGACAAGCTGCGTTCAGATCCCAGCGTTTGGCCCTGGACTTGGCCCCTGGGTCTCTGTCTGGGAGGAGCTCTGGGGAAATCATCAGCCCCCTGGATTGGACCCCAGTCGCCCTCACCCACTGAGCACCTTAGAGAGCTGTGGGCAACCTCTTGCCACCAGAGGGTCTTCACAGGGAGGGGAGCATCCCGTGCCCCCTCCAAGAGCTGCTGCCAGGGCTCCCTCCTCGCGTTGGAGAATCCCAACCAGACAGCCGTGTGCACCCTTGTGAACAATGGGGCCAGCCCGCCTCCTGCACGGGTCCCAGGCCACAGACACGGGGTCCTGGGAAAGAGGCACCTTTGGCCTCCACAAGGCAAGAGCTGATCCCAGGTGTGGGTGCCAAGACGCCAGAGCTGGTAGGATTCCGATGAAGATGAATGAGCTTCCCTTCAGCTCCATAATGTTAGTCTATCACCATCATCCTCTTCATCACCACCAGCAACAGCATCACTGCAGATCCGGCATACGGACTCCATCAGAGACCAGCCTCTACTCCTGGCTCAGCCTCGAACACCTCTGGGATCCTGCTGGGCCTCCCATGTCCTCAGTCCTCTTTTCCTCTCCCAGGGATGTCTTCATAATTGTGGGGCCCCTTGTTCAAAATAAAAATGTGGGACTCCTTGTTCAAAAACCAGAGAGAAAACGTCATTCTATTTACTAAAACACAAATTTTCCTCCTACGTCTCACATATATTTCTCTGTCTCTCTCTCTCGACTTGTCATGATGTTTTTTATTTGCTCTTTAATGCTGTTCTAAGTAGAGAATAATTAAACTTTTTAAATTACCAACATGAATATTACCATTCATCACTATACTGTGCAATGCCAGTTTTAAATGCAAATGTAAGAACGCATGTGTGGGATCACTGAAATTGCACACTTAGTTATTTTGTACTTTGTGTGTGCCTAGGTAGCTGTGTCCTTAACAGAACAGTGGGGACACTGCACAAAACTCAAGTGGTTTCGTTTCAGTCCTTGACATTCTCCCCACACTCTGTCCTGGGCCTTACCGCTGAGTAAGCAAGGACAGAAAGAAAAGGGTCTGCGGTTGTCCTGTCTCTCCTTCCCCGCTGTGTCGTCACCTTCACAGAAGTGCTGGACTAACACAGGGACCTCATAACCTGGGTAATGCCACTGCAAACTGGCACTTGCCATCTGCCTCTGCAAGGACTAAATCGGGTGCGGCTGCAGCTGCTGACCTTCAACCTCCCTTAAAAAGAGTTCAGGGTGGAAAGCAGAAATGAGGCTCTCTGCACTCTGGGAGAGCTGGCAGGACAGGTCTTCAGAGATTTAGATGTTTTCGGGAGCTGATTTATGAGCCCAATTCTTGTATCTCCTCATGTCTAGAAAAGCACTAAAATCCTTCATGGTGATGACTGCTCCTCGTGACTAGCAGAAACCTCCTGCAAAAAAAAAAAACATGTGCTTGATTGCATGGACTCGCCCTTCTCCAAAATCACACATATACTGACCTTCCCCCTCCCTCTTTGGAGCAGTTTCTCAGAGCTATCGGAGATGCTGTCTCCCAGGCTATGGACTTCATTTTGCCCCAAATAAAATCTGACTCACAACTATTATGTTGTGCTTTCCTTTTAAGTCGACAGTGAGAAAGGATAAGACAGGGTCGCTTGGTCGCTCGTGTTCCTGCCTGCCAAGACATTCTGGTTTGAACAGAGAGTGTGGCCTCGTGGGGATGTCAACGCCCTTGCTCACCTGGTCCACGTGTGCTTGCTCATGGGGCTTAGAGACGGCCGTCTGCAAGTGGGGACCCAGGAAGGACGACATGAATCCCGCACAGATGTGCTCTGCTCGTGTGCATGCTCCATGGTCCCAACAGATTTCACTTAAAAAACACAAGTTCAAAGACAATAGAACTCAGGTTTCAAGATGGCAGCCGAAGAGCAGCAAGCCAAGCAGAGGCCCTTCTGAGCCTGCCTCTGCAACCGGCAGAAGGCACCTGGGCTGGCCTACCTGGGGGCTGGGGGAGGACCACGCGCAAGGAAGGTGGTGGAAATGTGATGTCAACAGAGACACGACAGCCCACGTGGGGCTGCCAGGCCCCCCCGGAAAGAGGGGCAGGCGGGGACCCTGAGCGCAGCCAGCGTCCAGGCGGACCGGCCAGGAGTGAACCACAGGAAACTGATTTTGATTCTGGATGAGCTTGAGTGACGCAAGATTCCTCTCCTTCCAGAGTCTGAACTGGCTTTAGTCCCCCGGCCAGCTCAGTATCGCGCCACATTTCTCCAGCGACAGCCATTGGGCTTTAAATCAAACGTCGCTGTTTGCAGCCTGACTGCATATGCTCCAAGGTCAAAGCCAGTTTGCTCTCCGAATCTGTGCTGACAGAAGGTGGGTTTCACTGCATGGGCTCGGACCACTGGCCCTCCTCCTCTGCAGATCTTGGAACCAGCATCCGGCGGGGCATGTCTTTGGTGACAGCTCTTCTGCTCAGCTGCTTGCTCTAAACTTGGTCACCCGTTTCCTCTGAACGAGTCAGTCCCCTCCCATCAGAGCTCAGCTAAGGAGCAAGAACACAGCAGAGAACCTTTTCCTGTGTCTGCTGAATCGGCAGATATTCTCATGTAGGACGCGATTTCATACTCTCTTCTATCCTGGAAGCAGACAGGCCCTGTGGGCACAGGAGCTGTGCTCAGATGGCACAGCACGGGAGTCTAGGCTGTGCCAAGGATCCATCCAGCTCAACAGGCGGGACAGAAGGGGCACCGGACAGAGATCCAGAGGGTCCTCCCCCAGAGCTGTGGAGTCATCCCTCCACGACGGACGCGGCCAGCTACCCAAACTCAGGCACGTTTCCTCAGCTGAAACTGGGAGCAACGAGGACCGCACGGACACCTCACAGCCTCGTGGCCCAGGGCAGGGGTGTGTCCTGATCCCACTTCCTGTGGATGTACTTCAGACACCTCACAGCCTCGTGGCCCAGGGCAGGGGTGTGTCCTATCCCCCTTCCTGTGGATGTACTCGAGGCTTAGAAAGGTGAAGTGACAAAAATGTTACTGTCTCAGCTTTCCACAGGAGGAAATTGAGGCTCGGAGAGGTTAAGCCAGCTGAGACCACCTCCACCTCTGAGGAACTCCCGAGTCCACATCCAGCTGGACTAAGTGCCAGGAACCCGTGAACTCACCCGTGCCACGGGGCATCGTGACCTTTACTGCAAAAGAGCAGCTGGGTGGCTGT
Source organism: Bos indicus x Bos taurus (assembly GCF_003369695.1). NCBI lineage: Eukaryota > Metazoa > Chordata > Mammalia > Artiodactyla > Bovidae > Bos > Bos indicus x Bos taurus. The sequence goes on along the minus strand of NC_040101.1, from coordinate 8,041,404 downwards.
CACTCGCTCCAGATACAGAGGGTGTCTCACTGGCCACGGTCATGCAGAAAACGGCAACATGGGGTGAGAAGTCCAGCCTGTCCACATGCAGTGCCCCGGTGTCCCGCCAGACTGAGACAGCGGAGCCTTTCAGCCCGTGTGATGGAGGGAGGGAGGAAGGATGGAATGAAGGAAAGAAGAAACAGGCAGATGCTACACACCCAGGGCTCCTCCTCCTTCTCCTCCAGCCCCAGAGCGGCCAGAGCTCAGACCCTGCCCCTCCTTACCCTGTCTCTGCAGGGTGGCTCTCCTCTGTGCTCCCAGCTGGGACATGGTACCCAGGCCTGCATTTCTGCCCTCCCTCCAGCCACACCTCACCTCAGCCTCCTCCATGCATCAGGGAGGTGTTCTCCCCTCTGCCCTGCTCAGCTCTCCCCCATCTCACACACACACACACACCCCTCTCTGCTTGTATGTCGGCCTCTTTGCCAACTTGATACTTTATTTTCCCACCAATTTTGCCCATCCTCCCATCCCAGACTCTCTCAAGCCTCACGTCCTTCTCTCTCATGATGCTGTAGTCTGACCTTCAGGATCACAAGCATCCTAATCCCAGCTCAGGCCTTCCCCTGCCCCAGCTCCCTGCGCGATGATGGTGCATCCTTCCTACATCAGAGGGTGGTGGGGTGTGTGCGTAAGGGCCTGGCTATTGGGGGCCCACGGGCCTGACTGTTTTGAACCTATTCATACTGATTTAAAACCAATCTGGGGCTTCCCGGGTGGCTCAGTGGTAAAGAATCTGCTTGCCAATGCAAGAGATGTGGGGTCGATCTCTGTGTCGGGAAGATCCCCTGGAGGAGGAAATGGCAACCCACTCCAGTATTCTTGCCTGGGAAATCCCATGGACAGAGGAGCCTGGCGGGCTACAGTCCATGGGGTCACAAAAGAGTCAGACATGACTTAGCAACTGCTACTGCTGCTGCTGCTGCTAAGCGGCTTCAGTCGTGTCCGACTCTGTGCAACCCCATAGACGGCAGCCTACCAGGCTCTGCCATCTATCCTGGGATTCTCCAGGCAAGAACACTGGAGTGGGTTGCCATTTCCTTCTCCAGTGCATGAAAGTGAAAAGTGAAAGTGAAGTCGCTCAGTCGTGTCTGACTCTTAGCAACCCCATGGAGCCTACCAGGCTCCATCCGTGGGATTTCCCAGGCAAGAGCACAGGAGTGGGCGCCATCACCTTCTCCGGACTCAGCAACTAAACAACAAAAACCAACCAGTCAGCATGTGGGCCTCTCAAGTGCACTTCCGTGGTGGAGAGAAGGCTCTAGAGAAATGTTAGAATTTACTAGGAATTCTAGGAAAAAATAAATTAAATGGAGAAAATGTATGAACTACACAAGTACTAGAATATTATCAACATTCCCAAGTGCTGAAGAATATATAAACCTTCATGTTGATAGAGCCCACTGTCCCAGCAGAAATTCGAGCAGAATGACTCAATCCTAGAAGCAAAGAAATCCCCATGACCTGCAGATATTCACCACCCATCTCCCTTCATAGAGAACACCCGCAGCACAACAGGCAAGAATCTGAATGAGCGAACAGATTCAAAGAATGGAAGGAACTCCTAAAAGATGAATGTCTAGAAAAATTCAAGATAATGTGTCCTTAAAAAAGGAACATGTTGCGCTTAAAATGGTGCAATTAGAGATCAAAAAAGTGTCCTTCAACTTAAGATTCCTAGGGGAGAAGGGTGGAGGGAAGGGATAGGGAGCTTGGAATTGATATGTACACACTGCTATATTTAAAATGGATAACCAACAAGGACCTACTGTATAGCATAGGGAACTCTGCTCAATATTATATAACAACCTAAATGAGAAAATAATTCAAAAAAGTTTCAGTTCAGTTCAGTTGCTCAGTTGTGTCCAGCTCTTTGCGACCCCTTGAATCGCAGCACACCAGGCCTCCCTGTCCATCACCAACTCCCGGAGTTCACTCAAACTCATGTGCATCGAGTCGGTGATGCCATCCAGCCATCTCATCCTCTGTCGTCCCCTTCTCCACCTTCCCCAATCTTTCCCAGCATCAGGGTCTTTTCCAGTGAGTCAACTTTTCGCATGAGGTGGCCAAAGTATTGGAGTTTCAGCTTCAGCATCAGTCCTTCCAATGAATATTCAGGACTGATCTCCTTCAGAATGGACTGGTTGGATCTCCTTGCAGTCCAAGGGACTCTCAAGAGTCTTCTCCAACACCACAGTTCAAAAGCATCAATTCTTCAGCACTCAGCTTTCTTCACAGTCCAACTCTCACATCCATACATGACCACTGGAAAAACCATAGCCTTGACTAGACGGACCTTTGTTGGCAAAGTAATATCTCTGCTTTTTAATATGTTGTCTAGGTTGATCATAAGTTTCCTTCCAAGGAGTAAGCGTCTTTTAACTTCATGGCTGCAAGATATATGTATATGTGTGACTGGAATCACTTTGCTGTATACCTGAAACTAATGCAAACTTGTTAATCAATTATGTGTCTGTGTGTGTTAGTCGCTCAGTCATGTATGTCCAACTCTTTTCGACCCCACAGACTGTAGCCCGCCGGGCTCCTCTGTCCATGGGATTCTCCAGGCAAGAATACTAGAGTGGGTTGCCATAACCTTCTTCAGAGGATCTTCCCAACTCAGGGACCAAACCCTGGTCTCCTGCACTGCAGGCAGATTCTTTACCGTTTGAGCTACAGGGAAGTCCTATATACTCCAATATAAAATAAAAGGTTAAAAAAAGAGTTCTTAGAAATGTCATTGCTAGAACAACAATCCCATAGGAGAAAACTTGAAGTTCAGAAAATCCCTCAGAATGCGCATCAGCAAGATAAAGGACAATATGAAGGAAAAAATACAAGACATTTAAGATCAGCCTAAAAACTCCCGTTAAGAATTCTAGGAAAAAATAAAAGGTAAAAAAATATACAAATTATTCAAAGGCCAGAATAACATCTCCAAGCACTGAAGGAGCATACACATCTTTAGGTCAATGGAATCCACCAGGTACCAAGAAGAATGAGAGAGAAAAGACCCACCCCCAGACACATTCTGAAAATGGAACTCCAGGAGGAAGATTCTAAAAGCTTTTTTTTTTTTAGAAAAGATTCTAAAAGCTTTCAGACAAGAAAAACAGATTATCTGCAAAGGAATTATGATCACATTGACATGTGACTTCTAATCAGCAAGACTGGAAGCTGGAAGACAAGAGAGTGATAACCCAGAGTCTTTTTTAATAAAATTTAATAGAAAAAGTTCTAAACTTAAAATTCTATCTTTTAAAAACTAATTCATGTAGGGACAACATAAATGTTTTGGGATATTAAAAAATACCAATACAGTATACTAACGCATATATATGGAATTTAGAAAGATGGTAACAATAACCCGATGTACGAGACAGCAAAAGAGACACTGATGTATAGAACAGTCTTATGGACTCTGTGGGAGAGGGAGAGGGTGGAGAGATTTGGGAGAATGGCATTGAAACATGTAAAATATCATGTAAGAAACGAGTTGCCAATCCAGGTTCGATGCACGATACTGGATGCTTGGGGCTAGTGCACTGGGATGACCCAGAGGGATGGTATGGGGAGGGAGGAGGGAGAAGGGTTAAGGATGGGGAACACATACATACCTGTGGCAGATTAATTTTGGTATTTGGCAAAACTAATACAATTATGTAAAGTTTAAAAATAAAATAAAATTTAAAAAAAAATAATACTTAGAAAACTTGGAAGTTTTCCAAGCATTCTTTTTGGAAATTCCCCTGAGAAAATTTTGATATTCTCCTGAGAAAATGAGCAAATAAAAAAGTAATTCAAATAGGAATATTTTAAGATGGGAATTCTACAACAGAGTAGACTTAGCTTTGCATTTGAAGCTCTTCAAAATTCCAATCACGCAGGCTGGCTTACACAGTAATTAAAAGTTTAGCTTATTATATTCCAGTGAAACAACTTTAAACTCACTCCTCTGCCCACCCATACACTGTCTGGATAACATCTTCCAGGCTTCAAACCAGCCACTGGTCTTCATGCATCTAAACAGAACCGGCTCTCTCCCTGGAATGTTGACTTCTTTGCACCCCCAGGTCTTCCGTAGCTTTTTAACAATATATAATTTTTAATCCAGTGATTTCTTAGTATTTCTTCAGGAGAGACATTCTTTTACCATTCTCTACATCCTGATAAAAGTAAGACTCAAATGTCATTCATTTTTAATTCCAAACTGTATTGATATTCATGCACATGAATATCATATTCAGGTACAGAAAGTGACACTCTCACTGTTTACATGTTGACTTTGTTAGGAAAATTATACAAATAGTAAACTGATGCAAGTTTTATTTCAGTGTCATACGATTCCTCAGACAGAAATATCAACTAATTCCAATAATGTTTCTGCTTTTTGCATTCAAATCATGGACCCAGAATAAAGCTTTGGGAAGTTTTCTTTATTAATTGAGCATCATCTGAGACCATTAGGGATATTGTACAATTGACACTGAAGCTTAATGGTACTTGTTTTGCAATGATAATATAAATATAGTTTTTGGTGGAACACAGTATCATGGTAAAAAAATCCTTACTAAATTAAGAAACTATGAAGCAGAAATTTAGATGAAATTATTGATTGCACATATAATTCATATTGGATCCCAAAAAGCTGGCGCTCTACCAATTTAAGTAAAAGCTGCCATTGCCAATGTTTTGTGACAACACTGACGAAAGGTTAAAAAAAAAAGCTTTGGCATAGCTTACTGTGCTTTCTCTCCACTGCCTGCCCTCTATCAGATTTCCGAATAGTTGGAGCTTTTGAAATCAATCTAAGTGCCCGACCACAACACTGAACTTTTTTGTAAAGGAGTCCTCCAAACGTTCGGTGCATGTGGTTTAAAAAATTTAGAAAACCTTGATTACTTAACACCTGGATTTTTAGTTTCTGAAGCTCTGAACCAATTACATTAATCGAAAACAAAGCTTGCAAATAAAAGGGCACTGGAATTTATCCCTAAAAATTAAGGAGAGGATGGGAACTCATTAATTAACGAGAGCTCAATATTGAAATTCTATAAGAGTACTTCAGAATATCTTGACTTAATATCTTAAGAAAAATCTTTCTTAATATCTTAAGAAAAATCTTCTGATGGAGCTTCTATTTTTAATTAGAAGAAATTACATTCTCTCCCAGAAGGTCAGGAGATTGAAAAAGCCTACAATTTTGCAGCATCTAAATTTAATGAAGTGTTCAAAAGAACCACAATTTGTTTGATGAGTTTTATCTTGTAAAAATATTTGTTGAAGAAAGGTATTCTGAAAAGAGGTTAAAAAGACAGTACCTGGTCAAATATTTAAGCTGAAAGAGTTTCACATTTTAATGTCAAAAAGTAGCACTGAGAATATCCTTCATTTTTGCTGAGCCAACCAGGTGCCCCAGCACCTATAGAGAAAATATATTCTTGTCCAAGAATATTATCTGTTCTGTTCTGTTCAGTCACGAAGTCATGTCTGACTCATCTGTGACTCCATGGACAGTAACCCACCAGGCTCCTTCTATCCATGGGATTTCCCAGGCAAGAATACTGAAGTGGGTTGCCATTTCCTTCTCCAGAGGATCCTCCAGACCCAGGGATCAAACCCGAGTCTCCTGCTTTGACAGGCGTGTTCTTTACCATCTGAGACACTAGGGAAGCCCTAAGAATCTTCTGCTGCTGCTGCTAAGTCTCTTCAGTAGTGTCCGACTCTGTGCGACCCCACAGACGGCAGCCCACCAGGCTCCCCTGTCCCTGGGATTCTCCAGGCAAGAACTCTGGAGTGGGTTGCCATTTCCTTCTCCAGTGCAGGAAAGTGAAAAGTGAAATCGAAGTTGCTCAGTTGTGTCTGACTCCTAGCGACCCCATGGACTGCAGCCTACCAGGCTCCTCTGTCCATGGGATTTGCCAGGCAAGAATACTGGAAAGAAAGTGAAGTCACTCAGTCGTGTCCGACTCTTTGCAACCCCGTGGACTGTGGCTTACCAGGTTCCTCCGTCCATGGCATTTTCCAGGCAAAAATACTGGAGTGGGTTGCCATTTCCTTCTCCAGGAGATCTTCCCAACCCAGGGATTGAACCTGGGTCTCCTGTATTATAGGCAGACATTTTACCGTCTAAGCCACCAGGGAAGTTATGGGTCGCCATTGCCTTCTCCATAAGAATCTTCTAGTCTACAAAAAAGAATAGATTGTAGGCGTCAGTAATTTCAGATTTACTAACTACAAAATGTTTCTTTGAAGAAGACTTGTGGGAAATTTTGTTAAAAAGAAGTAATTTAAATGACGAGGCTATGTTAGGGGAAAAAATTGAATACCACTGAAATTATGTTAGAGACAGACCTGGCTTACAAAGCAGATTAAAGTACACTATTCTGCTTTTTTATTCTATTCAGATAGCCAATATAAAGAACTGTTTTTTAATTTTACTCTATTGTACATGAATACATGTTACTTTTGTTGTAGAAAGAATTTCATGATTGAAAATAGTTTTTAATAGAACCATTTATAATACCAATACAATGAAATCAATCTGTCAGTCAAGAAATAAATATCTTCAAGATATAAAAAATTTTAATTATTTTAGAATCTCCTTTCACCCTCAAAAGTGACTTGGCGTGACCAAAAAATACAGTCACTCTAGTCATGAAGGATGATGAGGCATATCAGTTCTCTGCTACTGTGTAACAAATTACCACAGACCTAGCAATTGGAAACAGCCAAGGGTTATTGTCCTGGTGGCTCAGTGGTAAAGAATTTGCCCACCAGTGCGAAAGACGCAAGTTTGGTCCCTGGGTCGGGAAGATCCCCTGAAGAAGGAAATGACAACCGACTCCTGTTTTCTTGCCTGGGAAATCCCATGGACAGGAGAGCCTGGCAGGCTACAGTCCATGGGGTCAAAAAAGAGTCTGACACGGCTGAGCGACTGAGCACGCACACACAGGGCCTGTTAGGACAAAACGTGTGTGGAAGGAAAGCAGATGGTGACTCTTGAAAAATTCAAATTGGGTTTCCCTGGTGACCGAGTGGTAAAGAATCCGCCTGCCAATGCAGGAGACTTGGGTTCCACCCCTGGGTTTGGAAGATCCCCTGAAAAAAGAAACGGTAACCAACTCCAGTATTCTTGCCTGGGAAATTCTATGGACAGAGGAGCCTAGTAAGCTATAGTCCATGGGGTCGAAAAAGAGTCAGACGTGACTTAGCAGCTAAACAAGAGACAGGGTGTGGCTCCAGAATTCAGATGTGGCTCAGCTGTCCACCTCTGGGTCAGGGTCTTCCCTGAGGCAGCACTAGAACCGTCAGTCTAACTTGCAGTTAAATCTCAAGGCTCAACTGAGTCTGGGAAATCCTCTTTCACGCCCAGTTATGTGGCTGTCAGCAGGCTTCAGAAGACGTGCCTCCAGACTCGTGGTGTGGCTGTGGGCCTGTGTAAGTCAGCGCAGGCTGCTGTAACAAGTACCACAGGCTGGCAGTGTACACAGCAGTTCTGGAGGTCGGGAGTGCGGCATCAAGGTGATTGATTAGCAGGGTTGTTTTCTCCTCAGGCCTGTCTCTTTGGTTTGTAGACGGCTGCCTTCTCCCAAGTCCTCACACGGTCCTCCTTCTGTGTTATCAGTTCAGTTGCTCAGTCATGTCCAACTCTTTGCAACCCCATGGGCTGCAGCACGCCAGGCCTCCCTGTCCATCACCAACTCCCGGAGTTTACTCAAGTTCACGTAATCGCGTCGGTGAGACCATCCAACCATCTCATCCTCTGTCATCCCCTTCTCCTCCCACCTTCAATCTTACCCAGCATCAGGGTCTTTTCCAAGGAGTCAGTTCTTCACATCAGATGGCCAAAGTATTGGAGTTTCAGCTTCAGCACCAGTCCTTCCAATGAATATTCAGGACTGATCTCCTTTAGGATGGACTGGTTGGATCTCCTTGCAGTCCAAGGGACTCTCAAGAGTCTTCTCCAACACCACAGTTCAAAAGCATCAATTCTTCAGGGCTCAGCTTTCTTTATAGTCCAACTCTCACATCTATACATGACCACTGGAAAAACCATAGTCTTGACTAGACAGACCTTTGTTGGCAAAGTAACATCTCTGCTTTTTAATATGTTGTCTAGGTTAGTCATAACTTTCCTTCCAAGGAGCAAGCGTCTTTTAATTTCATGGCTGCAGTCACCACACCATCCCTCTGTAAGCCTGTGTCCTAATCTCCTCTTCTTATAACAATGCCTCATACTGAATCAAGACTCACCCCAAGGGCCTCGTGTTAACCTAATTACCTCTTTAAAGACTCTATTTCCAAATACAGTCACATTCTGAGGTCCTGAGGGTTAGGACGTTACACATGCATCCTCACATATACACACCACCACCCACGTGCATGGGCCCACAATACCCAAGTCACATATATTGCACACATGGTCACACACACACCCACCACCCTCACGCACATCCACACTCCCATCTCACTACACATGCATTCACATACGCTCTCGCGCGCTCTCTCTTTCTCTCTCTCTCTCACACACACACACACACACACACCCCACACAGCACCCCCAGCACGCTCCCAGTCCTGGCATGAGGCTGGTGCACAGTCATGGTTGGCCGCACTGATGAAACATTAGATCGGGGGAAATTGTGGTGCGGGATCCTTTTTTCCAAGTAATCTTTCCAGTTGTTTAACATCAGCTCCTGAGGAATTTGCTGTGTGCAGGCAGAGCCCTAACCTCACGCTTCTCAGAATTAGATAAAGGTCATTTCTCTTTCCTGCAATTGCATCGGAACTGATCACACTCTGGTGGATCTTTTCACAAACTATGACTCTTTAAATCAGGCTGAGTCTAAATCTTATAATACTTTATTTACTCAAGCACTTGGTCAAGGAGGAAGCATAAAAGTTCTCTCTAAGCAAATCACCTCTCCACACTTGAGGGTCCTTTAAAGGAAAGGGGAAAGTATTGGGGAAAAGACTCCATGGTCCAACATCCACCAGTCTATGGGCGTCAGCTTCAACCCCTTCTCCAAACAGAGCCCTGAGAATGGCACAGCCCAGGTGTGAAAGCATGGCTGAATTGGTTCAACTATGTTTTCTGAAGAATAAACCCCAAACATGCATTATTTTGTGATAAATCAAAGGTGATTTTTTTAAGGAGGAAAGAAACAATCCTGTTGACATATTTGTTGTTCGGCCGCTTAGTCGTGTCAGACTCTGAGACCCCATGGGCTGCAGCATGCCAGGCTTCCCTGTCCTTCACCATCTCCCTGAGTTTGCTCAAACTCTTGTCCATTGAGTCAGTGATGTCATCATTCAACCATCTCATCCTCTGTCATCCCCTTCTCTGCTTGCCCTCAATCTTCCCCAGCATGAGGGTCTTTTCTAATGAGCCAGCTCTTCGCATCAGGTGGCCAAAGTATTGGATGCAAAGAATTTAGCACCATGCTTGGCAAGAAGAAAGGACTCTTATTAGTTCAGTTCAGTTGCTCAGTCATATCCGACTCTTTGCGACCCCATGGACTGCAGCACGCCAGGCCTCCCTGTCCATCACCAACTCCCGGAGTTTACGGAAACTCATGTCCATTGAGTTAGTGAGGCCATCCAACCATCTCATCCTCTGTCATCCTCTTCTCTTCCTGCCTTCAATCTTTCCCAGCAACAGGGTCTTTTCCAATGAGTCAGTTATTCACATCAGGTGGCCAAAGTATTGGAATTTCAGCTTTAGCATCAGTCCTTCCAATGAATATTCAGGACTGATTTCCTTTAGGATGGACTGCTATCTCCTTGCAGTCCAAGGGACTCTCAAGAGTCTTCTCCAAATGTTATTTTTTGGCTGTTTAGTTGTAAAGAACCCACAGGGATGGAGTCTGCTTCCTGAGAAATTCTGCATCCCTGATAATTTGATGCTCCTCCCTGGACCCCTCAGAATGCTGCTCTGAGACCATCTTTGTAGGCAAAAAGCTCCAGCGGGAGACAATCCCCATGGAAGAGGGAAGCTTTCCCCATACGCCCTTCAGCCATCACCTCAGGACACGAGGAATCCCAAGGAAAACGCAGCAACACCAAGAACACACAGTCCTGGCCTAACATCTGCTTCCCCACAGCCGTCTGGTGTGTTCCCTTTACGATAAGATCCCCCAAGCCTGCTATTTCCTTATAGAATGCTATTCTTTATTTGATTTCTAAATTATTCTTCATGTGTTGCCTTTTACCTTGAGCCATTTCCAACCCCCAGTGAAATCTTGGCACCCAAAGCAGCTCTCAGAACTAAATTAATTATAAAAGCATATTAATGTCATCTGTATAGCAATGAAATTAATTTATTCAGTAGATCCAAGAGGAAGTCATCAATTATGCCCAGTGACTGAGGCATTTTGTGTGACAGCATTTACAGTTCTTACAAATTTTAATAATTCCTCCAGCAAGAATTGCCATAAATATCATGTGCTGTGCAGCCTTGATTTATGAATTAAGTGGACCTTTTAGATGCCGCCTGCATGTGAAGTCGCTGCAGTGGTGTCTGGCTCTTTGCCACCCTATGGACTGTAGCCCACCAGGCCTCTCTGTCTATGGGATTCTCCAGGCAGGAATACTGGAGTGGGTTGCCATGCCCTCCTCCAGGGGATCCTCCCGACCCAGGGATCGAACCTGTGTCTTACACCTCCTGCATTGGCAGTCCGGTTCTTTACCCCTAGCACCAGCTGGGAAGCCCCTCTTAGATGCTGCTGCTGCTGCTAAGTCGCTTCAGTCGTGTCTGACTCTGTGCGACCCCATAGACAGCAGCCCACCAGGCTCCCCCGTCCCTGGGATTCTCCAGGCAAGAACACTGGAGTGGGTTGCCATTTCCTTCTCCAATGCATGAAAGTGAAAAGTGAAAGGGAAGTCGCTCAGTCGTGTCCGACTCTTAATAACCCCATGGACTGCAGCCCACCAGACTTCTCCATCCATGGGATTCTCCAGGCAAGAATACTGGAGTGGGGTGCCATTGCCTTCATGTTCAAATACTGTATACTTTATTCTTACCAAGTGTGTTCTGAGGTGGGAGGTGGGGTTATCTGTCAATGAAAAATAAGAATCTCTGTACTCTTAGAGATGACTCTGCCTCTCAGGATGTGAAAACATTCAATAGTGTCTACCCTGTGACATACACAAATTCCTTAAACGTGCTTCCAACCTTCCCAGGTTAAATTCCCAAGACACCTTATAAACTCTCTACAATGGAATGCAGGATCTCCACCCTTGTGTCAAGATCTGAATACACCTAAGGGTCCCAAGCGGCCCAGTCTCAAAACAAGTAAGGAGTCAAAGAAGCACAGCGTGGGCTTCATGTGCGCTTCTCAAAGGCCACTTGAGAAGATCCAGCTCACTAGCCAGAGCAATTCTTAGCAGACTCCTCCTTCCACGTCGTTCTTCTAAATCACCCACAAGACCCACAGCCAACCCGAAATCCTCTCTCACTGCTTCCTAAAACTCCCAAGGAAAAGATGCGTGCGTGCTCTGTCACTTCAGTTGTATCTGACTCTTTGTGACCCCATGGACTGTAGCCCACCAGGCTCCTTTGTCCACGGGATTCTCCAGGCAAGAGTACTGGAGTGGGTTGCCATGCCCTCCTCCTGGGCATCTTCCCAACCCAGGGATCAAACCCAGGTCTCCTGTGTCTTCTGCATCGCAGACGGATTCTTAACCACTGAGCCACTGGGGAAGCCCCTTGGAAAAGACAGTTGACATAAATCTGACAAATAATTTGTATCTCGGCTCTAGAAGAAATGCCCACAGAGCAATAAGGAAAAGACAGACAGCCCAGCAAAACAAAGGGCCGCATGGTAGCACAGGCAATTCACAGAGGAGGAGCCGGAATAGTCAGGAGGCACGTGAGAAGCAGCCCAGCTTCAGGAGTCCTCAGGGATAACTACAATGAAATTAAAACCAAACACACCCGCTAGAATGACTGCAGTGAAAAAGCCAGAAAATGCCAAGCACTGGCAAGGATGCAGAGCGACTGGAACTTTCACACACTGCTGGTTGGAGTGTCAGTTGGTACCATTTGGATCACCTCTTGGCTGTGTACATCACACTGAGCATATGCATTCTCTATGACCCAGAAATTCTGCTCCTAGGTAAATACCCAACCGAAATGAGTCCATATGTTCACCACAAGTCAGGTTCTAGAATATTCATAGCAGCTGTATTTATAATAGCCCCAAACTGAAAATTTCAAAATGTCCATTAACAGGAGAATGGAACTTTGTTGTTGCTTAGTCACTAAGTCGTGTCTGACTCTTTGCGACCTCATAGATTGTAGCCCACCAGGCTCCTCTGTCCATGGGATATCCCCTAGAGTGGGCTGACATTTCCTTTTGCAGGGGATCTTCCCCACCCAGAGATCAAACCTGCGTCTCCTGCACTGGCAGGCGGATTCTTTACCTCTGAGCCACCAGGGAAGCCCAGGAAATAGAAAAGGGTTGCCCAATAAAATACAGGACACCCAGTGAAATTTGAATTTTAGATAAACAACAAATAATATTTTAGCAGAAGTTTGTCTCATTCGGTAATATTACCCAAAATGCACTACTGCTGTGCATGGATGGTGTCACAGACATAATGATAAACAAAAGAAGCCAGAGAGGATCCAGAGGGGATGTGTCCATCTATATGGTATCCAAAACCAGGTAAACTCACCCCTGATACTAACAGTCAGGACAGTGGGGGGATGGGCAGCTCCTGGATGGGGACAAGAGGGATGTCTGGGATCCTGGATGCTCTGTCTCTTCATCTGGGTGCTGGTTACACAGATGTGTCCACTTTGGGATGATCCATCAGACTGCACACTTACAACATGTGCCCTCCTGGAAGCATGAGACATGCTCACAGCGAAGAGTTTTTGTTGTTTATTGGAGGTTCAAATTCAACAAAGTATTCTATCATTTTCTGACAACCTTATTCCATCCTCCTGCTAGTGGACACTGTGGCCACCAACACATATCATATGTATATTTCATACGTCAGTAAAAGTTATTTTAAAAAACTTCACAGAACACTGTGATCAATACGGATCCCCCCACTTTTTCCCTAAGAAGGGAGGAGGGAAATGTCAGTGGGCAAAGTTGGGATCTTTCGTCAGCTGGGAGAGAGTTGGAGTAGAAAACAGGAATGCAAATATTCACATAGTAATAATTTTTTTTTCTTTTGGTCTGTGGCTTCCTGGATCTCAGTTCCCCGACCAGGGATTGAACTCCAGCCAAGGCAGTGAAAGTCCAGGATCTTAACCACTAGGCCACCAGGGAACTCCTGATAATAATTTTTGTAACATAGAAAATAAATCTTTTAAAATCCAGAGATATGACCCCTATTTCCACCCTCTTAAGATTTAAGTTCAAGTTAAGGCCACCAGGGAACTCCTGATAATGATTTTTGTAACATAGAAAATAAATCTTTTAAAGTCCAGAGATATGACCCCTATTTCCACCCTTTTAAGATTTAAGTTCAAGTTGCCTACTAAGTACCTTCAAACTTCATCTGATTTTGTAGAAGGAGGCCTGATGGTGATCAATCAAGCTTGTAATTTTCATCCTTACCCACCTTCCCCACAATAGATCTCTGGTGTCTAAACAGTCATTGGGGAACTGGTGGGGACCCCCAACAGGGTTGAGGGGGGACATTGAGAAGCACAGCTCCTTGTCAGATGTACCCATTCAGTCCAGCTCAGTTCAGTCGCTCAGTCGTGTCCGACTCTTTGCGACCCCATGAACCACAGCACACCAGGCCTCCCTGTCCATCACCAACTCCCAGAGTTCACGCAAACTCACGTCCATCGAGTCAAGTAGAGACAAAACACAAAGCAGAGAGAGAAGCATGAGAATGTGACTGAGACACTAGATCCAGTCCCAAAAGGCAGCCCAGGAAAGGAAGTGGCTAGACTTGGCTCCGGCATGCCTAACCACGCACCCTTGAGCACATCGCCACACAGCTGAGCCTCGGTTTTCTCATCTGAAAAAGGGGGATGGTGATAACAGGTACCTCACTGGCTTGTTGCAACAACTGAGTGAGATGACAGGCAGCGGATCACATTTTCCCAAAGTGACCACCAGATCTACTGCTCTGGAAACCCATCTAGAAACTTGCCACTCCCCCACCAGAGTGAAAGTGAAAAAGTCACTCAGTCGTGTCTGACAATTTGCGATCCCGTGGACTGTCCATGGAATTCTCCAGGCCAGAATACTGGAGTGGGTAGCCTTTCCCTTCTCCAGAGGATCTTCCCAGGGATCGAACCCAGCTCTCTCGCATTGCAGGCAGATTCTCTACCAGCTGAGCCACTAGGGAAGCCCACAAAGTTGAGTGTAATTCCCTTCTTTTGAATCCAGGGGGAGCAGAGAGCTTGTGACTGGGCTGTGACCAATCGAGGGTAACAGAAGTGATGTTGAGTAAATTCTGAGACAAGATCATACAAGGCAATTCCCTTCCCCCTTCTTGGCTGGCATACTCGCCCTTGGACCCTGAGCCTTCGTCAAAGCCCAGCTACCTGCTAGCCATCATGCTGTGGGGACACTCAGGCCACACGGGGAGGCCAATGGGCAGTCCCTGCTGAGACACCAGCTGACAGACAAAATCAACTACCAGAAGGGAGTGAAGACACCTCCAGGTGACTCCAGCCCACAACTCCATCAGCCCTTAAGTATTCCCGGCTGAGGCCCCAGACCTCAGCAAGAAGAGACTCATCATTCCTGCCACACTCTGTCCAAATCCCCAACTCACATTCATAAGCGGGATAAAGTGGTTGCTTCAGGCATTTGTTTAGGTGGTTTGTTATACAGCAAGAGCAACTAAAACACAACTTCTTGTATCAGTTAGCTCTTGCTGCATAACAAAACACTCTCACATTTAGCGGTTTAAAACAACATTCATGTATTTAGCTCACAAATTCTGTGCGTCAGTTGGGTGGTTCTGGGGCTTCGGGCAGCTTCAGTCACTCTCTCCTGGGATTGCTCCTGCATCTGTGCTGGTGGCTGATGGGTGGCTGAGGATCCCGCCCACCTGGTGGATCTCCCAGGTGGCACTAGGGGCAAAGAATCCACCAGTTAATGCAGGACACGTAAGAGATGTGGCTTCAATCCCTGGAGAAGGGCAAGGCAACCCATTCCAGTATTCTTGCCTGGAGAATGCCATGGACAGACAAGCCTAGCAGGCTACAGTCCATGGGACCGCAAAGAGCTGGACACAACTGAAGCGACTTAGCATGATGATCCAGGATGCCTCACCCACACATCTGGCCATTGGCTGAATGGCAATGAGGCGTCAGGTGCGAATAGGCCATGGGTCTCTCATTATCCAGGAGGTTGGTCCAGGCTTCTTCACAAGGAGGCAAAGTTCCAGGAAGAAGAGAGGACCACTTCAGTGTACAAGCTCCTCAAATTTCTAGTGGTGGCACATTTGCGGATGTTACATTGGCTGAAGCAAGTTCATGGCCAAGAGTGGAGTAGGAATGGGAGGGCTCGCAAAGTAACCAGCGAGGAGGCGTGAACCAGGGGGGAAGGATCCGGGGCCATTTTTGTAGTTCGCATGCTCTGGCACACAGTCAGCCTCTAGCACACGCTGGCTGTCCATGCGACATGAGGGACACAGAGTAGAGGCCACTCTGCACTCCCCGGACACAGGCTCACCTAGAACAAAGGTGTCTGTGAGCAGCGGCTGGGGCTGAGCTGGGCGAGGCAGACAAGGCCTTGGCTCTGAGAGGCGCTCGTCCCTGACTCAGGGACAGACACAGTATCCAAAGGGCAGCGTGTGCAAGTCAGCCATGCTCAGGTTTAATTCCAGCTGTGCCATGAGCCCCCAGAGGGCCCCTGGCTCACTGCTGAGGCCCTCATCTTTTCATAGGGAATCAGAGTATCTCTACCCCTCAGTGCCGCGGGAAGGATGAGATGAGGCCGGGTGCCCGGAGCCTGGCAGCCCCACCAGAAGAGCAGCAGCCTGGCCATCAGCAGGCCCTGGGAATCTGGCTGAGGTGTCTTCTGTGCCCACTGAGTGACAGCAGCTAGCAAAGACAAAGCCAGCTGAAAAAGTTGCCCAGCAAAGCCTTTCCAGAAGCTTGCTCCCCAAACTCCCTGTTATTATGCTACAAAAGACTGCCGCAGCTGCTCACCGAGAAATAAATGGTGCCACGCTTGTCGGAGGGTCGACCTGTGCAAATTGCAATCTGCAAATTGCAATCGCTCAGATTCCTGCACCTGCCAGCCCAGCAGGTCCATAAGCTGTGCTTTTCAATGCATTTCTCAAAGGCTCATATTGGGCGGGGCCCTGGTGTAACTGGGTGTTCTGCAAGGGCCAGAGCCCAGGCTTGGGTCCAGCTTGCAGGTTAGATGCCCAAGGAGGAATGAGGCAATTTCCAGGGGCTGAAGCCCAGACTGGGCTCCAGAGGACACTTGTCCAGCTGCAGGGCACTTCTGGGAGCCAAGCTGGGCATGCCAAGGGATACACATCACACACATTCACACATACTTAACCTACATACAAACCCCTTCCCAATGGCATGCCACTGTCTCACTCACATGCAATGATGCCCTCTACTCTGGCATTGCTGCCCTAATCATTACCAGGCCAGTTGATCCGCCCTCCCAGACAAAGGGGAGACATGAAGCTTTTCCTGGCAGACAAAGGGACAAGTGCAGACACCTAGAGTCGCACATGGCCCTGGGACACCACAAAGGTGTGATATTCCATGAATAAAGTGGGAACAGCAGGATCCAGACCCCCAGAAACATTACAGTCCATCTTGTAGACATTACGGGGTCAAGGGAAGTTTTCAAACAATAGGGTGATGGCCGGGTGTGCAGATGAGTTTCAAGACTATGCCCCTGGGGACAGTGGAGGAAGGAAACTGACCAGCTCCGAAGCCCAAGGATGAGCTGCTGAGGGAGGAGAGGATGGGACAGACGCAGGGAGCATTTCCGGGTTGGCATCAGCAAGTCATGTGACCGCCACAAAAGTTGCCTCCCCCAACTGTGCAGTGCGAGAGGGGAGGGAGGCTTCCCCCACTGCTGGTCACCTCCTCCACTGCCCCTCTCCTGGCTCAGGTCCTGGGATCCCACCCTCTTGAACTTCTCCCCTCCATCCTTCACCTCCCTCCTGGTCTCCCAACTCTAACACCTCCTGCTCCAGGAGGCCTCTGCATGAAGCACAGTGTATCTAACATGCTCTCCCTCATTAACCTTCTGTGGCTCCCATCGCCTAGAACCAAGCCCACACTCTTAAAGCCCACCAAGCCCACAGTCTTGCATGGCCTGACCCCCACCCCAGGTCCTCAGACACATTGCCTGGATTTCAACTCTCATGTCTTTGCTCAGATGAGGATCCCTTCCCAAGCAACCTGTCTTCTCCTCTACAGCCTCGGAAGAGTTCTCCTCCGGGCCGCGTCCTTCCTGAATTTTTCTCTTATCCCGAGGAGCCCTCCCCGCCTTTGGCTCTCCCACATCCTTCCCTGTGCTCTGAAGGTGCACACCCACTGTGGGTTATAGGCTTTATGTTCACCATCTCCTCCATCCTGTAAACACCAGAGGGAGGGGGGGCCTTATGTCTTTCACTCTGAAGCCCCCTTGACTAGTTGAGGCAATGCTAGCTGCTGTCAGAGCAGAGCCCAGAATCTCGGTGATCTCACACAGGAACAATTAACATCTTAACTCATGTCACATCCAGTGCTGCTGTTCCTGGCCCAGCCACCTTCTACGGGCTCCTTCAGGGACTCAGGCTTGGTCCACTCTTGGAGTTCTCGCTACAGAGACAGCACATCTGGTCTGAAGAGTTTGTTCTTATTGTGGCAAAAATACAGGGGCTTCCCAGGTGGCACAATGATAAAGAATCTGCCTGCCAATGCAGGAGATGCAGGAGACTCAGATTCGATCCCTGGGATGAGAAAATCCCCTGGTGGAGGAAATAGCAACACCTTCTAGTATTCTTGCCTGGAAATTTTCCTGGACAGAGGAGGTTCATGAGGTCACAAAGAGTCGGACACGACTGAGCACACATGCACACAAAATGCACCATCTTAACCACGTGCAAGGGCACAGTCCAGGGCGGGCAGGGCAGGCACACCATTGCACAACGGTTCTCTAGGTCTTCATCCTGTGGAACTAACACCCATCGACTCCCTTCCCCGCCCCCAGCACACCCTCTCGTTAACCACATCAGCTAATGAGGTGCAACACTTCCACATTCCAAGAGCTCGCCACGTGGCCACACCCTGCCTCGCTGCAGCCAGGGGCTGGGGATCCACTTCCCGTTTCGGGGCTGCCCTGCGGAGGGGTGCCCAGCTGTGCACACAGGTGAGGCCTCAACAGGTGTGTGCTGACTCCCTGAGCATAGAGGGTGAAGGAAAAGGAGGCTTCGGGGAGGGAAAGAGGGGGAAGATTCCTGCTAACATTTCTGGGCACCGACTGTATGCAAAGCACAGAGCTGGGGTGGTCACACACGCACACACACACACACAAACACATACACACGACAGCCACGTGGTGCTGTGGAAGGAGCCAGACAGAGTCAGTCCAGATCCCTGGTCTCTGGCCTTGGTAAGCTGATGAACTCGATTACAGGAGATGAGATGTGCACAGGGCCTGGCGCCCAGGAAGCACCGTTACCGTTTACCTTACACAGCCCTGCAAGGGGGGAAAGCCGGCCTCAAGTCGCTGGGCCACTAGGCAGCGTTCATAAGTGACAGAGCCAGATCTGCACTCACACAAAACTGCATCCAGCTCCCCAGGGCATCCTGAGATGACCTCTGACCTGAAGAAGATCAGAGAGTCGGGGGCCCCCATTCAGACCTCAGAGCCTCCCTCCACTGACCCCTTGCCGGTAAAGCCCTGTAGAATCTGCCTGATGCTGCCAACTCCCTCCACACCCTTTTAGAGGAGCTCCTCCCGACAGCTCTCGGTACAAACACTGCAGAGCCTGGGCCAATACCTGCTCCTGTCTTCCCGCTCAGCCCTCCTTCCTCCCAGCCCCGCCTGCCAAGCAAACCCCCACCTTCTGCTGCTGACCCCCCAGCCAGGAGGTATCGCCAGCGGCCCCCTCTGCACGTGCTGTCTCCCAGCCCCCAACCTGTAAACGCAGACCCATCACCTCTGCTGTCAAATCCCCCCTCCCTGAGCTGGTGCAGCAGACGGGCTCAGGGAGAAGAGCTCCGAAGCGCCTTAGCAAAGGAAAGCAGATCTGAGCTCATGATGCCAAATGCCAGCCACACACCTGGCCACAGAGGTGCCCAGGGGAAACACATGGGCTGCGCGGCTGACCCAGCATCGAGCCCGGGATCAGCGGGCATCACCAAGTCCCAGGCCTTCCTGCTGGCAGGTCCCTGACTGCTATGGATGATCAATGCTATAGACATTGACGCCTCCTCCCCTCCGCCTGGCACACAGCAGGCCTTGAGCTTCAGAGAGACGTGGAGGAGGGCGAAAATGTAAAAACCACTCCTTCCTGCTTGGCAGAGGACCTGCGCTCATCAGAGGCTTCTTGCCTCACTGGCACCAGGCAGCTTATCACGGAGAAATATTGACCGGTGGTCAGTTTCTGGCACTCCCAGAGCTCGCTTTCATGTTTGGAGTGGAGGTGGGGGTCACACATGGAGAAGGCCCCGGCCCACCGCTCTGCTTCCCCAGCCACGTCTGCACTATCTGATCCTCAGCCAACGAGGCTGCGAGGCTGGCAGGAGCCGTGGGCAGGGCGCCTGCAGCCCTCACACTCCCTGGCAGGCCGTGCCACTCGTCCATGTTTGATGCCTCATCCTCTTTCATCTGCACCGCAGTGCGCAGCCAAGAGGAGGCAGGTCAGATCATCGGAGCCCCGGCCAAGTGTCAGCAGGGAGCTAAACCTCGTGGCTCTTCTTCTGTAGCCGCTGGCAGGAACAGCCGGCCATGGAGAAGCCGGCGCCCATGTGCATGCCCGGCTGGCATCACCCCTCTCCCCCCACCATCCCGGAATTAAGGCGGGACATCTGCCATCTCTGGGTTCTCAAATGTGAATCCCAGAAACCTGTGGAGATCCCAGCTGCCTTCATCCTTCTAAATGCGCCGTGTTTCTTCCGGGCGGGGCAGGGCTGGGCCGTGTCCAGAGATTGCAGATGCTCTGGCCAAAGCGGCCTCCAGGACACACCAGGGATTTCAGTCCCAGAGTCAGGCCCCCTTGGTTCCCTGATTCTGACACCCCAGGCCCCACAGCACAGCCTCCCCCAGGCCCAAGGCCATCAGCACCAGGAGAGAGGTTGTCAGCTACAGGACCACAGGGAGAGGAAGGATCAATTCCATCTCCTGGGCTGGGAAGTGGGGTCAGGACCCAAAGCTCAGCCTGACCCCGGGCTCCTCCCTGCTCTCCAACAACCTACTCTCCCCTCCCTCCAGGTCTGGCAGATGCTGGCCCCTCTACCTTGGACACCCTCCCCTCCCCCTGCACACGGCTGGTTCCCATCGGCCTTTCAGGTCTCAACTGGGAATCGCTTCTTTCAGGCAGCCCTCCCTGACCACTGTCAGACAGGGACAGATGCTCCTCTTCACTCTCTCAGCTCCTTGCACTCCCTGCCCCTCTATGCTCCCCCTGCCACTCGGTGAGGGAAGGGCCTGTTGGATTTTCTGTCTCCCTCCCCAGGCTATGAAATCCACAGGGCCAGTCAAGGACCTGGCCTGCCCATCACAGCTGCTGACACAGCGCCTTCCTGAATCTCCGCTGCCTGAGTGAAAAGATAAAATGAAAAGAGTGAATGAATGGATGACTGTTGGGCTCAGCAGTCCTTCCCAAGGACCTGTGTTGCCCAAACCCCGGATCGTGTTGCTCCAGAGATGAGCCCTAAAACACCCATGCAGCACAGACAAGCTTCTGTCCTGCTCCAGCTGCCCTGGCAGTGGCTGGGGCCCAGCCTCAGCTGGACTCCTAGGCTTCCGGACCTTCCAGACATGCACCCCACAGAACTGGAGCCTTCCACGACCGCTGGAGCCGCTGAGGCCAGCCTTGCTCAGGCCTGGCCTCCTCTCCAGCTGGAGTTGTCTGAGTGCCTGGTGCCTGGACAGACCGGTCCTGTTTCCCTCGCTGGGGCCTTCCTTATGCGTTTAATCCTTCATTCCCTCATCATTCAAACCAGTGTGAGCTGGGTTTTGGTACTGATTCAGCCTGAATCAGCCTTCGGTGGAGTCAGCCTTCACTCTTTCTGTGGACTTCCAGCTCGAGATCCATTCTCGCATCGGTTTGGATCTCAAGCAAAAGCCCCACTGGGTACCAGGTCTCTGCTCCCAGGTGAGGCTCAGCTGATGCAGAGTGACCTCGGTGTCACGTGTGGGTGGAGGCGTGTCTGCAGCCTACGAGGCCTCGGATGGTCCTGGCCTTGTCCTTCCCTTCCCACTGTCCTTCCACTCACGGCTGGATCACCTCTCAGAGAGCAGTGGGGCCCTCTCCCCCCACATCATGTGTCCTGTCATCTCTGACCCCCTCCTCTCCACCCGCAGAGGGCTCATCCCCACTCACAGATACCTCCCATCACTTTTCTGCACTCTCCATGCCTGCCAGCAAGGCTGCCTCCGCAGAACCCAGGGCCCCTCGATGGGCTCTCTGACTTGGCCTAAACGGAATGCACAGATTCCAAAACAACTGAGTCAAGTCGGCTAAAATGCTGTTGCAAATGGTTCAGTTTGAGATGAAACAGTAGCCAGCACGCAGGGGTTACCGTGAGCACTGTTTCCCTCTCTCCTTATACACAGAGCCAAGCTAGGAGGGACACTGCAGAGCCTCGCCAAGGAGGAAGTTGTCGCTCACTCACGGTCAGGCACAAGAGGGCAGGGCGCTGTTTCTTCCTGGGATTCAGGCTGGAAACGCTCAAGCAGGCTGCACTGCAGCGTCGGATGTCCAGGCCCAAGCCTGCAGAAGTGGGAGAGCTGGAACAGAGACATGCAGACACTTCCCTGGAAGGGCACAGTGACAATCCCATTAGGATGGATTTCAGCAGCATTTTCTCCTGCAAACCAGTAAGCCAGGTAAGGAGCAGCGGGCAGGTGCACCTCACCAGTTAGAAAACCCAAAGGGCCAGACTCTACCCATTGGGGGGCCATCCAGAGCAAGCTATTAGAGTCTCATGTGGCCGAGAACTTGCCAGAACACTTCACTCCACACTCCCAGTTTGCAATTAGTGTTGGCAAATGTTGCCTGGGGTTAATTAAACATATTAATAAGTGTGAGAGAAGGAGTGCCAGTTCCCTCCCGTGGTTTAGTAGAGGGTGGAGAGAGGGAAGCCCTGCCAACTCATGGCAGTTTGAGCAAACTCCGGGTGGGATATCTGAGCTCCTTGAGGACAGGGACCAAGTCCCACCCATCTGGTGTTCCCAGCGCCTTCCAGCGCCAGGCTCACAGTCAGACACACCGAAACGCCTCCCCCCGCCCAGCACTCTCTACAAGTTGAGTGTAAGTCCTTCTGTTACGCCCTGGATTGTCTAGAAGGAAGGATCATACCCACGAAAGGCTTCTTATTAGACTATTCAGCACCCGGGTGCGTGCTTGCTAGTTCACTCCAGTTGTGTCCGACTCTTTGCTACCCCATGGACTGTAGCTCGCCAGGCTTCTCTGTCCATGGGCTTCTCCAGGCAAGAACACTGGAGTGGGTTGCCATGCCCTCCTCCAGGGGATCTTCCCGACCCAGGGATTGAACCCAGGTCTCTTATGCCTCCTGCCCTGGCAGGTGGCCCTGGTGGCTCATATGGTAAAGAATCCGACTGCAATGTGGCAGACCTGGATTCAGCCCCTGGGTTGGGAAGATCCCCTGGAGAAGGGAACAGCTATCCACACCAGTATTCTGGCCTGGAGATATCCATGGACAGAGGAGACTGGCAGGCTGCAGTCCATGGGGGTCGGGAAGTCGGACACGAGTGAGCAAATTTCACACTTTCACTTTCTTTACTACTAACACCACCTGGAGGCCCTTTCAGCACACACAGCCACGTGAACAGAACATGGATAGAACTCATAGGCTAGAAAATATAAAAGCTGATATAAGAAACCAAAGAAGCCTTGAATAAATCTAGAGACTGCATGGTCATGAACTGGAAGACTCACAAAGTGTCAATTTTTCCTAAATAGCTCTATGGATTTAACACAATTCCAATCAAAACCCCAGCATGATTTCTTATAGTTATAGACAAATCGATTATAAAATCTTAATAGAAAGGCCAAGAAACTAGCAAAGCCAAACTTCTGAAAAAGAAAAATACAATCGGAGGAATAACTCTACCTGATTTTTAGATTTTCTAAAAAGCTACATTAATCAAGACAGCATGATACTGGTGAAGGGGTAGACACATATATCAATGGAACAGAACAGAGCATCTGCAAACAGACTCTCAGTAACAGCCAAGAGATTTTTGACAAAAGTGCACAGGCGATTCCAAGGATAAAATATAGTCCTTTCAGAAAATTAGGTTGGACATCATGGGCCAAAAAAAAAAAATTTTTTTTAAGCTGATCTAAACACACATCTTTGATTCCTGGGTTGGGAAGATTCCCCTGGAGGAGGGCATGGCAACCCACTTAAGTATTCTTGCCTGGAGAATCCCATGGACAGAGGGGCCTGGCGGGCTACAGTCTATGGGGTCGCAAAGAGTCAGACACAAATGAGTGACTCAGCACGGCACAGCAAACATACATCTTATACCAAACAATAAAAAAGGCTATAGATCTGAATATAAAGCACAAAGCTTTTTAAAGAAAACATGAAAGAAAATCTTCATCACCTGGATTAGGCAAAGAGTTTTTAGACACTGCACCAAGCGCAAGATGCATAAAAGAAAATAATGGCAGATTAGACTTCATCAAAACTAAGAACTCTGCTCTTTGACATACGCTGGTAAAAGAATATAAAGACAAGCTGCAGATTAGGAGAAATATGCAAATCTCATATCCAGTAAAGAACTTCTATCCAGAATATATCAAAAAGTTAAAATCCAGCAGTGAGAAAAGCAAAATAAAAGATGGGTAAAAACCCAACCAGCCACTTCACCAAAGAAGACACAGAGAAGGCAAATATTCAGATGAGACGGTGCTCAGCATCATTAACTGTTAGGGAAATGCAAGCTAAAGCCATGATGAGCTGGTTTTACACACCTATCAAAATGGCTAAAATAAAAAACACTGACAACCCCAAACGCCAGTGAGAGAATAAGAACTAGAGGTTTCATGTGTTTCTGGTGAGATTACAGAATGGTGCAGACCCTTTGAAAAATCCTGAGTACCGCAACTAAAAACGATCCCACAGGCCAGAACAAAGACGGAAGATTCCGCGTGCCGCCGCTAAGGCCCAGAGCCAAATAAATAATTTTTTTTTAATTCAAAAACTTTCAAAAAGAAAGAGTGGCTGAAATTTTTTCCAGATTTTATGAAAAATAAACTCACAGATCCCAGAAGTTCAGTTACTCCAAACAGGATAGATATAGAGAAAACCACACCAAGGCAAAACATAAATTGCTGAGAAGAGGTGAGAAGAGTCTTAAAAGTCGTCAGAGAAAAAGACACATGATGTACAGAGGGACAAAACTTAAATGACAGCAGACAATGAAATTTCATATTTAAATACTGAGGGTGGGAGGATCGTCAACCTAAAATTCTATGTCCAGGGAAATGTCTTTCAGAAATGAAGGTGAGGACTTCCCCGGTGGCCCAGAGGTTAGGAGTCCGCCTGCCAGTGCAGGGAACCCGGGTTCAATCCCTGGTCCAGGAAGACCTCACCTGCCACAGAGCAACTAAGCCCAGGTTTCACAACTGCTAAACCCAGCGTGCTCTAGAGCCTGTGCTTGCCAATGAGAGAAGGTGCCTCAATTCGAGGACCAGGTACTGCAGCTAGAGAGCAGACCCTGCTTGCCACAACTAGAGAAAGCCTGTGTGTAGCAATGAAGACCCAGTGCAGCCAAAAAATAAAATATGCATTTGATTACTTTTTTAAGTGAAGGCAAAATAAACAAATACAAATTTCAGACATGCAGAACCCAAGGCCATTCATCATTCCTTACTGGCAGATCTGCACTGTGAGGAATGTTAAAGAAATTTCTTCCTACAGAAACCATAATGAGGGCTGCTGCTGCTGCTGCTGCTGCTGCTAAGTCGCTTCAGCCGTGTCCGACTCTGTGCGACCCCAGAGACGGCAGCTCACCAGGCTCCCCGGTCCCTGGGATTCTTCAGGCAAGAACACTGGAGTGGGTTGCCATTTCCTTCTCCAAGGCATGAAAGTGAAAAGTGAAAGTGAAGTCACTCAGTCGTGTCCGATTCTTCACGACTCCATGGACTGCAGCCTACCAGGCTCCTCCGCCCATGGGATTTTCCAGGCAAGAGTACTGGAGTGGGGTGCCATTGCCTTCTCCATAATGAGGGCTAACATCAGTGAAAAGGAGAGAGTAAGGACGTCTGAAAGGTAATGAAGACCCTGGCAGAAACTGTCAGACTCAAGCTGATCGGAGCTCTGGAAATCAACCAAAGGCGACCAGCAATCCCAGGAGCATTTATTCCCAAGAATGGATGAATGTCAATAACAGCGGTGTGCATTATCATATTTTAACTTATTCTATACCAATACTCCTCTCCCCAACTCCTTTCCATGTCTAAATATCTCACAGTAAAATGCTAAGTTAAACAACAAATTATTTGCATATTCTCTGTTATTTCTCCAAAAGTCTAAAGTCCCTGCTTAACAGACAAGAAGACAGCTTTCTCCCAGACCCAGCCTACCCACCCTACATGTTCAGGGGTCTTTCGAGATTGGCCCTGTATATTTACCCCCATTTCTCTCTCTGGCCCCCCTGGTCCAGGCCACACTTCCCTTTCCTGATGCTGCCCCTGTCCAGTAACTTGGTCTTCCTGGAGCCTTCCTCCCAGCTGTCACAACCATCATGACACTCCTCTGCTACGCCCCGGGGCACCCCTCACCAAGTTCTCTGCCCTGCCTAGCCCTGACCGAGGACTTCCTGCTGGTGGACACACACCAAGAGCCCCTTGCAGGCTAGTGGGACATTGCCACACACAAGCACCTCTGGCTGCCCAACAGCAGCCGTCTCATGCCTGGTGTGAACAACGACAGGGACAGCGACACACAGGAGGCCCTCGGGGCTGACACGCTGCCCACGGGCAGCTTCACTCTTAGCCTTGGGCCGGCCCTCCAAGGGGCAGTTATCACCCCATTCTGCAGATCAGGAGACTGAGGCTCGGAGGTGTGCTCTTCCTTGGCCTCTGGTAGGTAGGTTGAGATCTGACCTCTTGTCTGAGTCCAGCCCCTAAGGCTCCACGCTTGGCCTCTGAAGCTGTCCCAGCCCCAGCGCCTGAGGACTGCATGAAACACACATGCTCTGTCCCTGTCATTTCCCCATTTCCCATCAGGAATCTTCATTCCTCTGTGACTGCACACTGGATACTTTTCACGGGAGCTCGGGGTCAGAGCTACAGGTCTGCAGAGCTGTGTTTACATCTCGCCCCAACGAGACAATTCTGTGCCATGACCTGCCACTTTCCCAGGTCTTAACCGAGTGTGCTTTCCCCATTGAACTGTTTGCTTTCAAAACATTTCTGTTTCTCTAGACTCATTCATGCCCAGGCCCCCCCAAGACTGCCAGGCTTCCAAGGAGATGCAGGCTGAGGGCCACAGATGCTCTCCTGAGCCTCCCACCTCTCGGGCACGCCCAGTAGAGGCCACTCCTGGTGGAGGCCACGCCTGGTGGAGGCCGAGGCCGCAGCTGCCAACCCAGAGCAGGGGCGCTGGCAGGGCCGCCAGGATGCCCAAAACCCTCGTGAGGGTGTCTGCGAGGGTCCCGCCATGACCATGCCGGCTGTGGTCAGAGGCCATGTGGATGGTCCAGCTTCTCCTGTGTGGATGGTCCAGCCCCCCGAGGAGGCCTACTACGAATGGATCCAGAGCAACAAGAGGGAGAGCCCCCTCCTGCTCCTGCAGGCTTCAAGACACAGCCGAGTCCAGGGAGGGGCCGTGCCGGTGTCCTGCCTCTGCGCCCCAGGGGACAAGCCCTCCCAAGGGGGCAGCCTGGAGAGGCCGCAGGGAGCCCATGCTGGAGACCTCAGCCAGTCACTTGATCTCTGAAGCTCTGGGTCCTCACTGGACAGCTTGGGACAGTACTAACCCCAAGCCCCACACAGCACTGCCAACACGGCCAGTGTCCATTAAATGCCAGGTCCACTTGCCAGGGGCGTTAGAAACGTGTGGGTTGTGCAGGGCTCACCGACCCCTGACCAACCACTGAATTTATGTGCATGCATGCCAAGTCCATTCAGTCACATTCTACTCTTTGTGACCCCATGGGCTGTAGCTTGCCAGGCACCTCTGTCCATGGGCTTCTCCAGGCAAGAGTACGAGAGTGGGTTGCCATGCTCTCCTCCAGGGATCTTCCCGACCCAGGGGTCAAACCTGTGTCTCTTACATCACCTGCACTGGCAGGCAGATTCTTTACCACTAGCACCACCTGGTGGAGAAGGCAATGGCACCCCACTCCAGTACTCTTGCCTGGAGAATCCCATGGACAGAGGAGCCTGGTGAGCTGCAGTCCATGGGTTCGCTAAGCTGAGCGACTTCACTTTGACTTTTCACTTTCATGCATTGGAGAAGGAAATGGCAACCCACTGCAGTGTTCTTGCCAGGAGAATCCCAGGGACGGGGCAGCATGGTGGGCTGCCGTCTATGGGGTCACACAGAGTCGGACACGACTGAAGCGACTTAGCAGCAGCAGCAGCAGCACCACCTGGGAAATCCTGAATTAATGTACTAATAGCTATATATCACTCGATGCTCATTAAGTGTCTTCAAATCCACCTGGAATGACACGGGAATACCCCTCGCTCTGGGTGACAGATTCACCCAGAAACAGTGCTCACCACCCCACGGAGGACACACACACCCCTCCCAATCTGGACCTTTGCGGCTTCAAGCTGATCTCATATCACAGACACATGATAAAGTGCAGGACTCCCCTGGTGGTGCAGAGGCTAAGACTCCATGGTCCCCAGGCAAGGGGGCTAAGCTCGACCCTCAGGGAACTAGATCCCACATGCTGCAACAAAGAACCAGTAAAGCCAAATAAATAAATAAAAATAAATACTAAAAAATAAATAAAGTACATAAGTCTGGACTTGGGGTGAGGACACGGTGCCCGGTGGGTGCTGGGATCAGAGCTCCCCCGACACTGAGAGCCCTCGATCACCTCCCAAGGGCACTGAGGGTGGGCCCAGCAGGTGGACAGGGAAACAGGCAGCCTCTACGGCACCCCTCAGGTAATCAGAGACCCCCCAGGGTGTGGCCCAAGGAAGGTGAGGAAGCTTGCCCTGGACCAGCGGCAGGACAGATGCCCAAATGCTCAGCAGCTTCAAAGCCTGGACTCAAATGACCAGAGCTTGGAACAGACGCTCCGCCTATGGGAGCGCTGGAGGTGACCTGCCCAGGGGGCTGGGGTCAGCCTCCTCGCCCACATCTTCCTTCCTCCACCGTGACCCCAACCAGCCTCTCTCCAAAGGGTAAGTCAGAGAACAAAGGTACAGGGACCCCCTGAAGGCGATACCTCCGCATGATGCCGTGAGAGGTGGTCATTATCAGCAAGAGAAGAGTCTGCTTCCTGCGTGGTCCCCTGGAAGAAGTAAAGAGGAAGAAGACAAGGCAGGACCAAGCATTGCCCTGACCAGGGCTCTGGAAAGCGAGGCATACAGGAGGCTGGCCCAGAGGGCAAGGAGTGCCAGGCACCCAGCGAGGTGAGCTGGACCCGGCCAGGTTAGCAAGTGATGGGGAACGAGACCGAAAGCGAGACTGGCTGGTAAAGACCGGCAGCCAGTCTGTCCTTCTGGCTCGAGCACCCACGCCCACCAGACTTTGCAGGTCTCACTCGGGGGTCACAACCTCCAGGGTCACAGGGTCGCCACATCACAGCATTACCAAGTCACAGCCTCACCACGGGTGACTCTTGAGAGTCTGCTGGCTCCAGGTTGCAGCAGCTGAGAAAACATTTTCAGCAAAGCCATGCCTGCCCCGTGACCCACCAGAATCCCCGTCGCCCACTTACACATCTCCAGGTCCGTGAGACCGGCGTGTGCTTCAGCGGCCGCAGGTCCCTGCAGGCTTCCAGCACGAAAGGTTTACAGGGCTCCCTTGGGCTTCAACTTTCAATGGTGCCCATAAGTTTTTAGAAATCTATTTTTAGAGTCGATTCTTCAAGTTCCTCATCAACAGCTAAGTAAGCACAGCTGGGGCCAAGAGCACGACCTGGAAAGCCTTCTGTCCCTCTGTCTTCCTTCACCGTCCCTCTGGGCAGGACACACGGACCTCTGCTCCCAGGAGTCATCTCCTCAAAAATGAGATAGCCAACAAGACCCAACCTTTGCCCCCAAGGAGGCTAACTCCCCTGCAAGAACCCAAATACTGCATTCTCACCCACCAGCAGGCTCTCAGAAGCACCCGCCTGAGGGTGTGCACAATGTACTTTCCATTGCCAACACCACCAGCCCCAGGGCCCTTAAGGCCCAGAGAAGCAGCTTCTCTGAGTTTCCAGGTGCCCTAGGGGGTCAGGGAGTACAAGAATGATGGCTCTGGGTATCAGGCCTGTGTTGCAGTTTGGCCTCTGCATCTTGCTCTGTGATCACGGGCAAGTTGTTTACCCTCTCTGAGCCTCAACGTCCTCCTCAAAACAGGAGGATAACACACACCCCTCCAGCAAGCTCAGTCCCGCCGCCAGAAGCTTAGAGACACGGCTTGGCCACACCCTCTCCTGGGCCAGGCTACTTGCCTGAAGCCTTGTGCTGCTTGCTTAGTCGCTCAGTCTGTGTCTGACTCTTTGCGATCCCATGAACTGTAGTAGCTCCTCTGCCCATCGGATTCTCCAGGCAAGAACACTGGAGTGGGTTGCCATGTCCTCCTCCAGGGGATCTTCCCAACCCAGGGATCAAACTTGCGTCTCCTGCGTCTCCTACATTGCACAAGGATTCTTTGCCTGCTGAGCCATTGGGGAAGCCATGCCTAAGCCTTAACACCAGAGAAATGTCTACCTCTGTCCTCCTACGCCCCTACACACACACACACAGGCACACACCACCTCAGGGGTGGCTAAAGCAGCACCAAGGCCACGAGGCAGCCGCCCGGAACCAGACCTCAGTCAGCTGCCCCTTGACGCCAAGCTCCTAAGAGCCGGGGCGGAGGGGAGGTCCCAGTCCCAGATGATGACAGAGATAGCCTGCGTGGAACCACCAGCCTCAGCCAGGACAAAGGCCAGGCACAGGGCCCAACTGGCTCTGAGCCCCTGGGCCTGCCAGTCTGTGGCCAGCACGGCCCTGAAGCAGCTGTCAGCAGCTGCGGCCAGGGCATCCCTCCCCCCAGCCCCACTGCCCTGGAACTACCTGCTTCCAGGTGGGCACAGCCCTCACCCGCCTCCCGGCTTTGCCTGCCTCTGGGCCC
Source organism: Bos indicus x Bos taurus (assembly GCF_003369695.1). Taxonomy (NCBI): domain Eukaryota; kingdom Metazoa; phylum Chordata; class Mammalia; order Artiodactyla; family Bovidae; genus Bos; species Bos indicus x Bos taurus. The sequence goes on along the minus strand of NC_040101.1, from coordinate 8,010,926 downwards.
TGAGGACAGCCCCTCTCCTACCCTCCTCCTGACCTTGAGCTTCCTCTAGAAATGCCTAGAAAAGCTGGGCCAATCCAGGCTTCCTACTGGCGATGCCTGTGTGTGTGGCTGGTCTGCCCTGACTCCTGGCCGGCAGCCAGCTCTCAGGCACTCAGGACAGAAGAAGGGACTGCCTTTGCCACCCCTAATTCAAGCCAAGAAAATACCTCCTTGTCTCTCTCTGAGCAGGTACTGCAGAGCCTAGGAGTGAGGAGCACGCTAGCTGGGCCCCAGCACCCCCGTAAAGCGATCAGAGGAACTTCAATCCGCGGTATGTGGGTCATTCACTGCCCGCCCCCTGCAACCCGGGGAGTTCTTCCGCCCGGGTTTGCAGCCTCCTCCATCTTCCTCCCCTCCAGCCAAGACTTTCCAGTCTCTCTTGTAGCATCCCCAGGACCTGGCCCTTAAGTGTGGGCATTCCCTTGTGGTCCATCCTCGACCCTTTTCAGAGCATGCCCCCTCCCCAGGCATCCTTACCAGCTGCTTCAGGAACCCCCATCTGTCTCCCCAGCCCCCATCTCCGGGCTGCAGGCCCCACTCGCCCTCGGCTGCCAGCTCCCTTCTGGACCGGCCGGACTCGGGAACCAGTGACCTGAAGATCTGCAGAGATGTCTTCCTCTGAGTCCTTGACCTCCACCCCCATCAGTGGGCCAGGAAGGGAGGTGGTGACTTGCCCGAGCCTCAGGGAGGGCTGAGAACATCACGCTGGGCTCCTCCCCCTCGTTAGGTCACCCGGTGTCCCCCCATCGGTGCCAGAGTGACCTTGGAACCTTCCGGTGGCCCTCCCTGGGACTTGTCATTAAGCGGCGATAAATTCCCTAATCGACACCCTCTTGTCCAAATACCCGCCCTGCACACAGCCAGCCCTGAGGCACAGACTGCATAAGCCACTGCTCCCCACTATGTGACAAGGCCTCTAGGTGTGGGTCCGGTTTGGGGTCTGCTGGTGCCCACCATCTGGGACAGATAGGGACAATCCCCTAACCCTCACAACGCACTGCCCAACTGTTATGGCTGCATTCACTGCTATGAATGTTAAGTACATTCACCTTCTGAAAGACCACCCCCCCAGCACCATCAGAGGCTTCTGCATTTTCAAATTCTTTCTGGAATCAACGGATGCCTGAATAAATACATTTTCAATGTATTAAGATTGCATTTGTCATGTAAATAAGATTTCTCAGGCCACTGATCTGGCCATTTACATGCAAAAATTCTGCTTTTACACATCTGTCTATCCACATATTTTTATGTAGAAATAGTTGTAGCTGGCTAGGTAGCTTGCTGTATGGATGGATAGATGAGTCACCAGGTAAACAGATCGAACTTAACCCTCTAGATGTGTTCTGAAAAGGTCATCAATATTTTTTCCTAAATCAAACGACATTTTTAATTCATCTAGAAAGCAAGTGCGTACACGCATGCTAAGTCACTTTAGTCGTGTCCAACTCTGTGCAACCCCATGGACTGTAGCCTGCCAGGCTCCTCTGTTCATGGGATTCTCCAGGCAAGAATACGGGAGTGGGTTGCCAGGCCCTCCTCCAAGGGATCTTCCAGACCCAGGGATCAAACTTTCGTCTCTTATGTCTCCAGCATTGGCAGGTGGGTTCTTTACCACTAGCACCACCTGGGAAGGCCAGAGAGCAAGTACACACGTTTTAATTTAATGTCTCTTTACACCCAGGCTTTTCCAATACTCGAAAGGCTCAGAGTGAGACACATTTAAGAAGGATGTCAGTTCCCTGTCTCCACCCTGCACACCTTCATCCATCAGACTGGCCTTCCGTAGCACTATCTTCTTTGCTGCCCAAACTGAGGTTAAGACAAAATTCAAAGACTCTCTCCTTGGATGAGGTCACTTTTCCACCACACGCCCCTTTGCCACGTGCTCTGACCTTCAGTCCCCAGCTCCACCCTCTCAGAAATCTCACACCATCCTCCACCCCAGTGATGAAAAGGACCAACCTGGCCGCTCAGAGCACGTCTTCCCCAGGTGGGCAGAGCCACCTCCAAGCTGATATTTTCAACAAGAGGGTCATAAGGTCTAACTTTATATTGATGATGGCACCTTCCTGTGTAGGTCTTCACAGCAAATGCTGTCCTGTTTGTTATCTCAGTGAATACCTGAAGCCTCCCCCACCCAGAGATGCGTCTCCACGTTACAGGTGAGAAAGCAGAGACTCAGCAACGGGAAGACACTGACCCACATTCAGGTGACAATCGCTGAACTAGCCTACGATGAGCATAACACCAATACAGGGTCAGACACCCATCCACTCGCTTTTCCCGGACACCCCACATCCTCCTCCCTTGTGGCTAGAGATGGTCCTTCAGCAGAGTCCAGCCCAGACGAGTCTCCCAGTCAGACAAGAGGGAACCCAGCGCCCTCCACGGCAGCCATCTCCTCAGCGACACTTCAGTCAGAAAGTGCCCAGGGGCCCTGGGGCCTCAGAGGATCCAGAGTGGACTGGAGCAGTGAGCTGCAGTGGTCTCACACACACACACTCACACATATACACTCTCAAACACACACTCACACACACTCACAAACACACACACTCACACACATACACTCACACTCACTCACACACTCACACACACACACACTCTCACACACACACACTCACACACACTGATATACACACACTCACATACTGACACACACACATGCACTCACACACTCACACTCACACACACTCACACACTGACACACACACTCACACAACTCACACACTGACACACACACTCACACAACTCACACACACACACACACACACACTACTGAAGAAGAGACACAAACATGACAACGAGGAAGCACCTCATGGACCTCATGACAATGAAGAAGCCATTTTCATGCTGTGTGACCTTGAACAAATTACTCAACCTCTCTGAGCCTCAGTTGCTACATTTATAAAAACGGAGGCAGGGAACAGAGAAAAGCATACCAACTTCCTAAGGTTTTATGAGGATTAAATGAGAATTCATGAGAAAGGATTCAGCAAAAGATTAGTTTATGTAAATGAGAGAGAGTTATCATGATCACCATTACGACATCTTTATATTTCAGAATTGTTAATAAGATTACCACTGTCACAAGGACACCAGAGTGCCTTCCTCAAGCAGGTCGGGAAGACCAGGAGATGGTTAAGATGCAATGGAACAGCCAAGATGAATCGTAGATAGGCATGACTGGAAGCAGGTCATCCAATTTGTCCTGAGGCCTGGGATGCCTGTCCTGGGCTGAGAAGGCTTCCCCTCCTCCCAAAAGACCACGGTGGAGGGTTGAGTCCATCTCCAGAGTGGTCTCAGTCCCAGGTCAGCTGTCGTCAGGGTGCTCCCCTGTCAGTTCCCTCCCTCCAGCTCTCGAGTGTGCCCCCCATTCAGCTCCCCTTCTGGGTCACATGGGGCCTAGACCCTGGGGTTCGGACAGCCAGGAACTCAAGAGTCCAGCACCACACCCACCCCTCAGACAGCTGTGGTTAGTTCTCTGAGTCCTGGGGGTGTGGATAGCACTGGCGGGCAGAGGCCACATTCAGTCTGGGGTGATCTTCAGAGGTAAGGTAAAGCATTGCCCCAAAGCCCCACCCCTGCCAGTGCAGCCTACCCAGCTCAGGTACCCTCCAAGCACCCCACATGGCTTTAGAGGTGCAGGAAGGAGACCTTCCCAACACCCCAGACCACAGGGAACACCTCCTCTGGGCTTCACCCCATATACCAGCCCCCAAAGCTCCCTGCACAGCCAGACACCAGCGGAGGCAAAGGGCCAGGAAGAGAGGCAGCCCAGTCCTCACCCAGGGAGACATTGGAGTCCCGCGTGTCCCCCGAGAGCAGGAGAATCCCACCCCCCACTGCATCCCCAGCACGTGGTCCAGGTTCCCTGCAGCCCAGGGAAGCCAGAACAGCCACAGGCCCACCCTGCTCTCTCCATTGCTGCCAACACTCCAGCCCCAGGGAGGAAAATCCTTTTCCCTGTGCTCTGGAGCTTTGCTGAGACAGGCAAATTATCATAGAATTGCTGAAGACAGTGGAAGGAAACCTAATCCCAGGGCTTAGCAAGGGAGCAGGCCTCTGAGATTCCACGAGTGTCCTCCCACCTGGCTCCTGGGGTTCCTGCTATTGTTCTGGGTCTTTCTTAACTCTTTCTTAGCTAAACCAAGCAAAGATGCAAAGATGGAGGGCCCCTGAGCCACTAAAGGGAACACCCCCCACCAACATTGCGATGCCAGCCGCTGGGTGTGCCTGGGGTCACGGCCACAGGCACTGCAAGCCCAGAGCACCCTGGAAACTGGGAGTCCCTGGGGGCGCTGCTCAGTGACCGACAAGGGTGGGCAGTAAAGGCCGGCACCCTCACCCCTCGGGTGGGATATCTCACGCTGAGTCTCCCACGGACTCCCAGGTGCAACCTGCTTCCCAGCTCACGTCTCTACTCTGGTTGGTTTGGTCTGAGATGGTCTCCCAGATACACGACTTCCCTCTAATCCTGGTCTCAGGATCTGCTTCTCAGAGGCAGGACAGGATGGGGATGGGGGAGGACAAGCCAAGACAGAGGTGAAGGCTCAGAGGTTGGAAGAGGAAGGACTCACTCAGAGAAGTGCTGTTCTACAGCAGAGACAGAGAAGGGCACCTGCTTGTGGTTTCATTCTCACCCCAGCCTTCTAGGGGGGGTAGCTGTTATTATGTCCATTTCTCAGATGCAGACACTGAGGCTCAGTCAGGCCCCAGGTCCTCAGTGAAGGATCTGTGCAGCTGGGATTCAAACCTGACTCCCTGAGATAAAGGGTCAGATCCCTACACCAGGGGCTTCCCTGGTGGCTCAGATGGTGCAGAATATGCCGCAATGGGGGAAACCCAGATTCAATCCCTGGGTTGGGAAGATCCCCTGGAGAAGGGAATGGCTACCCACTCCAGTATTCTTGCCTGGAGAACCCCACGGACAGAGGAGCCTGGCGGGCTACAGTTCATGGGGTTGCAAAGGGTCGGACACCACTGAGTGACTAACCCTTTCGCTATGCCTAGACCATGGGGTCTCCAGGCAGAAGGGGCAGAGTTAGAAGAAGCCGTGTATTCCCCGGCAGTGGCACGTGAAGATGATATGGTTCCATCAAGTCTGTGACATTGACAAGAAAGTGGTCAGCAGACAGGACGGCCAGTGTCCTGCCCGCAGCCCCTTCATGGAACAGGCCCCCACGTGCCTCTTCAGCCCAGAAACAAGGAGAGCCCAGCTCATTCCCCATGCTGTACGGCCTCTCTCCTCTCCTCATCTTAAACTGCCCAACACTCAGCTTTGGCTTAAAGAGCCCAGCTAATTAGAAGCATATTTTATTTTCTCAGGGGAGGCAGCTGTGGGATAAAAGTCGGAAGTGTAAACTCTGGTGGTAGATGAATCATCGCACTGCTTTTTATTAATTTTTTTTACTGTCAAGTTGTTCTGGCTTTCCAAAAACCCACAGAAGAATAAGGCTCCTTGCTCTCATTATTGGTGATGACTGGGGTAGAGCTCAAAAGGCGAAGGCATGGCTGAAATAATCTCCAGGGGGTGAAGGGAAGAGTAGGGGAGGCAGATGCTGGTCACCAAATGCCACATCCGCCCAAGGGCCAAGAAAGCATCTGTCCACGGCAAGACTGGGGGAAGGAGAGCAATCTACCCCTGCCAACTTCAAGTTCTTCCATTCACACAATGAGTATCAAGGAGGGATGAATGAGTGAATGAGCTGATTCCCCTAAAACCTTCCATCTGACCGAGGAAATAAAAATAATTGAATTCAATGAAATTTAAAATAACTAAATTATTTCACTCAAAATCATTAAATTATTTTTAGATGATTAAATTAAAATAACATGGCCCTTTAATAAAGTGGAACATGATAGAGTCATACACTTAATGTCTAGGAGAACATTTACTAATAACAACAATAGGAAAGTATCTCTTTCTATTATCAAGTGAAAAGCAAAGAATAAAACAGCATGTAGAGTAGGGTTCAAGCGTAACCTTCAAGATACAGCGTGTACACATACATACATATGTGGAAATGCGACGTAGGACAGGCTTTCCTGGTGGCTCAGCAGTAAAGAATCCACCTGCAATGCAGGAGACTCGGGTTTGCTCCCTGGGTTGGGAGGATCCCCTGAAGGAGGAAATGGCAGCCCACTCCATATTCTTGCCTGGAGAATTCAATGGACAGAGGAGCCTGGTGGGCTACAGTCCATGGGGTTGCAAAGAGTTGGACAAGACTGAGTAACGACAGCAACAACAAACAATGTAAAGGCTTGCAAAAATGGGGGCGTAATACATGGTGTGTGACTTCTTCTTTATCTTTCTCTGTATTTTCCAGTTCTCAATATGACTACAGGTTACTTCAGAAATCAGGGAGAAAAAAGTTTCTAGTAACCATAAGACCAAATATCATAAAGTAATTGAGAGTCTGACTTCTTTGGTGAAACACAGACGGGACTTATTGGAGCCCTTCTGGGGGCAGGGGCTGGGGTGACTCCTGATGTCCTCAAGGACCCCTGGGAGGGAAGGGGAGACGAGAGCTGGGCCGACACAGCGTCATCCCCACAGCCTGCCCCCACCAGACAGCCCTGCGCTACCTGCGCTCAGCGCGGATTTTACTGTACTGATCAATGTGCCAGAAAACTGCACTTGGTCTTTTTTTTAAAGCAAATTAAATCTGACCCTCTGCTCCTGCCCTATGCTCCCACCCTTGGGCTGATGGCAAATTCACTTTGTCATTATATTAGGGCCCCCTCTCAGACGGGGCTTCCCTGGTAGCTCAGTTGGTAAAGAATCCGCCTGCAATGCAGGAGACCCCAGTTTGATTCCTGGGTTGGGAAGATCCCCTGGAGAAGAGAATAGGCTATCCACTCCAGTATTCTTGGGCTTCTCTTATGGCTCAGCTGGTAAAGAATCCACTCGGGAGTAGATTGCAACTCCGGAGACATGGCTTCTATCCCTGGAGAGCCCCTGGAGAAGCAAAAGGCTACCCACTCCAGTATTCTGACCTGGAGAATTCCAGGGACTGTACAGTCCACGGGGTCGCAAAGAGTCGGACATGACTGAGCGACTTGCACTTTTACTTTCTCAAACTAGGTTGATAGATTTGGCAAATAAAAATACAGGATACCCAGATAAATAAGCTAAAAATTAGCATAAGTCTATCCCATGTAATACTTGTGATATACTTATCCTAAAGTATATTCACTTTTTATCTGAAATTCAAATTTACGTGGGTGTCCCATGTTTTTTCTGACAACAGTATCTCTGTTCCCTGAGGGTTCTGCAAAGGCCCAGGGAGGGCTGTAGAGCTGAAGAGACAGGGAGGCCCCAGGCCCCTGAGTTCCGAGTATATCACAGGGAAGGGGCAGGGACCTTTCCTGTCCCCATACTGAGTGAGACAGAGTTGGGTGGGGGGCATCTTTGCCAAGGCTAAGCACCTGGTGAGAGGTGACCCAAAGCCTTGCAACCTCTCAGGACCCTGCTGGCATGGGGCCTCGGTGCCCACTGCTGTCAGGACACCAGGAACCATCCTTTATCAGTCAGGGGTCTGCCAGGAGACCACCAGCCCATCAAACCAAGTGACTTGCGTGAGGTTAATAACGAGACCATTTGCAAAGTCATGGACCAAGTGTACAGAGCCCAGCGCAGCACCCAAATCTACTGAATGATTAAGGGAGGGAGTGGCTTCCAGAATCTGAGCACAGAGGTTGGGAAGGGGCTGCCAAACAGGAGCTAAGACCCTCAGAGACCCCTAAGGGAGAGATCCCAGGAATAACCACCCAGATCTCTCTCCTCCCTCCCACGTTTCCTGCTGGTGCTTCCCGCTGACCAAACCAACTGGAAGCCAGCAACCCCCTGGGGCAGTCCCCGAGGGTCCCCTTGCAGGGGCCCAGAGCAGGTGGGAAGGGCAGTGGAGGGCACCCAGCACAGGGCCCCTCAGTGGGGAGGACACTCTGTCCCAGCCCCTGCTCTCACAGTCGTCACTCCTAATCCTCAGCCTCCTTCTGGGAGAACCCCCCTCCAGTCCCTTCAATGAGCTAAACAAAAGGCCAGAGACAGGCATGGCCTTCAAACAAATGGTCCCAACACAAGAGGACACGGCAGCCTGAGGGCCTCCTAGAACAGGGGAGGGAAAATGCAAGAGCCCAGAGCCCTGACACATATCTCATCTGTCTTGATCCAATCTGCTCTGTGTTGGACTCCCACCTAAATCCTGCTTCGAAAAGGTTTTGCAGCTACATAAAGAAGCAAAAACCAGGGCTATAAGTGAACAAAACAAACAAATGCACCAACTCAAAACTAAAATTCCTACTCCCCTGGAAACACATGTGTAAACTAGAGCGCTGCAGACAACGTGTCTTGAGTACGAACGTTAATGAGCCAGGCTGAGACAGACCCTGCTCCACGGAGGATGCCCCCCTGGTTTTCTGACCCAGGGGTGGGGCTTATTTTTACAAGCTAATCAGCAAATTCCCAGTCTCAATAAATGGTTCAGGAATGTGTATCCAAGCCAATCAAAAACAACGAGGTCCCTTCTTCCATAAGAAAGCAATTAGACTCAACCTTTCCCTGTACATATGAATAAGGAAGGATGTAGCCCCAGGAGCTTTGGCACCCATTCTGTGCCTATGAGGAAAGAATCTGCCTGAAAGTTTACTAATGTGGAGGAAGCAGTGCCAAGAGAGGAAGAGAGAGAAGCCAAGTCCTGGTTACATCATTCGAGCCTGGGATCAAACCACTCCTGACACAGCTGGGTTACAGGCACCAGTAGAAGCCCAGGTTTTGCTGAAGCCAGTCTGGGTTAAGCTTTCTGATACAAGTTAGATTCTAAAAAGCATGCTGCTTATAAAGAACCAGGAGCATCATTCCTGCTTCTCTCAAGGCCAAAGAAATTGAAAACAGCCAGTTTCCTCCGTCCAGCTGGGCGTCAAAGTAAAGGCCTCTGCTAAAGGGAAGGGAACAGACAACCAGAAGCCTGAGCTCATCACAGGGGCTGCAGGGGAGCCGCTGCTTTGCCAAAGGTGTCAAGTCTGCTCAGTCCCTCTTGGAGGAGGCAGGACAGCACAGTGGTTATGAGCAGGGTCCCAGGGCCAACTGGCTCTGCCCCCGGGCTTGATGCCAGCTCTCCCTGGCCAGCTGATCACCTCGGGCAACTTTCTTAACTGCTGTGGGCTTGGGCTCTGTACCTGAGGATAAAAGCAGTGCTCACAACATGGGCTATTGTGAGGACTGAAAAAGTAACAGGTATAAAGTCCTCAGGATAGCGCTTGGAACACAAAACTAGCTTCACCAAGAGATTTTAGCTGCTATCCTTGTTGTTGTTACTTATTATTATTATTATTGGCTGTCCTGTTCTTCATTGCTACGCAGACTTTTTCTCTAGCTGCAGCAATCAGGGGCTACTCGCTAGTTGCTGTGCAAGGATTCCTCATTGCGGTGGCTTTTCTTGTTGCAGAGCACAGACTCTAGAGCTCATGGGCTCAGTAGTTGTGGTTCCCAGACTCTAGATCAAGGGCTCAGTAGTTGTGGCACACAGGATTAATTGCTCCGTGGTATGTGGGATCTTCCTGGATCAGGGATCAAACCCAAGTCTCCTGCAGTGGCCGGCAGATTCTTTACCACTGAGCCACCTGGGAAGCCCCTGCTATTCTTATCAATACTTAAGACCTCCTTGGACTTCCCTGATAGCTCCGTTGGTAAGGAACCTGCCTGCAATGCAGGAGACCCCAGTTCACTTCCTAGGTCAGGAAGTTCCACTGGAGAAGGGATAGGCTACCCACTCCAGTATTCTTGGGCTCCCCCTTGTTGCTCAGCTGGTAAAGAATCCACCTGCAATGCAGGAGACCTGGGTTCGATCCCTGGGTTGGGAAGATCCCCTGGAGAAGCGAAAGGCTGCGCACTCCAGTGTTCTGGCCTGGAGAATTCCATGGACTGTACAGTCCTTGGGGTTGCAAAGAGTCAGACACGACTGAGCGACTTTCACTTTCACTTTCAAGCCCTCCTTGGATGTTTCACTCTGGAGGTTGTCTCCCCCAGACTCCTGCTCACAGGGGGCTGCCCTGCCTGAGCCCCACCCCACCCCCCTGCAGGTTCCACCTGCCTGACCCTGAACGTGACCTGCTGGGCTGCCCTGGCCCCACCTGACCGTCCAGGCTCATACAGCCTCTCCCCAAGGCCAGGCTGTGAAGCTTTTCTGTTGCAAGTGACAGAAAATCCTCCACAAACTGGATAATGAGGGAGGTGATTTCACTGTCAGGATTCGGGATTCCTGAGATGCATAGCCCCCTCCTGCCTCCTCTCCTGGCCTTCCTTACCTTCAGATTGTTCATGCCTTCTGGAAGGTCATTTTCAAATTAAAACAATTAAAAGTTAAAGGTAACTTTTGTAAAAGTCTAAAGTTTTTTGTAAAAGTTTAAAAGGTTTTTTCCTTTTTTAATTGTTTTTAAAATTAACAAGGATGGGGACTTCCCTGGTTGTCCAGTGGTTAAGAATCCACCTTCCAAGGCAGGGGATGAGGGTTCCATCCCTGGATGGGGGCTAATACCCCACATGCCACCAGGCAACTGAGCCCGCACTCACCGCAAGAAAGAGCCCACACACCACAACAAGTGCCCAAGTGCTGCAATTAGGACCTGAGGCAGCCAGACAAATAACATTTTTTATTTTTAAAATAAAATTGACAAGGATAGAGGAAATACTGATCGCTACTATTATTTCCTTCATTATTATAGAATACTGACTAGCTGAAGCCACCCCTACAAATAGAAATAATAATGAACATGGCACATGGAAAGATTCATGGATCATGGCTTTACTATCATTCTTAGAGGAAAAGTCAAAGCTTTCAATAGATCAAATAGAAAACAAGCAAAAAGGGAAGACAAATGAGTGTAACTCAAAGGACTAGAAAAGAGCAACAGTCAATTCAAGGTAACAAGAAGGACCTAAGTGAATAAATACAGGCAAAATTTTATTTTTTAATATTCAGGGAATTCCCCGGTGATTCAGTAGTGAGGACTCCGCACTTTCACTGCAGGGGCCTGGGTTCAATCACTGGTTGGGGAACAACGATCCCACAAGCCACATGGTATAGCCAAAAGTAAAAACTGAGATGATTAACGGAAACATGAAACATCATGGAGACAAAACAGAAATGATGCATATGATCAAAACACAAATGTGCAAAAGAGAAAATGAAAACAGGGAACATCTCAGATATAACAAATATTATATTTGATATTAAATACTTAAGGGATATTATTCACAACCGCAAGCCAATACTTTAAAGCAGATTAAATGGAAATATTTCTGGAAAAAATATGAAGTGCCAAAATCCGCTCAAGAGGAAACAGAAAAGTTGACTAGATCCATAGCCACAAAACAAAGTGAAAACCCAAGAGAAACAGCAGACAGGCTGTTAGAAGGAATGGAAGAGAGCAGTACTGCTGCCAGATACAGGATCTGCACAAAAAGCAACAGTGTTTCTATGTTCCAGCCAAAGCTAACTGGGGAAATGGAGCCAAAAATACATTAGCATTTATCACAGCAATAACAAATAGAAACCACCTGGGAATTAGCCTAGCAGAGACTGCACAAGATTTCTATGGAGAAAATTTCAATCTAGTAAAGTCACCAAAGAACAGGGAGAAATTAGGAAGTTGTGCCCCAATTATGTATCCCACAGCTTCGTGTCACCAAGCCAATTCTCCTCAAACTCATCTGAAAATGGAAAGACAATCCAATTAGGAAAGTTCCAGGAACTTTAACAGCTTGACTTGAAAATTCATCTGAAAACTAAAAAACGCACATGAATGGCTGAAAAAATCAAAGACACGATACTGACAAGGGAACAGATGAGACAATCTAAGAAACAGAAGAGGGATTTCAGAATCACATCAAATGATGTGAACAGCAGAGATGAAAGGACGAATATCTAGGAAAATGATGCTGGAGACATTAACCTGATGTGTGAGCAAGATCTGGGCTCCTACCACATACAGCCTACACTCCACATAGAGAACCCTGGGTCCAACATTCCTTCCATACTTAACTCACTGGCTGTATTTATCACCTAAATTTCATGTTGCCTAATTAACAGTCATTAGTCTGGGTATCGTGGTATGTCTTATAATTTAAACATACATTTGTGATTTTTTTTGGTGGGGGGCTGTACCACGCACAGCATGTGAGATCTTAGTTCCCAGACCAGGGGTTGAACCCACGCCCACTGTGTTGGAGTCTTAACCACTGGACCGCCAGGGAAGTTCCCATTTGCCATACTTTTTAACATTGAATGCATATTAAGCCCTTATGCAATCCAAACATTTCCGGCATGGAAGAATGTTTGAAAGAAGCAAGTTCTACATGAAAAGCAGATTCTTGAAATCCTTACACTGAATCACAGAAGCAAATAATCAGGCTGCTTCAAAGGAAAGATAAGCTACTGGAGCATTCTGCTTCTCAAAATGCAGAGATAAACAACCCAGGATGAACACCTGCCATGCGGTGCCAACACATTAGCATCCAGGAAGTAAGAAACAAAGAAAATAGAAGAAAAGTGTTTGCCCTGGATATTCACTTCCTCTAGAACTAGAGAGAGTTCAGATTCTTACTAAAGCTCTCTAGATGCAGCCATCAATGGTATTTGGAAAGTCTTCATATTACACATAAAGAAAAGAATATAAAAATGAAAAGTATTATATATAATGTAATATCACATGATAATATAATTTCACATAATGTAATATGTACTGCTGCTGCTGCTGCTGCTGCTAAGTCGCTTCAGTCGTGTCCGACTCTGTGCGACCCCATAGACGGCAGGCAGCCCACCAGGCTCCCCCGTCCCTGGGATTCTCCAGGCAAGAACACTGGAGTGGGTTGCCATTTCCTTCTCCAAAGCATGAAAGAGAAAAGTCAAAGTGAAGTCGCTCAGTCATGTCCCACTCTTCGAGACCCCATGGACTGCAGCTCACCAGGCTCCTCCATCCATGGGACTTTCCAGGCAAGAGTACTGGAGTGGGGTACCATTGCCTTCTCCAGTAATATGTACACACATACATATTCCAAGGGCTTCCCAGGGGGCCCTAGTGGTAAAGTATCCACCTACCAAAGCAGGAGATGGAAGAGATGCGGGTTCAGTCCCTGGGTCAGGAAGATTCCCTGGAGAAGGAAATGGCACCCCACTCCAGTATTCTTGCCCAGAAAATTACATGGACAGAGGAGCCTGGCAGGCTACAGTCCATAGGGTTGCAAAGAGTCAGACACGACTGAGTGACTGAGCACACACGCATTCCAAATAGTTTAAGGACTGAAATATGACAGTTAAATTCTAAAGTTAAAAAAAAATAATAAAAAAAAATTTTTTAAAAAATAAAAAAAATTCTAAAGTTAATTTTTTAAAAAAGAGAAAAAGCCTAATGGTATCAAAGTTGGAAAGAGTTTAAGATGCCAAAAGAACCAAGTACGTGATGAGAAATGACAGATCCAACTCCATCAAAATTAAAGATTTCTGTTCAATAAAGAATATATTAAAAAAAAAAACCCACAGACAAACTGAACAGATGAGTGGCAGACTGGGAGAACTTTTTCTTCAAAGTCCGTCTGAAATTTATAAAAATCATTATGCAAATTATACAAGTAACTCCTACAAATCAGTGAGTGAGAGAGAATCAGTCCCTCAGGAAAATGAGCACGGCTATAAACAGACGGTTAACAGCGAGGAGACAGCATCTGATGAGGAAGCGAGGAGGCCTCTGCCAGAGATGCGGGAACAGGGAGACGCCGCCTCCAGCCATCCGATTCTCAGCAAACGGAAGGTCGATGAGAGCACAGGTAGCTGTGAGCTTGCAGAACAGGGGTCCCGCTGGCGGGCAGGCCAGGCTCTGCTGCAGGATTGCAGACAGCCAGGCAGCAGGTACCTGCTCGGTACAGCAGCCTGGGACAGGGGGATAGGCGTTGGGGCTCCTGAATATGTGTCCCAGAGTCATGGCCACAGAGCCCCCAGAAGATATGGAGAAGGGTGATGGGCACAGCATTATTCCTGTCACAGGGAGGGGTGAGGCCTGTCGCCCAGAATGGAAAGGGGTGCGGGGGTGTGGATTGTCTCAGGCTGCCCAGGCTGCTAGAACAGGGCACCAAAGACTGGGCAGCTCCTTCACAACTTTGATCTCTCACCATCCTGGAGGGTGGAGAGTCTGAGATCGAGGTATCAGCACATCCAGTGTCAATTCCAAGCCTACCTCCTGCTGTTTTCTGGATGTGACTTCACATGGTAGGAGGCATGAGGGAGCTCTCGGGGTCCCTTTTGCAAGGGCACTAATCCCATTCATCAGGGCTCCACCCTCATGACCGAGTCACCCCCCACCCCAAAGACCCACCTCCAAATACCATCACCTTGGGTGGTGGAATTTTAACATGTGAGTTGAGGGGGGAGGGGTGGGCCTAGCGGGGGTCACAAACATTCAGCCTAGGTTTGTGGACTTCCCTGGTAGCTCAGACAGTAAAGCATCTGCCTACAATGCGGGAGACCCAGGTTCAGTCTCTGGGTCAGGAAGATCTCCTGGAGAAGGAAATGGCAACCCACTCCAGTATTCTTGCCTGGAAAATCCCATGGATGGAGGAGTCTGGTAGGCTATAGCCCACGGGGTCGCAGAGAGTCGGACACGACTGAGCAACTTCACTTTTTTGGGGGGGGTGGGGGCCAGTGGGGTCACAAACATTCAGCCTATAGCATGAGTATACTCACATAATGAAAATTCCACACGGCCAACGAACATACTAAGCCAGACTTACATATGGCAACAAGGACTGATCTCAAAAACTTAATGTCTGGCAAAAAAAAGTAAGCAAGACAATAAGATTTACGGGCCAATGCTATTTATGGAGATTTTAAAACACATGCAAAATGGCACTCTATTTCAAGGAGCCATTTGTATTTAAATAAATAGATAATGTACTGAAAGTAGACTGGGAGGATGTAAATTAAACACATTGAAGTGGGTACTACTGGGAGGAGGGAAACAGGAGTGAGAAGGGAAGGTGAAGGGGAAATAATAAACAAAATAAAACCAAGTGCAGCCTGGCACAGGCCACCCACAAAGCGAGCCAAGACCTCAGCTGGTTCTGGGGCATGTTGGTACTACATGCATGTGCAAGGACAGTGCTGAGGGCCCTTCTCCACCTCAAGAGTGGGGTCTGGATCTTACTCAAAGTCAGGACCTTCCTAGCGCACCCCACCCCCATCCTTCTGCTGTGCACCAGCCCCAGACCAGCACCTCCAGGCTTTCCTCCACAGCCACGGCTCAGACCCCAGGGCCCTGCTTCAGCCCAGAGCACCTGCGTTCTCTACCTGCCTCTGAGGCCTGTGCCCTCTGACCCTGCCACCCACCCCTCCAGCCTCTGGCCAATGCAGGTGAGAAGACAGAGACTGGAAGGTGAGCTCACTTCCAAGATCAGGACAGCGGTCTCTGGACTGGGGGCCGGGTGTTCCAGGCTCTGCCCATGCCGACTCTCAGCACAGTCCTCTAAGAGCCCCGCACACACTGAGAGTGGGCCCTGGACATCCCTGAAGCCACAGAGTCCAAGGAAGACACCCCAGCTGACGCCCTGGTGACCGCCAGGCTCAGCTGCTGTCTGAACACTGCTGAGTGTGCTTTCTTGGTAACTCAATGTCAGCCCTGATGATCGTAGAGAATAGAAAAGAGAATCCTCTATTCCGGGGAGTCCCAAGGACAGGTGGACAGGGAGGGGTTGGACATAGGACCCCTCCCACCGAAGCAGCAAGATGCCAGAACCCCATGGAAGGGGGCACTGCCAGGGGGTGACATTGGTTTACCTCTCCCCGTAATTATTAACTTTTTCAGGATGACAGTCTGAGCAGTGAGGGTCTTGGGACAGGGCTCGTGTACCTCCCAGGGCACATGTACTAAGGAAGTGCCTATGAATCCACAGCAGAAGGAAGGGAATTTTGGATGGAAGGGAGGGTGGGAAGGAAGGACAATAAACGATGGATGGAAGGAAGGAAGGAAGAATGATCACACAGGGGCACAACAAACTCAGTCTCACAGTCACAACCCCCAGAGCGGGGCCTTTGACAACAGAGTATGCTCATGCACACGTCTGGTTATGAAATAAAGTCACTTCATCAGAACATGGAGCAAGCTAAGCACATCTTAGAATCATTCAAGTAAATGAAACTCACCCTTTAAGTGCCGGGCTTTTTATTTAAACCATTTAGGATAAAAACTCCTT
This sequence comes from Bos indicus x Bos taurus, assembly GCF_003369695.1. Taxonomy (NCBI): domain Eukaryota; kingdom Metazoa; phylum Chordata; class Mammalia; order Artiodactyla; family Bovidae; genus Bos; species Bos indicus x Bos taurus. The sequence goes on along the minus strand of NC_040101.1, from coordinate 7,994,641 downwards.
GTTCATTGCAAAATGGACTAACACTCCCTGCTTTTAATTACCCACAAACACCAAACATAATACCGTGTTCTCATGGGCGTAATCTGAGCCATGTGTGTCTCGCCTGTTGTAACACCACGAGGACTTGGGGATAATGAGGTCTGAACGTCCACTCTGCCTGACCCCCAGCCCACCAGCTTCATCTCTGCCCACCTCACCCCTACTCTTCCCTTCTCTCTCGGACCCCAGCACTTTCTCTCAGGCTCTTCCTTCTGGCAGGACCATGCTCCCCATGATACTGTAATGGTTTGGTTCATCACCTGGTTCCACACACATTCAGCCAAAATTCTGGGCTTTGTCACCAGGGTAGCCCACACCCAACTACGTGCAGCTCAGTCTGTGGCAAGAGGATGTATTTAGACAAGGGAGGCTGTTTTCTACCTAGCTTGGGGGCCTCCAGTGGGCATGTATGGATGTGAGAGTTGGACTATAAAGAAAGCTGAGCACCAAAGAATTGATGCTTTTGAACTATGGTGTTGGAGAAGACTCTTGAGAGTCCCTTGGACTGCAAGGAGATCCAACCAGTCCATCCTAAAGGAGATCACTCCTGGGTGTTCATTGGAAGGACTGATGTTGAAGCTGAAACTCCAATACTTTGGCCACCTTGATGGGAAGAGCTGACTCATTTGAAAAGACCCTGATGTTGGGAAAGATTGAGGGCAGGAGGAAAAGGGGACGACAGAGGATGAGATAGCTGAATGGCATCACCGACTCGATGGACATGGGTTTGGGTGGACTCCAGGAGTTGGTGATGGACAGGGAGGCCTGGCGTGCTGTGGTTCATGGGCTCGCAAAGAGTCAGACACGACTGAGCGACTGAACTGAACTGAACTGGAGGCCTGGCAACTCTGTCTCCCTGCTGGGGAGCGGGGAGGTCCAGCATGCCCTGACAGGGGACAACTAAGCTGACCACCTCCCTGGAGGCACCCGACTCCTCCCCGCAATGGTGGGGCCTACAGAGGACCAAGAGCTCTGCCTTGGGCTCAGGATACAGAATCCTCGGGAAGCCCTAGGATGAGTGAGGACGATGACAAGGACCTCAGCTCAGAGAAGACAGGAATGGATGCAGCCCAGGACAGTTGGCACTCTCAGCTGAATGAGTCTGTGTTCACAGGAGACAGGAGGAAGGGGAGTCATGTTAGAAAGACCATCACCAGAAAAAAGTAAGGGGGGGGGGTGGAGCTGGGTGCCTGGAGATGGCCAGCACATGCATGTCCAGCAGCCTCCCCTCTGCTCCCCTTGGCGGGCCCTTTCCCATCTCCCTGACCACTTAAAGCTCCATGTAGCTGAGGACTTAGTCCTTCATCCTCGTCTCCTCTCCCTCCACTCTCAATCTTGTTAATCTCATCCCTTTTCAGGACTACAATGTCATCTGTGTATCAAAAACTCCTGAAATGACACTTCCCAGCCTGAATCTCTTGCCTGAACTTCAGGCTTATGTACCCAGCTGCCTACTCACATTTCCTCTTGGATGTCCAACAGATATCTCTGTCAGTTAGAGACTGCTGCGTAACAAGCAGCCCCAAACTGAGTGGGCCAAAAGAACCGTGTGTTGTTTCTCATGATTCTTTTGTTCCAGAGCTTAGACAGGGCTCATCTGACTGGTTCTTCTGCCCCATGTGATGCTGGCTGGAGTCCCTCCCATGGCTACACTCATCTGAGAATGCAACTGGGGCTGGAATGTACAAGAAGGTCCTTCTCACTGGTCTGGAAGTTGTTGGCCCAGCAGTCCACAAGCTTCTTTCTCCAGCCTCCTTACAGCACAGCAACTGGGTTCCCAGAGAGCAAAAGCAGAAGCTGGGAGGCCTCTTCAAGGTGAGGCCAGGAACAGACACAGCATCGTTTCCCCCCACTCTACTGATCAAAGCAAGCGACAAAACCAGCCCTAATTCAAGGATGGGGGAAGGAGTGGGAAGTGATGGCCATGTGGCATGGGGGACAGAAGGGAAGGAGTTGTCAGTGGCTCTCTTTGGACCACTCAGATGACATCTACTCCATCACAAGTCCTGCTGTTTCTGTCCTAAGAATATATCTGGAATCTCATCCCTTCCCCCCACCACCACTGCTCCCAACCTCACCTGAGTCACCAGCATCTTTACCCTGCTTCCCCACCAGCCTCCTGAGTGGCCTCCCTGGTTCCACCCTTGGAGTCTCTTCCCAGCATAGCAGCCAAGTTGACTATTCTGTACTTTAGGTTGGATAATGTCACTTCTCTGTTCAAACCTTCCTGTGCTTTCCTATTTCATTAAGAGGGGAGCCAAAGCTCTTACCGTGGCCCCCAGAGCCCTACACTGTCTGCAGCCCCCATGCCCACTCTGGCAGCACTGGTCAGACCACCGTGTGCCTCCCTGACTGCCCTCCAGCCAGCCTGGCCTTTCATCTGAAGAGTCCCCTGCAGCCCACAAAGCATTTTCTTAGCAGGAGCAGCTACTTAACTTGCAGGGCTCAGCACAAAATGGAATTACAGGTCCTTGTTCCGAAGGACTAAGAATTTTGAGACAGGCAAGCATTAAACCAAGGGCAAGAAAAAGGGGTAGAAGGTATAAAACAATGTAAATCCCGGCCCTTGGACCCCAGCCCTGGGAGCCCGAAAGTCCTGCCAGGACTCAGGGAGGAGCCCAGCAGGATCAGCGAGGGTGGTGGCAGAGGGGCGCTAATTAGGGGGCTCACACAGAACCTGCAAGTCGGGCCACCACAAGCCCCAGCCCCACGTCAGGACAGACTTAATGACCTGGGTTGGAGTCACCACCAACATAAAGTATCTTGTTCCCAGCAACTTTTACAAGGCGTTTATGGCCCCGGGACACCTCAGGCCAACACTTGGATTATGGGCCAGCTGCCCAGACAATGAGGGCAAAGAGGCGGTCAGCACAGGGTCCTGGAATGACGGACACCAGGGCCAGGGATCTGAGGCCCATTCTCCCTGCACAGGACTGGGCGCCCCTCCTCGTTACCTGGCAGTCTCCCCCCTTGCCCATCCCATCACTCAGTCCTGCAAGGGGCCATCTCCTCCACAGACCGGGGGTGGGGCTCCCAGCATCGTAACCAGAATCCTGGGGTCTGGGAAGCCCATCACCACCCATGTTTACTCGTTGGTTTGTTTTTCTTTTTTGGCCGTGCTGAGTAGCACATGGGATCTTGGTTCCCTGACCAGGGATTGAGCCCGCGCTCCCTGCAGTGGAAGGGCAGAGTCTTAGCCACTGGACTGTCAGGGAAATCCCTGCCACTAGTGTTTAAATGCAGCCCCAGGAAACACAAAAGCCACTGGAGGCAGGACCTGAGTCACTGCCTCCCAACAGCGCCAAGGACCCCAGGAATACCTTGAGTTCCCACAGTCCACTCCATTGCTTTCATCAGCCCACGTGCTTCATAGCAATTGATCTGACGTTACATTTTTGTTAATCAAAGATGGTCATAACAAGAGTCCAAGGTACAGGAGCTAAGCCCTCACTCTGATGTGATTCCAGCCAAAAGCAGGGAGAAGTTTTGCCCTGGGTCCCTCTGTCTCAAGGAAACTGTGAGATTTCCGTGCTTTACTTGTATGCAGCCACCATTTACTGAGAACTTAACACATGCAAAGCTAGGGGAAAGGCTTTGCATGAATGGTCTCACCCAGGCCCCGTAGCAACTTGGGAAGTAAGCTTGTCATCCTCCACCCCAGGTCACAAATAAGGAATTGGGTTCAGAATGGCCTGAATACATATCCTGGGGTTAGTGATGGGCCTGGAATTCCAACCTATGTCTGCAGAGGGTAACGCTGGGCAACTTCCATCTCCTTATCAAGATTCACCGCTCCTGAGAGGCAACCATGGTGTCCACATGGGGAAGGAGCAGCTAACTCTGCCTGGAACAGTCATAGAGGGCTTCCTGGAGGTGGTGATATCTAAGTTGGGCTTAGAATGATGAGTAGGGTTTGGCTAAGAGAGGGAAACAAAGAGAAAAAGGAGCACGTGCAGGGCTCTGAGCACAGCAGGCAGGAACCAGAGGCGTCCCGGCATCTCAGTGCACGTCCTCAGAGGCTCTGAGATTTGGGGGTCCACCCTACTATTATTAATAATAGTAATAGCTACCACATGTGTACGTGCCTGCTAAGTTGCTTCAGTCATGTCTGCCTCTTTGTGACCCTATAGACTGTAGCCTGCCAGGCTCCATTGTCTGTAGAAATCTCCAAGCAAGAATACTGGAGTGGGTTTCCATGCCCTCCTTCAGGGGCTCATCTTGACCCAGGGATAGAACCCACGTCTCTTATGTCTCCTGCATTGGCAGGCGGGTTATTTACCACCAGCACCACTTGGGAAGCCCAGCTACCATACAGCCAACACTTACTATGAGCTTTATAGAAAAACCATTATTTTCCCCCAGAAGACTGAGAGCCAGGGACGTTAAGAAACTGACCATGTGATCTCAGGTGCAGGATGGAGCCAGGTCCACATCATGGCTTCTATTTGCAGCCAGAATCCACACTCCCGGTCTCCACACAGACAGCCTGTTGGTGGGGGGCTCATGGGAGCTGGCAGGAACAGTGCTGGCATTGGTATCAGGGAGACCCTGGTTCCTCTCTCAGCTCTGGCACTCACTTCTCAATCCTGAGTAAGTGACTTCTCCTCTGGGCCCCCAGCCCCCTTTCCTCCTGCTTCACAGGATGTCAGCAGGATTGCAGTGGCCAGGTCATGGAAACATTTTTCTGATTATGGTAGGATAAATAACAGCCCCAAGATTGTTCGTGGGACTTACCTGGTGGTCCAGTGGCTAACACTCCACACTTCCAATGCAGAGAGCTCAGGATTGAGTCTTGGTTGGGGAACTGGATCCCACACGCTGCAACTAAGACCCGGTGCGGTCAAATTAATAAATATCAAGGGGGAGAAAAGATTGCTCAATCCTAGTCCCCAGAATGGTGAATATGTCACTTCATATGGTAAAGGGGACTTTATAGATACAATTAGTTAACAGGGAGATGGGAGACTGTTCTGGATTATCCAGTGGGCTCACTGAAATCACAAAGCTCCATATAAGTGAGAGGTAGGAAGGTCGGAGTTGGAGAAACACTCACGATAGCAGAGGTCAGAGTGATGGATTTCAAAAACAGAAGGAGGAGGGACTTCCTGGTGGTCCAGTTAAGACTCTGCTCATAATACAGGGGACAGTGGTTTGATCCCTGGTCAGGGAAGATCCCACATGTCCTGTGGTGCAGAAAAACACACACACACACACAGATTAGAGGAGAGAGTCACCATCAGAGAAACAGGCAGAGAATGCAGGCAGAGAAACTTGCAAAACTGAAACAGGCAGAGAATGCAGGCAGAGAAACTTGCAAAACTGAAACAGGTATGGGATGGGATTCTCCCCTAGAGCCTCCAGCAGGAAGCAGCTGTGCCCACAACTTGACATTAGCCCTGTGAGACTGATTTTGGACTTCTGTCCTCCAGAGTTGTAAGATAAATTTGTGCTAAGTCTCGGAGTTTGTAGTAACTTGTTACCGCAGCAAGAAAAAACGGATACACTTGCTCTCATACCCTATTCACAAGGGAGTGATGCCACCTGGGACTTTGCACCCTGAAAATTTTACACAAGTATCTCCTTGACCAAAGGAGATAAAAATAAAAATAAAAATATTTTAAAGGAGCTGAAAAATGTATAACCACATTAAACCGTACCAGTCTCTTCCTGATGCCCCCAGCTGAGACACATTTTCTTTTCAAAGAGTGATGCTAAGGTGTTTCCCGACAAAATCAGACCTGTTGGGACGGCGTCCGCTGCTTGTCACCAAGTAACCTTGTCTGCTCATGGATGCCGTGGGACCCACGCTGAAATAACAGCGCTGGGAAAAGGCACACTGCTGACCAAGCAGGGGCTCTAGCGGAGGTGGAGGGTGGATGTTTTGGCGGATGTTTCTAAGAGCTATGAATATAATTTGTCAACTTTGTGGGCAGGAAGGGTGTGGCCATAATTTATTAATAAAACTAGTGAAAATGCATGGCAGTCAAGGGAAGGCAGAGCCCTAGAGACGCTGCCCAAACTGCCCACACAACAGAGAACAGTCAGGGGATGGGCCTGGAGCCGGGTGCTCATCAGTGCTCGGCCGTGGAGTCTGCCCCCTCCACCCTGGTCCCAGCGGAGATGGACTGGGTCAGCAGAGCCCAGACAGGTCTGTCTGACTGCATCCTGCCGGCCACCAACCCTGCCATGGAAGAGAGGCCAAAACAGGAGGGTCAGAGATGGACCTTCTACTCCCTGCCAGGGACCAAGGCGAGTTACTGTCCATCTCTGGGTCTCAGATTCCCCAGCCAGAGCCAGAGCCAGCTGGACTAGAGGACCCAGCCTGAGGGTCCCGGCTCCCTGGTCTAGGCCCTCAAGCTCAAGTCCAGCTCCACCTCAGCCTCTGTCTCTCCCACCTCCCCAGATGGGCCCAGCTCCAGCCAGAGCATCTACCAAATTCTAACAAAGAGGGTTGCTTTCTGCTTGCTACCCAACGTCCCTCCCCTCCATCTCCCTGAGGTCTCCTTGAATGAGGTCAAATGAACTTGACCTCATTTCTTGATCCTGGGGCCAATAGATCATTTAGTCTTAACTCTCTCCTCCCATGGGCTTGGCACCCCTTTCTCTTTTCTTTTCAGATCTTTACACTCCATCTTGGTTTAAACCCCCAAAGACAACCCAGAGAGAAGGACTTGGGTGCAGGTGGTGTATTTGGGAGGTGGTCCCAGGAAGCACAGGGAAGATACAGAGAAAACCAAATAGAGTGCTGATCCCCCCAAATGATAAGGGGTTTCCCCGGTGGCTCAGATGGTGAAGAATCTGCCTGCAATGCAGGAGATCCAGGTCCAGTGCCTGGGTCAAGAAGATCTCCTGGAGAAGGGAATGGCCACCCACTCCAGTATTCTCACCTGGAGAATCCCATGGACAGAGGAGTCTGATGGGCTACAGCCATGGGGTCCCAAAGTGTCGGACATGACTGAGCAACTAACACTTTCACTTTCAAAATGACAAGTTGGAGTCCTAATCCCTGGTATCTATAAATGTGACTTTATTTGAAAATGGGGTTTTTGCAATGAAGTGATAAGGTCTTTACATTTAATTTAGTTGCAAGTTAAGGTGAGAACACACTGCTGTAAGATGGGCTCCTAATCCAATATGACTGGAGTCCTTATGAGGAGAAGAGCTGCAGAGACAGGCAAAGATGGGAGGAGAATAGCATGTGAAGGCCCACTCATGCAGAGGGAAGACTGTCACGTGAAGACAGAGGCAGAGATTACAATGATGCAGCTGCAAGCCAAGGAACTTCAGCCATATTGGATTAATAGCCCATCTTCTTGAAGAATGGGGGTTTCCCAGGTGGCACTAGCAGTAAAGAACCCACCTGCCAATGCAAGAGACATAAGAGACACAGGTTCAATCCCTGGGTCAGGGAAGATCCCCTGGAGAAGGAAATGGTAACCCACTCCAGTATTCTTGCCTAGGAAATCTTATGGACAAAGGAGCTGGTGGGTACAGCCCGTGGGGTTGCAGAGAGTCAGACACGACTTAAGTGACAGTGTGCACACACATATTGCAGTGTGTTTTCATCTTGCGAGTAAATTACATGTAAAGACCTTATGCCTTGATTGCAAAGACCCCATTTTCAGATAAAGTCACACTTATAGATAGCAAGGATTAGAACTTAACATATGCATACATGCATAAATATACATGCATATATACATGTATGTATATAAGCTTCCCAGGTGATGCCTGTGGTAAAAAAACAACAACCTGCATGCCAGTGCAGGAGACATAGAGGCATGGGCTAAATCCCTGGGTTGGGAAGACCCCCTGAGAGAGGACACGGCAATCCACTCCAGTGGGTTCTTGCCTGAAGAACCCCACGGACAGAAGAGCCTGGCGGGCTACAATTCATGGGGTCACAAAGAGTCAGACGTGACTAAAACGACTTAGCACACTTGCACTCATATATAAACTTTTTGGCCATTTAGCATCTTTGTATGCCCTTCCCCACTTCATGTAGCTTGGAAGAGAGAGGAAGTCTGTTCCATTACAGATGCTGAAGTGCCAGAGACCTGCCTTCCTAGCCTCCTTTGCAGCCAGGGGAACAGGCATTTGATGAGGGTTCTGTCCACTAGGTACCATGGGAGCCAGTGACAGAAAGAGTCTGAGACTGTGTGGACACCATGCTGGGGAGGTTGGGGGCACCAGAGGTAACCACACATTCTAGAGGCTTCCAGAGTTGGGCTCAAGCAGCAATGGCCAGCTCATTCACTCTGGGATCAGCGCCAGTGGAGGTGTCAGTTCCCATAGAGATCTCAGGTGTCTCCCCAGGGGCAGCCCTGCTGAGTGATTCTAAACATTTTTACTGGCTGCACGGCCTCCAAAACTAGTTGTCTGACCCATACAGAGATCCTGTGAGCTGCTCACACCCTGCAATGCATTTGTTTTGCCTTAATAAGCAGAATTAGCTTCAGCTGCTTGCCTTCAAGCTCCATGACTGATGCAATTTCATGTACACAGCTCTTTCAGCTTTTGCTTGCAACCATTCTGGCTTTGAGATTCTGGTGGGAGGCTTTGGGAGTGGGCCAGCACTGTTCCCTGTGGGCAAGTGGCTCTGGTAAGCATTCTATGTGTTTTTCTTCTTTATAACAACTCTATTGGATAGATAAGTTTATTGCTTGGTTTTTGAAATGAGGAAACTTGAGGCTCAGAGAAGGTTTGCAACTTTCCAGAAGCAGCAGAGCTCAAAAGGATGGAGGCGGGATGTGCTCTGGGTTGGTCTGACTCTAAATCCTAGGCTGTTCTGCCAGGAAACTCTCTTGGGAGGGAGGGGTCACTTCCTGCTGGGAGTCCTACCTGAAAATAATTCCCCTGTTGGTGCCTGGACATTTCCTGTGTAACACCATGAAATATCCTCCCAGAAACACATTCTAAATTACTTTGGACCCTGAATCATGCAGGTTACATTTTAAGATCATCAGGGTTGGCTACGTTGAGGACTCTTTCTAAACAAAGCACAGTTGCAGTACCTATGAGGAAAGCTCCTGTGTGGGACAAGAAGTCCCATGAATGGAGCATCTCTTAATCTGGGGTCTTGGAGAAGCAAATTACCCACCGACTCAACAGAGCAGCAGCCTGGGCAGTGACAGTCCATCCGATGGCCCTGATAGGTTTATTCCTGGGACAAGATCAGGGGAAGACAGGTGCTAAGGATGCTGAGCTTACAAGCTCCCATCAGGACTCAGAGGGCATTGAACCTTTGGGGATTTTGGCAGCTATGTCAGAAGGGGGTGGGGTGGGGGGTGGGTATAGGAAACTCAGACCAGGGTAGTGGCCCCAGGGACTCAGGACAGTTCTGGAACTTTCATTTGGGAGTTGGACTTGTCACTCCTGTTCCTAGAGTGCCCAGCATGAAACTCTTCAATGAAAGGCCTGTGGGGAAATGGGGGCCTGTGCCAGGTGCCACAGTTGGTGCAGCAGAAGGACCCTGAGAGGAAGAAGGCCAGCATACTGAGATGCTAAAGGCACTGGTGAAGAAGGGGGACCCTGGGTGAGTGGAGGTGTTCAGTCATCCAGTCATGTCAAACTCTTTGTGACCCCAGGGACTGCAGCACCTCCAGCCTCCCTGTCCCTTGCCATCTCCCAAAGTTTGCCCAAGTTCATGTCCATTGCATCAATGATGCCATCCAGCCATCTCATCCTCTGATGCCCTCTTCTCCTTCTGCCCTCAATCTTTTCCAGCATCAGGGACTTATCCAACGAGTCAGTTGTTCACATCAGATAACCAAAATCCTGGAGTTTCAGCTTCAGCTTTGGAAGTAGGGAGTCTGAAAAGTCAGATGCTGTGGGGAAGAGTGGGACTTAGCAGCCTGAAGATCTGTATTCCCCTGGGGGGCAGCCCATTTCCTGGGCCAGTTGAAGGCAGGCAGTTCTGAGTGGGGAGAGCCCTGGATAGATCTGAGGCAGATGGCCTTTGCTCCTGCTCTGTCACCCACGACTGGTGAGACCAGGAACTGCCAGCACCCATTCCTGGCTCCTCCCTCCCTCTAACCTGGAACCTGGAGAAGACTGACCCCAAGTGACACCCTGAGTTTCTTAATTTGGGGCAAACACCCTGCATCTCCTAGTGTTAACACTGTCAACAAAACGATTTCCTCGTCCTCCCTAGTGCCCACCTTGCTGAAACAGCTGAGTCCCTTCCTCCTGAATGGGAAACTGAGAGGCTACTTCTTACAAGACGGATGCCACCGTGCCCGTTTCCGAGCTCACATGAGCTAACAGCTAGCGGAAAGTGAGACCCCAGCCTTTCTCCCTCTACCCGTTATCTCGTGTGATGTTACAGACCTGTGAACCTGGGTATAAGGGAACTTTTTTTATTATTCCACATGCTCCAGCTCCCACCCACTTTTGAGAGGTGGGAAGCCAGTGTCTTTCTCAGTCCCCTAAACCCCTGTAGGGATGCTTCACAGAGGTGACACCTGTGTTTTCTCTCAATCACTAACCCCCTAAAGACCCACCCTAGGAGCCTGTAACTCCACGCCCCTCTCTCTGGGATGCCCATGGCTCCACCCCCTCTGTCTGGGATGCCCGTGGCTCCGCCCCCTCTGTCTGGGATGCCTGTGGCTCCGCCCCCTCTGTCTGGGATGCCCGTGGCTCCGCCCCCTCTCTCTGGGATGCCCGTGGCCCCGCCCCCTCTCTCTGGGATGCCTGTGGCTCTGCCCCCTCTCTCTGGGATGCCCGTGGCTCCGCCCCCTCTCTCTGGGATGCCCGTGGCTCCGCCCCTCTCTGAGACAGCTCAGGCTCTCTTGGGACAAGCTGTGTGCTTGCAGAGGGCCCAGCGGTGAGCATCAAGTAGTGCACCAATGCTGCGCCCTGTTTTGGAGTGAAGACCACACAGGGGTCCCTTTAGTCTCTAGGACCTCTGCTCCTGATATCCTTTCCTATCTGAGTTCTTTTCTCCCGGTTCTTCCTCCAAGGCGCCCCTTCTCCCTTCTCCTTAATCTGCTGAGTGTTCATAGCAATTGGCCCAAGGTCCAGCTCTGGCTCAGGGAACTGACAGTTTTGAGGAAATGGAGACAGGAGAGCGGGTAAGAAGATGGTGGTGAGGGGCACCCTACCTCTCCTGCTTCTTCCCTGAAGAGACCAGAGACTCCTGGATCGAGGAGGAGAGCATCCTTGTCAGTGGTTTGTGGGCCCCTCATACCCAGTGCTGAGTGGGCATCACACAGGCATGAGGGTGGCCTGGTGGATTCCTAGGCCTCTGCTTCTATGTCTTTAAAATGGGCACAAGAATTATATAATAAAAATGAATGTAAGATTTATTATCATAAAGTCACATGGTTTTATATAAATACATATCATACACATATGTATTATACACCTATTATAGGATTTGGCATTGCCCAGTTGCAGGACCTGATTAAACTGTCTCTGGGAGCTGTTGCTTCTACATCTGGTGCCACAGCCTGAAGTCAGCCATGGAGAAGGGAAGGTGGATGTGAGGTGGAGAAGGTCAGGGAAAACAGGATGAGCAGACCTACAGGATGGGCTAGAACGAGCTTAGGTGATGGGGGTGGCCTGCACTCTGATGCCCTTCATCACAGAGCTAAACACCCACCAGCCCGGGAGCTGCAGAGGCTGAATGAAGGAGGAGTCATGGCAGCCCCTGCCAGCCAGATGAGCCCACAGGTGAGCAGTGACATCTGCGAGCTGCCAGGTGCCTTGTGCTCCAGTCTACCAGGGGACAGGAATACAGCTGCTTCTTCACTTCCGTCTTCATTATCTCATGCCAAGCGTCTCCTCACCGGCCCACACTAACCTGGACCTATGTAGGGAAGGGAATTCCATACCCTCGGAGACCTCAGGTCACCTGGAACACCACAGCAGTGTTCTGATGGACAAGAGTGACCAGAGGGGGCCACAGGGACACTCTGCCCCAGCGTGGAGCCCAGCTCTCCAGTTTAGATGTCCCTTTCCTCAAGACAGGTTTTCTGTAGACATAATGAAACTGAAAGTGAAAGCGTTAGTCGCTCAGTCATGTCCAACTTTTGGCAACCCCATGGCCTGTATCCTCTGTCTATGGAATTCTCCAGGCCAGAATACTGGAGTGGGTAGACCGTCCCTTCTCCAGGAAATCTTCCCAACCCAAGGACTGAACCTGGGTATCCGGCATTGCAGGCAGATTCTTTACCATCTGAGTCACCAGAGAAGCCCATAATGAACCTACCCCAAGCCTAAAACCAGACTGAGGCCACATTGGAGCCCCACAGTTCTCCCTAACTTCTAATCGTGGGCATCTGGGATTGGGGACTTGGAGCCCAGCCTCATCCCAGAGGTCCTTCGCTCCCTACATGCCTCCTCTCTGGGAGGCTCAAGATTCATGCCCAGCTGGGTACCAGCCTGCTCTATATCTGCATGTCTAAGGGGGACCACAGAGGGGACTCTTCAGGTAAACACAGTCAGCAGATGAACCTTCCAGAGGCTGTGCTACCTACAATGTTACAATTCTAGAAAGAATAGTTATGTGAGGGTAGAGACAGAAAACCTATATGGAAAGATGCTGACACATCACTAGGAGTTCCCTCTGAGAGACAGCATTATGATGATTCTTCGGCCCTCCTGGGTTTTCTTTTCCCTATATTGAATCTCAATGAGCTTTTATAGTAAAACTTTATAATAAAAAAGAACAGATCTACTGTAGTCAGGTTTTCCCTCCCTTGTCCACACAGCAGATCCACTTAGGTAACAGGTGCAACAGCCAGGAGAGCTCGGGGCGGAGCTGAGCCACATGCAAGCCACCTGCCTGGCACTGGAGAAACAGAAATGCTCTGTGGCCAAGAAAGTCCACGTCTCAGCCTTTCAGACACCGAGGGCATAGCTGGGGCATGAAACTGACCAGGTTCGGTCATCTATCCCTGCTGTCCTCGACAGCTTGCCACTGTCAGCAGAAGTCACAGGGCAGGGAGCTGGTGGACGGGTGTCCTCATGCAGGTGAGATGGGCTGAGTCCCTCTCTCCTCACCCCCTGTAAGTATCAAAACACCCCAGGTGGACTTTCCTGGTGGCACAGTGGATAAGAATGTCCCCCACGTGTGGGGGACACAGGTTTGATCCCTGGTCTGGGAAGATTCTGCGTGCCGTGGAGCAGCGAAGCCTGTGTGCCCCAACTATTGAGCCTGTGCTCGAGAGCCCACGAGCCGCAACTACTGAAGCCTGCCCGCCCCAGAGCCTGTGCTCCACAGCAGGAGAAGCCACTGAAGTGAGAAGCCCACGCACAGCATGAAGGGTGGCTCCCAGCTCACTGCAACTAGAGGAAAGCCGAGCAGCAGTGAAGGCCCGGTGCAGCTAAAAATAAAGAGTTTTTTAAAAAAAATATCAAGGTGTGTGTGATCAACTCTTTGGCTCTTTCAAGGATGGCAGGAGTCCTAGTCCAACAGAAAGACTGTTTCAAAGGAATGAAAGCTGAAAAGAAAGCCTTGCAGATAGCGATGGGCTTGCCCAAGGAGACAGATACCAGCCAAGAGCATCACAGGTTTGCTCCAGCTTCTCTCCTGGGCGGTCTAACTCCAAACCACCACCTGGGAGAGCAGTGGGGGACCACCTCACCGCATGGATGCAAAGCCACACGCCGCTGGGCACCTGTTGGTCAGAGGTCAGACTTGGTTTTCCTGTAGCTCAGAGTGTGTGCTCACTCTAAGGGCCAGAGAAGCAGAAGGTATCCATGAAGGCTGATGATTTTCAGTCCCTTCTGATTGATACTCTTTTAAAAAATTGTTTCATTTATTTTAATTTTTGGCTGCTCTGGGTCTTCATTGCTGGGCACGGGGTTTCTCTAGTTGAGGCAAGCAAGAGTTACTCTCTGGTTGTGGTGCAGGGGCTTCTCATTGAGGTGGCTTTTCTTGTTACAGGGCACGCAGCTCCAGGGCACGTGGGCTGCAGTCATTGCAACATGTGGGCTCAGCAGTTGTGGCTCTCGGGCTCAGCTGCCCTGAGGCATGTGGGATCTTTCCAGACCAGGGATTGAACCCCTGTCCCCTGCACTGGTAGGCAGACTCTTTACCACTCAGTCACCAGGGAAGTCCTGATATTCTTGGCATATGTGTTCACATTTATTTGTTGAGTGCAGGGAAGGAACCAACACTTCCTACACGGTGTGCAAAATAAAAACGTCACTGAATGTGACTTTGCATCCCCAGGCTCTGCCTTGGAGGCAAGAAGAAGCTGCTCGCTTCTCTCCAACTCCTGAACCCAAGTGTACATTTTGCCAGTTGGGTTTATTTTCTGGAATGCCATCGTGCCCTTTAGATGGGTGACTTGGGCCGCTGTCAGCCAGTGTGCCCTTCAATCAGCTCTTCCCGCTCTGTGCCCAGGAAGCAGCACCCACATCCCGCCACCAAGCCTCCAGGCCAGGCACACTCCTACACAGACTACAGGGTCCTGTTTATCTTTTTAGTATCTTATTTATTTATTTGGCTGCATCGGGTGTTAGTAGCAGCACGCAGGATCTTCGATCTTCGTTGCAGGATATGGGGTCTGTTTCCCCAACCAGGGATCGAACCCAGCCCCCCTGCGTTGGAAGTGCAGAGTCTTGGCCCCTGGACCACCGGGGAAGTTCCTCCAAGACCCCATTTAAATGCCACCTTCCCCACGCACCCGCCCCATGCCCAGCTGCTCTGCTCCTCCCTGATGCCCTAGATCCTTGGTGCTCCTCTCCTGACATCACAGCTCCTCCATGGCCCCTTCCCTGATACTCCAGCCAGCTCCTCTTCCTGACTTTCACAGGTTTTATTGCTTTGGTCTCTCTCTTCCCCTGACCTTGAGAGGCCATCTGTCTCCTCTCAGCTCTTGCCCTCTGACCCCTGGCACTGTGCCTGGCACTGTAAGCACCCTACAAACTCTGGTTGAAAAAGAAATTGCTGATCAATGTCTGAAATTAATCCAACTCAAGCTTTTCTCGGCAGTCATCTGTAAATTGATTCAAGGTGCCCAGCTGGGGAGGTGGCAGGTGTGCAGAGGAAATCAAGGAATCCAGCCTCTCTCCTTCCTCTGAAATCCTGCCAGACTCTGATTCTTCTGTTTTTTCCTTCACACGTGTGCATACTGCGGGGGAGCAGATTTCCGAACCGGGATAAATATGCATTTGCTTGTGAACATCAATGTTGTGAGCACAGTAAATCATTAGAAACAAGAGACACCTCTCGCGCTGGAAGGAAGGAGCTGCTTCCGCCAGCTCTATCGGAAAGGCATCGACACCAATAATGCCACTCGTCAGAGCCCCTGGGGAAATCGAAGCTTTTCCTATTGAGGAGACTGTTTAATGGATGTACTGGCATGCATGGGATGGGGGCTGTGATGGATGCAGACTGGAGAGACCTAAAGACACGGCAGGTCACACAGTGGTGTCAGAGCAGACAGGCACCCAAGCGTGGAGAAGACCAGCCCTGCTGAGGTCAGAAGTACAGGCAGCAGCACATGCCCCGCCCTTCCAGCAACCCCCAAGCCTGTCGCTCTCTGTGTGCTGCAAAACACCAGAAGCCTAATCCGCTTTCTGCTCATGCTGGGCACCTCTAAGCAGAACAGACAGACGGTGCAGAGCGAAGGGGAGCATCCTGGCCTCAAGGCTTGCTTTCTGTGGTGCCCGGCTCAGCATCCCCTGCCTCTCTCACAGTAGGTACTCAATAAAATTGGCTGAATTGTGGATTCTAAACTTCAAGTGTTGGCAGTGGGTCAGTCACAGAACACATAATCACAACCGCACGGTCTGATTCCGTCCCAGGAAAACAAGTGTGTCAGCAGCTGCTGTGGATGAAATCATCCATTACTCAGGGAGTGGACGACGCTTGTCCACAGCTCATCACTGCCCCAAACTTCTGGGTCTGATCATCGAAATTATGTTCCAACGGATCTCAACCTGATACATCAGAGGCATCTGGTAGACTGTTATAAAGATGCAGGTGGTGGACCCACCCAGACCGGGCGGAGGTGCTGTGAAGGCTTCTCTCACGTTTCTCCAGGGGCCTCCAAAGACAGAGAACCACTGAGTTCCCAGAGGGGCCAGGGGACACTGCCCCAACTCTGCTGCTGGAACCCTCTGAAGTTACTGCCGGGCCCTTCACAGAAACTCTTTTCAGAATCTCAGCTTCCTCATCTGTAAAACAGATGTAATAAAACCCTGTGCCCTATACCCTGAGAAAACCATAACTGCAAAAGACACATGTCCCCCAGTGGTTATTGCAGCTCTATTTACAACAGCTAGGACATGGAAGCAACCTAGATGTCCATTGACAGATGAATGGATAAAGAACCTGTGGTACATATACACAAAGGAATATTACTCAGCCATGTAAAGGAACACATTTGAGTCAGTGCTAATGAGGTGGATGAAACAAGAGCCTATTATACAGAGTGAAGTGAGTCAGGAAGAGAAAAACAAATATTGTATATCAACGCATATACATGGAATCTAGAAAGACGGTACCGATGAATCTATTTGCAGAGCAGCAGTGGACACCCAGACACAGAGAACAGGCTGTGAACCTGAGGGGAGGGGGAGGCGGTGAGATGAATGGAGAATGTGCCGTCTTACCATATGTAAGATAGATGGCCAGTGGGCATTTGCTGTATGACTCAGGGAACGCAAACTGGGGCTCTGTGACCACCTAGAGGGGCAGCACAGGGTGGGGGGGAGGTACAGGAGCGAGGGGACAGATGTATACCTATGCTGATTCATGTTGATTGCAAAGCAATTAAATTGCTTCAATTAAAAATAAATACTTTTTTTTATAAACCATAATGTGTCCCTCTGACTAGATAGGCCCACCAAGACATAGGAACCCATCTGCAGACCTTATAAAGCAGCTGCCTGCTAGAATATCCTTTTATTTATATAATAAGCATGGCTTTGCTCCACGACACTCAAATTTGAGAACCATCTTATTTGATAATTTTTCTACATAAAATTAAACCTAGCTGAGGCTCATGACAAACCCCGGCCTGGCCCTGGCGCGCCCAGCCCAGGACTGACCTGGCTGAGTGCCACAGTGTTAACTCAGGCACATCCCACGCACTGCTGATCCCAGCCAACACCTCCAACTTGCAGCAAGCCCCCTCAAGCCAGCCCATGGTATCGACAGCCATCACCCTGAGACCCTGCGATCCTGATAAGGGACAGACCGAGCTCAAGGTCTTTGAGCTTTGAAAAACCTACCTTATCTTTCCTCTTTTGAACTTCATCCCCCCAGCGCCTGGTCTCTGGGCTAGATTGTACTCCCCACTTGGCAGTAAAACATTGCCTCTCAACCTTCAAACTTAGGAGGCTCAGGGCTCTTCCCAGCACCTCACTCACCAGGGTTAATCAGACCAGAAATAGTAACACCAGGCCCTCCCTCTGCCCCCACCAAAGATTCAGCTGTGAATGCACCCAGGCCACAGCAGAGAGGCCCTGTATCAGTCAGCTGTGGATCACTCCCACTGCACCTTTGCTAGGTTGACCATGAGCTTGGCCACAGGGCCTTGAGCTACTATGCCTGGTGTCACAGACCCCGGCGTCCAGCCCCGTGCCCACCCTCAACATTCATGCAGTCACTCTCCCAGTGGACTCCCGAGAGTCTTCCCGAGCACCGCGATTCTGCTCAACCCTGAGCACAGGACCCAGCTAAGCCCTCCCAGCCTCCAGACCCACAGAAATTGTCAGATAATCAATGCATGCATTTTAATCTGCCAAATTTGTTAACAAATCTGGTAATCTGTCACATGGCAATAGAAAACAAATTCAATTTCTTTCCTGTTTCATCATGTTGAGTGGAAGATGTCAGGTAGTACATGAGCGTCTGGGTGTAAAAGGGAGACACAAAACCAGGACACTCTGCTCTGATTCCCGACTCCAGAAAGCTGGAAGTCCAAAGACCTGGGCTCAGGTTCAGCTCCTGCTACTAGCCTGGTGCGTGTCCCTGAGCAAGTGTCAGCTGCCTGGTGCCCCTCACGGTCTTCCAGCGCTGAAATCCAGAGTCTGTAGTTTCGAGAGTAAGATCTTAGAGTTATGGAGGTCACATTTACTTCCAGATTCTCTCTTCAATTCTATCCTCCCATTGATCCTTCATTCGAAACTGGGAAGCGGGTGGGCGGAACAGACACAGAAGTCAGCTTCCCCAGAGACTCTGGAATGAAAAACCTTTCAGACTTCAAGGGACAGCAACTCGCTTTTCAATCCAGTTGCTCATTGCTCTGGGAACAGCCTGCTAGCTAAGCAAACCTTCCCCATTTTTTTTTACCTTTCTGAGCACATTCTTCTGAGCCTGGAGAGAGAACAATGGAATGGCAGCTCTGCTTTCACTCTGCTTCAGTCGATCAAGGAGGAATTCACATGGGACTTCTCTGAGCCCCTGGCTTCTGTGCAGGGGTCTGCCCAGGAGCATGAGAAGCCTGTACCAGGGGCGTCCCCAGGCCTCCCTCCCCAGTGACCCCCATCAGCAACAGGGCGGTGGGGCGTGGGGGAGGCTGGGGTTTAGGGCGTACCTGTGCAGTCAAGGAACACCAAAGACCAAGTGCTGCCCTGGCCACCTGAGCCAGGAGCCCCAGCCACCGTCTGTCCGTCACTGCCTCCTGCCCGGCCTCTGAACCACCATACCACGGACCCAAAAGTAGGCAGGGGGTCACCCAGGACCCCCTTGCTCAGGACGCCTCGGGCCTGTCTGATCGACTCACTACCTCTAGTGGGACTACAGTGTCCTGTTCAGGCCCCTGCTCACACCCTGCATGGTCTCACCTCTGGGATCCATTAACCCCACTCCTAGCAAGTCCTGAACGAGTGCCCTCAGCACAGACCGGGGGCACAAAGTGACTCCAACTAAGCCACCAGATGCCCACCAAGAGTCACTGAAACCACCTTTAAGCACACAGGTCGGTGGCGTCCCAGGAACAGCAAACGTGCCCGGAAGGGTCTAGAGATGAATCTCAGAGCCGCCACTGCCACACGGACCACAGAAGTGGGCTGTGTGCCTGGGAGGGCCTCCCGGAAGAGAAGAGGGCCCCTTTCCCAGGAAGCCCGGGCCCCCCGGGCCTGTCTTCATGCTGTCCACCAGCACTTACAGGACAGTCTCCCTCACCTTCCCCACCCAGAGCCCTGGACGGCCCTGAAGTGCATCCCACATGCAGTGAGGCCACAGGGAGTGGTATCAAGAGGTTGTGGGGGCTGTGGCTCCAACCTGGCTGCACACTGAAATTGACATCACTTTCCCAGCCTCCATCCACCCCCAGAAGCCAAAACCAGGTGTCACCTTGAGCAAGTCATCAGCCTGGTGGAGCCTCGGTTTTGTCACCTGTGAAGTGGGGATAATACAGCACCATCCTACTATGAGACGAAATGACAGGACTGGAGCTTCCTACCCTCTCTCCCAGCAGAGCATACGGAGAACACGGAAATATTTGCAGAGCCCGCTGAGTAGAGGAACAAGTGTGGGAGTTCTGCCCTGAGCCCCACCAGCCGCCCCAGAGCCGGAGGGGGCACCACCTCCCAGACAGCAGCAGGCAGAGGGGCAGCGTGCCAAAGGCCTGATCCCTGACGAGCACCAGCAGAGGTATGATGAGTGCAAGCCCCCACCCAGTGCAGGAGGGAGGTCTGGGACGGGGCTGGCACATCCCCATTTTTAACAGCACCTCGCACAGTTCTGGGGCAGTGGGTGCACAGGACCAGGCTTGGACTTTCAGCTCTAGCCATTCGGAAACAGCAGCTCTCCCCCAGCAGGGTTACTCATGCCCGCTTACCCATCCCACACTTTTCCTGCAGCCCACCCACTGCTAGGGTCCTCCCCACCTAATTAGCAGGCAAGTCCCGTTCAGGGGGAACTGAATGGGTCCCTTCTGCAGCCGGGCACCCCTCACAGTGTCCCTTTGTAGGCGGCCAGCCTCCTGACCAGGCCAAACTGGGCCCTCAGCTGTTTACCCTCCATGCCATTTGGACTTGGCCTCCTGGCTCCCACCTTCAAAGCTGTGATGGAGCGGTGTGGGGCCTCCTGTGGGGCCGTGCTTTCCTCTGGAAAAGTGGCTGGCCACGGGCGGGGTCTGGTGTCAAAGACGGGCCCTGGACTGGCTGCTTGCAGGGGGCGTGATGACCCAGACGCGCTCTGGAGGTGAGAAGCACAAACAGCTCAGGCCTGGGAGACAGAGTTCTGGCCAGTGGGGCCGGGCACAGCTCCTGCCACCCCAATGCTCCCCACATTCCATCTGCCCTCCCCACAAAGATGTAGAGCCCCCCTCCTTGAGGTGGACCTTCCTCCAGACCTCAGGAGAAAGCCCTGGTTATACTAAAGGGCAAACAGGCAGAGCCTCCGCAGAGGGCCAGGCCCCAGTGGGGGACAGGGAGGGGCATGGGAACCTGGGGTAGACACTGCCACTCCCAACCCCCGGCCTCTAGAACAGGCTGAACCCAGGCCCACCCAGACAGCCCCAGATGCTCGGCTGGAGACCTCAGGGTCACCATTGTTGTGAATGGGGTCTGGAGTTTCAGGTCCCTCCCCTGCATGGACGGGGCTGTCTGGGCACCAGGCTCCATGGGGTGAAGCCTCACCTCCCACCTGAGGAGTCTACGAGCTATCTCCCGGGAGTGGGTCTGAGTACTCCCAGTTTTGCAGCGCTGCTATAGGGATGAAAGAACTAAAGCATGAACTGGCCCTCAACTGGGAAGGAAAGATGCGATTGTTAAAACTATTCACTCATCAAAGTTAAGACCCATGGGGAGAGGCAGGCACCAGGCAAGTGAACCCAGGTCAGAACCCAGAGCTCAGGCAAGTGAACTCAGGTTAGGACCTGACCCCCCAGGCTATCCAAGTCCAGGAGTATCCTCACATCCTAGGAGCAATGACACCTTCTACGGGAAACATCAGCTCAGGGTCCCGCTCGAACAAAACCACTAAAATCCCTCCCTCTCTGCATAGCCTCGGAGGTTAATGAGTCTGGGATGGATCCCGCCCCGCACCCCGCTACCCTGGCACTCCCCTTCCCAGTGCCAGGGGTCAGTGGGGTCCACAACCAAACCCCAGGACGTGTTCCCAGGAAGGTCCAAGGAACCTTGTGCCAGCCAGACCTATAGCACTTACCTGTCGGCGGAGAGCCCAGGGTGCCTGGATGTTTTTCCAGTCTCAGGTCATCCCAGCACCCTTCAGAGTTTGCAAATTCCCAGAGAAGGTTGAGATGGGTGGTGGGGGGTGCAGAACCAAGGACCTAACGCTGCCCCCACCAGCAGCCGGCTTCCAATTTCTTTTCTTTTTTTTAATTTAATTTTTTAACTTTACAATATTGTATTGGTTTTGCCATATATCAAAATGAATCCGCCACAGGTATACATGTGTTCCCCATTCTGAACTCTCCTCCCGCCTCCCTCCCCACCAGCTTCCAATTTCTAAATGAGGAAACTCCAACTTGCAGAGATTTCCACCCTGGACTGAAGTTATAGAGCTGGTGACTAGCCTTGAAGGACTCAGAAGCCAAGGGGGTGGGCAGTGGGCAGCGCTTGGCCACAGTCAGGAGTGGGGAGGGAAATCGTCCCTCCCTGATCCCCTCACCACCACCCCCCGCCCAGGGAGACTCCAGTGGAGGCCCGTTCTGGGCCCAGGCACTGACCTTGTCCCTTGGCACCCAGGGCTGCCCGATCTCGCTGGTGGGCAGGACTGTCCGATCTCGTTGGTGGGCAGGACTGTCGCGATCTCAGCGACCAGGTGCCAGAGTCATCCTCACTAATTGCACACCTAGCCACCCCCCGACCACCAGGGCAACTATTAGTAACCCCACTGAACAGTGAGGCCCGGCAAAGCCAAAGGACCCGCCTTCCCTCCCCCTTCTCCCCCTCCTTGCACTCCCCCCACTCCAGCCCAACGCCCCTGTCCTTACAGGACCTCAGGCTGCAAGTCCCTCCAGTCGCAGCCGTCCAAGGAGCTTTCAGGACGGTCCGGGAAGCCCTTCCCGTGGGGTCGCAGCGCTCCCTGCCGGGGACGCACAAGCGCCCCTCACTGGTCCTGTTGACCACGATGCTCTTCAGACCTCCCCATCCCGGGCACGGGAGTTGATTCTCCCTGCACTGAACTGAAAGCGGCTCCAGAGGGGTGCAAGCGATTCACAGAGACCCCCGGGTAGGCGAGAGAGCTCTGAACCGGGGCCCTCAAGCAGCAGCGACCCTCTCTGCAGGGAGTGGCCGTGGGAGATTTGTGTCTACGCTTACAACTTTCCTACAAGGAGCACAGTTAATAATAAAAATGAAACAACTTTTGCCAAAGTTCACTGCATTCGGCGCGAGGTTGAGAGGCTCCGGGCCAGGCCGTGGTCCCCGGGCTTTCTGCACCGCCCGTCCGCTCCCGGCTCTGCAGCGCGAGGTCCCTTGCCCACCCGCCTCTCCGGGCACAAGCCAGGCTCCGGCCTGCGGAACGCCCACATCCCTACCCGGCTACTGCGCACGCGCGGCTGCCGGCTCGGCTAGCCGACCCCGGAACCAAAGCCTTGCAGACAGCGCCCCCTGCCGTCCCCAGGCGCCCTGTGCCCAGGAGCGGATCCCGCCAAACCCGACTCCTCCTTAGGCTGAGATGACTGGATCTTGCTGGATCTTGGAGGTGAGGGGACACCTCTCCAAAGCCCTGTCCTCCACCCAGAGCCCGAAGTCTCTTCTCTGCGCCCCAGGAACTGACTTTGGCGGAAACTAAGTGACTATTGTTGTTGTTCAGTCACTAAGTCATGTCTGACTCTTTGAGACCCCACTGGACAGCTGAAGCTGAAACTCCCAATACTTTGGCCACCACTCATTTGAAAAGACCCTGATGCCGGGAAAGATTGAAGGCGGGAGAAGGGGATGACAGAGGATGAGATGGTTGGATGGCATCACCGACTCAATGGGCATGAGTTTGAGTAAACTACAGGAGTTGGTGATCGACAGGGAAGCCTGGTGTGCTGAAGTCCATGGGGTCACAAAGAGTTGGACACAACTGAGCGACTGAATTGAATTGAACTCAAGTGACTGTTGTTGTTCAGTCACTAAGTAGTATCCGACTCTTTGAGACCCCGTGGACTGTGCTATGCCAGGCTTCCCTGTCTTTCACTATCTCCCAGTTTGCTCAGATTCATGTCCATTCAGCCGGCGATGCTATTCTAACCATCTCATCTTCTGCCACCCTCTTCTCATTTTGCCTTCAGTCTTTCCCAGCATCAGGGTCTTTCTCACAAGCCAGCTCTTCGCATCAGGTGGCCAAAGTATTGGAGCTTCATCAGTCTTTCCAATGAGTATTCAGGGTTGATTTCCTTTAGGACTGATTAATCTCCTTGCAGTCCAAAGGACTTTCAAGAGTCTTCTTCAGCACCACACTTTGAAAGCATCCATTCTTTGGCGCTCAGCCTTCTTTCTGGTCCAACTCTCATATCCTTACATGACTACTGGAAAAACCCAATACAGGGAATGCACAAAGTGTGGTGGCTGTCAGACTGACCCTGTTTGAAATCTTCTGCCTGGAGGTCACAAACCTCGGCTCTACAAGGCGGTCTGAGGGACCACTTGAACCCAGAGCTCAATGGTTGAAGGTTCAGGTCACCTGGGGTAGTCCCAGGCCCCACCTCCAGACACCAACTCAGGCAGGACCACTCTGTAAGAAATACTGGCTTAATTTGACCCCCTCATTTTATGAAGGACAGGCAGGTAGTAATTTGCCTAAGATCACAGCTCCTTGGATGGCTGTGCAAAACGGAAGCTCTGGCAACACAGCTACCACCTGTACCTCCATCCCCCAGTTAGAGAAACCAGGAAGTTGTCACCAGGTTCAGTCCCAGTTCGGCCACCACTGCTGTGTGCACTACAGCAGGTCCCTCCCACTCTCCGCATCGCCCAGCTCTGTGCTGCAGCACAGATCGGTGGGCAAAGTTCCCTCTGTGATTCCAGAATCCTCACAGCAGAAGCACACTTCCATCCGGGTTTGAGCTCCTAGAACACCATGTGAGATCCTGTGGCTTTGTGTGCTCTTTTCATGACTATTTATAAACTACTCCCAGGAGTCATTACTTCCAGATCATTAATAAGTAGTTAGGCCCTTAGCGGGCTTCCCTGAGAGCTCAGTTGGTAAAGAACCCACCTGCAATGCAGGAGACCCTGGTTCAATTCCTGGGTCAGGAAGATCTGCTGGAGAAGGGATAGGCTACCCACTCCAGTACCCTTGGGCTTCCCTTGTGGCTCAGCTGGTAAAGAATCTGCCTGCAATATGGGGGACCTGGGTTCGAACCCTGGGTTGGGAAGATCCCCTGGAGAAGGGAAAGGCTACCCACTCCAGTGTTCTGGCCTGGAGAATTCCATGGACTGTATAGTTCATGGGGTTGCAAAGAGTCAGACATGACTGAGCGACTTTCACTTTCACTTTAGGCCCTTCAGTTCAGTTCAGTTGCTCAGTCGTGTCCAACTCTTTGCGACCCCATGAACTGCAGCACGCCAGGCCTCCCTGTCCATCACCAACTCCTGGAGTATACCCAAACTCATGTCCATTGAGTCAGTGATGCCATCTAACCATCTCATCCTCTGTCATCCCCTTCTCCACCTGCCTTCAATCTTTCCCGGCATCAGGGTCTTTTCAAATGAGTCAGCTCTTGGCAGCAGGTGGCCAAAGTACTGGAGTTTCAGCTTCAGCATCAGTTCTTCCAATGAATATTCAGGACTGATCTCCTTTAGGATGGACTGGTTGGATCCATCCTTTAGGCCCTTAGAAACCCCTAAATCAAAGTGCTTTGTGATAAAAAGAAGACAGAAGAGACTGGCAGAACTTACTAGCATCCCTCACTTCCCACTGCAGAGGGGAAGATGTACCCCGATGGTCTGCGGGGAAGCCACCAAGATCAGAAGGCACTCCGGCCAGCCATGGCCCATTTATTCAGGACCCAGAGTCATAAACAGTCCTGCTGAACAGGAGGCTCTGAGCCAGGTTCTGCCTTACTCCCATTCATTTTAGCTGCCATCTGCTCTGCACTTAAGTATTGTGATACAAATTATAAAAACCGTATTAGCTCTGATATTTCATTAACGACTTGAGGGACTGGACCAAGGCATGGGGGAGAAATCTCATTTCCATGGTAATCAAAATAAAGGCTGGGAGCTAATAACACTCCTCTGAACCATTAGACAGGCACTGAACAGTAGAGTAAGGCCTGAAATATATTTTAAAGGGTTTTTCCTAAAGGGACTAAGCTGCTTTTGTGTATCTATTATTTATTTAAATAGCTCCTGCTAGTATTTTTAAGAATCCATCCCCCAAGTTAGAAACTAATTGACATGCTTTCCATACACCTGGGGCCTCTCAGCCATCCTCCAGAGCCAAATGGAGGAGCTGGCCCCTGTGCCCCCAGCCACGCGGGCACCTGGACTATCTCCTGCCTCCCTGCAGAAGTCTGGTCCAGCCCACCCAGGACTCCAGGGCTCCGCGTCTTACTATTCCAATGACCCAAGGCAAGTTTGTCTCTCTAAGCCTGGGTTTTCTCATCCGTAAAATAATGGGGGTGTTAGCACTTGTGATGAAACCTATCACATTTGGAATAGCACCTAGCACATGCTGTCTAATAAATGTTCTTTCTTGGAACCACTGCCTCTCCTCTCCACACTGTACTTAATATTTTTCAAATAACTGTACTTGTAACTTGTTATTTAGTCACTACGTCGTGTCTGACTCTTTTGTGACCCCATGACCTGTAGCCCGCCAGGCTCCTCTGTCGGTGGGATTTCCCAGGCAAGACAACTGGAATGGCTTACCATTTTCTACTCCAGGGGATCTTCCCCACCCAAGGATTGAACCCCTGTACTTGTAGCAGGGAAGAACAAATCTGACCCCATACTGGATCTCTTTCTTTTACCTTAAACTCTATATTCTATTGCTTTTGCTGCAAGTTAAGAATGTTGTCTAGAGCCTGAGATATACAGGATAGCTCACTGTCAAGGCTCTGATCTTTAAAAGTCTAAAGGTCAGACTGTAGACAAAACTTTCCATTCATACAGAGATAAAAAGTTGTAGAAAAGAGAAGAACATGTGTCTTGTTGGGGCTTTACAGCAAGAGCAAAGGATTCCGATACCAAGAAGTTTGCAACAACAACCACACTCCCTCCCCTTTTGGTATAGTTCAGTTCAGTTGCTCAGTCCTATCTGACTCTTTGCAACCCCATAGACTACAGCACACCAGGCCTCTCTGTCCATCACCAACTCCCGGAGGTGGCTCAAACTCATGCCCATCCCATCGGTGATGCCATCCAACCATCTCATCCTATCGTCCCCTTCTCCTCCCACCTTCAATCTTTCCCAGCATCAGGGTCTTTTCAAATGAGTCACTTCTTCGCATCAGGTGGCCAAAGTATTGGAGTTTCAGCTTCAGCATCAGTCCTTCCAATGAATATTCAGGACTGATTTCCTTTAGGATTGACTAGTTTGATCTCCTTGCTGTCCAAGGGACTCTCAAGAGTCTTTTCCAACCCCACAGTTCAAAAGCATCAGTTCTTCAGTGCTCAGCTTTCTTTATGGTCCAGCTCTCACATCCATACATGACAACTGGAAAAAACCATAGCTTTGACTAGATGGACCTTTGTTGGCAAAGTAATGTCTCTGCTTTTTAATATGCTGTCTAGGTTGGTCATAGCTTTTCTTCCAAGGAGCAAGTGTCTTAATTTCATGGCTGCAGTCAGCATCTGCAGTGATTTTGGAGTCCAAGAAAATAAAGTCTGTCATTCTTTCCATTGTTTCCCCATCTATCTGCCATGAAGTGATGGGACCAGATGCCATGATCTTCGTTTTTCGAATGTTGAATTTTAAGCCAGCTTTTTTACTTTCCTCTTTCACTTTCATCAAGAGGCTCTTCAGTTCCTCCCCCAGATTCTAGCTTCTTTTATACAAAAAGGGAAGGAGAAGCAAGATGCTTCTTTGGGACTCTACTCCATCATCTTCTTGGTCTGCTGGCTTTCCAAATAAAGTCACCATTCCTGGCCCAACAACTCATCTCTCATTTGTCAGCTTGCAATGCAGTGAGCAGTACGATCTTGGACTAAACATACTAAAAAGCCCCATAAGGTCAAGGATCATGTTCATCTTTTTCACCAGCAGGCTCTAGTGTAGTCCCAGTGCCTGGCATGGTAAGTTGAATGAATGACACCCTGCTTTACAATCAATAATCACTCATGCCTCCACATTCAATACCCATTTTGTAAAGGCTGCACACTAGACTCCACTGGGGAGCATTTAACAGACAGATGTCTAGGCCTTATCCCCAGAGATTGTGATGGAATTGATTTGAGGTGGGGCCTGAACATTGACATCAATTCTTAAGCACTCCAGGTGACCTCAATAGGCAGCCAGTGTGAGAAGCAGAGATCTAACCCTACCGGTGGTCCCCGAAAGGTGGTCCATTCCTGTTGGGAGGAGGCTAGGGTCTTTAAACTCCCAGTGCCTGAAACATACTGTAATTTCACCTTTGTAATTCTGCTTCATCCAAGGGAAATCAGACATCTTGTCCCAATCTCAGTTCGTGTGTGCAATGATTAATTTAGATGCAAGTGAAAGTCGACTATTTGCGACCCCATGGACTATACAGTCCATGGAATTCTCCAGACCAGAATACTGGAGTGGGTAGCCTTCCCCTTCTCCAGGGGATCTTCCCAACCCAGGGATCAAACCCAGGTCTCCCACATTGCAGGCGTATTCTTTACCAGCTGAGCCACAAGGGAAGCCCAAGAATACTGGAGTGGGTAGCCTATCCCTTCTCCAGAGGATGTGCAGGTGGATTCTGAGGTATCAGGGAAGCCCGAATTTAGATGAGGCATCCTAAAAGGTCAGGATCCAAAGAACACTACATTGTCGGGGTTTGGGGCTGAATTATTTCCCCCTTCCCACACACACTCCCATGGTGAAGTACTAATCCCTAGAACCTCAGAATGTGACTACATTCAGAGATTAAGTCTTTAAAGTGACAAT
This sequence comes from Bos indicus x Bos taurus, assembly GCF_003369695.1. Taxonomy (NCBI): domain Eukaryota; kingdom Metazoa; phylum Chordata; class Mammalia; order Artiodactyla; family Bovidae; genus Bos; species Bos indicus x Bos taurus. Next base: position 7,966,659 of record NC_040101.1, on the reverse strand, counting down.
TAAGTTAAAATGAGGTCATTAGGGTGGACCTTAATCCAATGTGAAAATTTAAGTGTCAGTTGCCCAGTCTCATCTGACTCTTTGAGACCCCATGGACTGTGTAGCCCTCCGGGTTCCTCTTTCCATGGAATTCTCTGGTCAGCAACACTGGAGTGGGCAGCCATTCCCTCCTCCAGGGGATCTTCCCAACTCAGGGATCTCCAGCATTGCAAGCAGATTCTTTAACCATCTGAGCCACCGGGGAAACCTTCATCAAACCGTTAAGACTCTCAAAGAATTCAGCAGGAAGTTTGCTGTTTTGTTAAATTCACCTTGCATTTAGGCCTTTTCGATGGGTGAGAACTGCTGAATGCATCTTACTCTTGATCATGATCTTATGCCTCAAGGCAGCATCAGCACCTCCATCTACTGGGAGCTTACAGGAGAGGCAGAATCTCACTGAATCAGAATCTGCAGTTAGGTGAGATTCCTAAAGCAAGTTCTCAGCCCTGAGGGCACACAGAGTCACCTGGGGACCTTTAAAGTTACTGAGGCCTGCGTGCAGCCCGAGATTCCAGCCTGGGGTAAGGCCTGAGAAACCCTGGTGCTTTTGATGTGCACAAGGGGATCTAATTGGAAGCAGGGAAAGTGAAAGTGAAGTCGCTCAAAGTGTCCGACTCTTTGGGCCCCGTGGACTGTAGCCTACCAGGCTCCTCTATCCATGGGATTTTCCAGGCAAGAATACTGGAGTGGGTTTCCATTTCCTTCTCCAGGGGATCTTCCAGACCCAGGGATCAAACCCAGGTCTCCCGCATTCCGCATTGTAGGCAGACAATGAGCCACCATCTGACCAACCAGGGAAGTCCGACTGGAAGCAACACCAACCTTAATAACCCCAGTCTTACAATCCCAACCAGGGTTGAGAAGTAGCAGCCTCTGACTGGTTTAGGAGGACCCCTACTTCAGTTTGCTATGTGTCTTATATAGACTGCAGGGGGCCAGGCAGGTCTAAGCCAGAACCTCCCAGGCAGACCAGTAAATACTGCCGTTGGTATGAGCAGACGCTCCAGTAACCCCTGGCTCAGATTTGATCTCTAACTTCCAAGCTGCTAAGAGGTGACTTGTTAGCTTCTTGGGGGGGAGGGAGGGGGTGCAGGGAGCAATGTGTCACTACCAATGACAAGGTGTTCCCTTTGACACAAGGACTCACCCCTAAGGAGCTACTCCACTGAGGCACTCATACACAAGATGCAAAGTGGCCACAGTCAGTTTAAGAGTGAAAAACTCATCACAATGTCACACCATCCTGCTGTACGCCTTAGATCTTTACACAGTGACCTCTGATGTATTAAATAAAACTATTAAAATTACGTTCCACTTCTAAAAGACAAAAAAGTAAACGACTGAAGAATAACCAAGATGTTTTCTGCTACGGAATTCTAACATACCCATTGAAGATAAAGTACTATCGTCACAGAGTGTGAACGTAAAATTCATGTTTTCTGATACAAAATTATAATATATCCACTTAAGATAAAATACTATGGTCATAGAGTGTGAAAATAAAAATTCATGCTTTGTGGCAAGATAAGAACAATTTAAACAGATCCTCTCTGCCCTCCTGGCCCCTCTGTCCCCTCTACTGTGCACTGTGTCTCAGTTAAGCAGCAACCAAACCTGCCCATTGGCAGAAGTACCTGCTCAACCACAAAGAGCAACACTTTCCAGCACCAGGAGGACAACTCCTTTAAGACAACATTCCTTCCTTTTTTTTTCTGGTCATGCCACTCGGCTTCCTGGAACCCGTGCCCCTTGCAGTGGAAGGGCAGAGTCTTAAATCACTGGACAGCCAGGAGTCCTACATTCCTTCTTAATCTTGTAAGGGCCAAGATGACCCATGACCGCTAACTCGCCCGATTGTGTAAGCTGTCAATAATGCGTCATCAAGTCTCAAAAAACTTATGCAAAACTGTGTTTTGACTTCTAATGGGAGGAACAGTTCTCGGGGCCTTCTGAGAGGCTGTTCCCAGGTTATAATTCTCAGTTTGGCTCAAATAAATTTTTCCATTTCTTTCTTAGATCAACTCAAAGAGAACAAGATAAACTTAAAACTACCAACATAGAAAAACATCCAAAATACCCCGCACAGGTAAAAAAATAAATAAAGTTACACAACAGCATGCATAGCAAGGATACTTTAATAGAAATGGCAAGGACTAGTTTACACATGGGAAAAGAGCGGTTATTTTGAAAGCAGAGAAGGAGTACTGAAAGAAACTTTCTTTTTATAATTTGTCTTTTTCTGGAGATTACCAAACAAACTGAAATGTTCTTAGAGAACACAAGAAACGAAGCAAATAAAAACATTCTCAGAGAGCTTAAAATGTGAGGTTAACTGATAACACTGCAGTAACCACACACTGGTCCCTAACATAGACATTTGAGACATGAGATTTAAAGATACACTGAAAACAAACACTTTTTACAAATTATATGGAACACTTAAAACATAATCTAGGAATATTGGACATTAATTCTTAATTCAAAGTAATGACATTCACAGAATACGTCTTGGTGCCAGCCAATATGGAGTTGACTTGTGTCAGCTTAATCATTCACCTTGCTAAAATTCAATGATTATGATTCAGCTTTATAAGGTTAAGCAAGTCTTCCAGGTAATACTAATAAAACTTTCTCAAACACAAACATCTGTACCAGCAAGGAAATTATTAAAAAGTATATAAATTATGTTCAGGGGCTTGATTAAAAGGCTGTCTATATAGCAAGGCACCTCACCTTAGAAAGAATACAAGCACAAAAACACTTAATCGAATATAAGATGCGGGACATTCTCTTAGTTATGTTACACAGCTAACTGCATGTCTATAAAAGTCATTCTGTTATACATGAACTGAAAAACATATATATATATATATATTTTTTTTTTTTTAAAGCCCTTGACGTGGAGGAGTGAAATATGCCTGCATTAAGCACAGAAACTCAGAGCTTTATGAACTGCATGTCTCCAGCTGGCTCCCAGGCGCCACTGAAAACTGTCACCACCCTCAGAAAGACAGGATGGTCTTGTTAATGATCTCCACCGCCTCTAGAATCTCATCCTCCTTGATCACAAGCGGGGGCGCAAACCTAATGATGTCGCCGTGGGTTGGCTTGGCCAGAAGTCCATTATCTCGCAGTCGCAGACACACCTTCCAAGCATCACAATCTAGTAAAGAAAACCATCCAGAGTATGCTGATCAATGATAAGGAGCCTGCAGGGGTGGGGCCGGCCTGGCAAAAACGGAATTCCCAGTACCCACTCAAGAAAGGCAGCTCTGAGTTACAAGCTTGCTTTTGGCTCCTACTCTTAAAAATGAAGTTACTTTTCAGCAATGGTTTGAATGGTATGATCAGATATGGGTTTTGTTGGGTTTTTGACCTAGCAAAAAAAACATGCTAAGGCAGATGTAATTAATTATATGAGGAAAGTGAAAGTGAAGTCACTCAGTTGTGTCCGACTCTTTGCAACCCCATGGACTGTGGCCTATCAGGCTCCTCCGTCCATGGGATTTTCCAGGCAAGAGTGTGGAGAGGACTGCCATTTCCTTCTCCAGGGGATCTTCCCGACCCAGGAATCGAACCCCATCTCCCGAATTGCAGGTAGACGCTTTACCGTCTGAGCCACCAGGGAAGCCCATTATATGAGGAACCAATGCATAAAAGAACTAAGGTATGATATAGATAACTAACAGGCACAGAATAAGCAACATTCAAACCCAGTGACCATTACACGTTTCTAACCTGGATTTGCCTCCTAAGCTGGTAGAACTAGACTTTCAGGATCCTCAAAACCCTGATTCCAACAAAAAACACCGAAGGGGCGACGGCCAGTGCCTGAGCCCCGCTCTAGACCCATCAAATCAGAGTCTGTGCAGTGAGGCTAGGCTTGGATTAATTTGTTAAAAAGCTCCCCAGGTTAAAACCATTGCTTTGAAAAGGAAGGGTTATGGCAAGAAAATCCAACCAGGAACTGTTATGGGTTACAAATGATGTGTTAAACATCAAATGCTCAGTTAAGTGGCAGCTGGGGTTATTTTTATTACCAACATCGCCGTTATCATTCTTATTATTACTGCTGCTCCTACTTATCACTGCTGATCTGCAAAGCGAAGGAGGAAAGGAGAGGAGAGAGGAAACTGCAAAGTGCTCTGTGCTGTCTTCCTAACAGAAACCAAACTGAACTCTCCAAGTACTGTATAAATAACCTAGGGCGGAATAACAAATGACTTGAAGGAATACATAGGTGAAATTAGTCAAATGTGCCTTCTTGTAGGAAACAGCTATATTTCTAAGACCATTAATATAAATCAGGTAATAAGAGTACTGCATGCGTATGTGCTAAGTTGCCTCAGTCATGTCCTGACTCTTTGCGACCCCATGGACTATAGCCCACCAGGCTCCCCCATCTGTGGGATTTTCTAGGCAAGAATACTGGAGTGGGTTGCCATTTCCTTCTCCAGGGGATCTTCCCGACCTGGAGATCAAACCCGGGTCTCCTGCATTGTGGGCAGACGCTTTACCATCTGAGCCACCAAGGAATCCCTCTCCTATAAGAATAGTACCTTGTAAAATATTTTGTCTCCATACCTTTGGTTTCTCTGATAACAATAGCATTTAGTAATCCTTTTCCTCTTACAGTCGTTACAACATCAGAAGGCAGCTTCATGAGTTCATTTCTCAAGATGATACCCATTTTCTCTGCATTTTCAGCAAGGTTTTCTTCTTCCAAAACCTATGTTTCAAGAAAAATTACACATATATTAAAGACTGCCTTTTTCATGTTGCTCTTTGGAAGGGAATGTGAACTACAAGCAAAGGAAGAAGAGGATCAGATAAAGACCAAAGTAACTTAACTTTCACTTCTATTTTTCAAAGCCTGTACCAGTTTGATTTCTCATCACGTAACAGACACTTACTCAGACAGAGCCTTGCTTTATTCAAAAACCCATCATTAATCTGATTCTGTGGCAAAATGAAGATTAAATTTGTTTAATGCAACTGATAAATTTTCTTCTTAGGTAAATAAATCAGTGGGCTGAACACATTTTTTAACTGCAATAGAATTTCTTTTGGCTTCTTTTTCCTCCTAAAAAGTCCATCCTCAGAGATTACATAACAATTTTATGCCTTTTGTAGGCATTTGAGGAATAAGTCTGAAAGCGTTCAAATCCCCACTTTAACAACAATAAGAAACCACGTGGGCTAAGCCAGAGGCTTCACAGGCCAGCCTGGCCACAAAGGGAAAGCTCTAGGTGGACAGGCCAGGACGTGCGGGCCCAAAGCCCTGGGAGACTACAAACTTGGGAAGCCCACGCAATCCTTCTCTATACTTCATGTTCTGTAATACACTGCAATCTTGTAACATTTCTTATTACACGAGTGAGCTTAGACTTAAAAGTCACTTCAGCACCACCTCCAGGATACTGGCTACCATATAGTTCAGTTCAGTCACTCAGTCGTGTCTGACTCTTTGCGACCCCATGGACTGCAGCATGCCTCCCTGTCCATCACCAACTCTCGGAATTCACTCAAACTCATGTTCATTGAGTCAGTGATGCCATCCAACCCTCTCATCCCCTGTTGTCCCCTTCTCCTCCCGCCTTCAATCTTTCCCAGCATCAGGGTCTTTTTCAGTGAGTCAATTCTTCGCATCAGGTGGCCAGAGTACTGAAGTTTCAGCTTCAGCATTGGTCCTTCCAATGAACATTCAGGACTGATTTCCCTTAGGATGGCCTGGTTGGCTCTCCTGAGAGCTGCCATCAGGTTTTACCTCCAGGGCTGCGATAGCCACTCGGCAGCCCAGCGGATTGCCTCCATACGTAGAACCATGTTCCCCTGGCTTAATGGTCAGCATTATTTCATCATCACACAACACTGCGGACACCTAAAAGACAGAAGAGAATTAAGCACGGACCAAGTCTCTTCTCAGATGAACCACTCTTATTCTTATAGAAACAGATATTTATGAAGCAGATATTAAATCTGACATGAAGCTTCAACCAACAAGAGCCACGCATCAGCCTCCTTAAACACTGTGACAGAACGATGACCGCCCTAACTCGTTCCAAGCACGCTGGGCATGGTTCAGTGGTGCAGAGTAATATTCTGGAACTAAAAGAAAGCTATTTCTGCAATGATATAATTTAGAATTCTTTCCACTCTCAGGGTGAAATGTTTTAATTGCTTAGAAAGTAATGTTCTGCACTAAACATTCAGAGCCCTTTAATCCATACCAATTGCTGGCTCTGAACGGCACACCCAAGAAAAGAATTAACAATTAAATGTCAATTTTTTCCAATCTCTGCATTAATCAGTCAATGGTTTTAAACAATTAGTATGTTTCTAAACTATGGGAAAAAAGCACAGACGTCTACAGGAGTACTCTGGAGATAAAATGGTTCCATCCAAAATAAATGCAGTGAAGCAAACCCAAGGTACACTCAATTCTCCAGTTAAACTAAGTGGGGTTAACCATGGAACTCTGAAATGTTTTTATCACACGTATTCCAGGTGACCTATGTATATAAACCACACTAAATAAAACCAAACTCCCAGAAAGGCACAGTCAGTCATGTAAAAATATCTCAGGGATTCATGAGAAGAGGGAAAATACAGAGAGTGGTTGAGCATTCAACTTACAGGGTATAAACCACCAGAAAGTGCCTTTCCTAGAAGGACAATATCAGGTCGGACATTTTCGTGGTCAATGGCCAGCCATCTCCCAGTTCTGGCCAAGCCTGTCTGGATTTCATCAGCAATAAACAGAACCTATTGGAAAACAACAAAATAACATAAATGAAAATAGTATATGAAAATAATCAATTATTTCCATAGCGAAATACTTATCTTTATTTTACTCTTTCCTGCACAAATCTGTCATTCTGACATCCCCTCAGATTTGCGAAAGCATTCTAATTACCCACATGACTTCAATAGTGCGGGACACACAGTCATCTCCTGTCAGGCCACCCTGCCCCACAGGGCACTGTCCTACATGGTGGAAGGGCGGGTATGCAAAGTGAGGGTTTTGCGGGGGGCTTCTGAATAGAACTACTCTCTGGGAACAGATTTCTAATTTATTTCTCAACCATTTGTTAATATGTACTTCTTATTACTATTTACTAGTTTGGTGAAAGAAGAGGGGGAGAGAGCTTAAATTCTGGAGCAAAGGGATACGACAAAAGCTTTGAGAAGAAGCCAAGCACGGGCTGCTGGGGCAGAGAGGAAGGAGCCGGGCTGAGGGTCCACCAGGGCCCGGCCAGTAAAGTCAGCTTCTCTGCAGCCTGCTGCTAGAAAGTTCTATCAGCCCTAGAAAGTTGGGAGGCTCTTAGAATGAAGCCTCCTTCTAGTCGAAAGGTGATGCAATCTCTGAGCTTATCCTATCGGCCAAACCCTAAGTGAGGCAGGCAAGTGCGCGGCCTTGACCTGGTGCTGGGTGCAGAGCTCGCGGACGCCCACGAGGTAGCCTGGATCCGGAACAACAACGCCCGCTTCACCCTGGATTGGTTCCACCATGAACGCGGCAACGTTTGGGTCCTGAAGCGCACGCTATGGAAACAGCACAAGTATGTTCTTAGTAACTTCCTTTCGAATCTATTTGATCTGAAGTCACACAACGCACGTGTTTTCCCATAAGAGTAAGTGTGCAAATTAAGTTTTCACACTAACTTATATTCTGACTTCCAAGCACAACTTTTCTGACAATCAATTACAATCAAAAAGCTCCAAATACCTCAGCTTTAAGCTACTCCATCCTGTATTTTCTAATACAATACTCAAATGTACTGCAAATAAGAACTAGTGAAAATGGCCTTTTAAAACGCCATTAAAGAGATACATTAAAAGTGCATCTTTTTATTTTAGAAGTCTTCCACTTCATAATTTTAAAAAGCTGGCTGAAAACTCACTAATTTTTGTGTATCAAAGTAATTAACAGGTAATACTCAAGTTAATACTTATGTAGGAGACAAATCTAATGGTTAGTTGGCAGTTAGGATTAGGCCATGGAACCTGGTTTCCACATGTTAGCAACTAACTGACCATTACAGAGAACAGTGTGAATCCTGGCCCGACTTAAACATAAGTTATGAGATGTATGACTCTTGGTACAATCAGATGTCTGTTTTCAATTCATACACTGCACAAATGCAGGTTCTATGTACTATGAGCTAAAGCACCGTGATACCAGGTGAAGTACCTCAAGGGCAGGCAGATCATTATACGGAATGATTTCAAAACCCGGCATAAATGGTCCAAAACCATCGTAACTGGTTGGGTCAGTGGAGCTGGAGATAGCAGACAATGTCCTACCCCAGAAGTTCCCAGCTAGAAAGAAGAAACAAACAGTCATTTTTTTCAAACAAACCCCCCAATTTAATTTCACAGTTCCCCAAAAATACTCCAGAAAGCTTTCTGTTTTCCTGGCCACGACGCACTACTTGTGGGGTCCGAGTTCCTGGACGGCTCTACTGAGGCTCCCAACTGTAACACATAGCATAGGCCCTGAGGAGAGAGATTTGTCTTTTCTTTCAATAATCCCAAACCCTAAAAACTGAAGCATTCAATACGTGTTTTTCTAAAGACAGTTTTTCTAGACACATTTATGATAGTGACATGAAAAAATGACTATCCTTCATAGAGAATCTGTACTTCTCCTTTTAAAAATCCAACACTACAGGCTAACTATTCTACAGAATGAGTTTTATATTTCATTTGGATAAAATATCCTCAGGCAGTCTGAAAACTTTCAATTTGCCTTCCGTGGTGTTATAAGCTATTATGCACTAGAAGACAAACGTTGACCTTTATTCAGGAACAATTTTTACCCATTAATTTGTTTTAGTAATCTGAAGACTGATTAATAATGTCAGGCACTGCTCTAGGTGTTGGGGACAGAATGATGGCTGGCAAGCTCCCTGCCCTCAAGGAGCTTCTGTGCTCTTAGGGAAGACACACCACGACAGAACCAGTGAAGCAAATGCATAAGGTGACGTCAATGTGGTTAAATTCAAGAAAAGAAACAAACTAGAGTAAGAGAGGCTTGGAGTTTCTCCCGCTTTAAAAAAAAAATCTTCTCACCCTCAATGCCAGCAGCAACTCAATTAACCCAGTGCTGAATTATGCTTTTGAACTGCGGTGTTGGAGAAGACTCTTGAGAATCCCTTGGACTACAAGGAGATCCAACCAGTCCATCCTAACGGAGACCAGTCCTGGGTGTTCACTGGAAGGACTGATGCTGAAGCTGAAACTCCAATACTTTGGCCACCTCATGCGAAGAGGTGACTCATCTGAAAAGACCCTGATGCTGAGAAAGACTGAGGGCAGGAGGAGAAGGAGACGATACGATGAGATGGTTGGATGACATCACTGACTCAATGGACAGGAGTTTGAGTAACTCTGGGAGTTGATGACGGACAGGGAGGCCTGGCATGCTGCGGTCCATGGGGTTACAAAGAGTCAGACATGACTAAGCGACTGAACTGAAGTGAATTATTATTCCAAGTTGGCTTCATAGCATCCTTCAGTACAACCCCTGCAGAGCCTCTTTCAGCTATGAGTAATCCCTGCTTGGCTTGTCCACAAGCAACAGCATTATTGATTCTGCCCAGGCTTGTTTAAGATAAAGTGTGCCAATAGCCTACTTGCTCTCCGCCATGGGCCTCAGCAGGCTCACGCCCTGCAGCTTACCCTGCTGAATAAGGGATTGCAGCTGGGGCACAGTCCTCTGTCTCTTCCTACTGACTTCTCTCAATGCCTGGGAGAAACATCTTTGTGCCCTGTGCTAATATGAGAGAGACCGGACACAGTCTGTAAGGAGGAAAGTCACCAGAAAGGCCATTTTTGTTTGCAAGAGACAGTTATGTTGCCTTACAACTAAAGGCACGAAATTCCAAAATGGCAGATCAGAGAGCTGGGCAGGGACTTTCTTCCTCAGAAACAGGAATTGGTCACTGCCCCCTCCCCAGACACCAAACTTTGGCTGGCCATCAGATGAACTCTAGATTCTACTGTATTATGGGCTTTATAATTTAGCTATGTGTGTTCACAAGCAAAGTATTTCATGATTTCAACCATCACAAGAAAGAATCTCAGCCGTGTGCAGTGACAAATTTCTCCATAGATGTTTTTAAAAATTAAAATCAAAGTTTTAGAAAAGAAAAAGTCAGAACCTATCCCAAAGTCAGACTAAATCAATAATCTAAATTAACTGTTGGTCTCCCTACTCAGTATAAGTCATTCCTCTTAACCATTCGCAGAAATATATCAGGGGCAATGCCAGCCCTCCTCGTCCAACAGCTTTTAACAACACGGCACAATAATATCTCATAGTGTTTGAGATACACTAGGTTCAAACTTCCTATCATGCCTAGGACATGACCCTACATGAACATAACCCAACCTCAAAACCTCACAAAACTGCTGCAACATTTTTGTATGATGCTTGCATCAACAAAACTGTCTCATTAAACAGAAAACTGCTATGGAAAAAATCAGATAAGCAGATGGGAAATAAATCACACGGTCACTCACTCTAGGGAGGGAGGGATAGGGAGTTATAGGAGCATCCAAAAAATACTTGGAAATGAGCCGAAGAAAAGGAAATCTCTCAATTTTTATGCAACATTCAATGTATCATGCATGGCTAAGTCACTTCAGTCATGTCTGACTCTTTGAGACTCTGTGGACTGTAGCCCACCAGGCTCCTGTGCCCACGCCATTTCCTTCTCCAGGGGATCTTCCCAACCCAGGACGGGAAACTGCCGTCTCTTAGGCCTCTTGCATTAGCAGGCGGGTTCTTTACCACTAGTACCACCTGGGAAGCCTCGATATTACATATGTGAGACAAATACATTTGCAATATCTCATCTAAGTTAATAGTAACTAACAATTTTACGTTTCAATCACAGCAGTTAACACTGAATTTTACATACCTGCAAAAACAATCTTTGCTTTGTATTTCGGGATCCCCTTGACAGTATACCCCCATTTACGAGCAAGCTTGCAAGCAGTCTCTCCAGCCTCCACTCCTACCCAAGAGAACATTTTAAAATATCAGTTTCAAAAAATGTTTTAAATTACCAGAAAACAACAAGATTTTCTTGGCTATTTTAACCAAAAAAAAAAAAAAAAAGGAAATGTTTTACCTGTATTCATAGGAAGAACTTTGTGGTAGTTGAAAAGTTTAGTAACATACTCTTCATATTCACCAAGCACGTTATTGTAGAAAGCCCTAGATGTTAAGGTCAACTTGTCCACTTGACTTTTCAAAGCATCCACAATCTTTGGATGACAATGCCCCTGGTTGACAGCACTGTAAGCACTCAGAAAGTCAAAATATTTTCTGCCTTCAACATCCCATACGTAAATGCCTAAAACATAAGGAAAATAATTTTAGAAAAATCACTAAATTACATAACCTTCAAAGATTAAGACTGCTAGCCAGCCCTCTGAATACCTACGTATGGACCTCCAGTTAACAGAGAATTGAGGTTAAGGCATATTTTTACTCAAGCATGATAAACTTTGGTTTATATGGAATTATATTTTATCTGTCCAGCATCAATTTACACATTTACTAAAAAACAGCAGTAACATGAAAAGATTTTATAAACTCTAGAGTAAAACCTTTATTCCTAGAAACCTGTTTATCATTTAAGGCTGAATTTTTTTTTTTCCTTCATTTTTCTTCTTTGCCGTGCCACGAGGTTTGTGGCATTCTCAGTTCCCTGACCAGGGATTAAATCCAGGTCACGTCAGAGAAGCCCAAAATCCTAATCACTAGGCCACCAGAGAACTCCTAAAGTTGGAATTTAAAGGAAGTTACACAAAACATAAAAATTGCGATTAATTGACTGTAAAAACCAACAAAATGAAAACAAATACTTCCAAATCAAGTAAGGATCTACTATCCAGAACTCCTACAACTCAACAAGGTATACAAGCCAATTAGAAACCGGCAAATGGAACTGCCTGGCAGTCCCATGGTTACGACTCCACACTTTCACTGCCAAGAGCCCCAGGTTCCATCCCTGGTGGAGGAGCTCAGATCCCACACGCTGCGTAGCACGGCCAAAAAAAAGAAGGTAAAGAACTTGAATGGACATTTCTCCAAACAGGATAAACAAATGACCAACCAGCACATGAAAAGATGCTGTCATGAGTCATTAGAGAAAAACGCAAACCAAAACCGCAGTGGTAGCACTTACTACCACTGGGGTGGCTATCACTTCTTAAAAAGGAAAACGAGAATTGGCAAGGATGTGTAGAAACTGAAACTCGTATATGTAACTAATTGGAATGTAAAGTGGTGCAAGAGCTGTTGAAAACAGCTTGGGGGTTCCTCACAAGTTAAAGTGAAACATAAAATACCGTATGACCCCACAACCGAACGCCTCGAAGCGGAAGACAGGTGTTCAAACAGAAATGTGTTATTTGAAATAGCCAAAAGGAGAAATAACCCAAATGTCCATCAACTGATTAAAGGACACACATGTGCTATCTCCGTAAAATGGAGAACTTGATTCAACCAGAAATAGCAATGCATCCTAACTCGTGCTACAACGTGGAAGAACCTTGAAAACATGGGGCCACGTGAAACAGGGCACATGTTGTCTGTCCCCATCTACACGAAACATCTAGAACAGGCAAGTCTGTAGCAACAAAAAGCAGATGAGTAGCTGCCAGGTTCTAGGGGAGGAAGCAGTGGGGAGTGTGGCACTTCCTTTGGGGATGATGAAAAATGTTCTAGAACGAGGTAGCGGTGACAGTTGGACAACATTATAAATGTGCTCACTGCCACTGAATTAAACACTGGTTAAAACGGTAAATTTTATGCTACGTACATTTTATAACAATTTTTTTAAGCTGACCATAGATATTAAAATGTATTAGGTGCTCACCTAATTTCTGCCATGTACTTAACATACTTAACATACTTAACATACTTAAAGGTGCTTTTGTCCTTTATCTCATCAAAAACCCTCTTCCTTACAAAAACCACCATCCTTACACTACAGAGGTTAAGAAGTAGATGTTTAGATTATAACTAGCCCAAGCTGGCATGCATGCAACCAGGACTTGAACCCAGTCAGATTCTAGAGTGCACGCTCTGCTACTGTAGGTAAAGAACATTTTTACAAATCAGTAAAATATAAACCTAGATTTTCATCTGTTCAGAAGGAGCTCTATTTATTACAGTACTGGTCCCAAATCAAAAAAACATATAGGCAAATGACTATTAGCTTCTGGCCCAGAGCTAAGTAATAAACTTCGGCTCGATTTGATAATGGCTGTTATTTCAAAATATGGATTAAATCACCATTTGGCAACAATCAGTAATCATTTATTCAGACAAGAATCATTAACGGATGCTAAAAGTGGGAGTAAAAGGTTTTTACACCTTACCAGTCATCCCCAAATGGATGTTCATGCTAAAAATTATTGGCCTGTACTCTGCAAAAATATCAAGGTCAAGAAACCAAATACTGAGGAATTATTCTGGATTAGACTAAACAGCCCTGAAAACCGAATGCAACCCATGGTGTGACGTTTTCTTTTGCTACACAGGACAAGCGAGACCTGAATCAGGCCTGCAGATTAGAGAGCAGTGCTGTGCCACTGTGAATTTCCTGATTTTGATAATTACACTTTGTTATGTAAGACAGTCTTTGTGTTTCAGAAAAGGCACAAATATTTGGGGGTAAAGACGCGTGTCTGCAACTTCCTCTCAAACGGTTCAAGGAAAAGAAATGTATGTGTGTTTCTGGACAAAGATGATTATGCAAGTGAAATTAAAAAAAAAAAAAAGGACTTGGGAAATCTGGGTGAAGAGCAACAAAAGAGAAATTCTAGTGCCACTGTGGCAGCTTTTTACACCAAAATACAAGTTAAAGGGGAAAAAAGCGATAACAATATTATAGTACTTTACTCGTGTATTATACATTCCCTCCTGGCAAGTCCATCATGACCTTGCATTCCCCACAGCACCTAACACAGCAAGCATCAGAGACTCAATAGATGTTGAATTAATCATGCCTGCAGTACAGAAATTAAATGCCTCTAGAAAAATGTACAGTGAGAAAATATAATAGCAAGTTTTACAAAAAGGTAAAGCAAAGAATCGGGGGTGGTGCAAAGGGTGAAAACATACCCTTCCCTCTCTCCAGGGCTACAGGTAAAGGATGGTAGTTGTGGGCACCATATTTAGATTCCCGTTCAAAAATGTAATCAGAGGACGGAGGGCCTTGAACGGTTTTTTTAGTTGCAACAGATGTAGCAGAAGCCACTGAAGAATGAACTCCACGACCAAGGCCAGCAACAGTCTGCAAACGTGCTAGTTTGGAAAGCATGATGTCCTTCAAGTGGGAATATCACCGACCTGTCCAAAGAAAAGAGAAGGCATAAAGAATAAGACACTTCGCAGGGTGGGTAGATGTCTACTCATCAACTATATACTTGGAGCGCTCACCAAAGAATCAGGAAGGTAAGAGAGAACGGAGGTCTTAACTGCAAAGGGAAAGCAACATTTAAAAATTGTATAAAAAATTTTTAATTGAAAAAATAAAATGAAAAAAACAACAACACACAAAAGAGAACTAACCCCTGACTCCTGCCTTTGGGAACTTGAAGGGCAACGGGGCAAACAGGTGGACACACAAGTAAATCAACTCCAAAGGACGGACGCAAGCACAAAGCGCTCGAGGCTAGACGTCCAGGAGAGCAGGGAAGAACCATGCAAAGTAGACGCTTTTACTTTTCCCCAAACACCCTTCTGCACCACCTGACAAGCTCGAGGCAGTCAGGCAAGGCTGAACAGCACAGGCTGAACCACCATTCGAAAGGTATTTATGCGGGGGTGTGAGAGCCCAAAGGCAGAAACCAAACGAGAGATGCCGGCTGCCCTGGGGTGGGGGCGGGGAGGGCGGGGAGGCCAGAGATCATGGGGGCAGGGACAGAGGCTACTGCAACTACTTTGCATATCAACTTGGTCCTCCTGCAAGCAGTGAGGAAATCAGGGAAGAATTTGGTTTCCACAAAGGGACCAGAGACCATCCTAAAGTAAAAGTAAGAGCGGTGGGGTGGAAAAGTGATTCCTTAGGGGAAGGCAATGGCACCCCACTCCAGTACTCTTGCCTGGAAAATCCCATGGATGGAGGAGCCTGGTGGGCTGCAGTCCATGGGGTCACTAGGAGTCGGACACGACTGAGCGACTTCACTTTCACTTTTCATTTTCATGCATTGGAGAAGGAAATGGCAACCCACTCCAGTGTTCTTGCCTGGAGAATCCCAGGGACGGGGAGCCTGGTGGGCTGCCGTCTATGGGGTCGCACAGAGTCGGACACGACTGAAGCGACTTAGCAGCAGCAGGGGAAGGGAAGGGCTTTCTAAGTTTAGTGCAGGAAAGACAAGAAACTACAAAAGGTAAAATCTGCGGGACTTCCCAGGCAGTAGAGTGGTTAAAAACACTCCAGTGGTTAAAACCCCACGCTCCCAATACAGGGATTCAGGGGGCGTGGGACTGATCCCTGCTCGGGGAACTAAGATTCCACACGCTTCGTGGCATGACCAAAAAAAAGGTAAAATCTTATTATTTAGCCACAATTATCTAAAACGTCTCTGGGTTAAAATAATCACAAACAAAGATGGGGGCGCAAGTTTTGCAATTTCTAACAAATAGCCTTTGAAGAGCTTTTACATTGAGAGGAACAGACCAAAAACACAGCAGAACAATGTATGAGAGGAAAGGTTACAGCTCCCAGAAGAAACCGGCTACTCTGTTAGGATGATCGCTTCTGTGAAATTAACCCCCCTCACAAAAAGCTTCACCACAAAAGCAGCTGAAGGAGAAAAAGGCAACGAGGAACTAAAGCACCTCAAACTACAAGCTGAGAAGTTGAGTAATAAGTCCTAAATATCACGAGCAAACTGGCATTTACTGAGCATCTATTTATATATTCCAATGTCATCACTGCTCTCACCCCCCAGCACCAGCCCTAAAACCAGCCCCCACCAGCTGCAGCCCACTCTGTAGCCACCTGTATCATTAACAGTCACGACAAGTCACGACAAGTCACGACAAGCCACGACGCACAGACTGAGCGGGAGTACAGACTAAAGTAACTAAGAATAACAACAAGGAAATTGGAGACAATCCAGAACAATCATGGCAGGGGAGGGGGGCATGCTTTTTAAAGATACATTTCAAGATTAATGGAAAGTTGCCAACACTAGGCATACTTTATATGCCTATGCTTTTATAAAATGACCAGTTAACTCACATTTCAAGAGAAGTCTATTAATGACAAGTCAGGCCATGCAAATCTCCAGCATTCAGTTGGAGCTGCCCAATTAGCAAAAGCTAATACTTGGAACTTGGCTTACTTTGCTTTCAACTTGGCACTAGCCATTAAATCCGGTATGTTCAGGAATGTGCTAAAAGAAAATCCAGCACTTTGTGTGCCAAGACTCACCAACTAGCCTGTCCTCCCACAGCTGAGATTACAACAAGGATTTTTAACCCGAGATCCCGGGACGTCTTCAGAAGGTCCAATGACTCCTGAAATAAAATGCAGAATTATAAGCATAAGTGCATCTCTTTTTTTTTTTTTTTGAAGGAAAATATCCCTAATTTCTAGCAGATCTTATTTCAAAGAAATACATGTTAACAACAATAAAAAAATTATATAAGAATCATTCATGGGAGATAGCCATTAGCAAAAAAAGCAAAAATTCTAGTTATACTAGACAGAAATTCCCTAAAATGCTAAGTCTAAAACATTGATTTTTAGCTCTATTGCTTGAGTAGACACTCAGAATTAGTGCTCTGTTTGACCAACTAAAAAGTTAAAACGAGGTACTTTTCTAGTTTGGTGGTAAGACTGTGCTCCCAATGCAGGAGGCCTGGGTTTGACCCCAGGTCATGTAGCCATAGGCTACAACACGAGTTTGCAGGCCGAAACTAAGAGCAACACGTTGACTTTTGCCTTGATCAAATTAACAAAAAAACAAACAGTGCTACTTAGATATACTTTTAACTGAAACACTTTCTGAAAAGAACTGCAACTAGAATAAAAGCCTTAGAAGTGTTGTGCTCTTAGACCACTAATTTCACTCTCAAGATTAGATCCTAAAGCAACACTCAGGAATGTGGTGAAACATTCATTAATGAAAGACGTTCAACGATACGAGAATAGTTCAACATAATCGCATAATAGCATATTGCTATTTAAAATAATCAGTTTTCGATGACATGGAGATGTTTTATGACATGTTTAAGTGAAAAAAAATACAATCACATACACAGTTTCAACTCTACAAAAAATATACCCAAGGATGTTCAGGATGGTTACCTTTCCACTGTTCTATATTTTCCACGTTTTCTAATGATCAAGAATTACATTTATAAGGACTTCCCTGGTGGTCCGGTGGCTAAGACTTTGCCCTCCCAATGCAGGGGGCATGGGTTCGATCCCTGGTCAGGGAACAAAGATTACTGCATGCTGCACAGATAGGGCCCCCCAAAAAAGGCAGAAAGCACTCCCCCCGCCAAAAAAGAGGTGCTTGCTAAGTCACTTCAGTTGTGTCCAACTCTTTGCCACCCCATGAACTGTAGCCCCACCAGGCTTCTCTGTCCATGGGATTCTCCAGGCAAGAATACTGGAATGGGTTGCCGTGCCCTCCTCCAGGGGATCTTCCCAACCAAGGGATTGAACGCACATCTCCTGTGTTATCAGGCGGGTTCTCTACCACTAGGACCACCTGAGAAGCCGGGTGTGTGTGTCTGTGTACTGGGCAGGGGGTATTAAAAAAAACACTAAAACCTCTCTAAGCAGGAACACTGTGAGAAAGGAATCTTTGAAATTATATAAATTGAACATTTTCCTTTTATACAAGTCATTTGTTCAGCTCATTCGCAAAAGAAATGGGACAAAACATCCATTTACATGCCAAGTTCATAACTACAACTTACTAACAGTAACATCCAAAACATTACTAATACTCATGCTTGTTTTTAAAGATGAACTCTGAATATTTAATTCAACTGGTAAAAGTCCCGCTGTTCAATGCATTAAATGTACTAGGATCCTGTAAGCACATTTCTATTAAAAAGCCTTCTGTGTTCAAGTTACTGTGCTTGGCACAACATAAGAAATATTAGAGGAGAGTTAAGATGGGCTTAAAAATAGCCAGCATCAACAATTTCCTCTTCCAAAAAGGCTTGGAAAACCAGAAGAGTAGACCATAAGGTCCTCAGAGTTTGAAAATCAGGACTTAAAATTCTAGCTTGGGCTATTAAGAGTAACTTTATTTGGATGATTTTGTCCATTTTTTTTAGCTTCAATGTCCCCACTTGCAAAATGAAGTTGAAGCCACTCAAGACCATTACTGAGGATTACATGAGATAACGTTAAAGCATCAAACTTAGCACAAAATGACCAATTATTAATAGTTCCTTCTTGCCTTAAATTAACAAGGAAATTAGTCAATCTCTGCAACATTAAAAAAAAAGTCAAATCTTTTTTAAAACTGGAGCTCTTTTCTTCTACAAGTTTGTTTCTATTGACAAAAAATAAGGAACACAAGAAAATTACCTGAAATTCCATACTTCTGTGATAATCACTAACGTTTTTATCTTGTTTCTATGAATAAATACTATACATCTTAGCTCCCTTTCACACTTCCCTACTGAATTTACCACATCAGACCTTCCCTGACTCCCAGGACCTCTGCACAGATTTTTGTCACACATTCTAACACCTCAAGACACTTGTTTTCATGCCTGTCCACCTGAAAAGACAGTACTCCTTTCATGCCTGTACTCCTTAAAAAGACAGTAACTATGTCTTAAAATTCACTCTGCATCCCCAGAACCTAGCCCAGGTTTGGGCATTCCTTATCTGTCAAATGAATGAGGTCATTCCTAAACAGACTTAAGAGGGAATCAAGACAGACAAATAGCAAGGCCCTCCAGGAGACAGTCAAATCACTGACTCCTAGAGGATGGAGCAGAGTCTAAGAGGAGGCTAGTATGACATCACCAAGAAAAATCTTTTCATCAAGAGTTCTCTTCATTAGATCAGCTCACTCCAGGCTGTGCATTTAACCTAGGCTCCTAGAGAAGAGGACAAAGAGTTATTGACAACAAAAATTTTAATACTGAATATTTTCAGTAAAACACATAATTAACAAGGTCCTTCTTAAAGCTATTATTAGACCAATCCAATCCATCCTATCTACACTAGAACATACCTAAAATAGAATTCCATAAAAGGCTGCATTCTGAAGAGTTCTAGGAGAAGGAAATGGCAACCCACTCCAGCGTTCTTGCCTGGAGACTCCCAGGGACAGGGGAGCCTGGTGGGCTACCGTCTGTGGGGTCGCACTGAGTTGGACATGACTGAAGCGACTTAGCAGCAGCATGAAGTACTATTTTTTAAGATCATTATGAAAGGAAAACCAGCATGAATTCATCAGAAAGCCACTTAAAATATTCCACCTGAGGAAGAGTTTGGTTTTACTACTTTTGCCAAATATTTACTTTTCTTGAGGCAACCATTCACAAATACAGTCCTTTTTGGAAAGTTCAGCCAACAAAAGTTTAGGGTTTTGTTGGTTGTTTTTTTTTTACGTAATCTGGCTCAGAGTCAACTCAAGTGCGTCACTGGCAAACACCTTAAGCTGTTACTACTGAAAATGTACTGGCACAGTTAGGTCACACCCTCCACACGCCTCCAAAATCCACTCACCACTAACTTTAAATGTGGATTACACCCATCCCTGGGAACTCAGTAAAGGGCGTAAACTATGCCCACAAGTTACTGTAATAGAGGAGGAGTATGGGTGGAAATAAAAATACAGCCTCTTTGAGGGGGGAAAAAAAAGTCTTTTTCAGAATTTTTACCATTCCAAGTTATACTGGGTCTTTTGGGAAGCAGATGGAAAACTAATCTTGAGCACCACGAAAAACTGCAAACCCAAAACAGTAACCTTTACTATTTAAACCTCACTAAAAGATTTTACTTTCCCACCAGGCTGTTACAGTCAGGAACTAGATTTTCTTAAGACAGAACCAGGATATTCTAATGAAAGAAGCTTATTGTTCCCAGTGGATTAAGATGAAGAGCGCGTATTACGTATCTAAAGAACAGTTCCAGGTTCCAATGGAGAAAACAAGTTTCCCTATAGAAACTCTTAGAACTCCGAAGAAGAGACTGAGAACCGAGAAGGAAGTAATTTCTTAAAGCCACTTCATTCCAAAGTCACTTCTCCTTCCCCCCGCTTAATTTATCACCTTATCAGAGGTGAAAGCTGAACCTCAAGAAGGTAAGAAATACGGTAACAGAGGGAGGAGACTAGGTCACTGAGTACAGGTGTCCCACTCAATTCAACCAGAATGTATTAAATGCTCAGCACCGTTGACGAAGAAACTCGAACGACGACGTCTTCGTGCTCAAAGTCCTGTGGAGCCCAACCCCTTGACATCACGTAGTTAACCTGAACGCTACGGTAAGGCTCTACCTGCCTGATGACTTATTTGAACAAAGGCTGGAGGAGAAAAGGAGATAGCTTATGGGAGGGGAGGAGATGGGCAGGTAGCTACAGGGGCCCCCAGAGCTGCCCGGGTGGGCTCGGACCTCTTCTCAATAAGAGTCGGGGCGCCCCACTCTTGTAGGCAAAACTCCATGGGTTTACCGAGCAGTCCCGCGTATCCAGAATGCGACCCGCCCCGCGCGCCGGCACCCTAAAGGGCCTCCTTCCGGAAACCCCCAAGGCGCCCGAGAGGCTCCAGGCCAAGGCCCAGGGACCCTGGGCCGCCTGGTGCCCCGGCGCGGGCTGGGGGATACTGCAGGCCGGGGAGGGCGGGGGCGGAGCGCCGGCCAGCCCGGCTCCGCCCGCTCTGGCAGGCGGAGGTGCCACATCCACAGCCTCCCTCTCTGTCCTCCTGTCTCCGGGCCGGGATGCGCCGCGCCCTGCCCGCCCGGATTGCGCGCGGGCCGGCGGCTCTCCGGGCCACTCCCCTCCCCGCGCCCCAGATCACCCGGGAGTCCGGGGCCCGCTGCGCAAAGCCGCTGCGCAGGCAGAGCCTGCCCTTCGGGTGGAGGCCCAGCGCGCCCCCTCCGCGCGCTCCCCGCAACCTGGGACCCGAGCCGCTCACGCCCGCCTCGCCCCGCCCCGCCGCGGCCCGGGGCGCCCGGCCCCTGCCCAAGCTCCGGCCCGGGCCCCGCGGCCCCCCGCACGGATACCTGGCGGCACTTCCAAGACCAGCCCGGGGACACGCGGCGTCCAAGGATCAGCTGCGTCGACGGCGACGCGTCACAGAGCTTAAGATGCGCCTGCTGCCCCGCCCCCCGCGGACGCCCTTGCCGCCCATTGGCCGGCGGCGGAGGACTGGCCACCAATCGCCGTGGGCCCGCCCCCCGCCCCGGCGCCGCGCATCCCGTACTCAGACGGGGCACTGGTTCGAGCCGTTCTCCTGCGCCTTCCGCGCCCCGCAATTCCGGGCAGCGGTCGGGGTCGGTACCTGAGTTCAGGCGCCTGCCTGGATCCGTGCCTTTTCATCGATTCCCCTCACCGCCCTCCCTTTGCTGGCGAGAAAACAAGGTCCGAAGGGGTGAAACGCGGGACTGGACCTCCAGACCTGCGTTCTTCCCGGGGTTGCGCTTCCAGGCCTTTGCCTCGCGGAGCCTTCCGTGTGTGCTGGCCGCCCGCCTGTACTAGCTCCGGACAGGAGTTGCGGCCGCCGTGCCCTTGAACTCTGGTGTGCTGCAGCGCTTGTCTCCACTGCAGCGGAGAGCCCATTGCCTCCTCCTCGTGGCTGCTGGTAGATACTGAAATGAGGGCAAAACGCTCTGTAAATTTGCGGCGCCCTGCACAATCCGTTAGAAAACCCAGAAGTGGGAATGCACAGGCCAGGGTAATAGCCGCTGCTGCTGCTGCTAAGCCGCTTCAGTTGTGTCCGACTCTGTGCGACCCCAGGGACGGCAGCCCACCAGGCTCCCCCGTCCCTGGAATTCTCCAGGCAAGAATACTGGAGTGGATTGCCATTTCCTTCTCCAATGCATGAAAGTGAAAAGTGAAAGTGAAGTCGCTCAGTCGTGTCCGACTCTTAGCCACCCCGTGAACTGCAGCCTACCAGCCTCCTCCGTCCATGGGATTTTCCAGGCAAGAGTACTGGAGTGGGTTGCCATTGCTTTCTCCACAGGGTAATAGGCTCGGGGTAAAAGAATATGCCTGCCAATGCGGGAGATGTAGGAGATACAGGTTCCATCCCCGGATGGGGAAGATCCCCAGAGAAGAAAATGGCAACCCACTCCAGTATTCTTGCCTGGGAAATCCCATGGACAGAGGAGTGTGGCGGGTTATAGTCCATGAGGTCCCAAAGAGTCGGATATGAGCACGCAGGCCATCTCATGTTAGAACCGGAAGAGACCATGCCATCGTGTAGTCTACACCATTTTTGTTACATATTGGGAAACAGCTGGGAGTGAAAAAAGCAGCTTACCGAGGGTTATCCCACGCTTCGGCAGACTCCTGCGTGCCGGCCACCCCTCTCTGAGGGCGGTTGCAGAGCGTCCCCAGAAATCCGACTGCACCTCAGCCTGCGTTCCCTTAGACTGCCCTAACCAGGCAGGGTCCCATCTGGAAATGAGTGGCACACTCCAAAATGGAAAATTGAGGTGTATTTGTTAAAGGAATCATTTAAGTGTAAAGGCATAAACCACAGGGGCAGAGGAGCAGCCTGGGGCTAGTGCACCAGGAAGGGCCATGGTCAACCGTAGTCCTAAAGGGACTGTTTCCAGGATCCGAAGACAAAGAAAGGGAACGCCACCTGCCTGGGCAGAGGTCTTCAGTGACCTCCTAGGAAGGGAGCTGGGGTAAGCAGGATCCTGACCTCCCCTCTCCTTCCAGGGCTTTCCATGGACTGAGCCCATTAGGAAGCCAGAGACCTAGGGAGCTGGGCGACGGCAGTCCTTGCAGGGCAGCCTCCTGGCAGGCAGGCTGGGTGGGGAAGGGTGGAGATTACATGGGCAAGAGGACAATTGGAAGTCATTCAACACAGACAGCCAGCTAAGATTAAACCTTAGGTGAGTAGAAAGAAAAGTCAAAGCTATCTGGTAAAGGCTGGAAAATGTGTGGGCACAGAAGCCACACTGTAAACAGCAGAGCCTGTGTCTGCTGATGTCCAGAGCTAGACACCAAAAAGGGATTCAGTCCTCGTGATTCCATCTGTCTTAGACCAAGGTCAGTTATTCTCCTTGTTACGGCTGTGCCCTCCCTAGAGTGCATTGAGAGCAGGACTCTGCCTTTTATTTTTATTTTTTTGATGTGACTTCTTAACACTGAAAACAATGTGATCAATCTCTTGGAAGTTAGGTCATTCAGAGAGGAACTGTTTCTCTGTGGTCCTCCCTTATAAATCTGGGCAGGTGTGTCATGCAGGCCCAGCTCTGGGAACACTTACAGAGCCCAGGAATCTCCAATTCAACATTGGCAACTAGGAACAGGTGTTGCTCAGTTCATGAAGGGGGCATGACACCCAAGATCTGAGTAACATCAAAACTGTGTTGCAATGCCTTTTGGACTTATAGTTAAGGTCCTCTTGAACTAAAACCTTTTCATAGGCCAGAAACTGCTGAGAATGTCTGGGTCTTATCTCTTGTCTCTTATCAGAAAAACGAAACAGGTACAGAGAGCATGAAATATTTTATGGTTTTTCTAGCTAGTTGAAAAATAACTAGCAGTTGTTTTTTTAGCTTAATATGCCCTGGGAGACCTAGATTTGAAAGCAGCTTGTTTTCAAACAAGAAACAGAGCTGCTCTGTTTGTATGCATTTTATTTATAGTCAGCATATAGCATGTAAGGACAGAGCATTCATTGGAAAGATTTTTGAGCCTCTAAAACTACTCATAGAC
Organism: Bos indicus x Bos taurus; assembly: GCF_003369695.1. Lineage (NCBI taxonomy): Eukaryota > Metazoa > Chordata > Mammalia > Artiodactyla > Bovidae > Bos > Bos indicus x Bos taurus. Next base: position 7,942,707 of record NC_040101.1, on the reverse strand, counting down.
TCAAGTAATTGACTAAATGGGAACCATAAAACTGGATGATATAAAGAGTGGCCCCAGGACTTCACACACACACACACACACACACACAACTTCCCTGGTGGTCCAGTGGTTAAGAATCGGCCTGCCAATGCAGGGGACGTGGGTTTGATTCCTGGTCCCAGAAGAGCCCATCAGCTGCAGAGCAGCAAAGCCCCATGGGCCACAACTATTGAGCCTGTACCCTGGAGCCCGTGAGCCACAACTACGGAGCCCATATACCGTAACTACTGAAACCCCAGTGCCTGGAGGCCTTGCTTAGCAACAAGAGAAGCCTCCACAACAAGAAGCCTGTGTTCTGCAACTGGAGAGCAGCCCCTGCTGACCACAGCTAGAGAAAAGCCCATTCAGCAAAAAGACCCAGTGCAAGCAAAAAAAAGACTGATCCGATCGCATATATCCAACACCTTCGTTCATTTCTTTAGTTCACTCAACAAATGTCCCTTGAGTCCCTGCGTGCCTGACCCTGCAAAGGTTTTCCCATCAGGCAAGAGCAGGTGGACCTCTCTATTAGAAGGGAGAAGTTCAGGAAATGCTCCTTCAAGAGCTGAACTCTGGCCATCTGAAAAAGCTGCAACTACACAAAAAAAGGAAAAAAGTCTTCATTTTCTTATACAGGCAACTCTCAATGATTCTATGACCAGAGAAGTAGCTGACGGATTATGCCTGCCTCCTGCTTTCCGTTACTTCCTCTATTGCCCAGTTTGTTGTTATTTATTATTAGGATAGCCTACATATATGTGGACTTGAAATGATTGAAAAGGAAAATCCATGCTGACAGTCAAGGAGAAGGTCTTGTAATGAGACTCAGAAAACATTTGGTGAGGTTTACCCAGCAAGAGAAAAAATTTCCCCCGATTATGTTCATCCTAAAAGATACCGTCCAGCAGAAGACTTGGCAATATGCTTACCTCATGCCTCCTGCTGTTCTGCACTAAGCAGGGGCAGGCCTTTATATCTGGAGGAGAGTAAACCTCTTTACAGCCAGATGGCAGGGGTCTGTTAGAGGCAACGTAAGCAGAACAGTAAGGAAGGTTAAAGAAGGATATAGGGGGTAAATGTTCTGAACTTAAATCTGAACTGGAAGGGGAAGGGGAAGGAATAGTTAGGGATTTTGAGATGGACATGTACACACTGCTGTATTTAAAATGGATAACCAACAAAGACCTACTGTATAGCACAGGGAACTCTGCTCAGTGTTACCAGGCAGCCTAGATGGGAGGGGAGTTTGGGGGAGAATGGACACGTGTGTTAATGGCTGACTCCCTCTGCTGTGCACCTGAAAGTATTCCATTTTTGATCAGCTATACTCCAATTAAAAAAAAACTGAACTGGGGACAATAGGTAGAGATTCAGAAATAGTGCAGTTAAAATATTGGTTCTGCTATAAGGATATGCCTACTAGGGGCGCTTCATTTCTCTCCTCCTCAGCTGAATTTCACGTGAAACCTCCAACTACAGCTTCTATCCTTCCCCACATGACACCTTTCCTGACTCCCCAGTCAGAAGAGTCCCCCTTACCTTCAGCACACTGTCCATCTGTCATAGAACTGCCTGCACTCATTGCTTGACTACTGTATATCTCTAGCTCTGTGTATATCTTCCCAACCAGACTATAATTTTTTTTTTTTTTTAGCCATGCCACATGGGACCTGGGATCTTAGTTCCCCAAGCAGGGATAGAAGCTGTGCCCTCTGCCATGGAAGCACGGAGTCCTCACCACTGGATCACCAAGGAAGTCCCCGGACTATACATTCTAAAAGGTAGAGCCTGTCTTGCAGGACCTTTAGAGCCTTCCAGGACCCATCTCTGTATTGCTTTTAGGAGGAATAGTATTCTACACTTGCTCCAACTTATCTTTATTCCCCTGGGCAGGAATTAGAGGCAGAATAAGACATTGGACTATGATCCTGGGATTCTAAACGGCTAGCTGGCCCAAAGCCCTCCCCACTCCTAGAACAGTAAACCCCCAAAAGCTTGGGTTGAAAGAAGAATACTTCAAACCATTGTTGTACAAAAAAAAAAAAAAAGGAATTCCAAGTTAAACAAATGACAACCAAATTATACTTTAAATGTGCCATTAAAACATGATCTGTACAAAAAAAAAATCATGATCCATTAACACCTTGCCAAGTGCTGAAGGGTTGTCACTGGGGCCTGGTAAGTTTATAAAGTTATGTGCTGCAGAAAAGGTGATAAACTACATCTTAAGTCAAGTGAAATGTGAGATCTGGAACGGAGCTGGGTCCAGAGAGGAGGCTGTGAGAGGATCTCTGGGGTCAGTGACCACAGATGAAGAACACTGTGTGCCTCTAAGGCTGAATCAGGAACGGGAACAGAAAATACCAGAAGAGGGATGGAGGTGAACCAGGCCAAGTGATGGCTATTTACATCTGTTCAGTAGCAAATATTTTATAAGACTCAATTCATGGAGCTGAAAAGTCAGCCAAGTCTCAATACTGAAACATAATAAGTATTTTGTTTTGAATATATGAATTAGAGATATAAGTACATACTAGATGTTAGAGCTGAAAAGCCTTAAAGACCTAATCTAGCACTTTAAAGGACAGAGAAATCCAAGATTCCAAGGTAAAGGGCCAAAGCCAGTCACCACATAAGTAACAGGTGATAGGACAGCCGAGAAAACTAGGGGTTCACCTCATCACGGGTTGTATTTCAGACACTTGATCAGAAGTAAGACTTTAAGAATAAAAAAGTTACAAAAATCAGTAAGGAAAGAAGTAACTACAAAAATAAGTAGTGAATTAGCAGCATTTATTTGGAAAATGCACTGCTCATTAATTAAAAAATAATAGAAACCTCAAGTGCTAGTTAAATATTTACATCCTTATCTAGTCTGATACTAAGAGGTTCGGTGCATTTTGCAATGATTTTTTTTTATTATTGATTCCATGAAGGCTAACTGAGTGTGAGCCTTGATAACAGTTATTACTTTTCTTTTGAGAACTTTAATTTTAACTCTTTTTAGCTGGACTATAAAAACAAAAACAATGACAACCCCCATCCCTCCCAGAAAACCTGATACATTCGTTGAAAATAATTCATACTTTTCTGCTAACATTGTTGAGTTAGATGTGATTTTTAAGACTTTTTAAATTTCAAAGTTAAATGTTATTAAATAAACATATTAAAATATATTATAAAATCATTTCATCTTTGTTGAAAACACTGTTTTGCTCTGTATTTTGCCAAGAGTTGTTCACATATAGGAAAGTCAAGTCACAGACAGCAATGCCAGTCTGGTGTTTGAGTCACCAGCACACTCTCTCTTTGTGGCTGTTACATTCCTAATAGTGGTATGTGGTCCTTCTCTTTTCTTTTGACTTGGATTTTCCTCCAAAAGGATTTGAGTGATAAAGATGAATTAAGTCTTTAAATTAGGGATGAGAAATTACACTCTGCCCTGACACCTGAAGTTTGACTCACTTCACTGACTGAACAAACGACTTTTGTGTTCTGACATCTGTATTGATTTCTTTTTTAATGTGTGTTTGTTTGGCTCTGTGGAGCCTCAGTGGTGGCACGCTGGATCTTCACCGTCACGTGGGACGTTTCCTTGTGGCGTGCACGTCCTCTAGTTGCGCACACGGGCTCCGCAGCCGCATCTTGCAGGCTTACTTGCCCCCAGGCATGTGTGACCTTCGTTCCCCTACCAGGGACTGAACCCATGCTCCTGGCATTGCGAGGCAGATTCTTGACTGCTGGACCACCAGGAAAGTCCCATCTGTATTCATTTAAATATAGATTAAAGCACCAAGAGATCTCCACTACCTTGGTCTCTCCATTTTTATGAACAATTCAGCTTGAACTATTTATATAGTGTCTTCTAACTCACAAAAAGGGGCTTCCCAGGTGGCTCAGTGGTAAAGAATCAACCAGCCAATGCAGGAGATTCAGGTTCAATCCCTGGGTCGGGAAGATCCCCTGGAGGAGGAAATGGCAACCCACTCCAGGATTCAGACCTGGGAAATCCCACGGACAGAGGAGCCTGGTGGGCTACAGTTCATGGGGCTGTGAAAGAGTCGAATACAAGTTAGCGAGTATACAACTAAACAACAATACACACAAAAAAAGCTGTGCGAAGCTCTGAGAGAATCAAGGGATGGAATAAATTGCTCCAATGTATTCAATCCTAACCCCTGAACTTCAGGGATGTGAATCTGACTGTGGTCACCGGTCCAGTAAATGTGTTAGAGCATCCAACATCCAGGTCATCACGGTGGCTAAGATGCAGGCTTTGGAATCGGAACACCCAGCAGTCAGTCCTGACTCCACTGATCTTACCTGGATAACCTGAGACCCTGTGGGCCCACTTACCTATCTTGTTAACATGGGTACCCAGAAGATCACCAATAGATGTGACGCTGTAAAACATCCAGTCGCCTCTGAGTCACCCCGCAGCTCAATGTCTCGTGGCATTGTTGTTTTTATTTGCAATGATGAGTAAAGGTTCTTTTCCAAGTCAATGTGATCATCGTCTGGCCTTGAATCTTCCCTCTTCTACAGATTCGTACTGAAATCTAAGTAAATTATTTATTACACTTAGAATGCCAGGAAAGTATTGATTGAAAATGCAAGAATATTTTACCCCTGGGATCTAAAGTAAATTTTATTCTAACTTTTAGTAAAAAAAAATCTTTTTTACTATTACCTGTTCCCAGTCTGGCCCTATGTCTCTCCTTGGGGTTTGGGAAGTCCTACTGGACTGATCCTCACTCTGAACTGGCCTTCTTCTAGTAGATAAACAAGTCTTGGTAATACCTTCCCACATGTGTTAATTTTCTAAAGGAAGCTTGAGATAAATCCAGGGAAGTAGGTAGCCTAGCTTTCCACTGGTCAGATTCTCCCCTTAATTTCCAAAGACTGAGGGAATTCCCTCGTGGTCCAGGGGTTAGGAGTCTGCTTTTCCACTTCAGGGGGCACAGTTTTGATTCCTGGTCAGGGAACTAGGATCCTGCATGCCTCACAGCACTGCCAAAAAAAAAAAAAAATCCAAAGATTGATAATAGAAGGAACTTTAAGTTCAGTTCAGTTCAGTCACTCAGTCATGTCCCACTCTTTGCAACATCATGGACTGCAGCACACTAGGCCTCCTTGTCCATCACCAACTCCCGGAGGTGGCTCAAACTCATGTCCATTGAGTCGGTGATGCCATCTAACCATCTCATCTTCTGTTGTCCCCTTCTCCTCCTGCCTTCAATCTTTCCCAGCATTAGGGTCTTTTCCAATAACTCAGTTCTTGGCATCAGGTGGCCAAAGTATTGCAGCTTCAGCATCAGTCCTTCCAATGAATATTCAGGACTGATTTCCTTTAGGATGGACTGGTTGGATCTCCCTGCAGTCCAAGGGAGACTCAAGAGTCTTCTCCAACACCACAGTTCAAAAGCATCAATTCTTTGGTGCTCAGCTTTCTTTATAGTCCAACTCTCACATCCATACTGACTACTGGAAAAACCATAGCTTAAAACTCAACATTCAGAAAACTAAGATCATGGCATCCAGTCCCATCACTTCATGGCAAATAGATGGGGAAACAGTGGAAACAGTGACAGACTTTATTTTGGGGAGGCTCCAAAATCACTGGAGATGGTGACTGCAGCCATGAAATTAAAAACACTTGCTCCTTGAAAGAAAAGCTTTGACCAACCAAGACAGCATATTAAAAAGCAGAGACATTACCTTGCCAACAAAGGTCCGTCTAGTCAAAGAAGGCAATTTGGAAACTTTCAAATTACACGAAGTATCTATAGAACTACTTGCCTCTGTGACATTTTCTCCCTGAAGCAGCTTATTTTTGTTTTGTAAATAGTTAATACATTTACTTAATTTACTGCTGCTGCTGCTGCTGCTAAGTCGCTTCAGTTGTGTCTGATTCTGTGTGACCCCATAGACGGCAGCCCACCAGGCTCCCCTGTCCCTGGGATTCTCCAGGCAAGAACACTGGAGTGGGTTGCCATTTCCTTCTCCAATGCATGAAAGTGAAAAGTGAAAGTGTGTCGCTCATCGTGCCCTACTCTTAGCAACCCTATGGACAGCAGCCTACCAGACTCCTCCGTCCATGGGATTTTCCAGGCAAGAGTACTGGAGTGGGTTGCCACTGCCTTCTCCGTATTTCATTTACAAATCAAAGCAAATTAAAAAGTACACACTGAGAGGTCTTATCTGCCCCAAGCCCATCTAGCCCTTGTCACCACCTAGGACAGCCCTTCACATTAACATCGTGTTTATCCCTCCAATGGTTCTTCTTGCAATAGAGGTAAATGTAAATACATGTCATTATTTCCACTGCTTTACAACACCTGAGACAGCAGATTATGTGTGCTCTTTGTACCTTGCCTCTTCACATGCCCTGGAGCTCTATCTGTGTCAGTATGGAGAGGCAGTCCTCATTCTTTTGTTTATAGCTGCGTTAATGGCCCTATATTGCTGGACACGTGGATTATTCCAATCTTTTGCTATTACAATGTCACAATAGATAACCTCGTTTCTGACATTTCGTGAAAATATATCTGTAGGATGAAGTCCTAGGAGTGGGTCAAAGGACTGGCCTCCATTTCCAGTTTCAAGGCTAAGATTTCAAATTCCGGGGCTCGGAGGAGAGTGAAGCAGGCCACTCAGTCCGTGTCTTGGACTGGTGCCGGTCTCTGCAATGAGATGGTGCAGAAATTGAGAGCACTGAGAAAACTCAGAGCAATTTTTCATTGCTGTGACATCCAAGCACATGATCATTTTTAGAAATTGTTGATTTTTACTGACTGTATCCATGTAACTCCTGAGAAGAAAAATGACTTCTGTGACTATGCAAAATCACCAACAGCTTTTTTAGTAAAATGAGATTTTCCTTCATATCATTTTAAATTCTGTCAAGTTTGTTATACAGACTTCTGAAAAAAGTTGAAAAATAGCACTATCTCTAAACATGAAAGAGTAAAACAAAATTAGACTAATTCAAAAGTGAAAACAGAGAATTTCCTGGTCTAGTGGTTAAGAACTCGCTTTGCCACTTCCTTGCTAGTACAGTGGATGAGAGTCCTCCTGCCAAGGCAGAGGACAAGGGTTCAGTCCCTGGTCTGGAAAGATTCCACATGCCTCAGGGCAACTGACTCGGTGTCCAGAAACGACTGAGCCCGAGCTCTAGAGCCCATAGGCTGCAACTACTGAAGCCTGTGCACTGAATAAATAAATTTAGATTAATTAACTTCATTACATTTTAAAAAACTCTGACTTGCAATGCAGGGGACTCAGGTTTGATCCTGGTTAGGGAAGTAAGATCCCACATACCACAGGGCAACCAAGCCCTCTCACCACAACTAGAGAAGCCCGTATGCTGCAATGAAAATGCAGTGCAGCCAAATTTTTTTTTTTTAAGTGAAAACATAGTTTAATAATTTAACAGCAGTTCTACCAGAAAATTGGATCACCTCTTGGTGGGTATTGCCCAAAAAGACCTACTAAAGCTGAAGGTTGGAAGAAGGACTTAATACTTGCAGCAAAGAGGAGCAAGGGGGACCTTTCCCAAAGCAGTGTCTCCCTGACAGCAAAATTTGGGAAGTTTTAAGCTAGGGGTACAAGCATATTCAGGAAGGGACTTGGGTAGTGTATGCATATTCATGAAGGGGCTGGAGTAGAGGAAAGTTCAGCATAGAATTGGAACAAAGGCCGGCAGAGTGCAAACTGCAGTCATAAAGGTCAGAAAAGGTCAACATCACCATTGCCTAGCTTCCAGCCAGTCTTGAGTCTTATCGTTCAGTTGCTCAGTCGAGTCCGACTCTTTGTAACCCCATGGACTGCAGCACTCCAGGCTTCCCTGTCCTTCACCATCTCCCAGAGTTTGCTCAAACTCATGTCCATTGAGTCGGTGATGCCATCCAACCATCTCATCTTCTGTTGTTCTCTTCTTCTCCTGCCTTTGATCTTTCCCAGCATCAGGGTCTTTTCTGATGAGTCAGCTCTTCCCATCAGATGGCCAAAGTATTGAAGCTTCAGCTTCAGCATCAGTCTCTCGAATGAATATTCAGGACTGATTTTCTTTAGGATTGACTGGTGTGACCTCCTTACTGTCCAAGGGACTCGCAAGAGTCTTCTCCAACACCACAGTTCAAAGGCATCAATTATTCAGCACTCAAACTTCTTTATGGCCGACCCTCACATCCATACATGACTACTGGAAAAACCATAGCTTTGATTATATGGACCTTTGTAGGCAAAGTAATGTCTCTGGTTTTTAATATGCTATCTAGGTTGGTCATAGTTTTTCTTCCAAGGAACAAACACTTAGTTAATTACTAAGCTTTAATTTCTAAGACCTGTTAAAGCACAAGCATTGTAGCCAGGCTTATATGACAAAATGGCTTATGTCAAGATAGCTTCTCTTTCGTCAAGAGAAGAGCTGTATCTGGCTCTTTTCCTCTGGGAACCGGCTACCGTAACTGCATATAGCAATTGGTGGAATACCAACATATTCCAATGTGAGAAATATAAGATTCACAAAATACAAGGAAGAATTGCCATGGGAAAGGGCAGAAGGTGGGGTGGGGGAAGTGCTCTCCCACGTGAAACAAGTAGATAATGTGTGTGTGGGAAGTGGTTCAGTCGTGTCCGACTCTTTGCAATCCATGGACTACATAGCCTGCCAGGTTCCTCTGTCCGTGGGATTCTCCAGGCAAGAATACTGGAGTGGGTTGCTGTTTCCTTCTCCAGGGGATCTTCCCAACCCAGGAATCGAATCCACGTCTCCTCAGCTTTTGCGTTGCTGGCAGATTCATTACCGCTGAGCACCCAAGAAGGCCCCAAGTAGATAACGATACAGTACAAAATGCAGTAGGTACTAAGTAATATGGGAATGGCTACCCACTCCAGTATTCTTGCCTGAAGAATTCCATGGACAGAGAAGCCTGGCGGGGTACGGGGTCACAAAGTTGGGCACGACTGAGCAACTAACACTTCCACTTTTCACTTTCACCTGTTCACAAAGGGATCTGGGCACTCAGGCAGAAAAGCAGTATGTCCGGACTCACCTTGTCTGCCAGTATACTAATCTCCAAAAAGTGGAAAGAAGGTGAAATACAGATATTCAGGAATAAAGTGTTATAAATTCTATCTAATTCTATTATCTCAGCCTTTTAAATATTCATTACCTTATCCTTTTATTTTTTATTTAAAATATGTACTTAGTTATTTATTTGGCTGATCCAAGTCTTAGTTGTGGCACACAGGATCTTCTAGCTTCGTTCTGGCACGTGGGATATTTTTAGTTGTGACGCTCGGAATCTTGATTTGATCCTTTTTTTAAAAATATTTATTTATTTATTATTTGGCTGCTCCAGGCCTTAGTTCCAGCACACAGGATCTTTACTTGCAGCATATAAACTCTCAGTGCAGCATGTGGGATCTTGTTCCCTGACCAGGGATTGAACCCAGTATTCTGGCCTGGAGAATTCCACGGACTGTATAGTTCATGGGGTCGCAAAGAGTCAGAGACGACTGAGTGACTTTTACTTCACTGTAAGTGCCCAGATGCTTCTGCAGGTGTGGTTGCTAAATATTTAAGCTTCCAACGAGAAACAGAGAGAACAAAGCATCTTATACGTGTCCTACCATGAAGGACATATATGTTCAAACATAGTATTTTTGCCCTGTAGAGTTGAAAGAAAAATTAGAAATCAGCTTGCAGATCAAATTACATGGGTATATATTCCATCAACAGATAGAATCTTGCTATTAGGAAGGCATGGATTTCTCTAAACTACTGAAGGTCATTTTACTTCAACTTATTTTAGAAAACCATGATGGAGCCTAACAACTTCATACAGGGGAAAAGCAGTTATGATTCATCTCAGGAAAACAAAGAACTGTGGTCCTTATCTCAGTAATATCATTAACTTTTGTGTTAGTCATGTTTTGCTGAGTTCTGGAAGCTATAAATGCCTGGGAAAACCTTTCAAAAACACAAACCAGATCTGTACAGCACAAGCATGGCAAAGGTGAAATTAGTGACATTTCCAGCCTGAATTCCAAATGACGTCAATGCCAAGACTGTTTCTTTGTACAGAAATTGCTGACGAGAAGGTCATGGCCTTTTTACACTCTATTGCACCAACAGCATACCTGTCTGTGCCTTTCACTCACCTGTTCCTCTCTCCCATGGCCAGTTAGAGCCTTCCTGTTGCATTCCCAGAGTTTAGAGTAGTGCCTGACACACAGCTGGTACCCAGTATGTGTTACAGAGGAAAGGACCATGTGTTTACTCTTTGGAACATGTATTTATTATAATGTACTATGTAAATAAGAGAGATCCAAGGAGATCCAATGAGTCCATTCTAAAGGAGATCAGTCCTGGGTGTTCTTTGGAAGGAATGATTCTAAAGCTGAAACTCCAGTACTTTGGCCACCTCATGCGAGTTGACTCATTGGAAAAGACTCTGATGCTGGGAGGGATTGGGGGCAGGAGGAGAAGGGGATGACAGAGGATGAGATGGCTGGATGGCATCACTGACTCGATGGACATGAGTTTGAGGGAACTCCAGGAGTTGGTGATGGACAGGGAGGCCTGGCGTGCTGTGATTCATGGGGTTGCAAAGAGTCAGACATGGCTGAGCAACTGAACTGAACTGAACTACGTAAATAAAGGGAGAAGGATAAAAGTGTTTTAAATACATGAAGAATACTTGAAACTCAACAACAAAAAGATAAATATCTGAATTAAAAAGAACAAACTGGGGGCTTCCCTGGAGACTCAGTCGTGAAGAGTCGTCTACCAAGGCAGGAGACACAGGTTCGAACCCTGGTCCAGGAAGATTCCATATGCCACGGAGCAACGAAGCCCGTGTGCCACAACTATTGAGCCTGTGCTCTAGAGCCCAGGAACCACAACTACTGGGGCTTCTCGCTGCAACTGTTGAAGCCCGCACACCCAAGAGCCCCTGCTCCACAATGAGAGAAGCCACCCCAGTGAGGAGTGCCAGCACCACGAGTAATGATAGAAGGTAGCCCCTGCTCGCCTCAACTAGAGAAAAGCCCGAAAGCAGCAATGAAGATCCAGCACAGCCATAAATAAATAAAAGTATTAAAAAGAATAAATGAGGGACCTCCCAGGTGGTCCGGCAGCTAAGACTCTGAGCTCCCAATGCAGAGGGCCCAGGTTCTATCTGTGATAGGTCCCGCGTGCCCCAGTTAAAGATCCCGCCTGCAACAACTAAGACCCAATGCAGCCAAGTAAATAAGTAATAAACATTTTTTTCAGAAAAAAAAAAAAAAGGATTTGAATGGACGCTTCTCCAACACAAATACACAAATGACAGTGTGCTCTTGAAAAGATGCTCAATATCATCAGTTAGTGGTGGTGGTTTCGTCACTAAGTCGTGTCTGACTCTTTTTTTAAAATTATTTTTAATTGAAAGACAATTGCTTTACAGAATTGTGTTGTTTTCTGCCAAATATCAACATGAATAACCCATAGGTGTATGTATGTCCCCTCCCTCCTGAAACTCCCTCTCATTGCCCCCAAAAAAGGCAATGCCAAAGAATACTCAAACTACCGCACAACTGCACTTATCTCACACACTAGCAGAGTAATGCTCAAAAGTCTCCAAGCCAGGCTTCAACAGTACCTGAACCGAGAACTTCCAGATGTTCAAGCTGGATTTAGAAAAGACAGAGGAACCAGAGATCAAATCGTCAGCATCCATTGGATCATTGAAAAAGCAAGGGAGTTCCAGAAAAGCATCTACTTCTGCTTTATTTACTATGTCAAAGCCTTTGACTGTGTGGATCACAACAAACTGGAAAATTCTGAAAGAGATGGGAATACCAGACCACCTGACCTGCCTCCTGAGAAATCTGTATGCAGGTCAGGAAGCAACAGTTAGAACTGGACATGGAATAACAGCCTGGTTCCAAATAGGAAAAGGAGTACATCAAGGCTGTATATTGTCACCCTGCTTATTTAACTTATATGCAGAGTACATCATGAGAAATGCTGAACTGGATGAAGCACAAGCTGGAATCAAGATTGCTAGGAGAAATATCAATAACCTCAGATATGCAGATTACACCACCCTTATGGCAGAAAGTGAAGAAGAACTAAAGAGCCTCTTGATGAAAGTGAAAGAGGAGAGTGAAAAAGTTGGCTTAAAGCTCAACATTCAGAAAACGAAGATCATGGCATCTGGTCCCATCACTTCATGGGAAATAGATGGGGAAAAAGTGGAAACAGTGTCAGACTTTATCTTTTTGGGCTCCAAAATCACTGCAGATGGTGACTGCAGGCATGAAATTAAAAGATGCTTCCTCCTTGGAAGGAAAATTATGACCAACCTAGACCACATATTAAAAAGCAGAGACATTACTTTGCCAACAAAGTTCATCTAGTCAAAGCCATGGTTTTTCCAGTAGTCATGAATGGATGTGAGAGTTGGACTAAAAAAGCTGAGCGCCGAAGAATTGATGCTTTTGAACTGTGGTGTTGGAGAAGACTCTTGAGAGTCCCTTGGACTGCAAGGAGATCCAGCCAGTCCATCCTAAAAGAAATCAGTCCTGAATATTCATTGGAAGGATTGATGCTGGAGCTGAAGCTCCAATACTGTGGCCACCTGATTGGAAGAAGTGACTCATTGGAAAATACCCTGATGCTGGGAAAGATTGAAGGTGGGAGGAGAAGGGGACGACAGAGGATGAGATGGTTGGATGGCATCACCAACTGAATGGACATGAGTTTGATTAAACTCCAGGAGTTGATGATGGACAGGGAGGCCTGGTGTGCTGCAGTCCATGGGGTGACAAAGAGTCAGACTGGACTGAACTGAACTGAACTGGGGAACTAAGATCCCAGAAGCCTCAGGGTGTGGTCAAAAAAAAAAAAAAAATCAGGAAACGAACCCCAGGTGGCAGAGCTAGTAAGTCTAGTAAGTGGTAGAGAGAGGAAATAAAGGGCCTTCCTCTTTTGACTCCAGAAAACACTGTAGTCGGAGGAAAGAGAATTCGCTGACTCTAACTGTCCCTGGGCGGAGGACCTCCTTTGCCTGAATAAATTCCCAGCATCCGGAACAGTCGTTGGCCCAGAATGGGTGCTCAGTTTACGGTGTGGCAGGAAGGAAGGAGGCGAGGGAAGGAGGAAGGAACAATGGACAGATACCCTGTCAAGACTGGACTCTTGACCTGTAACTACAAAGTAATGCCAAACAGTTCTCACATCATTTAAAAATACTTTTTTACCAAATATTTTATATACTCAATAGCCCCATGTACAGTTTAAATCACCTTCACTTTATTCAGTTCAGTCGCGCAGTCGTGTTCGACTCTTTGTGACCCCGTGAATCACAGCACGCCAGTCCTCCCTGTCCATCACCAACTCCCAGAGTTCACTCAAACTCATGTCCATCGATTCGGTAATGCCATCCAGCCATCTCATCCTCTGTCATCCCCTTCTCCTCCTGCCCGCAATCCCTCCTAGCATGAGTCTTTTCCAATGAGTCAACTCTTCGCATGAGGTGGCCAAAGTATTGGAGTTTCAGCTTCAGCATCAGTCCTCCCAATGAACATCCAGGATTGATCTCCTTTAGGATGGACTGGTTGGATCTCCTTGCAGTCCAAGGGAGTCTCAAGAGTCTTCTCCAACACCACAGTTATTGCATCCCAGGGACAGAGGAGCCTGGTGGGCTGCCGTCTATGGGGTCGCACAGAGTCGGACACGACTGGAGTGGCTTAGCAGCAGCAGCACATGGTTTCACATGGGAACCTGAAATGGTATAGTTGATTTATCATGTTGTGTTAGACTCTCGTGTACAGCAAAGTGATTCAGCTATATCGAGAGATACATGCTTTTACATATTCTTTTCCATAATGGTTTATTATAGGATTTTGAATATGGTTCCCTGTGCTATATAACAGGACCTTGTTTATGTTTTTTATATATAGTAGTTTGTATATGCTAATCTCAAGCTCCTAATTTATTCCTCCCCCTTTAGCAACCAAATTTGTTTTCTATGTCTGTGTCTGTTTATGATTTGTAAATAAGATCATTTTTAAATAGTCATTTTTAACATCTGAAATTTATGACCAGTGGATGGCCCAAGTCTGCAAAGTTGCCTCCCAGACTCCTTATGGGTTACTCAGAACTTGTAAAGCAGGCTAGGAAGCTAATGTCCCAGAAATCTGGTATTAATGGTATTAATTTAATTTGTGTAGATTTGTGTATACTGTGTATACCGTCCACAAGTGGAACCACTATGTACCTAGCAAGAATCTGAAAAGGGTGGCTTAAGAAAATAGTCATGTTAAGGTAGAAATACTTTCTACTGGTGAATGCTAGATGGTGAGGGGTGAGGATGGGAAGATATACAACCTCTGATAGTTATAGAATTATTTAAGAGCTTTGCTAATAAACAAGAAATAATTAGAAATAAATTATTACAAACAAAATTTATTAGACAAACACATCAATAGATTGAGTTTAAGGATTTGGTTGGGAACTCACTAGGCCTTTTAAAGCAGCAGATGTCCAAAGTCACACACTTCGAGCATTACTCTGTTAAAATGCGTAGAAACAAGAAAGGTCAGGAAATACAGCACTCCATGATGGTCCACAAACAGACAAGCCTCCCCGCTTCCTCCCCAGTCCCTCTCTTCAGCTGGAGTCTTCGTACCTGAGATGAAAGGAATGTTTCCCAGATCTTACAGAAATGCGGTTTCTTTGTTACAGATCTTGCTTCTGTGCATACCTACTCCTGATACATGGAATGTTGCTTTTGAGAAACCCACGAATAGTTACTGAGGGAGTGTTTATCAACAAGTAAAGTGAACAAAACAATATTCTCTATTACAGTAACTGCATTTTTAATCTCATCTGGCACCACTTGTCTTTCAGAAAGTTTAATGCATTGCTTGGGGACACATTTCTTCTTTAACATAGGAGGGAAAGAGTCTAATTAATAAATCATAATTAAATAATACATACACTCAAATCGGATGAGATTCACATGAATGTGAAAGCTTCATTTAATTTGGAGGAAGGGGGGTATATTTTCTCATTCTTGATAATAACAGAAATAGATATTTCAAGGTTGTAATCTCATGTATTCATAAAACCAAATAATGTGTTTTATTTTATGAGAAGCCATTGATCTTCAAATTTATTAATGACATAGGCTACCAAGAAATAGCAAGGAATATGGTATCCATATAGATATTGCCCAGCCTCAAGTCATCCAATAAAGATGAGAGTGAAAGGTACATGACCTAGTTGGGGAGGTCTGGTTTTCGGAAATATGGGCTACAAATTATATTACATAAAAAAACTGAAGCATATTCCAGATAAAGCCAGCAAGAGAATTTTACAGGACTAATTCTTAAGAGAGATAATAAAAGCAGCAGTTAGAATGCATGTCCCTATATTAAGCTCCTGCAGTTGAATCCATCACATATATGCCTTTTGCTTCCGTGATATGTCCAATAATTATTTCTTTTACCGCTCTTAACAACCTTTTGCTTGTTCTCCATGCCACCACGGACAGTCTGTGTGGAACAGAATATCTTTCAAGTCAGAATCTTAGATGAAGCTCTAAAAGTGTTGAGTCTGTGCTTTAAAAACTAGTCCAGTTCATAACTGTGGTGTATGCTGGAGGAGAGAACTGTCCTTGATCACTATTGAGAGCTTCGGACTTGCTGGAATAGACATATCGGTCAAGACTGGAGTTTTACGATATCAAACACTGCAAATCATAACGGGCAGCCTCAGGCACAGACCTCAAGATTTCAGTTGTGCCACTGATCCCTTTGTTATTTTTATGCCTTTGGGGCCATAGTCATGGTTCGACAAACCTGTTCTCAGAACTGGTCTTCTCCGAAAAGTTAGGTACCCATTTTCTCAGGAATAGCCTATGGAGCGACAGTCTGGAATACGAGTTGCTCTCAAGTTCTAATCTTAAATGAAAGATCTAAAAAGGTAGAGCGTTACGCATTTAAAAAATGGTCCATCTCAAGGCGGCAGTGTGCGCTCACAGACCCAGTTCTCGCCAACTTTATGCAGTGTTTGGAAGGAATCGCTGGATTTGGGCCAGTAACCAAGTATGAAATGGGAAACAATCGGCTCTGAAAAGGGAAACAAAAAGAACTGGGCTCTGAGGGAGCCAAAATCTTTGCAGATTCCATCCTCGTGAGCCGCTGGAGGGCGGGTTTTGGCTGTCGCCGAACTCGAAGCCCGCCGCTGGGCTAGTCGCGCGCCTCTGAACACCCAAGACCCTCATAAAGAGCCCTTGAACTGAATGAAGCCTGACCCACCGGGAAGCGCAGGTCCAGAAACGGGGAGATTTAAGGACGGCTTCCGTCTCCGGATACTCTGAAACGTGGCCGGTCCTTGACTCCCCGTAGTGGACCGTGTGGATTCCGGGGTTGCGCGGCGGGAAGGCGCGCACCGGGGAGTCGGCAGGCGGCCTCTCCCTGCCCTCTGGCGGCGCCTCCAGGCAGCCGGCAGGGAAGGAGCGCACAGACACCCGCGCACCAGGAGGGGGCGGTCCCTATGCATCGGCGCCCCTCGGTAGGGTGGGGACCACAAGGCCACGCCAATCACTCATGAGTCCAGACGAAGAGGGGCCCAAGGGGCTCGGGGGTTCACAGATGCGGGGCGTAGAAAGGGGTCAGGTAGGAGTGCCCGAGGAAGGGCGTGAAGGAGCCCCCGGCGGCCGTCAGAGGGAAGGAGGCGGCGGCCGGGAAGAGGACATTGGCCGCCGAGTAGGAGGGGAAAGTCTGGAAAGGATGCGCGCCCGGGCCCGGCGGACCTGGGCTGCCCCCCGCGCCGCCGCTCGCCGCCGCAGTCCCGGGCTGGGGCGCGCCACCTCCCGCCTGCGCCGCACCTTCGGCGCCGGGGTTCTGCTTCTTCCACTTGGTCCTGCGGTTCTGGAACCAAATTTTGACCTGTGTCTCAGTGAGGCTGAGCGAGAGCGCGAGGTTCAGGCGCTCGCACACGGACAGGTAGCGCGTGGCCCGGAACTTGTTCTCCAGAGCCACCAGCTGCTCGTAGGTGAAGGCGGTGCGCGCGCGCCGCGGCTTGGAGCTGTTGGGCTCCGCGCGCCGGCGCCTGGGCCGCGGGGAGCCTGGGGAGCCCGCTAGGCCGCCCGCACCGCTCTCCCCCGCCGCCGACGCCGCGGCCCGGGCCTCGGGGGAGAGTGTCAGGCCCGCCTGCAGGTGGGCAGCCCGCTCCCCGCGCCGCCGCCGCGCGTCCTCCACGTCCTCGTCCTCCTCTTCCGCCTCCTCCGCCTCCGACCCCTCCAGGGGGGACGCCAAGCCGGCGCCGTGGCCCGCAGCATCTAGAGGAGAAGGGGACCGTGATCAGAACCCGGGAACCACCCAGCCCGTTCTGGTCCCCGGACCTGCTTCTCGTCCTCTCCAGAGTAGGCGGCAATCTCCCCAACTCAGGGCCCTGCCCTGCCCCTCTCCGTGATTGCGTTGCCTGCCACCACCCCACGGCCCTCCATCCAGAGTGCCCAGCCCGTCCCAGGAGGTGAGAGTTAGGGTTGCGGTGCCTCTTCGCTCTTTACTCATCCACGACCTAGTAGGTGTCCAAGAAGTGTATTTGGAATCAATGGATGACACCCTGCATTAAGAAAAAATAACGAGCTCATTGGACAACCTTATAAGAGCGTTGTATTACACATTAAGACATCGAGATGTCAAGTGCGTTTCAGGCTCTCTCCCGCCGTCCCTAGAAGCCTGTTTGGGTCTGGAACCCCTGGCAATTAAAAAAAGAAGTTATTAGGCGCCCCTCTCCTCCCTTTTAAAGTGAAATTCCCTCTTTCCCATCTTCTCTCTGCTGCCGTGTTAATAGAGTTTCAGATTTGCGCTGGGCCGGATCGATAGATGTCATCTATTAAAGGTAAGTTTTAATCGAACAATATTAGGATCAGACAGGGAAAGGGGGTTTGAAGTCGGTACCTGCAAGCTGCGGGCAGGAGATATGCAGGCTCCAGTAATAGAATATCGATCAGAGAGGTGGGGCAAGGAGAGAGCGGCCCCTGCGAGAGGCGATCGGAACAATTACCCGGCCGGCCGCCCAGGCCCAAGCGCGGCCGCCAGAGGCGCCCAGAGCCCCCAGACCATCACCGCTAAACTTGGGATGGAAAGCGGTGGGGAGAGGTGAGGGGCGGCGGGGCGCGGGGGGAGACTGCCAGACTTCAAGCCTCTCTCCCTGCGCTGCGCCCCTGAACTTTGGCGTCCCTCCCAGGCCTCACCCAGCTCTGGTCCTGCTGCCCTTTGTCTTTCATTTCAGACACAAACTTTCCTGGACTCCTCATCAGGTCTACCAGAGTTAGGAGTTAAGTCAAAAAGGGTTTGGAGAGAAAGGACAAAAGAGTCTCCCATCACCCCAAGCCACCCTGACCCCAGTCCAGTCAACGATTGGGTCTAGGGAGACTGAGCGGGTGGGCAGTGGATTCTTTGCTGTTGTCTCTGGAGGGCTGGAAGGGACCCCTGTGTGCTCCACCGGACCTCACTGCCTGCTAAGACTTCAGACACATGATTCATCAGTCTCAGCTCCCTCACCCAGAAAATGAAGGGATGATGCTGTCGACCTCCTTAATGACGCTGTCTACCTCGCAGGTATTGAAGTTTTCCCTGACTTGTATCCCAGTCTCTAGTCCAGGTCCTGGCACATGGCGGGAGCATTAAATGCCCAATAAGTGAATAAGCCTGGCTAAACTGGGTGCTGGGTAAGTATTAGTTTCCACTGCCGGTCAATCAGAGCTGAGGTGCTTACTGGCTTGGCAGGTGAGCAGAGATAGGCTTCGGTGGCAAATCTCTGACCTGGGATGCTGCGAGGGGGCGGGGCGGGGGGAGGGGGGTCGGGTCCCCCTACCCCACTATGTGCCTCTTCCTGCGGCTTCCCTGGTGGCTCAGATCGTAGAGAATCTGCCCGCACTGGGGGAGACCCAGGTTCGATCCCTGGGTCGGGAAGATCCCCTGGAGAAAGGCATGGCAACCCACTCCAGTATTTTTGCCTGGAGAATCCCTTGGACAGAGGAGCCTGGCGGACTACAGACATGGGGTCGCAGAGTCGGACACGCCTGAGCGCCTAACACTTTCGCCGCTCCTCTGCTTTTTTCAGTCCTCTTCCTATGTGCCTTCTCCCCTTTGGGGAAGAGGCCGCCAAGGTCTACTCACCCAATCCCGGGCCGTCCCTCCCACCCTCCCATCGCAGCATCTAAGCTGGGGCTTTCCGGGGCCCGAGGCCGCCTCGCTTCCTTACCAGGCGCCTCTCGCTGCGGTATCGGGTCCCGGCTGGCGTCCTTCCTTGCTTCGGCCTCTGCCAAACTTTTCTTGGCTTCCCGGGGAGCCGGACGCACGGCTGGGAGCGCAGCGCGGGTGAATTTCTGCGGGTCCAAGATATCCAGAACCGAGAAGGAGATCTTGTGGTGGGAGGGAGCCGCCTTGGCCCCGCCGTCCTGCCATGCCAGCATGCCCCAGAGGCCGGCGGCGCGGGGTCCGGGGTGGGTAGCGCTCGGGCTTGCTTTAGGCTGTGGCTCGGCAGCAGCTCTCAGCCTGTAGGAGGGTCGAGGCGGCCAAGTGAAGCTGGGGAGGGGGGCGCGGAGGCGGGGCAGGGAGAGAGCGGCCGGAGGTGCGCGCGGATTGGCACTTGGGCTGCCCCAGGCCCCCGCCACGTGCAGGGCGCGCTAGCAGGAGCCCCCAAGACTACCCTGAGCCTTGCCCGGACCTCCAGCCTCGGCGAGGGGGCGCCTCGGTGCGTCCGGTGCGCGCGCCCGCCTGGACAGCGCCGCGGGCTCAGCGCGCTTCCGCCCAATCTGCTGGGACTGCTGGTAAGCGAGGGAGGGAAGTTAGGAAGCTTTCGTCCCGAAGATCCTCCCAATACACCCACCCCGACTCGGGCTTGGATTTGCACCCTTGCTCCAGGGCACCCGTCTTTGAGTTGGGGACGCAGTTGAGTCCAGCACTGATTATACGAAGGCAACGCTCAGCACATCACCTGCCTCACCAGTGCATCACAGTAATGGCCTCGGACCTGACCACCTCGGATTTAAAAGCCTTCATGTTCTCACAGTTTACAGTTTACAAAGCCCTTCCACGTGCGAGATCTCGTTTGATCTTCCGAGCAGCCCAGTGCGGTGGGCGTGGCCTGGCAAGGCTATTTATCCGGGTTTTAAGATGAGAAACGGTGAGAATGAGGTTCAAAGGTGAGAAGTGATGTTGCCCAAGGCCACTGTTCGTTGGTGACAGAGTCTGGATTTGAACCCGGGTCTTCTTTCCTGAACCACTGTTCTTTGCTGTAAGTCCTGTTATTTCTCTAGGAACGTCCAGGTTGTGGACTGGACAAAGCCCAGGTTGTGACAGAGGCTTTCCCCTCCACCCTGGAGCCTAGCCAGGTCAGGGAGTAGCAGGGGTTTCGGAGAGATGTCTGAGCCCCAGCCAAGATGCTCTGGTGAGGACAGGTGAGTTAGGTGGGGGCGGCTGCCCTGTCCTGTGGAGACTCCAAGCATGACCCCTGATACCTTTCAGGCATTCTTCACAGTCACAGGTTTGATCATTTGCACAGTTAAATTGCGTCTCTGGGAAGCAGGTTGCATCTTTGACCCCCCATCCTCCCAGTAGTCCCAAGAAGAAAAAGGTTAAAAGATGTTTTGCCTGGTTTGGACTTATGGTCAGAAAACAGACCAAAGGCTTGCATCTAACCCACCACGTCCCTTGGGGATGGGGCACAGCAGTCCTTGGGGAAGCTTCCACCAGCCACGCCCTCCTTAAATTTCCCTTCTTTTGTTGCTTGGGGAACTGTCTGAGTGCTGAGTCTTTATCTCAGCGGCAATTTCTGAGGCTTCTCCGACCCCTCAGCCCAGAGCTACCTCTAAGGTTGCTGTCCCTTTCTTCTCGGCCCCATGGGGTTTTCAAACAATGACTTGGCAATTAAGATTGTCTGAGCAGGTAGGAGTAGGAAGGGGAGGAGAAGCCTTCCACTAAAGTGCAGTGGGGGCGGGGGTGGGGGAGGTGCTGCTAATTCCATCTGTTATTGAAGAGGAGATCTTACAGGCCAGCTTCTTGGAGCTTTTCTCATTCAAAGCTCATGGCCCCTCCCAGAGGCGGTCACTGTATTCCCTGGGGACTTTAAAGCCCTGCCGAAATTCGTATGAGCTCCAGTCCTAAAGCTGAGATGAATTGTGCTTTCAAAGGAAATCAGGGAAGGAAGTGCCCTGGCCAAGCCCAGCGGACCACCTCCCGTCAGAGGGAATGCTCGCCTAGGGAAAACCAAAGAAAGATGGCCAGGGCTCTAAACTGTGGCACCCAGGAACCTGGATTACCAATCACAGAACCTTCCAGGTCTCTGATAGGGTAGTTTGGTTTTTGTTTTGACAACTTTTTCTCACCCAATTCTCACCTGATTAAAAAAAAAAATCTTTCTTAAACAACAAGGTCCTACTGTAGAGCAGAGGGAACTATATCCAATACCCTGTGATAAACCATAATAGAAAAGAATATGAAAAAGAATGTAGGTACATGTATAAGTGAATCACTTGGCTGTACAGCTGAAATTAACACATTGTAAATCAGGTGTGTGTGTGTGTGTGTGTGTGTGTTAGTCACTCAGTCTTGTCCAACTCTTTGCAACCCCATGGACTGTAGCTCACCAGGCTCCTCTGTCCATGGAATTCCCCAGGCAAGAATACTGGAGTGGGTAACCATTCCCTTCTCTAGGGGATCTTCCTGACCCAAGGATTGAACCCAGGTCTTCTGCACTGCAGGCAGATTCTTTACCATCTGAGCCATCGGGGACGACCCAAATCAAGTATACTTCAATACAGTTCAATATTGAAATCAAGTATACTTCTATAAAACAAAATTTTCAAAAAATCTTTTCTTTCTTTCTCCTTCCCCACTGATCCCACTCCCGTTTTACGTTTTTTCCACTCACATTTATATTTTTTCATATTTAGGTTCTCCATGGTAGCTAGAAATAAGTCTTTTTAAGGGACCTCCAGAATGGACATTTCTGGCTCCGCATGGTCCCTGTCCTTATCTGTTCTCCTCTGAGAAATATTGAGGTCACTTTCAGGGGAACATGGGCTGGCATTCCAGAGGGCATCTCATGTCCCCAACCAGAGGGACCTGGAAGGTACAGAAGCCAGAGCAGGCCAAACCCAGTCATCTTCTTTTCACTTTATCAACTATCTCCAAAAATTTTTGTTCAAATAATTTGAATCATCTTTCCTTTGAGGTCCGCAGGTGTTAAATATAGAAAAGGATAAGAAAAAGGAGAAGCAACAAACCGGAATGTCAAGAACACATAAAGGCCATGTGCTGTAAGACTGTGAATCTTTAAGAACTCCTAGTAGTTTTTTAGTTATCTTTTTTCCCTTGCCCTTTATTTTTCCTATATTTCTGATATGTGTGTTCAGTGCTGTATAAAGTTATGTGAACTCTTGCATTCAGGACTTGGCTTCTGGAGACAGGTGCCACAAGAAACACCATGATGTGGGATTTCCCTGGTGATTCAGCAGTTAAGGCTCTGCGTTCCCAATGCAGGGGAGCAAGGTTTGACCCCTGGTCAGGGAACTAGATCCCACGAGACACAGTTGAGAATTCACATACCACAGCTAAAAAATCCTGCATGCCACAAGGAAGACTGACTACCCCCAATGCCACGGCTAAGACCCAGCACAGCCGGATAAATAATTTAAAAAAAAGAAACACCACGGTGTCTCCCATCAACATTGCAGGAACAGAAAATGCTCCTTCTTATTCACCCAACTTAAAAAGAGACACCTCACCCATAGAACAGACTAAATTCTTCAATTTGGTGAGGGGTGGGGGTGTCTGGGGGAATTGTTTTTCTGGCCACCTGCTTTGTAAATGACCAGAAAGGCAGTGAGACTTCCTAGAGAAACAATCTGGAGATGTGTTGACTTGCTCACGTCCTCACACGTGTATTTATATGCGAGATGTTCCTATGCAATAAGTACATCGGTCTCCAGCAAGCCACCTTCTCCCTGTGCTCGGAGTTGATTTGTGTTTTCAGCGTGGGCATTAAAATTCTGCCTGAGTGCTGTCTTTAAATTGCTTTGATGCTAGGTGGGTTCCATCCCTGACCTGTCCTGATGGCAAGTGATGGCTGTAACAAGCTCGGGATCAATATTCATAGCGGGTGTCCCGGGCTGATAACACTGGCCAAGACAATGTTCACTATCAGCGCAGACAGCTGAGATATTGCACCATTAGGGATGTTGTGTTAAATAACCTGATCCATTTCTGGGACTATTTAATGAATTTCACAGTTTAGATAGTATCTTGAAGGAGATGGCAAAGGCTATTCCTGAGGCACTGATGCAAATCAATGATGCCAAGCTTCCCGAGCGATTCCACAAACAAAGTGGCCTATACCTCTCACACAGCCTTGAGAAGCTGCCGCCTGAGCCATGAACAGTGTTAACAATAGAAAGAATCTGCAGTATGTGCAGAGGGAGAGCAATCTTAGGAGCTGTGTCAAAGCACCTGAGATAAAATCTGATGTTCCCGAAATAAAATCCACCTTAAATTCTCTAGGTAAAACCCTGCAGTTTGCACCAGCCCACGGGGTAGGACATTATGCCAAAGAGACAGACAGCTTCATAAGGCACAGCGCGGTAACAAAGGGGGAGAAGTGAACCGCAGACGTCTTCAACTCAAATCGGGCTGCAAAATGGGAGGGGGAGGTGCTGGATTTTAAAAAGAAACTAACCCACGCAGCAGAATCAGTTGTTACTTGTTTACTTGACTCCATAGCCCTTGGTGGTGGAGAGTTCATTTACAATTAAAGGCTAGCATTTCCCATTTCCCACCAGGGCTTTGAACTCTGACAGCCAAGCAGAGCAAGTGTTCCTTTAAAAAAAAAAAAAAAGCTTTGATTTGTGAAAGTTCTCAAAGAGTAGCCACCCATCCTCAGACTGCAACCAAAATAAAAATGTTTACTCAGTATCTTTTGCTTTAAGAAATCACTGTTTCTTTTTGGAAATCAACAGGTTTAAAAAACAATCAACTCCTTTATTTCAGAAATGTGGAGGAAGCATCAAAGAAGGTGAGAAGGCAGTGAGAGGAGGGTATTGTCCTGGTAACGACAGTAAGCGTTCACAATAATAGCTCTTCTTCCTTGGGCACTTTCTCTGGACCAGACACTGGGCTAAGCTTTTTGCTTATTTTTGGCTATTTCATTTAACCCTTGCCACGACCCCACGAAGCAGGCACTTATATTCCCAGTTTACAGTAGAGAAAACCAAGCTTAGCTCCAGAGTGATTTTTGCCACGACCCCAGAGCTAGGAAGTAGGGAAGCTGAGATTTGAACCAGGGTAGTTGTTAGATTTTTAGAGCCTGGTTCAGTAACGTTCTCTTACAGGAAGCCACATTCCTGCCCCAGGGTGAAATCCAATTGCAGACATTTATCAAATGGCTTTCCCTCAAGGTGACACACGATCTGAGATATAGAAGAGGACCTTTGAGAAGTAACTGAGCCCAAGCACCGCCTAGGAGGATACGGTGGTACAGGTTTGGGATCCAGTCTTGGAAGCTCTTTCAGTCACTGTTTTCTAATGTTTTAAGATATTCCCAGGAGCAGCCCAAGAGAAGGGAACTGCCAGGTCAGCCAAATTGCTCTGGACATCTGGAAAAGTGGAGAGACATGTCATTGGGAGAAAGAGAACGGGGTGGGGGGAGTGTGTGAGGAAATGCCAAGTGATAAGCTGAGAACATATGAGGAGAGAATTGGGGAAGGACAGGGTCAGGGGAGCAGGGACACAGCGCAGGAGGCACTTCCTGGGCTCTTTTGAGCATCACGTGTCGTTGTCCTACTATACGGAAGAGAGGCACGTGCAGAGTACAGACGGGGGAGCAAGGTAGGGTTTGGCAGGTATACGAAGCACCTGCTTCCTGCTTGAATGGAGACACGTGTGATCATTCTTGGTGGTCTCCTGCAAGCCAGGGGACAAAGTCCTCTGTTACCCACACCTGTGCCCAAATTTCATCCCTTCAGTCTTTTTTTAAAATTGAAATATAGCTGATTTACAATGTTGTGTTAGTGTCTGGTGGACAACAAAGTGATTCAGATATATGTGTATATGTATACTGTTTTCATATTATTTTCCATTGTGATGTATCATAGGGTATTGAATATAATCCCCTGTGCTGCACAGTAGGACCTTGTTGTTCCTCTATTTTACATATGGTATTAATAGTTTGTACCTCAGTTCAGTTCATTTCAGTCCCTCAGTCATGTCCGACTCTTTGTGACCCCATGGACTGCAGCACACCAGGCCTCCCTGTCCATCACCAACTCCCAGAGTTTGCTCAAACTCATGTCCATTGAATCGGTGATACCATCCAACCATCTCACCCTCTGTCATCCCCTTCTCCTCCTGCCTTCAATCTTTCCCAGCATCAGGGTCTTTTCAAATAAGTCAGTTATACACATCAGGTGGCCAAAGTACTGGAGTTTCAGCTTCAGCATCAGTCCTTCCAAGGAACATTCAGGACTGATTTCTTTTAGGATGGACTGGTTGGATCTCCTTGCAGTCCAAGGGATTCTCAAGAGTCTTCTCCATAACCACAGTTCAAAAGCATCAATTCTTTGGCGCTCAGCTTTCTTTATAGTCCAACTCTCACATCCATACATGACCACTGGAAAAACCATAGCCCTGACTAGACGGACCTTTGTTGGCAAAGTAATGTCTCTGCTTTTTAGTATGCTGTCTATGTTGGTCATAGCTTTTCTTCCAAGGAGCAAGAGAGGGGGGCAGAGTCAGGAAATGGAGTCAGGGAGCCCAGAATGCCTCCTTTCATGCCTTGGATCCAGACACACCTGAAGCCATCAATGACTAGATCGTTTACATGAGCCAATAGATTCCTCAACTTAAGCCATTTGAAATCGGGTTTGTGTCACTGGCCACCAGAGTCCTAGTTAATACAAGCCAATATGGAAGGATTATACACACATCTGTTCAGCAATAGAAGATTGGAAGTATTCAAATTTCAGCTGAAATTCAGACATGATTTGTAAACTTGTTATTGGAAATGTAAGAGGCCAAGCTCTGTGGATGAAACATGCCTCCCTGGACACTGGAGGCTTACTGTGCCACTTCACTAGCTTTGGCCCGAAACTATATAAACAAGAGTCTAGTGGGTCAGGATTCTGGGGCAGCTTTTTTCTCCTGCTATAAAGGCCAAGACTCAGTTGTCACAGGCCCTTTCTCCTTTTCCTTCCCCTTTGCCTGAAATGCAGATGTGATGCCTGGGGCAACAGCAGGCACCTTGAGAGCATGAGGAAGAAGCCGCACGCTGAGGATGGTGGAGCAGAAAGATGGAAGTAGCTTATTTCCTGACGATTCTGGGAGCTGCTGTACCTGCCCAGGACTGCCCTCCTCTTGGCTTCTTGATCTATGAGAAAAAAACAACTCAATCTGGTTGAGCAACTGCAGGTGGGTATTTGTTATATGCAGTGAAAACAACTCTAACTTATACAATGCCCAGACAAGAGTTTGAGCAAACTCGGAGAACGTGAAGGACAGGGAAGCCTGTCCTGTTGCAGTCCATGGGGTCGCAGAGTCGGACACAACTAAGTGACTGAACAACAACAAAAATCATATCCAAAGAAAGGTCATGGACTTTTGGGTCAGGTCTGAGCCCACACTTAGAGACCTGCTGCTTTGGACAGACATGCCATCCTTCAGGTGAGGGACTTGGGTCCCTGTATTCATTTCCTATCATTGCTGTAACAAATTATCACAAATTTAGGGGCTTAGAAACCACAAATTTGTTCTCTTACAGTTCTAGAGGCAAGTTTTGTCCTAAAATCAAGGTGTTTTGGGGGAAGGAGAGGGTGGGACAAATTAAGAGTAGTACTGACATATATATATTATCATGTGTGAAACAGATAGCTAGTGGGGAGCTGCTGCATAACAGAGGGAGCTCAGCTTGCTGCCCTGTGATGAGCTAGAGGGGTGAAATGGTGGGGTGTGGGGAGAAGGCTCAGGAGGTGGGGGATATATGTATACTTACAGTTGATTCACACTGATACACAGCAGAAACCAACATGATATTGTGTTGGTTAAAAAAGAACAGATATTAAAAGTTAATTAAAAAGTTAAAAACTTTTTTAAATTAAACTTTTAAAATTAAAAGTTAAAACAGATTAAAAGTTAAAGTATTAAAAAAGTTTTAAAATTAAAAGTTAAAACAGATATTTGAGAAGTAGGAGTAGGGTAAATATAAATAAAATATTTTAAAAAACGAGCCTGTAGGGGAGACTCCTTTTCTTCACCTTTTCCAGCTGGCAGAGGCTGCCTGCATTTCTTGGCTCATGGCCCCTTCATATTCAAGCCCATCAGTGCAGCTTTTTCAAATCTCTCTTTCTCACCTCCACTTCTGTGGTCATGTCTTCTCTGACTCTTTTCCTGCCTCCCTCTATCCTTTACAAGGACTCTTGTGGTTAGATCGAGCCCATGTGTGTGATCTAGGGTAATCTCTCATTTTAAGATCTTTGGCTTAATCACATCTAAAAAGTCCCCTTTGCCACGTAAGGAAACACATTCACAGGTCCTGGGCAGTAGGGCGTGGGCATCTTCAAGGAGCCATTATTCTGTCTCCATAATCTTAGATACAGAAAGCAATTTGCCAAGGTCATGCCCAGCCAGTGGGAGAGGGAGAACGATGTGTGGGCTCACCCCCACAGGCAGAGGTACCCTTTTCCTGCCTCCTCATTTGGCATGAAGCTAAAGCCCAGTCATGCTTCAGGCTGCCCCACTGCTCAGAAACCACTGCTGCCCTCCACTGTCCGCAGAGTCCATCCTCTTGGCTGTGTCTCTCACTCACTGGTGCTGGACACATGTTTGATTAGTAGCCTTAAAAGTGTTCCTCTTGTTCTCTGCCCAGTCTTAACTCAAAGGTAAAGATCATACTTTAGACCCTTTTGCACCTGTGGAGTGGGGTGGGGGTGGACTTCCAGATGGCACTAAAGACCCCACCTCCCAATGCAGGAGAGGTAAGAGATGTGGGTTCAATCCCTAGGTTAGGAAGATTCCCTGGAAGAGGGCATGGTAACCCTCTCCAGAATTCTTGGCTTGAAGAATCCCATGGACAGAGAAGCCTGGCTGGCTACTGTCCATAGGGTTGCCAAGAGTCAGGACTGAAGTGACTTAGGAGACACACGCAGGCATGCATGTACCCGTGGGACCCACTGAGCCAAGAGAGTTGAAGTTCAACATGTGGATGATGCATGGCTCATGATGGACCTGGTAGATTATCCAGATCATTCAGTTCCTGTACCCCAGAATCAGGAAGGCAAAAACTACATTTCCCAGACTCCCTTGCAGGTTGGACTAGGTTCCACCAAGCCAGACATGGTGGAAGTGAAATGGAGCCAACAGATGAAAAGAGAGAACCTTCTGAGGGAAAAGTGCACAGGTTTGGTTCTTTGGGAGCAGTACTGTCAGTCCCTGTCATCTTTTTTTTTTTTAAACTTTACAATATTGTATTAGTTTTGCCAAATATCGAAATGAATCTGCCACAGGTATACCTGTGTTCCCCATAGTCCCTGTCATCTTAAGAGCCAAGTGATTGGGCATTTCTCAGAGCTGCATAGCTCTCTGCTGTGCAGTGCTTGAGCTTGGTTCCCCAGTTCCCTTGGAAATCTGTAAGCTCCTTAATGCCCTGTGTGAACACTGTCTGCAACTAAGAACCATGAAAGTGAAAAGTGAAAGTGAAAGTCGCTCAGTCGTGTCCAACTCTCTGTGATCCCATGGACTGTATAGTGCATGGAATTCTCCAGGCCAGAATATGGCAGTGGGTAGCCTTTCCCTTCTCCAGGGGATCTTCCCAACCAAGGGATCAAACCCAGGTCTCCTGCATTGCAGGTGGATTCTTTAGCAGCTGAGTTACAATGGAAGCCCAAGAATACTAGAGTGGGTAGCCTATCCCTTCTCCAGTGGATCTTCCCACCCCAGGAATCTAACCGGGGTCTCCTACATCGCAGGCAGATTCCTTACCAACTGAGCTATGAGGGAAGCCCAAGGTCTCATATTCATTTTTCCCTCAATCAGAATGTGAATTCCCAAAGAGCAGGAAGGATATTCCTATTTTTCCTGTAAGGTCAGTAGACTACAGTTTCCTCAGTAAACTTACCAACATGACATGCACGACTCACTGAACTGGGTCCAAGTTCTAATATTCTGATGAATTCTTCATCCTCTCTGTAACTCCAGAGACTGAAACAAAGTGGCCATCGGAATATGGTCTTCTTTTGAAACCTGAAAGCTAACTCAGGCCAAGAGAAGTCAAATTCTTTCAAGTTTCAGTTTAAACACTTGGTCAGAGGAGTGGTCAAGGAAACTCTTCCCCTTTTCTGTCAACTTACTACAAAAATGATGTAACATTAAATAGAATGTAAAAATTCATCCAAAAATCTCACTGGGCAAACATCTTGCAATATTCCCATTTCCTTCTCAGCCTTATTCCTATGCATCCTTATTTTTGCAGGCAGGGGTCTACATTGGTGTTTTTTTATTAATTAATTACTTTGGCTCTATTGGATCTTAGTTGCAGCATGTGACATCTTCATTGTGTCATGAAAGATCCTTCCACACGGAGGGGGTGCACAAACTCTCATCGTGGTAAACGGGATTAGCTGCTCCCCAGAATGTGGGAATCAGCTCCCCAACCAGAGATCGAACTTGTGTCCCACGCCTTGCAAGGCAGATTCTTTACCACTGGGCCACCAGGGAAGTCCCTACATTCAGTTTTGCATTCTGCTTTTTATATAATGTTATAACACAAGCATGTTCCATGTTGTAACCCAGCCTTCCTTTTTGATGGCACAGTATTTCTTTCAGCAACCATCTTACTTCTTGAGCAATTCTAGTCCCTGTCTTCCAGCTTGTTTTGGCATCACAGCTCATACTGCAGACATGCCTTTAGGTTCACTTCCTTACCACTGTTTCTCAGGGGTGCAGGATTATCCGGTCAGAGCATCCAAGTATCGCCATTGCTTTTAGAACTGCGGTCCGGCCAGAGGATGGGAATATCAACGAGAGTCTTTCCCTGTTCTCATTCATTTTTGTTACTTTTATATAGGTGCCTCCTTGTAGTCCCAACTGGCCTTGCTCTAATTCTCAGGGTAGGAGGGGAGGGTTGGCTATTTCCCAGGGCGGGTTGTTTTCCCGCTCTTCCTGATCTGTGTCCACGGATCTCCAGTCAAAAGGCTCTCATTTCGGGGAGTGCGGAAAAAGCGCACCTGTCTTCCTGGCTTTGTTCCTCGCCCCGCCCCGCCCCGCCCCGCCCCGCCCCGCCCCGCCCCGCCCCGCCCCGCCCCTCCAGTCCCAGCCCCAGCCCCGCCCCTCCAGTCCCAGCCCCAGCCCCGCCCCTCACCCAGCCCCGCCCGCCCCTCGAGCCCCGCCCCACCCCGCCCTTCGAGCCCCGCCCCACCGCGCCCCGCCCTCCAGCCCCGGCCCCGCCCCGCCCCACCCCGCGGGGATTGGGACTACACTTCCCAGGAGCCCTTGCGCGGCCACCGCGGCGGCAGCGTTCGCCGCCGGTTGGGTCGCGAGGCCCTAGCTGCAGCGGGGGCAGGCCGCGATGGCCGCGTGGGGCGAGCGGCTGGCGGGCGTGCGCGGGGTGCTGCTGGACATCTCTGGCGTCTTATACGACGGTGGTGAAGGCGGCGGCGCGGCGATCGCCGGCTCCGTGGAGGCGGTGGCGAGGTGAGTGGGCGCCGGGCGCTGCGCTCAGCGGGGTCCCGAGGGCCTCCGGCCCGGGGCGGGCGGGGGACGGGGCGGGGCTCCTGC
This sequence comes from Bos indicus x Bos taurus, assembly GCF_003369695.1. Classification (NCBI taxonomy): domain Eukaryota; kingdom Metazoa; phylum Chordata; class Mammalia; order Artiodactyla; family Bovidae; genus Bos; species Bos indicus x Bos taurus. The sequence goes on along the minus strand of NC_040101.1, from coordinate 7,911,858 downwards.
TGCTGCTCTGGCCCCGCCCCGCGGGGTAAGCAGAGGGCCGGCCCCCGGGACCCAGGACCGGATTGCGCCAGGGGTCCGGCACACCTGGGCGATCATGGGGCTCTGCTGGTTAGAGTTCCTCCACTGTCCAGCAGGGCAGCTCCTTGCTGCTTGCTGCTGAGTCCTTGGAATGGGGCTAGTCTGAGGAGTTAGGATATGCTTAAGTGTGTAGTCCACAGCGGATTTAAAGACTTAGTGTTCAGTTCAGTCGCTCACTCGTGTCCGACTCTTTGCGACCCCATGGACTGCAGCACACCAGGCCTCCCTATCTATCACCAACTCCCGGAGTTTACCCAAACATGTCCATTGAGTCGGTGATGCCATCCAGCCGTCTCATCCTCTGTCGTCCCCTTCTCCTCCTGCCTTCAGTCTTTCCCAGCATCAGGGTCTTTTTCGATGAGTCACTTCTTCCAATCAGGTGGCCAAAGTATTGGAGTTTCGGCTTCAGCATCAGTCCTTCCAATGAATATTCAGGACTGATTTCCTTTAGGATGGACTGGTTGGATCTCCTTGCAGTCCAAGGGATTCTCAAGAGTCTTCTCCAACACCACAGTTCAAAAGCATCAATTCTTTGGCGCTCAGCTTTCTTTATAGTCCAACTCTCACATCCATACATGACTACTGGAAAAACCATAGCTTTGACTAGACAGACCTTTGTTGGCAAAGTAATGTCTCTGCTTTTTAATATGATGTCTAGGTTGATCATAACTTTTCTTCCAAGGAGGAAGTGTCTTAATATCATGGCTGCAGTCAGCATCTGCAGTGATTTTGGAGCCCCCAAAATAAAGTCTGTCACTGTTTCTACTGTTTCCCCATCTATTTGCCATGAAGTGATGGGACTGGATGCCATGATCTTAGTTTTCTGAATGTTGAGTTTTAAGCCAACTTTTTCACTCTCCTCTTTTACTTTCATCAAGAGGCTCTTTAATTCTTCTTCGCTTTCTGCCGTTAAGTGTGGTATCATCTGCATATCTGATGTATTGATTTCTCTTCCGGCAATCTTGATTCCAGCTTGTGCGTCATCCAGCCCAGCATTTCTCATGATATACTTTGCATATAAGTGAGAAAAAGACTTACTGAGAAAAGTGTAAAAAGTTTATTATATCATTTTGTATTGGTTACATGTTTGAAATGATAGTAATTTGAATACGTTAGGCTAAATAAAATATATTTAATAATTCCACCTGCTTCTTTTGATCTTTGTTATTGTGGTTACCAGAAAACTTTAAATTACTTGTGGCCGGCATTATGATTCGGTTGGACTGCACTGAGCGTCTTCTTAGACGGTAGGAGGGCATCTTGCCCATTAGTCACGTGCACCGAGGGCACCGCCAGGACTGCTGTGGCACCGCTGGACCCCGGGCTTTGTAATTGCCATTGGCGTCTCAGAACCAGAAAGTTAGAGGGTCCATCGTGGTGAAGGGAAGGAGGAAGTGCCTTCCAGCTGGGGGGAACAGTGGCTTCAAAACCTGAGGAAGAGAGCTTGGCAGGTTCCCCTTCACAGAACTGGAGAGCGCGCGAGGACTGGAGAGTGGCAGGGCCAGGCTACAGCGGGCCTTGAGAGTCGGGCAGAGCTGTTTGGATTCCATCCTGAGGAATGCAGGGAAAAGTCACTGAAGATTTTAGGCAGGAGTGTCATGGAATCTGATTTATGTTTTAAAGAAATTAAAATATAAAAAGTGAAAGTATATAAGTACCAGGTTCCCTGGTGGCTCAGATGGTGAAGAATCTGCCTGCAGTGCAGGAGGCCCAGCTTCAATCCCTGGGTCAGGACGATACCCTGGAGAAGGAAACGGCAACCCATTCTGATATTCTTGCCTGGCAGACTACAGGCAGGTCCTGGCAGGCTACAGACCATGGGGTTGCAAAGAGTCGGACACAACTGAGCAACTAACAGTTTAGTTTTATACAAGTACCAAATGAAAACAGGAGAGATTCCCTTTGAAATCTGGGAGTGGGAGAAGAACTTTCTAGCTCTGCCTCAAAATCTAGACTCTTATCTTACATTGCTTGTGGAAGACGCATTTGGCGTTACCTGTTAGCATCTGCCTCATACGTGAAAAATGACATAGGTGAGAGGGCGTTTGTGGTAGTGCCTTGTGAGATAGCAGAAGACTAGAAACGTCTCAATTGTCCATCACAAGGGGAGTGTTGCAGTCTCAGCCTATCAGTGAAGTTCTGTGCTGTATAAAAAAGAATGAGCACCCCGCCGTGTAGGCGTCCCATGTAAACGGTGCATGCTCTGACTGTCTTTTGGGTGGAAAAGGTAGGAATGCAAGCATGAATTCCTGCTGGTGTGTTTGCATAAAGAAGCTGGAGGGAAGAACTTCACTGTGTGAAAAGCTAGGGTGGTTGTGGGAAGGTGTGGGAACAAGACTCTTCCCTGGCTAACTTGGTATATAAACATTTATAACTCGGTATAACTTGGTATATAAACATTTTTACATGTTTTTGACCATGTGGATGTAGTTTCCTATTCAGGATACCAAAAAAGGAGTATTTTCTGAATTTTGTCTCAATAAAGCTGGAAAAAATGCCACATTTCCCTACCCCCACCCCTACCCCCGCCAACTCTTTTAAGAAGATCTCTGTCTGCAAAGTGCAGAAATAGCTGTCAGTGGGGCAGACGGCAGGGCTCCAGAGGAAACAGGGAGCAGCCAGCTGCAAGATCCTTGTGTGGTCCAGGGAGACAGGAAGGGGCATGGGCTAGTGGGTGGAGATGATAAGAAGCAGGGGAACTCAAGAGACCTTTTGGGAGCAGGACCAATGGGACCTTGGCCCACTGGATGTATGGGATATCGTGGGGTCCAGGGAGAAGATGAAGTGAAGAAGGGCTCTGGTGTTGCACTGCAGCACCAATGAGATGCTGAGATGGTGCTGATGAGATGGAGAGGGGCCAGAGTGGGGTGCAGGCAGGTGCCATGACGGCTCTTGACGCAGTGTCTGGCTCACGGTAGACCCCAGGAGTGTGCCATTTAAATCTCACTTCCCATGTTCATATAGGAATTCCTATTGTATGTGCTTTTAATTATTTTAAAATCAGGACCACTTAAAAGCATCTTTACATTAAAGTAAAATACTCATCTCTTCTCCTGAGGGGGGTGGAGTTTCCCATTTTCAGTTATTTTCAATAGTGCTGCCACAAACATTCTAGAACATGTCTTTGGTGAATGCATGGTTGCGTTTCTGCTGGGCACAGACCCAGGGGTGGACTTGCCGATCCTGAGATAGGCCTATAATCGTCGCTAGAAGATGCTGTCGGGTCATTTCCCAAAGTGGTGTATGTGAGCGTCCTCACGGCTCCGTTCCTCACAAACACGTGGGTTTGTGAGTCCTTGGCATCTTCGCAAGGTCATTTTTGCTTCTAGAAACCGGAGACATAAAGGAGATCAAGGATATGGACAGAGCCTCAGTCCCGTCCGTCTACCTTCTGCGGAGGAGCACAGAGTGGCTTCAGCAATGGCCTTGGAGGAGGTTGGGCTGATTGTGAGCCCTTGCTTTCCAGTCAGTAGCATTGGTCTGGGGTGCACCCTTCCTGGGCCAGTGTGGCTCCAGGGACCCCTCAGGGAGCACTTCCTCTGTGCTGGGTATCCATGTTGCTCCATCCCCTGCTGCTGGGAGGCGGCTGTTATCTCCCTTGGTCAACTGAAGCCACTGCGGCCCAGGGCTGGCCCAGGGCTCACCAGGTCTCCACTGGGATGGCCTTGGGATCATGGGAACGTAGGTCCGCCCCACTCCTACCCTCTGTGCTGGACCTGAGCGTAGAGTCCTTTGAGGGAGACATGGGTATTGAAAAAGGGTGGGGGTCTTCTCTCCAGCAGCCTCCCCAGGTGATGCTCCCCCGACACGCTGTCCCACAGTCTGCCCACACCCCTGGGTGTGACTCTAAGGGGGATGATCCCTGCTTCATTAACCACAGATGGTTTGTGGACTGGTGTCCCCCCTGACAGCCCCCGGGAGGTTTTTGTCTTAAAAGAAAGGAAAAGTGAAGTCGTTCAGTTGTGTCTGACTCTTTGCGACCCCATGGACTGTAGCCCCCCAGGCTCCTCCATCCATGGGATTTTCCAGGCAAGGGTACTGGAGTGGGTTGCCATTTCCTTCTTCAGGGGATCTTCTCGACCCAGGGATCAAACCTGAGTCTCCCACATTGCAGTCAGACGCTTTACAGTCTGAGCCACCAGTGAAGCCTCATTTTGTCTTGGTCTGCTTTAATTCAACTGATTTATCTAACTGGAGTGTCTCTGGTAGCAGCAACACTGTATCAATCTAGCAGGCATATAATAGCAGGCTATACCAATAGTCCTCAAATGCATCCCAGCTGAGAGGGGAGAAGTGCCTTCCCCATAGAGCGCGGGATCGTTTCTGGTGATTGACTATCATGCTGCCCAGGGGCCCGGAGAAGGAGGCCTGGAGATCTGAACCACCCTGGGGCTCCCTGGCATAAGACCACACCATGTCCTCACAACTCTTCCCCACCCACCAGGGCCTTCCCAAGGGACCTATGTGACCCCCTTCTCTCCCTCCGCCCACCTCAGCCCCATGCTCCCAGTTACATAGACTTCGGGTGGATTTTCCCCTGAGCAGCCCCTTAGCAGCCCAGCATCCACAGAACCAGGGCCCTCCTACCCCACACCGCAGTATCCTCTGGCTCAAGATCCTTTTCTCTCTAAAGACTAGGCCCCTCCACTCAGGCCCAGGCCTCCCATGGCCAACTGATCACATTCAGGCCCAAGGGAGTGGCCCCTGCCCTCCTGTGGGTGCCGCTGGAGCCCCGTGTCCAGACCCTCCTGGCGGTGAGTGTGTGTGGATCCCCTCACTAGTAAAATCTGCCTGCTCCTGGAGTGTCCCTGGGGATGTCAGACTTTGGACATGCTTCCCTGGTGGCCCAGAGGTTAAAGCGTCTGCCTGCAATGCGGGAGACCTGGGTTCGATCCCTGGGTGGGGAAGATCCCCTGGAGAAGGAAACGGCAACCCATTCCAGTATTCTTGCCTGTAGAATCCCATGGAAGGAGGAGCCTGGTGGGCTACAGTCCACGGGGTTACAGTCAGACACGACTTCACTTTCACTTTCACTTTTCCCTCCATAGTGGCTGAGCCAGGAATAGGCTCTCCTGGCGGGCGGGCCCTGCCTTGCTGGCCTCGGTGGAGACCGCTGGGCTTGCATCACTTTTTGTAGTTCCTTTGCAGCCACACCCTGCCCTCTCTGGGCTCCTTGATATGCGAGGCTGGCTTTGAAGTCGCAGGGAGCTCAGAGGAAGTTCCTGGGGTGAGAGCAGAGCCGCAGCGATGATGGGGTTCCCGGGACCCTGGGGGTGTTTGCCTCCATGACGGCTCCCTATCGCCATGGGTGCCCAAACAGCACCTTCTTCTGTTCTGGAAACCCTGGAGCCGGGGAGGCGACTCGCCACTCCTCTTCCTAGCTGTCCGTGGTGACAGGTGTCCTCAGCTTTTGAAAAAATTCCCACCTTTTGGGGGATACAGAGCACATGGGGAATATCAACTCTGCTTTTTAAGATGCTGCTGTTGTTTAATCGCTAAGTCGTGTCCGACTCTTTGCATCCCCATGGACTTTAGCCTGCCAGGCTCCTCTGTCCGTGAGATTCTCCAGGCAAGAATACTGGAGTGGGTTGCCATGGGATGGAACCTGAGTCTCCTGCCTTGGCAGGCAGATTCTTTACCACTGAGCCACCGGGGAAGTCCTTTTAAGACAGTATGGACCACAGTAATAGCATCACTGGTGATGGACGGGAGGCCTGCGATGTCCCAGGTAGATGTTTGACCGCACAAGCTACCTTCACAACCAGCCCATTTCAAAGCAGAGCCTGAGGCTCAGAGAGTTTCAGAAACTGGCACAAATGGGAAAAGTCATTGAGCCGGGACTACCTCCTCTGCACCCCTGAAGCCCCGTCCACCAGACTTCAAGCCCCAGTTTTCCCTGCAGTACTTCACGGCTTCTCATCAAAGATGCACTTGTTCACATATTTGTCAAGTGCTTTTGGTGGCTCAGCTGGTGAAGATTCCGCCTGCAATGCAGGAGATGTGGGTTTGATCCCTGAGTTGGGAAGATCCCCTGGAGAAGGGAAAGGCTACCCGCTGCAGTATTCTGGCCTGGAGAATTCCATGGACTGTATAGTCCATGAGGTCGCAAAGAGCTGGACACGACTGAGCGACTTTCACTTCTCACTTTTCTTCATACTAGGCTTCCCCAGTGACTCAGATGGTAAACAATCTGCCTGGAATGCAGGAAACCCAGGTTCGATCCCTGGGATGGGAAAAATCCCCTGGAGACAGGAAAGGCTACCCACTCCAGTATTCTTGCCTGGAGAATGCCATGGACAGAGGAGCCTGGTGGGCAGCCCATAGGGTCACAAAGAGTCAGAAGCAACTGAGCGACCCACACTTTCACTTTCACATTCTTTCCTGTTAGAAACACAGCCGGAGGCACTGGGACAGGGGCAGGGAGTGGGGCAGATGGAAGTCCCTGCCCCCAGCAGGGCTGACCATCCAGTATGGGGAGAGCAGCATAAACAGCACCCAGAAGGTGAGTGTCAGGGGGAGAGAGACTGAGCCGAGGTTGGGGAGCCCGTCCACGTGGAGCCGGTGACATGTAAGCCGGGCTCTGGACCTGTCCTCTGGGCCGGTAGCATCCCAGATGGGAGAGCAGGCGGTCCAGGCCTCCTGGAGCCACCAGGTGGGCCAGGTGGGGCCCGCTTACTGCCCCGGGGCTTGTGGTGGGCGTGGTCCCGGGACATCTGTAACCAGCCTGGGTCCCCTCAGCAGGCCATTTATTGGAGTCCATTCTTGGGCAGTTGGGCTCCCCAAGGGGAGCCATTCAGAGGCAGGGCGTGGCACAGCGGGGGCTGCCCCCGCACAAAGGGAGCCCCAGAGGCATCTGCATGTGAAAGGCAGGGAGGGGGGCATTTACTGCATCCTGTCTCGGGCACTAAAGCACAGCTGTGGGGCCCCCTCGGCCCAGCCTTTTTGCGGCAGCGGAAGGAACCAGGGCCCGCCTTGGCCGAGCAGCCTCATAAAGCAATCGCCACCCGGGACTCACAGACCCGCGGCTGCTGCTTCCAAATGTGCACACAAGCCCCGTGACCCTGTGAAAGTCAGGACCCGCCCCTTAGGCCTTAATGCCCGAGGATCAGGGCCAGGGAGCTTGTCTGAAGCTCGGCTTCCTTGATGGTCAGCTCCGCCCCCACCTCGCTCCATCAGACCCCACAGACGCAGCCAACCAGAAGTGGCTCCCTGTGTCCCCTCGCCCCATCCCCCAGGTGTGGCCCAGCGCCTGCCAGAGGGGCTCTTGAGGCCCTCAGAGTTTCGGGCCGCTTGTTCTGAGTTCAGAGCCAGAAACAGCTCTGCTGAGTCAGCCTGGACTTTGGACAAGGGGCGTTTGTCTGGAATGCCCCGTCGCCATGCTGCTGATGTCAGGGGCTGACTTCAGAGCTGGGGGCCCCCAGTTGGGGGGTGAGTGCACAGTGACCCCCTCCCAGGCCCAGTGCTTGTTGCATAATGTCTACAGTTTTAATCTTCACAAGCCAGAGGTGCTTCCTGGTTGTGAACAGTCCCACTCGGTGCCTGAATGGAGGCAGGGTCGGGGGCGGGCTGGGACTTGCTCAGAGAGCGGGGGTCAGCACCCCTTCCGAGGCAGGTGCCACACCCCGCAAGAAGATAGGAGTTTGCTCTGGCGGGCAGGGACCTGGGTCCGACTCCCAGCCCAAAGCTGTGGCTGTAATGTGGTCTTCGGCAAGTTCCTTAGGCTTTCTGTGCATCCGTTTCATCTCCTGGAAGCTGTTGTAACTGCCCTTGGGGCTGTCCATCCTGAGTGTCCCAGGGACGTCTGGCAGGACAGCCAGCCTCGGTTCCCCCCACACCCCCGCCTTCGCTGGTTGAACTTTGCCCTCTTTTTTATCGGTTGCCTCAGCTCACCTGCTGTCTCCATCTGCTGTCCCAGGTGCCCTGAGCATCTGGCTTCCTGTCCATTTGCCTGCCTCGAGGGCTTGAATGTCCCCAGCACCCAGCCCTGGGCCTGCCGGAGGTGTGGTTGTCTTTGTTACCACCATCGTCATTCACGGAGCATTTGCAACGTGCTTCAGAACAGTCCTGTCAAGTAGCTTCTGCTAGTGCCCCATTTTACAGAGGTGGAAACTGAGGTCGGAGAGGGTTAGGTGACAAGCCTTGGTCTCACACAGGGACAGGGTGGTGGAGGTGCTGTGGGTGTGTCTGCTTCCCAAGCTGAGGCCCCCTCACCCCAAGAATACCCGGCCTCTGTCCCCTGCAGTGCCCAGCCCATGACCAGCCAGTGACCACATCAGGGGAGAACAGACTGGCAGCTGACCTTCCAAAGCTGGGGAGTGGTCCACAGATCCCTTGGCTCCTGAAAACGTGTCTTTTAAGCGCCTCGTGTCCCTCTGGGCCTCGGTCTCCCCCTCTGTGAAAGGAACCACCAAACTGGACAGTCTCCAAGTCTCCTCTGGTTTGTGGATTCCTGTGCATCTGATTCCAAATTTCGTTTATCTAACTAGTAAAGTGATGCTGTGAGCTTGGTGTGGCTCTCTGATCAGAGTTCAGAGGCTCAGGCAAGTCAGAGCGAGAACTCACTGGATGGCAGAGGGGGCGGCCCCGGGTGGGGAAGGTGTGCCGCATGTTTCGTAAGGACCCTGGCTCTGGGCCTGCCCGACGTTTCTATTTGACTGTCCCCCTCCTTCTCCCCGTCCCTCTGAGGTCACTGGCTGGCTGGTCCACACTGAGCCTCAGCCAGGGCCACCTGCGTGCGTCACCGCTTGTGTTCTCTCCTCTCCGTCCAGACTTTGGACTCCCGTTTCTTGCCTGGACTCTTGACGACACACTGTGCCCAGCAGAGGGCCAGATGGAGAGTGGGCAGGGACCTCCCCGGACCCCGCAGTGGGCCGTCGCAGGCTGGCCGGAAGGTCTGCTCTGGTGGAAAGAAGCGGGAGGTGCAGCAGGCCCAGCTGGTGCTGCTGGCAAAGGCTTCCGGCAGCCCAGTGTTCAGGGCCCTGGTGACGTCAGCACATGCTAGGGCTCCTCTTGGGCCCCCTGTGCCCCTCCCCCCCGAAGAGCTGGGAGGCTGGGCGCTACCCCATTTCATGGCTGGATTTCAGACCCCGGAGTCTGGCCCAGGGGTGCCTGGCGCAGGGCTTGTGCACGGTGCAGCTGCCAGACCTCAGCCGGGAAGCCAGACCCCCTTCTCAAGTGGCAAAAGCCCTTCTGTTGGTGCTCCCTGACACCGAGCTCCTGCCCGTTCATCTGGGCACATGGGGAGCTGGGCCGGGTTCCTCCCAGAATCAACGTGGCTGCCCCTTGATGTGTGAGAATGATGGTATTTTTATTTTTTTCCTTCTTCTTCCTTCCTTCTTCCCTCCCTCATCCTTTCTCTTTCTCCCTCTCCCCGCCGCCTCCCTCCTTTCCTTTCTTTTTTTTTTTAAATGACTGTATTTCTCTGCTGCAGGACTGCCCCTGCTCTGCGCATGGGCTCCCACGTGACCCTATGATAAAATAGCAAGTCCTTAGAACAAATAGGCCCTTTGCACATTTCAATTTTCCCAACGTGTGCAGTCCGTCTCTGTGGCTTTCCAAAAGGGAAGCAGCCACAGATCTCAATGTCAGACAGTGGCTGGCGCTGCCGTGGAGCCCCGCCACGTAACAAAGATCTGGAGGCCGGGAGATTGGGCAACCGGGAATCCTGTTCTCTGAGGATCTCCACTGGGCGCTGCTGCCCGGGTTTCAGTTCATACTGACTGCCCCCCAGGGTGCTGCGGGGGTCCTTTCCTTCTCTTGGAAACCGGAACCACAAAGATTCATTTATCTGCAGCTGTGGCCATTTTTGATGGAAAGAGGGGCTTCTCTCCACCAGGTAGTGGTGGAGAGTTGAGTTGTGGCCCCCGGGGTGGGGGCGCAGAGCAGGCAGTGTGGGTCAGGGAGGCGGGAATGTGGGGAACATGCTCTTCCCCTCCCCTCCTTCCATCCCCTCCTGGTGTGTTTCTCCTGTCTCACGTCAGCGCTCCAGGCCACTGGATGTGGAGATGGTCCCTGGCAGAGACTTCAGCCCGGGGTGGGCCTGTGGACCTCACACAGCTCTTGTGAAGACCAGCCCAGTTCAGTTCAGTTCAGTGGCTCAGTCGTGTCCGACTCTTTGCAACCCCATGAACCGCAGCACGCCAGGCCTCTCTGTCCGCCACCAGCTCCCGGAGTCCACCCATACCCATGTCCATCGAGTCTGTGATGCCATCCAACCATTTCATCCTCTGTCGTCCTCTTCTCCTGCCCTCAATCTTTCCCAGCATCAGGGTCTTTTCAAATGAGTCAGTTTTTGGCATCAGGTGGCCAAAGTATTGGAGTTTCAGCTTCAACATCAGTCCTTCCAATGAACACCCAGGACTGATCTCCTTTAGGATGGACTGGTTGGATCTCCTTGCAGTCCAAGGGACTTTCAAGAGTCTTCTCCAACACCACAGTTCAAAAGCATCAATTCTTGGGCACTCAGCTTTCTTTATAGTCCAACTTTCACATCCATACATGACTACTGGAAAAACCATGGCCTTGACTAGGAGGACCTTTGTTGACAAATTAATGTCTTTGCTTTTTAATATGGTGTCTAGGTTGGTCATAACTTTCCTTCCAAGGAGTAAGCATCTTCTAATTTCATGGCTGCAATCACCATCTGCAGTGATTTTGGAGCCCAGAAAAATAAAGTCAGTCACTGTTTCCACTGTTTCCCCATCTATTTGCCATGAAGTGATGGGGCTGGATGCCATGATCTTCATTTTCTGAATGTTGAGCTTTAAACCAACTTTTTCACTCTCCTCTTTCATTTTCATCAAGAGGCCTTTTAGTTCTTCTTCGCTTTCTGTCATAAGGGTGGTGTCATCTGCATATCTGAGGTTATTGATATTTCTCTTGGCAATCTTGATTCCAGCTTGTACTTCATCCAGCCCAACGTTTCTCATGATGTACTCTGCATATAAGTTAAATAAGCAGGGAGACAATATACAGCCTGGATGTACTCCTTTCCCGATTGGAACCAATCTGTTGTTCCATGAAGACCAGCCTAGGGGCATGTAAATTAAAGGACATGGACCCTGCTTTCTCTGTGGTCGGGAGATGTCACCATCCTCTACCCTCGTTTGTCGCTTCAAGTTCGACCTGCCAGCCTGCAGCCTTCCCTACCCGCTCAGGAGCCCACCCAGCTTGAGGCCTCCTCTCCTTCACCATCCTGTGAGGGGTCCCTCTCCTCGGGGTGGTAATAAGGTTTGGCATCACCATCAGCCTGGCCTTTCAGACCCACCTCACCCCACCCCCGTCAGTAGGACCCAGCCCTTGCTCCTGGGAGGCCCAGGTGTAGCAGCAGCAGACGGGAGGGCCTGCCAGCAGCAGGGGCCTCTCTGCTTGGTGATGGGGCGGCTGGAGCATGGTGGGGGCAGGCCCTGCCTGCTCTGGGCAGTGGGGGCAGGGAGCGGGGGCAGGGAACGAGATCGGGAGCCTGTCTGCTAGCCACTTACTGGCCGGCGTTCTCCGCACACACTGAGCGAGCTTTGACCGTGGGCCAGGCCCAAGCCGGCGCCTCGAAGATTTCCCTGTAGCTTCAGCACGTGAGGCTGTTATCATCCCATCTTCCGGATGAAGAAACTGAGCCCCAGGGAGAAGAAATAGCTTGTGGAGGTGCCACAGCCCATAGTCATCAGGCCCTGGAACACCTCCCGGTTGCTCCTTGACCTCCTGGCCTCCCGCTCAGTATTAGAGCGTCTTTCATGTTCATTTGTCCTGTGGCTGCAGGAAGGCACGAGTTGCCCTGCGTCTCATCCTACTGTCTACCCATCTGGACTCACGAGGGTCCACTGTTCTCTCCCTAACCCTAACCCTAACAGACGCTGAAGCAGTGCTCCGCACGGGCAGGATTGGCAGTGAGCCCTCCCGAGGTTCTCTGGGTGCTAGAATGACTTTGTTCCATTAGAATTTGGATTACTTAAGTGCTTCTCACAGAAAAGCACTGCCATGTTTCAAGAGCTGCGAAAGCCAAGTGGGACAGACTCTGCCTGGGAGGGGACAGAAGTCTGGGGGGCCTTCCTGGAGGAAGGGACAAACGAACCAGGCTCTGAAGGATACGTAGGATTTACCATAGGGAGTGGGTGATGGCAAAGACTCAGGGTGATGGCAAAGACTCAGGGTGACGTGAGGGCCTTTGGGGTCAGATGATGTTGAGAGGTGGCTGGGGCGGGGTGGGGACTGAGCTTGGAGGGGCCTTCCCCAGGGCAGCCTCCTTGCCCCTGTCCAGCTCTTCTGTGGTGAGCCCAGAGGGCACGAGGTGGTGGAGCTGTGCCAAGGTCAGCCAGGATGTCCAGTAATCGTCCCAGCACTCTACCTGCTCCTGAGCGATAATGAGAGGGTTTCCATTATTTTCGGGTGAGCGCCCCTGGCAGATGCCGACAGCTAGCAGATGTGTGAGGTCCAAGGTGATTTGCAAGGGACCCGCTCATGTGATGCTCAGTAATGGCATCATGCGACGCTGTCACTCAGAGCTTGTCCCAGCCTCCGGGAGGAGGTAAAGGTCAGTTCAAAGAGCCGGTGCGCCCACGGGAAGTAGGGGCAAGTCCCCACCTGCTCCGGGAGGGGTCCAGGGAGGCACAGGGGACTGAGAACGTGGCCGCGGTCTCAGAGGGGACGTCCGGCCGGAGCCCTGCTCTGGCTGCCAGGGCCCTGCGGTACGCCCTCTGTCCCCAGGGTTCCAGGGTGTTGGGGGACGGGAAGGCCTGGCCTGTCCTGGAGCTGGGCCCAGCCCAATGCCGACGTCCCTGGGGCTCGCTGCCCTTGGGAGGCCCATGGCAGGCTCTGCCACAGCCCTGAAGCCACTCCTGGCTCCCTCTCTCCTGACATTGGGTTCATGTGTTCCAGGCCGTTCAAGGCTGAATCTGATATTAAGCAGTGACCCCTCCAAGAGACGCCAAGGCTTTGGTTCCTCCACTGTCTTAGTCTGCCGGAACAGAGTACCACAAGCTGGGGGGCTCAGTGACAGAGGTTTATCTGCCCCTAGTCCTGAAGTCTGGGTGTCCGAGATCGAGGTGCCCTAGGGTGGGTTTTTTGAGGGGAGCCCTCTTCTCGGCTTGCTAGGCGGCCCCCTTCAACTGTGCCCCGACATGGCCTCCTCTCTGTGGTCACAGAGGGATCCCTGGCATCTCTGGCTGTGATTCTGTCCTGTCCCGGCCCCACCCTTTCATCCTCTCCTAACCTTCATTTCCCTCCCGAGGGGGTCAGCCTACGAGATGAGGGGCGGGACACAGTTGAGCCAAGAGCGGCTCACACGCTGTGTGACCTTCTCGGGTCTCTGCCTCCCGGAGCTCCTGTTTTCTCATCCCTGGGACAGGCTCCTGGTTCTCGTCTCCATAGCTCACAGACTCAATTTGGCAGGTGCTTAATGCCTTGTGTGCTCCAGGCTCCTGGCCCTGGGGGTGCATGTGGGGGACACAGGGTGTCCAAAGGGGGCTCTGCCCTCAAGGGGTGAGGATGACATCGGATCACAGATACCGACCCCCAAGGCAAAGCTGAATGTAATGTATTCATCCTTTACTATTTTTTATAATAATAATGAATAATGCTTTAGGGCTTCTTTGATGGTTCAGTGGTAGAAAAAGAAAAATCTACCTACAATGCAGAAGACACAGGAGATGATGGTTCGATCCCTGGGTCGGGAAGATCCCCTGGAGGAGAAAATGGCAACCCACGCAGGTATTCTTGCCTGGAGAATCCCACGGACAGAGGAGCCTGGCAGGCTACAGTCCGAAGGGTTGCAAAGAGTCAGACAGGACCGAGCATGTATGCATCCATCCAACCAGTACTTTTTTACTTTTAGTAATTAAGGAAAATAAAGAGACGACTTGGGGCTCATGCCAGAAAGCGAAAAGAGTGTGTGGTCAGGGACATGAATGGATAGACCCGTGGTGAGGGGCCTTCCTGAGCATTGCCCACTGCTGTCCAGGGGCTGATTCAGTCCGAAAACTAGTAATTTTATTTTATTTTTAATTGGAGGATAATTACTTTACAATATCGTGTTGGTTTCTGCCATCCAACAGCATGAGTCAGCCACAGGTGTACATATGTCCCCTCCCTCTTCTACCTCCCTCCCACCCCACCCCACCCCTCTAGGTGGTCACAGAGCCCAGTTTGAGCTCCCTGGGTCATACAGCAAATTCCCGCTGGCTATCTGGTTTACATATGGTAGTCTATGGGGTCACACAGAGTCGGACACGACTGAAGCAACTTAGCAGCAGCAGCAGCAGTATAGAGGTTTCCATGTTGCTTTCTCCATTTGAGTACTTTTGATTTTAAAGCACTGTGTCTCCAGTAAACGTACGTTGTGTGTCGGTGGAGAACAGTGTCTGCGGTGAGTTCTGTTGTTTACCTGTGTTTCATGAGCATCGGAGCTGTGTTTGGAATAGCAGCTGCGAGGTCCTGTCATCTCACCGTCACACCGATTGCTCACTGTTCTGAGAAGGTCACATCGTAATCCATTAGCAATAATTAGTCCCCCGGCACCCGCTGCCTTCTTCCCTCAACTGCTCCATTAACTTGGGTGCGGATCGCACATCCCAAGCGCCAATCTGTGGAAGATCTGTCCGTAATATACAAGGTGATGCTATTAGTTACAATATATTAACTGCCTAATTTAAAAATACAAAAGCTGTCTTTATGAAGGGCAATTAACCACTAAGCGTAATTGATAATTCATAACCCCCTGATTAGGAAAGACAAATACTGAGAAAGGACTGAATCACCTGGGCTGCTGGTTGCACGACATTGTCAGCCTCTCCGTCTGCGTTTGTTCGCCCTGTTGTCAGTAGGGCTTGACGTTTCTTCCCAGGTCTCACCTGTCGGCTGCGGCGCCTGGGGGGTCTGGAGGCTCACCGTCACGTGGGAGTGCGTGTCTTCACCACCGAGTGGGGTGCAGTGAAGGGGGTGCAGGCTCGGGGCCCCCTCAGGGGAAGTAGCAGGCGTGGTCCTAAGGCAGGGTGCCTCTCATCAGCTGTCATCTGGACTTGCCATCACTCAGTCACTCAGCAAACGCTTGTCAGGAGCCTGCCGTGGGCCCCGCCATCAGACCTCGTTCCTGACCTCATGGAGCATGCGAGTCTGGGAGAGAGACGCTGAACAAGTGCAGACATGAGATGATTGGAGATACGGGTTAGTGTCAGAAAGAAAAGCAGCCTAGAGACAGAGTGGGCAGCGTCACCCAGATGGTCGGAGAAGGTGACGTTGGACAGACCCTTCACATTTTCCCTAGGGTTTCTCGAACCTCCTGACTTGCAGCCTGGTGACTTCCATGGCCCTCCCACGCCATGGCCCGGAGTGCATCCAGGGAGGGCCCTGTGTGCTCCGGACCAGGCCAGGTAGCCGGCCCGCTGGCCCCCTTGCTATTGCAGGGCCCCCCTTCCTTCTGGGGGTCCCTGTTCCTTTGTCTCCTTGCTTCCCTTCCAGTCTCAGCTCCAGAGCTGTCTCCTCCCCAGGGAGGCCTCCTGTCCTGCCCACGCTGCCTGGCCGTCCTGTCTCCTCACCTCTTTGGTCCTTCCCGTCACCTCTCGTCCTGATCCCAGCGCCCCTCCTCTGTGCGGTCTCCCACCTTACGCACCGACTGAGGGTCCGGGGTCAGAGAGCCCGCCTGTGGGCACTGCGGCGTGTCCGTGTGCCAGTCAGTAGGTGCTCAGTCGCTGTTGGCAGAAGGGTTCAGTGTTATTTCCCTGGCTTCTCTCTGGGCATCGGCTTTTGTGACTTGGCCTTCACAGAGCCTGCCTGGGTACAGTGGGGCTGCAGGGCCTCCCGTGAGCCCGGACAGGCTGTCGGAGCTGCTGACGCCGCGGGCATCCCCGGCTCCTGTCCCGTTAGCTTGCCCGTGCACCCGATGCCTCCGTCTGGCCGACCTGTCTTCAGTGACAGCGGCGAGACAGCACACTTCAGGCGTGGTCCCCGGCTTTTGCGTTTTGGAGAAATGTGGATATTCAGGGGTCAGCTCAGGTGCTCAGTGGAGATGCTCACTGTGGTGGGAGGGCCCGGAGGGGTGGCTGGGACGCTCAGAGGGGACCTCCACCAGGCTGAGCGGCGTGGTGCGGTGAGGTGCGGGGAGGTGTTGAGTGGGTCCCGGGAGGCGGGCGGATTAGCACGTGTGAAGAGGCGGTGTGTCCCGGGTGGAAGGGCATGGCCGTGAGCCAGGCAGAAGCAGAGGTCACGTGGGAACTCGGGGCGTCTCAGGTGTGCCGAGCTCAGCGAGGATGAGAAGGGTCTTCTCCAGCTCAGAAACCCCAGGGTCCGGTGAGGCTGTCGAGGCCCAGTTCAGGAGCCCGTGGAGACCCGGCTTGCTCTGGACTGTTCCCCTGGAGAAGAAGCACCCATCCACGCCCCTCCCCGGGCGGCCGGGCTGCCTGCTGACAGCCCCCTCCCCGGCCTGTCTCCCCTCTGCAGGCTGAAACGGTCCCGGCTGAAGGTGAGATTTTGCACCAATGAGTCGCAGAAGTCGCGGGCGGACCTGGTGGGGCTGCTGCGACGGCTGGGCTTTGACGTCTCCGAGGGCGAGGTGACCGCCCCAGCCCCTGCTGCCTGCCTGATCCTGAAGCAGCGAGGCCTGCGGCCACACCTGCTCGTCCACGATGGTAGGCCCCCCTTGGGCCCCTGCGGGGGTGAAGGCGCCCCCTTTCCAGCTGGGGGCTGGGGAGGACACAGAGGGAGCACCTGGCCCTTGTTAGACCTGTGGGCCTTGATGCTGGGACCCTGGCCCCATCCATCCTGGCATCATCCTGGGCCCAGGGGTCGGGGTGGTGGTGGGTGGTGGTCAGAGGCAGGGTCCATATGGCTCCTTGGAGTCAGGAAAACTCTGAGTCTGTTTTCTGTGATCCAGGATGGAGCAAGGTGGCAGGAAATTGTCAAGTGGGGCAAGATTTTAGCCTCTGGGGTCTGTGTCTGTGTGTGAGAGAGAGACAGACAGACAAATAGAACAGATGCAAAGTTAGGTCTGTAGGTTTCGGAACCGTATTTGTAAAAACCAGCCCCACGCGCTGGCTAATGGCACAGGTTTACTTGCTAACATCAGTCTGAAGGAAGGACAGAGTCCCTTTGACCCTCAGCTGGGAGTTTTGCTGAAATGAAGAAGAAAGAACAGTATTACCTGGCACCTTCTGAATATTTAAAAAGAAGAGACAGTACATGCTTCAGAATTCAGGACACTTTTCTGTCGTTGTCTCCCTGCTTCCTTCCTCTGCGCTTGGCGTTGTTATTTACAAACCTGCGGCAGAGGCAAGCACGCTTTTCTACCCCTGGACAGGGTAGGGGACTCCCAGAAATGGAGAGAGCTCCTGAAGGTCTGGAGGCCGAGTCCACAGCTCTGGCGCCAGTTGAGGGCGACATGCCCAGGCTTTGGAAACTGTTTTTCTCGAAATGCTTCCTCTGTGATCTGGGATCCTTGCCACTGTCTTTAGAACAGGTCCTTAAAGTAACAGAAAGATTTAAGAGAGAAAAACCTCCCCTCCCCGGGGCAGGGGCAGAGGGAGGGGTCCGGGTGGACCTACCAGAGATGAGAGGGAAACTCAGCGTTCCCCTTGAAGACATCGTTCATCAGTGAGTCCAACAGGCAGATGTTGGAGCTTGAGAAGCTGTGGGGGAAGCCAGGCACCCTTCGTCACCTGTACTCTTGCATCTGTGTTTTGCATATGTGTCCCTGTCTTTTCAAGACCTTGAATCGTTTTCAGGTTTTATTGTCGATGAATTCCACATCCCCCTCCTCAACTTTTTGTTATGAGGATTTTCAAATAGACAGCAAAGCTGAAAGAATTTTATTTGGAATATTTGTTTGCCCTTCACCTTGACTTTACCAATGACATTTTGCCATGTTTTCTTCGTTAGACATCTCCCCATCCCTCCATCCAACTATCCACCTTTATCTTTCTGATGCATCTCAAAGTCACTTGCAGACTTTGGTGGTGGTGGTTATTCCTAAGTCGTTCAGTTGTGTCCAACTCTTTGTGACCCCATGGACTGTAGCCTGCTAGGCTCCTCTGTCCGTGGGATTTCCCAGGCAAGAACACTGGAGTGGATTGCTATGCCCTCCTCCAGGGGATCTTCCCGACCCAGGCATCGAACCCTTCTCTCCCTCTTTTCAGGAGTCCGCTCGGAATTTGATCAGATCGACACGTCCAACCCAAACTGTGTCGTAATTGCAGATGCCGGAGAAGGCTTTTCTTATCAAAACATGAATAAAGCTTTCCAGGTGCTCATGGAGCTGGAAAACCCTGTGCTCTTCTCACTGGGAAAAGGGTAAGTCGGCTGGAGGGGAGTCGTTTCCGGCCACTCTGGGCGATGCTCCGTGGGTCTCTCTGAGTTAAGGAATCAGCAGAGAAGCTGGGAAGGGTGGGCATGGGGTGGACGCAGTGCGGCTCCTTCTTCCTTCCCTCTCCTTTTCTTGCTTTTTCCCCATCATTTTGTCATCTCTGTCTTTTGATAATTTTTGAGCAGAGACCTGGTCTTCAGCTGGTTGGTTAGGCTTCCCCGTGACCACAAGGCTGGGAGTGGCCAGGGGCAGGTCACTGCAGAGGAGACCCCTGGAGATCAGGGTGGCCATCCCGAGTTTCCGTCATTGTCACAGGACACAGCACAGCGCTGATGGGTTGTGCCAAGGAGATGGACGCCCGAGCAGTGAAAATAGGCTTGAGGGCCTGTGGGCGCTTGTCTGGGCCCCACATCTCTGGTCTCGGAGCAGCCTGTCAGCTTCTAATTTTGTCACCAACATGTTTATCCGAGTCTGCAGCCTGGGCCTCACCATCTCTTTCAAAACACTGTGTTGATTATTTCTCTTAACTTCTTTTATCACCAAGAACAACACATCTTCATTGAAGAAAAACTGTTGCATACAGATGAGTGGAAAGAGGAAAAGAGCCTTTTCAGTCCCACTTCAGGAGAGAACAGCAGTCAGCATTTTTGTGTGTGTCCTTCCCAGCAGTTTTCTGTGCAGAAATCATTACGCGTGGTGTGTTCACAGCGTCAGTATCTAACTCAACCTAGTTCTGCCTCGAGGTTTTAGTGGTTCGCCGAATATTTTGTGAACCACTTTGCATACAATAGGGCTTCCTTTGTGGCTCAGGGGGTAAAGAATCCGCCTGCAATGCGGGAGCCCCAGGTTCAGTCCCTGGGTTGGGAAGATCCCCTGGAGGAGGGAATGGCAGTCCACTCCAGTACTCTTGCCTGGAGAATCCTGTGGACAGAGGAGCCTGGAGGGCTACAGTCTACGGGTCGCAAAGAGGCAGACATAACTCAGTGACTAACACTTCCATGTGAGAAGTAGACGTCTCTGCAGCGAGGTTATTCCTGTTAAATTTTTTTACAGGCTCTCTGTAGTTGTAGGTTGTTTCTGATTTTCTCCCTGAGTAAGGCTGTGATCAGCCTCTTTCTGGGATTTTGGGTGAGGTGTGTTTTTTGAGGTTCTTGGTGTGCGTTGCCAAGTTGCTTTCCAGAAAGCGATGCAGGTTTCTTCTGTCCCCCGTGGAAGCAGTACTAGGGTTTTAGAGTCACAGGGTGTTGTGGAACCCGACCCCAGCGTTACGCGCAGGGCAGGAATTCTGTGGCCGTCTCTGGAGTAGCCTTTCCCAGCTTAGGTGCTGCTGGTGACTGGGGACTTCCTACCTCTGCCTGCTGAACAGGGGTGGCTATTCCAGTAGACATGAGGGGGCCTTTTTATCTGGCTGCTGGCCATTGCTAAGCCCTCTGTGTAGTTCACCGTGTTTAGTTCTGACCCCGACACTGTGAGCTGTGGGCAGCATCATTGCCATTGTGCAGATGGGTGTATAAAGGCACATGGAGGTGAGGTAGGCCATGGTCACCCCATCGGTCAGCACAGGGGTGGCCAGGAGCGCTCCCAGAGCCTGAGCTCTGTCACTTTTCGGCTCCGTTCTGGAGCAGGTTTTGGGTCCACACAAGATCTTAAGCTTTTTTGAGGTCGTTTTAAAAATTGGAAGACTTTACGTAAAATAACTGGATTTCTGGATTCTCTTGAAACATCAGAAGATCTGAGGGTACTCGCCCCACATTCCCGAATGCGCTGCCACTTGGTGGAGCCACTGGCCCCTCAGCTCTGGTGCTGCGGAGACCCCACCGCGACCTCCTGCCCATCTCCAGTCTTCAGGTCGGCTGACGTTCATCTTGTACCAAGAGAAATATTGTACATCTTGTACAGTAGAGAAATACTTCTTCATGGCTGTGCTTCTTTTAAAATACGCAAGTGAAAGAGATGTAAAGAAAGAGAAGATACGTTTCTCTTGTTGCTGTTGTTCAGTTGCTAAGTCCTGTCCAGCTCTTTGCAACCCACGGACTGCAGCATACCAGGCTTCCTTGTCCTTCATTATCTCCCAGAGTTTTGCTCAAACTCATGTCCATCGAGTCGGTGATGCCATCTAACCATCTCGTCCTCTGTTGTCCCCTTCTCCTCCTGTCTTCAGTCTTTCTCAGCATCAGGGTCTTTTCCAATGAGTCAGTTCTTCGCATCAGGTGGCCAAAGTATTAGAGCTTCAGCTTCAGCATTAGTCCTTCCAATGAATATTCAGGACTGATCTCCTTTAGGATGGACTGGTTGGATCTCCTTACAATCCAAGGGACTCCCAAGAGTCTTTTCTAACACCACAGTTCGAAAGCATCAATTCTTCGGCACTCAGTCTTCTTTATGGTCCAACACTCACATCCATACATGACCACTGGAAAGAACATAGCTTTGCCTAGACGGACCTTTGTCTTGCTGCAAATATTCCAGTGTGTTTATCATGCAAAAAATTGTATCCTGTGTTAGTCAGTGGTCTCCAGAGAAACAGAACCAACTGGGTGTGGTGATGTATATACAGACAGTTCTTGACTTAGCAGTGGTTCAAATGATAACTTTCGATTTGGTTATGGTATGAAAGCTATGCATGTTCAGAAAAACGACTTCTAATTTTGAATTCTGATCCTTTCCCACATGCAGTGCAGTCCTCTCTTGTGATGCAGGCAGATGCTGGGCACTGGCCGCTCCCGGGCAGCCACATGATCACGGGGGTCAACAGCTAATACGTGTACGAACATTCTGTACCCAGACCACCATTCTGAGTTTCACTTTCAGTAACAAATTACATGAGATATTCAGTGCTTTATTATAAAATAGACTTTGTGTCAGATGATTCTGCCCAACTATAGGCTAATATCAGTGTTCTGAGCACATTTAAAGTAGGCTGGGCTTATTAAATGTATTTTTTTTAAAAATGCATTTTTGACTTAATGATATTTTCAGCTTGTGATGTGTTTATCAGAACATAACCCTGTCATAGGTTGAGGAAGATGGGTATATAAAGAGAAATTGATTGTGGAGGCTAGGTTTTTCCTGCATAGGCCAGCAGGCTGGAGACTTAGGGAAGAGTTGCCGTCTGAGTGCCAAGGTTATCCGCCAGCAGGTTCCAGGTTCCTTCTTGTTTGAAGAGGTCAGACTTTGTTTTGGTTGGGCCTTCAACTAATTGGACGAGGCCCACCACATTATGGAGGGCAATCTGCTTTACTGAGTCTACTGATTTAAATGTGAATGTCATCCGAGAAACATCTTCTCAGAAGCATCCAGGATACCATTAGACCAAATATCTGGGCAGCCTGGCCCAGCCGAGTTGACATAAAATTAGCTGCCACAGTTCCTTGCTGGTCTTACCTTCTGCGGTTTCAGTTCAGTTCAGTTCAGTTACTTACTTGTGTCTGACTCTTTGCGACCCCATGAATCACAGCACGCCAGGGCTCCCTGTCCATCACCAACTCCTGGAGTTCGCTCAGACTCATGTTCTTCAAGTCAGTGATGCCATCCAGCCATCTCATCCTCTGTTGTCCCCTTCTCCTCCTGCCCCCAATCCCTCCCAGCATCAGACTCTTTTCCAATGAGTCAACTCTTCACATGAGGTGGCCAAAGTACTGGAGTTTCAGCTTTAGTATCATTCCTTCCAAAGAAATCCCAGGGCTGATCTCCTTCAGAATGGACTGGTTGGATCTCCTTGCAGTCCAAGGGACTCTCAAGAGTCTTCTCCAACACCACAGTTCAAAAGCATCAATTCTTTGGTGCTCAGCTTTCTTCACAGTCCAACTCTCACATGACCACTGGAAAAACCATAGCCTTGACTAGACAGACCTTTGTTGACAAAGTAATATCTCTGCTATCTAGGTTGGTCATAACTTTTCTTCCAAGGAGTAAGCGTCTTTTAATTTCATGGCTGCAGTCACCATCTGCAGTGATTTTGGAGCCCAGAAAAATAAAGTCTGACACTGTTTCCACTGTTTCCCCATCTATTTCCCATGAAGTGATGGGACCAGATGCCATGATCTTCGTTTTCTGAATGTTGAGTTTTAAGCCAACTTTTTCACTCTCATCTTTCACCTTCATCAAGAGGCTTTTTTTAGTTCCTCTTTGCTTTCTGCTATAAGGGTGGTGTCATCTGCATATCTGAGGTTATTGATATTTCTCCCGGCAATCTTGATTCCAGCTTGTGCTTCTTCCAGCCCAGCATTTCTCATGATGTATTCTGTATATAAGTTAAATAAGCAGGGTGACAATATACAGCCTTGATGTACTCCTTTTCCTGTTTGGAAGCAGTCTGTTGTTCATGTCCAGTTCTAACTATTGCTTCCTGACCTGCATACAGATTTCTCAAGAGGCAAGTCAGGTGGTCTGGTATTCCCATCTCTGTGGTTTAGGTCACTGCAAACCACAGAAGCTGGCCAGCTTGACTCTTTTACATTCCTGCCTTGGTCCTGTAGGCTTCCCTAAAGTTACCAACTCCTCGCTAAAGAACAGCACAATTAAGAAGTTTTGTTATTACTCATTTATGTTAAAACTTTTTTCTTCAAAATTATCTTTTAATTATTAAAAATTATTTTTCCAGAGCAGGGATAGTAGTTAAAATAGGTATGTGGTTGAAAAAGAAAAAAAAATATATGGAATCAGTTTCTTTTAGTTTTGTAGTTTTGTACTTCTTAATAAATTCAGTAGTAGGCAAAGATGTGTTTTCCAAGTAAGCAGCTAGTGAGGAGGTCACTAGCTGATGGGGTTCTGACGTGGGCTGTGGGTTGGGTGCTCAGAAGTCGGAGAAAGGAGCCGGCAGCTTCTGGGCTTAGGTCGTCGCCCCTTGGGACAGCCCAAGGACGCAGGAAGCTGTCACACCCAGGTGAGGGTCACCGGGGTGAGGGGCCATCCTTCACCTGAGTGGGGCCGCGAGGTGCCCCCAAGGAGGCAGGGTGGTGGATTCACTGGGGCAGAATGTCCTCGTCCTGAAAACGGAGTGATTTACATTTGGCATCTGTTTGGACCGAGAGTGGGAATTGCCTTTGTAATTTCTTCTGTCATGCCTCCGTCAGAAAATTAAGCTGTTTACGCGACAGACTATGGAAGGTTAATGGCTCTTGTGGGCAAGGTCAGGTGGTCATTTTGAAGGGAGGCTGTGCTGAATACTCGGAAGGGAGGGCAGAGGAATAAAGCGTAAAATCTGTCTGACTGCTGCTCTCCGGCTTTTTCCTGTCTTTCTGGAATCCACAGTTTCTCCTTTGTGGCTGGAGTACTCAGGTTCAAGCCTGACCTGCTGTGGCTTTTATTATGCTAGTAACAGAAGATAAATATATCAAATCTCTTGTGTTTGGGGAATAAGAAAAATTAACTTGGGTACTAGTATTTACTGTATCCCTAAAAATGTTTTGGGCCAACAGATGGCCTTCTCAAGTCGCCTTTTTGTTTTCCTGGATGAATAAGAAATAAAGACAAGTTCTCGGCCCTTTGAAAGCAAGTCCACATTTAGTATAAAAAGAAATATTAAGGTTTCTAGATTTATGCAAGTCAGTTTTTTTCTTTAGGTTCTAAAAATCAGTGTGGCAAAGAGAGGGTTTTGATTGGATCTTTTCGGCCGCATGTTCCGATTCTTCTTCCCACTGGGACTAAATTTAAACTGAAGAAGGTACAGTACCTGTCACTCTGGAAGGAAGACTCGGGGAGGGTGCTTCGGGCAGAAGCGATGCGGCGTGGGTGTCCTTGGGAGGCCTTCCACAGTGCGCCTCCCACCTCCTGCAGCCGGCTCAGAGCTGAGCCTGTCCTGGGCCAGAGGCTCCTAGAATCCTCAGCTCCAGACAGAGCCGTGTGTGCTGCAACAGAGCGGCCTTGTTTCATAATTTTTTCCTTGGCGCCTGGGTCGTCTTCTCCTGTGCTGGCTGCATTCTTTCCTCGGTTCTGTCCTCGGTGCCCCCGCTGTCTTCAACGTGTCCCGCCCTTAGCCTCCCCACCCCCCAGCTCCCTTCCCTCTCACCCTGGCTGGGCATTTCCTGGAGTGTAGGGAACAAGAGGGGTGGACAAGGGGGTGCCTCTGGGCATCTGATGGACTCCCGTGCGCCTGGAGTGGCATCTGGCACTCAGGGTCCTCAGGAAGGTACCAAGTCTGAGAGCACCCGGATCTAGACCCCTCCACTCGTCCCCCTTGACCTTCAGGCCTCAGCTTTGATGCCTCCTCCTCTGGGACGCCTCCCTGCTGCCCCCTCCCCAGCATGCCTGGCCCTCCCCACGCAGAGTGCGCAGAGCACCGGGTTCCGCTTGCCGTCACCCAGGTCCTGTTCTTTCATATTTGTCTGTGGACCTGTCCGCTTCCTCACCAGACAGGGAGTCCCTGGGGAGCAGCCTGGGTCTGAGAGTGTCCCCTGCAAAGGGGTGTGGGACAGCTTCGTCCTACTTTTGGGGGACTGAATTAGCGGATGCCAGCGGGCCCCCGAGAGAGCCCAGGCCCCAGCACCCGGTGTCTGGGGTTGCTTGATGTTTCTCTGGAGCTTGGCCCCTCCTCTGCCTCTTGGCCACATTTGGCTTTACTTGGCCAGTCCTTCAAACCCTGGACCCGACTGAGGGAATCATCATACCCAAATAGTTTATTGTGGAACTGGGGAAAAATAAAAGCAAACGCTGTTTTGAGGCTGTTTAAATGCAGGATAGATGTCTGGAGTCCAGACTTAAGACCAAGACAGTTAGGAACCTCTAAGCCTATGTTTTGGGGTCACGCTTTTAAAAGGGGGGCTCCCTTGGTGGCTCAGACAGTAAAGAATCTGCCTGCAGATGCAGGAGACCTGGGTTCGGTCCCTGGGTTGGGAAGATCCCCTGAAGAAGGGAATGGCAACCCACTCCAGTATTTTTGCCTGGAGAATTCCATGGACAAAGGAGCCTGGCAGGCTACAGTCCATGGGATTGTGAAGAGTCAGACATGACTGAACGACTGACACTTTCACTTTCCTTAAAAAGGGGATCGTTGGCGTCCCCAGCTCCATAAGCAGCGGTGGCTCTCTCCTGGCTCCCAGGCACCTTCCTGCATGTGTGCGGCTTCCCAGCCGGGCCACGTCCTCCCGGCACAACCCCTAGTGTGCAGAGCCTTGGACGCTGACCGAGAGGCCCGGGTTGACTTGGAGACTGGGTCCGTTCGTGATGGAAGAGGCCCCCGCGGCTTTAGCAGTCCGGCTCTGATCTGCCTGGCCCGAGTCAGTGGCAGGGGACCAGCCCTTGTCAAGGCCGAGAGTTTGGCTGCAGCCCAGCCTGCGTCCGGACAGAAGCTTCCGGGGCAGGCAGTGAGGATGCAGAAAGGGTGCGCGCTTCTCCCACCCGAGGGGCCGGGTGATCGCTGCGGGCGGCCAGGCTCTTGCGGCCTTGGAGGCCTCAGGTGGGGCCCAGAAGGGCAGGCAGAGTCCCTGGACGCTGCAGAGCTAGAGGAAGGAAGCTGCTAGAAGCAGCTTCCGGGAGCTCGGTCCCACCATTTCCAGTAGACACAGGACAGGGTCCGGCCCCACAAACTGGAAAGACCTGCGTTCATTCTTTCTTCCCTGGCTCATATCTTATTGCCCATCTCAGTCTGGGTAGCTACATTTTTGGAGTGGTTTCTTCACCCCAGGCATCACATTAGGAACTTTGTCTGCATTGTTTTGCTCAAGCCTCACAGCAGCCCACGAGGGTAGGCATTGGACCTTCTTTTGACCCATTTTACAGAATAGGAAACTGAGGCCCAGAGGGCGTACGCAACCCAGAGTCCCACAGTTAAAAGCAAGTCAGAAGAGGGTTTGAACCCTGAACTCAGCAGGCTTCACTAGTCTTCTCTTTACTTTTCCACACATGCTGCTTATTTTTGTCATTCTTTTAGATTCCACGTGTAAGTGATACCGTATGGCGTTTGTCTCTCTGTCTGACTTCCTTTACTTGGTGTGATGATCTCTAGGTCCGTGCATGCTGCTGCAAATGACTTTCTTTCTTTATGGCTAAGTAATACCCCACCGTGTGTGTGTGTCACGCCTTTCTCCATTCATCTGTCCAAGGGCATTTGGGTCACGCGCATATTGTCTCATGTCTCCCAGATTCGACGGTCGTGGGAAGGGGGAAGGGTAACTGGTGTGATGGGTCTCAATCTCTTCAGAGCCGCACAGAGCAAACCACCTTCTCCCCACTTTGTAGTCAAATAGCTGTGCTTCGAGAGAGCTGGGCTTGGTCAGTGTGCCCCGAGGGGTCTGCGTGTGGCTTGGGCACGGTGCTCACAGGACGGAAGACGTGAGACCGTCTTGGGAGGCGCTGCCGGGAGCCAAGCCGTCTCAGCCTCCAGCGAGACGGGGAAGAAACAGTTGTCGTCTCATAGAAGCATGTGGCGCCCGTGAGGCCTGGCGCCTCTCCTGACCCTCCGGCTGCTAGGAGATGCTGTGGGACTAATGGAGTTTTCTTCTCCAGGCAGCAGTTAGGGGTTAATTATGAGCAATTAGGGGTTCGCCACATGCTCTGTGGACCGGCTGCCCTTTCCCAGAACATAGGTCACTTGTGTTTCTCTGTGTTAGCAACTGGACCCAGCTGCCCCCGGGGTCCCTCGTTCATCACTGTGGTGGGGTGCCCACACGGCTGGCAGCAGGGGGCCATTCTGACTGAGAGCTGCCGGCCCCCCATCTCTCCCCTCCTCTTCCTCCCCCCACCCCGCCCCGGAGTGCTGGCCACTGCTGGGCTCTGTCGTGCTGACCCCCGTCCGTCACTCTCAGCGTGGCGTCTGCCCTCACCCTGGTCCGTGACAGCCCTCTTGGGCCAGCCCAGAACCAGGACACGGCGGTTTTTCCCTTGGCACTTCCCAGGTCCCTGGGCTCAGCTCACCCTGTTCCCCTTGGCTCTTTTCTAGACGCTACTACAAGGAGACCTCTGGCCTGATGCTGGACGTCGGTCCCTACATGAAGGTGCTTGAGGTACCTGCCTGGGTCCCCCTGACCTTCTTCCAGTCTCAGGGCCTTCTGGGATGTCCTGGTCTTCCCGGAGAAGACGGGGTGCTCGGAGTCCCAAGTGCCTTTGTTTTCCAAGTTGGACGCCGTGTTCGCGGCTTCAAGCCTGGCCCTCCACCTCCTCTGGAGCTTGGCCCCTCAGCTGCGCTGGTCGTCCCCCTGCTCCCTGTCGCTCCCTCCCCGTCCGCCTCCCAGGACCCTGACCCCGCACTCCCGGCCTCTGCCCCGCTGGCCCTTCCGGCGTGCTCTGCACCTCTCCTCCGGGTTCTTGACTCCTTAAGATCCCTGTGCACCCGCCTCGTCCTTCGCCCTGCTTTTCTGCAGCACCTCAGACTCCGTGTGTGCTAGCTGGACTCCTTCCCAGTCTCCTCCTCCAGTTTCCAGGGCCAGGCTCAGCTGGGCTCCCTGCCCAGGTCAGCCCCGGGTCACTGCCACCTTGGCACCTGCCTACCTGCACTCAGGTGGGAGGGCTGGGGCCCTGGGCCTTTTATCTGCTGGAGGAGGGCCTGAGACAGAGCTGGGGGAGGGAGAAGGGAAGGGAGGAGAAGCGGGAATGCAGAGGAGAGCCCCTAATGCCCCGGAGGTCGTCTGGCCCTCAGGCAGGTGGCAGGGGCCTGGTAGGGGTGCCCCCAGCACCCTGGGCAGCCTGGCTGTGGCGCTCACCCACAAGGCGTGCCTCTGGGCCGCGTGTCTTGACCCTTGGAGGCCCCTGGGTGCACACTGGGGCCTTTTCTTTTTGATTCCCCAGGGGAGGATTTCACCAGGCCAGGGTTCCCCCCTACCATCCCTTGGTCCCCAGCCCACGCCGTGTCCTTCTCTCTCCCACAGTATGCCTGTGGTATCGAAGCCGAGGTGGTGGGAAAGCCTTCCCCCGAGTTTTTCAAGTCTGCCCTGCAAGAGATGGGGGTGGAAGCCCACGAGGTAAGTCGGCTCCCCACGAAGTGTGTACGTGGAGGCAGCTGTCGGGGGAGGCCAGAGTACTCCCCGGGGGCAGCCTGGGTGCGTGAGATGAATCTGGGGGCTCAGGCAGCCAAGCTGCTATCCCCCTCCCTCCTCCATCCCCAGGCATGAGAGCTGATCTGACTGGGAAGATGGGGCAAGACAGCCAAGGAGGCCCACTGAACATTCTCAACCTATCAAATCAGTATCAGTGTAAGGGTTCAGTCCCTGAGTTGGGAGGATCCCCTGGAGAAGGAAATGGCAACCCACTCCAGGATTCTTGCCCGGGAAATCCCAAGGACAGAGGAGCCTGGTGGGCTACAGTCCACAGGGTCGCAAAGAGTCGGACAGGACTTCGCGACTAAACAAGAGTGAGAAAGAGAAATGCTTGTAGCTTTTCCTAAGATTTTTGCTGCCTCTTTGGAAGAATTGGAATTGACAAGTCTGGTCAGTGTACTGAAACTACTTCATTGGAAAGACAATGTCCAGCAAGATGAAAAGAATATGCAGGAATAAAATCATGCACCTGGCCACCCTTACATTACAGCTTGTTTTTCTGACCACACCAGTCAGCGTGCGGGATCTTAGTCCTCCGACCAGGAATCGAACCCATGCTACCTGCGTTGGGAGTGCAGAGTCTTAACCCCTGGACCACCAGCGAAGTCCCACATTATGACTGCTTTTGACACATACATCTCCGAAGGAAAAAAAAAAAAGCAGTTATGATTTTAGTGTCCTCCCGCCCCGCTTCCCAGGTAGAGTGAGCCGGTCCCCTCCGGCCGGTGGGGTCCTGACAGCATCGTTGAAGAAACAGCGGGTATGCGTCTGCAGGCGGCCAGGGGCTCCTGCTGTCTGTTTTGGACAGGGCACCGCGGGACCGTGTCAGCATCCTAAGGCAAGGCTGGTGCCCCCAGGGTCCCCTTGCTCTTCCTCCCTGTTGGACCGGAATTTCCCACACGTGCTCCAGTCTAGAGCGCTGGTCTCTCACAATGCTTAGAAAAAGAGCACACAGCCGTGAAGTCTGGAAACCCCGCACCCAAACCGCGCCTGGAAGTCAGAAAGCGCAGGTCTCGGGGGTCCTTCACGGGCAGTACCCTGTGAGGCTGGTAGAGCAGGAATTTATTTCACTCGTTCAAAACACAAGTTTTGAAGGTGACAGGAATAAATAACCTGGTTTACACGACTTCAGTTCATCGTGACAAATGTTAAAATTCGTTTTCTTGTGGCAAATTTCAAACATGCACAAAAGCAGAAAGACACAGTGATTCTCCTCATCTGTCTATCACGCAGATGCAACATTTAAAAGATTATATCATATTCCCTTCTTCTATCCCTTTTTGTTCTTTTTGGAAATTTACTTTTTTTTTTTTTTTTTTGCTGCTGTATTATAAAGCAAATCCCATACTTAATGTTACAGCCTTTCAGATTGTAGTATGCCTTTCAAAAAGAGATGGTTGTTTTTGACCTGATTGCAGTGCATTAAGACATTTACCAGTAATGAAAAAGCACAAAAAGGTGTTCAGCATCATCTCTCATTCAGGAAATGCAAATCAAAACCACAGTGAGATCCCGCCTCACACCCGCTTGGACCACCATAATAGTTTTAAAAGGAAAATAACAAGCGTTGGGAGGATGTCAAGTCAAGTCAATCCTAAAGGAAATCAGTCCTGAATGTTCATTGGAAGGACTGATGCTGAAGCTGAAACTCCAATACTTTGGCCACCTGATGCAAAGAACTGACTCATTGGAAAAGACCCTGATGCTAGGAAAGGTTGAAGGCGGGAGGAGAAGGGGACGACAGAGGATGGCATGGTTGGATGGCATCACCGACTCAATGGACATGAGTTTGAGTAAGCTCCGGGAGTTGGTGATGGACAGGGAAGCCTGGTGTGCTGCAGTCCATGGGGTCACAAAGAGTTGGTCACAACTGAGTGACTGAACTGAACTGGGAGGATGTGGAGAAATTGGAACCCTAATATAGGAATACTGGTACAGATGTAAAGTGGAGAACCCATTCTGAAAAACAGCCATTATGGAAAGCAGTTCCATGGTAAGCTGAATGTGGAATTATTGTATGACCCCAGCAATTCCACTCCTAGGTATATATCCAAAAGAATTGAAAACCAATGTTCAAAGAAAAACTTACACGTGAATGTTCATAGCAGCGCTGTTCACAGTGGCCAAAAGGTGGGAATAATGCACGTGTTCATCAACAAATGACTGGGTGAAGGAAATGTGGTCTGTTGTCCCAGTGGAATGTATCAGCAGTAAAAAGAATGAAATAGTGAAAAATACTGCTGCCTGGATGAACCTTGAAAACATTATGGTAAGTGAAAAAGGCCAGTCACGAAAGGCCACAATGTATATATTTAATATTTATATACTACATGCAGTGTCCAGACTTGCTGTTTAGTCGCTAAGTTGTATCCGACTCTTTGCAACCCCAGTTCAGTTCAGTCGTTCAGTCCTATCCGACTCTTTGCGACCCATGAATTGCAGCACCCCAGGCCTCCCTGTCCATCACCAACTCCCAGAGTTCACTCAAACTCACGTCCATCGAGTCAGTGATGCCGTCCAGCCATCCCATCCTCTGTCGTCCCCTTTTCCTCCTGCCCCCAATCCCTCCCAGCATCAGTCTTTTCCAGTGAGTCAACTCTTTGCATGAGGTGTTCAAAGTATTGGAGTTTCAGCTTCAGCATCATGCTTCCCAAAAAACACCCAGGACTGATCTCCTTTAGAATGGACTGTTTGGATCTCCCTGCGTCCAAGGAACTCTCAAGAGTCTTCTCCAACACCACAGTTCAAAAGCATCAATTCTTTGGCGCTCAGCTTTCTTCAAGGACTGCAGAAAGCCAGGCTCCTCTCTGTGAGGGATTTCTCAGGCAAGAATACTGGAGTTGGGTTGCCATTTCCTTCTCCAGGGGATCTTCCTGACCCAGGGGTCGAACCCAGGTCTCCTACATTGGCAGGCAGATTCTTTACTGCTGAATCACCAGGGAAGTCCAATATCCAGAATAGGCAAATCCATAGAGACATAAAATATTCATAGATTAGTGGTTGCCAGGGGCTGGGAGTGTGGAGGAATGGGGAGTGAGTGCCAGTGGGTATGAAGTCTCCTTTTGGGGTGATAAAAATGTCTGGAACTCAGAGGTGGTGATGGTTTTACAACACTGTGAGTGTACTTTAATGCCCCTGATTTGTACACTTTAAAATGGCTACATTGGTAACTTTTATGTTATTTTTTCATGTTGAAAAAAAGCCATACCTAAAAGAAAAAAACCCCTCCCCAAGAAAATCAGTAGTAATTCCTTAGTATTATCTAATACCAGCTCATATTTAAATTTCCCTGGCTGTCTCAGAAATGTCTTTTATGTAGATTTCTTTGAATTGACTCCAAATAAGGTTGTCTTGTCTTTTAAACCAGTCTCTTTTTAACTTTCTTTCATGGAATGTTTCAAATATCTGTTGACATTGAGAGAGGAACGTAATGAGACCCCAGGTATCCATCAGCAATTATCAGCTAATAAGCACTTTTAAAAACTGTGTTTAACTGTTCATTCTGAAGCAATTTCCCACACAGAGAGAGGTTGCAAAAATAGTGCAGAGAATTCCCATGTGTCCTTAGAGCGTCCCCAAAGGCTAACATCTTCCGCAACGAGAACCGGACAATTATAAAAGCGGGAAATCAGCCTTGACTCCGATGTTGACTAGCGCGGGACCCTCTGTTTCCGGACATGCTGTATGGGTGTCATACCCCCTGCCCCCACCCCACACCCTTTACTGTGAGCAGTTCCTGTCTGTCTTTGTCCTTCAGGACCCTGGCAGTTTTGGAAGAGTGCATGCATGCTAAGTCACTTCAGTCGTGTCTGACTCTTTGCAGACCCCTGGACTGTAGCCCACCAGGCTCCTCTGTCCATGAGATTCTCCAGGCAAGAATACTGGAGAGGGTTGCCAAGCCCTTTTTCAGGGGATCTTCCTGACCCAGAGATCAAACCCACCTCTCTTGTGTCTCCTGCATTGGCAGGCGGGTTCTTTACCAGTAGCGCCATCTGGAAAGCCCTTTGGAAGAGTACTGGCCAGTTTTTTCATAGAATGTCCCTGCTGTTTCCTCATGACTTAAGTGTAGGTTTTGCATTTCTGGCATATTTAATCCTGGTCATGCATTTTATTGCTGGCCCCTGGCCCTTCAGGAGGTACAGGCGGGCACTCTGCCCATTGTTGGTGGCGGCCACTTAGACCTCGTCGGAGGTGCCCTGCTGTCCACTGCAAAGTCGCTGTGTCCGTTTGTGACCAGCAGTGTTGGGCAGGGGAGTGTTTCAGTCCCATGTGAATATCCTCTTACGAGTCATTCTTCTCTCCTGATCTCAGCGTGCACGCACAGCTCGCACTTGTAACAGTTGTTACCATGGTGTTTGCCAAGTGGTGATTTTCCATCTCCGTGGTTCCTCTATATTTATTCATTAGAATTTACTGTAAGGAAGCGCTTTCCTTTTCCTCCCACTTGCCTTTTAATTTATTCCAACATGGACTCAAGGATCTCTGTTTTATTCCATGAGTCACAATCCATGCCTGCTGTCATTTTCTTGCCCAGATTGTCCCATATTTGACCACTGGGACCCCTTTGGAAATGAGTAGCTGCTTGTTTAGGACTTCCGTGGTGGCTTAGATGGTAAAGAATCTGCCTGCAATGTAGGAGACCGGAGTTTGATCTCTGGGTCGGGAAAATTCCCTGGAGAAGAGAATGGCTATCCACTCCAGTATTCTTGCCTGGAAAATTCCATGGACACAGGAGCCTAGCAGGCTACAGTCCATGGGGTCACAAGGAGTCAGACACGACTGAGTGACTCACACTTTCACTTTCTTTCACTCAGCCACTCACTTAATCTATACACTTATCTCCCCCATTCATTTTGAATCATCCCTCAGATGCAAATCATCACTTCATCTGCAAATATTTCCAAGTGTCTCTAGGATAGGAAATCTTTTAAAAACACAGATAGTGTCATTATGACATCTAAGTATTAATAATCCTAATAATTCCTTATTACCTTTAAATGTCCAGCCATCATTCACATTTCCCTGATTGTCATATAATTGTTGCGTCGCTTGCAATTTGAATCAGGACCCGAATGGGGTCCCGGCACTGTGACTGGTTGGTGTGATTCCCCAGTGTTTGCTCATCCGTCCGTTCCCACACCTTCCCCGTCTCCCCCTTGGATCCCTTGCAGCGTTGTGAGGAAGCGTCTGGGCTGTTGGTCCTCCGGAGCTCCCACAGGCCAGATTTTGTGGGTTGCGCCTCAGCGCTGTCCTGTCTCACGCTGCCCGGGTTTCCTGTGTGTTGATAGTTAGACCAGGACGCTTGCTGAGCGTCGGTGTCGGTTTTCTGACGACTGCTTTACAGGGATGGTGTGTCCTCCTCCAGGGCCCAGGTGTCTCCTGGGGTGTTAGCAGCTGTGAGTGGTGGGCGCGTGACCCCACGTATCCACTGAGTTCCGCGAAACGGTGATGCTTGAATCCTGTGTCATTCCTGCTTCTCCTTTTCTCTGGATGACTTCTGTATAGGGGAACTCCCCACCCGTCATGTGGTTTCCCCCAAAGTACAGTTCGTGTACGAAACTCCAGACAAATGCCTGTTTCTTTGCTATTACTTATGAGCTTTCAGTGTGAGTTGGCTCTCTAGCACTCTCCCAACACCTTGGGGATTTAAAACTGTAGCACTATAAATGGATAGGTAAAAGCACAGTCGGTGTGTCTACTCCGTTGCAGTTGCTCGTGTCCAAGGCTCGCATCTTTGACCGGCAGGAGCCTCTATGAGCTGCCTCTGCCTCTCGTTGCGGAGCGCGGGCTTCTCACGGCGGTGGCTTCTCTCGTTATGGAGTGTGGGGTCTCCGCACACCGGCTCCAGCAGTTGCAGCTTGTGGGCTTAGTTGCTTGCCCAACTAAGGCATACGGGAACTTAATTCCCTGACCAGGGATCCAACTTACGTCCCCTGCTTTGGAAAGCAGATTCTTAAACCACTGGACTAACTGGGAAGTCCCCCAAAACTGTTTTTTTAAAGCCACTGTTATTTCACTGTGTGTGTGTGTGTGTGACCAACAGGAGTCTCCTTGAACTCACTATATTTCCAATTTTTAAGGGATTTGCTTTCCAACATTTAAATTTGTTTTACAGTTACGTAAAAATTCACATGGATCTGAAATCGGATCCACGAAACAAGATACTTTCAAGGACTTCTAGCTTCTGGCCTTTCCCTACTCTTCCCACCCATCTCTCATCACATAGTCCTTTTTTATAAATATCATAGCTTGGCTTTCCATTTCTTAAATATAAGCAACTACGTAACATTTGTGTCCTGCTCATAGGGAATTTGAAAGAATACATTCTTAAGATCATTGTTTTTTTATAGAGTGGGAGAAAGGTTGCTGTTGTAATTTGAGTTAGAAAAATCAGTATTTAGAATTATGTCAGCACTATGGTCACAGCCGTCTGTTGGCAGTCTCCCCCACCTCCCCCACCAGCAAAACAGCAGACTGTCACTGCCTAGAAATTAAGACCAGAAGAACCGAGAATTAAGGTGTGATAAGGTCTCGGCTGTCTTTGCAGAGCTGAGCTTGGTTAATCCCCTTCCCTCCTACCTTTGTGTTGGTTGGTCTGGTGTTTTCCAGGTACTTTCCCGGTCAGCATCTTTCACATTCCGAATGAGAAACCGCCCTCCCCACAGCCCCCGACGGGGCACCGAGGCCCTTTGAGGGTTCAGGTGGATGCCAGGGCCGTGGGGACCGGGGTGGGGGGTTGGGGGTTTGAATTCCTGGCGTGGCTACTGTGCTGTGCAGGCATTGTGAGCCTCTGTGGCCCTGGGTCACTAGGGAGCCGTTTTCGCTGGTGGCTCTGAGCACAGATGACAAAGCTGCATCTTATCCCCTCCCGCGTTATCATCCTCTCTGTCTCCCCCTCTTGACAGTTGATGGGCAAAGGCATGTTCTTCACTCCACCCCCCCACCCCTTTTTCTGAATTGTCCATTAATGTTATTCAAGCCTCAGGATTTGTAGACATTTTAAAGCGGTATTTCAAAACAAGGCCATTTTGAATGAACTGTGTCTTATGCACAGGGTAATAATTGTCTGCTCCTGCTTCTCTATTTTTAATGAGAAATGCCCGCGAGGGGCTATCTTGCCGCTCAAGTGCCAGGCTGTTGCAAACCTTACATTTTTCAAGCTGCTTTAATCAATAAAGTTATCACCAGTCATTTCCCTTGATAACTGCTTCTTCCCAGGCCCAGACCCAGTTCTCGCTGCCGAGGAGTTTTCCACCTGCACTTGGAATGGCTATAACTCCCCAAATCCAATTTTCATTTTAACCTTTCCTCGATAGCCTAGAAATAACAGATTGCCGGGATTACTCTAATATATTGGAAAGGCCGGCCTCTTCGAGGTAACCAGGGCCTTTCTGGGATTTGCTAATAAGGCAAAGAATAACAGACCTTAAAGGTTACTTCTAGAAATACCTAATTCTCATAGTTGAAGGCTTCTGAATCAGTGGGTGATTTTATTGCTGCATACCAAAGCCCAAATGATGCGAAGGTTTTGGCAGTTTTCCATGATCCTGAGAGACTCCATCACCTGCAAACTGTGGGTGTTTAATGGAAATGGAGACCGTTCAGACCACAGTGCTGAGCACTGGAAGCCAGCACTCAGCAGCCTGGAGCTGAGGACACCCATTTCACAGATGAGGAACCTGAGGCTTGAGCCCCACGTGTGCCGGGCACACCTGGGGTCTGTCAGGTTCCCACGTACTTCGTGAAATCCTTACTCCAGTCCCCCATCGTGTGCTTGGTTCCCATCTTAAGGATAAGGCAGGGTTTCTCAGCCTTGGCACTGTTGACATTTTGGGGCCAGATCATTATTTGTGGTGAGGGTAACCCCCATCGTCCCCCAACTTCCCCTGTGGCTCAGACGGTAAAGCGTCTGCCTACAATGGGGGAGACCTGGGTTCGATCCCTGGGTTGGGAAGATCCCCTGGAAGAGGAAATGGCAACCCACTCCAATATTCTTGCCTGGAGAATCCCGTGGACAGAGGAGCCTGGTGGGCTACAGTCCATGGGGTCACAAAGAGTCAGACATGACTGAGTGACTTCACTTTCTTTTTTCAACCCCATCGTCCCCCAATTGTGAAGCCACAGGTATTCCCAGACATTGCCAGATGTCCCAGGAGAGCAAAATCGCCCCCAGTTGAGAACCAGGGCACTGCGGGGTGGTCACATGAAAGCTGCTGTTAGAGCCAGGATTCCCTGCAGATGTGGAGTGAGGCCCCCAGTCCCTCTGGGTCTCTGCTGCTCCCCAGTTCTCAGGGTGGTGGCAGTGACATGTCAGAACGCTTAGCTTTGAAAAGGTATATTTAGTAGTGTGATATATTCCATTTTGAAAAAAAATGTTAAAATATGTCTTGTTGGCAGAATGTAGAAAATAAAGCTAGACAAGGTTACGGGTGGTAATGGTGAGTACTCTGAGGACAGCCTATCAACAGTGGGGACAAGGGGACTTCCCCGGTGCTCCAGTGGTTGAGATTCTGTGCTCCCAACGCAGGGGCCCAGGTTCAATCCCTGGTCAGGGAACTAGATCCCACATACCGCAACCAAGACCCAGCGTATCCAAAAAAAAACAATGGGGATGAGGTTTGTGGGTTTATTCAAAGAGAACCAGGCATAAGACAAGGACTTTGCTGCGTCGTTTTGTTCCCTGGTTCTCAGGGCTTTCATTCGAAGTGTGGGCCATGGGGACAGTCTGTGCCCTTGGCGGGGAAGCCTGTGGGTGTGGCGTGAACGTCTGCGTGGAAGGCCCGTCTTCTCCCTTTTGTCGGCCGAGCCCTCTTCCAGCCCATCCTCCCCACCAGCTGGGCGCCTGGTCTTTGGGTGTCAGCTTGGAGACCACTTGCTGGGGCGGTGGGAGCACCGGGAGAGACAGGGCCTGAGCTGCTGCAGCCCAGCTTTGAACTTGGCTCTGCCTCCAGCCTTGGGTAGGGGGTGGGTTCCAGGAAATGCCAGACCTGGGATTGCCTTTGTGCTTTTTCTCAGACATAGGGACCTTTAAAACCTCCTGTCTCAGCTTTTCCCTAAGACGTTTCCTCCCCTAACGCCTTTTAAAGTAGATTTTGCTTTCCTTCTCCTCAAAACACAATTAAAAATAAAAAAATCAGATGATGAGGTAACTCATATTTGTTAAAGGAGGTGGATAAAATTCAGAAAGTACAAGGGAAAAAAAAAAATGTTCATTCCCTAACCTGGAATAACACAAATCATGCTTAACCTTTCCAATTTGGAGGGCGGGGGGTCTGTGCACACATTTTTTGGGGCTTCTGGATTCCCAGCTGGCACTAGTGGCACAGAACCTGCTTATCATTGCAGAAGATGGGTTCGTTCCCTGGGTCAGGAAGATCCCCTGGAGAAGGACATGGCAACCCACTGCAGTGTTCTTGCCTGGAGAATCCCATGGACAGAGGAGCCTGCAGGCTGTAGTCCATGGGATCACAAAGAGTCAGACATGACTGAAGCGACTTAGCATGCATGCATACACACGTTTTTAACACAAAGTTGGACAATCCTGCATCTGCTGTTTGAAACCTGATCCCATCCCTGCCCTGTAACATTGGGAACAGTCTCCTTGGTGCAGATTCAGGCACTTCCACAAAGTAATTTTTGTGGCTACAGAGCACTCTGTCACAGGGACCACCGTAATGTTCTAAAGCACAGGTCTATTCTCCCAACCCCCTGCTACCGCAACGTGCTTTCGCCGTCCTCAGGAGTTGCACATTTAGATTGCTTCCAGTTTCCCTCTTGTACATAAGCCTCGTGAACACCCTCGTATTCCTTTGGTACATTTTAAATTGTTTTCCTAGAGATCCTGGGGCTGTGGTTGCCATGCCATGGTGCACATTGCTCATTTCTATTTCAGAAACGCCATAGCGATTCGGCTTCCTCACCAGCTGTCCTTGCCAGTCCTCATTTCCCAACATCCTCACCAATATCGTTGTTTCTTGCTGTATATAAAATAGCCACTTGGGGTTTTGCTGTGTTGATATATTCTTTACGAGTGTGTCAGACGGTGGGCGAGCTGCCTCAGCGATGACCAGCCTCCAGACGTGAGCCTGCAGGCTGAGGGTCTGAGGCTCCTCCCAGAGCGAGGTGTTTTCTCGAGGTGTCTCTAAGTGGGGGTCCGGGTCCCCAGGGGCTGAAGTGCAGGCTGAGCCCACTGCTCCTTCACCACCAGCCCTGCTGTTTGGTACCCCATGGCGGGGAGAAGTGTTCCTCCTGGCAGAGCCTGGGAGTCACTAGACATTTCATGAGAAGTGAACTTTCTTGGGAAAGCTCTTTGGCGTTCACTGAAGTTGTGTTCCAAACATCGCCACTTGTTGGAATGGGTTCTTCCCCTGGCAAATAGGATGGCGGGAAGAGGAGACCATGGTGGGCAGATAGATATTTAAGAAGGACAAATGAATTCTGCATCTTGAACCCAGACCTGAAAACCTACCTCAAGGGCTCTGGTGCTGCCTCCTGCTCCTGGATCTCTGTTCTGTGGGAGCCGACCACTTGGTGTGCGTGTCTCCATCTTCCCTGCACCATATTGCAGTCAGAAAGGGAGTGCAATCCAGGCCTGACAGGTAGGGTTTTTTTATTTCCCCCGACAGCGCACCTCTTGACCTCTATCTTCTTGCCAATGATTTTTTAAATCCTAAATGATTTGGCAATAATTGCTCCTCCTTGCGTGGTTATTGCCCTTCACCGATAGTAAATCTGTGAGATTCCCCAGGGGCCGGAACGCATTTGGTATGCGGAACCCACAAGCTGGCCCAGACAGGCCTCGCTGAGCCGGGCTGCAGACCCAGGGGGTCCTGCACCCTGCCCCTCCCCCCGCCCACCCACGGCTCTGGGCTCTGCCAGGGCTTAGCCGTTGGGTTGTCAGGCAGAACCGTAGCTGCTGCTCCTCGGTGAGCTTCTTCCAACGGCCCAGGTTTCCCTGGTTCTGCCTCCATGGGTCCTGCCTGCAAACATTCTCACCCAGCAAGGCCCAGAGCTTCTGTTCTGAGTGGGGAGGAATTTCTGCTGCATGTACGTGTGTGTGTGCGCAAAATTGTATTTCCCCCAGAGCATGAAAGATGCCAGGCGTGACGTTGAATAATTGGAAGCCCGTTTCATTTCCAAGGAGCCTTCTAGCAAGGTGGCCCCCGGGACCCCTGGCAGCAGTGGATAGGGTCCTAAGCCGGAACCACGGCGGATGTTTAGAGGCTGGCCTGACAGTGTCAGGACAACTCCCTGGGAAGTCAAAACAGAGTCTCCCGCTAGAGCACGTGGCCGGCCTGCTGCCGGGGCCTCTCTGGCCAGGCGAGCTGAGTGGTTGCCCAGGAGACCCCGGCTTTGCGGGTACCCTTAGACTCGCGTGTGTGCAGCGTCTCTGGGGCAGGTCCCACTTCGAGGAACGTGGGTTGCCACTGGTTGTTTCTTCTTGGGTGATGGATGATTTCCACACGGCTGCATGG
Source organism: Bos indicus x Bos taurus (assembly GCF_003369695.1). NCBI lineage: Eukaryota > Metazoa > Chordata > Mammalia > Artiodactyla > Bovidae > Bos > Bos indicus x Bos taurus. Next base: position 7,872,052 of record NC_040101.1, on the reverse strand, counting down.
GAGCTCGTAGACACGAAAATGAACCCATTTGTATTTGACGGTGTTTTCCCCAGCATCACTTTCTAGAAAAAAAAAAAAAAAAAATCCAGCTTTACCATATCCAAATACTTGCCTGCGGCACTATTATTAACTTAATGTTTCTTTAAATTGATTCATTCTATATACTTCAGTGTCTACAAGAAACTTTCGATCCCTACTCTAAATGGGAAACCAGAATCACTCACCATAAATAGATTACTCTAAAAATAAATACTAATGGTTGTATTAAAAGTGTACATCCTGTTCTACCTAAAATCAAATCACGCATCAATAGTATGTGTAACACACGTTGGCGAAGAAGAGTTTGGTGGAGGAAAGCCCAGAGCTGTATGAAGTTTGGGACGAAATGCAGTGTATTTCAGGTACCTCGTATGTCCCGCAGGGGGCGCAGCTCCTAGCGGTCAGCGGAATTCTCAGCCCTCGTGGTCATCAGCCACCTGCTCACGCTCCTGGGGGCCCGTGTCCTTCAGTAGCTTCTCTGACGGAGGTCCCTCTGGTCTCTGCTGGAATATGATTAAGTGAGCAGGGTCTGGTACCTCTGAGGCAGTCCGTGCTAATTGTTAGAAACCCTCGTGTTCACCTGAAACTGCCTCCCTGGCGCCTGGGGCAGCAGCAGCTCAGCCTTTGTCCGCTTGTGCACAAGCGCCTCGCGATTCCTCATTATCTGAAGGCCCACTCGGGAGACTCTTCCAAGGACATTTGCTTCAGGTTTGTTGACCTGTGGTTGACACGCGTGTGGTGTCTTCTTCGGGGAAGGCTCTCATCCTTCCTCCTCCTATGCCCCCTAGCCTGGTTGATACCTCATTCCCTTCAGATCCAAACTCAAAACCTCACCTCCTCCAGGAAGCCTTCCCTGACCACTGTGAGCCCCACGAGGTCAGGCTTGACCACATCCTGCTTTTTTTCCTCCCTGTGCTTTATTGCAGGTCCTGGCTATATGTGTGTGAAATTACCTCATGAACATCTGTCCTCTGCCTTCCACCAGGAGCTTCACAAGGGTGGGGACTGTGTTTCTAAGTCACTGTGTCCCCACCACCCGGCCCATAGAGGACCCGATACAGAAGGGCTGGGGCACTGGAGGCCTGTCGTGAGGGCTGTGGACTCTCTCTAATAGGGCTAGATTAGGAGTTTACTCAATAAAACGTTTCCCAATATATTTTCCTTTTAAACATGTACAGATAGCTATTATGTCCAGGCACTGCCCTGGATGCTTAACTTCCATGTTTCTGTTTAAATACCACATTAGTTGAACCCATTGTACAGACTGAAGTGGATCACGAGATTGCAGGGCTAGCCTATCGCACACCGGGGACCCTGGGCTGACTTTCTCTGGCCCCATCTGAGCCTTGAGCTCAGTCTGACAAGTCTGGTGGGCGCATGGGGCCGGCCTCTGTATTCCCTATCTCCACCCCTACCACTCCGAGATGGAAGGGACATTCCATCTGGACTCCTCACAGGCAGAGTTCAAATAGACGGGTAAGGGTCCCCGAGTTTGTGACTGCTTCACAGGTATCATTTTTACTTTTCTTGGTTCCGGTTTCTGCATTTGTTCACTGGTTGGCCCTACCCAGCATCTGAATTTCAGAGAAACTTAAGAATAATTGTCAGTTTCAAAGCCTGTCTCCCCGTCAACATCGGGACACTCACTGTGCCCCAGGAGCCCGGTTCCTCGGGCTGTCTGACCTCCGACCAAGGACATTTCTGATCAGACTTGGAATGTGTTTGGTGTCTGATGCGTTAGACTTGACTTGCACTGGCAGAATCGTTTCCTGAAAATATTTTGAAGCTTTTAATCAGTGCGGTAGTTGAGTGAGGGAGGCTGCTCTTTTTCTTCTTTAAAAATACATTTATTTACGTAAAGAGTCAACCCCAGTTCGATCCCTGGGTCAGCAAGATCCACTAGAGAAGGGATAGGCTACCCACTCCAGTGTTCTTGGGCTTCCCTTGTGGCTCAGCTGGTAAAGAATCCGCCTGCAGTGCGGGGAGACCTGGGTTCGATTCCTGGGTTGGGAAGATCCCCTGGAGAAGGGAAAGGCTACCCACTCCAGTCCAGTGTTCTGGCCTGGAGAATTCCATGGACTGTATAGTCCATGGGGTTGCAAAGAGTCAGACACGACTGAGCCACTTTCACTTTCATGTAAAGAATACGAATCCATTTAAATGGTAGTATTCATCGCACAGGTTGATATGTTGAAAGGACACCCACCAGTGATGACTGAGGTTTCAGCAACAGGAATGCTGACTGTGCCCCTTGCCCCCGACTCTTGTTTGGTAACTGTTGAGCAGTTCTATGGTCTGGGCCTCTTAAGTGTCCTTGTTGGTTATCCATTTTAAATATAGCAGTGTGTACACCTGTTCATCCCAAACTCTCTATCCCCCCTCCCCGTCCTTCCGCCCGGCAACCATAAGTTCACTCTAATCTTCCAGCTGGTTTTAAGTTTTTCTCCTCGTCCTTGGTTTTGAGCAATTTGCCTGTGTTGTGCTTTGATGTAACTGTCTTGATGTGTCTTGTGCTTGGTATTGATTGGGATCTTGGAGCTGTGGATTTATCATTTTTGTTGAGTTTGGAAATTTTTCAGACAATATTTCGTCAAATATTGTTTCCGTCTCCTCTCTGAACATCTTGCTTTCAGGGATTCCAGTTACACCAGGCCTTTTGAAGTTTCGTCATTTGGTCATTTTCTTAAAAATATATATATCTTTTCTCTCTGTGTTTCATTTGGGATCATTTCTATCACTGTGTCTTCAAGTTCCTCAATCTTTTTTTCCTCATTGTCTTACCTGGATTTAATCTCATCAAGTATTTTTGTATTTTGTTCCAGACATTGTAGTTTTCCCTTTTAGAAGCTTGATTTGGATATTGGTCTCTACTTAACTTTGGGAACGTATGGAATACAGTTATAGCAACTGCTGCAATGCCCTCCTCTGCTAATTCTTACATCTGGGTCAGTTCCAGTTCAGTTTTCGTTGATTTCCTCTTCATTGTGTGTGATTATTTGTCATCTTTGCATAGATGGGATTCATTTTTATTAAATTTTATCTTTCTGAGTGCTGGATATTTTTGTGTGGGTGCTAAGTCGTTTCTGTCGTGTCTGACCCTTTGTGACCCCATGGACTGAAGCCCACCAGGCTCCTCTGTCCATGGAATGCTCCAGGCCAGAATATTGGAGTGAGTGACCATGCCCTCCTCCAGGGGATCTTTCCCACCCAGGGACTGAACCCACCTCTCTTCTGTCTCCCGCATCGGCAGGCGGGTTCTTTACCACTAGCGCCACCTGGGAAATACTTTTGTGCTTTGTTCTGGGATACAGTCAAATCACTTGGGAATAGTTCAATCCTTCCAGATCTTGCTTTTAAAAGTAGGGAGGCAGCACAGAGCAGGGTTTACTCTGGGCTGGGTATTCCTCACTGCTGAGTCAAGACGCTTCTCCGAATGCTCCCCAGGCCCTGTGCATTATAATGTTTTCCAGTCTGACTTTCCAGTCTGATTGGTGGGAACAGGTGCCGTTCCCCAACTCTGCAGGAGGTCCCGGCTCTGTTTTAATTCTTGGTGTGACTCTTCCCCTGGCCTCGGGTGGTCTCCTCACTCACCTGTGCTCACCAGCAGTCTGCCCGACACTGCATCCTTCAGGGGGACACTCCGTAGATCTCCCCTGTTCTCCCAGTGCCCACTCTTCTCCGATACGCTGCCTCGGTCTCCCAGCTCTGAGCTCACCTCCTCAATTCAGGGGATCGGGGCTCTGCCTGACTCCCCCTCCCTGTGCTCACAGACTGGAAGTCCTGAAGGCAGCCCCAGGGATCCACAGGACTGTCTGTTTCTCCTGCTTCTCCTGTATCTCAGCATTTGTCCTTTATTGCCTGATGTCCAGTGTCTTGAAAACTGTGATTGCATCTGGTTTATCTGGTTTTCGAGTTGTTTCAGGTGGGAAGGGGCTGCTTTTAGAAATGATACCCAGGCTGTGAGTGTTCCGTGCACATGTGTGTGTGTTTCTTTTTTTTTTCTAATTTTATTTTATTTTTAAACTTTACATAATTGTATTAGTTTTGCCAAATATCAGAATGTATTTCTTTTTGTATACATTTTTTGCTTTTTATAAGTGGTAAACTCACCATTGAGAGTAAAAGCTTCTCCGTTGGGGCTACAAAGATTGGCCAGAAATTCACTTAGCTTTTACAAAATAACCTGGTTACAGAGTATTTGTGAAAGTAAAAGTCGCTCAGTCGTGTCCGACTCTTTGTGACCCCATGGACCCTACAGTCCATGGAATTCACCAGGCCAGAATACTGGAGTGGGTAGCCTTTCCCTCTTCCAGGGGATCTTCCCAACCCAGGGATCAAACCCAGGTCTCCTGCATTGCAGGCGGATTCTTTACCAGCTGAGCCCCAAGGGAAGCCCTGCAGAGGTTTTGGCTGGGGGTAAAATTCAGCCTGTGTTCGAGCAGAGGTGAGACAGTGTCAACTCCCCATGTGTCCTGTGGCACCTGTGTGTTTATTTCTGGCTGTGCTGGGTCTTCATTGCTGTGCGGGCTTTTCCCTAGTTTCGGGGAGCCGGGGCTGCTCTCTGGTTGCGGAGCCTGGGCTTCTCATTGTGGTGGCTTCTCTTGTTGCGAGCGTGGGCTCCAGGGCTCCAGAGCTTCAGCAGCTGTGGCTCCCCAGCGCTCGGGCCCAGGCTCAGTAGTTGTGGTAAACAGGCTTAGTTGCTCCTCGGCATGGGGGGTCTTCCCAGATCAGGGATTGAACCTGCGTGCCCTGCATTGGCAGGCACATTCTTTACCGCTCAGCCGCCAGGGAAGCCCACCTCAGATCACTTTGATACCTGTTGGTTGATTTTACGTTCTGCAAATATGCACCATTCAGAGCTGCAGCCCATGGCGGGCAGTGGGAGATATATTCAAGCAGGTTGACTTTTAGTCAATATGACGACAGTATTACCTTGTTTAATGTGTACGATGGTGGTTTGAAACATCAAATCAAGAGGTTTACAATGTCAGAAAAGATGAGGGAGCGCAGGAAGAAAGCCATCCCGACACCACTTCTCAGCGCCTTTCACTATCTGCCCGACAGGCCATCATGATCGGGGATGACATCGTGGGCGACGTGGGCGGTGCCCAGAGGTACGGGATGAGAGCCCTGCAGGTGCGGACCGGGAAGTTCAGGTAAGCGCCCGTGGGAGCCTGCCTCCCATAGCCTGCCTGCCTCATGGATTCTAGGGTTTCACTTTTCATCTCCAAAATAAAGGGTGTTTCTCCTTCCAGATGGAAGAGCAGATTGTGGGCACCCAGTGACTTTTTGGTAACTGCACCCTGGACAGGCCTGGGTGCCTGTTAGTAGCAGAGAGTGGCAGGGAAAGCAGCTTTTGATACGGGGTCTGAGTTTCAGACCTGGGGTTGGAGAAGGGTGCCGTGCAGAGACCATGCACTAAAGGCTCTGGCCGGTTGCCGAGCCCACTGCCTGCAGAGCCTGGGCCTCGTGCCCTTGGCCCCATGGCAGACGGGTCACTCTGCTCGGAGGTTACAGCTGCTGTGTGCGACTCCTCTGGTCACTGCCTGTCCTTTTCCTCCATGTGTCTGGCTCTCTCACCTAAAGATGACAGGTGTGTGGCCAGGGATGAGTCAGGGACACTTGGGAGCTGAGCCTCCATCTCCAGAGTGTCTTCTCTGCTGGGAAGTCAGCCTGGCGTCGCTTGGGTCGCCGTCAGGCGCCTGTCGGGGTCCGGGCACTTGCTATGTGTGGAGGTGCCCTGCGGTGTCCGAGTGTGGCTCTCTCGCCCGTCTCAGACGTCAGAGTGTCGTTCTGCCTGACTCTAGGTGGTTTTGACTGTGGCCATTCAGAGGAAGTACTGTTTTGTGGATGCTGCAGAGACTTACTTAAAACGTGGTTGCCTTGGGTATTTGGATGTGGGGTGGGGGTGGGGGGGATGGACCTCATCAGCCATGAGCAATCTGCTTAGACCGGGTCAGAGGAGTCGATTCGAGGGCCTGACCCTCACTCTGAGGCCTGTCTCCTGTGTGAGAGACCCAGGCGGCCTTTGGGTTTGGGACAGGTGGGGGAACACCAGGCGAGTGAGCAAGTCTTAGCATCCCTGGGGGTCTGGGGCCAAGAAGTCCCTTCCAGCCTCTTCCTGGCCCTCCCAGGGTGTCAGAGGCCCCCCTTGAAGCCCCCAGCATGCCTTGAAACTTGGACCTCCTTTCTCCCCCACATCCTCAAATGAGGGTTTCCAGGATTTCCTGGGTCTCCTTGGCTATGTCCAGCTTATGTCTGACTCAAAGCCTTGCCAACATTCTCTCCCCTGCGGTCCTCTGTCCCCCTCCCTCCAAGTTGCTGAGCAGGAGGACTTGGCGCCCTGATGCTCTGCTGGACGGTGCTGCCGAGTCCCTCATGCCACCTGTCAGGAGCCGGTCCGGCCCAGGGAGCCCCTGTGAGCACAGGCACAGGAGTGGGGCCTCCTTGCTAAGAACACGGTGCTGAGGCTCAGAGCGGGGTGAAGAGTGAGAACCATGTCTTTTTTGTGTGTATGTACTGGGCTATTTCTGATTTCTTAGGAAGAAAAACTTGTCTTCTGGGATTAAATGTAGCCACGGTTGGGGTCTTTCTGGCCAGCCCAAGCCCTGCCCCTGTAACCGAGAAGGTCTTGCCTTTGCCCCAGGCCCCACGTGTACCCCTAGGGCGCTCAGTCCCTGAGGAAGGTCCACATGTGTGGTCAGGAAGCCCACCAGTGGGCAGGTGGGCATGCGGGCGGCTCTGTCCCACCGTGCACCACTGGGGTCGGCACTTTTCTGAGGCCCCTGTCGCCCCATCTCCTGGAGAGAGAAACCAATCAACAGCTGGCCTAATTGACGACATACGGATATTCTGGTAACATTTGGATATTTTACAAAACCAGGATAGTAGTCCACCTGCCTCCTTCTCGAGCCACGTTTTCTGCCATCTCTGCTCTCCAGCGCCTCGCTGTCTAATGCAGTGGCCACAAGCCACAGGTGCTGGGGAGCCCTGGAGATGAAGCTGGGTTAAAAATGGGCATACATGAGAATTCAAGGACTCGGTGGGAGAAGAACATGAAAGGGTCCATTCATAATATTTCATACCGATCACGTGTTGTAGTCCTGATGCCTTATGTTAATTTCACTTGTTTGTTCTCATTCTTGGCAACATGGCTACTAGAGCGTCCTGGCTCGCCTCACTGCTCACACCCATCCGGGTGCCTTTCTGGTGGACAGCGGGGCCCCTGCACGGCTGCCTTCTCCCTGCAGATGGCACTCTTGGTGCATGAGGCCTGTGTGGCACTTGCTTGAAGCTCACGGCAGGCCCTGTAGCTGGCTTGGGGCCAGTGAGCAGCCTTGGCACTTTGGTACCCTGGAGACTGGGCCAGCATTCCAACCGTCCAACCCCCCACCCCCTGGGGCAGCACCCAACTTCCCCCTCTAGGGTGGCCCTGCCTGCCCCCTGGAGCTCTCCACCCCTCTGGCCACCTCTGCGAGCCGGCCACACTAGGTCTGAAGGTCGTCGTGGCCCATGTCTGCACCAGACAGGAGCTGGGCGGGGACAGTGAGGTGTCCTTACTGTGCGCTGGGCCTCTCCTCTGAGTGGCCCGAGTGGGTGCACTGTGTCCCCTGCTGGTGGCCCTGGCCCAGCCCTGACTGCACTGGGGGATCGAGGCGGGTGGAGCATGGCCTTGTCCCAGGGCACAGGTGGCAGAGAGCCCTGCAGTGAGGAGCCTGGTGCTCACGCTGGGCCACGTGGCTTCTCCACTGGCTGGAGGCCGAGGCTGCATGGGGAGGCTGAACAAGTGTGAATCTTGATGGGGGTCCGGCCTCTCTCTGGAACTGGAGTGGGTGGCGCTGGTGGCCTCTGGACAGCCCCACTGCAGGTGCCCCTCAGGCCAGCGTCTCCTGGCTGTGCACACACTCACACACACGTGCGTGTACGAGGTTGTGGGTCTGACCACGGCACTGCTGGGGGCGTGGGACTTGGACTTGCCCACGGCTGGGAGGTCTCCCTGTGACCTTCCGTGTCTTCGTCCTCCTCTCTCCTTCCTGCTTGTATCGCAAAATGGCCCAAAGAGAAAAGGGTGAAGTGTCAGAGTGGGGCGAGGTCACGGGGGCCTGAGCTTCGGAAGGAGGGCTTCATAGGGCCTGCCCCTACTGTTACCGGCAGGAAGGCTCAGGGCCTGCAGAAAAGCGGGCCAGGCCCCCTCCGCCAACCCCAGTGTCTGGAGCCAGCGAAGCTCCCAGGGCAGACAGCGTGCAAACACAACCCGCCCAGCAGGGCAGCAGAGTCATGGCTGAAACCACACAAAGCTTGCTGATCATACCTGCTCTGCCTGGAAGTCCAGCCCAGCCAGGGTGTGGTCCTCACCCGGCCGGCAGGTAAGGCCTTTTGGGCGTTCTCCCTGTTTGCCCCTTCCTGGCATGTGTGACGCACCAGGGCTGCCGGCAGAACCTTCCAGCCTGAAGCCAGAAGCCACTGCTCCTGCAGCTCCGTAAGGTCCCGTCCCAACTCTCCCGGGGCCCTGAGCCCCTTGATGACAGGTCCTCATGGTGCCAGTGAGTCCTGGAGATCAGGGTGCAGGCTCCCCCGCCGCCAGAGGCCTTCCCAGTTGAGTTGGTTACAGCCTTGCCCCAGGCCACCTGGCGAGGTTTGGCAGAGGCTGGGCTGGAGCCTGGTTGCTCCGCCCCCAGGTGGGTGCTTCTGCCTCTGTTTTCTTCCTGGGAACACCTAGGCCTTGCGGTCAGATTCCAGGAGCTGCAGGAGTCATGGTCCCAGCCGCGCTTCAGGGCGCAGGCAGGGCTCGGTGGCTGTGATGGGGGGCTGGGCTGGGAGAGCTGCCGCCCCCACCCCCTGGCACCACGGCCCCCTTCTTCTCTCCTAAGGACAGGCCTCATCTTCTGTGGGAGCCGGGCCCTGTGCACCCTTATTTTGACAAATTCAGGCCAGAGACGTCCTTCCTAGCAGCGAGATGCTGTCTCCCCAGTGGAGGAGGAGGCACTCAGGACATCTCGCTGACCCTTCACACCTCCTGATAGCCCCCCGCCCGACCCCTCCTCCTGGGGACACGCCAGGAACAGAGCGAGGACCCCTGGACGGCTGCCCCTTGCACCTGCACAGCAGGCGTCTCACGGCAGGGCCCACGCTGGTCGTGCTGTGTCAGTAACTCAGCCGCGTGGAGCCTGCTCTGGGTGTCTTTTTGTTATTTACTCACGGCTGGATAACGTTTTATGAGCTCAGAACGTTCTTGACAAGCAGTTTGCCCTTTTGGACTTGGGAGGGGCCCTCGACTGGGGCTGGTGCTCCGTCCACACCGAAGCTGGGCTGGGGCTAGGGTCCCCATGGTCACTGTTCTCTCAGCCGGGGGTGAGGGGGGCAGGCAGATTCCAGCCACTTTGCACAAGGCTGGAGGATGTGGGGTGCAGAGAATCTGGTGGTGGAACCAGAGGCTGGCGTGGAACCGGCCAGGTCCGACTTGGCCCTGACACAGTGGCTGCCCGAGCCTGTCCCTTGACCCTGTCTCCCATCACTTTGCAGCCACCGACTTCAAAGCTTCCTTAGGAGGCTCTGGTTCCTCTTTGGAATGAGATGGAGTTTTCTTCTAGGGCCAGGTGGTATTTGAAGGAAGTGAGTGAACCCGGGCATTGGCTTTCCAGCAGTCACAGTTGTCACCATGAGACTCTTGGAGGCCAGGGTTGTGGGTGGTGGCCTGGCCGGCAGACCCAGGGATCGGGAGCAACCCTGGTTGCTCCAACCCTGGTCCCATTGTGGAGCACATGTGCTCCAGGCGGGACCCTCTGCCTCGTGGAGTGAGTGCTCCTGAACCTCAGGCCTTTGGTAGATGCTCCCGGCCGGGGAGGGGCCTCCATGTAGCTTCAGGCGGGGCTGCAGGCTGAGCACAGAGACTGGAGATGGCCAGCTACTGCCCGGCCGCAGCCCGGCCCGCCCAGCTGCGGAGAACCAGTTAATGCCGGGCTCGGGGGCCTCAGCCCTGGGTCCCGCGGGCTCCATCCTGGCTGCCAGCTGGGGGAGGGTCTGGAAACAGCCCCACCGAGGGACATCAGTGGACCAGCGGTCAGCCCAGCAGGCAGCCTCAGGCTGGGTCGGTCTGGAGCGTGCGGAGCTCCTGGCCACAGCAATGGGTATGTGATCCGAGCTAGGCCTAGGATTTCGAGAACCCCTAGGAAAGTCGCCAGTGAAATAGAAGCTGAGAAGTACCAGTAGCCATCTGTGTCATTCCAGGGGAAAGCCTGTCTAAGGGTGAAGCTGACAAGCAGGCAAGGGGAGCCTGGAGACAGAGAGAGAGGGAAAGGAAGAGAGAGTCCCCATTGTTGGAGCACCTGGATCTAGCTCTGCCTGAAGCTGGTCCCACCTCTGGCCTTTGAAGTCGAGCGGGCCAGTGAATTAGCGTTTTGGTTAGCGATGCCCCAGGAGCAGTGTGGTACCACGGGTTGGTCCAGAAAGCCGTCTCCCCCGGGCGGGTCGACCATGATGTGTGCCCACTGGGGAACCCGCCCCAGGGTGCTGCTGCTTACGCAGGTGGACGGCGTGGTGTGCTCCAACAGCGCAGTGGGAGTCTCTTCCTTTCTCTCTGTCTGCAGGCTCGCCTTTTCTGCTTGTGTGGTGTGCAAGCCCCGGTCTCCATGCTGCCCCCCACCTTTTTAAAATAGTCCTTGCAATGTTAGCATTTAGATAAATTCTTTTATTGTAATCTGTATTTCTTTCCATTTCTGCCTTCCATTTTATTTCCAAAATTTTAAAAAACAGAATCCAGAGCATCTTCAATATAGTATCTATAATATTCCATCATAACCCACAGTATTCAAAAACTACCAGACCCACAAAAAACCTCCCCAGAAAAGTATGGTCCCTATGCTAAAAATGTGTTAGACTTTCCCACGCTACCTTGCTGAGTGGCAAATAGAGACCTCGACAGTGGGCTTCAGCTCACAGCCCTGCTGGCTCGCTCTCTCTGCTCTGGAAAGCGCTGGAAGGATCCTCGTTTAACCTCAGAGAAGGCTGCCCTGAAGGTTTATCAGAGCGGTCCCAGAATAGAACGGGCAGCCTGGAGAGGGGTGAGTGCTTGTCCCTGGAGACAAGCTGGGGCAGCTGCAGATGGCACCGCTGGGGCCAGAGCCACACACGCGCCCTGAGTCTGCGGCCCTGAAACGGGCACCTGTGGGTCTCTGTCCTTCCGGTTCCACTCCCCCACCACCATCCCTGGGATGACAGCGTTACTGCCTCCTACTTGGAGATGTGGAAACTGCCTCCCAGGCAGGTGAGGGGCCCTGGGACTCGGTTATCCCAGCTGGGCCTGTCATTCACGCCTGATCCACCAACCAGCCTGTGACTTCTTCCTCTCGGTCGTGGGCTGTTAGCATCAGAGCTGGAGCCCAGGGGTTAAAGCCATAGATGCAGGTATGTAGGCGCCTGAGCAGCAGAGGTGGGAAAGAAAGGCATCTCCTTGTTAGAGAGGGTTTGGTTGTATCTTTGCATCCTTGTGTGTGTGCATGCTAAGTTGATTCAGTCACATCCGACTCTGTGACCCCATGGACAAGCCTGCCAGGCTTCTCTGTCCACGGGATTCTCCAGGCAAGAATACTGGAGTGGGTTGCCATGCCCTCCTCCAGGGGATCTTCCTTCCCAACCCAGGGATCGAATCCGAGTCTCTCATGTCTCCTGCATTGGCAGGTGGGTCCTCTACCACTAGCCCAACCTAGGGAGCCCTTTGCATCCTTGGGTGTCTCCTAAGGGCTTCCCCGATAGCTCAGTTGGTAAAGAATCCGTGTGTCTTCTAAATATGTTATAGCGGAAGTGCAGCATTCTTATCAGAACAGCAGTTGCTGTTTAAAGTGCGTCTGTGCCACCCTCCCATAGGCCTGTGAGTGGGGCTCTTCAGAAGAAAGACCACCTCAAGGCAACTTGGTTAAAGACAGAGCAGCCCAAGTGCCGTGATGCTCCTGAGCCGGCGCGCGGCTCTGCCCTGAGCCCCAGGGCCCAGCCAGGCTCCCTGCTCACACACAGGACCCTGGGTCGCTGGACACAGGCCTCCTCGCAAGGCAGATTCCCTTCCTGGCCTGGGAGCGGGCGCTCCGGCTCCTCTGCTTCCGTGTCTGGTGCCAGGACATGGCCCACGGGTTGGTGGGGACGCTGTGCACCCTCTGAGTTCCTTCATCCAGCAACGGGCAGGGTGGAGACCCTGGTCCCCGTGACCAAAATCAGTGCCTTCTCTGGGCCACCACACACGCGCAGCCATCTGTGACCTCCCTGCAGCAGCCCCCACCCCCCAAGGTCCCATACCCTGGCTCACACACACACACACACACACACACACTCTCTCACACACACTCACACACACACACACGGATTTGAACCTGAAGGGTGGCCGCCCAAGGGTGGGCTTCCGGACCCTGGCACACACACATACACACACTCACACATACACACTTACACACACACACACACACACACACACACACACACGGATTTGAACCTGAAGGGTGGCCGCCCAAGGGTGGGCTCCCAGCCACCCCAGCACGGAGTGGGTGCCCAGGACTGTTGAGTCTGTACTTGCAGACTATAGACCCCAGGCTGGGGGCGGCGGGTGAGTGTATGCCAGGCAGAGCCTGAGTCAGCCCTCCCTGGACTGAGGGGGTCAGAAGGCGGGGTCAAGGCTCCCCTTGCTGAAGGAAGGCCCAGGTGCCTCCCCCTCCCCCGCCCACCGCCTTGATGTGTGCAGTCCAAGCCCACCTGCCCCTTGGCATCTGGGACGAAGTCTCTGACCCAGGGCAGGGAGGGGCCTGGTAGAGAAGACCCGAGAGGGTGGGCAGGGGCAGCCTCCGAGCTGTGCTGTGCCCTAGGAGGGTCCCGGGGGAGCGTGCAGGGGGCCCAGATGCTCCGCCCCTGGGTCCCTCCTCCTGTGCCCGCTCCTGCCCTCACCTCCACCCCTGGCTTTACTGCCCACCCCCGGCCCTCCAGTCTTACAGGGTCAGCACTCATTTCTCTTCTTCCACACGCTGCTTTCAGCAGGGGCCAGCAGTGGGCACCTTGCTGCCAGCGAGCGGGGGCTTTGAGGGCAGGGTGTGCACCTGCACGCTCACACGCGTGCACACTCAGGCCCTGCAGCCCACCCACCCTCCACCCCGGGCCCTCACCCCTCCTCTGCCAGCCCTCGTGGAGAGCCCCGAGGTGCTGGGCCCGGCTGTGGAGAGACCCCCTGGCAGTGGGATCCCAGGCCTCTCCCGCCAGCCTCTCCCATGCCCTTCTCTTCCTCCGGCTCCCCTGCATCTGCCCAGGGGAGGGGGCCTGAGAACCCAGGGTTCCTGGCTAAGGTTCCTGGTTCTAGGTCTCCCCTGTGAGCTCACGGGGAGACCAAGGCTCCACGGAGAAGGCGCCCTTCCATCCATCACCACGCCCGTCCTCTGCTGGCCGGAATCTTGCTGTCGTTAAGGCCTTGTCTGATGATGGCTTCCCGGGGTCCTCCCACCTGTAAGGGCCTTAAGGGGCTCCCTCAGCTCTGTATGGGCCTCTGAGTGGCAGAGGGGCCATCTCAAGGTCAAGGGGATCCCGTGGCAAGCTGGGGTCCATGTGGGCTCCCACTCCAGGCCGTTTCTCTTATACCCGAAATACCCCTCACCTCGGGGGGATTGCCTGGAGTTCCCATGGCCTGATAATTTCCAAACCTTTTTGGAGATTTCCAGAAAAGACAAATGCCACGGACCCTTCTCCCAGAGCCAGACCCTGCCCAGATCTTCCTGGTAATTCCATTGCTTCCTTTATTGAGAGGACACTCCAGCCCTGGGGGCAAGTCCTATCTCTGGACTCGCATCTGGGGCGCCAAGGCCTCGCCTGTCTTGACACTGACGGTCTTAAAGATCCCAGGACAGTCATCTCGTCTGATACTCCTTCGTGATACGGCCCAGGTTACGCACTTGGGGCCAGAGCATCACAGAAGCCATGCCGTGTGCGTCTCAGAGCGTCATGTTAGGAAGCGTGCGGTGTTGGTTTGCCAACAACAGTGATGTTTTAACCTGTCTGATTAAGGTGGTGACTGCCATAAAGTTACGTAAAGTTATGGGTTTTCTTCCCTTTGTAATGAATAACTATTCGTGGGGAGACCCTTTGGGTAAGAATCCTGTTTCTCACCCTACTTTCCATCCACGAGTGTTTTTTTTTTTGGCTGTGCTGGAACTTCATTGCCGCGAGGACTTTTCCTCTAGCTGCGGGGAGCGGGGGCTGCTCCCCAGTTGCAGTGCTCAGGTTGCGGAGCACAGGCTCTGGGTGCTCAGACTTCAGTAGTTGCGGCTCGTGGACTCAGAGTTGCGGCTCCCCGGCTCTAGAGCCCAGGCTTAGCAGTTGTGGCTCACGGGCTCAGTTGCTCCGTGGCATATGGAGGCTTCCCAGACCAGGGATCGAACCCGTGTCTCCTGCATTGGCAGGAGGATTCTTTCCCACTGAGCCACCAAGGAAGCCCCCGTCCACTAGTTTTAATGTCTGTTGTTTCTCCTTGAGCTAACTGTTTCTGTAATGGCCACCAAGTAATTCCATCATTCATTCTTAACATTTGTGATTGATGCTCTATTGTACGGAAGAATGTTCTTTTCTCCCCACTTATTTATTTTCATCCGTGTGGACTCACGGATTCCTGTGTAACCCACTAGGTGATAATCTATAAGCATCGTAATTCATTTGAATGCTCAAGTGGTCACCAGTGTGGCCAGTAACAGCGTCTTCAAGCCGGTTCTGTGTCCTTTTGACCCCCGTCTTCCCGCCCTTTCTGGCAGAAAAACGGCTTCAGGGTCACTGTGTTCTGTCTCTGCCTCAGTGCCAGAGCCAGCTGTGTCTCCCGGGAGCCCCAGTGCCCTGGAGTGGAAAGTGACTCTTAGAAGCAAAGCCCAGGACACTGGATGTTCGGTTGCCTCTGAGCATCCCTTCTCTCAGGCCCTCTCCTTGGGCAGAGGTGGGAGACACGCATACGCGCGCGTGCGTAATTCACACGTCCAACCACGCGTGTCTCTGTTCCTGCCTGTGCCCATAGAAGACCACGGGTACACATCGACACCTCTGATCCCGCTCCAGCCCCACCGGGCCGTCCCAACCTGGTGCCTTTGCACATCTGTACCTTTGTCCCCGACAGGAAGAAGCCGGCATCTGTCATTCCTGTTTACTTGTCTGTCACCCTGTACCTGGCTGACCCCCGGCCCTGCTGGACTGTGTCCCTCTCACCGCCCCGCAGCGCTCTCCTTATGAGGGGCTCTGCCCCTCCCATGCCCCCTCCCACGCCAGGGCACCCAGCTGCCTTCCCACCAGAGAGGAAGACCCCAGACCTCCATCCATCTCCCTCCTCGTGCCCTTCTTGTTCCTTGAGCGATAGGACTGGGTTTTCGCCAATTTCATCATCCCCACGTGCCTCGCGCGCGGCAGACACCCTGGTCTGTGTAACTGGGCAACCAGGATCTTCCCCGTTGGACAGGCCTTTCAGCTTCCCAGACCATTTTTTTTTTTTTGTCATGGTTCTCACCCTAGCCCCGCGGGTGGGCAGGGGAAGTCGGGCGTTCTGGGGAAGATGCCGACCCGCCCAGGGTCGCCCGGCTGGAGAGAGGGCGTTCCAGGGCCGGTTGCCAGCCTGTCTGTCGAGGCTGTCCCCCTTGGCCCCCATGAAAGCCTAGTCACGCGGTGTTAGGGGTGTCACCTGGGCTGCTACTGCCGCCACTGTGGCAATCACGTGCTCTGAAGACGGAGAAGAATCCCAGGCTCAAATCCCGGCTCCGCCACCTCCCAGCTGAGCCTCAGTCTTCTCATCTTTAAAATGGAAGTTTGGGGGCAGTAGCGTCAGCGCCTTCAGCACAGGAGGAGCCGGCTGAGCCGACAAGCGCAGGGGGAAGTGGGTCTGTGATACACGGGTGCATGCAGCACAGAGCGCCCGAGGCTGCCGGCCTGACGCCCCACAGCCCGGGCGTTCCTGAGGGCGGGCTTGGCCAGACCCACGCCCCCGGGTAGAATCACAGGGGTCATCGACTGGGGTGTTCAGGTGCCACTTTGAAAATTCACCCCCGCATCCTCAGATTTCCAAGCGCTCTCCCACATCCTTAGATCCCCAAGCACTCTCCCAAATGGGCTCCCAGCCTCCCCTGCGTGTGGGGAACGGTCAACAGCTTGCACAAGTTTACGGACATGGACGGCAGAAGGGAAGAATACAACCATGTACCAGGTCTCTCGCCGTTTGTGACCTTGTGGCAGCCAGGCGGAGCAGGGCATACCACGGGGCCAGCCATCGTGAGCCGATAGATGCTTGATTAGGAAGCTTGACTTTTCTTTTAAA
Organism: Bos indicus x Bos taurus; assembly: GCF_003369695.1. Taxonomy (NCBI): domain Eukaryota; kingdom Metazoa; phylum Chordata; class Mammalia; order Artiodactyla; family Bovidae; genus Bos; species Bos indicus x Bos taurus. The sequence goes on along the minus strand of NC_040101.1, from coordinate 7,855,707 downwards.
CAGGGCGCAGGTGGCTATATCCAGGCTTACTACTCGGGGAGGAGGGGCAAGCTCCTACCCTACCCCACCCCATACCCAGATGCAGGGAGACACACCCCATCCTTGCCAGGCCATCTCCTACCACCCAGAGGGCACCCAGAGGGCAGCTCCGCTTTGTAGGCACCTTCACGCGCTCAGCACTGTGTGGGGAGACCAAGTGGCCTGGAGGGTCCCCAGCCCAGTGATGGGCATGGAGTGTGTGTCCTGGGGGCTTGGGGGCACCTGAGGAGGACTCCGTGAGATGCAGAGTGCCGGGGGAGGGGGCTGTGAGGGTGGTGCTCAGGATGTGGGCTCAGCAGGGACAGCATCCGCCCTACTGTGTCCTGTCTTGGGTCTCCCCAGACTGCCAACTCTGAGTGAGGGATGTGGGCATGGGGCTGAGGACATAGAGGCCTGGGCGGGGGGCCCGGAGGTGCTGGGCTTCTGGAGTCCCCTCAAGGCCCCAGAACGTGACCGAGTGGTGGGTGGTCCGCAGGAGGGAGCCTTGTAGTGTGGCTGCAGTATTTCGGGAGCAGATGCCCCTTGGGAGACTGGTAGTGCCCCTTTGCCCTGGTGCTGGGCGCTCGGGTGCTGGGCACGCAGGGGCTGGGTGCTCAGGGGCTAGATACTCAGGGGCTGGGTGCTCAGGTGCTGGGCATTCAGGGGCTGGATTTCTTCCTCCACCACAGCACCCGTGGGTTTTCTTTCATTTTTTAGAGTCTCCCAAATGTGAGGTTGTAGAGGCAACGAGCGGCAAGAGGGAGCAATGGTGGCTTGTCAGAAACCACAGCTGTGTGGGGAGGAAGCCAGAGCACAGCTCCCGGCCTGACCAGGTCTGGCCCGGGGCTCAGACAGGGACAGGCTGGCGGAAGGGTGTGAGTTTGGGGGCTTATGGCAGGGAATGACATCTCTGAGCCACCACCTGGCCCGCATGTGACCCTGCACAGGCTACTTTGCATCTCTGTGCTTCATTCCCGTCTGTGAAGACAGATACTGCTGCTGCTCTTGTAGGATGCCGTGAGGTCCAGGTGAGCCGGGCAGGTCCAGGTGAGGCCGTGATGAGCTTGTCCCCTCCCTCTCGGGCTCCTGACAGATCTCTCGTGGTTTCTGGCCTCGTCAGTAGCTTGGCTCTGGCTTACGCAGGGCCAGGAAGAGCTCAGTGATGCAACTGTGGAAAGTAGCCATCAGGACATGCACATACTTACACATAAATATTCATCGGAAGGACTGATGCTGAAGCTGAAACTCCAATCCTTTGACCAGCTGGTGCGAAGAACTGACTCATTTGAAAAGACCCTGATGCTGGGAAAAATTGAAGGTGGGAGGAGAAGGAGATGACAGAGGATGAGATGGTTGGATGGCATCACTGACTTGACGGACATGAATTTTAATAAACTCTGGAAGTTGGTGATGGACAGGGAGGCCTGGCGTGCTGCAGGCCATTGGGTCACAAAGAGTTGGACATGACTGAGTGATTGAACTGAACTGAACTGAACGACTTTCATGGGGTCTGGGTATTTTCTCAAGTGCCTTGCTCCCTGGAGCCCAGTGGTTAAGCACACAGGCCCTGGGACCTGATGCCCTCCGTGTGCTCAGCTGTGTGGCTGTGGGCTGGTTACCTAACCTCTCTGTGCCTCAGCTTCCTCACTGTGGATGTGTCTCCTTCTTACCGTTGTTGGGAAAATCCTAATTGTAACAGGGATAGACACGGGACCTTCACCTAAGGTCACAGAGCGGATGAGAGCCCCTCTTTGAACCCTGGAGTCGACTCCATAGCCAGTGCTCTGAATCGTCCCCCATGTGCCATGTTACCTTGTGAGTACGGTCCATTTCTTTCTGGACCATTCTAGACTAGTCCAGTGGAGTTTGTTGCCCTCCAGGGGTGCATGCTGTGAAGTCCGGCTGGGCAGGGGTGCCAGCACTTTGAGGAGCTGCTCCCAGCTGCCAAGGGAGCTGAGCCCAGGGGCTCAGGGTCTGTCCTCAGGCCAGGGCCCAAGCCCCAGTTCTGCTGTGGTCCTTCAGGGGACCAACTGGGGGGGGCTTCCAGACCCTGCTGTAATTCAGCCTGCGCATCTGTCTTGTCTGTGTTGGGGCTGCCTCAGATTCTGCTGGGCTGGGGTGGAAGTTCTGCTTTGAAAGCATTTAGGAGCTTGAGAGAAGGAAATGGCAACCCTCCAGTGTTCTTGCCTGGAGAATCCCAGGGACGGGGGAGCCTGGTGGGCTGCCGTCTGTGGGGTCACACAGAGTCGGACACAACTGAATAACTGAGCAGCAGCAGCAGCAGGAGCTGGAGAAGCAGATGAATGAGCTCAGACCTGTCCCTCACTCGTTGCTGACCATTCTGCTCCCCCAGGCCTCATGGATCTCACGGATGCTGCGGCTGGAGCCCGGCAGGCTCCTGGCAGTGTGTCTGTGTCATTCCTTGTCTCGTTCTGGCCAGCATCAGCCAGGACGGGGAAGATGGGGTTAGCCTTCTTTGGAACCCCCCAGTAAAGAGGAAACCTCAGTGTTTCCACGTGAAATGGTTTAACATAAACTCCAGTCCAGCCCCGCTGAGGCCGCCCCAGACGGATCTTGCCAGGGCAGGGTGGCAGCTCATGAGCACCTCCTAGCGTCCGAGCTCCTCTCTGCAGGCCTGAGTAGGTGGGCAGCACTCGGGCCGCTGGCCAATGGACCCGGCCTCCAGGTGACCAGCTGGTGCATCCCTGAGCCCGCATGGATGTCTGCCTGAGGTCCCGTGAGCCCACGGGGGAGGCTGAAGGAGGGGAGGGGAGAAGGGCAGGGAAACTTCTGGGTCACTTTGTTAGTGACCTTCAGAAAGCAGGAAGCAGGCCAGGGTCCCACTTGACTGGAGACCGTTGGGAACCTGAGTTATTTAAGAGCCAATCTGTGCGGCAGCTCTGAGCCCAGGAGAATCAGACCGGTCCGGCAAGGACTGGTTTAGGACAGTGGGCCTTGATGGGTCCTATTGGAAGCTGCTCCACCCTCCTCCACTGCCGGGAGCTGGATGGACTGAGCTGTGAGGGTCTGGGTGTGGACTGTGGCCCGGGCCCTCGCACAGCAAGCCTGTAAGGTAAATACAGCGTCTCCGGGTTCTGAGCAACAGAAACATTTAGTAACCTGGTGGGACCCAGGAGTCAAACCAAGTATGTCTGACTGCAGAGCCCTGACCACAGCCCCCACCCCGCTCACCTGGACTCAGCTTCCCCACCTGCTTTCTCCATCTCTGTGCTGCCAGGAGACGGGAACACAGTGCCCGGGGTGTCAAGGGCCCCCGGGAGATGTCAGGGTTTCAGGTGTCTGCCCGTGTGGCGGGGGTTTCTCATTGTTGTTCAGAAGTGGGGACGCAGGTGGGAGGCTCCGGGCGGCGTGAATCAGGCTGCCGGGAGTGGGTGGCAGGCGTGCCCAGCCTGCCGGAGCCCGTCAGGCAGTCGGGTGAGGTGGGGAGGCCAGGACCTGTTGACGACTGTTGGCACCGGTGTTTGGAGCCTGTTCTGCACCCCCCAACCCCGGCCCAGCCCCAGGCCTGAATCAGATGCCAGGAGCCCAGAGCTCCCTGAGCCCTTTCACTGGTCCATCCAAAGACGTACCTGAAGGCCGTTCCCATCAGAGATAACAGCTCACTTGCCACCCTGCCCCCATTTCAAAGATGAGGAAACTGAGGCCACAGAGCCAGGTGGCTGGCATGAGGGCCTGCCCCAAGGGCCAGGCTCCCCATCTCCTGCTCCCTTGGGCCCCCCATCTCTGTGCCCAGTGCTCTGGGCAGAGTGGAGGCCAAGGTGACCCAAGATGTTGGAGGTCTCAGCCAGGTGTGAGTAATGCAGGCTGCCTCGTAAGCAGGAGCTGCCGAGTTGCCTGGATAAGCGTGTGGGTTTGTCCCGCCACCAAGCAGTGATTCGGTGCGGACAGGTGTGGCCCAGGGGCCACGGTGGGAAAAGACCCTCCTAGGACTCGGGGTTCTGACTCTCCGGTCCTGACTGGACTCTCTTCCTGGCGCCCCTGTTCCGGTTGCTCCTTGCCCGGGTGACCCACCAGAACCTCCCACCCTGGTGCCCAGGGCGGGGCCCACCGCACCCACCGGGTGTGGCTCTTTGCAGGGGCTCCCCACCAGCTGCATGGACCCCCGCCTGCCGTCTCTGCCCACCCTTAGTGTTCTCGGTGAGGAAGGGAGAGGCCCGCCGCCCCGAGGCTCTGGTCCGCGCGCACCCAGCCCCTTCGGGAGAGCGGGCCGCTGCTCCGGCCGAAGGGAAGGTGTGGACAGGCCTCCTTCCCCCGAGATGGAGGCCGCCCACGTTCGCTCTGGACCGGGCAGGTGACTGCTGGGGATTTGCCGATTGGCTCCTGAGGAGACCGGCGGTGATGAGGTTACAGGCAGACCTTCCATTTCTTGAGAGGCGCGCACATCTAGGAACCCTCGGGGATTGACTGTCCACTCCTTCCTGCACGTCCCTCCCACCCCGTCCTGCACGAAAGTAAGCCCAGCGTGGCTGCTGACTTGCGCGGGTCACCCGGGTATCTGGGAGCTGACTCAAGTTCTGCTCGCAGCGCAGGCTCTCACCACCTCTTAAACCCTGCATGGCGAAGGAGGGAGGCGCTTTCTGAGAAGTTGTGCTCCCTCCCGAGATAGTTTAAGGCGCTTTGCTTCTCAAAATACTACAGGGATTGGATTATTTTTAGCCCGTCCTCGTGCAGTCTGGGGGGTACTCTTGCTGTCACTTGGGCAGATGGACTTCAAGTGTAGGATGGTTGTTCAGGGCTTCTTTCTGGGGGGACTTGGATCTTGGATGGTTGGAGGAAATGTGGGGTGCCCCTGAGGTGTACTGGGAGCCCCCCAAGTGTCCCCTCTGGCTCTTCAGCTCTTAAAACTAAAATGCCCCCTTCATTTCCTGAGTCCCCCAAGGAGAGGCCGCGAAGCCTCTGCAGTCAGAGCCACCTGCCTGAGTTCAGTCACTTGAGGCCTCAGTTTCCGTATCTTTAAAATGGGTCTCTGAGGGAGACCAGAACGGCGTGTTGTGCAGAAAGCGTTAAGCACATTTCCCGCACGTGCTGAGCGGGTGGCAAGCTCTGGCTGTTGTCATTTTTGTTGGTGTCCCCATCAGAGTGATGATGGGGGCACAGGCTTGGGTGAACCCTGGCGGGGAAGGCTAGCATCCCTGCGGCACCGCTGTCCACGGAGTCCGCAGAGGTGCTCTGGGTGGGTGGGCAGGCGTGCCTGGGCCCTTGGGCCTCCAGAGACAGGGGTCCCCACCTGAGCCGGGAGTGCAGCTCAGGCCGTGGCTGCCCCCTGTTCCCCCAGGTCGCCCTGCAGGAGGGGCCTTTCACCAGAATCCAGAGCCTGTGGGCATCTGGAGTGGCTCACAGCATCCTGAGGGAAGCTGCCCACACAGGCTCAGAGCCTGAGACGCTGGTTCCTTCCACCAGGGTCCCCAGACCCCATCGGCCTGGGCCCCCACCTGCAGCCTGCTCCGTGTACTCCACTCACCGTCAGCAGTTGGAACGGCATTTTCTCTCAGGGCCTGAGGGCTGCAGGAACGTGAACATCTTCTGCAACAGCCCCGAGGGTCTGCACAGGTGGGGTGCTGAGACCAGTGGGCCAGAGTGCCTGGTGGCTTACGTGGACACTCATCCCCTCTCCTGACCATTGAGCCCACTCCTGGGTTCTGGCTCAGGCAGGGCTCCAGAGCCCCCAGGAACTGGAGCCAGGAGTTGCAGCTAATGGGGCCCCCAAATACCTTAAGGGGTTCATGAAGGTGTTTTAATTTCTTTCAAAATTAAAAGGGAAAAAACCCCTCAAACTTTTAAGGTCAAAGAAAATGTTTAAAAAAATCTTTTTTCTCATGTCAGAAATACATGATACTTTTGAGGCTCACAGAAATCTGTTAAATTACTTACATTCTTCTTCTGGAAAAGGAGGCCCCTAAAGTCATTGAGCAGCAGGCGCACCCTTGCCGTGTGAGAGCCTCCACGCCCCCTCAGCAGGCCCGGGGTCCCGAGTGCCGTGGACCAGGAGGCGTCTGTGGCAAGATGAGCGCTCATGGCCCCCTGGGCCCAGATGGTGGATGAGGTCTGAGCCTGACTCATCAGGTGGACTTTTATCCTGAGCTGCTTTGTGGGGAGAGTGGGGCAGGGCTCTCTGGTCGGCAGGAATGTGGCCTTTGGCTCCAAGTGGGATGAACTTCTGAACCCCGGGGCTCAGCCCCTGAGCTGTTAGGGGGGACCACGACCACCCCAGTGGACTCCACGCAGCAGCTCCAGTGGTAGACAGCTTCACATCTTGCGAGACAGCAGTGTGGACCTGGGACAGGGCCTCCTGTGGGGTCAAGGGCATCGTGGTCCCATCAGCCAGAGCCCCTGTGAACGTATCCCTCAGTACACGCGGCACGGGCTTCCTAGAACACACTGGGGGCCAGGGGCTTCTGATGTTATCTGCAGACTCTGTGATGCTGGAGGGCAGAGAGGATGGTCCCCTCCTGCTTGGATTCCCACCTGGAAGGGGTGCCACCTCCCCGAGGAGTGGGCAAGATGCTGCCATCTGCACAGGGGCGGCCCGTGCCCACACTTGGCCTCTGCCTCCGGGGAACAGGAGCATCACAGCGGGGGCCTCTGAGAGGCTCTGCTGAGACACCCCTCCTGAACCGGAAGCAGAAGGCCCTGCAGGCCTGGAGCCTGAGTCACGGAAGACCTTTGTCGCGTATCTGCCCTCCTGACCTTCTCGTGGCGCCTGTGCCCACAGCTAGGGTGCTCTGCCAGCAGCTCCCCTCAGCGACCCGCCCGGCTCCGTTTGGTACCTGCAGGGCGCCCTCAGGCGGGCGATAGTCCAGGTGTGAACCTGGCCCTTCTCCGAAGCACCTGTGTCCTCACCTGGAAACAGGGGTGGAGCGCTGTCTGGACTTCACGGGCATGGCAGGATTGAATGAGAGCATGCTTCTCCCACGGCCGAGTCACACCTGGCCCGAGTTGGAAGCTCCACAGGCGGCCCCGCTTCCTCCACAATCGTTATTACAACTCACCGCTTGGGGCGGCTCACAGTCTGGTGTCAGCCTCCAGCTCTTCTCCTGGGGATTTGAGGGGCCTTCTCAGCCTCCGGGGGGTGAGCCCTGCCTCTCCCCTCTGTCGCTCACCCCAGGTGACCCTGGCAGTGCACCCACCGCCCACTCTGAGGCCCTTAGTGGCCAGGCCACTCATCTGGTCCTGACGCTCTGGTCCTTAGTTCACGGGCAGGGGGTCTCTGGGTCTTTGTGGAGCCTGGAAATGTAAGCAGCTCACGGCTGCTCCCAGGGAGCCAAGAGGAGGGCCCCAAATCCACAGGCAGCATGCAAGACTCAACAGGGTGTGTGTGCACACGTGTCTGTGTGTGAAAGAGGATGTGTGCGCACATGTATGTGAGAGGGTGTGTGTGCATGTGTGTGTGTGAGGGCCTGTGCACACATGTGTATGTGTGAGAGGGTGTGTGTGTGAGAGGGTGTGTGTTCATGCATGTGTATGTGTGTGAGAGGGTGTGTGTGTGTGTGTATGCAGGGCATATGTGAGTGTGTCTCCAAGAATGCACGAGTATGTGTGTAAGCGTGCACTTGGAGGATAACTGTGGTTTTCGATTTTCCTATGTTTCTGAAAATCCGTGCAGAATCTTCTGGTGCAGTTTGGGTCTGTAAGGCGGACACCGTCGTTCTGCTCCAAGTGAGGTAAGAAGTTCAGTCGCGGAGAAAACGCAGCTGCCTGCTGCCATTAGATGCTCATTGGTCCAGCTCTGGACCCTGATTGTCACAGCTCAGAATGAGCTTCAGAAAGAGGCAGGAAGAGGGGGAGGGGCTGTGTTCCATTTCAGCCGGTGCTGCTGGAATCGGGGTCACCAGGCTGTCCTCCCAGCCAAGCCATCAGGAAGGTCCAGGGTGTGCCTGACGCTGTGAGGGGCTCAGGGTCCATAGGAGCACGGTGGAGGGGGGGGTACTGCTACACCACCATCGTATCCTGACCTTGGACAACGGACGGGGAGGGGAGGGTCACCTTGTGCCAGCTGTGCCCGGAGCCATGTCGGGTGCTGTACATGGCAGGGCGGTGGTCAGCCGCTCACACGTTACGTATCAAAGGCCCCTGCCAGCTGCTGGGATGTGCTTGGTAAGTATTCACTCACATTCTTAGCTAAATAATAAGACAGTGAAAGACTTCATCAAGTCACTGAGAGAAGTCCAGGGTCATCCCGAAGGCTTCGTCTCTCGTGTCCCACGCTGACCCCTGCAGTCACCTCCTATCCCCGTCAGGATCACCGTGGCTGCAGCTGCTGGACACCAGCTGGCCATGGCTTCAGCCATCGGGATGGTTATTTTCTGAAGAAAGCAGTTGGAGATCCTCAGAGCCAGGGCTGGCGCTGCCCTTCAACACGGGCTGTATCATCCGTCTTTTTTGATCCACCAGACTTACTATCAGGGTAAATCCAGACTGAGGCCTGAAGTTTAGGCAACTTGGAGGAGAGGGGCATTTTAAGAAAAAGAATACTGTAGATTAATGAATGTAATGTAGGTTGGAAAGAATTGAAAACATATGTCCTCACATACGTACATGAGTGTACACAAATGTGTAGACGAGGGTTCAGAGCAGCATCATTCATAACATCCCCAAAGTGGAAATACCCCAGGTGTCCATCCACTGATGAATGGACAGGCAGAGTGCGGCCTCTCTCCAGGCAGTGGGGTGCTATTCACACGTGGAGAAGAATGAGGTACTGATTCACGCTTTGACGAGGATGAGCCTTGGAAGCGTTATGCTGAATGGAAGAAGCCGCACACACGAAAGCCACATGCTGCGTGGTTCCATTTGTAGGAAATGTCCAGGACAGGCAAGTCTGTAGAGATAGAGGTACATTAGTGGTCGCCAGGGGGCTGCAGGGGAGCCAGGGATGGTGACGGGTAATTGACATGTTTAGGGTTTTTCAGGTTAAACTACTTGACACGTTTAACATTTTTTTCAGAAATGTTCTGAAGTTAGATAGTGGTGAAGGTTGTATAATATTGGGAATGCAGTAAAAGCTATTGAAGTACACTTTAAAATGGTAAATTTTATGTTACGTAAGGGCTTCCCCTGTGGCTCAGCTGGTAAGGGATCTGCCTGCAGTGCAGGAGACCTGGGTTTGATCCCTGGGTTAGGAAGATCCCCCAGAGAAGGGGAAGGCTACCCACTCCAGTATTCTGGCCTGGAAAATTCCATGGATTGCAGTCCGTGGGGTCGCAGAGTCAGGCACGACTGAGGACCGTTCACACGTTACGTCAGTTTGACTTCAATTAGAAAAACAACCGTGTGAACATATTTCTAGGGCCCTGGAAGGCGCCTGTGCTGTTGAGGGGCATGAAACCAAAGGCTCATTAGCTTTATGGTAAACTCACCCCTGCTTAATGAGTTGGCTTTTCCTTCTGTCTGTCGCCTAATGGGCAAAAGATGGCTGCTGTGGCACCGGGTGTCGTGGCCACCTTCAAGGCGGTGCCAGTGAGCTTTCCTCCTATGAGTGGCCCTTTTAAATGGCTCTCCCAGTGGTGCCCACCTTCCCTGACTTCCGGACTTCCAGTTGTATCTTTGAAACTGGGTCACATGAACATGCCTGATGAGGGCTTCTCAAGGAGGAAGTACCTGGCAAAAGGCAGTGAAATCATCACAGCCGACTTAGCCAACCATGATTCTCTGCCTAAGAATGGGCGTCCATGACTGCCTCAGACAAAATTGGGGTTAGGGTGGCCAGAAAACCAGCCTTTCTGCCTCTATGACACCCCGACTCTGTTCTTCAAATAGCCGCTGGGGTTGTCTTCTGGATGTTCAAATCTGTCTTCACTCCCCCACCCGGAACTATTCCACAGCCCCTTCTGCCTCCCATACAGACAGCTGACCTCAGTCCAGGGCTTTCTCCTGTGGGCTTCTCACCGGTCAAGGTCATGGTCTCGAAGCCTCCTTGACCTGAAAAGAACAGAGAAGGGGGACATTTTAGAATAAAATGTGCATTTTTAACACATATGGCTTCTCTTGACTCTTAAGCGATGGTGATTATTGTATTTAGGCCTGAATGGGAGCTAGTGTTTCCAATATGAAAATCTAGTCTAATTAGATTTTGCCTCAAAACAATTTCTCAGCATCATGGACATGAAAGCCCCTTGATGAATGAATCTTATCTGCTAAATTCAGAAGTTTAAGGGAAAGGAAGGAACTCAGTTTCTAATCCCTAGTTCTGGGAAGAAAAAAAAAAAGACTTTTTTGAGCACCAGTCATATCTGTAAAGCCTTAAGAGTTCACAGAAGAAGCCATGTGGTACTCTGTCCCCTTACCTGGGGCAGAGGACATGGACGTGTATGGTGGCCAGCGGGGTGATTTGCAGAAGTGGGCACTTCTGTGCCTGGAACAGTCTGCCAGGCAGGCCGGCCTCTGGGTGCCTCGAGGGGTGGGGTCTCTGGAATCAAAAGGCCCAGATTGGAATCCTGACTTGGTCAGTGGACTGACCAGCCACTCTGGGGCAAGTAACCAGCGCTCTGAGCCTCGCTTTTTCTGACTGTAAGTGCGGATGGTAACGCCTACCTTGTCAGGTGTTATGAGGATGAAACGAATCCCGCTGTGTTTGTAAAGCGTCCATAGGGTAACTGCAAGCCAGGAGGACAGTGCTGGCCATGCAGGGTGGCCCAGACATCCGCACCCTGGTGTGCGAGGCTGATGGCCCTGCCCCCGGCCCCTCAGAGACCTGGGGGTTGGCCGAGCTCCTCTCCTTCTTCGTGCTTGCCCCCTGGGCTTGAACACCCCCTGCGCCGGGGGGCTCATTCCTGACCATGGGGAGTCTGGTCTCCTGCTAACACCTTCCTGTGCCCTCTCCCCACCTGTGCCTTGTGGCCTCTGCCCTCAGGCAGCTCGGGGAGCAGCGGGCTGGTGGTGACCCCGGTCTTGGTGGTTGAGCCCTTGCTTGAGGATGATTGCCCCCCATGACACACCCCTTCTTGTGCTGTCAGGAGAGAGGCCTTGTCTCCAGTCTGTGTAGCATTCGTGCTCAGATAGCGCAGCTGCTCATGTCTGTAAGATTTCTAGCCACGTGTGCAGGTGGGAGGACAGGCGTGTGTTGCACATGCAGGAGGTGGCCCCGCTCAGCCACACTGCGTCTGTGCACAGGGCCCTTCTGTGCTGGTGTGAACGCGTGTGCACAGGTGCGTGCGCCTGGCTTCTCCCCACATCGACTGATTGTGGCGAATATGTGCTTCTGCTCTCTAGGCCCTGGTTCTGGGAAAGGGTTCTGGAATGCCAGCTGCGGGTGAGGAACCCATGGCCAAGGGGAGGGCCCCATCGGCCACAGAGGCCTGAGACAGCCCCTGCCTGCGGCCCTGCCGTCTGCTCTGTGCCCTGAGGGTGACCTCCGTGCTCGGAGCCAGCTGGGGAGGCTCTGCTCCCCACAGAGGGCTGGACGGGGTGAGCTCTGGAACCTTTCTGGAGCCCGACAGCCTGGCACACACGCCTGGTTCACCACTGAGGAGCCGTGCCGTCCCGGGTTCCCAGTGTGAGCCTTGCTGTGCCTCCGTGTCTCATAACCCAGCTCTACGATGGGGCCACAGGAGCCGCCACCTCCCGCAACGTCCAGTCTCCCCCGGAGATGGTGTCTGCTGTCATCATTGTCATGCCTGCCTGTGCCACCACCTGCCTGTCCTCCAGGGTGCCTGAGGAGGCAGCCCGACCTCCCCTGCACCTCCCCAGCCTCAACACCCCGCTGCCTCCGAGACCAAGCAGAGGGGAGGGCGGGTTCTGCAGCTGCCCAGCTGGCCCTGCCGTAGATGTGCGGAGCCTCGTCCTGACCACAGCGAGGTGAGGGCCAGGGGGAAGGGGAGCATCCTGATGGGGAGGGGGCTCAGAATGGCAGGAACCAAAGCGTGATGGGGGCCCTGGAGACAGGAGGGCCACAGCCTCTGGGATTCTAATGCCCCTGGTCCCCTGTGCTGGGCTGGGCTCCATGGGAGAAAGTCTGCTGCTGTGAGGGGCCCGTAGCCCTCCACTCCCGTGTGGGGGCCCCTGGAGGCCTCCTCAGGGGCAGGGCAGCTCGGCCCAGGGCGGTTGCCACCTCTGGCCCCCCAGAGCCTGGGCCACTGGTGAGACACAAAGGACATCCAAGGAGCTTGCCGGGCGGTGGGCGCTGCGGTCTTGGGGCCAGCGTCCTGAGAGCGGGTTTTCTAAGGGACCCTGAGCAGCTCGTTAGAAAAGGCCCCGATGCTGGGGAAGATTGAGGGCAGGAGGAGAAGGGGATGACAGAGGATGAGATGGTTGGATGGCATCACCGACTCGATGGACATGGGTTTGGGTGGACTCCGGGAGTTGGTGATGGACAGGGAGGCCTGGCGTGCTGCAGTTCATGGGGTCGCAAAGAGTCAGACACGACTTAGCGCCTGAACTGAGCAATTCTGTCATCCCAAGGCCCCACTGCCCTCCTCTGCCCACCGCAGGCACTTCCTGTCCTTGCCCCCCGCACTGCCCTGCTCCCCTAGGCTGAGTGTGAGAACCTCCCCTTGCTGGCCCCCTGCTCACCCCCTCCATCCTCTAGGCTGTCAGTGGGGTTCAGAAGAGGGGGCCCTCCCTCCCTACCCCACCCCAGGCGCAGCAGCCTCTGCAGTCACCCCACCCTGCACCCTGAAAGTGGGTTAATACTACTCACCCCGCTCACCCTAGAGATAAGGATTTAACACCTCTCTGGCCGAGGGGCTGAGTCATAATTAACGAGCTGACGAGTGTCCTGATCCCCTTGGGGGAGGAGAAGGGGGTCCCCAGCGGTGCCCACAGAGAAGTGGCCCAGCTGGGCACAGCTCGCAGCCCTGCAGGCCAGGCCCCACCATCCCGCTGCCCCCACCCCGCTGCACTTAGACGTGTGGCCCCGTCCATGCGGGCAGCACCAGAGACTGTGTGGACGGCCCCACCCCGCCCCCTACCATCTCCCCGTGCCCCTGAGCCTGTGAAGGGCCGGCCCCGTGTAAGGGCCTTGACGCTCCGGCCTTTTAATAGGCTGACCCCGGGAATGAGGAGGACCCCGCTGCTGATTTATATGCCATACGCTTGGGGTTTAGTTGGAGCATCGTTGTAATCCGTATGCCTGTCAAGGTAATTATAAACCTAATATAATCCATAGATCAGTGGGTTCAGAGCTAATTAAGGCAACTGTAATTAACATTTATGAAAAACCTTGCCATTACGGGAATATCCTTTAAGCTGGCCTTCCAAGCTGATCACAAGGCCGGCCCCGCACTCCGGTGCGGCCTCCTAGGGCTCTTCGACGTCGCACTCGGGCGGGGGAGTGGGACTCAGGTACCAAGTGCCTGCGCCTCACCTCACGGGGCAGGGTCAGCCCTGCCGTCGCCGTTAGCACCCCAGGCCCTGGAACAGGCACCCGGCTGAGGACCGCGGCTCCAGGGCAGCCGGGTCTGTAGGACTGAGCTGTCCCCAGTGCTCAGTTTGTGTTCTGGCTCAATAAGACGCAGCCTGATGACACAGGTCGTGCAGAAAGAGAGGGAGAGATCCACGTGTTGAACTCGAGGCGAGCCCCCAGACTCCCGGGAATGGGAACTTCCTCACCAGCTCTTCCCGCGGTGGAGCTGAGCCCCCTGCACGGTTGGGAGGGTCTCCCTGCGGGCTTTCCTCCTGCCACACCCCCTGCAGCCGGGCTGCACCTGTGCTCCCTGGGGAGCACTGCCCTGGTGGGGTGGGGTCAAGACTGCCCTGAGCGCTGGCCTGGCTGTGCCTGCATTCTGCCTCCGTGGGCCCTCCCTGGGGTCCAGTGCAGCCAGGAAGGAGGATTTGGGGCTGGCGGGCAGGTGTGGGGCTGCAGGTGGTGTTGGGGGGTAAGCCGTGCAAAGGTCGGGGGGCACAGACAGAGCCCAGGGCTGCGTCCCGGGCCTGTGCCCTGGGGAACCAGCCAAGAAATCCAGATGCCCTTGATCATCTGTGGCTTGTGCGTGGCCTCCAAATGTGTGTGTCCAGGAAGACGGAACCCCCCTCTAATACAGCGTGTTCCAGACCGCACCCCTCTCCCCACCACCACCCCCTACCCTGGCCCAACCCCAGGAAAAGTCCAACAGCTGCACACTAGAGCCAGAACCGCGCCTGTTCCTGTGTGTTGCCTGGTTCCTCGTCGTGCTGTCAGCTTGGCGAACCCCACAGAGGCCCACCCGCCAGCCCCCACCCCGTCCGGAGCAGGAGATAAGAGGCAGCCTCCAGCAGGCCGCGTCCACGCCGGGATTGCTGCAGGCTCATCTGTTTGGAATCTGTTCTCTTCCTGCTCAGGAAAGCGGCGGTGCTCTGGGAGGCACGGGGATGTCCTGTGGCCCTCGCTGGCCCGTCCTCCAGGAACCAGGTGCTTCTTTAGACAGAGCCACGTGCATCCTTTGGGAGGGACGCTGGCGTAGATAGAAGGGAGTGTGGCGGGGCCCTGATTAGACCCGGCAGCCTCTGCCACTTGGAGCTGGTATGACCTTGGCCGGGTAGAAGTTATTTAACCACTTTGACTCAGTTTGTATAATTGGGATATGATGACTGCATTAAATTATTTAGTCACTAAGGAGTGTCCGATTTTTTGGGACCCCAGGGGCTACACTACGCCAGGCGTCCCTGTCCATCAACAACTCCTGGAGTTTACTTGAACTCATGTCCATCAAATTGGTATGCCATCCAAACATCTCATCCTCTGTTGTCCCCTTCTCCTCCTGCCCCCAATCCCTCCCAGCATCAGAGTCTTTTCCAGTGAGTCAACTCTTCGCATGAGGTGGCCAAAGTACTGGAGTTTCAGCTTTAGCATCATTCCTTCCAAAGAAATCCCAGGGCTGATCTTCAGAATGGACTGGTTGGATCTCCTCACAGTCCAAGGGACTCTCAAGAGTCTTCTCCAACACCACAGTTCAAAAGCATCAATTCTTCCATGCTTGGCCTTAGCATAGTACGTGGTATACAGTAAGTGCTCAGTGAATGCTGCTGCGACTGTTGTAGTCATTGTGGTTGACAGCAGTGGTCAGAGCAGGACACAGAGCAAGTAGGGTGAGCCAGGTGGGCTCTGAGTAGGGCCCGTGTCTCTGCTTTCCGCGCCATGTGTGTCTGGGTCTGGGGTACCTGGTGGCCCCAGCGCTGGCTCTTCTCCCTTCCTTTCTGCACACTGTCCTGTCTCTTCCCAGAGACTGCGAATCTGGCAGAAATGTCTGGATAGGAGTGAGACAGACAGGTGCCGGGGATGTCTCCACCAGGGCTAGGTGATGGTTCAGGGGTGGCACACCCATATCAAGGGACGAAATGAAAATCCCGGTGACGGTCGTCATTTCTTAAGCACCTCCTGTGTGCCAGACTCTGGGCTAAGCGCTGCACAGAGCCATTCACTGACCGTGACCACAGCTGGATGCAGTTGGCATTTTAGGCCCTTTCATGGGTGAGGCAATTGAGGCTCAGAAAGGTTGAGTGACTGACCTGACTTCATCCAGTAAGGAGGTGGCTTTGGACCAGGGTTTGAGCAGAGCCATTCTCATATTCACCCTCTTCTTTCCCTCTCAAAGGGAGCCCCAGACCCTCACGCTCTCCTGGGTGGGCTAGTGGGGCAGGGGGAGGGGTGGGCACATGTGCAGGGTAGAAAGGAGCAGGCAGGACTGGGCTGTGCTGCAGGGGGCCTGGAGCTGTGTGGGTGGTCTTTGGCTGGGCCAGAGGGAGAAGGGAGCCACCCTCTCCAGGAGGATGTGAAACTGGAGATCCAGCCTGGGGTCTCTCTCATGATCACTTTTTCCCCTCCAAAATTCAGTATAATAATTTGTATTTTTTCTTGTTGATTGATGACATTAGGGGCCTTCGTGAGCTCCTGTTCTGGGCCCAGCTCTGCTTTGAGCTGTTCAGGGTGTTGCCTCGCTGAGCCTAGTGCCGAGTCCACGATGTGGGTGCTATTTTATCCCACTTATAGATGAGTTAAGCCCAAGGTCACACAGCAGGTCACCCACTGCTCACATGCACTGGCTCCTTCGGTCCCCGCCACCTCCAAAGGCCACCGCTGTGAGGCGGCAGCAGCAGGATTCAAACTCAGGCCACCCAGCTCCCTCACCTGTGCTCACGTTCGATGCTGAAAGTTTAGGAGAACCTGAGGAGTGAAACAGAGAAGGCAATGGCACCCCAGTCCAGTACTCTTACCTGGAAAATCCCATGGATGGAGGAGCCTGGTGGGCTGCAGTCCATGGGGTTGCTAAGAGTTGGACACGACTGAGCGACTTCACTTTCACTTTTCACTTTCATGCATCGGAGAAGGAAATGGCAACCCGCTCCAGTGTTCTTGCCTGGAGAATCCCAGGGACGGGGGAGCCTGGTGGGCTTCTGTCTATGGGGTCGCACAGAGTCGGACATGACTGAAGTGACTTAGCAGCAGCAGAGGAGTGAAAAAAGAAAGTAAACCTTGAGTCAGCCCCCCACCCAGGGGTGACTTATGATAACACACGGTGGTCCCCCTTCCAGCCCTGCTGTGTAGAGGATGTGGGTTACGTATTCCACCCAAAAGGGAGATTAGGAGCGTGTGCTGTTTTTGAAACTCCTCTCTTCAGCGACCAGTTCGATAACACCGTGCTGTGTCATAACACCCTCCTGTGTCACCGTTTCAATGGCTGCATCCTACTCCTTGGGGACTCGCCGTGTTGCTAGACAGTCCCTTGTCTCCAGCTCTACCTTAGTGTAACCAGGACTGCACGGAACATTCTTGGAGCAGGGCCTTGCACTTATTTGCGATTTTTTTTTTTTTGCATTAAGACAAATTCTCGCATATGGCGTTGCTGGGTCAAAGGATGTGCAGAATTCTGAGGGCTGTGGTACTGCAGAATTCTTCCTCCCGGCTTCTAGTTGAGTTCCCCTTTGCAGCATGGACAATCTCTGTTACTTTACATTCTTGCCAACAGATAATACCAGAGAACTGTATCATCATTTAAAAGCATTGTCTCCATTGATAGAAAAAAAGTCACCATCCTTTTTTAACTTTTTTTTTTAATTGTGGTAAAAGTCACATAGTATAAAACATACTATTTAACCATATGGAAACGTTACAGTTGTGCAGCTCTCACCATTATCCAGCTCTGGAATTTTTCACCTTCCTAAACTGAAACTCTGTCCCCATTAAACACTAACCCCCTTCCCCCCACCACCCCACCTCAGTCCCTGGATCTACCAATGTACTTTCTGACTGATTTGATGATTCTAGGTATCTCGTATAAATGGAATCAAATCGTATTTCTCTGCACCTACTGTATATTGAAATGCATTTTTAAGGTTAAGAATATGTGTCCTACAAGCAAATTGTACCTTCTTTTCTGCCCCCCCCCATACTATATGGTAGGTTCTCGTTAGTTGTCTATTTTATACGTGTGTGAATGCTCAGTCGTGTCCAACTCTTTGCGACCCCATGGACTGTAGCCGGTCAGGCTCCTCTGTCCATGGGATTTTTCCAGGCAAGAATACTGGAGTGGGTTGCCATTTCCTCCTCCAGGGGATCTTCCCTGCCTAGGGATCGAACCCACATCTCCTGTGTGTTGTGCGTCTTCTGTATTGCAGGCAGATTCTTTACTTGCTGAGGCATCGGGGAAGCCCATTTTATCCATAGCAGTGTATATATGTCAATCCCAATCTCCCTTTCCTCTCTTGGTGTCCAGACATTTGTGTCTCTGTTTCTGCTTTGCAAATAGATTCATTTGTACTATTTTTCTATATTCCACATATATGTGTTAATAGACAACATTTGTTTTTCTCTTCCTGACTTAATTCACTCTGTTTGAGTCTCTAGTTCCATCCATGTCTGTAAATGGCACAATTTCATTCCTTTTTATGTGTGCTTAGTCACTCAGTTGTGTCCGACCGTGCGACCCCATGGACTGTAGCCGACCAGCTCCATAGCTCCTCTGTCCATGGGATTCTCCAGGCAAGAATACTGGAGTGGGTAGCCTATCCCCTCTCCAGGGGAACTGCCAAAGCTGGGGGTTGAACCCAGGTCTCATACATTGCAGGTGGATCCTTTCCATTTTATGGCTGAGTAATATTCCATTGTATATATGGCCCACATCTTCTTTATACAGTCCTCTGTTGATGGGAATTTAGGTTGCTTCCATGTCCTGGCTATTGTGAATAGTGTTCTACACACATTGGGAAAATTGGCATGTATCTCTTGGAATTATGGTTTTCTCTGGGTATATGAGAAAGGTACCATCTTTGATTGCTAGGGAGACTAAAGGTTTTTTTTTTTTTTTTCATCTTCCTTGGACACTGGTATTTTTCCTTGTGTAAGTTGCATATTCTTTCTTATTTTTTACTGTATATTTTAAAAACCAAGACTTTCATTTAATGAGGAACCTGCATGTCATCAAAGATGGAGGCAGAGTCTGAGTCATTTATTCTCTGGGGAAAATGCCTTTTTGTTTCTCTAATCCAATCAGATACCGAGACAAAAAGATTCTGGGAAATTAATTTCCAGCATGTGAGACTGACAGGCAGTGTGTGCAAGGATCCCAGCTGAAAAAACGACACTTTAATCCCTGTTGCTCTAAGTTGAGAGGCAACTGGGGTCACAGTGACCAGAGCTGCAATCCCTACCCGCCCTTTCTAAGCCCCGTGACTTGTGAATACTTCTCCACTATCTGGGCTGTAGAATGAGGATCTCTGCGGTTGCCCTGTGATTCACACAAGCTCTGGGTGGATGTGATGGGCCTGGTGCTATGCCTGACACCTGGGAAGGTGTGGGGGGTGGTTTCCAGATGTTTCTGGTGCCGAGTCAGGCCCTGCTCTTGATGCCATGAGATGTCAGGCAAGTGATGGAAGGATGAAATCCTCGAATAACTGATCTTAAAGTGGCCGGGGTCCCAGCACTGCGGGGGCAGCAGTGTGCTGATTAGATCAGGAGTGATAAAAGCCAGCAGGCCCCTTGGGTGCTCCGAGGCATGGCAAGGAGAAGGAAGACTAGTGAAATCCTGCAGCTGAGTGATGGAGAGTGTGGGAGTTTGCTGCCAGCTGTTCTATCATAATCACTAGTATTTATTGAGCAATAAGGTGAATGCTGCCTTATCCCAACTTTGCAGATGAGGAAACTGAGGCTTAGAGAGGAAGACAACTTAAGTCAGTGCAGCTGGGGAGTGGCCCAGCCAGGACTATACCTTCTTCTCGACAGGGTCTTGGGTGAAGGCTCTTTGAGGTCTGTGCACAGCAAGAGCCTCCCCCACCTGTTTCTCATTCTGTGTGCAGTGCGGGTCAGACCCCATCAGACTGGAGAGACCACGTAGGGCATCATAGGCGTCAACAGGGTCTGATTCAGGGGACACGATGAGTAGGTGGCTTCCACCCAGGGAGGGTTTAGGTTCCATTGCGGCCCCATGGACTCCTGCATGCCAGGCTTCCCTGTCCACTGTTTCTCACAGTTTACTCAAATTCATGTCCATTGAGTCACTGATAGATGCTATCTAACCATCTCCTCCTCTGCCACCCCCTTCTCCTTTTGCCTTCAATCTTTCCCAGCATCAGGGTTTTTCCAGTGAATCGGCTCTTTGCATCTGGTGGCCAAAGTATTGGAGCTTCAGCATCAGTGCTTCCAATGGATATTCAGGGTTGATTTCCTTTAGGATTGAATGATTTGATCTCTTTGCTGTCCAAGGGGCTCTCACGAGTCTTCTCCAGCACCACAGTTTGAAAGCATCAGTTCTTTGGTGCTCAGCTTTCTTTATGGTCCAGCTGTCACATCTGTACGTGACTACTGGGAAAATCATAGCACAGGTAATACTTGCCTGTTGTTTGTGTTTGAAATTGACAAATAGCTTCATGAACTTTAGTTTGTAAAGTACTTTGTACTTTATTTCATAAAGTAAAACTCCGGGGGTTGGTGATGGACAGGGAGGCCTGGTGCTGCAGTCCATGGGGTCGCGAAGAGTCCGACACGACTGAGTGACTGAACTGAACTGAACTTTACTTTGTATTCATGCCTCTGTGTCCCCAGGAGTTGGAGAGACAAGAATGTGTAAAACCCTGATGTCTGTCTTGGAGTCAGTCACAGCCCATTTGTAAAATCCATTTCCCAGAAGAGGATTAGGGTGCCAGTCTTGGGGTGTGACTTTGTCATCACCCAGCTGCTCAGCTGGGGAGGCCATGTGGGGCCAGATATCGCCCCTATGTCGCAGTGATGCTAGGCCAGGCTAGCCAGGGAAGGAGGCAAAAGGGGCTGGGTCGGGAAGCTATGTAGGAGTGGACTGGGGGTGACCAGGGTCGAGGCCCAGGTGGTGGTCTGGGGCTGAGTGGTGGACCTGTAAGACCTTGGGGAGTCCAGGGAGTTTAGGGAGGGGTGGGCTGGGAGAGGGGAAGCACAGCGGGAGCCGAGGGGTGTGGTCTAGGGCCCCTCCCGACCACACCCTCTGTGTCCGGACACCTGGGATGCGCACCTGGAGCCTGTCCTCTGGTACCTGCTTCTTCCCTTGTCCTTACTGTCCCGTCGGCCTGACGCTTCGGGGTCACAGGAGATAGGTGCCCTAAGGACTCTGGGTGACAGTCGAGGGCGCCAGAGGCTGCAGGACACCAGCAACCCCGCGGCCCTGGGTTCTCACGCCGCAACTGGACAGACAGCTGCCTCAGCCGCCCCGGGACCCGCCCTGCAGCTGCTGGGCCACCTGGCCTGGGGGACTGTTGCCTCCGCGGCTTCCAGGGAGTGTTCTCAGAGCCTTTCCGGGGGACACAGTGACCCTTCAGCAATCTGAGCCTGCAATCAAGGAGTGGCTGGAGGGCTGCCCGAGTCCTCCCTGAGCGGACATCCTCCCGTGGCTCCCTATCCCCAGGGAGCTGCGGCCTGCTTGCTGCTCAGACTTGTGCTGCGCTTGCGCTGCTGTGCCGGGGCCCACTTTCCCGAGGAGAGCGGGGCGTGGGCGGGGCGAGGAGAGCGGGGTGGGGCGGGGCGGGGCGGGGCGAGGAGAGCGGGATGAGGCGGGGTGTGGGCGGGGCGAGGAGAGCGGGGTGGGGCGGGAGCGAGGGGCGGGGCTAGAAGGGCGGGGCGCAGCCGGGTGGGCGGGGCGCAGCGGGGTGGGCGAGGCGGGAGGAGTAAGCCAACTTGCCCGAGGTCCCAACCGGTGGGAGGCGGACAGGTTCATCCCTAGGCAGTTTTGGGTGGCTGCGCTTGGCTTGGGGTTTGCCCAGTTCGGACCCGGAGCCACCTGGGAAGGCTGGCCGGAGGAAGCCGGCGGTTAGCGGACAGGGGGCACACCTCACGCCGCCACCGATCCCCCAGCGCCCACCCGACAAGGTGGCGAAACGGCTCGCGACCCGCTTGTATTTCGGTAGAGAGTTCAGCCCCCATTTACATGTTTTGGTTTTCCTTCCCAGTCGCCAGCGTCGAGCCTTTCGCAGAGCACAGATGTCTCAGCAAACAAAAATAGATCCACTCCAAGGAGGGCTCTGCGGGGCCGCAGACATTCTCATGCTCTCAGCGAAACCACGGCTCCCTTGCCAAGCGCCCTCTGGGAGGATGTTTGGAAAAAAATGTCAAGGCGTTCATTTTTCTCTCGACCTTTCCGGTTGAAATTGCGGGGCTTTAACACTGGAAGTAAAAGAAGTTATAAATAAAGAGGCAGCCAATGGCCAGGCTTGGCCTGCTCTCCCAACTGGCCAGCGACCGGGGTTCTCTGCAGCTGTTACTGAGCACGCTGGGGCCCAAGGTGGCCCCGCCTCTGTGAGAGGAAGCTAATGATGGTTTCCAGATAGCTGAGGGACCCAGAGCAAGGTTTCCACACCCTAGGACAGCAAAGAGAAAAGAGGCCTAAAGAGAGAGGGGGCCCCTGGGGGTGGGCTGCCCCTAGATGGTGGAGAATGCTTGCTCAGTCTGTCCCCGAGTTGGGAAGTGTTGGTTCCTTACCGGCCCCTGGTTCTCTGCTGGTGCTGACCATCTGCAGGAGGAATCTGGGTGGGGCCGAGGGCACCTGCCGGTGATGCGCCCCAGCTGGCTCTGACCGAGTTCAGTCTCCAGCACTCTCCTGCCTGTGGGTCCCAGGCTCCTGGCCAGGGGGCTGGCTGGCCGGCTTCCCTGGGGCCCACACCCTTCCAGGGCAGCCAGGACCTGAGCTGCCTGCCGAAATGAAGGCCACCCACCAAGGCCACAGAGGGGATTTGGCAGTGAGGCCACGGGTGTATCTGCTGGGGAAGATGGTATACATGGCCCCCTCCCCACCCCGGGCTGGGATGGGGTGGCCGGGCTGGAGGCCTGGGCTGGAGGCCGCCTTGTGGGGGGAATTATTTCAGGCAGGGTAATGAGCAGTTCTCTTGTCTTTGTCCTGGAGAATATCCTCCGGCAAGCCTGGTCTCGAACATAGTGTGGAGAGGTTGAGCCTTGGCAGTGCTGGGTTTCACTGCAGTCTGGGTCCTTTGGTGGCACTGACCGTTGTGGGGCCTGAGGGAGTCTGTGTGGAGTATGTACCGCTGGCTCTGGGGCCCACGGAGAGTAGGTTCCATGGGGTCTCTCTCCGGTCAGAGCTGTGCAGTGACTCTTTGCAGGAGTGTTGCTACCCCAGGGACCATCAAAACCAGAAGCCTCGGGGCTGGCAAGACAGCAGCTTCGGGCATGCAGGGAAGAGGCGTCATTTCCACTTTCCAGGTCCTGAATCTGGTTGGCATCTTGTGCAGCGGCTCAGAGTCCCGACTTGACCACAACTTGTGGTCTGAAGATATAAACCCGGGTCTAGATGAGACAAGTAGCCAGTGATGGTTTCATACACTCACTATTTAGTTTTTCACGGGAGACATTTTATTTTGGTTTAAAAATTTGTTTTTAATTTTATGAGTGTAATATGTTCATATTGGAAAATATGGAAATCATCAACCATCTGAAAGAAGCAGCTCTAAAAGAATCCTTTTGTAATCCACCAATAACATCAATTAACATTATGACATATTTCCTTCCAGACCCCTCCTTCTTAAAGTATTTTTAAACATAATTGAAATTGTGTTTTATGTACAGTTTTACAGCCTGTACTAGTCAGCTTTGAAAGAGGCTCATCTGCATTTTCAATATGGGCCGCAGGGAGAAGACCAGATTGCCGAAGTTTAGCTGAAGCTGGGGAAGGAGGAAGTCCAAAAATATCCTGCTCGTTGGCTTTGCACAAGGAACACATGGCCTCGCGTTTTCCTTCTAGTAAAATAAAGGCCCAAGTAGCCACGCGAGTGACCCCGACTCCAACTGAAGGGCGCTTGGTGATTATGGTCACAGTACAGGCTCTGCTCTCAGTCAAGACCAAGGACAGGGAAGGGCCTGTCATGCAGTGGGGGCTGCTGAGCCCAGCACCCTCCTGAGGAGCCCCTCGAGAGCTCTCCAGGGTCTTCTGCAAAGCAGACACTTGACAGGGAGCTGAGGGGTCTTCTGTCAGACACCAGCCGCTGCTTCTCCCAAGACCCACCCTGGTTACAAGAAGCAAAAAAATATGAACTCAACCATGAAAAGCACTTGGAGAGACTTCTGCTTTGGACAAGATGAAGCTGAAATCCTTTCTCTATTCCTTCTGCTCAGTGCAACTAAACCCTGGACAGTAGCTATGAAACACAATGAGAAGACTCTGAAAGGTGAAGAGAAGAGGGCAGGCGTGCCAGGGACCTCTGGAGCCGTGGAGTGACACAGTGGTCATTTCCCTGGGTTTTCTTTTTGTCTGGTGGATCCCAGACTTGGAGCTGAAGAAGCCAGCAGCCTGGAAACGCCAAGGGGCACAGACAAAAAGCCCCCACAGAAGCCTGTCCTTCTAGGCAGCCCAGCGAGACAGGAACTTGTAGTCGATAACCACTCTGCGCCAGCCAAATGCCACAGAGTAAACTGGTCTGTTCCCTCTCATGCCGGCGAGGACCCAGCGACGAGCCTACACTCCCACCTTCTTGAGGCTGTCATGAACCTCTTACCCCTGGGCTGGTGGGTGTCATAGGAGGCCAAGTAGATAGGGAGCCAGGAGGTGGGTGATAAAGAGGGCTCCTCAGCTGGGGTGTCCCTGGGGACGACGTGGAGATTCTGTGATTCTACCCTCAACAGCAGTAATAAGGCAACTCCCACCCGACATAGTCCATGCAGTCGATGGAGGCCCCACGGGAAGCAATTTTGATTCTACCCCCAACAGCAGTAATAAGGTGACTCCCACCCAATACTCGCCATGTGGTCGATGGAAGCCCCATGGAAAGCCATGGTGATTCTACCCCAACAGCAGTAATAAGGTGACTCCCACCTGATACTCTCCATGTGGTCAATGGAGGCCCCATGGGAAGCAATTGTGAGGCATTCCTGTTCCTCCCAACCAGGGTGGAACTCCCCTTGCCTCCGACCGGCAGTGATCAGCACCCCTCCTGCACCTCAGTGTCCACAGAGACCAAGTCGGGAACCTGGACTTCTGCCCCATCTGGCAGTAACACAGCAGCTCTACCTACTTCATCTGCTGGAGTCGTGTTCCCAAAGAAGTCAGCTAAAAAGAGAAGGTTTACATGAGATCCAGAGTCTCGTACCCCACATGTCCACAATTGCAATACAAAATCACTTGTTGTACCCAGAACCAGGAAAATCTCAACTTGAATGAGAAAAGTCAATGGACAAACACCAGCAATGAGATGACACAGATGTTAGGACAAAAGTTGTTAAAACAGCTACTTTGAAAATGCTTCAACAAGCACATCTGCAAACAAGTGACAAAGTAGTAGAGCTCAACAAAGACATAGACAGGCTCAGCAAAGAAACAGAAGACAGAAAAAAGAACCAAAGAAGATTTTAGAACTGAAAACTACAGTAGCCAAAATTAAAAACTCATTGGATGGGCTTGTTTGCTCCTTGAGGGGGAACAATGGAAACAATCTGAGAACATGTGGAGAGAAATAGAGGTAACCCAAAGAGAAAAAAACAGATGGAAAAAAAGTGAACAGACATTTCACCAAGTAGCAAATAAACTCAAAAAAGATGTTCAACATGACTAGTCATTAGGGAAATGCAAAAACCACCACCAGCTATCACTACATACCTCTCAGAATGGCTAAAATTAAAAATAATGACAACAGCTAATGCTGATGCGGATGCTGAGAGTCTGATCACTCAGACATGGCTGGTGGCACTATAAAGTGGTGCAACCAATTGGGAAAACAGTTCGGCAGGTTTTTAAACATCTAAACGTGTAACTATCAGAACCTTCCTGGCAGCCCAGTGGTTAGGACTCTGTGCTTTCACTGCCAAGGCTGCAGCTTCAGTCCCTAACTGGGGAACTGAGACCCTGCAGGCCGCACAGCATGGCCAAAAGTAAATAAGCATGCAGCTGTCATCTGATTTGGCAGTGGCACTCCTGGGCATTTATTACAGAGAAATGAAAACATATTCACACAAAAACCTGTCCGTGAACGTTCACAGCAGTTTTTCTCCAAGTCCCAAACTAGAAACAACTCAGATGCTCATCAGTGGGTGAACAATTTAACTACATATCCGTTGCATAGAATACTACTCAGCAAGGAAAAGAAACTGTTGATACAGTGAATAATCCTGTCCCGGAAGATTCTGTGCTATCTCATCACTTGTATATAGCATTATTAAAATAGTCAGTCAGGCCTCTCTGTCCATGGGATTTTCCTGGCCAGAATACTACAGTGGGTTGCCATTCCCTCATCCAGGAGATCTTCCTGACCCAGGAATCAAACCCACGTCTCTTGCATCTCCTGCATTGGCAGGTGGATTCTTTACCACTAGCACCACTTGGGAAGCCCCAGGAAGTTTATAGTGATGTAAAACAGATTAGTGGTTGCCAGGGATTGAGACGTGCATTGGGTAGGAGGGAGGTGGGTGTGGTCATAAAGGGCAACATGAGGGATCATGATGGTCATGGAAATCCTCTGTGTTTTGACTGTAAGAATGTCAATATTTTGGTTTTGATATTATCCTGTAGTTTTTGCAAGGTGTTTTTATTGGGAGAAACCACATGTGAATCTATAGTTATCTCAGGATAAAAGTTTACTGCGAAAACAACGAAATGGTGTCTGTGCGGAGAACCCCTTTGTATGTAACAACCCAGAAAAATGCCTATGATATAATCTGATAGGAGCTGATGACAAAACTTTCTTGTTTCAGAGTGATGACAGTTCTGGAGTAGGCATGCTTGTTGGGGGAATGAGACTGGAAGGCCACGTCCCCACATACTCATGGTGGTTTGAGTTAGAGAATTGAAATCAACCTGTTATCTCCCTGTCTGTCTGAACAGTGGTCTCCTTTGGTCCTTCCGGGCTCCCTAGTGGGAGATGGATGAGGAAGGGGGTGGTTGCAATGTAGGGTGCTGAGTCTGGGGTGGGTATGTGCATTCTTCTTGGAGTTATGGGTAATGTTTTCTTCTTATCTCTGAGTTCCAAATGTGATATGGCTACATGAACTTTTTATGATGGAAGAGGTTATATATTAAAAAAGGAAATGCACGAGCAAAAGCAAAGTGTTCTCAGGGAGCGGGTAGTGCGCACTGGGTTATTGAACACTGGGTTATCTGACAACAGCTCTGAGTTCCAGGGACGGGAGATGGGGTGAGGGGTTGGGGGCGGGAGGGTGGGCTTTGCTCTGAGCCCTTTACTGCTCCGGCTTCCCCTGCACCTGCCTGATACAGGCGCATCCCAGAATCACACGGCTGCTGGTGGGCCTCACGGACCAGACACACCTGTTCTCCCACAAAGCCATAAAGCCAGAAGGCAGTCTCCAGGCAGCAGGGCGGCAGGAACCGTCCCAGGAACCCACGTCTCGGTTTGGTGGTGATGTCCTCCCCGAAACATGTCCCCTGCGGGTTCTGTGATAGTGTGACTTTATAGTAAGAAATGTATGTTTGGTCTTCATCTGTTTCTGGCACAGAGCCCCTCAGAACCTTTGGAATTTCCTAAGTGATAAAAGCGCCAGAAGTATCTCATGTGCATGACAAACCCCTTTCAGCAGGCTGCTGAGTTTATGTTAATGAGGTGACTTTTGGAAAGTCCCTGAGATGGGACTAGTTGCCAGGGGAACCCACCCAGTGGTTAGAGGGTTGGCACTTTCATTTCCCCACAACACCCCAGCGGAGGGGAGAGGTACTGGGGGTTGAGGTCAAGTCACCGACTGCCAATGACTTAGTCAATCGTGGCTGCATGATGAAGACTCCATAGAAACCCAGAAGGATGGGCTTCTGGAAGCTTCTGAGCAGGTAGAGGTGCTGGGAGAGTCCTACCTTGCTTTGTATCCTTTATAATGTCCTTTAAAATAAACTCACACACGTGGGTAAATGTTTTTCTGAGTTCTGAGAGCTGCTCTCCTAGCAAATGAATTGACCCAGAGGAGGGGATCGTGGGGACCTCTGATTTATAGCAGGTATATCAGAAGCACGGCGGCTCTTGGACCTCGGCCTCTGAAGTTGGGTGGGGAACAGGCCTGAGCCCTTGACGCTCTCTCCAGGTGGACAGTGAGAGAACTGACTTGGACTGTAGGGCCTCCAGCTGGTGGGGGAGAATTTCTTGGCATCGGACGCTCCGTACCTTCTTCACACACTCTCTGCTCAGATGAGGGCTTCGGTGGCTCAGACGGTAAAGCATCTGTCTGCAGTGTGGGAGACCCAGGTTCAATCCCTGGGTTGGGAAGATCCCCTGGAGAAGGAAACGGCAGCCCACTCCAGTACCCTTGCCTGGAAAATCCCATGGATGGAGGAACCTGGTAGGCTACACAGTCCATGGGGTCACAGAGAGTCAGACACGACTGAGCGGCTTTGCTTTTTTCACTTTCTGCCCAGATGTGCACAAACCGCACCCTAGGTGACAGGCGAGGCCCACCTGAGATGCTCGAGGCTCCCCTGGAGCCTTCCAGCAGCATTCTGCAGCACTGAGAGGCAAGTGTGAGAGAAGAGGGCATTTTTCCTCCCTTGGAAATAATTTTTGGTTGAGGCAGAGGGTTTTGTTGGTTTGTCCTTGGACCTCGGGTAGGAAGTAAGGTCTAGTCTCTGCCGCATCCTTTACTGAAGTCGGTGAAGAACACAGATGCCGCTGGCTCACCATGCAGGTCACCGTCCCTAAGAAGTCACTTACAGGTCTTTGCTGAAGTGCATTTAGATAAGGAGTGATGGTTTAGTCTCGGGGGAGCAGGACCTGTTGAGCTGGGTTTCCAGGTTTTGCACCTCTTTCTAAAAATATTTTTAAATCGAGAGCCACCCACTGAGTCTCCTTTTGACCCGGTATCCTTAGGAGCACCGTCGTGAGGGGCCCAGTGCTCCAAGGCCTGACCCAGAAGTGAGGCAGCCCCTTGCCTTGCGTCCATCCAAGGACTGCAAGGCCTTGTCTGGTGTCTGTTCTCAGCACATCTGGTTCTGTCAGGCAGGGAGGAAGCCCAGCTCCCACTGTCTCAGCGTGCGGCCACAGGCCTGGGGGTATCTGGCCTTGCTCAAGGTCACCGGGCAGCAGCTGAAGAGGTTGGCAAACAGAGCCAGACCGTGGCCGCCAGCTCCCTGCTCCAGCCCAGGGATCGGGTTACAGCGGGTCCAGCCGGTTTGGAAGACCACTGCTGCCCCTCTGCGTTTGTGCGTGGTGGAGAAAATTGGGCTTTGCGCCTTCAGAAACCTGACCAAGCAAAGGCATCGGGGGGTGAGAACCCCTGCTGTCCTCAGAGGGCCTCTAGGCATTGGGCTCCGTGTGGCCTGCTCCGCCCCTGGGTTGTCTGCAGAGCCAGGCTTGGCCGCTGTGCCCTGTTTGTTGTGGGCAGTCGCCATGCCACGCTCAGCAGGGGAGGCCCCCAGACAGGTGTTTTCCCAGCCCGCCTGGCCTGGGGAGCGGGGTGGCACCTTCTCCAGTGTCTCTTAGGGGCCGATCCTGGACACGGGACACTCGTCGTATCATATCCCCTTCGCATGCCTGGCTGCCTTCCTGCTAACCCAGAGTCTGGTTAGCATCACTGGGTCCCCAGGACACCACTCTCGGAAGGGCCGTCCTTGCCCCTCCGGGGACACTCTGCTGCTTGTCCCCTGGGGAGGGGCAGTAAGCTGAGAGACCTTGGGTACCGGCCACTGCTTTGGGGCCGCATTCCTCCAGATTTCCCAAAACTGACACTAAGCCCTTTGGGGCAGGTGCCGAGAGTTAACTGTAGCTTAAGCCTTTGAAGTGCTGGGCCCCCCGGGACCCAGCTTGTGAGAGTCTGTCGTGCACGACCTTCTCAGCCGCAGTCAGCCGTGACACGTCGGTAGCTTGAATTAACCAGGGTGGAGGTATTGACAATCGGCAACACTACAAACCAGGATTTATCCCTTTACCCCCGCACCTGGAGCCCGTTACCCAGCCCACCTCTATCTTTTGGGGTCCTCTGTGCAGAGTTTGTGGGATCCCAGCAGAATCACAACCAGGTCACCATGAGGCTGTTGGGGGTGAGGGGTGGATGGTCAGCTGAGCTGTTCACCTCAGCCATGGATTGCAAAGGTCTGAGGGTCAGCAGCGGTGTCTGGGGGACAATTTGTTCATCTTGGCCCCCCAGCCCTTTCCAGTGGATCCCCGGGGCAGCCTCACTTTGCCTGAAGCAGTGCTGACCTCAGCTACTGCTACCAGCCCTACTCCAGTTCTCAGAGTGAGGGCGCCCAGGCCACACTCTTATCCGGCAGATGAACTGACAAGGGGAGGGGGACGGAAAAGGGGAGTTCCCTGGGACCCCCGGAAGCTCAGAGCTGGGACTCCAGCCCTGGTCTCAGGGTCCCAGAGAGTGTGGACCCTGCACCTCCACCGTCTGGACACCCCAGCCCTTTGTCACAGTCTCTGATGGGGCTAAATGTTCTTGGGTCTGTCCCCACAGTGGGCTGGGTCCTGCCTGGGTCAGCTCTGTGTCCAGAGGCCTGGGCAGAACCGGACATGATACATGTTCTTTAAATGAGAGCCAGCGCACACAGCAGGGAGTGAGCCCATGCTTGTGGGTGACCAGAGGCACCGGTGGGTTCAGATCCCAGCCCAGACACTTGCTGTCCCCTCGGCCTTGGTCTCCTCCACTCGTGAATGGGCATAAATGATAAAATGGAAAGCACAAGTACCGCCTGGCTCCTCACAGCGCTTTAGTATGTGGCAACTAGAATTACTGCTACTAATGAGAAGGTCCTTTATGGGCTCCTCTGTGGGCAGTTTGACTCCTTTAACGTCCCCAGATGACCACAAAGCAGCACTCTGGCTGACCTAGGACGGTACTGTTGGTTAACATCCCAGATCAGCCTCAGGTGACCACTCGCCTTACCAGCTGTGGACTGTAGCCTCCTGTGGTTGAAGGCGCGTCCTTCTCCTGGGTTGGATGTCTGTGTGCACGCCCACGCACATGCGTGCATAGATAACCGTGCACACACACACATTCACTCAGGCACTACATAGTCACGTGTGCACACCAGGACAAGCACACACATCACCGCATGTGTGGACACTCATACACACCAGCACACACTTGTGTACACATGCGTGCACGCGCACACACACGGCCGCTCCCTATGATCCACTGTAACACGTGGTTTCAGTAGCTATATAACCTTCTGTTGAGTTGAGTTCAGTCGCTCATTCATGTCCGACTCTTTGTGACCCCATGGACTGCAGCATGCCAGGCTTCCCTGTCCATCACCAACTCCTGGAGTTTGCTCAAACTCATGTCCATCGAATTGGTATGCCATCCAGACATCTCATCCTCTGTCGTCCCCTTCTCCTCCCACCTTCAATCTTTCCCAGCATCAGGGTCTTCTCAAATGAGTCAGCTCTTCGCATCAGGTGGCCAAAGTATTGGAGTTTCAACTTCAGCATCAGTCCTTCCAATGAATATTCAGGACTGATTTCCTTCAGGATGGACTGGTTGGATCTTCTTGCAGTCCAAGGGACTCTCAAGAGTGTTCTCCAACACCACAATTCAAAAGCATCAATTCTTCTGTGCTCAGCTTTCTTTTTCTTTGTAGTCCAACTCTCACATCCATACATGACTACTGGAAAAACCATAGCCTTGACTAGACAGACCTTTGTTGACAAAGTAATGTCTCTGCTTTTTACTATGCTGTCTAGGTAATGCTCTGTGGGTCTTCCTAAAATTTCCTTAACTTCATTGAAAATAACAAAAGGGTGTGTATTATAAACACACAGCTTGATATATATTCACAGAGGGAAATATATCCAGTAAACATTCCCCCACACCCAGGTCAAGAATCAGGATGTTTCCCGGCCCCAGAAGCCCCCACGTGCCTTCTCCTGTCCCCTCCCCCATCGCTGGGACGACCCCTCTCCAGACTCCCACGTCTTTACTTTATGAGATGGAGCCGCGCAGCGAGCGCTCCCTCGTGTCCCGGCTTCTTCTGCTTGGCACTAACTTTGTGAGATCCTCCTGTGACAGTGTGTAGGCTGCATCGCCTGCTGATTGTAGTAGTTTCTGCTGTTTTTTCCCATTGCAATGATGCGGGCACTAGGGGCTGTTAGCAACCGGAATGGGGTGCTGGAACATTGCTACGTGTCGTGTGCACCCGTGAGACGTATTTCTGCTGGGTGTGTGCTTGGCACTGGGAGCCCCGTGTCTGACACTCTTCATGATCATAGGCAGGTGAGGGGGACATACGTGCCAGGTGAGAGTCAGGGTTTCTAGTGCACGCGGGAACGTGGAGCTCAAGGCAGCCTGTGAACACAGCTGGAGCACGCATGTAGCGTATGTGAGAACTGAACTCCTTCTCACACGTGAATATACCATCTGTTATTTATCCATTCGTCAAGTAATGGACACTGGAGTTGTTTCTGCTTTTCAGCTATTGTGAGTAGTGCTGCTCTGAAATTCCACGTGTAAGTGTTTGGTAAACATGTGTTTTCTGTTGTCTTGGATACAACCTACCTAACCCATGGAATTTCTGGGTCAAATGATTGACCCCCATGTCAGTTTGAGGAATAAGCAGCCACTTTTAGAGACTGGGTAAGCATACGTCAAAGAGATTAAGTGCATTCACTTCCATTCAAGAAACTTAATAAATAACATGGCAAACGTGAACGTTTAGATCCTTGGCCCAAACATCCCCCGAATGTCCCCATGTACCCAGAAGGAAGACCTTGGAAGGTAAGGGGGCCATTGCGGCATTGATGGTAATACAGTCCAGCTCATCAGGGAGATCAAAGAACTTATAATGAATGCAAGTGTTTTCATGGTTTTTCTGTTGAGTTCACTCCTTGAACCAGCTCTCATGGGGTGGGCATTCGGGAGCCATCAGAGTGCTGGAGAGGCAAAGTGTTTGCCACGTGAGCTCGCGTGCTAGCAGGGGAGGGTGGGCGATGGAGCACGTAACCAGGCAGGTCATATTCTATGTGAACCACAAGCAGGGTGCCGGGGAGTGGGGTGCTGGGCACCAGGGGTGCAGCAGTTGAGGGGGTCAGAGGGATCGGGGCTTCTGCTTTTATTCTGCCGGGTGGCCCGTTTCAGGGTGTGCACAGAGGACCCGGGCTGACCTCATGCTTGGAAGGGGTCCCTCTGGCTGCTGGGTTGAGAGATGACAGGAGAGGGGAGGGCAAAAGCAGCAAGACCCCTTAGGCGGCCTCTGCAGGAGGTCCACGGAGAGGTGGTGGCCGAAGGTACCCAGTAGTAGACGCCCACTGTTAAGGGAATACTCTGTTCCAGTAACGTGGACGCACGGCCCCTGGATGCCGCCTCATCGCCGTGCTGCGGGAAGTAATTGCCACTGTTGCAGTTTGACATGGGCCCCTGGGGCTCTTATGTGTATATAAACACATACTTTTTTTTTTTTTAACTTTAATGGGATTATACCCCAAGTATAAAGTTCAGTAATCTTGCTTTCCCCCTTAATATGCCCTGGGTGTCTGCTCAGTGTGTACGGAGCCACCTTCTCTCTTGCAGCTGCCAGGCAAGTATGACACAGTCGTGCTGTTATATGACTAATAATTCCCAGAGTCACGGACACGGCTGTTTCTACATTTTCACTGCTTTGAACAGTCTTGCCATGAAAGTTCTGGGTTGAAGGGTGAGAGGGACGATGCGTAGGGACCGGGGTGAGGGGGTGATGGGAGGTAAGCCAAGCGGGCTTGGGTCGAGATGCGGAGGGTGACCCCGCCGGCCTGTCGTCTTGGAGAATGAAGGACGGATTCCCAGGTTTTGCCGGCTGAGGCCACGCTCTCCCCTCAGCCCTCAGCACTCAGTC
The DNA here is from genome assembly GCF_003369695.1 of Bos indicus x Bos taurus. NCBI lineage: Eukaryota > Metazoa > Chordata > Mammalia > Artiodactyla > Bovidae > Bos > Bos indicus x Bos taurus. Next base: position 7,822,558 of record NC_040101.1, on the reverse strand, counting down.
ATTACCAGGGCTCCTTCTCGGCCTGCTCTCTCTCCTATCTAGAGACGCTGCAGGCGGCAGGGTGGCCTGACTGAAGCCACCCGCTCTCCTCCGGTCTCCCCGTAGGTGACTACTGGCCTGGGCCTGTGGCCGCAAACCCCACCGGGGATGCTTCTTTAACCTCGGCCTACAGCCAACCCTCCCGAGCTCTGGCGTCAGTAACCTTGTGACCTCTGGCCCTTGCCCATCAGTAGACATCTCCAGCCTGGCAGGTTCCAAACAGAGAGCCCTTTGGAAGTTTAAGCAGCAACAGACTATTTACATAGCCTTGAACTACCCCTCTCTGAATATTTAGCAGTTTTAGAAGGGAAAATGGGGACTTTACAGTGGACCCCAGTAGACTCAACTTAGCCAAATCATCAGGGCGGTCGTCACCCGCAGTGAGATGGCACGTACCCCTGATGCGGAGCTGAGAATGGAACCACAGCCCTGGGCGCCCTTCCCCGTAAACACGGGAAAACTCAGACATACCACAGTGAGCAGGGAGCCAAAAGCCAAGACGAACAGACCCGATGCACAAATGTTCATAGCGCTGTTTTCACAGTGGCAGAAAGGCGGAAACAACCCACACGTCCCCCAGCCAGTGAATGGAGAAACGAAGTGTGGTCTTTCTTTGCGATGGAATATTATTCAGCCGCAGAAAGGAATGAGTTCCTGACACACTTTACAACGTAAGTGGACCTTAAAGACTACGCTCAGTGAAATAAGCAGACCAAACGGACGACTTACTGTACGTTTCCACTTGTGTGAAATATCCGGAGGAGGCAAACTCGCAGAGGCAGGAAGTCAAGTGGTGGTTGCCGGGGCTGAGTTACTGCGTGGTGGGGACAGAGGACCTGTTTGGGGTACTGGTTTCTGTTTCTGTAAGCCTGTTGGAGCTTGATAGTGATCATGGTTGCACAGCACTGTGAATGTCATGAATGCCACTGGATTGGACCGTTAAAAAAACAGTAGCAAGTTCTATGTTCTATATGTTTTACCGCAATTTAGAAAAATCAGTTATGCAGTACACCAAAACCCATTGACTTCTGCACTTTCGGTAAGTGAATGGTATGGCACGTGAATAGGCTGCTCAGTCATGTCTGACTCTTTGCAACCCCCATGGACTGTATCCCGCCAGGCTCCTCTGTCCATGGCATTCTCCAGGCAAGAATACTGGAGTGGGTTGCCATTTCCTTCTCCAGGGGATCTTCCGGATCAAGGGATCAAACCCGTGTCACCTGCGTCTCCTGCGTTAGCAGGCAGACTGTTTACCACTGGGCTGCCTGGGAGGCCTGTTAAAAAACAAATTGAGTGACATGCCACAAAATGGTCCCAGTTCTCCCAGGGACGTGCTGCGTGGGCCCCTCCCTTCCCCTGCTCAGACACCACGTGTTAGTCTGCTCAGGCCACACAGACCAGGGCGCTTACGCAACAGACACGTGTCTTCTTGTACTTCTGGAGGCTGGAAGGCCAAGGTTAAGGCGTTGGCCTCTGTGGGAAAAATGATTCAGAAGGTGCCGGCTCTCGCGTCCATCCTTCCCCTGCGTCCCTGATCCGCTTTGTCCACTCCTCTTCCTGCACCAGCTTCCCCTAGACCCGCTGCCAGCATGTCACCTGCTGTGTGTGTGTGAGGGGGGGTCAGGGACAGAGCTGGGCTTCTTCGTCCACACTCCGGCCTCCAAAACCGTCATGTGCGTGGATGAGGGAGTACAGTTCTCCCAAAAGGAGTAAGTGTTCCATCCTGTTGATGCCGTGGGCCTGTGAGCAGAAGCCGTGACCCATCTGGATGGCAGGGCCCTGGGCAGAACCAGGACTCCAGGTGACCTTCTGGCCCACGGACAGGCTCACAGCCCTTGGGTGTCTGCTGCAACACTCAGCCGTCAGCGGTTCGCAAAGCAGAGGTCTGAGCCAAAGGGAAACGTGGCTCCCAACTGCCCGTCACTTGCACTTTGTCCACAGGGCTCAGTCCTGGTGTTCTCAATCGCTTTGTTCTCCGGACACCTGGGGTTTTGATTATGAGCTGCTGAGGATGACTTCATGTGGAGATTTTATCGCCTAATAGAGTGCACACGTATTTTAGAAAAACAAACCTCACGGGACAAAAGTAAAACTACAGCTTTCCCAGAAATATGTTTAAAGAAGAAAAAAAAAAAAAACAACGTTAAGAACCCAGTAGGATGTAAAGTGCTGGTGTGAAGTGTGAGGCAGCAGGAGGATGCTTGGGCCGAGGTGGCGGGCCAACCCCCTCCACAGCCTGCCCCCAGGCCTGCCTGGAACGTGGGCACAGGGGTCTCCCAGGAACCCCCTTCCTCCTCCCTGAGTGAGCAGGGCTGGAGGACCAGGGAGAGCCTCTGCAGGGGGGGGCACCAGTGCAAGGCCTGTTCCAGATGGGGCACCCTAGGTAGTGTCTGTGCTGTCCAGGGGGAGCCTGCCGCCCACCCTCCTTGCACAGTCGACGATCCCCCAGGCCCTGCCTCCCACCCGCGCCCCATCTGGCCTGTGCCCCGGGTGAGCTGCTGAACGCCAGCCCAAGGCCGAGCCTCCATCTGCCAGTGTCCAGGGGACTGTGTATCATCCTGCGCCCTCGGGTGCGTGTCCACCCGCCCAGCAGCCTCTAAAGGAGACAGAGCAGGCGCTGTTGTTGCGCGTCACGCCTGGGAAATGGAGTAAGAATGACAGTGCCCTCTGCGTGCTTACTGTTGGAGGCCTGAGGCTGACTCTGTGTTGTGCCCTCTGCGTGCTTACTGTTGGAGGCCTGATGCTGACTCTGTGTTGCTCCCGGGAAGTTGGTAGCATTATCACCCCTGCTTTACAGCAAGGTGATACACACATGGCCACGCATACACATGTACACACCGGCACCCATGCCTCCACACACAGGTGCCCACATACAGGCATGCACATGCACACACCCACACACAGGTACACCCTGCAATGCACACGTGCCCACACGCCTCCACACACATGTACTCACGCCCATACACATTCACATACATGCACCTGCATATGTGCCCACACGCCTCCACACACATGCGCACAGGTGCCCCCGCATGCAGGCATGCACATGCACACAGCCACACATGTACATACCCTGCAATTCACACATGCCTCCACACACATGCACACACATGCCCCCCACATACACATGCACACATACCCACACACATATACATCCCCACATGCACACATGCACACACACCTCTGTACACATGCACACACATGCCTATACACACACACATATCTGCACACATGCCCGCACACATGCCCACACACATGTATACACCCCACGTGCACACATGCCCACATGCCTCCACACACATGTACACAGGTGCCCCACATACAGGCACACACACATGCACACACATACCCCACACACATACACATGCACACATACCCACACACATATACATCCCCACATGCACACATGCCCACACACCTCTGAACACATGCACACACATGCCTACACACACACACACATCTGCACACATGCCCACACACATGTATACACCCCACATGCCTCCACATACATGCACACAGGTGCCCCACATACAGGCACACACACATGTGCACACACAAATGCACACACATGCCCCCACCCACACATACACTTGCACACATGCCCACACATATGTATACACCCCCACATACACACATGCCCACACACCTCCATATACATGCGCATACATGCCCCCACATGCACCTGCACACATGCCCACATACATGTATGTGCCCTCACACGTTGCACTCTTACCCACACACATGGACTCGCCTTCACTCCTGTCCATCTTCTCAGCCGTCAGCACTTCCTCTCCCATGGTCCCCTCAGGCTGTGAGTAACCACTCTAGCTCCCATGATCACCCATTCATGTGTGTCTCCCCCCAAGGCCTGAGCTCCGGAGATGAGGCCATGCCGTCATGGTCCCCGAGCCCCCCAGCACCAGTCCAGCTGGGGAAGTGGCCGACCGAGTGACAGTGCCTCAGGAGTCAGTGGATCAGGCTGCTCGTCTCTGCCCCGGTGCTGTTGCTGGACGGAGCCTGCCCTGGGTGCCCGTGTTGGGGCAGCTGAGGGGCCTGGAGGCCTTACTCCAGCAGCCCTCGCCCGGCCCCCCCGCCCCAGGCCTCCGAGCAGGAGCTGATTGACAGACACACCAGGCTACTCTACCTCCCACGGCCTTGTGTCCAGGATCATTGCTCTTCCAGGTCCCCCTGGACGTGCTACCCCCAGGAAGCCTCTGCAGACCACTCCCCATCGCCCTCTGCCTGGTTGCTGGGGCACATCTCCACATGAGGCTCCTGGCTGCAGGGGGCCAAGGGCCTCACCCATGTCCTGCCAGGCCCTCTCCCAATGGGCGAGCCGAAGGCATGGCCTGGGGTTCCGGGGGCTGAGGAGTTGGCAGGACGGTGTCAAACCCGCACCTGGCAGGGGTGAGGAGGGAACGTGGTCAGGAAGGACATTCCTGTGTCCTGCTTGTGAACTGTGTCCAGGTGCCGAGCGGGCACAGGCCCCAGTGGACCCAGACATGGCCACTGGTCACGGGTAGCTCACGCTTTGCTGTGTGTGAAAGTGCAGGTCTGAGTAGCGCCTAGAGAGCTGGGCCCCTGCCCACCGCCCCACTGCCCCCGCCGCCCACTCCGTCGGGCAGCCTGGCCGACAGGGCCACCCACTCCTGGCTCACACACTTAGGTTTTGGCCTTTGGAAAAAAGAGTTCTTTGCATCACTTATTTTCAGTCCCACCCATGTCTGGCTGCTCTGAGGCCCCAACAGGGGCCAGAGGGATTTCTAGGAAAGGGGATCACGTGGAAAAGGAGCCGTGGGCAAGTCATCTGGGCCAAGCTGGACCGCTTTAGGCTAACACGGCCCCAGCACATGTCCCCAAGTGTCCCGACTGTCAGGCAGGTCTCCCCCGGGGGCCTGAAGTAAGGAGACAGGTGTGGTGACTGGCAGAGAAGGCAGGGTAGCCTGCATCTCCTCACCCAGGCTGGACCACAGAACTCTTCTTTCCAGGAGCATCTCTCGCACCGGAGTGTGGGGTGCCCTCTGCCTTCCCGCGCTAGGCAGCCCACTGCCACTGTGGAGCTGGCAAGCATGATCCCCCCCACCTCTTGATGGAAAGAATCAGCCAGTGGAAAGCTACAAGAACCCCCAGCACCGAGCTCCTAACAGTTCCCCTCAACTGTGTTCACACAGCGTGGCACCGGTGGGGAAAGTCGCACATAGGACCTATTTACTTAGAGGCCCGGCCAGCCTCTGGAAATGAGCGTTGCAGAGTTGGCCAGGAAAGGCTGGAGTTACGTGGGAGCCTTTCAATGTATGGCTGTCCCACAATTCGTATTCCAGGCTCCTGTTGATGGACGTGCAGATGGTTTCCAGTGTTTTTCACGATTATAAATCACGCTGTGGCGAGCCGTGTTGGCGCGCCTCCTGTGGAAATGGGCTAGGCTTTCTTCAGAACAGTCTCCCCCGCCCTGCATTTGCAGGGTAGTAAGCATCGCCTTGGAGAGCTTGTTAAATATACATATTACCAGGTCTGTCCCTTGGCGGGTCTGAGTTTTTTAAGGCCCAGGAATCTTTTCTTTCTTTCAGCCGGACTTCAGTGATTCCTGTTATCAGGGCAGTTTAGTCCCAAAGCAGAACTGACTCAGGGAGCATGGGCCACAGTTACTAATTAGATATACCGATCCCCCCAAAGGGGTGTGCCCAATTCCGCGCCCTCCCGCAGTGGAAAAGAACCCCGTTTCTCCACGTTCTTGCCAATTCTCCATACTGTGAGGTTCTGTTTTGTTTTTTTAGAAAAACTTTTCCAACTCGAGGAGGGTGTAGTAATACCTTATTTTAATGTAATTTGCGTTCCCTGTACTTTTGGTGTGGTTGAGCACTTTTTCAATGTTTAATGACCATTCAAGTTCCCTTTCTGTGAATTACCCATTCATGCCCTTCACGTGCTTCGCCGTGGAATGCTTGTCTTTTTAAAAATCAGTTTGTAATCATCTTTCGCGTGTTCTGCTCCTCTGTCAGTTATCTGTATTGCAGACACTGATGTCTAGTTTGTTTTGTCTTTTCCCCTTGCTTATGGTGTCTTGTTGAACAAGTATGGAATGGAATTATAATCGGATTTCTTAATCGGAGCCGTTTTCATTTTGTTATGGTTTGTGCATTTTGTATCTTGTGTAAGACATCCTCCCATTCCCAGTCAGAAAACCGGTCTTCTACATTTTTCTCCAGAGGTTTTTTAAAGTTTTGTTTTGCATGTTTAGATTCTAAATATGCTTGAATTGGCCATGTATGCCGTGTGAGGCGGGAGATTTCGCTTTATTTTCTATGTGGACAGCCAGCTGTTCCAGAACCTTCTTTTAATAGGCCACTCTTTCCCCGGTGACCTGTAATGCCACGTCTGTCCCATGTCAGCTTTCCGTATTTGCTTTCATCATTCTCTTTGAATGTGGTTTTTGGTGTTGTGGTTGTCTTTTCTTTCCTTTAGGCTACATCACATGGCTTGTGGGATACAGACCCTGCACTGTTCTGCACTGAGAGCACAGAGTCTCAAACACTGGACCGCCAAGGACGTCCCCTATATAGGGCTTTTAAAAGACAGCTGTACTGAGAGACTTCCCTGACGGTCCAGTGGTTACGACTCCAAGCTTCCACTGCAGGGGGCACAGGGTTCGATACCTGGCTGGGAAACTAAGATCCCACAAGTTGTGTGATGTGGCTAAAAAAAATTTTTAAATAAAAATAAAAACAGCTATATTGAGATATAATCCACAACCATGCAACTCGCCCATTTAAAATGTACAATGCAGTGATGTTAGTATATTCACACACCAGCATCATCAATTTGAGAGCATTTGCGTATTCTCTGAAAGAGACCATGTACTACTCTCACCATTAGCTGTGTGCATGCTCAGTCGCTCAGCTGTGTCCAACTCCTTGTGACTCCATGGACAGCCAAGCTCCTCTGTGCATGGGATTCTCCAGGCAAGAATACTGGAGTGGGTAGCCATTTATTTCTCCAGGGGTCTTTCCTGACCCAGGGATCAAACCCACATCTCCTGCATTGTTTGGCAGATTATTTATCACCAAGCCACCTCCTCCCATCTTCCCAGCCCTGAGCAGCCCCTAACCTACTTTCTCTCTATATGGATTTCCCTATTCTGGAAATACGTGAGTGACACCATATAATATGTGCTCTCTTTTAACTGGCTTTTTCCACTTTTTTCACCCAGGAGTAGCTGGGTCGTATGGTAACAGGTTTTAATCACCTGAGCAACTGCCAGACTGTTTTCCAAAGCAGCGACACCACTTTACATTCTCAGCAGCGTCACGTGAGCAGTGATTACTTCACATCCCTACAAGGGCCTACACTTGTTATTCTCGACTTTTAGACCCTGGCCATCTCAGTGGGTGGTAAAGTGGTTCCATCCTTGTTTCCATTTCCAGTTCCCTGATGACTGATGATGCCAGGCATCTCATCGTGCTCTTATTGGCCATTCATGTATCTTCCCTGGAAAAATATCTGTCGTCTCTGTTGCCATATTTAAATTGGGTTGTCCTTTCATTGGGCTTACCTGGTAGCTCAGTTGGTAAAGAATCCGCCTGCAATGCAGGAGCCTCCGGTTCGATTCTTGGGTCAGGAAGATCCCCTGGAGAAGGGATAGGCTACCCACTCCATTATTCTTGGGCTTCCCTTGTGGCTCAGCTGGTAAAGAATCTGCCTGCAATGTGGGATATTCTAGAGTATAGGCCCTTATCAGATATACGATTTGCAAATATTTTCTCTCATTCTCTGGGTTGTCTTTGCATTTTCTTTTTTTTTTAGGAGATAAAATATATTTATTGCTTTAAAGCATTACATAATTGTTTATTTAGGCTAAAATACATTTTAATGGCATTTATTCAATGTAATTCCAAGAAAAGTCAAAACAAAATATTTTAATTTTTAGTGAATTTTCTGTTCATCATTATATTGCACAATGTCAGATTTAAACCAAATATGAAAATGAAATGAAATATTAGTTACTCAGTTCTCTCTGACTCTGTGATCCCATAGACTGTAGCCTGCCAGGCTTCCCTGTCCATGGAGTTCTCCATGCCACAATACTGGAATAGGTTGCCATGCCCTCCTCCACATTTTCTTGATGATGTCCTTTGAAGCACAAAAGTTTTTAAAAGTCTAAATTCTCTATTTTTTTCTGCTGCTCCTGCTTTTTGTGTCATATCTAAGAATCCTTTGGCAAATCTGAGGAGGCCATGAGGATGTACCCTTGTGTTTTCTTCTAGAAGTTCTTTTTTTTTTTTAGCTCTTACATTTAGATCTTTGAGCCTTTTTGAGTTCATTTTTGCCTGTGATGTAAGATAAGGGTACAACTTTATTCTTTTGCTTGTGGCTATCCAGTCGTCCCAGCGGTATTTGTTGAAAAGATTATCCTTTCCCCTTTAAATGGTCTTGGCGCCCTGTTGAAAGTCAGCTGACCTTCACACACAGCTTTGTTTCCTGACTCTCAGTTCTCTTCCTCGGAGCTGTGTGTCCCTCCTTGTGCCACACTGACTTTTTACGGTTGCCTTGTGGTGCGTTTTGAGAAAGGGAAGTGTGGATCCTAGTTTGTTCTCTTTTTCAAGATTGTTTTTGGCTATTACAGGTCCTTTGCAATTGTGTATGAATTTTAGAATCAACTCATCAGTTTCTCCAGAGAAGTCAACTGGGATCTGACAGGGATTGCATTGAGTCTGTAGTTCTGGGGACTTTACCATCTTAACCACGTTAAGTCTTCCATTTCATGAACATGGGATACTTTTCCGTTTATTTATAACTTTAATTTCTTTAACAATGTTTTGTAGCTTTCAGAGTGTAAGTTTTGCATTTGTTGTTATGTTTACTCCTAAGTATTTTATTCTTTTTGACGCTATCGTAATTGAAATTGCATTCTGGTCAGACGTGTGTTTTTAAATACTCACTTATTTGTTTGGCTGCATCAGGCCTTAGTCTCTGTATGTAGGATCTTCACTTCGGCTCTTGGGCTCTCTCATTGTGGCTCACAGGCTTAGTTGCCCTGGGGCACGTGAGATCTTAGTTCCCTGACCAGGGATCAAACCCTCGTCCCCTGCATTGCAAGGCGGATTCTTAACCAGTGGATCACCAGGGAAGTCCCTCAATGTGTTATTCAGCAAGCATTTTAGAGTAAGTTTTTCTTAAGCGGAAGGCTAACAAACTGAAGGTCCCAGGTAGTGAAGCAGGCCAGTCCTCGCTCCTCCCCTCGCCTGACCCCGCAGCTGTACCACATGCTGTGGGTGGGTCTCCATCTTGTTTCCTTTCTGTTTAAATGAGATGCAGGAGGTGGTGGGTGATGGGCGGGAATCACTGAGCTTAATGAGTTCTCCCTCTAGAGGTGGGTCTGACGGAGAGAGAGGCCTGAAATGTTCCTTCAGTGTTCCATCTGTCCTGGCAGGGGAGCAGAAGGTCAAGGGAGATCGCCCTCACCCTCCTAACCTGATCCAGTGTGGACGGTGGTCAGTGACAAGTGTGAATGAGACAAGCTCCTGCCTTGGAGGCTCCCCCAGGTTTGTGAGGAAGAGAGACACAGTCTCAAAACAGAATGGAAAGTCTGGCTTAGGGACACCACTTTGCCAAGGGCTGAGTTTGCCTGGGCTTCTCTGGTGGCTCAGATGGTAAAGAATCTGCCTGAAATGCAGGAGACCCCGGTTCAATCCCTGGGTCAGGAAGATCCCCTGGAGAAGGACATGGCTACCCACTCCAGTACTCTTGGATTTCCCTTGTGGCTCAGCTGGTAAAGAATCTGCCTCCAATGTGGGAGACCTGGGTTCTACCCCTGGGTTGGGAAGATCCTCTGGAGAAGGGAAAGGCTACTCACTCCAGTATTCTTGCCTGGAAAATCCCATGGAGAGAAGAGCCTGGTAGGCTAGAGTCTATGGGGTCACACAGACTCGGACATGACTGAGCAAGTAACACTTTCATTTTCATGCTGAGGGCTGAGTTTGCCTAGTGAAGGGCACAGCCAGATATGTCTCTGAAAGTCCGGGAAGGCTTCTTGGAGGAGGTGACATTTGAGCTGAGTCTCAAAAAGGGCAGATTCTCTGGCAGACAATGAGGATAAGGCTTTCCAGCAGAGGAAATGATCTGCACAGAGGCCCACGGATGGGAAAGAGGCCACAGCTCTCCTATGGTCCTCCGCCTTGCTAATATAAAATTAAATGACTCAAAAAATATTATGAACTACAGGGTTTTCTCATCTCAAAAAACCTTGCCTGGATGAATAGTCATGAAGTTTTACTGTCATTATCTTGGTAATTGCCCTACCATGCAGGCTTAGTTATAGATGAGCATATAAATCATTATCTCATGGAATTATTATAAATGATGAGGAATTTGGGGGATTAACAAGTTCAAGCTAGTTGCTTACATGTGACAACTAGCTCTTCGGTGGTGAGAGAAAGCCTGATTAGTAGTGCTTGCCACTTCCCATAGTGTAAATACTCCCATCACAGCTGATTTTGAGCCATGTCAAGGCTGTATTGTCACCCTGCTTATTTAAGTTATATACAGAGTACATCATGAGAAACGCTGGGCTGGAAGAAGCACAAGCTGGAATCAAGATTGCTGGGAGAAATATCAATAACCTCAGATATGCAGATGACACCACCCTTATGGCAGAAAGTGAAGAGGAACTCAAAAGCCTCTTGATGAAAGTGAAAGAGGAGAGTGAAAAAGTTGGCTTAAAGCTCAACATTCAGAAAACTAAGATCATGGCATCTGTTCCCATCACTTCATGGGAAATAGATGGGGAAACAGTGGAAACAGTGGCTGACTTTATTTTTTGGGGCTCCAAAATCACTGCAGATGGTGATTGCAGCCATAAAATTAAAAGACGCTTACTCCTTGGAAGGAAAGTTATGACCAAGCTAGATAGCATATTGAAAAGCAGAGACATTACTTTGCCAACAAAGGTCCATCTAGTCAAGGCTGTGGTTTTTCCAGTGGTCATGTATAGATGTGAGAGTTGGACTGTGAAGAAAGCTGAGTGCCGAAGAATTGATGCTTTTGAACTGTGGTGTTGGAGAAGACTCTTGAGAGTCCCTTGGACTGCAAGGAGATCCAACCAGTCCATCCTAAAGGAGATCAGTCCTGGGTGTTCATTGGAAGGACTGATGCTGAAGCTGAAACTCCAGTACTTTGGCCACCTGATGCGAAGAGTTGACTCATTGGAAAAGACCCTGATGCTGAGAGGGATTGGGGGCAGGAGGAGAAGGGGACGACAGAGGATGAGATGGCTGGATGGCATCACCGACTCGATGGACATGAGTTCGAGCAAGCTTTAGGAGTTGGTGATGGACAGGGAGGCCTGGCATGCTGCGATTCATGGGGTTGCAAAGAGTCAGACATGACTGAGCGACTGCATTGAACTGAACATGGAGTTGGAAAGACACGTGCAGGTCCATACAGACCTGCGCAGCACACAGTTGTGTGCAGCCCACTTAACTAATTAATGTTCTCTTAAAGAAAATGCAGTCCCATGACTCCCTCTGGGGTGAAACTGCTGTCAGCAATGTAGACATCAGCTGATTGCATTCCCAGTGTGCGACGTTGATGTAGCCTGGGAAAAAGGACGGACGGATGGGTGGGTGGGGCTTATGCAGAGAGGAGACTGTGTGTTTAAACTTCGCACAGCACAGAGCAGCCAGTGGTGAACGGAGCAGAGGGGTTCCGGGGGAGCAGTGGAGAAGGGAAGAGGAAAGGGCTAAGAATCCCCAACGCTCTAAGACACACTGCCTGGTAGGAGGCTGTGCCAGGCCGTGACTCCTGCACCATCCGAGTCTGGAAAAACAGCCACACACCTTTGCCCCTGACCTCTGACCCTGACCCATCCAGTGGCGCCCCCAAGACACAGCCCTGGCGGAGCCTCACTGGAGCTGGCATGCAGACTGCCCGTGCCCGCTGTCTCTCCTCGAGCCTGGAAGCAGAGGGCCCCGAAGCGGCCCCCTCTGTGCCTTGGTGGCTTTATGAGGGCTCCCAGGCAGCCCTCGCTTGTCCTTCCTGCATTCGAGCCACCGGGAGTGGGGAGGTAGGTCCAGAGTGTGTGGGAGCCAGGGCGGGGGCCAGGGCCCCAGGCGGCAGGACATGGACCCCCACAGAAGAGTGAGGCTCCCCCAACTCAGCACATCATGGCAGTGGGATTCCCCCCCAGGCAGGGACACCCCTGACCTGTCATTTTGGCCAAAACCATCTTTCTCACACACGTGCTCCTGTAATTTCATGTCTGCTCCCAATTCGATCTAGATATTTGTGTCCCCCTTACTGTCCAGTCTCTTCTCTATCCCCCGCTTCAAGCCTGATGCCAGGTGACCCTGATGTGTCGCAGCCAGCGCCCTGGTCATGCCCCCTGCCCCATGCACGAGATATGCCCCCCAGCCCCACTGGGCCCTGCTGTGCCCCTTCCTCTGCCATCACCTCTGTCCCCCAACTCTGCTTCCAGGGCGCTTGCTCTAGCCGTTTCTTCTCTAGTGGCCGGAACCCACCCTGAGTTTAAAAAAAAACCCTGAGAGGTTCCGGGGTGTGGCATTGACCTTGCACAGTCAAAGCCCCGCTGAGCACAGGTGTGGGGTGGGGACGGGGCCCCTGGGCTCTGTAAGGATGGGCACCCCCAACTCACAGGCTGAGCACCAGCAAAGCCCCCCGACACTGCCTTCAAGGGGAAGTCCTACTCCCCACCCTGACCGCCCCGCCCCCCAGCAAGCCACACCCACAAGTGCTCTGTGGGCGGGGCACCCAAGGCTGAGAAAACACGGACCTCTGGACAGGCCTGTGTTGGGGTTCAGGGTACGTTCCAGCCCAGAGGAGCTAGGGGCCAGGAGTGTCGGCCAGGGCCTTGCCTCCAGGGTGACCACGGGCCCAGCGGCCTGAAGCACTATTCTCTAGAGCACAGCAAGCTGGACTTTTTAGCTTTTCAAAAAAGAAGATTTTATAAATATCTGCACAGAAACATCCGTATTGGTAGGTTCTTGGTGACCCTCCACGGCAGCAGTTCGCAGGGGTTAAATCTGCTTTCCGAGGGGGGACACACTGAGGCCTGCGGGAGCGGGGTCAGGAGACAACCGCCCCCAGCCCAAGGGCCTGCCCCGCAGGTTGCCTTGTGGTCTGGGAGCTGAGGACGCGGGACCAGAGGTTAGGGAAAACCAGACGCTCCCTCTCTGGAGCAGCTGTGTTGCCAGCACAGCGGTTATTTGTGAGACGGTGGAGCGGCCATAAATCAAGGCTTTCCCCAGCAGCACAGCTAATGAGGACTCTGAAATGACCCCAGGGTGCCCCTTCTGCAGAACTGTCGGAGAGAAACCGGGGCCACACCTGCGAGGACACAGGGCTTCTCCCGAACCTCGTGCAGACCTGTGCCAGACCTCGTCCCCGTGCGCCACAGGGTTCCCGTACCGCCTCCGGGCCGGTGTGCGCAGGAATGCTGTCCAGACGCCACCGGGGCCGCTCCGTGCACGCGGGCACGCGGGCACGCGGGAGGGCTGTGGATGGCAGGCACCTTCTCCTGAGAAAAGCGGCCCAGAGTCTAGAGACAGCGCCTCCTTGGTGGTGGCCACACTTGCTCAGAGCACACTTCTGAGGTCCTAAGCTGCCAGATGCTTGGGTCCACCATTCTGGCTTCTCAGCCGCCTCCAAAAACAAAGGCTGATCAGCAAAAATTAAAATTCAGCTTCCAAACTGGGACGTGGGCTCAGCCACAGAGTCGCCATCCCACGGGCCCCGGTGGGATGGCAGACGAGAGAAGGAGTAGGCAGTGGCCACACGGGCTCTGCACGACCCCTTTGTCCCAGGTCGGAGGAGCCGGACTGTGAAAGCACGTGAGGGGCCCTCCAGAGGAGGCCGCGGTGCTGGGGGACTCACCCCGTGAACTTTAGTCGCCAATTAGGGATTAGCCCCTGTAATTTTCATCCACTGGGACTTCCTTCCTGTGTTAATAGCACAGAACCACGCCTTTTCCTGTCCATCGGGACAGACCGTTGGTGCGCCCGCATCTGTGGGGTCAGATCTGTGGGGTTCCCTGCTGGGCGGCCTTGGTCCACAGCTACAGAGCTGAGGTCAGGCTCTTGGTTTAGACCCGGGGGTCCCTGGTGCCGCTGCCCCTCTGATCTGCGGGCCCCCCGAGTGCACAGCCTCTCCAGCCCCTGGGCCCGGCTCGGAATGAGTTCATTATTCCCCGACGCGCCGTGCTGGGCCGCCAGTTTCTCCAGGTTGGCGGTGCTCAGAAGCTGGCTGCTGCCAAGTCCAGTTGTTTGACTTAATGTTTCAAGGCCAAGTCCTTTCAGGAAAGCTCTCTCCATCCCATCCCTCCTCCCTTAGAAAAATAGATGTGCAGTTGACTGGCTTTGCAAGCTGTTAAGCTTCATCCTTTCCAGAGAATAGCACCAACAGCTCACTCGTTCACGCGCGTCCCCTTCTCTCCGTCTTCCTCTGTCCGAATGTCCCTCTCCTTCCAAATGCACGTGAAATGGAGCCAGGAGAGTGTGGACCCGAGCGTTTCGGGGATGGGGGCTACAGAGCAAGCACTGGCTGTGGGCTGTGCAAAGGAAAGAGCCCGGGGCCACCAGGGAACGGAGGTGCCAATGGGTGGCCCGGGCCTAATTAATAACCCATCTACATATTTATACGCCCACTGCTTCCCCGCAGCGGGAGGGGCGGCGCCATGCAGGCTGTCGACTCGGCCTTGCCTCGCCTGGTGGCAAGGGCATGAAGGACACACACAGGCAGGGGGTGTCTTTCTTGTGCTCTGAAGGCGCCAAGAGAGCTAAGGGAACTTTTCCTGGCCCAGAATCCTGAGTCAAGGTGAGATGTGGACTTTGGCAACGGCGAGCACATCCAGGCCTTCCCCGACACAGCTCCTCTGTGATGGGGTCGGTGGCTCCCTCTCTCTCTCGCCACTGTGCCGGGACTGGGCCTTAGCCCCAGGCTCTGAGAGCTGTAGGAGGATGGGGTGGCATCATCTCCTCTGCCCAGGGCTCCCCTACGTCTGCACGGGGTGGGGCCTGTCCCCTGAGACGCACCCAATGACTCGGCTGGAAAGGGGGACAGTGTGGGTCCGCGGCTACTTACCTGCTGTGGGGCTGAGGGTTAACAGCCCCTTTTTTTTGTCTGTAGAACAGAGGCCAGGTCATAATCCTGCACACCTTAAGGGGCAGGATGGGTTTGTGGTGTTGGCTATCCCCTGTAGGGTCCACGAAAGCTCTGTGGTATTTAGCAAACAGTCACCCACCTGGGCTTCCCCGGTGGCTCAGCGGTAAAGAACCTGCCTGCAATGCAGGAGCCACAGGAGATGTGATCCCTGTATCAGGAAGATCCCCTGGGGGAAGGCATGGCAACCCTCTCCAGTATTCTTGCCTGGAGAATCCCATGGATAGAGGAGCCTGGCAGGCTACAGTCCATGGGGTCGCAGAGTCAGACACGACTGAAACAGCTGAGCTCATTGCCTACCTCTTTGCAGAAAATGGGATTCCTGTTCCGGATAGAAAAGATCCCACCTGGACTTCCCTGGTGGTACAATGGTTAAGAATTCACTTGCCAATGCAGGGGACACTTGGTCCGGGAACATCCCACATGCCATGGAGCCGCTAAGCCCGGGCACTGCAACAACTGAGCCCTCGCACCCTAGAGTTGGTGCTCCGCAATAAGCCAGGCCACCGCAATGAGAAGCCCACACACCCCATCGAAGAACAGCCCTCGCACCCTGCAACTAGAGAAAGCCCGTGGGCAGCCACAAAGACCCAGGGCAGCCAAAAATAAGTGAAAAGGAAGAGAGACGATCTGGGCTTTCCTAAGGCCCAACTTCACTGCTCTTCCATGACGTTTCCGCCTGACCTGGGCATGAGGCATTTCTGTCTCCACGCTCTCTGTGCGGGGAACACAGAAGCCCCTGAGGGAGGGTATGGAGATTGCAGAAACTGAGGCGAAGCGGCGTCGAGGTGGGTGTTGTGTTCAGCACTCTTCCGGGGCCCCGGCTTGTTAGTTAAAGGGGGTAGGAAGGATGGTGGGCCTGTCAGCAGGCATCCTGTTAGCGTCCTGGCAGGCAAGTGTCCGTGTGGGGCATTGGCTTACTGGGAGAAAAGCCTGGGGGAGGGAAGGTCCGTGCAGAATTGTGGGAGGAGGTGAATTTGGTCACCACAGTTGATAGGCCACTGCAGCACCAGGTGGAGGTTCCTGATCATGGAGCAAAGCTGGGAGGACCTCGTTCACAAGCCCAGGACCTGGGGTGCGGGGTGGAGTCCATCCCAGCTCCAGTGGGAAACGGGAGGAGGCAAGGCTCCTGAGGACCGGCTGCCTGATTGCTACCGCGCTAGCTCAGGGACCTCCGGGAAGCCGGGGCTCTGGGCAGCGGAGGCGGAGCAGGTCGGGTCTAGGACAGAGTCTGGCATGGAGACGGAAGCTCAGAAGGGAAACAGACTTGCCCCAGCCATGGCCAGCAGCTGGCACTGTGCTGCCACCTCGTTTTACAGGGGTAGAGACTGAGGCAGTGTTTGTGGTAGGCTGCTGTTTCTTCCTGCTGGGCAGGTCTGTGTGTGGCAGCAAGGTGGTCCTCACCGCCCATTCGAGTCACCGGGGGCAATTAGACCAGCTGGCCTCTGTGCCAACCCCAGACCAGCAACAGGTCCTCTCTGGGTTTGGGGAGAAGGCTGGGGTTCAAGCATTAGCTTTGCTAATTGACCTTTTTCAAAGACCTAGCTCTTTGTTTCAGTGATTTTTCCCTATTGTTTTTCTGTTTTCAATCTCATTGTTTTCTGCTCTGACCTTTATTATTTCCTTCCTCTGCTTGCCTTGGGTTTCTCTTGCTCTTCTTAAGCTGGAAGCTGAGATGGTGGATTTGAGAGCTTCCCTCCCGTCTCCCGTGTAAGGATTCTAGAGCTGGAGATTTGCCTCTGGGTCCTGCTTTAGCTGCACCCACAGCTCGGGTCCCACCCATGATAGTCACTGTTCTAAAGCATCCCAGGTGATTCTGATAAGCAGCTGGATCTGAAAACTTGCATTCTCATCTCCTGTCCAATGCTGGGCCTCTAGAAAGGGGGCTGACAGCACCCTTGGGTTCTGAGGAAGAAGTCAGGTTTTTCCTGCTGAAGAACCTTGTTGAAGGACAAGGTAAGACCCCCTTCCTCCACCTGGTCACACAGTCAGTCAGCTCTGTCACTCAGCCGTGTTCGACTCTTTGTGACCCCATGGACTGCAGCACACCAGGCCTCCCTGTCCATCACCAACTCCCAGAGGTGGTTCAAACTCATGTCCATTGAGTCGGTGATGCCATCGAACCGTCTCATCTTCTGTCGTCCCTTTCTCCTCCTGCCTTCAATCTTTCCCAGCATCAGGGTCTTCTCAAATGAGTCAGCTCTTCACATCAGGTGGCCAAAGTATTGGAGTTTCAGCTTCAACATCAGTCCTTCCGATGAACACTCAGGACTGATCTCCTTTAGGATGGACTGGTTGGATCGCCTTGCAGTCCAATGGACTCTCAAGAGTCTTCTCCAACACCACAGTTCAAAAGCATCAATTCTTGGGCACTCAACTTTCTTTATAGTCCAACTCTCACATCCATACATGACTACTGGAAAAACCATAGCTTTGACTAGACAGACCTTTGTTGGCAAAGAAATGTCTCTGCTTTTTAATACGCTAAGTTGGTCATAACTTGGTCACAGAGTGGACAAGTTAATTCTCAGTTTGTATGACAGTAAAGCAAGGAGGAACGCAGAAGGCAATGGCGACCCACTCCAGTACTCTTGCCTGGAAAATCCCATGGACGGAGGAACCTGGTAGGCTGCAATCCATGGGGTCGCTGAGGGTTGGACATGACTGAGCGACTTCCCTTTCACTTTTCACTTCCCATGCATTGGAGAAGGAAATGGCAACCCACTCCGGTGTTCTTGCCTGGAGAATCCCAGGGACGGCGGAGTCTATGGGGTCACACAGAGTCGGACGCGACTGAAGTGACTTAGCAGTAGCAAGGCAAGGAGGAAACCTGGGGGAGGGGAGAATGAGGGGGAGGGGCTCCATGAGATGTTAAATATAGTGTAGCGCCTCCATCCCTGGACACACCTGGGCCAAGGGACAGGTGAGGGATGGTGTTCCTGTGGTTCCAGGCCTGGGCCAGAGTGTGGCACCCAGGAAGGAGCAGCGTGGCAGATGGCACCTGGGGCCCTGCCTTCCGTGCGACCTTCAGCCCACACAGCACCCAGGGGAGGTGGGTCCTGTTACCCTCCTTCCCCTCACCACCAGGCTGGCCTGCCCATGATCCCATCCCGGCATACCCAAGCCCTTCACACCTGAGGCCAAGGCTCGAGTCCCCAAGGTCACTGGAGGGGGTCCTAGGCCGAGAGGGCTAAGAGAGAAGACGGGCCACTGGGGCTGCCTGAGCCCAAGGCTTGAGTCCCAAGGCCCCTGGAGGGGGATCCTAGGCCGAGAGGGCTAAGAGAGAAGACGGGTCACTGGGGCTGCCCCAAACCCGGGGAGCACCACGGCTCCGAATCCTGAGCCTAAACTGCTGCCCTCTGCCAGGTACCCCACCCGCATCCATAAAGGAGACAACGCCCCCTTGAAGCTCCCTGAGCCAGTGTTCCGGAGGACTGCACCATCCTCGCCCACAGCCAGGTGGGAGCTGCTCCCAGGCCGAGTGAGTGAGTGAGTCACTCAGTCGTGTCCGACTCTTTGCGACCCTATGGACTGTACAGTCCATGGAATTCTCCCGCCCAGAATACTAGAGTGGGTGGCCTTTACCTTCTCCAGGGGATCTTCCCAACCCGGGGATCTAACCCAGGTCTCTTGCACTGCAGGTGGATTCTTTACCATCTGAGCCACAAGGGAAGCCCAAGAATACTGGAGTGGGTAGCCTTTCCCTTCTCCAGGGGATCCTCCCAACCTAGGGATCAAACCCGGGTCTCCCTCATTGCAGGCAGATTTTTTACCAGCTGAGCCACAAGGGAAGCTCCCAGGGCAAAGGGCTGTCTCACACTGGTTTATGGCTTCCCAGTAAATCGTGGGGCAGGACCAGTGTCTGAGGCCCATCAGAGCAGTGTTGAGTGAGTATTCTGGAGGAGCCCCTCACCCTCCCAGGCTAGAGATGAATCTGAAGAAAACAGGGTTCCATCTAGGAACCGTCCAGGGCTCGGTGGCCTGCCAGGAGCCGGGGCAGCTTGGACAGGGTCCCTGCCCTCACAATTGGCCCAGTGTGGGGCACGCTACCCCCGGCAAGCTGGCGTCCCCGAGGGCCAGAATGAATGGCCCCCCTCACTGGGCGGCTTTGCCCGTTTACGAGGTGCCGTCTGGACTGTGATGAATAAGTGGCATCCGTCAGCTTTTCGGGGAACCTGGCCAGGGTGGAAGGTGCTAAATCAACATGGGCGAGGGGCACCTGGCTCTCCACTGTTTCACTCCTGGCCCGCGCCAGCCCATGCCTCAGTTTCCCCATCGGTGCCCACTCCCTGATGCCCGGCCCCTGCCCTGTAAGTGCAGGCGCATGAGAGTCTTGGCAGGAAGGGAGCCCGGGACCCCCCTGTGCCTGGGGCTGGGAGTGCCGGGGGAGCTGGCTCAGCTCTCTGGGAGGGCAGCCCATCCCATCTCAGTGCAGCCTCCCAGGGGCTCTCAAGCCTGGGTCCGCCCCTCCCTGGGCCTCAGTTTTCCTCACCTGAGAAACGAAGGGGTTGTGCCCTAAATTCCCTCCAGCTCCTGGGCTCGGGGTTCGATTTACCATGTTTGGGGCTTGTTCCATCCCCTGGGTACGGGGAAGACGCCAGCGCTGGAGGCAGAATCCGAGTCCCAGCCCCACCACGTGCTGGCCATGTGGCCTGAAGCAAACCCCTTACTCTCCCGTGTCCCCGTCTCCAGGGTGTGAGATGTGACGTCTTCACCAGCTGGACCTCAAGGAGGTGCCACCAAGGATGTGCTGGGCGGACCCCCAGGGCTCTCTCTCCCCAGGGCAGTGGGTTCAGGCCTCTCTGGCACTGTGGCCAGGTGGGCAAGGCTTCAGGGTAAGGCCAGCCCCGAGTGGTCTCCAAGTGGCATTTGTTGGCTGTTGCAGGTACCTCCGGCCCCAAGGTTACCTCTGCCCGCCTGGAGGTCCTCTGCAGTCAATGGATATGAGCTACAGAGCTGGTGGCATTTGCCATGCCCAGCTCTGGCCCCAAGATTAGGGCTGGCCAGGACTGTCCCTCCCACGGCGGGTGAGTTGCTGGACCTGGGGAGTCGCTGTGCCTCTTACTATATCTGGTTGGTCTGGAGCATACCCTTGACTATCCAGCCTCCCTAACACCACCAGTGAAGCGGTGACAAGACCAAACTAGAACATTTGCTTTCCTTATTGTGAGCTTTATTAAGACAGCTTTACTGCAGCCTCCAAGGGAACTGGGAGGAATGGTCCCAGCCATCATCCCATCACGCTCAGACGGCTGTTCATCGCCTCTGGCTTCCCACCAGCCCCCTTGGTAGCCGTGGTCACGTTCGTGTGTCCCTCTCCCCTCCCCTGACCGTTGTCCACAGCAGCATCTTATTTTACGAAGCAGATCAGCCATACTAGACTTAAGTACCCTCCCTGTGGTTTGACTGGTTTGGACTGGTTCCTCTTGTACCTATAGCTTTTGTCCTTCAATTCAGCTCACTTTTTCTGAAAACCATCCACGTGCCAGACTCTGTATGAGGTTCCCTGGGGATGAAATTCTTAGGGAAGGTTTCCAGGAATGGGACTGAAGCCCTTAATCCTTTTTATGGATCTTAACATCTTCAGCCACGTGACCTCAACAGAGGGCTGTCAGCTTGCGTCCCGGGGAGGAGGGCGGCTGAGTAGTCTTGCCCCAGGACGGATGCGTCAGGACAAACGGAGAGACTGCAAGCCTGCCACATGCAGGGGGATGGGGGGATGGGGGGCTGTCCCAGAGGCAGGGCTGCCGTCCATGGGCAACCCCCCCACCCCCCACGGGGAGCATTCCTTGTGAACAGGCGCATCCGTCTCAGTGAGCAGCCCCTGGAAGCGGTTCGTGATGACCGCCTGGGACAATTTGGCCCTTTCGGTACCTCCCAGCGTCTGTCCGTGGCGGCTGTCACCCCACCTCGTCACCCTGAGCCCACGCTGACTTCCACTGCCCAGCGCGCAGTGTCCCATCTGGGTCTCACGGGGACAAGGGGAAGTCACCTGCCCTAGTAGATGTGGGCCCTCACCCAGGGCCCCTGTGCGAAGTGCTCCCTCCAGGAGCACACACAGGAGTGCTCCCCACTGTGGCCCCTGCCAGCCTTGGGACCGGGAGGGTCTCCTTCCCCCCACTTTTCACAGGAGTAGCCCATGCTCCGAGCTCAGGAGCGGGGGGAGACAAGGCCACGGCACGGGTGGGCAGCTGACCCCGGGAAGAGGTCCCGAGCGAGCTGGCAGCAGGTCCTTCTTCTGCCCCGTTCGTGCTGGAGGCTCCTGATTGTGGTTAGAAGGTGACAGGTGATTGACTCTGGGGGCCCTCAGAGCATAGCACGTGAGCACTTGGCGCCCAGCATCCCATGTTTCATTTACCATCTTGTTTCACGGGGCCAGCTGTCTCTCACGATGGAGTGAGTCCTCCACGTATGAGGCCTCGGGGTCCCCCTTTGCCAGCTTGGAGGGGCATCCCGTGCATGCAGGGACCACCGGGTGGGCTGAGTGAATGGGGAGGGCACACAGCAGGCTGCCCAGGGAGGAAGCGACTGCCACCCAACCCTGCAGGCGCACTGCGAGCCCCGCGATGTTCACGATTGGAAGTGAGCAGGGAAATCCATGCATGGAGCTCATTAATAAAGCAGAAAGGGAAAGTGAAGTCGCTCAGTCGTGTCTGACTCTTTGCGACCCCATGGACTGTAGCCCACCAGGCTCCTCCATCTATGGAATTCTCCAGACAAGAACACTGGAGTGGGTTGCCATTTCCTTCTCCAGGGGATCTTCCTGACCCAGGGATCAAACCCAGGTCTCCCACACTGCAGGCAGACGCTTTACCGTCGGAGCCACCAGGGAAACCCCGTGAATAACCACAGGCTCTAAAGCTTCACTTGGCTCCTGGGACCTGTGCTGTACCAGCCTGCTCACCCCCACCCCCACCTCATTTGTCCCAGGTCAGCATCCGCCTCGGTCACCTGTCAGCCCCTAACGTGGGACATCCACCCCCATACGGGAGAAAGGAGCTGGAGAGCCAGGAGGGTCAGCTGAAACCCCCGGGTTTTATGAATGGAGAATCCAAAGTCCAAAGAGGAGAAGGGACTTCTCTGAACTCAGGGTGTCTAGGCAGGAACTCGGGAGCAAGTGGGACTAGTTTGGGAAGCCCTTGGCTGAACAAGCCAGCGACCCACTGAGCTGGACGTTAGGAAGTCAGGGGACCAGGTCGAGCCAGTCTTGGAGCCACGCAACAGCCACTTGGAGGGAGGTGGCCAGAGGTCTGCTCATCCTGGAAGAAGGCCTTTCTGAGCTCCTGCAGACCCCCACCTCCCCACCCACTGCTGGGTCCCTGCTGTGCTTGAGGCCACACAAGCCCCAACGTGGGCAGGGCCAAGACCCTCCTGGTCTCTGCCGCTGGAACAGTGGTCTCTCATGAACAGTCATCTGCTTCTCTGTAAACTCGATTTCCCTCTTTGCCTTGGCTGCCTGGGAACTCAAGAGTACATTTTTTTTAAAGATTACTTATTTACATGGCCTCACCGGTCCTAGTTGGTGGCACGCGTGATCTTTAGCGTGGCTTGTGAACTCTTAGTTGCAATATGTGGGATCTGGTTCTCTAACCAGAGATTGAACCTGGGCCCCCTGCATAGGGAGCATGGCATCTTAGCCTCTCGACCACCCGGGAAGTCCCGACATTTTTTGGTTCAAACTCAAGTTTCTGGCGCTGTCCTAAACGTCACTGTGAGTCTTTCTAGTCTACCTGGGACAATTAAAAAACAACCCAACCCTTGTTTCATACATGTTGTCCTGTGTTTCGGGAGCCTTTCTCACTGGTGTGTGTTGTTTCATTGTGTGACTGGCCCACAGTTCTTCATTCTGCGATTGATGGACACTCGGGTTGTTTCTTGTTCGGGGTCGCTCCGCACAGGGCCGATGGAATGTCCCTGTCCACGTCTCTCAGTGGATGCGGGCTCGTTTCTCTCAGGCATGCACCCACGGTGGAATCCCAGGGTCACCCCATTCATGTGTTTAGCGTTAGGAAATGCTGTGTCTGCCGAGTGTTTTCTGGATGTCGCAGCCGTTCACACGTCCCTTGCTGGTGAGAGGTGCCCCCTGCCCATGTGCTGCCAGCCCTCCCTGCCGGCCCTCTGGCCATGCTCCTGGGCGAGCGGGGTGTCCTGCCCTGAATTCACCTAAGCCTGCTGGCTCTGATGCTCATGAGCACCTCGAGCTGCCTTTGGCCGCTGGACCCCCTGGTTTGTGAGGCTCCAGTTTTAACCCTTTGAAGTGGCACACAGGCAACAAAGTAGGTAAGGTCTCCCACGTGAGCCCCCAGGATGGGGCACGGAGCTGATGAAACTGCACGCTCTGCAGAATGAGAGCTTCGCACGCTGGTCCCTGAGCAGCAGCCAGGAGGCTCAGCCCGGCCCATCGCCTTCGGAGACTTCCCTCTCGAGCTAATGGACGGGATAGGGCTTCTGGGTTCGAGCTCTGCTCCTCCATGAGCTCTGGGCAAGTTCCTTCTCACCCATCCCAAATCTCGATTTCCTCACCTTTCAAAGGGAGTGGGGTATGGGTGCCCTCCATCAAGGACCGCCTCATGAGAACCAGGGCCTGGAGGGTGCAGGCCGAGGGCCAGCTGTGCTAGCCATGGGGTCTCCCTGGCCCAGTCTAGCCTCCGGAGGAGGGGACGGGCAGCGTGTGTGGGGGAGGCAGGGAGGAAGTACCGCTGCGTGTGCTGCTGGGGCACAGAGTGCCCTCCCGGGAGATCCGGCCCTCGGAGAGCCCATCGAAGGGGCTGGGCCAGCTGGTTTTAATCTAAACACACCCCAGGTGTTCCCCATATTTTTATCAAAACACTCTGAACAGCTGCCAGGGTCTCGTCTGCTGGAGGGTGGGCCCCTTGCCCACCACCTGCTAGCCCAGCCCCTGGCTCCTGGTGGGGCTCGGACAGTGCTTCCGGCAGGTTGGGAAGGAAGGCAGAGGGGCCCTCCCAGCACTGCTGTGTGACCCCGGGCAGGCCACTTGCCCTCTCTGAGCCTCCACTTTGTCAGCTGTAAGATAGGGGCCATAGCGCCTATCTCCCGGGCTGCTGCACAGACCACAGCGGCTGCAGCACCGTACGTTCCCGTGCGAGACCCCCAGGGGAGAGGGCCTCAGTGACTGTCACTACTAGGAACAATATTATGAGCGGAGCATCCCGTCAGCTTGGAGACAAGGGCCCCGAGGGCAGGGCTTCGGGGCTGGTTCAGCCTCCCCCTGGGGCTCCCCCTTCCCTCTCTGAGGAGTCCTAGCGTCCCTGGTCACAGTCACCCAGCATCTCTGTAAGCGCTGCCTCGGCCCCACCGAGTAGGAGGGTGGCGCTTGTTCCCTGCAGCCTGGCTGCACCCTGGGGAAGGTCCCCCCCAAGATCCATGGTCCTCGGGACCTTCTCCGCAGGTGGCAGCAGCTCTCCAGACTCCGAGCCCGACGTGAGCATCTCACGCCCACCTTGTGGACTCTGCCCCTCCCCTCGGGTCAGAGCAGCCCGCGAGGGCTCTTCACCCGCCCCGTCCAGCGCCTGCCGGCCAGCCACCCACCCAAACCACGCGTCCGCGTGCCTGCCCTCCATGTGTCTTCCCCCTGCCTCTCCCCCACAGCCCTGGGGGGGCTCTTTCCAGACCCACTCACGAGAGATGCAGGGCTCCGAGTGTTTCCTCAAGGCCACACAGCAGTCAGGGCCAGCCCAGTCTGAAGCCGGGGTCAAGCACCCTCTGCCCAGCCCAGCAGGCACCCCCCGGCCCTCCCCTGCCCTGGGCCAGGTGTGGTTGTAATTAGGGGCCTCTAGGGTCAGACCAGGGGCGGGGGAGCCTGGTGGGCTGCCGTCTATGGAGTCGCACAGAGTCGGACACAACTGAAGCGACTTAGCAGCAGCAGCAGCAGCAGGGTCAGACCTGAGATGTCTTCTGGGACTGGAAAAGGGGAAAGGAGAAGGGGAAAGGAGAGAGAAACCACTTTTGCTGTTTGACCATGTGTGGGAGTCACAGGGGCTGTATGTGATGGCTAACCACTTTGGCATGACTTGGGTGCCCTGGTGGTTCCCTGCGTGCCAAGAAGCTCTGCCTGCTCTGTTGACACAGCCACCCTCTTTGGGGTGCTCTTCCCATGACTCTCAAATGTCCCAAGTGGATTCCCCGTGTCTCTGAGGCTGAGTGGGTGTTCATTTACTCATCCAGGGGGTAGGATGGGTCCCGGAGACCATGGTGGTGGGCGGGGGGCCGTTCTTTCTGAGTTAGACCTTACAAAGAGGAGGGGGCACGAGAGCATGTTCTAGGCAGTGACATGGACAGTTGGGGAACCTGAGTGTGTGGACACCCGAGCTGGGGGGCTATGGGGGCGTGTGGCGGGTGGGCTCTGGGGCGACTTCATGGGCCACGTGAAGGAGACTGGATTTAGACTTGCCGGGATATGGACACCCGAGCTGGGGGCTATGGGGGGTGTGGCGGGCGGGCTGCGACCTCGTGGGCCACGTGAAGGACACTGGATTTAGATTGCTGGGAGTGGGGAAGCACAGGGCGGGCACCTGCCTGACACCTTGGGCCCCTCGTGGTGGTTTAGTGCACCCCCAGCTTCTGTGAGCCTCTGCATCCAACACCCACACCTGCAGTGTGGGCCCTGCCCTCGGGTGTCGGAGCCCGCTTAGCGTGAAGGCGCAGAGCGCTGCAGGCCTGGGTGGGCGCAGGGGGCTTGCCTCTTCGGGTTCAGTGACACTGGCCACTAGCAGTGTCGTGCTCATGGTGACGCGTTCACGCCTCTGGGAGCCTGGGTTTGCGGGAGAGGGTTTCATTCTGGTGAACGCTTCTCCACAAGGGAGCTCTCCGTGGCCTGGCGCTCGGGGGCTGGGCAGTGGGCCTCCCCACGGAGGTGAGGATCCAGATTGCGTGTGCCCCACGGGAGGGGCGGGACAGTGAGGCCAGGCGGGGCTTCCAGGCCCAGAGCCTCAGATACCTGCCTTCCTGCCCCATGGCCTTGGGGACGGAGTGGCCCCCACACCCAGGTTTCTAGGCAGCTGTGGCTCACAGGGAGCCAGATGCTGGCGAGGACACGCAGCTCCCAGTGGTCAGAAGGAAGGAGGCCCCTTGCTTGTCTGCTCAGGCAGTTGGCTGATTGTTCCTGTCTCTGCCAGCTCCCAGCAGACGGCCACCACGGGGATGCCCCTGAGCTCAGGGAGCTCAGGATTTGGAGGGAGCGTCACCCAGGCAACCAGACACTGCAGCAGAGTGTAACCAGTGCTCCAATGGGGTCAACACAGGTTGCCACAGAGCACAGAAGGGGCACCTAACTGAGACGAGGGCCGGGGGCAAGGCTTCAGGGAAGGCTTCCTGGAGGAGGTGGCTTGTTCCTTGAGAAATGAGCCAGAAAGCCAGTGATGCTGGGTCAGGGCAGCAAATTCAGAGGCTCGCATGGGCAGGCGGGAAGTGTGGTGGAGGGGATTGGGCCTGGTCTAAGAGTGGGGAGATGATAGAGAACGGTGGGGAGTGTGGTAAACTAGAAGCCGCTTGCCCCATTTGAGGGAGCGGCTGCCACGCGGTATCCGCTGGCTTTGCCTGTGGAATCCCCAGCCCAGTGTTAGGAATCTTTCAGATTTTCAAACGAAGTCAAGTTTCCAGCTCCTGTTCTCGAAATACTCTTATGCGGGCCCCACCCAGACGCATCCAGGGGTCCCCGGTTTGTGACTCTGGCCTCGCTGTGCATGTGCATCGGGCAAAGGACGAGGCAGGGGCTCCAGCTAGGGTTGGAGGTTCAGGGGACCTCGTTTGTCAGCGTGAGGAAGCCTCTCGAATCTGCGAATGGGCCAGCGGGAGGCCATGCGGCACCACCCACTCATGTCTGCACGCCCCAACTCGGTTCTCAGCACGCCAGGTGCCCACAGCCAACGGGCAGGGAGAACCTCGCAGGAAACAGCTAGCTCATCGGGTCAGTTCCGGTTGACAAGGTGCCACCAGGCTGAAACACCCATAAACAGGCCCGTTTCCTTCCTGCGGGCAGAGGGGCCCCAGGGCGGATGCCAGGGTCCACGGCTCGGGCCCCTACTGCCCTCTGCCTGGTTCCTCCTGGGTGGAACAGGCCTGGCCTGGGTGCCAGGGCCCCCAAGGCCCAGCTCAGGAGTTCCGGGGTCTGCCATGAGGGGTTGGGGGAGGGGTGGTGTTCTGCAGCTCCAGGGTGGACCGTGCCTTTCTTTCCCTCTTTGGTGTCTCACAAACACCCTTCCGGGCATTAGTCAAAGGTAGCAGACCCTTCCTGGGGCCCACCTCCGGCCAGGGGCTAACCCAGAGGCCAGGGTGCACCCCTGCCCACGGGGCTCTCAGCCTGGCCGGAGGTGAGCCAGCACATCAGCGGTTCCCAGACGCACAATCTGTCCCGTGTGCCAAGGGCAGAATCACTAGAGAGAGCCTGGGTTTAAATCCAGACACACAGGATTGAGGTCCCAGTGCTGCCATTCACTGCCTGTGACTGTGGGCAGGCTTCCCCCACATCACAGGACTGTGTGGTCATCTCTAGAACAGGCCATCCCGGTGCCCACTGTGGGGCATCGTGCAGGGAACATGGGAGACGCTCCTCGAAGCCTGCCCGCAGCAGCTGCGGGTCTGGTGCCCAGCTGTCCCCCTGGCCTTGTGGTGCAGTGTCTGTGGCTCACCCATGCCCCCAGCCGGGTGAGCTTTGCCTGCATCCTGGAACCTGCCTGCGGGTGGGTGGGCCCTCGAGTCAGCGGCAGGTTCCTCTGCGGCCTCAGTTCACACACCAGGTCCAGCAAGTGCCCCCTCCTGGTGGGAGAGACTCCTGATCCTTCCCAGCTGGGGGATGGCTCAGCCATCCTGAGTGGGGTTCTGGGTCCTGGGGTGCCACCTGCCTGAAGGAGAGGGGGCGTCCGGGGAATGGCCGAGGCTGCAAGGTGCTCGACACAGGTGCGACCCTCTCTTCTCTCTGGGGGCACCCCTGCGCCCCCTCCTGCTCCAGCCCACTTGTGCACATGCACAGCCAGGGTCTCCCAGCTGGTGGTCCCAGGACCCGCCCCCATCTTTAGATCCTCCTACAAGCGAGGCTGCGGGGAGGGGGAGGGAAGGCAACCAACCTTCTGTGCCCCTGCCCCTCCCCCCGTGATGTCAGCTCCAGGCTCCACAGTTGGGTCCCCAAGGGGCCTGGCTCACCGGGGCGCACCTCTTTGTCATTTACACAAAGCCTCCATTGGAAGAGGGTACTCTGGGGGAAGCTTTCTCTCCCCACCCCCACCCCATTGCCCGTTACGGAGGAGCAGACAGCCAGACGGACAGGGGAGGCCCAGGTACCTGCCAGGATAGGGAGCCCCTGGGGCGTTCCCCCACCCCCACCCCCCAGCAGAGCTCTGACCTCCGGGGAGGCTCAGCCAGTAGAAGTGTGTCCCCATCGGCTTCCAGGCCAGGGAGCCCCGGGAGGTCTTCAGAGGGGCCTGAGACCAGGACTGTCTTAAGCCTGGGTTTTTATTTCAGTATATTACCCACCATGTGATTTTAAGGCATCCAGAGGGGGCCCCCACCACCATCTGCACGAGCAGGTTGGGTGACCGAGGGGCAGGAGAAGGGGCTCAGGGGGATCCAGGCTGCTCTGCTCCACCAAGGCTGGGCCCAAACAGGTGAGACAGAGGGCGGGCAGTGGGGGACCTGGAGGCCAGGGAAGCCGAGGGTCTGGTGGGTGGCGCTCCAGGACACAGGCCTGAGGCCCCGGGCAGGTTTCCGAGTGAGACCAGGGATCCAGGCCTGGAGCCCACGAGCGGTCCAGGCAGGATGATGGAGGGTCCTCGTCTCCAAGGTGGCTTCATTGCAAGCAGGGATTGGGGTCAGAGTCCCCGTGTGAAGCAGGGCTCGGCGGCTGTTGGCAGGCTCCAGGCTGGGGCTCTGCAGAGACTAGCTCCTGCCTCGGTTTCTCCGTCCACAGCAGGACTAAACCAGAGGTTCCCGGAGGTGCCTGGGGTGTCAGCCTGAGTCTGGGCCCACCCCACCCCACCTCTGAGATCTGTGGCCAGGAGCATCCTCCCAGGCCACGCCACCACGAGGTCGCACCTGCCAGCAGCCGGCGCAAGCCGGGGATCACTGGCTTGCCCCTCTGGGTCCTAGCAAACTGCTGTCTGGACGGCGAGCATCCTGGGCCAGCAGGTGGACTGTGGGAAGCCCCATCCATCTTTAGACCATGGCCGGTGATGAGGATCTCATCACCCACTCTCAGAAGAAAGTGGACAAGGGCCGGTGGAAGCAGGTCCCGGTACGCACCCCTTGGTGTCTGCAGGAGGCCACACGCTGGCCTGTACCATCTTAGGAACAGGCACTCAGGCCCCCGGGGTCTTGGACTCCAGCGGCTCAGCTGGAAAGACACCCTTGGCTCCGCCTCGTC
The DNA here is from genome assembly GCF_003369695.1 of Bos indicus x Bos taurus. Classification (NCBI taxonomy): domain Eukaryota; kingdom Metazoa; phylum Chordata; class Mammalia; order Artiodactyla; family Bovidae; genus Bos; species Bos indicus x Bos taurus. Next base: position 7,792,977 of record NC_040101.1, on the reverse strand, counting down.
ACCTCCGGCCCACAAATCGAAGCCCTCTCTGCCCTTTTCTTCCAACTTCGTCAGCAGAGCCTGGAGTTGGCGTCAGCCTCGGCTGGGTCACTTGCCCTGGAGCCAGGGCCTGGTTCCCTGAATCCACGTGGCCGGCCCAGCCTGCCCTAGCGCCCAGCCCTTGGCCACCCGGGGTGCGGCCGGCGCTTCCAAAACCATCCGGATGAGGATGCACGCCGCACCCCGTACGGGCAGCGCCATGGCCTCTGGTCTCTGCCCAGCCCTGTCCTGGAGCAGACCCGGGCTAGGGGGTGGGGGAAGGGTGGGGCAGGGTGGCCCTGTGTCCTCGAGAATGTCACAGGGAGGTCCCCTTGGTCAGCGGAGCCACAGAGGAGGGGGCGGGCATGGCGACTGCTCTTGCTGGGCTCCTCTGCTGGACGTCCAGCCGCCATTTTTGGTGGGCCAGTACAAAGATGGGCCCTGTGAAGCTGTCCAGACCGACACAGATTGGCCTTGTCCTCTGCCTCTGCCGTTGCCTCCTTCCCTCGCTCACGGGGCGTGAGGGGGCGGAATAACTAACAGGCGGAGCCCCTCTGGGTGGGGGCCTTTGTTCATTTACTGGTTGGCAGACCCTTCCTGGGTGCCTGTGTGGCCCATGTGGGTGGTCACCGGGGCAGGAAGCCTGGCCCTTCCTTCTAGGCAGCTCAGGTCAGCTGGTGCTCGGCCAGCATGGTGTGAGAGTTGGGGGCAGGGGGGCAAGTTCTGGGTGCTCAGAAAAGAGAGCAGCTTGTTACAGAGCATAGAGGTGGAGATGGGAACAGGAGGGTGAGGCTTTGAAGGATGAGTAGGAGTTTGTGGCTGGAGCAGGACCTGGCGATCATGCCTTTCTGGGACGTAGTGTGGATGGAGGTGCGGGAGAGCATGGACTGTCTAAAGAAGGTGGGCCCTGGATGCAGGGTGACTGAGAGGATACCCCGTTAGGACAAACTTGTCTGCTCTGCTGAGGAGCTGGGCTGTGACGTGGGCAATAGAGAGCCACAGCAGAGTTTACCCAGGCAGAGGTGGGAGCTGGTGAGGAGAGAAAGGATCTGCACGGGTCCCCGGGCTCACACTCAACTAGAGACTCCTGGACACTGCCCCCACACAGGAACCTGGGAGGGCAGAGGCATCCACCTCCCCTCAGCCACTCAGCCACCCAGGGAACCTGCCTCTGCTTCCAACTTCGGAGAAGGACCTGAGGGCCATGCTCACATGGATGGCAGGGGCCGGGATCTAGCCTAATACCCCTTCTTCTAGAAGCTTTCTTGATCCCCACATTCCATGCCACGCTAAGTCGCTTCAGTCATGTCCGACTCTTTGAGACCCTATGGACTATAGCCCACCGGGCTCCTCTGTCCATGGGATTCTCCAGGCAAAAATACTGCAGTGAGTTGCCATGCCCTCCTCCAGGGGATATTCCTGACCCAGGGATCAAACCCGTGTCTCTTATGTCTCCTGCATTGCCAGGCGGATTACATATTGCCTCCCAAATTTCCTCAGACCCCACACCCTGTCCTTCCGTTCTCAGCCCTGGTCACGACTTTGAATGTGGGACTGGACCGTGGGCTCGGGGCGGGCAGAGGGCAAAGGCTGAGCAGCCAAAGCTGGCCTCCCCTCGAGGGCCCCCCGGGTGCAGGCAAGCTGCCAGGTGCTTCATTCTCAGTGACCCCACGCGCCAGACCACACGCCCACCTTTTCAGATGAGGAGACCGAGGCCGCGGGAAGTGAAGAGACACCGGCTGGGAAGAGAGCAGGGAGCCCGCCCTCTGCGGGCCTGGGGCGGCCCCACTCTGGAGGACTTCGTTGGGGTGGAGGGCTGCTGCAGTCACAGCCCCCGTGGGGGCCCCAGCCGAGCCTCGGGGTACAGAGAGGGGCCTCTCCTAATCCCCCAGGGGAAGAGGGGCTCGGGGACTCCGGTGTCTGCTCCCCCACGCTTCTGTGTTCCGGTTCTCTTTCTTACCTTCCTCCCTCCATCTGTCGCTCTCGGCTCCCCACCCTGAGGGTCTCTCTGCCCCCTGCTGTCTCCCCCCTTCTCTCCTCTGTTTTCTCTCTCTCTCTCTCTGACTCAGTTTCTCTTTCCTCCATCCTCCTCTTTTCCCGGATATGTGCGTCCCTCTGTCTGCCGGTGGGTCTCTTCTCTGCTCCTATCTCAGTCCTCCCCTTCCCAGTCCTCCTGCCTCCCAGTCCTCCTGCCTCTCAGTCCTCCCCCCCTCAGTCCTCCCACCTCTCAGTCCTCCCCTTCTCAGTCCTCACCCCCTCAGTCTTCCCCCTCCCAATCTTCCCCCTCGCAGTCCTCCCGCCTCACAGTCCTCCCCTCCCAGTCCTCCCGCCTCTCGGTCCTCCCCCTCGCAGTCCTCCCGCCTCTCCGTCCTCCCCTTCTCAGTCCTCCCCCTGTCAGTCCTCCCGCCTCACAGTCCTCCCCTTCTCAGTCCTCACCCCCTCAGTCTTCCCCCTCCCAATCCTCCCCCTCGCGGTCCTCCCGCCTCTCCGTCCTCCCCTTCTCAGTCCTCCCCCTGTCAGTCCTCCCGCCTCACAGTCCTCCCCTTTTCAGTCCTCACACCCTCAGTCTTGCCCCCTCCCAGTCCTCCTGCTTCCTCGTCCTCCCACCTCCCCAGCACGTCCAGCCCTGTCCGAGTAGGGCCTGCTCAAAGGCCAGGGGTGTCTCTCAGCCCCTTTGTCCATCACCCTCTGCTTCTGTTCCCACTGCCAAAGGGCATGTCTCTGCTGGGCTTCTTGGTTCAGCTTCTGTAGTGTAACCTCTTTGAGGCCCTGAGGATCACAGGTCACCAGCCGGCATGGCCTGTGGTCTTCTCCCGACCAGTTCGGCCAGGCATAGTGGCCTCGGGGGCCTCAGGGCGGGCGGGCCTGGACTGGGGACCCCCAGAGAGCCAGCTGCGGCTCACGGCAGCGTCACGTAATTACGACATGAAAGTCCACGATTTCCTCTGTGTGTTGGCAAACAGCGGCTGGCTGCTAATGCAATCCTTTCTTTTAATGGATTCTTGAATTCAAATGATATGTAATTAAGCATAATTAGCCGCGTACCCATCTCGGCTTGTACTGCATGCCACGTGGGGCCGCCTAGGATCTCATTAGGAGGCATCTTCTTTCACGGGCCGATTTCTGGTTCCCCCTCGGGGTGGAGTTGGTTCGACTGGACAGTGAACCTGGGCTGGGGGCTGGCAAAGGTCCGAGGTGGACAGTCCTGCGGCCAGTCCTGCGGCCAGCTGCCCCCAGCGAGGACGGGAGATGAAGACTGGGGGCGGGTGTTTGCTGGGAGAGGTTCCGCTCTGCTTTGAGGACGCCCTGCCGCCATCCCCCTCCCCCATCGCGGTGGAGAGAAAGGTCAGGGATCTGCCCTTGAGGGGCGCACAGAGAGGGCACAGGGGGTGTCAGCACCTGGGCGGGCATGGCCTGAAGACATCCCCCTCCCCCGACAGCCTCCTCCTGAGTGGGGGCTGGGCACCCCCACACATCGGTGAGCCGGGCCTCAGGGCCGCCCTCCGCGAGGGAAACCCGTAAGGGCGCTTCCATGCAGTGCAGAGCTGCAGCCTCGCACACACCGGCTGAGCACGAGATGGGACGTCCGCTCAGGTCCTGCCTCCCTGCCACCCCCACCCCCCGGCCCCCACTGCAATGCCGCCCCACCCCCCACCCAGCTCACTGTCTTCCCTGTACCTCGCACGCCGATGGGTCTCCATACATTCATGCCATCTGTCTGCCCCCCACCAGTCTCCCTGCCTGGCCTGCTCCCAGCAGCCTGCCACTGGCCATGATCTCCATGCCAAATCTGCCTCCGGGCCTGCCCCCTCCAACCGTGTGTGTCTCTGTGTGCCTCCCGTGAGCACCCCCCATCCAGAGGCTAGGGACTGCATGCTCGGAGGTGTGCCAGCTCACTGGTGGTCACCAGGTGGGTGAGGGGTGGAGCTGTGCTGTGCTCAGCGCAGCAAGGAGGAAACCGAGGCAGAGGGGCGGTTTGTCGTGGTGGGTCTGCTGCCCGTTCAGGTGCTCCGTCTCCATCTCTCAGGGCCTGGCTCCCTGTGCCCTGGGCCAGGCCGCTCCCATCTCAGGGGGAGCTGCCCAGAGAGGAGTTCCTCACCCGCCTGCTTCAAAAAGACCTGAGCGAGGGGGGCACCCCTCAGTATGTTCAGGGGAGGGGTTGTCTGCCCTCTAGGAGGGCCTGGGCAGAGAGCCCCGAGTTCCAAGGAGGAAGACCCTCTTACTGGAAGGGCTGTCCGCAGAGACCCTGGACCCACCAGGAGGCCATGAATGCCCCTCCCTGAGGGGATGGGAAGGGAGGGGCCCTGGAGGGCAGACGGCCAGAGCCGTTGGCACGAGAGCCTTTGCTGGGGAGGCCCAGGAGGCAGTGGCTTGAGGCTTGTGGGCCTGTGTTCTGCGTTCTCTTCTTTTCACAAAGTTTTAAATATGTAGAAACCATTCTTATCTCGAGTGCTGTACAAAAACAGGCTGCTGGTAGGGTTTGATCCGTGGGCCACAGAGAAGGACCGCCACGGTAGGAAACAGACACCTCTTCACGTGCGCTTGGGCTTCCCGGGTGGTCAAGAATCCACCTGCCAACGCGGGAGGCGCAGGAGACACGGGTTCAATCCTGGGGTTGGGAAGATCCCCTGGAGCAGGAAATGACAACCCACTCCAGTATTCTTGCCTGGACAATCCCCGTGGACAGAGGAGCCTGGCGGGCCACAGTCCACGGGGTCGCAGAGTCGGGACATGACTGAAGCAACTGAGCATGCACACACAGAACATGTGACTTTATATGAGACTTTTTAATGAAACTTTCACAGTAAAAACACCTCAAGTGTGACCCTACGCGTGTTTTACACTTGTCAAGTGCACTGAACGTGAATAGTGCGATGCTCTTTCCACCATGAACCACCCCCGCGATCACCACCTGGGCCAAGGTCTAGAACACTGCCACCCCACCCCCAGGAGGAAGCCGGCTTCTGGCCTCTGCCCAGGAGCCTGGCATCACCCACTCCGGAACTTGACATGAACAGGTCCTCTGGCCTGGATGCCTTGAGCCCAGCTTCTTCCACCCGCCGCGATGTCTGTGGGGGACAAAGGGCAGACCTGGCAGCCTGGGGGGCTCACCGTGGGGGGTGGTGGTGTCCTGGGCCTTCCGGGCCTGTGCACGTCCTACCCTGTTGATGGACATTTGTGCAGTTTCCACCTTTTTTTCTATTACGACCGAAGCCGCCAGAACATTCCAGCACACGATTTTGGTGGACAGGCCGACGCCCTTTGGTTGTGTTGCCCGCCTAGAGGGGACTCGTGGCTCACAAATAGGTGCCAGCACCGTTGTCCAGGGTGTGTGCCACCTACAACTTTTGACAGTTAACAAGCACGGATTTCAGCACCGACACGGGGTAATTTGGGTCTTAAATTCCCGTGTTCACTAGATGTTTGGATCTGGCAAGAGCGAAATAATAATCCCTTAAATACCTCCACTGACGCAAGAGTTGCTGATCCTGCGGGCAAGGGTGAGGGTCCTTGTGTGCTTGTCCCTCTTGAGAAGACCAGGAGTGATGCCCAGTGCCTGCTGGCCCTGCCACCTGCAGGTGGCCTCTGCTTGGACTAGGCGCTGCCCACGGGGGCCTTCCTGGAGGGGTGGGAACATGTGTTCCCACGCGCCTCGAGGCTCTGGCACCCAGAATCGGGCCAGGAGTCAGAAGAACCGGGTCAGATCTGGGTCTGCCCTCCCTGCTGTGTGACCTCAATCAAGTCTCTGAACCTCTCTGATCCCCCATTTTCTCACCCGCTTCCACCCCGGGGACAGAAGGAGAAGAGGATGGGAGATGGGTGAGGGCCGTGCCTGGGGGGCAGCGGGGGTCACTGCAGCAGGCAGAGAAGTGGCCTCAGCCCGTACAAGAGGGTGGGCAAGTGAGCAGAGGTATCCACACTTCCTGCTCCCACACCCCTGCCCCGCTCTCAGGCCTCAGCAGCCCTGGGCAGGAGACCTCCAAGCCACTGGGCTGAAAGCTCTATGAAAGAAAATGTGCCTAGGACGCCCCTGACGGTCCAGAGGTTAGGGCTCCGCGATGCCACTGTAGGGAGCACGGGTTCGATCCCTGGTCAGGGAGCGAGGATCCCACAAGCCACATGGTAACTCACCGCCCCTCCAGCCCCCGCAAAAGGCACCTTTGCTCAGTTCAGCTCAGGTCAGTCACTCAGTCGTGTCCGACTCTTTGCGACCCCATGGACTGCAGCATGCCAGGCCTCCCTGTCCATCACCAACTCCCAGAGCTTGCTCAAACTCATGTCCATTGAGTCGGTGATACCATCCAACCATCTCATCCTCTGTCCTCCCCTTCTCCTCCTGCCTTCAGTCTTTCCCAGCATCAGGGTCTTTTCCAATGAGCCAGCTCTTCGCATCAGGTAGCCAAAGTATTGGAGTTTCAGCTTCAACATCAGTCCTTCCAATGAATATTCAGGACTGATCTCCTTTAGGATGGACTGATTGGATCTCCTTGCAGTCCAAGGGACTCTCAAGAGTCTTCTCCAACACCACAGTTCAAAAGCATCAATTCTTTGGTGCTCAGCTTTCTTTATGGTCCAACTCTCACATCCATACATGACCACTGGAAAAACCATAGCTTTGACTAGACATACCTTTGTTGGCAAAGTAATGTCTGCTTTTTAATGTGCTGTCTAGGTTGGTCATAAGTTTCCTTCCAAGGAGCAGTGCCTTTAATTCCACGGCCTTTACTCAGGATGGCCATTTTAGGGTCAAGTGCTTTTTCAGTATCAAAACTTTCCAAAGGGGTAACCTGACTTTTAGGATGTTGTCAGAACCCACTTCAGCCACTTCTTCCTGGGGGCGTCCGAGGTGGTGGCCCCGCTGCTGGGGTGGATGCGCTTTCATGCTTGCCTGGGGCGTTTGGCTCAGACTTTGGGGTGATGCCAGCGGCAGCCCCTCAGCGTGGGAAGCTGCATCGGGGTATCCCCCTCACCCCTGCCATCAATCTCCAGCCCACGAGCAGTGGGGGTGGGGGGTGCCTTCCTGTCACCAGGGCCCCACACTCCAGTTGATAGCCCACCCTCTAGGCCACTCCCACAACTGTCAAGGCTCCAGGGGTCGTCCCCGGGAGCCCACCCTGAGCCCCTGCCCCCTCCCGGGACCAAGGCTGCAGCCCCATTAGTTCCCCTTCCCCTCTCACGTCTGCTGGGAGCCTGGCTCAGCCGCAGCCCCTGCACGGGGTCCCCTGCGGCCCCGCGGACACCCACCCTCATCGTGTGGCCTCACTGCCCTTGTTCTCCGTGTCCAGCGGGGCCTCGGGGAATAGAGGAGGGCACAGATGCAGGGTTTGGGTGGTCCTCGCCTCCCAGATATCAGCCGGAGAGCAGCTTTGCGAGGAGCCTTCCTCTGCTGGGTGGTGCAGCCTCTGGGGGTACATGAGCCCCCCACCCACCCCGGGGTCTGGGTGGGAAACTCGGAGCAGGACGGAGCTCAGGGCCCCACTGTCCGGGGCGTGATGCTTCTGCTGGCAGCATGGATGGAGCAGGGGCCAGTGGCCACTCTGCCACGGGGCTCTGAGCAAGCTGCCCACAGGAGGGGCTCAGGGAGGAGTCCAGGCAGAGGGAGGTCTGGGTGCTTCTGAGTGGGGGTGGCCGGGACTGGGGCATGGGGAGGACAGGGACCGCACCAGCCAAGGCCAGCCTGGCCTGATGGGACGCAGAAGGGCCTGGAAACCTCCCGAGGGTGAGGCCGGGCCTGTGCTGGATGCTGGGAAGGCAGTGACCTCAGAGGGTTACCTAGGGGTTACTGACCGGCTAACCCTCCGTCCTGCCCTCCAGGCCCAGCGACGAGCACCACCCGGAAGTCAAGGCTGATGGATACGTGGACAACCTCGCAGAGGCCGTGGACCTGCTGCTGCAGCACGCGGACAAGTGACGGGCCTTCTGGGAGGGCCCCGCCTCCTGCCACCCTGCCCCGTGCCCAGACCACCCAGGGTGCTGCCCTCGGCCCTGGATAAGCAGGCAAGAGGGTGCCAGCCAGGCTGTTCTGGGCCCCTGAGCCACCAGTTCCTCCTCTGTCTCCCTCTACCGACCCTCTCCTCCCCTCACCCTCCCCAGACACATCTCCCAGCCTCCTGGGGGGAGTTTGATCCCCGCTGATGGCCCATCCCATCTGTTTGTCCCTCTGGAAGTCGAGAGGTGGGCAGACTTGTTGAACGCCCACACCCACCCTCCATTCACACCACGTCCTTTAAATGTGCTACCTGATTGGACTCAGGCGTTTGCCCACTGTCTTTTAGTGAACAGTCCCTGCGCTTTAAGGAGGCACCTGGAGGAAGCGGGGGTCTCCCAGGCACCGTCCTTGTAGGCAGAGCTGAGCCAGCCTCCCCGGGACAGCCCAGCGGCTCCGGCCCCCACCTGGTGTCAGAGTGGGCACTCAGCGCTCCCCGTGCACCTCCCAAACCATGCAGCCCCTCTCCCCATCCCATCCCCTCTGGAGCCAAAACAGAATGGCTCCCAGGGCCACTCTGCCGTGCTTCAGCGTGAGAACTCTAACCTCTGGATGCCAGGTTGTGGATGGAGGGTACCTGCTAGAGCCTTAACGGTAGACTTGTCACCCCCAGGAAATTAATGGTGAAATAAACTCCACCCTGACCTGCAGTGACTCATGCTCTAACTGCTCGGGGGCTGGGAGGACCGTCCCTGATCCCACCCTGGACTTGAACCCCTACATGTCAGAGGGCCCGCGCCCCGAGACACCTCACCTGCCTCAAGCCCTTCATTCAGCAGAGGGGGGACACTGAGGCCCCATGGGGACCAGGTGGACAGGGCAAGCATGGGCCTCCGCTCAGGGTGGTGAGCTGCAGGCTTTCTGAATTCACCCACTGCCCCGGTTTCAGGTTTCAGAATCAGTCAGCAGGTCGGATAACTTGATTGCTCTGTTTCTCCCCAAATCCACCCAGAAGCCACTGACAGATCTTGGGAGACTTCTCATAAAAGAACTCATGAGTCCTCCAGAACAGGACTCCCGTGAAACAAAGGCAGGTGATGATAAAACGTTCTGCCTGAATCCGAGTCCCCTGGCCTGTTAAATCAGGATTAGAAAGATGGTGCTGGGTCTTCTCATGGAAATGAGAGGTAACTGGTTAGGCTCATGGTGTTGGCTTGCAATGGAGGCAGGGCGTTTGGCCTATCAGCTGGAAAATAGGCAGATGCCCTGCCCCTGGAGGGGGTCCCCTAATCCCAGCTCTTTAGGCGATGAGCTGGGTGCTGTAGGCAGGCACGAGGTGGCTGCAATTCACCGGGGCTCGGAGGGTGACTGTGAGGGAGCGGGCCCGCAGCCTCCCATTTGGCTTGTTCCCTTTTTTCATCTTGCCCTTTTCGTGGGCCACCCTTGCCCGCTGTCCTCGGCAGGGGCCTGCAGCCAGGGTAATGGGGCTCTGGAGGAAGGTGGCTGGTGGTTCCCGCTGCCCAGGAGTGGGATGCAGAGGGTGTCAGAGGAACAGCAGGCGCAGACCCCTGCTTTGGGCAGAGAACATACCACCTCCTGCCCCAAGCTGTGGGTTCAGCGAAGTGGACACTGTTACCTCCCACTTTTACAGGTAAGGAAACTGAGGTGCTCGAATCAAAGTCCGACTCTGCATCCCAGGCCCTTTCTGGTCCTTTCCACAGTCCTTCCATGGGGGGTGGCCTGTGGTGGACCCGGTGGCTGTGACTTCCCAGGCGAGGGGCGCCCTGACGTCCTCCCCCGGAGATGTAGTGTCTTTCAGGATGGAGGGCCAGCCCTACTCTGGGGGCACCGTGTACCGCCTGAGCCTCAGCCACTTTCTGTGTGTGCTCAGTTGCTCACTCGTAGTGCCCAACTCTTTGTAACCCCTGGACTTTGCAACCCCAGGCTCCTCTGTCCATGGGATTCTCCAGGCAAGAATACTGGAGTGGGTTGCCATTCCCTTCTCCAGAGGATCTTCCTGACCCAGGGATTGAACCCAGGTCTCCCACATTGCAGGCAGATTCTTTACCAGCTGAGCCACCAGTGAAGTCCAAGACCCTGATGCTGGGAAAGTTTGAGGGCAGGAGGAGAAGGGGACGACAGAGGACGAGATGGTTGGATGGCATCACCGACTCAGTGGACGTGAGTTTGAGTAAGCTCTGGGAGTTGGTGATGGACAGGGAGGCCTGGCGTGCTGCAGTCCATGGGATTGCAAAGAGTCGGACATGACTGAGTGTCTGACTCAGTCATGAACTGAATAGACAGTAAAGAATCTACCTGCAATGCAGGAAACCCAAGTTCCATCCCTGGGTCAGGAAGATCCCCTGGAGTCAGAAATGGCAACCCACTCCAGTATTCTTGCCTGGGAAATCCCATGGACAGAGGAGCCTGGTAGTCTACAGTCCATGGGGTCGCAAACAGTTAGACACGACTGAGCAATTAACACATAAGATGATAAAAGCAACATGTGTCATTGTAGGAACATCAACAGAAAAGTTCAGACAGGAACCAGAGCCTCTTGGAGTCTGACCGCTGTTAACATTTGGGTGCATTTCCTTCCACATCGCTCCACGTGAAGATAAATGTTTGAACAGTTGGGATTGCACCGTACGTGGAGGGTGGTCCTGGGGTTTTTTTGGGTGTTGATTCTTTCACTTAAGCCCGAGGAGTGTTACAAGCCCTGTCTGCACGTGAGGAGGCTGCTCAGAGGCAGCCTACGTCCTGGTGGCCCACGGATGGTGCCCCTGTTGGCTGCGGGTGGCCCTCAGTTGGGCCGGACCCAACGGCAGAGCATTTGAGCTGCAAGCCCCAGAGCTTGTGCTTGAGGCAGTGTCCCCTGCTGCCCCTGGCCCTGGTGAGGCACCAAGGGGGCTGCTGAGCTGGGATGTGCTGAAACCAGATCCGAGCCCTGCCATGGATGTAGCCTGAGGAGGATGAGTAAGGAGCTATTAGGGCTGTAGCCATCCAGGGCCACTCTGGGGGAGCCTCCTCTGCCAGTCATGGGAAGCATGAGGCAGGGTCTCTGGGCCCCTGGCCTTGGGGCTAACAAGGCTGCCAGGGGAGGGCATGGGGCTCCTCCCACCCCCAGCCTTGCCTCACCTGCTTCGTGAACTGCACGTTCATGGGCCTGTTTGAAAAAGGAAGAGCTGCTAAACAGAAAACAAGGAGAGTCTGGGTGGGGTGCTCTGGTGGCTCATTCCCAGGGTTAGGGGGCGTCCTTAGGACCTAAGACATCTCTAGCCATAGCCTCTGTGGTCAGAGGACGTGGGCCAACCCTGGCTTCTTAGAAATTACACAAGCCTCCGTAAATTTGTCCCCAAGGCTGCAAGCATCATGGTCTCCTGAGCTTGGTGAGCAAAGGGTCCGTGACTTGGGGGCCAGGCACAGGAGCCCACTCTGGGCTGAGCTGTGTGCACTGCTGACCCCTCGGCACGAGCGGTGCAGACCTGAGCTGTGCATCCTCTGCGGGGCAGGGAGGGCCCAGCCTGTGTCGTCTCCCGGGGTACCCTGGTGGGCAGGTGGCCCTGCACCCGGCAGGACTTTCAGGCCAGGCCCTCTATAGCGTCAGGGCCGCGTGGCCCGGCCTGGGTGCTGAGCTGACATGCTCATGACAGCTCTGTGACAAGCAGGTCCCTCAGTGCTCCTAACTTGGGGATTACAGCAGGGTGCGGTCCCTGGCTCCTGGCTGGAGTGAGGAGCAGAAGTCCTCCACCCAGAACACACACGCACTCTAATGACTGCCCCGGAGCTGGGGACCCCCCGGATCACAGCTGTGGCCATGGCCAGCCCTCCCGTCAGTTGCTCACAGCCTCCTGCACCGGAAGATTTTGAGAGCACTCAGCTCTCCCCCCACTTTACAGATCTGACCCTGGGGCTTGGAGGGGACAGAAAGGCCCCAGGCTCTGCCTGTGCCAGCCCAGAGCACAGGTGCAACCCTCCGATCCGTCACCCCCAACCCCCCAACAGAAAGCACACAGCCGGCTCACAGCAACTGGGTACTGAACCAGGAAGCTTTATTTACACAGTAAAAGTAACAAGCAGATTCCTGAGAGACTAGAGCGGCCCTAGTGCAAGATAGTTGTGGCCTGCGCAGAGGGCAGGCTGCGGTGGGTGGCAGTGGGGGGTAGACCCAGCGCCATCCTGCACAGCGCTTCACCCGGGCAGGGGCCGGGCCCAGTGTGGCCCGTTTTCCAGCCACCACGCTTCCTGAAGCTCTAGGGCACCGACGGGTGCTGCTGGGAAAGCACACGTGACCCCGGAGACGGCCAACCCGCGGGCACCCGCGCCCGGGACGTGGGCCCCCACACTGGGACACAATTTCTTTGCCAAGGAGACTATGCTAGAAGATTGGACTATTCTAGCTAGGTATAAGATTTCTGCTGTGGTCTGGGATTTTTTTTTTTTTTTAATTAAATCCTTTTCTTTTCTCTTTAAAGAGGCGCCAGTGGGAGGGGTCCGGCCACCGTGAGCCTGCGGCAAGCGGCGGCACCATCGCCTACATGGAGGCGCTGTCCTGGCTGGGTTGCTGCCCCCAGAGCCGGGGCGTGAGGACCGCCTGCACCCCAGGCTGTGGGATCTGACACAGTCATCGTGTGGATGACCTGCCTCCAGGCCAGGGTGTGTGAAACTCGAGCCCGTGGTGGGGCGTCTGTCCAGGGCGTGGGCTGGAGGCTCAGGCAGCACCAGCCAGAGTGTGGAAGCGCACAGGCTGCCCCTCCCCGACCTTGCTCTGGGGCCCCTTGTGGACAATGGGTTTGTTTCCTTTCTAAGGTGGACTTTGCATTTTAAAATTTCTTTCAGTGTATACAAATTCACAAAAACTTTTCCTGCTACAAAAATTTTGTTGAAAAGTAAGGCTTTCTGAGAGTGAAAATCCTCACGAGCTCTCCAGGGGCCTGGGAGTCGTGTCTGCCCACGGGCGCTGCACTGGCCCTGGCCTCCACCGCGAGTAAGGCAAGAGGGTATGCGGTAATGTAAACGCTGAGGCTGCCGCCCCGATGCCCGGCCCGGCCCCACGGGCAGCGGCCTCTGTTAGTCGGCGGCTTTAGTGAGGGTGCCCCAACACGAAGCCCCCACACCCTTCAAATGCACGACCCTGCTCTTGTCCTTCCAGGCCCCCGGGCAGGCAGACAGCCTGGCACAGCCCTCCCTCCTAGCTCTGAACTTCCTCAGTTCCCCCTTACAGGCAGGAGTTCATGGGCTGCACTAGGCAGGGTCCTGGCAGAAGTGAGGTTCGGGGCTGGGAAAGGAGGCACCAGCTGGCCTGCTGCCCCCTAGGGACACCCCTCACCCCAGGGTGGTCAGAGAGAGTCTCCCTTCAAGACCAGGAGTCCTGGTGCTGGGGGAGCAGAGCCCAGAGACGGGCCTCAGGCAGCACCTCCTATAGACAGATGGGGGCTGCTCTCTTTGATGGGAAGACGGACATGAAGCCACCCCACAGCTGCCTCTTTCTCTGAGGGATCACTGGTCATCCTCTCCCCTCCTTGCTGCTGTCGTGGGCTTGGGCGGGGAGCTTCTGTGGGAGCAGGAACAGCCGAGAGAGGCCTGAGGAGGCTGGGAAGGGCCAAACCCTGCCCTGGGCTGCAAGCCCTTCTGCCTCATGGGTCCCAGGAGCAGCCTGCAGGGAGATGGGGCGGGTGGGGCCACGGCTCGTCCTTCCCCGCCACCAGGCCTGAGAAGGGGTGGGGGGTGGCTGGCAGGGTCCGAGGGGGCCACGCGCACTACAGCTCTGTGACACGCACCACTGCTGCGTCCCTTCCCGGCCTGGAGGAATGGCATCCAGGGGAAGGGCTGCTGTTCAGGGCGCATGCCCGCTGTGGCCACTGGGTGTGGGTCAGGTATCATGCCTCCCACCCAGGCTCCTTGAGGCCAGGGGGCGCCGGCACGTCCTCTCCCGTCCATGCACCCGCTGCTGGACGCCCCGGGGTCTCCTGGATCGGCTCAAAGACGACGAGCCGCCTGGTCTGGCTCCCCAGGGGGGCTGTGCCCTTTGGCGGGACCTGCCCAGCACCCAAACGCCCACGATGCTCTACAACCTGCAGATTCTGACACCATCTCGGGGGGGCAGGGTGGCGGGTCATGGAGTTGGGGTTTTCTGCAAGCATCTTAAACAGCTGATTTTTAAGAAGAGCCAACTCTAAATGAGAACTTGAGCCACTGCACTTCGGATGTCCAGAAGTAAAGGTTTAAGTCACATTTCCCCAAACCTGGTCTCTCTTCAGAGGAAAGAGAAAGAACCATGTGCCCTCAGCCCTTGCAAGCACTGAGGGCTCTGCCGTCAGCAGAAGGTGAGTGGGACCAAAGGGATCCCCGGAGTGCCTCTGTCGCGTGGCAGCACACTGCAGGGGACACGTGGATGGACTGAGCCTTGTGGGAAAAGGAGCCACTTTGCTCATAAGCTGACCCCCACTGCTGTTGTCTGCAGAAGACGCCGAGCTGCTGACAGCTGGATTCCAGGGGAGCCAGAGCCCCATGGGGCGTGTCTGCAAAGCGGGGCTGGGGAGGAGTGGTCTGGGAGAGAAGCCTCAAGGAGTTGGGGCTCCTGGTGGACCTGGGGGGGGCTCTGCTGGGGCGCCAGGAGCCAGGAAGGGTGTGTGGGCACCCCACTCTGTGCTTGTGGTTGGGGCGGTAGCAGGGAGGTGGCACCCCTCCAACCCCCCCCAACCAACAAGGCTGTGCTTGGTAGATGGCCGGGCCCAGAATGGCTGACAGGCACCCTCTAGTCCCGGAACATGCCCAGGGCCTGGGTCTGCGCACCTGCACAGGGCCCTTGTCCCTGAGGACGTTTTCAAAAGGCTGCCCTCCTCTGGGGACGTCTCTCCACTCACCCGTGTCTACTGAGCTCATTGCTCAGTGGCAGGGCATCGTGGACAGCGGCTGCCAGCTGCTGACCCTGCCAACTTCAGCCCCCAGCCCCAGAGCAGCAAAGTCTGGAGCTGGGACCTCTACACCATGGGAGGGGCTCGTGCCTCTGCCTTCTTGGCCAATGGAGCCACCAGATGTCTACCCACCTGGACGGGCCTCTAACAAGCAACCCCCCGCACCCCGAGGTGTTCCCTGGACCCTGGGAGTCCACCCGGCACGCAGGGCCCCATCACCCACACCTGGAATTAAGGCCGAACGGTTCTGGTGTTAACGACCGAGGAAGCCTCCCCCGCCTTCCCGAGCCTGAGCGGGAGACCTGGGAGAGAAGGCACGGAATACACACTCGAGGGGAGGAGGGCGCGGCAGGGCTGGCCCCCCAACCCAAACCTGAGAGCGGGAGGGCGGGTGGGCCCGTGACGCCAGCACGTGGACCTCAGGCGGAAACCCGGGCTGGGGGTGGAAACCCCAGCCCTGCACAGACGCCAAGAGACTGCCCAGCGGGCAAGGCTGGGGTGCCGTGCCCATCGATGTGCCGCAAGTGAAAGGGGGGCAAGAGACCGAGACTGAGAAGCTTCCGTCCCGGCCCCCGTGGTTCCGTGGACCGTGGCTGCCGTGCTGGTGAAAGGCTGAGATGCTGCACTGCGGGGCGGGGAGTGGGGGGCGGCCCGGGCCCCCGCAGGCGGGACAGCATCTCGGGGAGCCGGTGGGCTCGCTCCTGGGCCCTGATGCCCGCCTCCCAGGAAGCTTGGATCAGGCCCAGGGGTGGGGCTCCCCGGAGGGCCCGCCACCGCACCTGGGGGGTGGGCAGGAGGAGGCCCCTCGATTCAAACGAGCCCTCCCGACCCCCGCCCCCCACCCCCAGCCAGGGCCTGCAGCCCCTCAGTTGTTCTCTATCTGCTCTATGTCCAGCTCGCCGTCCAGGGAGCAGGGGCTGCTGCGGGCCCTGCGGTCCCGCCAGGCTGTGCCCAGCTCCTCGCAGCATGGCTCCTCCCGGCAGGCCAGCGAGTCATCCAGGGAGGAGGGCAGAGGCTCAGGGACTGGGGTCCCGGCGGGCGTCCTGCCCCCTGCGCTGGGGGCCGAGTGCAGGGTGGCCCAGGACCTGGTGTGCAGGGCGAAGGGGCTGTGGGTGCTCCGGTCCTCCGTCCCCGTGTTCAGGCAGCTGAGACTGCTGAAGGTCTGACAGTTCTGTGGGGAAGACAGACACAGGTCACAAGGGGTCGCAGTCCCACGGAATCCAAGGACCGAACGCCCCACCCAGCCCGGCCAAGACCCCTGGGGGGCTCCATGGTGGTGGGCCCACCAGGCGATGGAACGCCCTCCCCAATGTCAGCAAGGGCAGAGGGGCCGTTGGTTAACTCCTGAAGAACCACCCCTGGCCGGTGAACACCACGTTAATCAAGAGACATAAAATGCAGTTGAGTGACTGAAGTCGCTCTGTCGTGTCCAAGTCTTTGCAACCCCATGCACTGTAGCCCACCAGGCTCCTCCGTCCATGGGATTCTCCAGGCAAGAGTACTGGAGTGGGTTGCCATTTCCTTCTTCAGGGGATCTCCCTGACCTAGGGATTGAACCCAGGTCTCCTGCATTGTAGGCAGATGCTTTACCGTCTGAGCCACCAGGGAAGCCTCAAAATGCAGTTATTTGTCTACAAACTGGCAAAGAGCACAAACTTCCTAGCATCCAGTTCTGGGGGGACTGGGGGTGGTGGTGGTGCAGTAGGGAGGGTGCTGGGGGCAGGCTCAGAGGCCTTCACGCACAACCTTCCTGCAAAACAGAAGTGGCAGGTTCACCTCTAGGATTTTTACCACAAGGAAACAGTTCGGACGCAGCAACACAAATGTGCCTCGTCACACCGTTACAGTGGAAAGAAGGGAGTGACCCAGCATCATTCCCCATGATGCTGGTTCCGTAAAGCATGTCTTTTCAGGCAGAGGGAGGCTCTTGAGCCGTTGCAAGAACACAGCAGGAGCGGGCCCACTGATGTAAAGGGAGAAGCTGCCAGGCTGCGCTGGCGCTCAGAGCGGACGCAGGGGCCCACACCACCTTCTCGCCGTGGCAGGGACGGGACGTGGGCGGGGGAGGGTGGGCTTGACGTTCGCGTGGTGCACAGTCCCACACGGGCCCTGGGCTCCCGGGCCCTCGGGTGGTGGGCGTCAGCCCCGCTGGGGGCGGGGCAGGGCTCACAGCTGGGGGCCGCGGGCAGACCCCCCACGCCCAGCCACACTTAGGCCTCGGTGGCCTCCTCTGTGAGAGGAGGTCCCTACCTGTCCCATCTGAGGCCCCAGCAAGAGCCAAGGGCTCCGCGCCTGCCAAGCCCTGCCTCTGTGAATGTGGCCGGCCTGGAGGAGGCAGCCTAGGGCCCACCGGCAGCAGCCACAGCCTGGACGTGACCCCACGCACTCACAAGAGGGGGCAGCCGGCACTGCGCACAAGTGGGTCCAGCTACATGCCTGCTTCCACGGCTGAGCGCGAGGCCCGGGCAGGACAGAGGCAGCCCAGCCCCTTCCCAGGGACGAGACAGAAAGGGAAGCGCATTGGAGGCAGCAGCTGGGGGGATCCGGGCTTTGGGAGGTGGGAACGCGGGCAGCACCGCCTGCCCACCGACGCCGAGGCCACGGGCCCGTCCCCAAGGGCCCTGGTCCGTTTGCTGACGGCAGTGTTTACGTGTTGCTTTGGAATGAAGACGACCACTGGCTCATGGCGCATAAGCTGCTGAAGCATCTGGGCAGATGGAAAAGGCACTCTCTCTGGAGGGAGGAGGCGGGGCCCGCCGTGCGCACTTTCCCTGTTCCTGCCTGCACCGTGGAGGAACCCGTTCTCGTGGGTCTGCTTGTCCTGGAATCTTTTGATTAACTGAGGAAGGCAGGCTGGGGGTTGGGGGATACTGGGGGGATTGAGGAGAGAAGAGCCAGGCCACCCATTAGACCTGCGATGCTGGCCCTGACTGTGGCAGGAGCCAGCCTAGGGGCGCGGAGCCCCTGCTGGGTTGCATAGGGCTCAGAGGGCCCAAGTCCTCACTGGGCACGTTTGCTCTGCTGCTGGGAGACAGCTCCTCATGCAAAATGGCCCCCGAGATCCTTCATGTCCCCAGGGTCAGAACGCAAACCTGGGTGGGGATAAGCCCCAGCTGAGAGGCCCTTGAGGCCTCTCCACCTCCCGGCCACCCTCTGGACAGGCCCAGACCTGAGCCGGGACAAGAGGAGAACTGGGTGGGGGGCAGAAGGGAGGAAAGATGGCCCAGCCCAGGCAGGGGCATCAAACCCCAGGCTCAGCAGGGAGGCCTAGGAGGGAGGCCCTGGGAAGCCAGATCTAAACCCCTGCATGGCCAGATGGTCTCTCGCCCTGTAGACGTGGCGGAGAGGAAGGAGTGGCGGTGCACAGCCGTGTGAGTCCAGTTACAGACAGTGGCGTCCGGTGCGAGCCCGGTGTGCTGCGAATGGGCCACAGTGAGGCTGAGATCCTGGGGCTTGCAGCCCTGGGGGAACGGCCACAATGCTCCCCTCCATGTGCAGGACCTGAGCGGGCCTCCCTGCTTCCTGGGAGCTGTACCATGAGAACGGGGTCTTCCGGAACTCCTCCCGAGCATCCTGCCTGCCAAGCAGCCTGACCCCAGGTGCTGACGAAGGTGTGTGTGTGGGGGGCACCTGCCTTCACGGCAGCTGTGACGGCACGTCTGGGCACGAATCATATTACGCAGCGGCCACACCAGCAGCAGGGTGCTGGGGACCCCGGTTTGCTGGGGCCTTTCTGAGATGTGGCTTCTGCCTTGAGTGTGCCCGGGAGAGGACTGAAGTCAGAGAGGCTGCCGTTACAGTCCTAGGTTCTGCCACACACAGGCCTGACAACTTCAGACAAGACCCTCCCACCTCTGGGCCATGGCCCCCCCAACCAACGAGGGGGGCCCCCCCAACCAGCCCCCTCCCCTGCCCGTTCTGGCTGTCTGGAATAACTGGGTCGTTTCTGCTTTGAGGCAGGACAAGAAGCTGCAAGGTTTGGTTGGTGACTGTTGTCACAGCAAACCCCGGGATGCCCCTGACCCCACCCTCTGAAAGTCCTCAAAGGCGCCTCCTCCTTGGCCACAAAGCCAGTGTCACCTTGAAAACACTGTTGACTCAAAACTCAGCTGTTGCAGCCATGGTGAAAACCAAGACCCCTCTGCAGAGTGTCCCAGCCGGTGGCAAGGCCCACCTGCCGGGGAGGAATGTGGCTGTCACAATGGGGCAGTTGTGTGTCCCGCCCAGGTTCCAAGCCAGAAGAGCCCGTCCTATGCCAACATCCAGGGTGTGGTGCTGCGCCTGCCAGGCTCTGGGGCCCGGGTCCCACCCCGCCTCTCCTGGCAGCTCACACTCCCCGAGATCTCAGCACCCACGGGAGAATGCTACACGGGCCTGCCAGAGGCCTGGGCGCCCCTCTGGGGAAAGCGGCAAAGCTGAGGACAAGTTCAAAGCACCATGTGAACACATCATTCCAGCGTGAAGTGGTTGCTGGGGGACAGACAGTCCCCCTACGCCAAACTCTGTTCTCTTGAAACCCAGCCCTAGCCCCAGGGCTGGGCCGCCTACTTGGGCACAGGCCTGCCCAGGTAACAGAACTCAGAGAGGACCATCCATGTGGCCTCAGGCTAGAGGCTGGAGATACTCGTCAGCACCCCAGCCCGAGAGTCTGGAGTGACTTTGGAGTAGGGCCCTGAAAGTCCAGCTGCTTCCATCAGACCTGCCATATCGCAGGGTCTATCCAGCTGTGTCGCAGCCCACACACCTATCCAATCTTCCCAAGGCTCTGCAGTCAGGAGCAAGGGCCCCCTTCTCCTGTGCGGATCTTTGCTGGGATCCCCCTGGGAACTCCAGGCAGAGGCCCACCAGACCTGGGTGGGGGAGAGCACCCCCTGGAACTTGCAGCCACACCCAGCCCCAAGTGCCCACCCTGCCAAGGGGCGAAGAGCTCATAGCCCCTCACCAGCTCAGGACAACTCTGCCTTGAGCTACCAGCTGAAAACCAAACCCCGCCTTGGGAGACTCACCCGAACTCAACAGACTCAGCCCCGTCTCCCTGTGCACGCCTCCGCCCCCGCCCCTGCCTAGCAGCAGGCTGTGAGCTCCATCCTGTCCCCAGGGGCCAGGGATCCCTGTGTCAGCCTTCGGCAGTGCGGGCCCAAGGGCAAGGTGGGCCAAGGGGGCGCCGTGGCCTGAGGCAGACAGTACCCTGAGGAGGACCGACTGTTTTCCTCACTCCTGGTTTCTTGGGCCCCAACTTGCCCTTGAACCCCTGGAACCAGGAAGGCCTCAGGAGTACGGTACACGTGGCCCCAGGGAGGAGCAGCGGATGGGGTCAGAGAACCCGGACCTGAGTCTGGAATTGCCTTGTTTGCTCCAGAAATGTAACAGTCCTTGCCGGCCTGACTGCTGGGCCTTCGCAAGGGTCCTACCAGAAAAGGGATGTGAAGGGGGGCTCCTGGCATCCCCCTCGACTATGGAAGCCTGCTCCCTGGTGCCGACGTGCTGGCTGGCACAGCCCCAGCCCCTCTGGGCCCATTCTCCCGAGGCAGACCCCCGGCCAGTGACGGGCTGACGTGGGTCCCGGAGCAGCCCAGGACCGGGGGTGGGGGTGGGGGGTCCAACCCCAGGTGCTCTGTCACATGACGGTGCTCCCCGGAGTTGGGCTGTGGCCGGCCTGGCTGCTTCCTGCACTTCCTACAGGTTCCTCCCAGGAGCTGCAGGGTCTCTGGGACCAGATTCTGCACTCCAGCCCCGCTTCCATGGAACCGACCTCAGACGGGAGGTGAAAGCGCTCTGCTCTCCACGGCTCACCCACAGCGCTGTTCCTTCCGAACAGGAACGCGCGAAGGCAGCCCGTGAGGTCCATGGGTCGGGACCACCGGGGAGGAGCGGCCGCGGGGAGGGGCCCTGTCTTCGGGTCAGCCCGCGTCCTCACCCCCGGGCCCGGGTGAAACGTCCTCTCTGCGCTGTGCTGGGACGGGACCCAGGTCCCCCAAGGCACACGGGCACTTCCCCCTGCTCAGACAGCAGGGTGACAGCGCCCAACTCCCCTCTTCCGCACCGGCCTTCCAGCCTGGCACGTTTGCTTTTTCCTGATGCCAGCTTCTGGTCATCTAATTTCCTAGATCGCTTTGTGTGACTGATCTTGAGGGAACCGCCTCAAAAACAGGGGCATCCCAACAAGCCCAACCAGCTAGTCAGTTTGGCCAGACCAGGTCCCCACCCGGCCGGGGTTCCTAGAGCTTCGGGGGCCCCTCTGCTGGAGCTGCTGGGCTCGGGCGCTGGCAGAGTCCGGGCATTTCCTCCCCAAACAGACGCCTTCTCCAGAGCAGAATCTCCAAGTGTCGGGAAAACACCAGGCCGTGAGGATGGCTAGCGGCCTGGAAATTTTCTAAGTCTCGTTTATGCTGGAGGCTGGCATAGTGACAACCGAGGCGGTGTGAGGCGTGCGGTTTCCTGGGGTGGTGCTGTGTTTTTGTTTTTAATTATCTCAGATAAGACAAAAAAAAAAAAAGACACTGGCTTACTGGGGCCTATCTTTAATCCATCTTTGGTAAATCTGAATTTTGCATGAAGGCTGGACTGTCGCTTACGGGAAGCCTGGGAGCCCAACGACGGGTCAGGTGGTGGGGCTGCCCCGGGTCAGAGCTGTAGGTCTGGCTGGAGGTGGCCTGGGGCAGTGGGCACAGCCGGCCCCTCACTCCCGGCTTCTCATCTCCGGGCTCAGGACGCAGAGCCCAGCACCACTTCCTGCTCATTGGGCCTGATCTGTCCCTGTCACACTCACCTACGGGACCCCCGTGAGAGGCAGCCTCCTCGAGCCCGGACTGCTCCCTTGCCCTCGGGAATATGGGAAACGCCGGCCATGCAGCCCAGAAAGGGAGGCCCCGGGGAGCACCGTGGATTCAGCCCTGGACACACAAAAGTTCTTCCCAGACCACGGGCTCTAGAATCAGGCAGCCGGGGATGGGCGGGGACTATCTGTGAGGGTGCACGGACGGCCCTGGCAGTTACTGGGAAGCCCTGACTTCCTGGGTCATTTCCCGGGCTTCCCTCTGCAGAGGTCAAGAAACGTCTCCTGAGCACCCAAGCCCTGCAGGCTCTTCTTCGTCCGCTAGAGCCCAGTCTGCATCGTCCCTGCAGGAGCCAGGCTGAGCCCAGTGGACCCTGCTGGGCCCCCATGGCCTTGACCCGCACTCCACCGCCTGGCTTGGGGGCCGGGTCATGGAAGGTGTGAGAGCAGCCTGGTGGGATAGGAAGGAAGGACCCGCAGGGTTGGCCCCCGGGAGCTCAGCTTGTGCGTTCGCGCAAACCGGAGGTCATGTCCTCCGAGCGGTAGCCGGCCCTATAGGGTCTGGAGCCCACACAGGAGCACCCCACACCCGGGCTACACTGTGGTGAAGGCTGTTTCTACACCAGGTCCCTGGGGCGGGGGCGCAGATGGCCTGCCTGCACAGAGGTGCGGACGCTGACGCCAAGCAGCTCACAACTGGGAAATGAAGCATTCTGCGGTGTGTGTTCCGGCCAGCACACACTCAGGACAGGACTTGTGAAACCACTTCGCTCTCAGCTTGGTGTGGAGAAGATTCTTCGCCTGACAAAAGTCAAGAGATCTTTCCAAAGCACACAGGACGCTGGCGGGGGGGGTGGCGGGCCAAGGCCAATGTGTGGCGGGGACGCTCGGGGACTCCAGGGGCGGCCTCTGCCCGGGACGCAGGGGCACTGAAGGTGGGGCCAAAGTCCAGAGCAGATGGTGGGCCCCCGGGCCCCCGTGGCCACACCAACCCACAGGGTGACGTGAGTGCGGAGCGCCGGGCCAGCTCAGCCCCGCTCCAGGAGCTCCATGTCTGCCCCCTCCCATCTCAAGAGAGGCTGGTTCTCAAGTTTTTAAACTGAAAATTAAAACAGGTGAGAATAATCAGGAAGCCTCGGTGAACAACAATTAGGTGAGACCAGTCCCACCAGTTCTGATATTGGCTTCCAGAGAAAGGCGAGGCTTTCTGGGAAAATGAACAGATTACCAATCAGCCTAGCAGCCTCACCTGCAGATTAGGTGGACTGAGGCTGGGAGAAGTGAAGAGACCCCAGGTGGCACAGCACAGAACAGTCACAGAATTGTCTGGAGGGTTCATTACATTGAGACCACGTAGGAAGCCAAGGAGGCGCTTGGCAAACCTTGATCTCCCCGGTCCCTCCTCCGCCCACTGCGCTGTGTTCAGGCTGAGGGAGGGGGCATGGCTCTCTGTGGACAGTACTGCATGACCAAGGCATCAGGGGTCAGCACTGTATGGCCAAGGGGTCAGGGGGCTCGGCTTTGGGAACAGAATCTATAATACAGATGGTCAAACCCACTGCCCTTTTTAACCAAAACTTGCTTTCAGAATTCCGCAAGACCTGCCAGTTACACAAAAGGTAAAAATCCCTAGGAATAAAAATGCAAGAATTGGCAAGAGAAATAGAAGAAAACTTCATAGAACGTAACAGTGGACTTGAACAAACAGACATCCTGTCTTGTGGACAGAAGACTCGACCTCAAAAAGGTGTGAATTCTCCCCAAGTTATTTCATAAATCTAACACAATCTCAACCTGCAATGTCAACAGCAGTCCTCGACCCCCACCTCCAATCTCAGAGTAAGCAGATTCTCGAGTTTTTAACTGAAAAATGAACAGGTGAGAATGATCAGGAAGCTTCCGTGAAGAACAATGAGGAAAGCCGAGTCCTGTGCTGTGCTTAATTACTCAGTGGTGTCCCCACTCTTTGCAACCCCATGGACTGTAGCCCGCCAGGCTTCTCTGTCCATGGGATTCTCCAGGCCAGAATACTGGAGTGGGTAGCCTTTCCCTTCTCCAGGGGATCTTCCTGACCCAGGGATTCAACTGAGGTCTCTCCTGCATTGCAGGTGGATTCTTTACCAGCTGAGCTACCAGGGAAACCCTGAGACTAGTCCTACCAGATGCTAAAACTTGCTGCAGAGCCTCAATAATTAGCAGTATATTACTGCGCGAGGACACAGAGACTAATGCAATAGAGAATCTTCTGAAATAGCCCCAGGTTCAGTTCAGTTCAGTTCAGTTGCTCAGTCGTGTCCGACTCCCTGCAACCCCATGAATCGCAGCACGCCAGGCCTCCCTGCTGCTGCTAAGTCACTTCAGTCGTGTCCGACTCTGTGCGACCCCACAGACGGCAGCCCACCAGGCTCCCCCATCCCTGGGATTCTCCAGGCAAGAATACTGGAGTGGGTTGCCATTTCCTTCTCCAATGCATGAAAGTGAAAAGTTAAGTCGCTGAGTCGTGTCCGACTCTTAGCGACCCCATGGACTGCAGCCTACCAGGCTCCTCTGTCCGTGGGATTTTCCAGGCAAGAGTACTGGAGTGGGGTGCCATTGCCTTCTCCGCCAGGCCTCCCTGTCCATCACCAACTCCCGGAGTTCACTCAGACTCACGTCCATCGAGTCGGCGATGCCATCCAGCCATCTCATCCTCTGTCGTCCCCTTCTCCTTCTGCCCCCAATCCCTCCCAGCATCAGGGTCTTTTCCAATGAGTCAACTCTTTGCATGAGGTGGCCAAAGTACTGGAGTTTGAGCTTTAGCATCAGTCCTTCTTTTAGAATGGACTGGTTAGCATGTCATAAAGATGGAATCTCAAAGCAGAGAGGAAAAGATGGAATTTTCAATAGCGGATATTGAGACCAATGAGTAGACATATTAAAAAAGAGAAAAAAAGGCTGGCTCCATATTCAGACTATATACAGGATGAACTCCACACAGACATAATATTGCAACATAAAACCATAAAAACACTAAAAGGAAATACAGGAGAATTCTTTTATAGTCTTGGGATAGAAAGCCCTTTCTAAAACCCAAAATTCAGATCCATAGAAGAAATAATAAATTTGATAAAAATGTATACATGTCAAAAAACACCAAAGGCACTGGTGGGAATGTAAGATTGTGTACGCGCTTTGGACAGAGACTGACAGCTTCTGAAAATGTTGAAGCACAGAGTTACAGGACACAGCAGTTGCACCCCAGGTATACAGCCAAGAGAAATGAAGACACATGCCCGTACAAAAACGCGCCCGTCAGTGTTCACAGCAGTATTGCTCATAACATCCAAAAAGAGGAAACCGCCCCAATGTCCCGTCAACTAGCAGCTGCATAAATAAAATGTGGTAGGAGTATTTTTCAGTCATAAAAAGGAATGAAGCACTGACACACGCTCCAGCAGGAATGAACTTTGAAGTCACCACGTTGCTTGGGGAAAGAAGCCGGTCAACGAGAAATGGCGTTATTGTATGATCCCATTTATATGAAAGACCCACAACAGGCAGATCCAGGAAGAGCAGAAAGCAGATTAGTGGGTGGCTGAGGGTGAACATCGACTGCCAGTGGGTGTGAGGCTTCTTTGGGGGGAGTGAGGAAGCTGTTCTAACACCAACTGTGGTGAGGGCTGCACAGTTCTGTGAGCACACAAAAAACCACTAAGGTTGTTTGCTATAAATGGGTGAACTGTATAATGTGAATTATATCCCAATAAAGCTGTTAAAGAATGTCAAAAGACAAAGAACAAATCAGAAACAAACATTTGCAGTTCACAGCACATGCAAACGGAGAAGGCAATGGCACTCCACTCCAGTACTCTTGCCTAGAAAATCCCATACGCGGAGGAGCCTGGTGGGCTGCAGTCCATGGGGTCGCTACCAGTCGGACATGACTGAACGACGTCACTTTCACGTTTCATTTTCATGCATTGGGGAAGGAAATGGCAACCCACTCCAGTGTTCTTGCCTTGAGAATCCCAGGGATGGGGGAGCCTGGTGGGCTGTCGTCTATGGGGTCACAGAGAGTCGGACACGACTGAAGTGACTTAGCAGCAGCAGCACATGCAAAACCAACCTCTCTAATGGACACTTGGAGCTTTCCCTGGTGGCTCAGAAGGTGAAGTATCTGCCTGCAATGCAGGAAACCCAGGTTCAGTCCCTGGGTTGGGAAGATCCCGTGGACAAGGAAATGGCAACCCACTCCAGTATTCCTGCCTGGAGAAGCCCATGGACAGAGGAGCCTGGTGGGCTACAGTCCATGGGCTTGCCAAGAGTCGGACATGCCTGAAGCGAATAACATGCTACTGTACAATCAAGAAACAGAGCAACAGCTCCATTTTCTTTTAAGGGCACATGAATACAGTGCAGAACACACGAGTGACCTTTAACTATAAGATGTTCAACTGACCAGAAAAATGCAAACTAAAATGACACGGAGGAACCATGTTTTCACCTCTCTGGTTGGCAAAACCCACGTGTGAGCAGGATCTGCTGGGGCGGCGGTGGATAAATGGACCACCTGCAGCATCATCGGGGAGCGTGGCCCGCTGGGCGTCACCTGGGCAACAGGCTCCCGGACGAGGAGCGTGCACGTGGAGTGTGCCCACAGAGGATACACCTGCACACGCCTGTAAGGGCCCGAGCAACGCTGAGAAAGATGCATGCGGCCCCGGGGGTCCACAGCCGGGGTCTGGGAAAAAGAAAGTGGGGCAGAGCCGCACAACAGACCCTCCTGTGCTGGAAAAAGGCAGCCAACAGCTGGGCTGTGACTCAGAAACTCTTCCAGGGTCTATGATTTACGACAGCGAGGTGCAGAAGGCTAGATGTCAGCCTGCCGTCTTCCGTACAAGAAAGGAGAATGAAACAAGAACATTATTATTTGCTGGTACTTGCATAAAGGAATTCTGGAAGGATCACAAGAAACAAACAAGGAGTTAACCTGAGGCCACGGGGGATGGGAGCGAGACTTCCCTTGTGTATTGTTTTAATTTCTGAACATGTGAAAATACCATCAAAAAATAAAATATGTGTGTGCTTATATTATAGAGGAAGGGACACTCTAAATTAGGAATGAAGAAAAAGGATGACTCACAGGCCAAAACAAATCTTACTGAAGTGGTCACTCTGATTTTCAAAAAAAAAAGACCCTCTCCACGGCTGCAACAATCTCCATCTTAAATCATTTTAACGTTTCTCCACCAAAGTTCTTTTCGACTTTCCTCTCTCTTATTGGCAGGAATAAGGCTTATGCATTACCAAAAAACAGTACTTTGTGCAGATGAAAAAAAAAAACAAAACAAAAAAACCCCTACAGGGTTCCTACACTTAATAATCACCAAATTAAATCTGAGTCTCTCACAAGCACAAGACGGGAACACATCGGGAAGGCCGCCCCTTGAGTGGCAAATGGCCCACACATGTGCCAGCCATCTGCATGTGGGCGGTCAGCCATGCGGGCCTTTGCCCGGGGCTGGTAGGCGCGCTCACAGACGCAGGCCGGGGGAACCCTTTGGAAAATATCTCGTTGTTCTAGAGGTTTGCAGGGCTCCCCGCCCGCCTGGAGGGGGCCTGGCCCGGGGGGCTCCTCTCACTCTGTGGGAGAACACTGCCCGGCTTTGTGGGTGACCCCAGGCCGTGGCTGGGGCAGCTTTGTGCCCCAAACCCAGCTTTCCCCGGACAAGGCCCGTCTCTTAGCCTGTGCCAGCCTTGTCCAAGTGGGCCAGTGCCGGCCATTCAGAGCGGCTGCCCAGCCCTGCCTGGGGCGGGAAGGAAGCTGCTTGTCTATCAGAAGTGGTCTGAGGGCAGCAGCCCCCCGGGGCCCACGAGAGCCTGGGTCCCCAGGGAGGGTTAGGACACATGCCGAGGATGGACGTGTAGGCCAGGGGTCCGGAGCTGCGACGCGTGTGAACATGGAACCCCCCACCCCCTCGCCACCTGTCATCGTATATCCACACCTGGCAAAGAGATGAGAAGCACAGATTAAGTTCAAAGTGTCTGATTCGGCTGGATTTCCTTTCTGTTTGGTGGGGGAGAGGGGAGGCGCTCTTCGAGATCTCCTCCTCAACGATAAAACATAAATCATAAAGAAAGGCAGGCAAACCCTGCAGAAACACAACTGGCCGGTTTCTCTGCTCCAACAGGCCTTGGCGTGGAGAACTCCAGAAGCGAGCCACCCCCATGCCCTCTACAGACTGGACCAAGCGCCCCCCTCCCGCTGGAAGGACCCCCAGAGGATGCCCTGGGCTCACACTCCCAACCTCTCTGGTTTGGTTCCGCCCCTCTTCCAAGCTCTGCAGCTCCAGGCCCCTGGCCCCCGACTTCAGGAAGGACAGTGTCTGAGCAGGGTCCAGGGGCCACCTGCATAGCCAGGATCCATCCCACACCATGGGCTCCGGCGGTGTCTGCACTGACACCAACGGCCCTGGAGGAAGGCTGGACTTCACGGCAACAGCCACACGACACTGACTCCCAGCTAGCGGGCCCAGGCCAGAGGGCCGCGGAGGAAAACAAAATGCACGCCCCATGTCTGCAAGGCCAAATATTGGAAAATCCAAATGAAACCTGCTACCATCAGGCTGAACTCCAGGCAAACCTGAGGCCAGGAGAGCCTATGCTGACCACCTTAGGGTTGTCCCAACACCCCTCAACTCCAGGAAGCCAGGACCCCAGCTGGTCCCAGACACCACCATTCATTTGCCGCGCACTCAGTGCCCATGGGTCGCCAGGCTGAGAGGGCAGGCTCAGGAAATGGGGTGGCTGCAGGCCCCCAGGGAGGGGGTTTGTCCCCACTGACCAGACCATCCACTTGGCACCCTGGCCTGCCCACGTCCCTGAGCCGGGCACAGCAGGGCTGCTGGGAAGAGGTCCCAGAAGGCCAGGAGACAGTGTCTGATTGCCTTTGCTTCTAACAGCATCAGGTGGGGGCTCCCCGGCCAAACCCAGAGGGGCACCTCACGGGCCACAGAGCTGGCCATGTCACAAGCCACAACACCCACTCCCTTGCTCTGTGACCAGGTCTAAGGTCAGGGTTCAAGGGCAATCCTCCACCCCTGGAGGCACCATGCCTATGAGGGATGCTGAGCCCCACCCGGGGCATCGAACACAGGCTCTGGGTGCAGTGCCAGCCTGCAGAAGGAAGGAGACGACGGGCAAGCCCCAAGGCCTGTGTGGCGTCCAGGACGCCCCCGAGGGGTGTGGACACCCGGCTCCAGCCTGTCGCACACCGGGTGTGTCCTGGGGAGGTCCTTGGCCCGTGTCCACAATGAAAGAGGCATTGGTCCTACATGAACCTGGCTGTCCCTGCGCTGCCCATTCAGGCCAACTGGGTGTGCTAAGCTCTCCCGGGGGTGCCCCCACCTCAGTCAGGATCGCCCCGCTGGAGAAACCTCTCTCTCCCCTCACCTCCCAGCTAACACACCCTCCCCCCCACCACAAAGCACCCCCCGACCCACGGGCTGGCAGGCAGCATTTTGGGGGGCTCGGCCAGGGAACAAGTCTGCTCGCTGTG
Source organism: Bos indicus x Bos taurus (assembly GCF_003369695.1). Taxonomy (NCBI): domain Eukaryota; kingdom Metazoa; phylum Chordata; class Mammalia; order Artiodactyla; family Bovidae; genus Bos; species Bos indicus x Bos taurus. Next base: position 7,763,803 of record NC_040101.1, on the reverse strand, counting down.
TCCCCAATGCCTGCACAGGAACAAGGGCGGAGGCCGAATGGAGGGCTCAGAAGGGTCACCCACGTGTGGTGGATTCCCGCCTTGGCCACGATGACTGCCGTTCCCTGGGGGCCTCCTTGTGCAACCTGAGTTGCTCTTCCCAGTTTGCAAAATGGAGAAATACAGCTGCTCATGTGGGGCGGTGACGGGGCTCAAGCGAGATCACCACAGGGCCTGGCTCAGTGGGACCCCCCGACACCTCTTTGCGGTGCCCAGGTACACCAGGACGGGGGTGGGGCAGAGGGCTGGCCCTGGCCCCGGGGTTCAGGCAGGGGCAGGAGATGGACAGCTGTTCACCTGCCTCCATCCGGCCTGGAAGTGATCCGTGAGTGCAGAGCTCCCAGGCGTGCTGGGAAACGCAAGGCCAAACTGGCCCGTCCCGGGTACTGGGGCCCACGGGGGTGAGGGCAGGCGGCGGCCAGCGGGGCTCAGCCAGCGTGTCCCAGCGTGCCCGGCGCAGGGCAGGTGGCCACGGACATGCCCGCTGGCAGCAGGCACAGCAGGACATTCCTGGGCACATTCCGCCTCTGTGGGCCCGGCCGCCCCTTCCCACAGAGCCCGGGCTTAGTGGCAGGAACGCTGTGTGGGCCCCTGGTGCTCCCAAGCCCCACCAGAGGACCGCCTGTCCTGGGAGCTTTGTCTCACAGGCAGACAGGACGCTTAGTTATGGGAAGGGTCGGGGGGAGACTCACCCCGGGCTCTTGCCCACCAGGTACCTTTCCTGGGATGGCCTGTCCTCCCACCCGTGTAAGTCACGTCTCTCCAGTCATATCCGTCACTGCAGCAGGGCAGGGCCAGCATGTCGGTGGGGCCTGGGCACCAGGATGGGAGCCCAGCACACGGCCAGGAGCCCTGGAAGCCCAGCTCTGCCCAGTGCCCCAGGCTGAGCTGCAGTCTCACCCCCTTGGGAGCCCAACGCCAACCGTGCGGAAGACACAGCTTGGGGCCTCAGTGAACCCACAGAACGCACTCCCCCCTTAGAGGCCAGACCGTAGGCTAGGGAAGGGCTGGCCAGGGCGGGTCCCCGTCTCTTTGCTTTTCCCAGGGACACACCTCAATACAACTGTGAATTTCCCCATGGGCTTATTTTCTTCCTTTTCTATTTTTTCCCTTTTGTTAATTACTGTTTCATTGTTGGATGAGACATGCAAACTCAGCACAGGCATTTCAAAGCATCTCGAGGCCCTTGATGTCCAAGTGAACACACCTGAGGGGAACGCCCTGGCCCCGCAGGGTGAACCTCTCGCTCCATCGTCTCAGCATCTATCCCCGAGAGGCGGCTCGGCCAGCACCTCCATGCACAGGCGGAGAGATCCAGGGGACCCGTGCTGGGCCAGGTTCAGCCCCAGCTCTGTCTGTACCCTTATCCATCACCCCTGCACCTCACGGCCACCAGAAATGCCTGAATCGGCGGTGGAAACCCACCCCGATTTCTACCCCACAGGCATCCCTGGCAAGTCTCACCTACTACTTGGTAAAGATTCTCAACCACGACAGCCGAAGACCCTTATGACCACGAGGGCTCCGGGATGGCCCCCCAAGGAATGTGCAGGGCTTGGAGCAGCCCTAAATCACTCTCCAATCCAGATGTTCCTTCACATAAAGAAAGCCGACCCACGAGGCTGAGCTACCGTAAATTCCACCCGTCGTCCCTGGAATCCTGCCTTGTCCCAGCAACAAAGTCAGGGCATCTCTGGGGGTGCATTCTCATGTCCGAGCAGCTGTGTAGCCTCTGATGAATGCAGGACGAATGTCCACTAAGCCTGCTCCCTGAGCTTCCTGGGACTGTCCCACTGCACAAACCCCTACGTGCAGACGGGGGTTCAACCGCCCTGGAGGCTCGGGAATTGCCAAGGCCACCCAGGGAGCAAGTGGGGACGATCTGAACCCCAGCATCTGACTCTGGGACCACAGGCCTGAGTGCAGGAAGGAGAGGCAGCGGGAAAGGACTGGGGTCTCCACGGGGCAGACGCCACTGGGGCAGCAGCCCCACCAGGGGCGAGAGGGAGGGTATGCCCAGGCTGACCCCACGTGGGGCCAGGCCCAGAGCCAGATGGGAGAGAAGGGCAAAGGCCGCAAGCACGTTACTCTTCCCTGGAGTCAGCCCCGGGTGATGAATGATGCGTCAGGGGAAATGCTGGCAGCACCGAGGAAGACAAACAGGAGGAACCAGTCGGTGCCCAGAGACAACGCCTGGGTGCACACGGCACCCAGCGTCTTTCGAGGGTCCCAGCTTGGCCCCCGCTCGCTTCTCCCCTTTAGATATAAATTCATGCATGTGTATGTGTGCGCACACCGCACACACAGACACACACAGCTCCGCAATCTTGCAATCCCTCCAAGCTGCTACAATGCCAGCAATGACTGATGATCGTGGAGTCAACGGGACTTGAACCTCTCTGCGTCTGTCCTGGTCTAGACAGCTGAGGTGAGCTGTGACGGAGCCCGGATGGGAGGTGAGGTGCCCTCCAGGTACCTGCCAGGGGCGAGAGGGAGGGTATGCCCCGGCTGACCCCACGTGGGGCCAGGCCCAGAGTCAGATGGGAGAGAGGGGCAAAGGAGACCTCAGCTTCCGGGTCTGGGCCCCAGCCTTGAGCTTAAGATCATCATCGGCTGAGCCCAAGTCAGGAAATGAGCCTACTTCTCTCTTGTAAAAGTGTCTGATGACTTGGAAAAAGCACAGAACCCACGGGGAAGTCCCTAACTTTCCATCTGCAAGTGGCTACTGCCAAAAGGAGCTGCCAGACGCTGTGGGTCATCAGCTGAAGCCCGAGTTCTCTCAGAAAGGGGAGCCTTGGGAGAGGAGGTTCTCAAATCCCCACGGGAGACGCCCCCAGGGACTTCAAAGAATAGCAGCCCTGGGGCTGGCTGGCTACCAGCAGGCTGAGTCCCTGCCCTGTGGACCCAGGAAGAGGGCCCCTTCTCCACCCTCTGTCTTTCAAGCAGATGGGCGGGTCTTATTACCAAAGTGTGTGTCCGACTCTTTGAGACCCCATGGACTGTAGCCCACCAGGCTCCTCTGTCCATGGGATTTTCCAGGCAAGAATACAGGAGTGGGTTGCCATTTCCTTCTCCAGGGGATCGTCCCGACCCAGGGATCGAACCTGCATCTCCTTGGTCTCCTGCATTGGCAGGTGGATTCTTTACCACGAGCGCCACCTGGGATACATATTACCAAAAAGGCAGCTGATAACGTATGCCCCTGACCTGGGCGCCTGCCTTGTACACGTTTCTCCAGAACCCCTAGCAGGCAAGTGTCAGGGCTCCCAGGGCACAGAGGAAGAAACAAAGGCCCAAGAAGCCTGCTGAGGTCACCCAGTGATGGGGTGCCTCAGGCTGCTCACGCGTGTGCAACGTGCTCAGTGCATACACACAGCGCCCTGCACACCAGGAGGGAAAACGAGCTCGGCGGGTCCTACCAGCAGGTCATGACAGCTGCAGCCAGGGGTGGTGCTGGGTGGGCTCAGGGCACAGGGTGGTCATTCTTCTCTGTGTCGAGGACACTGACCCTGCCTGGGCTCATTCGCAATCTGCCAGGCAAGCAGGCCAGGGGCACTAACGAGGCTGGGGCTCCAGACGAGAAGGGGTGAGAGCCAGAACCGCAAATGTGGACAAACGCACGGGGACGGGTCCCCCCTCGTGCCAACGCCACTCCTGGCCATTGAGGCAAAAGCAGGCCAGCTTCGAGGGCAGCTGGAGGGGGCAGAGAGATTCTGCCTTGACAGAAGCACTGCCCGGCAGAGCCCAGACGGCCCTAGATGCCACCTCCTAAAGCCTGGCACGTCCTCTCTGCAGGAGAACTGGCCTGGGGTGGGGGCCCCCCTGGCAGCCCAACAGAGGCTCGCGGGCCTGCCCCACTGCATGACAGCCACCAGACCAACGCCCTGTGGTCACCATGCCCCCAAGGGGACACAGGCCCGGAAGCCCTGTAGATTGGCAGCCCCACAGAAACACACACAACGTATGCTCACAGAAACCTGGGACCAGGGTGACTTTCTTTCTCTTTTGCACTTAAAACGGGGGCCTCACTGCAAAACTAAATAAGAGCTAAGAATTCTGCCCCCCACCTCCAAACTGTCCCGGCAGGGTCGGGGGGATCCAGAATAAACCCCCTCAACTGCAGCACAAAGTTCCCCAGCGGCGGCCCAACTGCCTTTCTACTTTTCCCTTTGCCCTCCCGCTGCCTCCCGCTTTAATCTCCACCATTGTCCCCTCGAAGTGAGACCTCATAGTGTTTTCGTGAAAGCAAGAAAAATGGACATTCCTGAAGGTATTGTGGGACCTGTCGAGGCGGAATCGCTCACATATGCCTTTTTTTCCCTCACTGTTAGCTTGAGATGATCTCAGAGAAAGAAAAACGACAGAAAGACACGCACAAAACACAGACAAAAAAGTCCCTTCCTTGATGGCTGATGAGAAAGAAAGCTGTGCTTCGTCGAGAGGGAGAGGAGCCACCAGCGGTCAAGCACTCGGGTTAACAGAGAAGCACAGAACCTAGCGCCCCACTCTCCCAGCTCAAAACAAGAGAGCAACTTCCAAGTGATTCGGGGGGGGTGTGGAAATAATTGCAGCTTTAGAAATATCCTTTCTCTACAGCAGGACCCTGGGGCCATAGGCGGCCCAGCCGCCTTGCGGGGCTCCTGGTGGTGATCGCTATTCACTGCCTGCAGGTGGCCGATCAATTTCCCAGGGTTTATCAGCGTGGCGATCGTGCCATGCTCTTTCAGCGAGGGCTGCAGGAACCCACACGGGGCCATTTAAACCAGTCTGAAGCTGTGAAAGGCTCCATCACTCGAAGGCCAGGCCAGGCCGCCCAAACAGAGCCCCGGGAGGGCTGGCGGGCGGGCGCGGGGCCGTGAAGGGGGGTGCCAATTAAAAACGCAAGCCCATGGGCCTTTCTCTTCCTCGTTTTCATTCCTGCAGCTACAACTGTGTCCATTGGCAGCAGGTTCCAAAAGCGAGGCGGCTGCATTCGCCTCCCAGGGCTTGAGAGCTGCCATTCCCAAACTAAGCTAATTAAAAGCAGAGTCCCTCCCAGGCTGCTGGGAAGACAAGGCTTGACTGTGAATGCTGGGCTCTTCCGGGCGTGGCTGGCAGTCTGCGAGGATGGGTCCACTTCAGAACATCACCCCATCCTCAGGGGCAGAGGGCCTCTGGAAGGAATAGGGCCCACCTGGGCACCAGCCCTCAGAAGAGCCTGGCCCCTGGGGTCTCTGGAACCTTCCAGCATTCCCTGTACGTACCGGAGGGGGGCCCCCCCCACCAGCCAACCCAATCTGCTCAGGAAGATGGCTCGAACCTGGTGTGGGTGGGACTGGGCCGGCCTACAGCTTGCACAGCTGTGCTTGGGGGTAAATTCACCCCCCATGCCTGCAAGCTGGCCGGCCTGGGATCACTGACCATGGAGACAGTCATCGTCAGGGGAAGAAGGGACCCGGGTTTAATCACCTCCTAGCTGTTTATCTGAGGCCTGGCCTCTCTGCCCCCAGGCCTGTTTCGGCCGAAAGCAGTGACGATGAAGGCCAGCCTGCAGAGCTGCGGGGCTGGTAGAGCGGGGGGCCCCCGGGGACAGCCAGCACTGCAACCACTGACCACACACAACAAGTGCCCAACACCACCCCCTCAGAAGCTCTGCCAGCAAACCAGGGAGCTCTGGCTCCACGAGGGCAAGATCAGAACCCCCAGAAGTGGGGCAGGGGGTCCTCCCTGCCCCCCTCCATCCCCCTTCCACAGCCCAGCAGTGGAGGAAGATGTGGGTGGCAAGTCTGTTCGCTCAACGAAATGCACGTTAATTCCAGCTGACCTGCGTGGCATTCAGCAACCCTTCTCCAAATTACCCGGGTATCCGGGCGGCTGAGCAAGGTCCTCCCCCCCGGGAACGTCTCTGAGAGGCCCTACTCAGAGGTTTTTGGCACAGATGGAGGCCAGGAGCGACCTCCCAGGGATACTCGGAGGAGGTGCAGTTTCCCAGATGGGGGTGGGGGTGGGAGGGGGCACCTGAAGAGACCCCCGAGGCCTGAGAAGGTGACCTGAGAGGGCAGGCAGTGGTGATGGGAATGGTGGGGTTGGGGGGGTGCCGAGGAGGGCAATCTGGCTGGCCTTTCTAGCCAGAGCTGCCTCTGGTTGAGGGAAAGGGAGACAGAGGGCGTGGAGTGTGCAGCCCCTCAGCTGAGGACCCAACGTGCCCGGAGCTTCCGTCCCCAGGAGGGCGAGGGTGGCTCCCACCGTTTCCAGAACCCATGGGGCCGGCCCCTCACACTCTTGCCTGAATGAAAAGGAAAGCAGCTGTTGGCGGGGGGGGAGGGGCTGCGTGCAGAAGTCAGCCCTCAGGGGCAGTCCCAGAACAAGGAGGAGGCCTGGTCTTACCAGGGGAGCCCCAGGGTGGCCTTGCAAGGAGCCAAGCGGAGCCCTCAGTGCAGGAAGAGGCGGCTGGGCCAGCCCCAGGCTCCCAGAGGCCTCCACGCACATGGACTGGGTAGCCTCACCTCTCCAGGCCTCAACCTGGAGATATCTGGGGATATCTGGGACACCTGTCTGGCTTCCTTTTTCTCTTTCAAGTTTAAAAAAAAAAAAAAGGAACACTGAGAATTAGCATACAAGTAACATTAATTCTAACCCAGAGGCTCCTCAGGCCCTGCTGAGAGATCAGTCTTGGCCCCTGACACAGGTTCCGGGGCCAGGGGTGGCCCTGGTGCGGCAGTGGACGGGCTGGCTCCGAGGGCAGACGGGTGATGGCAAATCGAGTCGGGCTTGTGCCAGGCAGTTGCTAAGATCTCCCCGAGAATTCTGAAATCCTGATTAATGGGCGAGATGGCTCAGGTTTTGGCAGGGGACTCAGGCGCCTTTTCTGATGAAAAGCAGCGACGCACACTGCGGGCGGCTGTCTGGCCAAGTGCCCGTTTGCCTGGCCTCCCTGGAGGGGATCGGGGGGCGGGCGGGGGGAGCGGAGAGACCCCAGCATCGCCCAGGAGCCAGCAGGAGACGTGGGCCAAGAAGCCATCAGACAGGGTCACCGTCCTTCACAGCTCCTGGGCCATCTCCCTGGGGACGGAGAGAACAAAGTGGACAACCATCCTGGGGGCGGGGGTGGCGGGGAGCGCAGGCCTGCGCCTTCCAGTAACCAGACGCCCGCCACCCAGATGCACCCACCCTGCAGGGCACCTGAACCGAGTGGGCACCGGGAAGGTACCTCTCCTCTGCCACTGCCCAGTTCAGAGGATCAGATTTCCCAGCCGCGGCCAGAACATGTACCATGGCCCCCGGGGCTGCAGCCATCTGGGAGGTCAAGGTCTTTTCTTCCACTGTGGTCGGCAGCCTCACCTGAAAAATGTCACCTCCAGGTGACCGTCACAACCGGAGCGAGGGGAGCGGGGAAACCGCGGGCACCTGTGGGGCAGAGACAGAGCTTCTCCAGAGCAGGACAGCCCCCTTCCCTCCATGAGAGAACGATCAAGTCCCAGAGGTGATGCGGCTGGAGCTGGGACATGCTGCCCTAGGGAAGCACGACACCTCTCCCTGTTCTGGACGCTTGGCTTTCTTACTCTGAGGTGTCCACTAAGCACCTCAAAGAATGATTCCTGCTTCGGCTTCCAGGCAGACGACCTAAATCTGCTCTGGCCCCCGAAATGGGGTTCAAACATCGTCCCCAGATCTTCAGCACCTGACAGGCGAGGCGAAGAAGCACACACATCCTCCGGCTAGCCATTTGGAGAAGGACTCCGAGGACTCACAGCTGCCCCAGCCCGGGGCTCTCCCACTGACATGCCACCACCTCCAGCTCCTCCCTCAGTCCTTCTGCTACAGGCCCAGGGCCTTTGGGACACCGGGCCCAGGGCTGAAGGCACGAGGTTTGGCTCACCATGGACACAGGGGTTTATGGGGACTCACACCCCTGCCCTCCAGCCCAGGTGGGCCACGGCCACTCTCTGCAGCCCTTTCCCCCACGTCCCCTCCTGTTTCGGGGAGATCAGTCTGCGCCCACTCCCTTCAAGTGAACCTGACTTCTTTCTGAATTGTCATAGGGGTGACTCCTATGGTTATAAGAGGCAGGAAACAGGTACTGGGGAGAACAGCCCATGTCTCTTCCCAACCGCAGGAGGGGGGCCTATAATGAGCACAGAACCAAAGAGCCAAGGCACAGACACGGTTCTCTCCGGGTCTAAGGTGAGGCTCTGTCCGTGGGCTCCAAGGTGCCCCGGGCCCTGGGAACCAGCCCCAGGGACTGTGACAGGGTGACATGGTCTCCCTCCTGGCCGGCATCAGGCTCCACCAGAGCAGGAGGAGACCAGCCTGGCTTCTGAGGAGTCCAGCTGGGACAGGCCGAGGCTGGCAAGGGGCGAAGGGGCCAGGCCTCGGGCCAGCATTTGCTGAGCACCTGGCCGGGCCCGGGCGCTCTACCAAGCACCTTTGAAATACCATCTCATTTAATGTCCATTTTCCCGAGAGACTCGACTTTATTATCTTAAATGGGGACTCGGAGCCCTGGTAACGGGAATGAATGGCTGGCGGAAAGCCACAGCCGGCTGCCCCCTCCAAGCAGCTGCCCCAGCTCCCCTGAGCCTCGGCCATTTCTCCTGATCCTAACCCCACCCCTGACAGCCCAGTGTTTCAGAGCCTCAAGCTGGATGCCGATTTGTCCGTTTTGAGGCCGGGGGTAGTCAACAGGGTGGGTGCCCCTTCAGGTGAGCAGGCCAGAGAAGGAAGGGAAGGTGGCCAGCTGAGAGCCCACCAGGGACTGCGTCCTGAGCCCCGAGCCAGCTACGAGAGGATGAGTGTGTGCCTGGGCACACGGCAGTGGACCAAGGGCACCTGCCTGGTGTCCCAGCGGGCACAGCAGAACCCGGGCACCAGGCTGCGGGCGTCGAGGGGCAGACCCGGGATGAGCCAAGGAAGCGTGGGTCTCAGGCTTCCAGAAAGACACGGAGGAGGAGCTTTCAGACTCCGATGGCACTGTGCTGGGATCAGGGCTCCCCGCCAGCGCCCAGACCACCAGGGAGGCCAACAACAGAGCATGCTGGTAGCTGGACTCGGCCACCACTCAGCCGGCAGGGTATCGGGGTGGGGACGAGGGCTGGAGAGGAAGTGGGCGTGGGTAAAGCAGCGTCAACAGGAAACGCACGGAACGTGCCCGTGAGCGGCTGCCTCCCCTGGACTCCTGCCTTCTTGGTTCTCCTTCGGATACTGAAAAATCCGCTTGCCTCTGCAGGGCCAAACGGTGCACTCTTCCTGCCTCCTGAGAAGGCCCTCTTTCTCGGGGGACCGGGGGCATCAAAGCTTCCAAGAAGCAAAAATATGGAAGCACTGGAAGCCTCTGTGGGAAACTCCCAAGCATGAGACCGACGGATGGGCATGGCTGCCCTGAGGCCTGCATGGCCAGAAGCCATGAGCCCACAGTCTCTGAAGAGAGGAAGGCAGGGAGCAGGGCTGTACCTGGGGGAGGGTGGGTGAGTGCCAGGCTGCTGGGTTCTGGCTGAGCTCTATACCTAGCCTGCCATAAAGCCATCCCCATCACCTTTCCCCAGAGCCTCCATCGCCCCGTCTGTAAAATGGCAATCACGGGTCTCCGGTCAGCTCGCCTGGCAGGATGACCACAAGACCTCAAGGATGATGGCCTTCCTGAGGCTTGGGAGGGGAGGACCCACGGAAACAGCAGCAGCAAAGGCCGTGCCCACAGCCCCCTGCAGCAACAAGTCCTGAGATGCCCTTCGTGTCTTCACCAAGTAGGTGAGCAAGCGGACTCAAGAGACAGGCTCGACGGCTTGCCCGCAGTCCCGCCACCAGAACGCGGGTGCAAGCACCCGCCTGGCCTGCGCAGGGCTCCTCTAGCCGCTCAGAGGGCCTGGCCAGGATTAGCAATTGTGGGAAGCTCCCCTGGGAAGAGAGCACAGCACCCCAGGCCCCGGAGGAATGTGCCGCGTCACTGGAGGCAATGGGAAGCGCCTGCCACAACAGGAGAGGCACGGGGAGGCGCCGGGGAGGCAGGAGGAAGCCAGCAGGAGAGGAGAGCTCCATCCTGCCAACGTGCAGGAGCAGCTGCAGGCCTGCTGGGGAAGGTGCCAAGGGGGGAAGGGCCAGGGCTGGTGACAGAGTCCGGGGAGGGGCAGCCGGCTCACTGTGTGACCCTGGGCAAAGGGCCTCGCCTCCCTGGGGCCTCCTTTTACCCCCAGATGCACAGACACGATTAGACAAGGGTCCCTTCAGGCTCAGAGGATTATGGGTGCCAACTAGCACCGCCTGCATCTCTTTATCCTCAAAGCTGGGAGCAGAGAAACCAGTCCTGGGGACTAGAAGTCTGCACGCCGTTTTCCTAGAGGAAGATGCTGTTGTCTCAGAAGACCCCAGCACACCGACCTGGACGGAGGCCTGCGAGTTGTTTCTGGGACCGGCTTGGCACCCTCGGACCGCCCGTCTGACCAACCAAGACAGGGGGTGGGCGGAGAGGGTGCCGCCCAGCACGCGGGCCCAGACACAGAGGCCACGGCAGGAAGCAGGAGGCAGCCCGCAAGCGGTCCCGCCTCCGTGTGAGTCAGTGGACTTTTTTCTCCACTGCACACCAGGCGGTCTTGCCAAACTCCCAACAACTGCACAGACGTGGACAACGCCAGTTCTAAACAAACTCCCCGAGTAACCCCGAGTCTGTGTGTGCTCCACTGTGTGAAGGATGCCTGCCGCACGAGGCACCCGACTGCAAGGTGGCAGGACAGGGACCAGGGAGCTGCCCCCCAGAACGTGCTCTCGGTGCCATGTGCACCCTGACACGTGCTGGGAAGTGTGCACCCCACCCCTCCTAGTCCTTCAGGCTCCAAAGGAGCAATCAGGGACCGGAGGCATAACTGTCCCACAGACAGTGCCGTACATCTCTGGTCCTCACGATGCCTCCACAAAGCACATTATTGTTAGCCCCATTTTTCAGGAAAAACAAACCCCAAACCAAAACAAAACCAAAAAACCCCGGTGGCTCAAAAAAAAGTCCGCTGTGCAGGATTCTGCACCTAGTGAATGACAGAGGTGGGGCTGACCCCTAGACCCCTCCTCCTGGCCTAGCTCCCTCTCCATGAGAATGGAGAGTTCTAGTCACATGAGGTATTTACAGCATTAAGAGCTCAAGTCATAACACGATGCCTTGGTGACACGCACAGATGACATAATTATGCACCAGACGACTTTTCTCCCTAATAGAGCCAGAATATCTTACTCTGCGTAATATAATTAAGTACAGGATAATTTTAAGATACTGTAGGCTCTGTCCTGCTCCCAGAGAAAGTCCTAAGAAGACAGAAACTAACCCTGGAACCTCTCCCGACAAGGAAGAACTTTCTCCCAGTGGGAAGGGGCCAAAGGTTAGAGAGCCATCTTGAAGAGGGAGAGAAGCCGGGGTCACTGCAGTGTCCGAGAGACGAAGAAAAGTGCATTCCACTACGATTCAGAGAGCCAGGCACGAGGCTGATCTGCTAAGGGCTCTGATTGGACTCTGCCTGCGAGACGGTGATGAAGACAGTGATGATCGTGGTGACGAGGCGATGGTGGCGATGCTGAAGGTGGTGACGGAGGTGGTGATGGTGGTGAAGAGGTGGTGACAAGAAGGTGACAGGTGGTGGCGATGAAGACTACGCTGACGATGACTGCGGTGCTACAGGGGTGGTGCTGATACGGATGCTGACGCCAGCGGCGATGACGGAGGCAACGGCGATGATGGTGATGCTGTCGGCAGCCGCTACCGCTCGCCGAGTGCCCACAGCGCAGCTGGATGTGTGAGATGCTCTACGCCCTGCGGCTTGCGTGATGTCCTCACATCAACCCTGTGAGGTGAGTGACGCACCCCGTTTGCCAACTGAAGAACCCAAGGCTCAGAAGGGCCACCTGGCTAGAGTGGTGAGGCCAGGACTCACCCACGGACCTCCACAGGCACGGCGCCTCGTCTGCCTCATCCCCCTCCAAGGGATTGAGTCCAGATGAGAAACCATTTCTTCTGCTGATGACCAGTTTCCAGCCTCTCTCCCCAGAATAAAAGTCCCCCATCTCCCTATCAAGCCAACCTCCCTTAGCCGCTGGCATGTGTCTTCAGAGGGGGAGGCTTATCTGAAAGGAGCGGACTCGTCCCAGAGGGGATCTTGTGTGCTCCAGACCCTAAGCCCTCTCCCGCCCTCGGCAGTGAGCTCGCCAGGGAAGGAAGGGCTGTGGGGCCTTCTGGGAGCTGGGAGCGCTGGGGGGCATGCCCCTCCCTTCCCAGAGGGCTCCCCCTCCCCCCCAGGCCTCAAACAACCCCAAAGCCAAGGCCGCAGCGGCAAAGGAGGCGGAGAGGTCGAGCAAAGCCTTGGTCCCTGCTGGCCTGGCTCTGAGTCTGCACTACAGGAAGAGGCATCAAGGCCAGCCTTCAATCCACTCCGGGAGTCTCCGACGGCCTCGGTCACCCTGCAACCCAGAGTCAAGGTCTGAGCCCAGCTTACAGCCCCATGTTCCGTTTCCTCTGGCACTGACGGCTGGGCCTGGGGTCCTTCTGGGTCTCCTTCGGCCTCCAAGCTGCGCAGGACAGGCAGGGCTGGAGCTGAGGAGGACGGCCAAAGGCAGAGGTGCACGGGTACTGCTGCTCGCACCCAGCCCTGCTCCCGACCCACGGGCACCACGACGGAGCTCCAGCTGCTGAATGAAAGCACAGGCCCCGCGACGGGCCCCGGGGCCCAGACCCCACTTTATTGCCGCCTCCTCGGCCGGCCTCCCAGGAAGACATCCCAGCCCAGCAGCCCCTTTGCTTCCTCCGCAGGGCAGAGCGGTGCAATCAGCTGACTTCCTGCCCCGGGGCACGACCGCTCTGGAGAAGCGAGGCCACGGAGACCCTGGTGGACCCTGACGTGGACACGGGTCGCCGGCCCCAGGTCAGCAGACGGCACCCCGGCCTCCCCAACGCTGGACTCTCATGCAGTCCATGCCGACCAAGCCTGGAACGTTCACACCAGCCCCAGCATCAGGATGACCTGAGCCTGGGGAACATTCCTCAACCCAGGGGGCCTTCACTCACCAGTTCCTTTCTTCCCCCTCATCCATGATGCACCCACCCTGTGTCGGGCGCTGTCCTGAGCTCCAGAGACTGAAGGCCTGGTGAGGCAGGTCCCTGCCCCACCCCGCCAGGATTCCTCTCCCAAGAGAATTCAAACCTAGCACAATCTGGACTCAAAGTACAGTAGGAATGAGAACTCTTTTTGCTGCTGCTGCTAAGTCACATCAGTCGTGTCCGACTCTGTGCGACCCCATAGACAGCAGCCCACCAGGCTCCCCCGTCCCTGGGATTCTCCAGGCAAGAACACTGGAGTGGGTTGCCATTTCCTTCTCCAATGCATGAAAGTGAAAATTGAAAGTGAAGTCACTCAGTTGTGTCCGACTCTTCGCGACCCCATGGACCGCAGCCTACCAGGCTCCTCTGTCCATGGGATTTTCCAGGCAAGAGTACTGGAGTGGGGTGCCACTGCCTTCTCCAAGAACTCTTTATAAGGTTGAACAATGTTGCTCTACGTTCTTCACTCCAGCCCTCTCTTCCACCAAGGGCCCAAGCCTTGCCCCAGTTTGTCCCTGCAGAGGGGGACAGCGTCAGTTTCCCAAGATGTTTCTACTCAGCAGGTCTGAGCCACAGCATGTGCTTGGGGGTGTACTGCTTGCAGGGCACATCCACATCCTGCCCAGGGCGAAGGAGGACGCATCCAGGGCCCACCGCTGCCCGGTGGCAGAGGCTGTGGCCGTGCCTCTCCGCCATGGGCTCCGGTCCCAGCCTCTCGGCCCTGGAGATGAGCTGCGGGGTAACCGTGGCAACAGTCGCTTCCCTCCCCGGAGCCTCAGTGGCTTTGCCCAGAGTCACGGGATTGAAGGCGGGGGTGAGGTCTTGGGTCCAGGAGTCCGGGCCGTGGGGAAGAGCTCTGAGTCCACACAGCCACGAGGAAGGACCAGGGCGCAGGGCTAAAGCGGCAGTGTCTCCCGGGCCCCTCTGGTTCCCAACTTGGGGCCCTGAGTCCTTCCGTACAGGGAACAGCAGGAGTCTGGCGGGGGTGCGGCTCTGAAAGGAGTCGTGCCCTTCCCAGCTGAGACTCGAGGGGTGAATCCCCAGGCCCCTCCCATCTCCCTCCAGCCCTCGAAGGCCTACACACAGGCATGGATGCCCTGGGTGAGCGTGGGCTCCCCCAGCCCGGTGCTTCCAAGGGACTGTGGACAACGGGGCTCGTCCTTCCTGGGGGGACCCGTTGCTTCAGCAGCCCTAAGAGGGAGGAGCCACGGGCCCACGAACGAGCCCAGGACTGCGCTTTCCAACTGGGTCCGCTGGGGCCCTGCAGAGAACTCAGCTAGAAAGAGCCTCAGGGGCTGCCTGTCTGCACCTCAAATACCCCACGCACACTGTCCTGTTTTGCTCCTAGAAACTACCTAGGTTGATGATTGCTGTGCCCGCTTTGGGAGCGGAGGCTTCTTCCGGCTCACACAGGTTGTGATGAGTTTCTCTGATGAAGACCCACGCTCAAGGCCAGGAAGGGATGTCTTCCAGGTTTCAGGAAGAGCAGGCCTACAGCTAGGAAGGCGGGCTTCCTCTATGCCAGGAAGGCTGGGGCAGCAAGAAGGCCCCGATGCCGACTGAACAGGGGCATCCATGGAGCCGAAATCGACTGGGCGCTGCCAGGGTCCCCGCAGCCAGGCCTCCCTCCCTGCCCTCTACTTTCAAGAGTTGGTGGCTCAGTCATATCCAGCTCTTTGCAACCCCATGGACTGCAGACCACCAGGTTTCTCTGTCCGTGGGATTCTCCAGGCAAGAATACTGGAGTGGGTTGGCATTCCCTTCTCCAGGGATCTTCCCAACCCAGGGATTGAACCCAGGTCTCCTGCCTTGCAGGTGGATTCTTTTACCATCTGAAGCACAGTAGTGGTCTACTCGCGAGTGGCTCGGCCAATAGCCAAGGTGGGGATGGGTTTTGGGTCTGTCGCTAGGGGGACGCTGGGGTGGCGGCATCCAACAGGGAGCCAGGGAGACCTGGGCACCCCTCCCCCCATGTGGCCATGGGCAGGCCCACCGCTCGAGCCTCACTCTCCCTACCCCTCAGCAGGGCGACCAGAACCCACTTCAGAGGGACCCACAGGGAAGAAACAGGAGAGACGTTTGAAGGCGTGGTCTGGCTCTCAGGGGCTGGGCGGGTGGGAGCGGACCACAGCAGGCAGGTCTGGAACGCCCGTCATCCGGTCAGGGCCCGTGCCGGGTGGATCCTCCGGCTTGCGTTTTTGGCACTGACCAGCAATGGGGCCTGAGGCTCGGCTGGTAAACCGCAGGGGCTGGGTTCCACCTGGCAGGCTCTCCTAGCTGTTCCCGTCAATACCCATCCCAGAGCGAAGCCTGCCGGTTCACCTTGTGGACTTGGGAGAGACGGGTGCTCAGAGCCACTAAGGAACCCCCGGGACCCCAGGCACTAGCCACATCTCCCTTATTTGGAAAGAAGGAAAACTCTGGGGTGTGGATCCTAAAGCAAAAGGCTCATTATCGTGACCAAAGGAAATATTTATGAAGCATTCAAAGATAAAAACACGCTGGGGGCTAGACACTGCCTAGCACCCAGCACTAAGGTGCTCAGAGAAAGATCTTGGAAGGAAGGGACCTGAGGCCTTGGGTACCCGGCCCTCCCAAGCCCTGGGTCTCCGGGAGAGGGGCGTGTCTGGTCCACGGCCTTGCAGGGATTGGTGGGAAGGAAGGGGCGCTCCCACAGACAGGCTTCTGGTCCCTGGGGAAGGGCGTGGGGATGGCGGCCAGGGCAACGCGGCGGTGAGAACGCATTTTCCACTTGGAGCAGAACAAACAGAAGTGAGTTACTGGAAGGCAGACTCTGATTCATCTGCCCCGAGGGCCCCTTCCGCCCCACGTGAGGCACGTGCTGGGGGAGAAAGTCCACGGCCTGCCATGTGCAGGAGCGGTCTCCTTTCCAGCCTGCAAAGAAGGGCGGCAAGAACCTGTGGTCCCCAGTTAACGGCAGGGTCAGGGCCGGCGGAGCATGCACTGTGGCTGGGGCCGCAGGCGACTCGGTCTCCCTGCGGCTCTGACGTGATGCTGTCCGCTCTGAATCCCGGGTCTGCCAGCCAGCCGCTCCAGAGGGCAGCCCGATGTCCCCACCCACCTACCCATGTTTGTCCCGAGGAGCCCCGCAAGCAGATTCACACCAGGGTCATCCTGGCTGCTCTTAAAAGTCAGACACACAGGAAGGGGCAGAGATCTGTCTGACAACAGTCAAGGCTGACACGAGCCACAGGTCCCCAGACAGCCAAGGTTACATAAGCCCAAGGTGCACAGTGGTCACAGCTTTTTGGGAAGTCTTTTGGTCGCTGATGGTGACACGGAAGATGAACTCCAGGGCCCAGGACTGCTTCCCCAGACCCCCGGTCCAGCGGCCCATTCATAACTTCACTGCCACGATGGACACTCCCAGCCAGGCCGGTCCCCGTGTCCTGCCACGTGTAGGTTGACAGGGCTATGAGCAGCTCAAGGACACAGTCAGCCCCCATCTCCCAGCCACACGCCAGGATCACCCCATGGCGATGCCCCCTCCCACACGGCAGGCAGCCCATTCTGAAGTGGGGTGTTTCCACCGAGTTCAGGGTTTGCGCCAAGATTGGCTGGGCTGCTAAGGAACCCCAGAGTCACAGCCCCCCTTGGACATCTATAGGAAAACCAGGGACAGCTTTCCCCACTGAGACCTTCCATCCCCGGGCACTTCGAGGCCCATACGGGACGGAGGTGCTGGGGAAACGGGAGTGGCGAGAAGCCTAGCAGGGGATTAGGACAGACAGTCACTTCAGGAGATGAGCCATCACCCTCTAGGGCACCGTCAGGTTGGCAGAGCTGGGGCTGGGCCAGGCGTGAGTGCCTGCCCCTGCCCCCCGGCTCCAGCCCCAGCAGCTCCTGCCAACACAGCAAGCCTCGGGGTGGGGGGGGTGGTCATTCGTGCCACCCCCCACCCCACAACGTCCTGCTTCTCTGCCTAGCACTCTCTGCCCTGCTACCCAGGCTTCCAGGCTTGAGCATTGGCTCTGACGTGGTCTCTCTGCTCCTGCTGACCATCTGCCCGCATAAGCAGTGCTGGCGCACAGTAGGTGCACAGCACATAGCAACAGGCCCAGAATGCATGGGATCCGTCTGAAAGGAATGGGGGTCCTGCTTCTATTTCTCCTGCTCTGCAGCACTGGCACAGTGCCCTGAACACAGCAGGTCCCCAGAGAGAGGAGCTGGACTGACAGATGGTGATAGAGATCCCCTTGAACGTGGGTCCTACACGGGGAGCACAACCGACCCAGGAGGAGGGGGCCAGCTTCTGCCTTGGGTCGGGGCGAGGGTGGGGAGACACAGACACGAGGGAGGTGGTGCTTTGGGGTTTTCGCACATCAAATGCGCGCCCCGACCTTGCAGGGCTGGCATGGAAGATGAACCACAGGCCCCACAAAGAAGAGAGTCCCAAATGAGCATGGCGGTGGGGGGCTCCCGGGAGCATGGCTGTGGCACGGGCCTTCCTGGGCACTGCGGCCCCAGAATGCAGTGGTACACTTAGACGACGTTACACAGCCAAGCCAGTTCCCTGGGCTCATGTGCAAACTATTCACGAGGAGCAAGACCAAATGACGGCAGGGCCCTGCCCGTCGGCAGACAGGCTCCAAGTCCGCGGTGCGGGGCTGACATTGGAAGTGACTCTTGGGCTTGGATGGGCTGGAAACCAGCTGGCCACGCTGCACTCGGGGCAGCCAAGACAGTGGGCCCCACAATGGACGACGGGGCTGATTACATCACACGAGGCATGGTGTCCGAGAGCATGGAGAGCGTTCGGCAATGTTAGACGGAGAACAGCATCACCAATGACGCGTGGTACGACAGAATCAACACACTGGTCACAGGGCTGGGATCACACAGCCCTGGTAAGAGTTTAGTTCTGTTTTGCCCAGGGCCAAGAATTTTGTGGTCAGTTTTCCTTTTGAAACCATGTCTGCTTTTCTTATTGGATAGAGTAGAAAACCAGTACTAGGTGCGTGGACTTTCTGTTTCAGTAAGTACTATTCCTTTCACTTCTCTCTTTTAAAGGAACACATTCTCACTTCCTGTCATCACGGCACACGCAGTATGTGCGAACCTGTGCAATCAATGGACTCCTGGACTGGAAAGGGCCTCGAGGGTCTCCGTTCAGTGTTACGCGGGTTTAGAAAAAGGCCTGCAAGGACCTACACCCGACACTCCAAGATAGTATCTCTGGGTGTAGATGTTGGAGGAATTTCACTTTCTGTATGTTTACATTTCTAAACTGTAATTTTTTTTTTTACCTTCTCAACTTGCAAATTTTTTTTTTACATGTATGTATCAACTAGAGATTTGGGTATGATCCCTGGGTTGGGAAGATCTTCTGGAGGAGGGGGCATGGCAACCCACTTCCAGTATTCTTGCCTGGAGAATCCCACGGACAGGAGAGCCTGGTGGGCTACAGTCCGTAGGGTTGCACAGCATCAGACACAACTGAAACGACTCGGCACACATGCACACATCAACTCTGTAGCCAGGAGAAACAATAAATAATGAATCTGGAAAAATTACCTGGGTTGATACACAACTGTGTGCCCCCATTCCAACAGGAATATTGCTAACTGACATAACCGAGTGTTACATGCCGCTATGTCCTCAGTGCTAGACAGACATCATGTCGTTGAGCTCCCTATTACCACACCCATTTCATAGACAAGGACACCGAGGCTCAGGGTCCCACAGCTAGACCCACACCCAGCTCTCTGTCTGCTTCCAAAGGCCTTGCTCACAGCCAGCCTGCTCCACAGCTCTCTGGCAGACTTTAGGGCTCTTTCCCACCTGCCCCTTTTTCTGCCCAGCCACTGAAGGCAGCTGCTGTTCTCATCACTAATCTCAAGACCCACAGGACTGGGTGGGCACTCTGGAGGTGCCTCAGAAGAACCAGGTCCGTGCCCACCCTCACCCACAGACTGTCCAGCACAAGGGAGAGGGGCAGGTCGGCACGAGTCTGGGGAGAGGGCTTTGCTAGACATTAAACTGCAGAAAACACTGCTGTGTTTGGAGATGGCGGTTCCTACGGGGCCAGCAGGGAGACCTGGTCATCTTCTGTGCTGCCTGACAACGTGCCACCCCGGGAAGGCTCAGGACCTGAACCGAGGGTCACTCTGCTAGGGTCCCAGAGCACTGACCCTGGAAGAGATGTCAGCGGGTCCCCTCCTGCCCGCTGCCATGTGTCTAGCCCTGATCACACAGTAATAGTGCTTCTCGAGGCCACAGGGGGTTGGCTCCACACGGCTGCTTTCTCTACCTCCCTGATATACGAGCTCAGGATGGAAGAAGCTCCCAGTCGTGAGGCCTGTTCAACAGTGCTGGACCTCAGAAAACCTCCTGCACAAGCCTGGCAGGACAAGAGTCCACTTGGGCCCACCCAGGAGATGGGCACGAAGGTGCTCACATGTGCTCCTCGGGGGCTGCGGGGCAGGGAGGCAAGGGCACAGGCCATCCATGGCAGGACTCCAGAGCCGCATTCCTCCCCTTCCACACCCCGCTGCTTGGCTCCGCCTAGAAAACCTCCAGCCTTTGGACCCCTCCCTGCACCTCCCTAGTTGGGCTGCACACTAGCTCAGCACATGCTCTCGGCAAAACCACCTGGGTTCAAACCCCACACCTGCCGGGGGCAGGGGTGGGTGGGTGGCTGGGGGTTGGCTCCATGGCCTGAGGCAAGTCACTCCTCGGGTCTCTGCTCCTGGGTCCCTGGCAGTACCGGATGTGATGCTAAGAGCATCCACCTCCCGGGCTGGCATGAGCAGGGAGGGAGCTCTTACATAGCATTCAGAGTGGCACCCAGCCCACAGCGAGGCTGATGGAGGCATTTCTTTACTGCCACCCAGCGCTTCCCAGGGAGGAGACTGGGATGCTCCTGGGACCTCAGTTTAGCAGATGTCTCATGCAGGCTAACTGCAGACGTGTGTTTCTCCCTGGCAGGGGCTACACTTGCTGGCCACACACACACCCTTCCCCAGCATCCGGGATGCAGTAGCAGCTCAGCTCAGGGGGCTGAGGTTCATAGAATTTGTCGTCTGTGAAGCTCAATTCTTGGGAAAAACTGTGAGCCCCCCTCCACCCCCACCCCAGTCTTCCTGCTCTCGACCATGAATATAGCGGGCTGTTCACTGCACGGTACCCCCCTGCTGACAAGCTGGGGGATGAGGGGACCTGCAGGGAGCAGCTTCTTCAGAGAGACATGCACCTATGCCGAAACTGCCTCTCCCCACCTGCTCGTGGCCGGCTGGCTTCACAGCAGGGCCGATGCCAGCCGCTGTGGTGGTGGAAGTGGCTCTTGGTCGCGCTAAGAACTTTCCGACCACATTCCCGGTCCCCGAAGGCGCTTCAGCCCAGGCCGCAGCCTCTTGGCTCCGAGGTCCGCCTTCGGATTTCTCAGGCGTGGGGCGGCCCCGGGACAGGCCGGCCTCTGTTGACTGAGCCTGTGGGGGGGCGGGGGGCGGGCAGGATGGAAACCGCAGCCATCTGAGGCCCTTAAATGTCAGAGCCAGCCTTCCTGCCCTTATTTTCACAATGCTGTTCCAGACCCACCTCGCTGGGCCAAGTTCTGTCGCCACAGAGCTAATATCCTCTAGCAACTTCCGAGCTGGTTATCTGCCTCGGGGCCGGGACACCTCTGGCAGCGGGGAGGCTGCTGCGTCTCCAGCCAGCGCAAACTTTCCAGGGGTTTGTCCCGAGTGACGAAAACCCCTTGCATCCTGAGTTGTGTCCTAGCAGCTTGGGCAGAACGGCCTCACCCGAAATTCTTCGAGGGATGATGAGAACAGAGCCGGGGGAGGGGGTGAAAGCAGGAGGAAGTGAACCAGGCTCCCCGGCCGCAGAGACAGGAGGGTGGCCTGGAGGAGAGGAGAGGGGAGCACTGCAGACTGGACCAGCAACCCAGCCAGTGCCTCCAGAGCCAGGTCGCTGCTGGGAGGAGGTGGTTTTTCATTTTCTTAAAAAGGTATCACACTTTTGTGCACTGAGATACTGAACAGCTCGTCCTGACGCCAGGGCCCTGGTGAGCCAGAAGCAACCAGCTCTGGCAGCTCCCTGGCCAGCAGCACCTCCTTCTTTTCTGTTGTGTGTGTGTGTGTTTTTCAGCCGTGCGTGGCTTTTGGGATCTTAGCTCTCCATCAAGGGATGGAACCTGGGCTCTAGCAGTGGAAGTGCAGAGTCCTAACTGCTGGACCACCAGGGGATTCCCAGCGGCTCCTTCTCATGGCCCACAAGGAAGGGGCCCCACAGGGGCCAAGTCTGCAGCCAGCAGGGCCTGAAACAGTTGGGGCGGGCCGCCTGACATCACCCCTCACATTCCTGACCGCCACGATCACGGCGCCGGGCCCTCCTGGGGAACCCGCTCTCGCGAGAAGCTGCCAAACAAATGCCGGTCGAGCTTTCCGAATGGGGAAACTGAGGCACGGGGTCATCTCCATTAGGGGCTGCTCACAGTCTCTGCGAGAGACAGACAAGTGAACGCTGCTGGCTTTGAGAACCACGTGGTCTCTCTACCGACGTGGAAGCAGCCACAGGCCGCGGGCATGGCTGTGTGCCGCTCAAACTCAATTTGCAAAAGTGGCTAACAGGAGTTTGCTGACCCCAGTCTACATGGTTGGAGGTGACGGCTGCTAGTACTCCTGGAGGCACTGGCTGTTAACTGCGGGGCACCACTGAACCCTCAGCATCCCAGGGGTGCTCTCAGCAGAGTGCTAGTTAGAATAGCAAATCTATTATTATAAACCGTTAAGTCACATCCCACACAGGACTCAACAGATACTGGGCCTCCGATCCCCTGAGGTTCCACTCTGGGACAAGGGTGGTCCCTGCAGAACCCCTGGCACAGGGTCAAAGACTGAGGGTCAGGGAGGCCCAGGCAGAGAGGGACTCACGACCGCCCTCTGTCCCACCCGTAACCACAAGGAAGAAGAGAAACCTGGGCAGACTAGGGGCAAAGGGGAGGCCCCCTGCCCTGAAGGTCTGGCCTCCATAGGGGCCCCGCAGGGAATCCTGAGACCCGGGGCAAGGACTGACTCTGCCCGTATCTTCCCTCCTCCCTACTGGCTGGCTCTGGATGAGTCTCACGGGCACCAGCCTGCACTGCGGGGTGGCTCGAGGGCTGGGGCAGTCGGGAAGGTCCAGGGAGGAGGGGACTGTCTTTTTCCCCCACACCAGCCTCTCACACTAAGCCTTAGGTACTTCTTCAGAAGCCTAGGGCTGGGCTTCCCTGTGGTCAGCACGTCACACTTCCAATGCAGAGGGCGCAGGTTTGATCCCTGGCCAGGGAACTAAGATCCCACATGCCGGGAAGTGCAGCCAGATCCTTCTTGCAGTTCCATGGGCTTCATCAAGGCCGCCATTAGTGTCCCCACTTAGGCACTTGTTCAGTGCCATGACTTCGATCTGAAGTTTCAGATTTCTGTGATACTCCAATTTTAGCCTACTTCTTCTAGGATGGTGACAACTGTCACCTTAGACCGTCTAGACAGCTCCAACAGCTGGCGCACAAGGGACCAGGTCAGGCTTCCCTCAAGATGTCACGTGAGATCCCAGCTGCCGCCCCAAGACTGGGCCCTGACCCCTGAGCCTGGCCACTGTCCTGTCCTCAAGCAGAGCCCTGAGCGCCCAGGGCCAGGCTGTCCCCCAACAGGCCCATCACAGCCAAGGAGGGAAGACTCGCGCCGAGCTCCAGTCTCTGCTGGCCCTGACCCCCCATGGACACCTGAGATGATGGAATGGGCCTGGCACCCCGAGTCCCACCTTGACCCCCCGATAAATGCGAGAACCTGGACCGCACAGCCCCGCCACGCCTAACCTTGTGAGCTTGGCTGCCACTCTGAATGTCGGTTTTTTCTTCTGCAAAATGGGAACAGCAATCTTCACTTTTGGGGACTGTAATCATGACACCACGTGACTACATGAACCCAAGCCCCCTGCTGGTCCGTGGAGCACGGAAACACAGGCAGAGTGCATGCACACTGTCGCACACGGCAAGAGTCAGCAGTGTGTCTTATCCTCACGTGTGGACCCAAGTTTCAAAGGGTGGGGCTCAGGCCACACAAGGTGCAGGGCTCCGGCGAATGGGTCTCAACACGAAGGGACAGCGTGGACAGCAATCTGACCAGACAGGTGACCCAAACTGAGGCAGGAGGTCCCATCATCTCACTGCTCAGGAGGGTCGCCTCTGGCCTCCTTGGCTCCTGAGAGGACAAGGAAGGCCTTTCTGACTCAGTTCGCTTCCCGAAGGACATACTAGGTCATCCTCCTTTTTCCCTGATGAACTTCCCTGTCTGGTGGGGGGAGGAAGCACTCACAGGGTGGCCTTGTAGAGGTTACCTCAGCCAGCAGCTCCCCCATCTCCTCCAGGCCCTGGACACTCAGGCCTAGAGGAGCCAGGCAAGGAATTCCCCAAAAGGCCCTGGGCCCAAAGCAGTTCACGCTGCATGACTGGGACTCCAACAGCACCCCATCTCCATGAGGGCCACTAAACACACAGGCACCAGCCTTCTCTGTCTGCCCTGGGGGCTCCCTGCAAACCTACCCCCAGCCAGACAGAGCTCCAAAACCCCACCGTCCTGTTCAGAACTGTCCTTGGCTCCCGATGGCATCCAGAACAAGGTCCCAACGCTCCACGCGCCATCCCAACCACAGCTCCAGCCACATGGGTCGGTTTCCAGTCAAGGGAGCATCTCGGGGCCCTGTCTCTGCTCTGCCCTCCAGCAGAGGCGTGGTCTGAGGAGGGGCTTGGGTACCAGGCCTAGGCCCACCAGGGAGCATTGCAGCTCCCCTGAGAAGGAGCGGAGAGCCCTGCACAC
This sequence comes from Bos indicus x Bos taurus, assembly GCF_003369695.1. Classification (NCBI taxonomy): domain Eukaryota; kingdom Metazoa; phylum Chordata; class Mammalia; order Artiodactyla; family Bovidae; genus Bos; species Bos indicus x Bos taurus. Next base: position 7,739,899 of record NC_040101.1, on the reverse strand, counting down.
ATCACGGCAAACCCACCAGGCATCCCTGGTCCTGACTACTGGATTCCTGGAGCACTCCAGAGAGTGCATCAGGTGCCAGGGAGGGTCCTTACAGCAGTCATCATCCTGTTTTAAGCCCAACAACAACCACTACGGATCCTACTTAACCAGAAAAAAAGACCAAGGCACAGAGGGCTGGGCTTCCCTCATAGCTCAGCTGGTAAAGAATATGCCTGCAATGCAGGAGACCCCAGTTCGATTCCTGGGTCAGGAAGATCGGCTGGAGAAGGGATAGGCTACCCACTCCAGTATTCTTGGACTTCCCTTGTGGCTCAGCTGGTAAAGAATCCGCCTACAATGCAGGACACCTGGGTTCAATCCCTGCGTTGGGAAAATCCCCTGGAGAAGGGAAAGGCCACTCCAGAATTCTGGCCTGGAGAATCCCATGGACTATATAGTCCATGGGGTCACAAAGAGTCAGACACGACTGAGCAACTTTTACTTTCACAGAGGGCAGAGCTACGAGCACCGGTCAAAGTCTGTAGCTTTCTACGTGATAAAGTGTTGATGCTGTGACTTCTAGAAGGCTGGGGTGGAGCGTCCCCATCTCCTGCTGCAGCCCTGGAGCCTCCAGGGGCCCGACACACAGCAGGAGCTTGGCCAGCAGTGGCTGAATGAAGAGATGAGTCCACAACTTGAACCCAAACCCCCAGAGGACACGACCACCTCACCAGCTTGCAGGTGGCTGCCTAGATACACTTGCTCCCACCCGACCCTTCTGCAGCCTGCAGGCTCCTTAAAGGTGCGGCTGGGTCTTCTGCGTGCTGAGCCCCTGAGCCCCTGCTCCAGGCCTTTGCACAAAACTGGCACCCCGTCACTGCATGCCGATTGGAATCAGCTCACAGGGTTGTTGCTACGTGGAGTCTGAGGGCCCAGAAGGTTCCCATGGTGGGCGGGGCCCTGTCTGAAGTTCCCAGGCTGCTGAAGCTACAGGCCCCACTTTGCTATAGGTCCGCCCTGGCAGGGGGGTGCAAGCTAGAACCATAAACGCAATTTCCTAGGAAGAATGTGGTCAGGAGGCCGCCAAGCTCCAGAGACAGGACTGCTCAGGAACCACACTCTGCCCCTAGGCCAGCCCACATCTGCCCTTGCACCCCACAGCCTGAGTGCTGGGGGGCCAGGTGGCCCACTTCCAAGTGCACACGAGAGGAGCACCAGCCCCCTGGGGCCACCGGGCATTGGATGTGTGGCCAGTCCCACTAGGATGTGTAGTAACCATAACACACGTCCTGTACATGGAAACTTGGTATACTGAAAACGAGCACATGTCCCTACCAATGACTGACTTCTACTGATTGCATGTTGAAATGATACCATTTTGGATACACTGAGTTAAACAAAAGATGTTATTAATTTCACCTATTCATTTCTTCTTTTTAACTGTGGCTACTAGCAAGTTGAGACCTGGACCATAAAGAAGGCTGAGTGCCAAAGAATTGATGCCTTCAAACTGTGGTGCTGGAGGAGACTCTTGAGAGTCCCCTGGACTGCAAGGAGATCCAACCAGTCCATCCTAAAGGAAATCAGCCCTGAATATTCATTGGAAGGACTGATGCTGAAGCTGAAGCTCCAATACTTTGGCCACCTGATACGAAGAGCTGATTCCCTGGAAAAGACCCTGATGTTGGGAAAGATTGAGGGCAGGAGGAGAAGGGGACAACAGAGGATGAGAAGGTTGGATGGCATCACTGACTCAATGGACATGAGCTTGAGCAAACTCTGGGACACGGTGAAGGACAGGGAAGCCTGGCATGCTGCAGTTCATGGGGTGGCAAAGAGTCAGACACGACTGAGCGACTGAACAACAATAACCAGAAATTCTAAAATTTGAAATAATTTAAAAACTTAAAACAACGGCTCATATTCTGTTTCCACTGCATGGAGCTGAGATTCAGTTACAACCTCTAAAATGGATAAGATGTGTTGATCTCACAGGGCTGTCTTGAGGAGAACATTTGATGGGTGAGTTTCTCCTGCAAACCTGCTCCCACCTCACCTGCCCAGAGTCAGCAGGTAACCCACAAGCACCCGCCCTCCCCACCCTCCATTCCAGCCTCCCGGCCCCCCTCAGGCCTCCTAGCAGCCTGCTGCTTCCTTCTCTGGGCTGCCCATCAGGCTAATGGTAAAACTTCAGGGTCACAAGCAGTAACAAGTCAAAGAAATACCAGTGATGACAGGGGTGACCACATTGATCCGGGGCCAGCACCTCTGGAGGGTGTCTGTGCACCCAGCCGGCTCCAGGTGCCCCCAGAATTTCAAAGCGCACAGTGCACAGCAGAGGTCACAGAGGCCCAGAGAAGGACAGTGACGCACCTAGGGCCCCCCAGCTGGCGAGAGTTACCCCGCCATGCCTCGCCAGGTCCAGAATCCACCTTTCCACCGCCCACTGGCCTAGGTGTAGGGGAGGATGTGGGCACAGTGTTTGCTCACGGGCTCCCTGCGTGCATCATACTGAAGTTCTGCTGTTTCTGCTGAGCGATACAATCAACCTCGCATTGTTTCAGACGCCATGTCCCTCCTCTCACCAAACAGTTAATGCTGCATAATCAGCCTACCTCAGCTGAAATGCTCACCCCCAACATGCTGCAGGTGCCACACCTGCCCGGGCTGGTTCTAAACCCAACAAAAAAGGGTCTTTTCTGTTGCTGGCTCCCCAGCCTGCATACTTGTTCTGTTTCTATCTGCCATCAATTCTTGGAAACTTCCATTGTTCAAGACTGTTCCAGATTAATGTGAGATGGAACTTCTCCAGGTGGATTAGGCCTGTTTAAAGCTTGTCCCAACTACCGAGGGGTTGTGGGAGGGTGTGCGGGCCCAAAGGTGGACCCAACGTCTGCGAGACTGGACACGGCCCTGGGTCCCAGCGGGGACCCGTCCTTCCAGAGGGGACACGCGACGGGAGAAGACCCAGGAGGCCCATGAGGGCCCCTGCCCTGGTCTTGGGACCTTCCCGGGGTGCCCACGTGAGAAAGGGGCAGACAAGGAATCAGGGTGATGGGGCGAGGAGAGCCCCTTATGTGAGTGTGAGCACAGCCCCTGCCTGGTTGGGCCATCAGCACAGCAAACCCTCAAGGTCACCTTGCACCTTGTTCGCCAAGTCATTTCAGGAAGGGGTTTGCCGGGAACCTCCCTTCCGGGACACAGAAGGCCCGTTTCTCAGGCCCCTTCTCCCCACATCCAGGCCTGCCCACTGTTTCAGAGGGTGAGTGAGACTCCAGGAGGGACGGGAGAGGAGTGGCCAGGGGCCTGTGTCCAGGACAGCCTGGCTGAGGGTCAGAGGGCAGGCCGGCCAGGCCCGGGGCTGGGGCAAGTGCAGGGCTGGCTGCCACGCCCGCCCTTCCCAGGAGATGAGTCACTCTGGGGATGAGGGGGGTAGCGATGGCCAAGGGCTTAGAGATCCCCCAGCAAATCTCAGGAACAGGTAACGAAGGCTCTGCTTCGGGTGCTAAGAGGATGCTTTCAGACTGGGGATGTGTCCACCTGCAGGACCTCCCCTGGGCACGGCTGAACCAGACCGAGGGCCTGTCTCCCGTGTGCTCCAGCCCCGCACTGAAGAAGGATATGGATCCCAATACTGTGGAAGGACCACAACAGCTGCGCTGCGGTCCTCGGGCAGAGTGGAAACAGCCTCCGAGGGAGGCCCTGGTGCTGAAACCTCGGTGCCCTGGTTTTCCAGCCAGAAAACTCACAACTCGAGAAAGACAAAGCTGGGACATTCCTGGTGGTCCAGTGGTTAAGACTCTGTGTTTCCAATCAGGGGACGAGGGTTCGATCCCTGGTTGGGGAACTAAGATTCCACACTCACCATGGTCACTTTTGTATCAGCTGTTGAGAAAGGGGGTGGATAATATGCAAGTGATTTAACACCGACTCGACAGACGTGACTTGGAGCAAACTCCCAAAGAGTTTGCCCCTTTCGGCTGCATGGTACGGGCAAAAGTAAAAAAAGAAAGAAATGCAAAGCCTGTCTGCCCAAGGGCTGGGAGGATGAGTCTGTTGAGACGGGATGACATCAGAACATCGAGGTTCCTCCATCCTTGTGTGAGCCTAGTGGATTAGACAAGCAACAGCCATGCTTCCTGAGAAAGTCCTGAGGCCCTGGCCATACGTCACCACCCCCACCCCACCTGCAGGGAACCCAAAGCCTAGCCTGGGTCCCGGCCTCACCCAGGCCCCTGGCTGGCAAGGGCTGGCAGGACCCACCCTTGGCAGGGGCCCTTTGGGGAGGTCTTGCCCACGGGTCATGGGGGCCGAAGAGTGACCAGGGCACCCATCAGTGGTCTCCCAACTCGGAAGGTGAGCAGGCAGCCCACACTCAATTTTCTTCCCTGAAGAGGAAGGAGAGGAACCCTCCTGGGTGGATAAAGGACCACACCCCAGGAGCGGGTGGGTGGCGGTGGTGGTGGGTCAGAACAATGAACTCCCTCCTATTCCTGCTACGGACATAGGCCAGTCTGATGAGGACAGCAGACCTGGCTCCCCAGGGCCTCAGCCAGGCTGGTGGGTGAAGATGTGGGAGCTGAAGGCGTCCCCCCATCCAGTCACCTCCTCGGGGGTGGGGGGCCTCCCCATCCCTCCAACCGGAGGCGGCCCCTTCCACCTCCTCTCTCCCACCTGGCGTTCCAAACCACACCAGCCTGCTCAAGCTGCTTGGCAGCACGCATTGCCATCGGAAATTATCTTGCCTATCGTGTGCTGGCTTATTGTTTTCGCTCAGTCGTGTCCGACTCTTTGCGACCCCACGGACCGCGGCACGCCAGGCTCCTCTGTCCTCCACCGTCTCTGGGAGTTTGCTCAAACTCATGTCCAGGGAGTCCGCGCTAAGTTGCTTGTGTCTTATCCACCCCCTTTCTTGACAGTAGCTGATACAAGTGATACGGTGTGCGTCTTGCAGAAAACGCCCCTGGACTTCATCCTGAGTGCCAGGCGCCCAGCAGTTCCCCAGGGAAGCGTCTCTGAGTGCAGACAAGGGTGGTGCAGAGTGAAGAAGAGGACGGGGCAGGCCCCTAGCTCCCGTGGCCGAGGACGCCAATGGTACCGATGGCACAGGGCTTGCCTGGGTCTGCACAGTCTGCCCACGGCCAGGCCCTAGGATGACGAGCCCCTCTGCCCCACACCAAGGGTCAGCTCCAGGCCCTCTCCCATTCTGCACTCTGCCCCAGGGGAGGGGCTCTGCCATCTGCGCCCCCCCGCCAGAGGCTGTGCCCACGGGCGGGCTGGGGGAGCCCTCAAGGCTGGAGGAGGCGCATCACTTCACCTGCTTCCTGCGGCCGCCTCTGCTCCTCACCCCTCGGGAGCGTCTGGTCCATGCACAGCACTTGCTTCCAGTTTGCAGCTTTTCCAACATTCACGGAACCCACTTCATGGCCCTCCCGTCCTCAGCCCCAGTGGGCCTGCGGACCCCACTGCTGAGCCCCACCCTCCCAAGGGCAGCCCCTCCCACTGTGGCCCTCTCCCCTCCTCGGTCTTCAGGAACCTGCCTAACCATCATCCACACCAAACTCTCCAACTCATGGGGTGGTTTCCGCCCCCTGCAGAGGGTCCCAGCTAATCCAGGCAGCCTGGCACATTCCCCAGGCACAGGGCTCTGGAAAGGAAACAGCTGCAGCGCTCCCCGCCCCCCAACCCCCACCACAGTCACCACCCAGTCAACGGAGATTAAACGCAGGACAGGCCCCTGCACTGTTTCAGGGAAGGGGGCTGGGCCTGGTGGCCTTCAGTGACATATGACGATGTGAGCTCACTGCTACTGCTCACAGATGAAGCTCGTGGTGATTCGTTATATTTTGGAACCAACCATTCCTTTTGTTTTCCAAGGCAGGGGAAAAAAAAAAAGCCACCCTTCTCCCTCCCCAGAAGGAATTATCCAAGAGTTCTACTATGCCTAACTTTCAAAGGAGGCATTGTTAATCTTCTCGCCATAAATAGGCAATTAACACCCACTCTCGAGTCCAGGCAAAACCCAGTTCCTGCGAGCTCGGGGACACAGCGCAGGACTGGCCCTCTTGCATGGCATTCGCTTTCTGAAGTTCTCGACGGGGGCCTGAGGCTGCAAGAAGAGGGCAGGAACTCAGGACCACTGATTCCACAAAAATTTTAGAGGGAGTCTAGGTCGATGCCATGTTTGAGGACAATCGAGGACTGTTACCGAAGGGCCTAACTTCATCCGACCCGAGTCCGCACGTAAGCCAGCAGCCTGTACAGGATGAAGCCACGGGCAGGCGGCAGGCACGTCGGCTCGTAATTAATCACGTCCGTCTCAGGGACATGGCTCCCTGCTTCCTGGTCTCTGGCCCTCCTGGGGGCTGACCCACCGGCTCACCGAGGGCGTGGAGCGCCTTCCCGGGGGGCGTGACCCTGACATCCCCGATGAGGAGCCAGGAATAGGACGGGAACGCTGGAATGCTTCCGGGTTTCTGTCAAGCAGCCCCTTCCCCTGCATCCTTCCAGGCTGCGTGGGGCTCCCTGGGCTGTTAGTAGGTTCTCATTTTCCAGAGATGCCGCCCCAGCCAATGTAAACAGACCCAATGTGGCACCCCTGAGATGCGACCCAGCAGGACGAGCCTGCAGGGGTGCAGGCATGACCTCCTGTGGCCCCGAGTTGTCCAGCCGAGTCCAGGAGAGAAGACCCAGATTCAAGTGGACAAGACCAGGGACCCTTCAGCAAAGGAGATGGAGGCTGGAGGCAGGGGTGACGGGAAGGGTAGGAACCGAGCTCCCGGGGACGGCAGAGGGAGCCTGATGCGTAAAAGGTAGGGGGCAGGATGGCTCCAAGGTCACGTGTGGAAGCAAAGCAAATCACAAGGATCAGCTACCCGTCACTGCTACTGAGGAAAGATCACGGAGAAATACAGGCAAAGCGAGGGCTCTATGCGGGATAACACGAGGGCCTTACCGCCAGCCAACTCTGAATGCAGCAGCTTAAGGAACGTTATCGTTGGGGATTAAGGTGATGGATACTCAGCCCCCTGAGTGAGGTCTGTGACCACGGTGACTTGGACGCTAATGCAAGATCGATCCCCTGGCTGGGCCTGCTGGCCGTACCTCTGGGATGTTTGCACCCCTTACAAGGAGGCGTGTCTCCAAGCTGGTCCACACTGGCATGCCTGTCAACAGCCGGCCCCACTCCTAAGTCCACGCTGCTCCCTGCCACCAGGAGCTTGGGGACGGGGGGCTGTTACTCCCCTGCTTAAAACTCTCTAAGGCTCCCCTCACAGCACTCAGAGTAAAAGACAAGCATCTTCAGAGGACCTACCAAGAAGGCCCCCCTAGGCTCCGGTCCCCTGCCCACCTGGTCCTGCTCCGGGCACTCTGGGCTTCTCCCCGCCCCTTCCTGACTCCAACCTTTGCACACACACTTCTGCTAGTAGCCCCCGTGAGCACACCGGCAGGGCCGCCTCACGGCTTATGGCCCTGCTCACACGATTCCAAGGCACTGAGAGAACATGCTAGAAGCCGGGCCCCTTTAAACACCCCCCGAGACAGCCCAGCACGTGCAGTAACCTGGACAGGGTGCTGACACCATGCCGCGCCGGGCTCCTGGTCGTTCACTTGCTGCCCGACACAGGGCTTGGGCCACTGAGCAGGGACCGCCGTGCGTAGGAAGTTCCCTGGGAAATGCCCGGCACCATGTGTGAGACGTTTTCCGGATGTTTCTCACCAAGCGGGATGGGGAGATGTCCTCGGATGTGCTTTCCACCTGCCCACAGGCTCTGGCCTCCTGAGGGCGGGGCGGCCACCTCCGCACCTGGCACCGGAGCGGGGACCCGGCGAGGCGAGGGCACCCAGAGCTCATCTGGCTCGTCTGGGCCCCTGGCTTATGCAGCGGGCCGCCCCCCAACTCCTGCGACCCCCCTAGAGCTTTGTCGCCTCAAACACCCTTCGGCTCAGCGAGGCTCTTGATTAAAGCATGGAAAATCACCAAGTGGCATTAGAGGCTGCCTCCCTGGCATGTCCCCAGTTGAACTCCTTCTATTTTTCTTTTCCCCGGGAGATCAAAGCTATTGTGTCAACACTCGGCCCTGATCCGAGTGACCTTAAGCAGATTGCTTATGCAACCTGGTGGCTGTGCCTGGGGACACAGGAGGGATCCAGGGGGTTTCCTCAAATTCTGAGAATCCCTTTGGGGTTTTTTTGGAGAGAAAAGAACTGCGGTGTTTCAGAGAGGAAAGAGGACTAGAGAGAGCCGAAACTGGTTGCCCTGGCCTCTCCCTGTTCCAGGCCGCGGGGTCACAGCACCCCTGTGCCAGGGGTGGCGAGCCTCGCTCTCGTCTGGAGGCAGGCTGCGGGGAGCGGCTCCGCTGTTACAGCATCGTCCTGGCTGGACCCACACCACCAGAGTCCCATCCAAACCCATGGGAAACGGAACAGTCATTCCCATGCTTTCCAGACACCAAAACGGAGGCTTACAGAGGTGACCCGCCCAAGGGCACCAAGAGCTCAAACAAGGGACAGAATGGGGAGCCAAGCACCCCCTGACCCCAGAGCTCCTAGCTTCATCTCCATGGCCTCTGCGTCCATGAGCGTGAGCCACCGGGGAAGGGCGCTTGGGGGCAGATTGCGCCACAGGAAGAGCCCCGAACCTGGCCTTCCCAGCCTCCTCCAGAGAGCCACGTGGCTTTCGGCAACTCACCAACTCTCTCCTGACTCTCAGCAAGGAGTGGACAAGGGCAGAGGTGGAGAATCAGCTAGCAGTGGCTGCAAAGACCGCTGCGGGGGAAGATTCTAGATGGCCTGTAAGTTCAACCGGAGGGACAGCTTGCCTGGCCGGCGATGCCCGTCCTGGGCACAGCAGGAGTTGCCACCCTGGGCATCCATCATTCTGACAGCCTGGGTCTCAAGGGACCTTTTCCTCTGTTCAGGCCCAGCCTATTCCCTCATCAGAAGCAACCATTGCTATGCATCCACAGTGGGTTTTGGCTTGGCTTTTTAAAAAAAATTTTGGCCATGCCACGCGGCTGGCAGGATCTTAGCTCCCTGACCAGGGATTGAACCTGGGCCATGGCAGAGAAAGCACCAAGTCCTAACCACCGACTGCCAGGGAGTTCCCAAGCCTTTCCTCTTATTTAGCGTTTATTTCATCTCAGTTGGAATCCCAGGGCTTCCCATGACTGTTCCTCTAAGATCTTCGCACCTGTCTGCATCCCCCATTGTAGAGGGCGACCCACCTCTGAATTCCTCTGCCTGCCGTCTGCAGGGTTCCCCAGGCTGTCAGGAAGGGTGCTGAGGGTGCAACGTGGCAGGAAGCTGGAGCCGGGGAGGTGGCCGCCCCTGGCAGAGGGGGACAGAGGGCCATAAAGGCCTGGGCAACCCGGCCTGGGCCCAGGGACCCTGCCAAGAGAAAGCCCAGCTGGCCTGCAGCTGCCGGGCGGCCCGAGCAAGAAGGGAGTGCGGCAGGTGGGGTGAGGGCCACCCCGTGGGAAATGAGGTCCCACCACACACAGAAGAGGGGCAGGGGGCCAGCCAGGAGCTGCCTTGCCCAGGGACCTTGCCAGCAGAGTGGCACGAGCTATAGACGAGCCTCTGAGATGACCCTTCGGGCAACTTCCCGCATCAAGCCCTCCCCCGTCAGAGCCCACGCGGCCCTGGCCAACCCGCCCTCCTGGACCCGTCTGCGGGCCCCGGCTCTCAGCATAGCTTCCAACTCAGGCTTCTTTCTTACCCCAAACTGCCCCCTGGCCAGCTTTCACAGGCCCCTCCAACATCTGCTAACACAACAGTTGCTGCCTGTTCAGAGGCCTGTGCTGGGAGGTGCGGGCCCACAGCATGTGGGCAGCTGCGATCAATCAAACCTCTGTTCCAACCCCCGGACCCCTCCTCGCAAGCGTCTCCCTTCTGTCGGAGGCACTGTGAGAAATACAACTTGTTGCTCTTTCAAGATGACCAGCTTGGACTTAAAAAACACGGCAGGGCCTGTGACACCCACCCAGGGCACAGCGTTCGGTGGGTCATCTTTAACTGTTGCTTTTAAATGCCAACCCCGCTCCCGGATTCTTGCCTGGAGAATCCCATGGACAGAGGAGCCTGGCACGCCATGGTCCGTGGGTTCGCAGAACGTCAGACACGACTGAAGCGACTTATGCACGCTCGCATACCTGATCCAGGTCTGAGTGGCCGTGCGGAGCCCAGGGCTTGCTGGGGGGTCAACCAATGCTGGGCGGTCAGACCAAGTTTCAAAAAATGCAGGCGCTAATAATCCTGTCAGTGAAAGTCCCGCTAATACACAACTCACATGTTCAGGCTGGGCCCTGCCTTCCTTGGCACACGCTGCCATTTTGCAAAAGGGAAGCTGAGGCTTCATATGAAACACCAGGCTGCAAGGGCCCGAGGAAAGCGGCTCAGGGAGGTCGAGGAAAGGGTCAGACCTGGCACGGCTGCCTCCGAGCCTCTCGCTCTGTGGACGGAGTGGCTGCAGTTGCAGTTCCAGGGAGAGAGGGCCTTTCGGGGCCAGGTCCTTGCGTCATCCGCCCCCCAGGGCCTCCTCCTCGCAGTCACCCTCCCCTATTCGGGACCAGCTCCCCCGCCCAAGAGCGGGGCATGCAGGTTTTAAGCGGCAGAGACACGTGGATATGTATGGCTGAGTCACCCTGCCGTGTGCAGGAGACGAGCACAACGCTGTTAATTGGTAACACTCCAATGCAAAATCAAAAGTTAAAAAAATTATATTCAGAATTTAAAAAAAAAAGAAGCAGTAAAGACAATTTGAAAGCAGTTGCTAACCACCCCGCCCCACCCCCACCCCACCACTGTGGGAGCCGAGCCACCGTTGCTGCCAGCTGGACCGCTGTGCCTGCACCCCGGCTGGGTGGGCAGGGGCGCCTGGCAGGCTCCCGCAGTCCCCCCCATCCTGGTTCCCCGGGTGACAGACGTGAGACAAGGGTGCTCGCGCCAACCAGCCTCCTCGGGCAGGTGGAGATTCGGATTCTGCCCCATCTCACGACCCCTGGCCCCCCGGGCAGAGCCCACTACAAGCGGAACACAGCCGCAGGCCAGGCCTCCTTCCCGTTTCCAGAAGCCAAGGATAAGGCAAGAAGAGGAACTGACGAGGAGTGAGTGGCCAGGACTGAAAACAGAAGGAAAGAGATGGACGAATGAAGAGGGGAGTCTGCAGAACATCACCCTCAGGGCCTGCTTCTGCCCCTGGAGATGCCCAGAGCGAGCCCTGGGCCCCCCACCATGACGACGGTCAGCATCCGTCAGCTCCCCGGCGGTGGGGGCGGGGGGCAGAGCACGGGGGATGTACATGTAAACGGAATCACACACGCATGTCAACAGATAATCAGACACACACAGACCTTTATACGCAGACCTCCATACATAAGCTACACACATACATATACACACACAGACACACGGACACATCTACTCAACACACTTAAACATGTGCACACACGTGATTTCCTGTTCCTCCCAGCAGTCCTACGTTGATGGCGGGGGTCGGCACAGTATTTATCTGCTATACAGAGATGTGAAGCACTTTTTCCAGGGCCACCAGCCTTCTGCCCCACCTCTGAGGCTGTCTGATTTATCAACGTCCCCCGTCCAGCCAAGTGAGGACCTAAAGGGGAATACCGTGCTCCAGAAGGGCCTGTTTCCAGGGGTACCCTGGCCCGAGATCACACCTACCCTCATGCCCCAGGCTTCCAGCTGAGAGCTTGCCCCTCGGAGTGGGGCCCACCCACGGCTCCCTGGCTCCCTGTGGGCATGAGGCAGCCCCGGACCTCAGAATGTTTGGTCTCTCCGCCCGCCTGCCTCTCTCGGGGTCTCTCCCTGGTCCTTTTTCCACCGGCAGTCTGGAGAGGCTCCGGGGTGCCCCTGGGGGCTTACACACAGACCCTGGGGAAGGTCCCAGCCCCGGTCAGCGCCGCTGGGTTGGGGGAGGCCACGGCTTCTCAGAGCTGCCCGTCATCCCAGAGGTCCAACCTCTGGGGCCACCAGCCTTCTGCCCCATTCGCTTTGCACCCGCAGACCGAGTCTCTCAAGCACCTGGGCCCAGAGCCCACGCACACAGGGGCTCCTGGAGGACGGAGCTCACCTGGAACCCTTCCTACCAGGTAGACAAACGTACAAACCAAGATCCAAAACCCACGAGAGGGTCTGAGGTCCAGCGGACAGACTGCCAGCAGGACATGCGGAGTAGCGATGACCCTTGGCACAGGACGCCCTCCCCGGTGGCTACTGATGCGGGAAGCCCATGCGGAGGACAGAGTCTGGGGGCAGGAAGTCCCGCGCCAGCGACACCGGCTCACAGGGTACCAGGCACAGGGGTCCTACATGCTCCAGACTGCATCCAAGGCTCTTCAGATGCACAGAGGTGGCCCTGGGCCTGGCGTTTTGAGGTTCCCAGAGGAGCAAGGCCCACTTTCCAGGGCCATGAATCATCCGGTGGGGGAGTCGAAGCAGGCGCCACCCGATGGGAAGAGGGCTGGCCGGGTCCAGAGGCTTGGTGGCGGGGGCGGCTCAGGCCCATCCATCTCCAGGCCTCTGGCTGCAGCCCTTAGGCCCACATGCCTCCCAGGGGCCCCTTCTCTGCTTTCCCTGGACTCTGCCCTCCCCAGGCCCTGGCTGGGGAAAGACAGGCGGACAGAGGGCAGCCTCCTCAGGATCTTGGAGGCCTGCCTGGAGCCGATGAAGCAATCTATACATCTGGGCACGGCCCCACCAAACAATGTATTTTTAAACGGTTTCTCCCCAAGTGAGGGCGGGAAATGTCTCCGACGATGCCCATGGTGTTATTCCAACTTGTGGCCAGTAAAATATAATAACACATGTACATTGTTTTTATTACCTATCTAGCTTATTAGCTAATAAAATAAGCTCAGCATTAAAAATTTAACTGAAGCCGTTTTATCACACCCAGAACTCGTGGCTCTGGATTTTCTTCAGAAGATTTTCTTTGCCCAAATCTGTCACCTTTCCAGCATTTTTACCTATTTACATTTCTCCAGGAAGGAAAATTCCACTTGCCTGTCCAACCTGAATGAATGTGTTAGATCGCTGACCAGCTCAGACTCACCTGGAGCAGCGATGGGGAGGAAGGGAAAGCAGCGATGGGAGGGCTGGGGGCGGGGGTCCCGTGGGGTCCTCCCCTCGGGTCCTCTCCAGGCGACCCCCACGGGCACAGAGAAAGGCAGGCACCACCCGTTGGTCCAGAGCCAGGGCCTGGGCTCTTGGACAAAGGTGGCCAGAAAGAGTGGACCTGGGGGCCAGGTGGGGGCTCTGGACCTGAGACACCTGCCTCTCTTCTTTTTTGGGGTGGGGACCTGTAGGCTGGGACGGAGGACTAAGGGAGAAAGGAGGAAATGCCATCAACAGAAGCTGTATTTTTCATTCTCAGCTGAAAAGAGGCCTGGAGAAAAGGCAGTGCTGGCCACTGAAGGAAGGCCATGAGGCCCGCCTGGAAAGGAGTGGACACGTCAAGCCTGCCTGTCTGGACGTGGCCACATGCTCCCGAGCAAGGCCAACCTCTCACCACCGAGCTGGTCTCCATTCCCTCAAGCCCAGCCGCGACTGAAGCTCAGACAATAAGACTAGAAAAGACGGCCCTGAGCACCCAAGGGCCCCCCGGACCCAGAACCCACCGTACGCATCCGTCCTCGAGGGGCCAGCCCTGCTCCTGGGGATCTGACCCTCGGGACTCCCCAATGCAGGCAGCTCTCAGGCTTGGAGGCTGTTCTGATGGTGGTGCATTAACTCCAAGTTCAGCTCACTCAAACCAACACCCGAGACCAAGCACGAGCGAGGGCGGCCAGGGCCCCAAGACAGAGGATGACGCGCGAGTGACAGGGCGCGTGGCCAGAGGCCACACCTCCAGGGGCAGCGAGGGTGAGTGCCGTTTCTTGCTGGACGCACGCTTTCGGCAGCTCACTCACAAGAGTGCGTGCCTCCCCCGCCCCCCAGCCCCTGTCGTCTCATCCTCTGAAACCGTCACTCACCGCCCTGACCTCGGGATCAGCATGATCTGAGTGACGCTGAACCCCACCTGTGCGAGCGGTTCCTACAGCAGCTGTGGGGACAGGGGCTCCTGCGGGAGGCCCCTGAGAAGGGCCAGGAGGGGACCCCCAGCGTCTGTGAGGCTGCGCCTGCCTCTTCCTGGCTCTCTGCTCCTGCACAGCCAGCACTGCTAGTGCCGGGAGAGAGCGTTTCTGTTTTGAAATGGCAATGGCTTTAAGGGTGGGGGGTGGGGGGCTTGATTTCATTTTTCACCGTATCAGATTTTAAGAACGAGGGAATGAACCAGCTTCCCGGGCCTCTTCGATGCGGGCACCCTGCCCTTGCCCGGGCTGGACCGGGATCCAGGGAGGCTCCGAGACACCCCTGGTGGCTTCTGCAGCGCCTCCTCAGGGCAGGGCACTCTTACCTGTGCCATCTTGGCAAGATCCAGGGAGGGCCTCTGCTCCTGTGCCTCCTCGGGGCGCCGCCGCTTGATGCCCACCTTCTTGTCATTAAGGACGCAGGGCTGGGAGCGGCTGCGGGCCAGCCCGCCCGAGCGCCTGGCCGGCTCTGGCGTCGAGGCGGGGGTGCTGCTGGCGGAGGGCGGGCAGTACTCCGCAAAGGAGAACTGCTCATGCGAGCAGGACAGGGAGCGCTGCATATCCAGCCGGCCGCCGCCCACGGGGCTCGCCGCGGGGCCCCAGAGGTCGCCTGCCTGTCCGCAGGTGGCCGGGCCCAGCACCCCCGGGCCGGGCGGGCCGCCGGGCCGCGGGTGGAGTCCCGCCGGGTCGTAGGGCGAGGACAGCGTGCTGGCGCGGGACGGGAGGCTGAAGCTGGAGCTCCGCTGCATGGTGCCGAAGCCGTTGGAGTAACGCTGCACGCTGCCCCCGCTGTAGCAGCGCCTCTTCTCCACCGGCGTCCAGACTTTGGACCCCAAGGGCCTCCACGACGTCCGGCAGCTGGCCATCTCGTCCGAGAAGGACAGCGACCGGCACTGGCGCTTGCTGGGGGGCGCGGACGGGTGTCCGTTGTGGTCACTGAGGCTGAGGTCTTTGATCAGGTTGGTGACCGCGCAGGTGGTGGCCGCCTCCCGGTGCCACAGGGCGCTGTCCTGGCACTTGTCCGGCAGGCACTCCCAGATGCTGGCGCTCGGCTGGTCGATCTGAAGGGGGCACTTCCTGTCCAGGTCTCGCCATCTGTCATTTTCTAGTTTGGAAATGACAAAAAAAGAGAGAAACGGGGCTTTGAGAAGGGCCTTCACGCCGGTCCTCTCTCGCCTCACCGAGAACCCGTTTTAAACAGGAGGTTAGAGACAGAAAGGCCCTTAAAAAAGCCATCCAGTCTGGCCTCGCTTTACAGATGAGAAACTGAGGCTCAGAGGGACGGACGTGAGTCCCCCAAGGTGCTGAGTCAGACGCAGGGCAGCCCCACGACTCCTGACACGGTTTTCTTTCCAACATACTGCACGGCCTCCAGCGCTAAGTCACTTCAGTCATGTCCGACTCTTTGCCACCCCATGGACCTCTAGCCCACCAGGCTCCTCTGTCCCTGGGATTCTCCAGGCAAGAATACGGAGGAGCATTGCCATGCCCTCTTCCAGGAGGTCTTCCCGATCCAGGGATGGAACCCATGTCTCCTGCAGCTCCTGCACTGCAGGTGGATTCTATACCACTGAGCCACTGGGGAAGCCCTAGCCTCCCAGGACAGTTTGAAGCACTACTGTTCACCCCAGAGGCCTCTCATCCTCTAGAAGCGAAACCGACTTGCCCGGCCTCCACCCTGGCCGGCAGCAGAGCACGGATAACGTGTCTGCTACGTTCCATCTCAGGGCTCTCTGCTCTGGGGCTGGGACTCGACGGCCTGGGGGAAGACCACGACCAAAGGTGAGCGTGTCGGGACCCCCAGAGTGGCTGGTGGCTGGAGGTGCTGCCAGGTTAGTTGACCTGAGTTCCCTCTTTAAAACGAAGGCAGACAATAGAAACTGGATATTTTATTGATTTACATCCCCTCGACCAAAAGGCTCCACAGCCAACCACAACAACAGCTGCCAATCACTGAGGACTTTGCTTTTGCTCACTTGCTAAAATCTAGGACAAGGTTGCTAAAGTCCGTAGAATCAAGTTTTGGGCTGCAAAGAGACCTAAGTGGAAATTTAAACCTGCGTATTGGGGTCTCTCCTTGAACGCACAAACAAGCCAACCCTGCTAGGAACTGTGTGTTGTTTTTCTGCTGTGGAATCAGGCCCTGTGCTGAGAATCTGAGGAGCTCAAAGACAAATCTGACACAGTTAATAAAACAAAAACAGAGTTAAGAAATACGCTGTGCTGCTGGGAATCGACGTGTTAACATGTTTCTGGTTTTCTCTAATCTCCACATCTTCATAAACTCCGCAAATGTGAATACAGAGAAAAGTATGGTTTGAGTCAGTCAGTTGGTAGAAGTAAAACCTGAAATGACAGTCAGCAGGTATTTCACGCGCGCTGATTCTCAGCACGGCAGACAACTACTGTGCAAGCCCCGTGGGTGGTGGGTGTAACCAGTGTGTCCTGCCTGGCTACCATCGCTGCCCAGATGGGGAGACCCAGGCTCGCAGAGGTGCGGTAAGTGGCTCCGAAGCCACAGCTAACAGCTGAAGAGATGCAAACCCAGGCTGGCCCGACCCAAAGCCCTCTGCTCTCTCCACTACACCGGGCACTGAGGCAGCCGCAGGGGAATCCCGCCTCGGCCCTACCCTCAAGGAGTCTACCAGTCATGCAAGGTCAGCCATCGCTCAGAAACCTGTGACATCACCTACGGGAGTGCAGCAAGAACTGGAGGACCATCTCCTCTACCAGGGGCCACTCCTCAAAGGGCCTGAGAGACACACCCGAGGCAGGCACTGAGCCCATGGTGAATGTCACGACCAGCAGCTACTTGTGGGGGAGCGTCACGAGCCAGAGGAAAAGCCAAAGGGGTTCAACGTGTGCTCTTTCCTTGAGGGCCCCTGACGCAGCCACGGGACTTGGAGCCTGAGGGGCTGGGACCCGGGGCAGGGGACATGCATAAGTTGTCCAGAGGCTGTTCCCATGTGTCGGGGGGGCCATGGTCCTTAGAAGCTGGAGATGCAGGAGAGAGACCTGCCTCGTCAGGCCAGCCGGGAACGAAGTAGGACTGATGCTAACTGTCCAACTCATCTCACCTCCGAAATGTGCCTGGGCCCTGGCGCACGGCCAGTCTTGATACGTGTCTCTTTAAGCCAATCTGACAGAGCATTACCAAAATTTACCTTTTTGCAAACAGCATTTACTTTGTTCCAAACGGGCTTCCCAGGTGGTGCTAGTGGTAAAGAACCCACATGCCCATGCAGGAGACATAAAGAGAAGTAGGTTCGATCCCTGGGTCAGAAAGATCCCCTGGAGAAGGAAATAGTAACTCACTCCAGTATTCTTGCCTGGAGAATTCCCTGGACAAAGGAGCCTGGAGGGCTGGAGTTCACAGGATCACAAAGAGTTGGATGCACCTGAAGCGACTTAGTATGCATGCATTGTTCAAAACAGGTCTTCATTATACACTATTCCTCAAGTAGTCACCATTCTTTTAAAAGAGGTTCAATTTGACATTTATCAGCAGTTGAAAGTTCAGTAAACTAACAGTAAAATTTAAAAACAACAACAACAAAAAAAAAAAACTAACATTGACTGAGTCACAACCATCTCAGATTGAGAAGAAAACTTATCCTCCAAAAAAGGTGGAGATTTATGTATGATGATGTTCTTCAAAATGACATGCTGCTGCTGCTAAGTCACTTCAGTCGTGTCCGACTCGGTTCAACCGCATAGATGGCAGCCCACCAGGCTCCCCCGTCCCTGGGATTCTCCAGGCAAGAACACTGGAGTGGGTTGCCATTTCCTTCTCCAATGCATGAAAGTGAAGAGTGAAAGTGAAGTTGCTCAGTCGTGCCTGACTCCTAGCGACCCCATGGACTGCAGCCCACCAGGCTCCTCCGTCCATGGGGTTTTCCAGGCAAGAGCACTGGAGTGGGCGCCAGTGCCTTCTCCAATGCATGAAAGTGAAGAGTGAAAGGGAAGTCACTCAGTCCTGTCCGACCCTTAGCGACCCCTTGGACTGCAGCCCACCAGGCTCCTCCGTCCATGGGGTTCTCCAGGCGAGAGCACTGGAGTGGGCGCCAGCGCCTTCTCCGCAAGATGACACGAGTGATGGCAGAATGATAAATACAGCTAAAAAGGGCCTACGGGGAAGAGGGGTGTTAAATCCAGCATCAAGGAATAACATGGACATGAAAAAAGCCGTTTCAAAGAATATTAACGATGTGGGGAAATGTTAATAATGTAATACTAGACATAAAGAAAGAGGACATAAAACCATAGAGATAGCGTGACTCCTCTTTAGTAAAACACATACGTTATATGGGAAGATAAAAAGGAAAACAAGCCAACATGTTCACAGTCAAATGGCAGAGAGCTAGTTGATTTTTCTCCTTTTTGTTTCTTGGAGTTTCTACATTTCGTTAAGTACAAATATGTGGAGGGCCAGGGCCTAGGACCCCCATCCTCCTCTGGGTTCGCTCCTTCAGTCTTTCAGGAAGTCCTCGCCGAACAACGCTTGCCACAGACTTCTCTGAGGTGCCCGGTGGGCCAGTGGCCGGCTAAGCAAGGAACCAAGGAGCCGACCAAGGGCGGTGAAGGCTCCAAGATGGCGCCACCATGGCCCCGACTTGAGGAGCCGGGAGCCCGCAAGAGACGGTCTCTCTCGCAGGCCCTGGGAGACCCAGGAAGTCAAGGAGAGGGATTCTGTCCTCAGAAGATACCACTTTCTGCTCCCTTTTTACCTCACTGTCCTGGAACTTTCCCATCTCTGGGAAACCATGAGAAAAGGGCATGGCAGAGGAGCCAGTTAAGCACTGACATTCTGTCTCTCTGGCTCAGCAGGGCCCTTTGCTCTGCAGTGACCACCTGTGATCTCGCTGCTTCCTGACTGGACCCCTTGGGGCTCCCTAGTCCAGTCCCATCTCCTCTCTCTCTCTCTCCAGAGAACTTTCTGAGGCTCCCACGGGTTCACGGTCCGTCCCTTGCAGCAGCTTCCTGCGGCAAACACTCCAGCCTGGCGTCCAGGCTCCGTCTGCGCGTGGTCTCCCCAGGAGACCCACGCTGCAGGTGCCAAACCTCCCTTCACGGCACAAGTCAGACAGGAATCAGGGAGACCAAAGCATTCCTTGAAAACCCCTGAAACAGCCCTCGAGGCCCACTCCTTCTGGTTTCACGTCCACAGCCCTGAAGAGCCCATAAAACTACAGCTCATTAGAGCGATGGCAGGAATGAGCGCGACTAGCGTCTACGTACAGAGGGGTGTGCACACGATTTTTGTGGTGTTGCTGTTTTGTTATTTATTTTTGGCTGTGCTGGGTCTTCACTGCAGTGTGCGGGCTCAGAAATCGTGGCGCATGGGGCTCAGCTGCCCTGTGGCACGTGGGACCTTAGTTCCCCGACCAGGGATCGAACCCGTGTCCCCTGCACTGGAAGGCGGATTCTTAACCGCTAGACCACCAGGGAAGTCCCCCATATGATTTGTTTTGAGGTTAACTCTCAAATCGCCAGTGGGAACCAGGGTTGGGTGGCTAACTCGAACGCGTTCCTACCCACCTTCAGGAACTACTCCTGTTTTAAAGAGGAAGCCTCTACAGGACCTTAACACATAAAACGTCTCTTGCAGGGAGGATTCACAGAATCAGTTCTCAACTCAGTCCACTGGTTAAATGAGGGTGCAATGTGACCACGGTGGATCTGCAGCTCCTCCGCCAAGGGGGAAGAGACCCAGGATGTTATTCTCCTGTCTGTATCCTCCCGCCAGCCTCTTACTCCCCATCGAAGAGCCAACGCGCACATCGCCTCCTCTGCAGGTCCACCCCTTCCCACACAAGCCTATGGGCACCCGCAGTGCCTCGCCTAGACCTTCAGTCACGTGTCTCGCAGTAACTGAGCCTTCGTTATCTGCTTATGTGTCTGTTTCGTCTGCTGAGCTACAAGTTCCAGAGGGCGGTCCCGGCCTGACATTCCTGCGCCCAGCACAGGGCTTGGCACACAGCAGACCTCAGCCGGTGCGGGGTGGAGGGAGGGAAGAGTGATACAGAGCAGATAAACACTACACAGCACACCGTGGGTGTTCACGTGGTCTCGCTTATCCCTTGCCCTTGGCACAGGTAACCAGCCGTCCCTTGGCCAAGCAGGTCCGACCTGGGCTGTACCATGAATTCCCCACCCCACTGGGGCCAGGGATGGTCGTGTATGGAACTGACCGGGACAGTGGCTGGCCCAGCAGTGGCCATGTCACTTTGAAAACACAAAGCCCTGCCTGATTTGAGCTCTTGCTACTGTGTGTCAACACCAGCCAGGTGGCTACTTGTTCTGTCTGCGGAGCAGATAATATTTTAATTGTTTCTATCTTTATCACTTCAAGAAGTACAACATAAAGAAAAGTAAAAACAATCGAGGCTATGTTTAGCCCGTGTGTTTTCCCCCTTTGCTCAGGGAACAGAAGGCGATTTGCTGGGTCAGGTCACCAAACAAAAGAAACAGGAATAGAAGCTAATTTTTAATGGCAAACCGCCCTGAGCGCTGGGCACGCTGTCACGTTGTACAGAAGGCCTCAGTAAGGCTCCAAGGAGAGGATACCGGACGCCCCCGCCCCTCCATTCAACACCGTCTCTGCACAAACAACCGTAACCCTTTCAACAGTGACGATGGCTGTGGCCACGAGGAGTCTACTGAGCTGGAGGACTTGGTGTGGTGGGAAGGCTGTGGACCTGGGTTCGAGCCCCAGCTCTGCAAGTGACTTCACCTCTCTGAGTCTCGGCTACTTCATCTATAGAACGAGGAGACTGATTGTAACCTCTGCACAGAGCTACCCTGAGAATGGAACCGTCGCCTCGCAGGCCACAGGACGGGCTCACGAGACAGCAGCGTGGCCGTGACGACAACACTGGAGGCGACTCGGGTAGCTGAGCCCCAGCCCTCCCGCGTGGGGTGTGTCTGGAACGAGGACTTGGGTGTTCTCAAAGAGCGGTTTTGGGAGCACCAGAGGGGTGTCTGCTGGGGATGTTAATATGCAGATTCCTAGGCCCAGTCCCTGCCGTGATACACAGAATCTCTCGGAGCAGGAACCTGCCTTTTAATAAACTCCTCGGGTTATTTTCACGTGAAGTGGCTGAGAACCACTGTTCGAGACTGCAGGCTGCACAGGGACCTGGGTGTCTTTCAAACATCTCCATGGAGGCCCAGTCAGACCATCCAGCCACACCAGGAAGCTTCTGCAGGGTGGACCATGCCGGTCTCCACAAGCCTGCATTCAGAACATCACTGAACGCTGGCTTTGTTTGGGGCAACAACAGAAAGCAGAATTATGGAGAAGGATGACTTTGCCTTTAGAGTATGTTGAGGTCCCCTTTTCACAGGATGGGGGTGGGGACACCAAGTTGCACAGCGTGTTCTGGATGGAGAGCCAGTGCGAAAGGCCTGAGAGGCCGACCGTTCACGTGACGGGACTAATGGGAGGCCCCCCACCCCGCAAGACGTGCCATGGCCTGCAGCTTCTCAGGGAAGGTCCGAGTACCAAGCCCCCAGCGGACACGGTAAGGGCCAAGGACAGTGGCCCCGGCTGCTGAGGTTCTCAATGGCCCCATGACTTGCAACCCTCAGGGACAGCTCAGGTTTCTCCATCTCCCTGCTGGGCCAATCTTCACAAGTTTGAGGTTTATACATGGGAGTGGGTGTGTGGGTGTGTGTGCAGGATACACACGCCCGGGGCTTTTTCTACAGAGGGTGGGGGCCAACCACACAAACACACAAATCACACAAGCCGTCTTGCTCCCTCACAGACGGACTGGACCAGATGGCCTCCAGGGGACCTTCCCAAGCTAAGGCTCCACAACCGAGCCTGAGGTGTCTGGGAAGCACAGAAGAAGCTGATGGCCACACCTAGGGGACAGAACTCAGATACTCCCCGCTCCCAGCAATGTGTACACACACTCACAGGCTTTGGTCTGGAGATCCCTTGACTGGGGAGGGCAGAGGCTGCTGGGTGCATGGATCTCCAAGCTCAGAGAAAGAAAACACCCAGAGGAACACAAATAGCATGTGACCTCAAATGTTCTTGTTTCCATTTCTGCCCTTAAACTTGGAGGGAAATTCCCAGGGCGCCTAGAATCTTAGTGGACTACAAGCCTTCATATTATGTTCACAAGATAGCCTTGGATATCTTCACGCCGTGTTTGGAGGCCGCTCTATGGTGACATAACCACAACAGAATGTGGTTTCTAGAAGAGGTTAGACACCTGAAGCACAGACCCAAGACACGGAAGGCTCTTGCAGCCGCTCGGGCCGAGCGAGCCGGCCTCAGTCGGATTGGGGCCGGCTGACTCATTCTCGGATTTCACACCTGTCTGCTTGTGCTGACACCAGCCTCCCCTCCCCTGGCCTGGGGGCTGGGGCTGTGTTAACCTGGCCTCCGGGCTGCAAGGACTCTCTGCCTGATCTAGGGCAGGGGAGCAGCTCACCAGCCCTTTCAGTGGGAACTCCGTGTCTTTCTGGAGCCCGCTTTATTACATCGCTCTTACGAAAAGAGCACAGGTGGAAACGCACACACGGGACAGTGGCATGAGCGAGCCCACACGGCACCGTGTGCTTTTAAATGGACTCCGGAGCCCCTGGCCCATGGGAGCACCTCTTTCCCTGAGTCACCAGGATGGAGACTCAACACAGGGCTGGGCCAGAAAAGGCTCCTGGGCTTTGCCTGCCCAAACCTCAGCCTCTGGCGATGCCCACCTTCACCTGCAATAAATCAGAGAATGTCTGTGCATCTTAGGTTCAGGGACAACACAGGATGCCAAGCACCTCAGCCCAGGGCCGGAGGATGAGGGGCCAGGATGGCTGGAGACAATGCTCCCCTGGCCCCACCCAGGGAAGGCTAGCTGGAAGGGTACTGGGAAGACGTCTGACAGGCTGGTGGGTACAGGGGGTTCCTGGGGTCCTGCCGTCACCAGCCAGGTGAGGGTGGCCCATGGCAGCGGCCACTGCTTGTGGGGGGGCTCTTTCTCTTACAGAAAGAGGCCCAGTGGGGATCCCCAGACAGTGAAGGGGTACAAACCCCTCCCAACTGGGTACTGGGAGGGTGGGCTGGTCTCCCATCTGTAGGCGGAAGCATGGGCTGGGGCCCTGTGACAGCTCTTCCTGCCTTGAATGGACCTCCTGCTGCACCCCAACCCCAGAAGTCTGTAGGAAAAAGCTAGTATTCACATGGCGGGACGTCCCCTGGGCGCCCCAGTGGTTGAGACTCTTGTGCTTCCCCTGCAGGGGTCATACAGCTCCATTCCTGCTCGGGGAACCAAGATCCCACACATGGTGCACAGCGTGGGCCAAAGATGAAACAAACAGAAAAAGACGAGGGCCACGAAATCTCCCAAGCGACACAGCGGTCTGTTCCATCCATTGCCTTCGGATTCCCACCCTGGCTGCGTGTTTGCACAGGGCATGGGCCATGGGCAGGAGCCAGGGACTCAACTCCAAACCTACCTGCGCAGCAAAGCTGGGCACCGTGACACAGAGCAGGAAACTGGCCACTGCAAGAGCTCTTCAGGAAACTGTCAATATAGCTGCATTAATTGTCAATTAGCTAACCCCCCCCCCCCCCACACCCACCTCAGTGGGATCCTTACTGAAGTTGAGGGAAAGCCTCAGTGCATACCCCAAGCACAGCTCTCATCTCGCAGGGCAGCAGAGCGCTCCCCCACGTGACGGCTGGGGAGACCAACTCCAGGACAGGATGGCCTCGTGTCTCGCCTAGGGACATGTCGCTTGCCAACAGCAGTCTGCAATCCCAAGGCCATGCTCCCGCAGCGGGGCCAGGCTACCTCCTAACGACCGTCTCTCCACTTGGAAGCGGCCTGGAGAGGCACCACATGGGTGGGGGTGGGGGGTGCCCACGGCCAGTCTGGCAGCTGCCGTTCCCCGCCCTCTGGCACCTCTGGGGCTCCCTCGCCCGTCCCACCATGTCAGGCCAGCCTGGGTGAGAAGGCGGCCCGGGAGGCTCCCTTTGCAACCATCAATGGCCATCATGTGCCAGCTACACTTTGTACCTACATCCCATCCTGTACCTTATACCAGAAACGTCTGAAACCTAAGTGGTGAAAGGAAAGACTGAAAGCACTCTGCGTGGACAGACCTCACGCCGTGTTAGAGATGGGCAAGCCACACCGATGACTACAGTCAATAAGAGTAGTCCTTATCAGCTACGTTTTTAAAAATCAATCCTAGGCACTCTTTATGGATTTTTGTACTAGCCTATTTTGGCTAATAATCAGTTCTTATAGGAGGCCCTGGGTCCAAGGATGATGTGCAGTGTGGCTATCTCAGAGAGACTGAAAAAGCGGCAGAGACCAGAAATTCTGGCTTCGTTATCACTGCGGCTCATTTCATTTCAGTTGTGTTCCGTTTGCTCTTGGAAACCTGAAACACTCAACCTCCGAATGCTGGCTTTTTCCCCGCTTGCTGCAATCACAGCCCACTTTCAGCAACAAATGGTGGGAGGGTGAAAAGACCAAAAGCTCCCCGACCTCAAAGTGCAGTCTCTTCCTCTGTGCAGCTCAGCACAGCCCACTGGGGCACCCTGTAGAAACTAATGCAGGGGTGCCCCCAGGAGCAAGCCTTCTGTGTACAGAGCAGACTTTAACAGCGAGTAATTAAACATGGAAAGTAAGGGCTTATAATTAAAATGCTGACAAATCTGAACCACAGTGGCACAAGGAGGGCTGCTATAATATTTTTACAATTCCTTTTTATACATAATGTATGATCCTTCTGCTCAAGTTTCCTCTATGTTCTTTGCCTGTGAGATAATTTACATTAATAAATAATTTATTACCATAACTCCTAAAGTAATTATGGGTTTCCACCCAATTTTTTTTTTTTTCTTTTTTAAGCATCTGAACTGTTTTGTTCCCCGTCCATGGACTTGTATTTACACGCCTTCTCCTAGCGGCCTTTCGGAAGTAACCGGGGTTGCACGTGCTTGCTCATGTTGTTTGATTTCCCGGTCTCCCGCTCACCCGACGGCTGAGGAGAGAGAAGTGGGCAGAGTCCAGTGTCCTTGCAACATGGAACTCGTTCAAGGGGGTGCGAGGAGCCGAGCCCAGGGTGGTGAATGGAGGCCCCTCTCACCTGCTTGTCCAGTTTCACCGAAAGAGATCTGACCCATCCACACGTGACCCTGGGTCAGCGTGAAGAAGCACCTCCCAGGCCCAGTGGTGGAGGAGCCACGGGCCGAGGACTCCCTGGCGACTGCCCCACCCGAGCCTGGCTCGGGGAGGTCCTCTCAGGAGCAGCCAGCCCCCCGTGTGCACCCATGAGCAATCACGGCTACAAACAGGGCTGGCTCACCTGTCAGGCCAGCTGACCTGGTGGGCGGGCCACACCCCTGAAGCTGCCACCTGACCAGGGTTTCCTGTGTCAGGAACACAATTCCCTGGGCAGACACGGCTCTCCCCAGAGAGGCTGTTTGCAGAGGCAGTTCTGGTTCAGCCCAGGAGGCGTGCTGAGGATGGTCTGGGAGGTGAGGAGAGAAACCCAGAGGCACGGCATCGCCTCTGCTATAGAAGGAGCCCTGTGGCGCCCAGGCTGGCCGGGCACTCAGCCCTGGCAGGGCAGGCCAGCCGTGGCCTGGCTCCCCTCCACCCCGCTTCTCCTGTCCACAGTCACGCTGACTTTGTCTCCCCACCCCCACGCTGGAAAAGGACAAAACTACTTCTTTGTATCAAGCTCCCAAACTTGAAGGGAGGGGAGGAGACCCGCGGGGAGGGCCCTGCAGTCCAGCTCAGGATAACTGAGCGCGGAAGTATTTAAAAGCCGAAACATTGTTGCGAACACTGATGATATTAGTAACCATTTTATCTCCCTGGGTGCAGGGGAGGCTGAGCTCCCAGCAAAGGCAGCTTCTCCAGAAGAAGCCAACAGGCCCTTCCCACCAAACACATTTGCCTGGGTTTTCTTACGAACACTCACAAAACCCTCCAGCTCATCCCAGTGTCCAGCGAGGACCCCTGCACGGGGGCTTGAGAGGGAAATGCCCTGAGTCCCAGGTCCACGCTGTCCCCAGCTCTCATGGGAGAATTCCACTAATCAGGGCCAGAACCGGAGTCCTCTGTCTCGGGAGACAGGCAGGGGGTTTGGTGATTATAATGCTGTGAGGTTTCATCTTTGCTGAGGGCCGCACACCCCCACCCCCACCCCGGCGGTCCTCTTCTTTACTACGGAAAACCAGGCACAGAGAGAGAAAGTCTCGAGGCTGCTGCTCGCACGTGTCATAGGGCGCGGCCGCACACTGAGTCCCAGGCCGGAGCCTCCACAAGCACACAGCCTGGGGAGGGCCTCGGACCCCTGACACCCACCTCAGCAAGTGCGGGGAAAGGACGGAGGTGGGGTGCGAGCCGGCGCCTCGCAGGTGCTGCTGTCTCCTTAAATCCCATGGACCCCACGAGGTGCAGGCTGCAGAGGGAGGCCCAGGAGGACAGCGCTGAGGGCCCCCTTTACACGGGTCCAGGGGAAGTCCACGCTCCCTGGCCTTGCTCCTCCACTAGACAGAAGCCCCCTCGAGGATTCAATAAACACCGACCAGAACAAGGCACACTGAACCAGACTGGGGCCGACTTTTCTAAAAGCCCTGGTAGCACGTGCTGTCAGGTGGGTCAGGATCTCCCGAATCAGGGAAGGGCTTAGGACAACAGAAAGATGGAGAGATGGGAGACAGAGAGAGAGAAGTCACGGAAGGGGCAGTGGGGGTAACTGCACGGACCCCGTGGTCCTTCACTGTCTGGAAGGGCCCTGGCACCAGCCGGCAGAGCAGGAGCGCACAGACCTTGTGGAGGCGAAGAGCCCATGGGCCAGGGAGCCCTTCCTGAGGGGCTGCCCTGCGCACCAGAGCCCCGAGGGGCAGCAGCCCAGTCATCCTGTAGCCCCGGGCCCCCCCAGCAGAAGGCAGACTGCTGGGCTCGGCGGGCTCAGATGGACTCTTCTGGGACTCTGGAAAGAGACCTCCCCTGCTCGCCTCTGCCTTGCTCCACGGGCCTGAGCACCTTCTCCAAAAGGGTGACTCGCACCTGCACCACCCCCCATCCAATGCCCACCAAGGAAACCAAGGTGGTCCCTGGGGGCGCGGAGGCCTCTCACAGGAGCAGGACTCTCAATCTAAGCTCAGCCTTCTTCTCCACCTGTCACGTACGGTGCTCACGCTGCGCCAAGCTCCTTCCGAGAGTCTCGGAGACCTCATAGCAAGGCAGGTGCTGTCCCAACACCCATTTCACAGATGAGGAAACTGAGGCTTGGAAAAGGTAAACAGTTCGCAGTGACTGTGTGAGGGCCAGCACCACCATCACGAACCCTCGAGAGCTCTAACTTATTGCGATGTGCTCACAGCAAAGGCCGACGGTTAAGGTCTTGAAATAAAGACCAAGGGTTCCACCATCTGGGTCACCAGTCTGGCCCAATTCTGAGCTACCTGGGGCGGGGCAGCTGGGCAGAGGGGTGGGTATGCCCAGGAGCCCCGCTCACTCCCCTTCCCAGACACACCAGAGGAAGACAGCCCAGCTGCAGCCCGACTGTGGGTCTGGCCCAGGAAGAGGGTGAGGAGGCGGGCTTCTGGGCCACGTGGATGGGGCGCGGAGGGTTTGCTGAGAGCCGTTAACCACAACCAAGGTGTGCAGCCAAGCCTCTGGTGGGGACAGGCCTCAGAAGTGTGTCACACGGGTAAACCAAGGCCAGGTGAGCTCCCCGGTTCCATTTCCCCAGGGGGCAAGCACCAAGGAGGCCGCCCAGGGCTCTCCCACACAGCTGCGGCTTGAGAGTGAGAAGCAAACAGTCGTTCCCCGCCCCGGGGTCCAGCTCTGCCCACTGAGGGGCCTTGAGTGCCACCCCAGATGTGAGCGGAGCGCCCCTGCCTGCCGCCTAGAGCAGCTGTGGAGTCCAGGGGGACCCTGCACCTCAGGGGCACGGCACGGCACCACGCTCACTGTGACACGTGATAAGGACTCCCCAGGACCACTCCCGCCTTCCACCTATGGGAACTGAGCCTGCGGAAGAAAACGCTGTGCCCAGATGGAAAAGGGCCAAGACAAAAGGCCACGGGCACTGAGCGCAGTCCTGGGGAGGCAAACCTGAAACCGCAAAGAGGGGACCCGCCACGGAAGCCCGGCTTACAGAAACTCATCAGAAGCCATGTCCTGGAAGCGGGCAGGAGTCCAGGGCAGAGGGCGCAAGGAGAAGCAGCCCCATCACCGGGAGCAGAGAGGAATCAACAGTCAATACAGTCATCCTTTCGGCCCCTTACGGACAACGGTAATTAGCACTTGCATGTCAACAGGGCACCAGGGCAACCTTTCTGGAAAGCATAACAGAAACACAAAGCAAGAGCCTTAAAAATGAAAATGTGCCTGCCCCCCGGCCTCTCTACTCCATTCCCGGGAACCACCCTAAGGAATAATCCGAAAGGCAGAGCGAGATTCAGACACTGAGTCACCGTCAATCGTGAGAGCAACAGAACAGTCCTACCCAACAACTGAGAAACGAGTTACCTCCTTAAAAGACAATATTATAGACTCATTATCACGCATGGGATGGGCAATTTTCATGCTGCAGGGAAATGATGGGTCATTATTAGTATGCAGAAAAAAAAAAGCAAAAACAAAAGTTTTTAATAAATTTGTATAATCATACGTTCATCACGGACTTGGCTATGTAAAAACTGCAAAGGACAAAAACTACACCAAAATATTAACAGCAGTTATAACTGGGTCCTGGGGCTGTGTGAGATTGTTATTTTGTACTTTACACGAATGGTGCATTTTTCTGAATTAAGAAAAAAAAAAAGAAACGAACGTGGTCACGTTAATGATCAGACACAAACTCGAGGTGTCACTGCTGGAAATAACGTCTGTAAACCACGCACCAGCGCCCAGCCCCTCACTCAGCCCCCGTAGCCCCTGCCCTGCTCCAGCACTGAGACCGAGACAGTTCCAACAACACAGAAGAGTCTCCCCGCGGCCGCTCCTTGTGCCTGCATCCAGAAAGGGCTTCTAGCGTCTCCCCCTGGAGGACTCGGGCCCTGGGGGAAGGCGCTCGAGGAGGACTGTCCACAGCCACCTGGTTACTCACCCATGATTCCACAAGAGAAAAGTGTCGGTCCTTGACTCATCTTCTTTGGCGTGTGCTGCAAACAACCAGAAAAGCTATCACTCTTCAAGTCATAAGAAGCACGTCTGCACATGACCCTGCACTGATTCCCTCGCTAAAGTCACAATTAAAAGGGGGGGGGGGCATGGAAGGTGGCGGGGGGGGTGGGGTGGAAAATGTCAGATCAGGCAAAGGAGGAGGAAAAAAAAAACAAAAAAACAAGTACTAAAAGAGACATCTGCCCATAATTAGGTCTGGGCTCTTGTCCGGAGCCTCGGGTGAACTATGGAGTCCATCAAGTTAACGGGCTTTAAAAACACACAAGGGAGCCCCGTGACTCCTGACACCAGGGGACTCGTCCACGTGAGTGATGCGGAGTCAGGGCGCAGGAGGGGCTGGAGAGCAGCCTCCCCGCAGCCCGGGGCGGGGAGGAGGGCAGGCGACCACTTCCTGTCCCTGGGGACAGGACGAGCCTCCAGCAAAGGGTAGAGGCCCACCTGCCACCCCCTAGCCCTTCCTCCTGGACGCAAGAGGAGCAGCTCCCCCATCTCTGTGAAGCTCGAGAGGGTGGCCCTGTCTCGGAAGCTGTTTCGCAGCCAGGAGGGGCCCCGCCGCCCGCCAAGACACCGTCGAGAACTGAAACAGAAACTCGGGTTGCGTCTGGTCTCAACACACGGCGATGGCCTCTGAACTCCCCGGTGCCACATTTCTACAAGGGTTTCCCTGTCCCCTGTAAACACTGCACATCTCCCCTCTCACCCCATACCTTGCCTCACTGTGGTCACAGGGTGAAAGGCCAGGGTAGGGGGTCGCCCAGAAGAATCCACGGCGCCGCGGTAACCTAAGCCTGGAACGTTCCGGGGCTTCGAGCGCTAGCCAAGACCCAGGTCAAGAGGCCGGTTCTGACCTCCAATGAGGAGGAGACCGTCCACGCCCGTCGGGGCCCCAGGAAGAAGGGCCTCACTCATCCCTTCCTTCACTCATTCATTCATCCATTCGCTCCACAAACATGTACCGGCGACTAGTCAGGTGCAGGCTTGTGCTGGGGTGGAGCGCGCGATGGTGAAAGAAGCTCCCGGCTCCGGAGTGGTCAGTGCTCACAGGGGGCTCTCACCGCTGAGCAGAGCCCCAAGTGACAGGGACGCGTGCCTGGCTGTTGGTCCCAGGAGCGGGGGGCAGGGGTGGGGGGGACGCAGGCCCTGGCTCTTTTCACGCCTGGACGGGGAGGGTGTGGCCGCCGAGAAACATCTGGCCCCCCCAGATAAGAGGGGAGCTGGCATCTGGCAGGGGCTCCCCACCCCTGTCCTCAGCTTGCTCAAGCTGGGGACCTTTGCCCTTGGCCAGTAGTGTGTTCGCTGATCAGGTTATTAAGGGTCTGTCCTGACCAGCCTGGAACACAGAGGTGAAGGACGTGGCCTCGGCCCCAAGGAAGCCCACATTTTCCTAGAGGTCACACAATCAGACAGAGAGCGGGACTGGAGGCAGCTGGACCAGGCCACGGGCGCTGGGAGCTGAAGGTCAGGGCGGGCTTCCTGGGGGAAACAGAGATGGTCCTGAAGGAACTTACGGGGTGGGGGGTGTGGGGTACAAAGGGAGACTGGGCTGTCCTCCTCCAGTCCCCCACCTTGGATTGAAGACAATCCTTATGTTTTTAGGATAGGTCTCCCTCCCAGGGTCCACCCAACCGACAGCCCTCCGGGGAAATACCTGGAAAAAGTTAAAGATGGGCTGCCTCTGCCTCCTGCCCAGCTCACCCCAGAGTCACTTCATGGAAAGTGGGTGTGACAGACATTCAGAGCCCTGCCTCCAGGCAGCGCGGCCTGTGGAAGCCAGGCAGGCCCTGCGCCCAGGGAAGGTTCGGGGGAGACAGAAGCTGGCCTGGCTGAGGCCACGGGCCTGGCTGGCCGAGGGGGATGGCCCCCGACGCTGCAGGAGCCTTTATAGCACGGAGCCAACACCCACTGGGAACCACAGCCCCACCCCACCTCAGTGCATCCCCGTGAAGGGCAGGGATGGGGGCCCTAACGCAGGCTGGAGGCCCACAGGAACCCAAAGCAAGGCGGGCCAGCGAGAGCTGGAGGGTGCACAGAGGCGGGAGCCACGTGTCACCACCCTGGCACACGCAGGGGCCACCAGGGGCCCGGGTTTACGGACGCAGAGGCAGGCATGCTGCGTGCGGACCGTCAGGGGTGTGCTGCCCACTGACTGACCTCTCGCTCAGCAGGTGTGTTTCAGGCAGAGGGGTCACCTGGGTCCCCTCCCCCGGGAATGTGGCCCGCGAACGGGCACCAGAAAGGCTGGGGTCTGGGCCCGCAGAGAGGAGCCACGGGTTAGCATGCAGGGCGCCGCTGGCCCTCAAAACTCATTCATTCAGTCATTCACTCACTCACCCAAAGAGGACCTGCTCGCCAGGTTGGGGGGGCGCGCACTAATGATACGACTGCTTCTGGCTCCCCACACCGCCTGGCTGGAGCCCCACCGTTGTCCACCGAGGGACCAGGTGAGCCCCTGACCTGGTCCTGGGCTCGTCTTGCACCGTCCATCCTCCACGCAGACCTAGGGGGCCCAGCCCCCGTGGCTGCCCCACTCACAACAACCTGGATGAAACCTGGCTGTGCCCCACTCCCCGCCACCCACCGGGCGCCCGTGAGCCAAGCCTGCGTCCACCCCAGCCTCACTCATGCCGCTTGGGGACGGTCCGGCTCGCTGCTGCCCGGGCCTTTGGCTCTGTGGCTGGTTCCTGTCACGTGGCCTCCCTGGCGGCCTTCCCCGGCCGAGACACGCCCTGCCCACCCGCGCTCTTCTCCTCGGGACCTTGCTGAAAGCTGCCCCCCCGCCACCCCGCGCGCATGTTTGCTTTGTTTCTGGGCTCAGACTTCACTCGCCCGAGATCAAGCCTCCCTGAGGCCGTGGTCCGGTCCACAGCATCCCCCGCCCAGAGCGGGCACCCCAGGGCTTCTCTGCCACCCCGCCACTGCGGCCCGCAGCCAGCCCGAGCCCGCCCTTGCTGCCACGTGCCTGGCGAACGCAGGCCTGATGGAAACGGACTCTCCCTGGACACAACCCGCTGCCCTCCCAAATCACTGGCCTCCTGCCAAGTCGCAACTCAGTGGGGGAGGGGGACAGCATCAGCTAGATAAAGTCGGGGGCAACCCCCCCACACACACAGCCTCTGACTCTGCACCCGGGGTGCAGGGGGATCAGCCATTGTGTGCACGGAGAGCTGACAAGAAGGGACACCTTCTCCGTGTCCCATCCTGGCACAACCCCCACTGTGCTGAGTGTTAAACGGCACGGCAGGCGGTGTGCGCCCTTCTTTTGCTAACAGCACCCCAATTTTGCACTGGGGCTCCTCCCCTTCCCACTGGGGGTGTCCTGGTGGGATATCACCCCGACCCCAGCCCCCTGCACTGCACAGGGTGGGCCTGGCTGACCGGACATGCCTGCTCCAGGGCTCTGCCCCCTGGATCGAAGGGGTGCTGGGCCGGTCCACCGGGTGGGGAGCCCCCCACCCGCCTCCACCATCCTCCCAGTGGGCCTGTCCCTGCCCTTTCCGGGAACTTCAGTCACCAGTTCTCCCAAGTCTCTCTTCATCGCGCCAGTGGATTCTCTTCTGCTGTGTGTATCAGCGGAAGGTGGCCCCAGCTGCTTACGTCCGAGGAACCCTGGCCAATTTCATGGGGGTCTTCAAGAAGAATAACGGGGGAAGTAGGCTTGGCCACTTGAAGGGATATCACGCAACCGCTCAAAGCGGTGTTTGGGCAGAGGCTTCCAGTACCACGAGGAAGCATACTTTGTCAGTGAAACCTGCTTCACTAAAAAGATACAAGGAAACCGGCCAAAATATGTAGAGGGCAATGGTGTTTCCCTGCTCTCCCGTCCCACCTAAAAATGCAGCTTTTCCCTCTTTCTTTTCCTTCATCCTTGTGTGATGCTCGTTTCAAACTGGTTTGTGTGTGGAGACAAATCCCTTCAAAGTAGCAGTAGAGAAATGTTGACTAACAGGACGCTGGCCAACTTTAAGGTCAGAAAAGGGCTGAAAGAGTCATGAGCTAACTACTTCCCCCTGGGGCTTCTGCCTCCTGTTGGCGTAAAGAAAGAAAGAAAAAAGATCAGGGCCCCCAACTCACTTTCTGAGCCCTGTCCACAAGGTTGGGCTGGCAGCCGGCAGGCCAGGACATCGCATAACCCACCGCTTCCCAGGGCCCCGTGTACACGCCGACTGCTGGCCACGCTCCCTGGGCCCAGCACCAAGGTTCCCCACTGGACTCCAGGTTGTCCAGGGCCGGTCTATCCCCACTGCTTTGTGCTGCTCTGCAGCCAGCCTCCCTGAACCCTCGAAGCCCTCTGCACCCGCTGTGGGAAGGCTGATGAGCCCATTGCTCTGTGGACGATGTGGTGAGGCCCGACCGGCCCCCCGGGGGCAGGGCGGGGTGGAGGAAGCTCTCACCACTTGAGGTTTCACAAGACACTCGGGGTTCGCACACGAGTGTGCACCCGGGGCCCTCGCTGTGTCCCCAGGATGACGAGCTCTGCTCCCGGGGCTGTTCCTGCTACTCCGAAGCCTTTGTTCCTGAGCCCCACCGTCCCGACCAGGGCACAGCCTGGTGTCTGGGAGACTCCTTGCATCAGCAGAGAAAGCTTGGAACTACATCTTCCATAGGAAAGACAGAAATTGGAGACCAAATGGTATTTCCAGGGGCCGTCTGTCTGACTGAGAAGCCCTGACTTAAATAAGACTCAATTCAGGTCATCATTTAATGAGGAGCCAGCTCAGACAGAAAATGGCCAAGCTCCTCTCTGGCCATCACCATGCGTCTTCGTGGCTTCCTTCTGCAGACTAGGGCGATAACGTCACTCTTCCTTCTGCTGATGCCGTCTTGGGGCAATGCGGACGGGCCCACGCTCGCGTTGGGAGGGTAACAAGGGCGGTGCTCCGGCCTCCGGAAGGGAACAGGGTGAAACCCTGAGTGGCGGAAAGTGGGAGGCCGAGGCAGGCCAGGAAGAGAAGCTGAGAAGGGAGAGGCGCCCCAGGGTGGAGGCTGATGGACACAGGGTGGGCGCCCCGGCTTCCCAGGCTGCAGGACAGCCATGGGGGTGGGGGGTGGTCTCTGCTGCCCAGGACGGTGGGGGCGCAGACTGGGACGGCCTCGGGCTCTGCGCACTTTGGGATTCCAGCCTGGGATCCTGGCTGGGGCCCCGTCAGGCCTAATGCTGACTCCGGGTGAGCAGGACGGGGGAAAAGCCTGGGTGCCTGGGGCAGCTGACATGGCCCCTGAACTCTCCTGCTGGGCAAGGCCCTCAGCGTCCTCATCTGACAAGCGTGGAAGCAAGGACCTGCTCCAAAAACATGGAGTGTCTGTTGTGGCCAGGAACACCTCCAGGATGAGGAAAGTGAGGTGGCCTGGAGCCCCTCCTCCGGCTTCTGTCCACCCCCCAACCCCACCGCTCCCCGGCCCGTCCTCCACGGAGCAGGGCACCCCTAGCTCCCTCCGGTCTCCAGCCTCCAGAGAGGGGGGCCGGGAGGCTTGCCTGGGGAGGAGGGACCACGGGCCCTCGGCAGGAGCGTGGGCGGGCGGGAAGGAGCTTGGGGAAGGTTGGCCCCGAGGTCAGATGTCTGGGCGGCCTTCCAGCAGCAGCAGCTAATGTTAGCACACTCGG
The DNA here is from genome assembly GCF_003369695.1 of Bos indicus x Bos taurus. Classification (NCBI taxonomy): domain Eukaryota; kingdom Metazoa; phylum Chordata; class Mammalia; order Artiodactyla; family Bovidae; genus Bos; species Bos indicus x Bos taurus. The sequence goes on along the minus strand of NC_040101.1, from coordinate 7,705,058 downwards.
AGGAAGGGCCACTCAGGGGGAAAGGAAGGCGACCGGGCAGAGTGGGGGAAAGGGGAACCGAGTCATTGCACCGCCCCCCACCCCCAGCGGTGGGGGAGGCGAGACCAGGGCTCTCAGTCCCTTTGCTGTCTTCTCGCCTCCCCTGGGAGTAGGGAGGTCACGTTGTCACCAGTATTTTAGTTTACAGAAAAAAGGAGAACCAGGAAACCGCGTCAGGGACCCTCTGAGCAAGCAGGTCGGGGCCTGGTTGTGGGGGTGCGATGCCCAAGCCTCTCCTCTGCCACTGTCTCCAAGCCCCCAGGGCACGTCCACCTGCAGCTTTTTTTTAGGCTCTGACCTCACTGCAGGGCCTCTCGCTTCCCTAATTCTGAAGCCGCCTGGGGGTGATTCACCATTCCTTTTTTTTTTTTAATCTGAAACCCCAACTTCTGGTATCTTCTTAGTCTGATTACAAAACAAAAGAGGACAGCTTTTCCCTCTTTCCTGTCGTTATCTTGATGGTATTCACCCGAGGATGATGCGACCCGTTTAGGAAGTCGAAGCTAAAGTCCCCCCATCTTCTTCTCACCCTGGCTGGCCGTGCAGAGCGGATTCTAATCAGTTGATTCCACGTTCTGGGGCTGTCGTTACTTGGCTGGTCTTATCTGGGGTGCGGGGGTTCTTTCTTTGGTTGTTTATGGCCCATGCTTCTTCCCAAGGAAGTCCAGGCCAGTGGCGGCTCAGGAGACAGGCCGGGGGGTGGGTGGTGGTGTGAAGGCCCTGGTGGTGGACGGGGCCTGCACCTGAAGCCTGCATCCTGCTCGTCTGTGCCCCCTGCCCCTGGGCCCCCTGTTTCCTGTTAGTCGGGGAGGTGGAGGCAGGGCACCTCGGCGGGCCCCCCGCAGGCCCTGGCCCCCTCGCCTTCACTGTGCCTCCACCCCACTGTGAGGGCAGAAACCATCCAGGCCTGTGACGCGCCCACAGGCTGACGCAGGAGAGGCCCCTCTCCAAAAGCGACTGCCGGGCCCTCTTCAGTGGCCGTTTGCTCCCCTTGGCTCGTCGCTCCTTTTTCTTTTTCTGAGAAGTTTTTTTTCCTTCCCCGGCCGGGGCTGGGAGGCCACCCTCCTCCTTGGCGGGGGCTCAGGCCCTGTCTCTCGGAAGAGCAGCCCAGCTGACCACAGGCCCATGGGCCCCGGAACCAGCTCCACAGCCAAGCCCAGGCCGGCCCACCTCCAGATGGAACCAAGTTTAGCAGCGATTGAAGCAACAGCACAGCTGGAACCAGACTGGTCGGGGGAGGGAAGGGAGGAGGGAATGGGGGGTCCCCGGGGACCTCAAGGAGGCCTGCACCCTGAGAGCCGTCTCATCTTGGTTAGAGCTACTCCACATGAGGTGCTTTCACTTCACCAGGAAAACATGCACCCAGAGCAGAAAACGGATCAGCTCATACCTGCACCCCCTGAGCTAGGAAGCTGAGTACCGGAGAAGGGACTCAACGAGGCTGAGTTGAGAACCTGGCTCCATGAACTCACATCCCCTCCCTCTGCCAAGGTCCCCTGAGCACCTACCATGGCCCGTGCCCAGGGTCAGGCACTGGGGTGGTCAGCAAGGAGCCAAAGAGACAAAAGTCCCTGCCTGGTGAAGCTCGGATTCTGGGGCAGGAGTCAACTCAGGGAACAAGATCAAAACATGAGGAAGGCTGGTGGTGCCCGGGAAGGGAAAAGGCCAGGGAAAGGGGACAGAGGGCACGTGGGAAGGGAGGTGGGTAGTGGCCCGAGAAAAGGAGGGAAGAAGGGAGGGAACCCTGCTCAGGGTGGGTGTTCCAGGCCACAGAGGAAGCGCATGGGCCCCGAGGCACGTAGGCCAGCGAGGCGTGTGCAGACTGAGGGGGGGAAAGTGGTGGAGAGCACCCAGTGGTTACGAGGGCCAGGGTATGCCAGCCCCCATCCATCCAAGTGAGGGACTGGCGTGTTGCTCGGCCTGAGAGGGGGATAGCTGGTAGAAGGCTCTGAGTGGAGGAGGGCCGCTCTGACCTGCATCTCCTGCAGCTGCTGCTGCTGGAGAAGAGGCTGCAGGAGCCAGAAGCAGGGGCCAGTTCCCATGAGACTCCGGGCAAGAGAGGACACAGGCGGGACCAGAGGGGAAGCGGCGGGAATGATGGGAGCAAGTCTATGTAGAGACACGTTCAAAGCACACTGGAAAAGGAAGGGGTGACGGACAGACACCGGCTCCTCCTGCGGAGCTCCTCTGGCCCACAGTGCCCAGGGAAGCCCTGCGGGGTGGACGCAGGTCCTCTGGCCCACAGTGCCCAGGGAAGCCCTGCGGGGTGGACGCGGGTCCTGGTGACTTTCACAAGCTCCTGCAATGACCTGAGACCCACCTGCCCGCTCTCGGCGTGGGTACTGGGGAGGTACCGGGGGAGGAAGCCCACGCGAGGTGCTAACACGGAGTCTCACAGGGGTTGTGAAGGTGCCAGGAGGGGTGCCCCCAAGCCCTGCCCACAGAAGCGGCAGAGAGTCCTGGGGACGGACCCCCTGCAAAGCCCACCACTGCAAGAATGTTCATGCCCGAGTGGGACTGCTTCCTGCTTCCTCAGCACGGGGCAGCCCACCCGCTTCTGAGGAAGGAGGGCTGCAAGCAGGACCAGGGGGCCGTTCTGTTCCTGGTCTAAGAAGGCCGGGCCCCTGCCTCTCTGCTCCAGCTCACCAGCCCTCTTGGTCAGAGAAGAACCTGGTGCAGGGCCGCCAGCACTGGGCCCACCACCCAGGCCCCCAACCACACCCTCCTTTATACCGGCTCCCGCTCCTGACATCTCTGAGATGGCAGCTCTTATTCCGACCGCCATTTGGAGGCCGGGCCTTATCCTGGTACCACCCCCCACCTTCTGGAAACCACCTACCTTGCTGGGTGGAGACCAGGAGGGATGTGGGTCTCGGCCTGGCAGGGGCAGCAGAGCCCCCCTTGGTACTATTCACCAGGGGATGAGGGGGTGGCCTCCCCTCATCGCTCTCCAGAGAACTCCACCTGAGCCAGCTACTTCCTGCTGGCGAGGACAAAGCCAGGCTCTGGGTGACAGCCTGTCGCCCCTGCAGCCACATGTCCCAGAGCTCTGCTCACGGGCCCTCTGGACTTGGTCTGCTAAGCCTGTCTGCTCAGTCCAGAGCCCCACCAGGACATCGGGCCTCCAAATGAGGCCACCAGGTCCTTACCGGCTCAGGGTTGAAGGTCCTGCAGGCCACGGGGTCGGCTCCCTGCTTGTCGAGGCTTTGACTCAGGATCATCACCATGGTAAGGGCCTCAGGCACTGGGCACCAGCCCAGGGTGGGCACGAGCCATCTTCAGGTGGGCAGACGGGGGGGTGCAGAGGCGACCTCCTGGGATGTCTCCCGGGCGATGACGTCAGCAGAGGCTGCTCCCCATCGGGGTGGGGCTCCTCCAGGAAACAGCGGAGTGAGGTCAGCTCTCTGGAAAGACAAAAGAAAGGCAGAGGGACTCAGGACGGCAGAAGACGGGGGTCCCAAGAAACTCAGCCCCTCCCCTCCAGGTGGGGACCCTGCTGGGGAATGGAACCGCCTCACCACTGAACTGAGATGCTTTCTTGGGGGGCGGTAGCGGTGGAGGGACACGAAGGCCAGAATCACCTTTCTGGGAGTCCCCATGCTGGCCCTGGAGCGTCCCTAAAGCCAACACCCTGGTGGGCACAGCAGTGACTCTCAGCTCAGCCATGGCACCTTTCTAAGACAGATCTCAGGGTCTGGCTGGTCACAGGGCTACACCCCCAAAGTGTGCTCAAGCCCTGCGACCTCCTAGGTAGAGCTGACCCTACAGACAGCCCAAGGTCGGCTGATGTTGGGCACTCACCCAGCCCACAGTCGAAGCCCATGCCACTGGCCCTTGGGCAACCAGCAGTGACTCCTGTTTTCCACCCAGATCTGGACAGAAGCTACTGGAAGAACTACAAGGACACATGCTTCCTGTCCTTGGAAGCATCAATTTCCAGAGTGACACGTGGACAGCAGAGGCCCTCCATGCCTGTCTCCTTCCTCAGAATGAGCCAACACACACCACAGCCCTGGATGGGGGTGAGGGAAGGCCTGCACACACACCTCTGAGCTCTTAGCAGTTCGGGACCCTCTCTAATCATCATTCTACACAGCCCGGAATATCTCCCCAACCCAGTGTCATCTCCCACCAAGCAAACGCCCCAAAAGTGCAGCCTGCAGCCCATGTTGGGAGAATCGCTCCTTACAAATTAATTCTTGAATCGCTCCTTACAAATTAATTCTTCTGATCCTACCTCTATCCCACCCCTCTGAAGGTTACACCTTCAGAGAAAGTCACAGAGATCCACAGAACCTGAAGATTACCATCAAAAAGTAAAAAATAAAAAAATAAAAATCATAAAATAAATACATAAAAAGCAGCTCCTAATCTGTAATTAAAAACAAACTGGTCAGCGCAGGAAAATGTTTTAGAATCTGCTGCTCTGTGTAAAAATTAATTGCACCCTGGTATTTACTTGCTGTCCAGATCATAAATCATATTTTCCTGTTTACTTCGATTAGATTTTACAGTGGGTGTTATTGAAATTGCTCAATTACAGGCCAGCTGGCAAGCACGGGAAAATTACCTTCTACTGTTCTTCGAAAACAAGGTTCATCCAAAGTGCAAAAGCAGGGAAGGGGAGGGGGGAAATCAATACATTTTCAAAGGGTTGACTGTTCGGGAGGGAGGCCCAGCGGGGTCCCCAGGTCACACCAGGAGACCTGTTTCAAAGCCACATCCATCTAGAAGTGACAAACATTCTGACCAAGTATCATCTGGCCCAGCAAAGAATTTCAGATCACTCGTCCGAGTCTGGCCAGGAAGTCGAGCCAGGAATGCCCGCCAGCCCCCGGGACACTTGGCTTGGGAGCAGGGGAAGGGGGGGGCATGTGTGCAGGAGAGCGCCCGGAGGGGTGCCCTGGACTCCCCCTTCAAAGGCACCCTTTGTGCAGCTCAGAATCAGAGACCGGGCCTGATGGGTGCAACGTCAATTCAGCTCTGGGGCTGCCAACCATCACCCCAGGCCCAGGGTGACCCACCCTCCCCAGGCCCTTCCTCCTAGCAAGGCAGGAGGGTTCACTGGTTATAAACTCAAGTCCTAAGCAGAGCATACCTGAGCCAGAATCCCACCTCTTGAAATGTACTGAGTGCCCTTTACCAAGTTACTTCCTTTCTGAGCCTTGATTTCCTCTCACCGTAAAAGACCGCCACCAGAGCTTGCCTCAGAAGACGGCTGCACTATGAGAAAATGCGAATTCAAGCCGTTTGCATGGTGAGAAGCCCTAGCTCGTTTGAAGAACTGCTCAATAAACAGTAGCCACGGCCACTAGTTTCATGGGGGAGCCCGAGTCCTGATCTCTTCTCAGCAATGGACACCCAACCATCTGTCCTCTCAAAAAATTTTTTAAAAGGCAGAATTTTAAAGCTAAAACTTTTCAAAGCTAATGTTCCATCTAGAGGGGACTGGCAATATTATGGTCGATCCCTGTGGTGAAAACAGTAAGAAAGATGCTGTGGAAGTCTTATCACCATGGAAACAAGCTACCCCATCTGATGCTGCCGCTGTGTACCAAGCACAAAGCCGGACAGAGGTGGTGGTGCAGGCATCTCGGCTCTCGTGTCTCTGCTCCCAGCAGAGCCCCTACAGAAGGCCAGAGCACACGGGCAGCAAGATCGGTGAATACCAGAGGACCATGTATTCCTGGAAACTAGAGCAGTTGGAGAAGGCAATGGCACCCCACTCCAGTACTCTTTTGCCTGGGAAGTCCCATGGACAGAGGGGCCTGCAGTCCATGGGGTCGCTAGGAGTCGGACACGACTGAGAGACTTCACTTTCACTTTTCACTTTCATGCATCGGAGAAGGAAATGGCAACGCACTCCAGTGTTCTTGGCTGGAGAATCCCAGGGATGGGGGAGCCTGGGGGGCTGCCATCTATAGGATCACACAGAGTCGGACATGACTGAAGCGACTTAGCAGCAGCAGCAGGGCAGTCAGTAAGCACGGCAGGCGCTGGAAGGAGGAAAGAGGTCCTGCACAAACCCTGTCCTCAGGAGTCGTGGAAAGACAGTGCTGGGAACACAGGCACCACAGCTACCAGAGGCAGACAGGAGGAAGAGGGGGATCCGGGGCTGAGTCCTAAACAGACACCTCTGCACAGGGGCAGTGACGCACAGCACTGCTGGAAGAGACCGGGAGTGGGGACAACCCAGACCGCCACCAGCAGGCGACCGGTAAGAGAAATCACAGGGCCACCGTGTAAACGAGTAATGCCACGTCACACGCACCGCAGTTTTAATGGTGATTCTAGTGGTGCCGACGTGACACTCTCTCCAAGATTCACTGTAAACGAAAACAGCAAGGGGAGGAGTGCAGTGTGGCTCCATAACCACGTGGTCCTGCAGTGGGAGAAGGCACGCCTTAAGTGTACAGCCTTACACACGCACACGCTGTTTGTGTATTTCATCCAGTGCAGTAAGCATATTAACACCTTTTTGACCAGAAAGAAAATAGGTAAGACTTCAAGAGGAAGGGAGGAGGCAACTGGGAAGAGGGAAGCATGAGCGAAGCCCGGCAGCCTGGCCTGCGTGTGGTGGGGGCGGGGGCCGTCAGCCCACTGGCGGCGGGCACACAGGGTATGTGGAGAAGGGCAGCAGCGGCGGGACAAGGGGCTGGAAAGACAAGAGTCACCCCAGACCAAAGGCGCTGCTGCCAGGCTGCGTCTCGCAGCCAGGCGAGGGTCCCCAAGGAGCTGGAGCTGACGGGGCTGACCCGCTGAGACGGCCATTCTGTCTGTTTTCTTTGCGACACCTAGCAGCGGGTCTCGACGACACCAAAAGCGTCACACGTTTCTGGAACCAGGCTGAATCGCAGCAACTTTTGAAATAATCTGGGCACATTCTCAGACCCTGTGAGGCAAATCCAGACCGGCAGAGCCTGGCACCATGTGGAATTCCCTGGGATTCCTTTGATCCGTGGCATGGGCCTGGCCAAGCTCACTGGGGAATGCCAACGCCCGTCCAGGGACTCAGAGCCCAGTCTGAGAACGGGGCCAGGGACTTTTCAGGCAGAAGCCAGGAACTTGACCTTTGAGGGCAACTGGGTGCACAGCTCTACCTGAGGTAAGGAGGTGCCCCGGAGTCCACAACCAACAAAGACCTGCTGAGCTCACCTGTGGGGCACAGAGCTACCCTGGCCTGCTCGGTCTTCTCTGAGCCCGTATTAAGAACGGCTTCTATCTACTGAGCACCGACTGTGAATCAGGTGCTTTAGCACTGGTTACACGACAGGTGTAACTAGTAACAGTTTACAGACAGATGAAGTAAGCCACCCAGGGTCTCAGGGGTGAGCTCCCCAGCCTGTGCTGCCCACCGGAGCCCACCTGCAGCAAAGCCCCACCCGACCTGCCTCTCCATCTCAAGCGCATCCTTCAAAGCCCCGTCGAGCAACTCCCATACAACCTAGCAAGCGCACTCCTTGGCACGCAACTCACAGAAATGCAAGCTTATGTTCACACAAAGCCCTGCACGTGAATGCTCGTAACAGCTTTATTCATAACAGCCAAAACCAGGAAACAACCCAGATGTCCTTCAACGGGTGACTGGCTAAACAGACTGTGGAACAGACATGCCGTGGGATGCCCCTCTGCACTGGAAAGGGACGAACTATTGATTCCTACTTGGAAGAATCTCCAGGGAATTATGCCGCGTGAACAGTCCCAATCCCCCAGAGGTTAATTACTGCCCGACTCTTATTTACGTAACAGCCTTGAAATGACCAAGGGACAGAATGGAAGGCTAGCTTTAGTTGCTGCTGGGGGTCTGGATGGGCGCTTGGGAAGGCGGGTGGGAGAGGGAGGAGGATGTGCTTATGAAAAGGGCGGGGACCCTCGAGGTGATGGAAATGTTCTGCATCTCGACTGCATCCGCGTCGACTTCCTGTTTGCGATTTGCACTGTCGTTTTGCAACGTGTTAACTGCTGTGGGAGACTGAGAAAATGATACACAGCACTTTCTACGATTTCTTACAGCTACGTGTGAATTTACAATGATCCCAGATTTTAAAAACAAACGTCTCCTTCCAGTTCTATTGATATAAATTGATACCCGGCAGTGTGTAAGTTCCCGGTGTATAGCATTATGGTCTGACCCACATACATCATGAAATGATGACCACACGTTTAGTGAACACATCCCTCATCTCGTAGAGACACAAAATGAAAGAAGCAAGAAAAACAAATGTTTTCTTGTGTCAAAATTTTATTTCAAGACTTTTTTTTTTACGTGCACCACTTTTTTAAGCCTTCATTGAATCTGCTGTAATATTGCTTCTGTTTTGGGTTTTTTGGCCATGAAGCACATGGGACCTTTGTTCCCCGACCAGGCATCAAATCCACAACCCCTGCATCGGAAGGAGAAGCCTCAACCACAGGACAGCCAGGGAAGTCCCTTCTTGGTGTCACACTTTTAAATGGAAAAAGCCCATTCCATCGACGCATTTATCAAAACTCATAAAACCAAACACTAAAGAGTGAATTACACTGCACAGACATATGAAAAAAAAATTTTTTTTAAGGGGCCCACATGGCTGCCACTGCCTGTACAGGACGTGTGCAGGGTAGGGCAAGGATGCGTGCTAAGGGACTGGGCAAGCCTCGCCATCACCCTGCAAGTCACCTGACTTTAGCTTCCTCATCTTTAAAACCAAAGTGAGAACACCTTTGCCCTGCGGGCTGCCGGGAGAATTAGGCTAAGCAAAGGCACGTAACAGCACAGCACAGAGACGGCCCCAGACGTCGGTGCCCACTGCCCAGGGTACCCACGGACAGTCAACGGGCATCAAGTGACACTGCCCGAAGTCTACAAGAGGCCTCAACCCAGCCCCGTGGCAGCCTGGCTCCAGGTCCTCCTCTACCTATCCCTTCACAGCTGTGCTTCCAGCCTCCAGCTCCCTGAGCACGACAGGCTGGGCTCTTCTCATTTCATCTAATTCCCATGAACAGCTGTTGCTGCTAACAGGATTCCCATCTTCCAGATGAGAAGACTAAGGCTCCGGGAAAATAAATCAAGCATTTGCCCAAGATCCTGCAGCCGAGAAGGGGTGATGGCAAGATGTGAATCCAGGTCTGCCTCCTCAGGACGCTTCACAGACAGGCGGTGACTTGGCTTTGTCACACAAGCCTTTCCTAACGAGCAGCTCTCTTGGTTCTGGTTTGCAACCTGCGATGCGCCTTCTGCAAGCCCCTGAACCCAGCTGTCTGATGTCACTGTGGCTGGAGACGCTCAGCTTCTGGGGAGTGGGAACCCTGCCCAGTGCACACCAAATTCCTTTATATATGCAAAAAGTTCTGTAAACTCTCAAATTCTATATAACTCTTCAGAAGATTACAGGAGTTTACCAAACGCTTCTGTAATGCGTTTTGAAGAGCTACCCTTTGAAAAGAAACTGACCACACTGGAACTCGCCCAATTAAATGTTTCCTTCTTTTAATATCCTTATCCTGTGTTTACTACTTGTGCAAGTTAGTTTTATAGCAGGAGAATATCTCACCACCCCAAACACAGGACTCAGAGCAAAACCTAAACATAACCTTGGCCGCTGACAGTGATTTTCCTGATGGCCTGAGCAAGTCGTTCCTCTCACAGCCTCCATGTCCCTCCCCCTCCCGTTAACCAAAGGAAATGGGAGAGAAACAGCAGTTCTGCAAGGTCCTGGAGAAGGCTGCGTGCACTTCTCAGCTTCGGTGACTTCTCAGCTGCTGGTGTGACAGAAGCAATCTGTGGGCAGGCTCTGGAAGCTAATTTATGAACGTTTGAGGAAGTGCATCTTTCAGGGGGCCATGCGACCTTTTGCCAGATCCCGTGACAAACCCCTGGAAGGGTGGAGAGGAGAGACTGATCCTGTGGCCGCAGTCAAGGTCCACTTCTGCCAAGAGAAGGGAATTAAATCTGCCTGGGGAGGCCTTTCGCTTGCGGCTTGTGTAGCAAAGGCATCTGAGTTTAAGAATAAAAAGTTAAAAGCTGCCTAGGAACTTTTATCAAGAGCCCATACTTTCCCAGACCGAGCTGATACTGGAAAGAGTCTGCAGTTTCAATAAGAGGACATGCCTGGAGAATGTGTTTCCCAGACGCTGGTGGAACGCTTAAACTAACTCCCTTGGCCTAGGTTCCCAAGTCTTCAGGTCCTACTGAAAAATGACCGATCAAAGAGCGAGGCCTTCACCACCTGCAATGCGCTGACAGAAAAACAGAGACAGATGATACCTCTTACGTCAATACTTGAACACCAAGGACATGCTCGACACCAAATATCACTGATTTAAGGCAACTCCACAGCAGAGGCAACAGACAGCAAATAATAACCTTTTATCCACCATCTTCCCAGTAGCTTCCTGGTCTGTGTTTGCGGAAATTAACAGGTGATGTGGGGTCTACCTTTAACAGAGCATGAATAAAATGTTAATCTCTCAGTCGTGTCTGACTCTTTGCAACCCCGTGGACTGTAGCCCGCCAGGCTCCTCTGTCCATGGGATTCTCCGGGCGAGAATGCTAGAGTGGGTTGCCATGCCTGCATCCAGGGGATATTCCCGACCCACGGAAGACCCACGTCTCCTGCACTGCAGGTGGAGTCTTTTACCATCTGAACCACCAGAGCAGTGAGGCCCCCAGGCTTACCAAGTCCTCAGAGCAGCCCTTCGAGTGGGCACTGCTGTTTTCCCATTTTACAGAGGGACAAGCTGAGGCCCAGGGTCACCCAGCTGTGAAGGGTGAAGCAAGGATGCAACCACGTCTGATGGATTCCAAAGTTTCTGTCTTAACCATCGAGGCTTCTACTCCAGGATCTGTTAACATTTATCATAATTATCCCACAAATATTTGATCTCTCAAACGGACCAGATACCGAAGTACAGACGCTGGGTTTGCAAGACACCCCTTCTCTATAAGCTCTTCCCGAGGTGCCCCAGGCCACACCTCAACCTTCTGGGCTTAACGATTGAACTGGCACTAGGGGTCCCACCGAGGCAGGGAGTGGGGAGGCGGGAAGGTGGGGGTGAAAGCATGCGGGCACTGCTTCCCCACCCCAAACGCATGGAGGTGCAGCCACGCCGGGCGCCAGGAGGAGGTGAAGGGCCTTCCAGGGAAGCCAGGGTGTCCCCAGGCCTGGGGCAGTGGTGCCGGCTCCCCGCTATATCAGATTCTGAGTCCTTTGGCCCCCATCTCTCTGGGCTGCCACAGCCCACCCTGCCCTTCTCTCCAAGCCTATTTCCAGGGTGCTCTGGCGAGCTCTCCCCTCCAGGCGTGTCGTCCGGGTGTGGACCTGCCTCTGGCCTCCTCTGGCCTCAACAGAGAGCCTCTGACAGCAGAAACCTGATCCGTGTCTGTTCGCGGAGTCAGTAACAGGCTGGGGGACGAGCACTGGAGGCAAGGTCCAGAAGCACTCTCGGCTTAGTCCCGTGCAGGCTGTGGCACGCTGGATGTGCGTGACTTTGCTAAGCTTTGTGATCTGTAAGAAGTCGGCCCCCTCGAGTGGGAAGTTAAGGAAGGAAAGGTCTGCATGGTGGGGCCCCTGAAGACCAAGGTCCCCAGGTGATCGCAGTTCAAGCACAGAGGGGGCCCTCCTCCAGCGCGTGGGAACTGGCTACCAGGCCACAGAACAGGCTCACCTCGCTGGGAGGTGCAGTGGCCAGATCATCGAATCCATGATTGAGTCTCATGGGCCCTCGGGCTCCCGTCCACCTGCGGCAGGTGAGGAAACTCGGCTCAGAGAGGCAGCACGGCCTGGCTACACCACACAGCTGACTCATGGCTGCCCGGGATTCTGGGGGACTGAGCAGTGAGAATAAAGCATCTGCTGTCCTTAGAGATAGCATGCTCACCCCATCCCTGATCCCTCATCCCAGAGTAAGGTGTATCCTTGGGGGTGTTTTCTGCAGTAACTAGAGTGATTGCCATTCCCTGGGCTAGACCTCCAGGTAGTCAAAAGCCGCCAAAGGCCCAGTCTTGGGGGAAGGATGAGCGGCCACACCACCCAGCAGGAGAGGGACCGACCCCATGCCCTGCGCAGAGCAAAGCGGCCCAGGCTCCCTCATGAGGCTGTCTTGATGGAGGGCAAGCAAAACCCTTGCTTTGGTTCAATGAGCTGTTGAACCAAACTGGGACTCTGTTCGCTGGGACTTTACACAGTCACTCTCACAGCGCTGGAGGGATCTGCTGGGGTTTTTTGTTTTGTTTTTTTTTTTAAGCAAGTAGCATTTCAAGAGGAGGGGGAGGAAGGACATTATTCAGGGACATGAAAGTGTTGAGACCCGGAGCCAAAACAAATCTGAACATGGGAACGAGACAGCCTGAGCTGCTTCTTGAAACTGAAGCCAGCTGCATGCATGACCTGTCAAGAGCTCATTCATCATGAGAAGTAACTGACAGGCCAGTCTCCTATAAGCATTCCCGTGATCCTCGCTACCGCTGGAGTCATTCTAACCCGCCAAACCCGAGAGCGAGGGAGAGCGAGGGAGAGCGAGGGAGAGCGAGGGAGAGCGAGGGAGAGCGAGGGAGAGCGAGGGAGAGCGAGGGAGAGCGAGGGAGAGCGAGGGAGAGCGAGGGAGAGCGAGGGAGAGCGAGGGAGAGCGAGGGAGAGCGAGGGAGAGCGAGGGAGAGCGAGGGAGAGCGAGGGAGAGCGAGAGCGAGACAGCGCGTGCGCGCGAGAGCGTCCTATGGAGAGTGGGAGAGAGACAGAGGGAGAGAGACAGAGGGAGAGAGACAGAGGGAGAGAGACAGAGGGAGAGCGAGAGAGAGAGGGAGAGCGAGAGAGAGAGAGCAAGAGAGCAAGAGAGAGAGAGAGAGGGAGAGAGAGAGAGAGAGAGGGAGAGAGAGAGAGGGAGAGCGAGAGCGAGACAGCGCGTGCGCGCGAGAGCGTCCTATGGACTAGAGTCCGAGGAGCGAACTCAAAAGGAAGGAAAGGAAGGCTAGGCGGGGAGGCGGAGGGGGTGGAGGACCAGCACTTACTGAGGGAGCACAGACTAGACACCGCCTTCTCCTCCAGACCAGGGCGAAGCAGAGAACAGAGGATGGGGAGACAGAGCAGGGGCCCCCGAGATAAGCTACTACATGTTAAGCCACTTAGCCTAAGACGACCATGACCTGTTCTTCGCTCAGACCTATTTACAAGTACAGTGAATGTAATCAAAGCACGGTTAAGGAAACAAAAAAGAGGAGGGGTTAAAAAAAAAAGAAAGAAAAAAAAATGGAACAAGAACAGAGTAACCCAAGTGGCCTCTTCCTGAAGGCGGCGGGGCTCGGGAGCCGAGGGCTCTGGCCCGGCCTCTAGCCCAGCCCGGTTTGCCAACTCACGTCCCCCGCATGGCCTTGGTTCCCTCGCCTGGAAGCCTGGGCCACGCGGGCTCCGTGTCTGCCCAGTGAGCCCCAGCTGTGTGGTTCAGCCAGGTCCTGCAGCCTCTCTGAGCCTCAGTTTCCTCCCCTGCATCATGAAAAAAGGAGCCCGGGGGAGTGGTGACTTGATCAGAGAAGCTGAAGGTGTGTTGTGAGCTGTTGTGAGCGGGCAGGAAGGACTGATGGCTGCCCTGCAGTCACGCTCTGGCGGCCAGGCCTTGGGTGGCCTTTCCTGTCCTGCTCAGACCCGACCTCCAGTGTTCAAGATCCCAGGAAACTCGGACAACAGCAAAGGCCGAATTCTCACTCGCTGCCGTCGCAAGCCTGAGCCGTGACCTTCTGTACAGCTGAGTGGGGAGCAGGAAGCCACCCCGATACTCCCTGAGGGGCCGGTGACGCCTGGGTTCTGGGGCTGGGGAGGGGGGTTGGCCCCACCCTTCCGGATCTATGGGTGCAAACCGGGGTGTTTGCATAAGCACATTTTCCAAGCTTGGTCCTTAAGCACAGCAGGGGCGCCTGGTGTCTTTCAGTGACATTAACAATGTTCAGGGATGAAGGAAGTTTCTCGGCAGGCCAGGAAGTTAAGTCACTCACCAGTTTTCACACCTTGGTCTCCTACCTTCTGCAAAGGAACATCCTCCCCCTCAGCAAAATATTTATGGATTTTTGGTGGGCTGGAGGACCCGCCCCCAGCCAGGCAGCAGGCACACCTCCGAGCCAGCGCAGCTCGGGCAGGGAGAGGCGGTCCTGACCCACTCCAGCCACACCAGCCTTGCCCTGAAAGAACCCCCGGCCGCCGAGCGGAGCACACAGAGTCCCCCCAGCAGCAGCCGGCACTGGGGCCACAGCTGGAAGGCAGCCCCTCTCTATCTCAGGGGCCCCCCGTGGTATCACAAGTGTCACCGTGGAACAGGGGAGGTGACGCAACAGTAAAGGCCTGCTAGGGACGTGAGAACCAGGTCTCCCATCTGCCGCTCGCTCGGGAGGTTACACCCTGACCTCATCTTGTGGACCAGGGGCCTCACCCTCCTGAACCCACTGGTGTCACAGGGTCTGGTGCAGAAATGAATCAGCCCGGCTAACCGATCTACCCGGAGGCTTCCGCCCTCCCCTCTGCCCCTCGTGCTGCAGGCGCCACTGCACGTTCGAGTACACCATCAGCGGCCAAGACGAAACTCTTCGGGGTCCGTCGTGACAGGTACCCTTGAACTTCAGGGCACCTCACAGTCAACATTCTCCAAGCCGTGCCTCTGGTGCCTCCCAGGGGGCTTCCGAAGGGTGGGCCCATCTCCACCTAGATGACGCTGACATCAGCACGAGGCAGAGAGAGCCACTCTGTGAACAGCAGCCACCTGTCGGCACAGGCAACACCAGACTCTCGAGGAGGCGGGAGAAGGGCTGAGGCCCGAACTCACAGCAAAGCCCAGAGACTCGGTTCTGAATGATTTAGAACGGTTCAGGGGCCAAAGGCAAGGAGTGGCTGCTCTGGGTCTCGGCTCCTGTTTCACCTTCCGGCAGGGCGTGGGGCAGGGGAAGGGAGGGGCGCCTCATTTGCAAACCCATCTCCACTTCCTCTAAGGGCCAGGGTGGATGTGACAACCGGGCTCGTAAGCACAGCCCTCGAGGGAGTTAAAGAGGAAACGGCAGGGCCAACCCAATTCCAGAAGCCCTGCTGAACGCTTGCAGGGCCTCTAGTGTATCCTGACAGCTCTAAGGGCGACTCCGAGAGCCCTGAGAGGCCTAATCCAACCTCGGGAGGTGAGGAGACCACCTCCTTCGTCAGAAATGGCTCGGGCCCCGGAAGAAACGCAGGTTCATTCCACATTTGTCCACAACATGCCCCAGTATTCCTGAAAACCTGCAGACGTGCCAGCGGCTGCTGTCGTTGTCGCGTTACTGTCATCGTCCCCTACCAGGGCCAGAGGAACCAGGGTGTGGTGCAGACTTGTCCGACCCTCAGGAAGCGCATTTCACTAAGTCAGCAGCTAAGCTCTACAGCCAGGCCTCAGAGCACCTCCCAAACCCGCCAGCTGGCCTTCGCCCCACGTAGAAGGGGCCTCGCCCTGCTCAGGAGCCTCCTCTGGAAGAGATGCCAAGCAGGCACGAGCAGGAAGGGCAATGCCTGCCTCCTTGGCCAGGAGGAAGCCCCAGGGTGGTGAGTGTAAATTATCAATGTGCTCAGAGTTATAATACAATAATAAAACTTTTTTTTTTTTTTTTAAAGAAGTTGTCAGACTGAGTAAGAGGACAAGATGAGACTGGATGAAATTTAACAGGTCCTTGGACAGAGGTCAGCGTTTGACACCAAAACCAAGTTTCAGGTGCTCTGGGTGAACAGTTAACAGCAGGCTGTCCTCCCGGGAAAGCCGGCTGGGACAGGGTTGTGCTCATTCACCCCACAAGCCCTTGTCCAGCGATTGCTTGGTGTCCGCAGGCGTTGAAGACAAAAACATATGTAAGCCACAGGCCCTCCGTCCAGAGAAGTAAATATTATTAACTGATGCATGAGTGAAATAGAAAGTAAAATGCACTAAGAGACGGAGTACATCTTAAAAGACAAATGACAAGATAACATACCTGGGTGCGTTCAAAACTGGGCGTCAGCACCTCTATGGGGTGCATGCAAAGCCGCGCTGGGGTCTCCCCCCCATCACCCCTAAGACATGATAACGTAACTGGGCCTTCCGGAGTGCAAAACTGGGCCTCATCACCTTTATGGGGTGCATGCAAAGCCATGCTGGGGTCTCCCCCCACCCTTCGGTGGGGGGGTTTTCTTCCTGAACAGATTATTGTTCACATCAGTTATTAATAAACCAACAGAATACTCGCTTGAGTCATGATGCTCATGAAGCGCAAAGCCCACCGCGTGCCCAGATGCGGCATTCACGCCCACCAGGCCCCAGTAGCCAGGGCTGGCAAAGCCGCTCTGCGGGCCCCGGGTCTGGCCTCGCCCAGCCACTGAACAACACTGGCCACACCCAGGGGTCAGTGGCACTCACAAGCCCACAGTGGGTCCCACTTCTCAGAGGGGTCAGATACAGGAGGCACCAACAGAATAAAACAGTTTCTCCCCCAGACTTTCAGCCCAACCCAATTTAAAAGTCACCTGCCTTCCACAAAGCGGAACAAAAGCGAAAACATAACCTGGGCAAACATGGTCTGTGCCCTGCTACTGTCAACCAGGCGGCCTTCCCCCTTGAGCCTCAGACGCCAAATTAATCTGCCCTACAGGTTAGTCCTGCTCGGGTGCAAAAAATATGCATCTTCAGCATAGGTAAGACGGAAGCAACTTAACTGCCTAACAGTAACGACAGGATAAACAGCTGCCCAGACATCCATGCAAGGGACAATATGCAGCTTTTCAAAAGACTTGATAGGTACCAAGAGGAAACCATCTTCCAGTCCAGTGCTAAGTGGAAAAGCAAAGACAGTGGACACAGCAAGCTCCTATTTGGGTAAAACTAAACATATGTAATCATAATATAGAAGGATGCAAAAGAAACAATATGAGGGGTCTTTGGGGAGAGGAAGTGGGTGGCTGAGAACAGAGTGGGGAGGAGGCTCTTCACGGAATACCATTTTGCATGTTTTGAACTTTGAAGGTGTGTACTATGCAAAAAAACATATAAATGTTTAAAATCAAAAGTCTGTATATATTATATGTGGTTGCACATCAATGGAATATCTCTGGGAGAATAAACAAAAAGGCAACAGGAGCTCTTCCAGAGAGAGAAGGAGAGGCCGACCAGGGAGACAGGGATGGAGGCAGGGAGAGTTCTTTTCACAGCTGAGTTTGTACCCAGTGTATATATTGTCTATTCTTAAAAATTACACGCACACACTCACACAGCTGCCGGTAGTTACCCAAATAACCCCCACGGTTCCACGTGTCCCGAGCTTTGCTCACGCTGGGCTCTCTGGTTGCTCGCCTCTTAGCCTTGTCCACCTCCAGCTGAGCTCAAGACCCTCAGCTCTTAAGACTCAGTTCAGGTGTCTCCCTCTCCAGGAAGGCTTCGCCCACCCCACAGACGGAGAATCAAAGGAGCATGAAATGAACGGGCAGTGTGTCCATCTCCCCCGCAGGCTGTGAGCTTCGGGAGGGCGAGAACCCACCACGGTCCCCTGAGTTGCAGGACCTCACACGGACAGCTGCTCAGGGAAACATTTGCTGAACCCAAAAAACACATTCGCTCCATTAAGTCGGGTCTCGACTTTCCTGATGCCAAAAGCTATTGAAACCTCTCTTGCTTGTGGGGTTTCCCTGCAGCTATCAAAATTCTGCTGTTGGCACTAATTCAAAGCATTGCACGAATGCTCTCCTGGTCCACGGAGAGGCTGGGCTCAAAGCTGTTTAGGTTCCATGGCAGCAGAGCAGGAGCAGAGCGTGTGGTCGCAACAAAATCACTCTCTCTGATACCACTCACCTCCTAGAAACTTGCAAATACCCATCAGGAGGCTCCCTGGGCGGGCTGGCAGGTTGGCAGGCGGTCCTTCACACACCCAATCCCAGGAAAACCTCAGCCCAGGGTCCTTCCCTGTTTTTTTTTTTTTTTTCTCCCCCAAGTTCAGCTTTTAGGAGAACGCACCTGACTGCACTCAGGGCTGGCAGGGAGGCAGCACCCCCAAATGCCGGCGTCCCCTGAGAAACTGGAGGCCTGAGGGCTGGCAGCCAGCACAGTGAGCAAGGAGGGCCAAGGGGCAGGACCGCTGGGGAGAAGTCAGATGCGCATGTGACGCTGTGCTCCTGAACAAAGGGCAGCTTCTGAGGGGCTCTGATTCAACAGGCAGGTCCTACGCACACCCTGGCTCCTCCTCCTGGTACAAGGGCCGCGTCCCCCATCCCACACTGCCCGGGCTGGCCATGCCAGGGTCTGAGAGAGGAAGGCGGAGGGACCCAGCCGAGCCGTCACACACCACCTGTTGCTCGCAGAGGTATACCGCAAGGCACACCTTGGAAGAAAAGCCACGACAAACCTGGACCGTGTACTGAAAAGCAGAGACATCCCTTTGTTGGCAAAGATCCGTATAGTCAAAGCTACGGTTTTTCCAGGAGTCATGTATGGTTGTGAGAGTTGGACCATAAAGAAGGCTAAGCGCCGAAGAACTGATGCTTTCCAACTGTGGTGCTAGAGAAGACTTCTGAGAGTCCCTTGGACTGCAAGATCAAACCAGTCCATCCTAAAGGACATAAAGCCTGAAGATTCACTGGAAGGACTGATGATGAAGCTGAAGCTCCAATACTCTGGGCACCTGATGCCAAGAGCCGACTCACTGGAAGAGACCCTGATGCTGGGAAAGATGCTGGCAGGAGGAGAAGGGGACGACAGAGGATGAGATGGTTGGATGGCATCACTGACTCAATGGACACGAGTTTGAGCAAGCTCTGGGAGATGGTGAAGGACAGGGAAGCTTGGTGTGCTGCAGTCCACAGGTTCGCAAAGAGTCGAACTCGACTGAGCGACTGAGCAGCAGCAACAACACCAAGTGCCCGGGCAGACACGTGCTGCAGCACAGGAGTGAGCTGAGGCCCCAGACGGGGAGACCCAGGTCTGGAGCGAGCTGAGGCCCCAGACGGGGAGGCCCAGGTCTGGACAGGTGTCCTAGAGGCAGCGGCAGGAATGTCAGGCTTCATGGAGACAGGGTGAGGCCATCTCCAGGAGCAGTCGACTGGCGACACATTCCGTGTCACCAGGGAGCTGGGGACAGGTGAGGCCCTTCCCCGCTTCGGCAGAAGGAGCCCCATGCTGCCCAAATGGGCACGTGTCCGGCTAACGCCCGCAGCCCTCTCAAGCCTCTGGAGGGTGGGGGCTCTGCCATCCAGGGGTGGCCTCAGCCGCACTGGCCTCCCCACCCCTGGCCTGGCCCCACCTCTCTAGCTCTCAGTGGGTGGGAACACC
This sequence comes from Bos indicus x Bos taurus, assembly GCF_003369695.1. Lineage (NCBI taxonomy): Eukaryota > Metazoa > Chordata > Mammalia > Artiodactyla > Bovidae > Bos > Bos indicus x Bos taurus. Next base: position 7,685,753 of record NC_040101.1, on the reverse strand, counting down.
AGGCCAGCAGCTGAACCACGAGGGGCACCAGCCAAGCAGAACCAGAGCATCCTGAATGGGCGTCCCACGCCACCCCCTTCCATAAAACAGCAGCAGGAAGATACACAGGGTGAAACAGCTTCTCTGCTCTCCCAGCGTGCCAGCAGCCCAGCTCCGACCCACGCGGCTAGCTCAGCCGCCCACAGACAATACAGCAATTGTGCTTGCTCCCAGGGGAGGGGGGGCGGCCACGCCCTGCCCCACGTGAGAATGTCACGACCATCCCGGACTCCCGAGTCACAAATATGTGATCAAGGCCTGTGCCGAGCACGCGCTCACCACGTGTTTGTGTGCCTATGAGAGCACAAAAGCACAAGGGCCCACGTGCTTCAGCTGCTGGGGGCCTGGGTCCGGGGACAGCAGAGGACGGGCAGCAAGAAGCGAGTCCCAGACACAGCACAGAGACGCTTCATTCAAAACCATGACTGCTTTATTGTCCCCCTAGTTTTTGAGGGGAAGTAGGGGCAGGGAGGTGGGGGAAGTGGACACTTCTTTACAAAACAAAACTGCACGGAAAACTGCGAAGTGAGGCAAGACTGATGACTGCCATCGCGTCCAGCTACTCCATCCGAGGCTAAAGACAGACGGGAGACAGGCAGTGATTTCAGAGTCACACGGGAAAACTGAAAACCAAAAATGAGGTGAAATCCATCTTCGCAGGCAGGCAGCCGCCACTGACAACAACACTGATTTCAGGACACCTGAGTCAGAGGGCGCCTCTGCCTCAAGACTGATTGATACCTGCAAAGTCGTGGGAAGCAGATGCAGAGCACGCGCGTTGTGAGGGGACCAAGCTGCCCGTGAGGAGCCAGGTTACCCAGCATCTCCGTGCAGATGTTAGCTCAGCCCACGCACAGCCTTTCCTTGATGAGACAGGGTAAAATAAACCTACCTGGGGAACCAAAACTCAAAAGATCCCATGTGCCATAACTAAGGCCTGGCCACCAAATAAGTCAATAAGTATACTTTTTTAAAAAGATGCAAAGCTTTGTGTGTTCGTCTGCAGAACAGCAAAGTAAAAAGGGGATCAGAGTCACTGGCTGGGAACCACACCCTTGCTGGGGTGAACGCTGGAGCCTCTTTCAACAACGTGGTTACCAGGGCAGTGGTTCTCAAAGTCCTGGTCCCGGGACAAGCAGCAAGTTGCTTCACCTGGGAACTTGTTAGAAATGCCAAGTTTCACTCCCCACCCCACCCAGAGTGAATCAGAGACTCTCTGAGCAGAGGCCAGCAATCAGGGCTTTAACAAGCCCTCCAGGTGAGTCTGATGCTCCTGGAAAGTTTGAAAATCCATGTTCTACTTGATTTGGTCCTTAGAACTCGGATACTTGGGAGGGGAGGACAATTCTGCAGATGAAAAAAATGGGGTCCATCAAAGCTGTTGTTCAGTCCCTAAGTCACGTCTGACTCTGTGACTCCAAAGACTGCAGCATGTCAGGCTTCCCTATCCTTCACTATCTCCCGGCGTGCGTGCTAGGTCGCTTCGGTCACGTCAGACTCTTGGTGACCCTATGGTCTGTAGCCTGCCAGGATCCTCCGTCCTTCAGATTCTCCAGGCAAGAATACTGGAGTGGGTTGCCATGCCCTCCTCCAGGGGATCTTCCTGACCCAGGGATCGAACCCACGTCTCTTATGTCTCCTGCATTGGCAGGTAGGTTCTTTACCACTAGAATCACTTGGAAAATCCACTATCTCTCAGAGTTTACTCAAACTTATGTCCATTGAGTCGATGATGCCATCCAACCATCTCACCCTCTGTCATCCCCTCCTCCTGCCTTCAATCTTTCCCAGCATTAGGGTCTTTTCCAATGAGGCGGCTCATCAAGAGGCCAAAGTATTAGAGCTTCAAGCATCAGTCCTTGCAATGAATATTCAGGGTTGATTTCCTTTAGGATGGACTGGTTTGAGTCTCATGCAAATGTCCATGAGGTCAGAAAGGGGTGGAAGGTCTAGGTCCCACTGCCAGCACTTCATCTGGGCCAGGACGTGGGAACTTAGATAAAGATGACCCAGTGCTTGTCCTTGAGGCCCTCCTAGCAGCGCCTAGAATGCTCTCAAGAACACCAGTGGGGGAAGGGCCTTTGGGGTCCTTCTCAGGAGTCTTGGCCCTGGGGGGTCGGGGGTTGGACAAAGCCCACAGGCATGGGAGGAAGCCACTGGCTGGGAGGGGAGGAGGAGGCAGATGGGGAGGCAGAATATCTGCCACAACAGGAGGAAAAAAATGGGGATGAAGAAAAAAGAGTAAATGAAAGGAGTGACTGATACTAAATACCTGGAGGAATACAAGAAGAAAAACTCAATTCCTAGGGGAAAAAAAATAGAAATTGCCATTTGGAGGCTCTTTGCTTCCACTTGGTTCATTGAGTCTCTGTCGAAAAGAATAAGCTGAGAGACTCTGAGAAGCGTGTTCTCATTTACCCTGAGAAATTTTTTCTCTCTCGACCACCAGCAGAAGTTATCTACTTGATACATAGCAGCTAGACTGCCTGTCAAGATAATTTAGAGATTAATCTTTGTTTAAAAAAAGAAAATCCTACATCATCTATTAAAACCATGGGAGCACTTTCGAACTAAGAAGATTGAACTGGGTGAAGCAACTGAGTGTGACTTTAGGGGCTTGGGGGGACAGAAACGATCTGCAGGGCAACCGGGGGGAACCCCGGGCTGGAGACTGGCTTCCAGGAGTCAAGGGTCATTTTTCACGGAGCGGACTGGGGGTCGTGCGGGCAGGTTCAATGGGAGCAGCCAGAGGGAAGCCTCACGGAGATGAACAGAGCACTTCCCTGGCTCATCTCTGTCAGTTTCCTTGCAGGTGGCACAACCAGCCAGATAACAGAGGGAATGACTGTGCACTTGGGCATTTCCACCACCGCGCACCTTGAACCATACAACCCGGGGAACCAGAAAACCTAAACCTGCCTTCTGAAAGGCACGTCCACTCCAGTGATCTCAAACATCTTCCAGAGCCAAGCAGGGAATAGAAACAAGTGAAACCTAATGGGCAGGAACCGTTTTGCCCAGCAGGGAGCCCCCGGGGGGCTGGATGGCTGGCTACCCCTGCCTGGCTGTGGGCGGGGGAAAGAGGACCCAGGATAATACTATATTAAAGATCTTCTGATGTGTCAGAAAAAGCTGACCATCTAGACTTCTTTGTACAATCTTGGTTTTTAAATGTTGTCAAGAAATGCGGAAGTGCCTAGAGCACCCTGGGGGCCAAACAAACTCTGCCAGGGGACCACATCTGGCCCCCAGACCATGGGCGCACAGCCTCTGCTCTAAAGGACACTGACTACTCAAGCTCCGAAGTCACCCGGACAACCGCACTTCATCTCTGTTTCAAGAGCCTGATGGCTGCGCCCTGAGTACCCCACAGTCACGCATATCCATCTGTATCACTCCTGGCTGGTTCTGAGTTAGAGGAAGCCCTAAAAAGGACTAGAAAGCGCAGACTGTCTGAAATTCAGAGCACACCAGGGCAGCACCATGACGCTCGCAATCCCTAACGGCAGAGGCCTGCCTTCCCAGCCGCGTGATCAGAGAGGTGCGTGAGCTGCGGTCTTACTGGGAGCAGAGGACGGCCCGGGTCTGGCCCACCCTCACTGGAAGGGCTCCCTTCTAGCCTCTCCCACAGTGGGGTATTAGGGAAGGGGGGCTTCCATGCCAAGTTCTTTAAACAAATCCAAGTAAAGCCGGCAGACGGAAGAGATGGTTCTAGAGCCCCAATGCCTACACGTGGCTGGCTTCCTCGATCACAACTCCTGCACAGAACACAGGGTTCTGTTTTGATGACCTCTATGCAAGATACAGAAATGAGACGGGGGTTTCCTGCCTCTGATTTCAAAACAGCCTGGGACAAATGAAGCCTTCTTGTACCACAACCACATATTCAGAAGGACAGCTCCATCAAGTAGGCTTTCTTAAATGTCAACCCACAGAGCAACCTACTTCTCTTCCCGCAAGCCATAAGACAGTGGTGGTGGCGGGGTTCAGGGGGAGTGCTGTCCAGAGAAGAAGAGACTCCTCTTGCAGATGGTGGCACGGTCCCCAATGGGGGATGGCACCGGGTGTGGAGGAGAGATGGGCTTTGGAACAGAAGAACTGGGATCCAGCCCGTGAGGATGGGCCTGCACTCGGATATGCCCGCAGCTCAGTCCCCTCCTGTGGAGTGGGGCTCATAAGCCAACAGCCAATTGCCTGGGTGACCAGCAGACAAAATATAGGCGCAGGGCCGACACACAGCAGGTGCTCACCCAGCACCAGCTCCCTAAGTAACGAGCCACTTCCACGGTGAGGTGCTGTACCAGGGTTCTGGGGGACACACATACTGCCCCTTTCTGGGTGGTGAGACCAGCGGTGAGCAATCCCGGGCACAGCCCAATCTGCCAATGTTCTCAGGCCCCCACCAGCCTTAGAGGGCAGGCCCCGGAGACCATCCTGAGTGGCTGGCTAGAAGCAAGCCGAGTGTCAGAGGAGGGTACGCAATCAAGCCTGGGCTTCCAGGGCTCTTGCTGCGTGTCCTCTTAACCCCAACTTCCTCCTCACCAAGCGCTTCTTTCACGCAACTTTCTGTGGCTAAATGCACCAGGCTTATCTGGTTTCCTCCCTTTTGCACTCTTGCCCAAAGTCCGGGAAACTCCCCCTGATATCTCAGGCTTGCATTTTGGAGATGTTTTCATCCTGACGCGAAGGGAGCGGGCACTGTCTAAGCTGGGCGATGCGAGCAGACTGGACTCACGGAAACCCAACGTGGACAGGCCCGGCCGTTCCCAAGGGTACAAGCGGACCGCACTCCTGACAACGCAGCATCTCGTGAAGGCCGCGAGCCCCAGCCCGGGACAGCTCAGCGGAAAGCAACCCCGCGGCGTCTCTCCACCTCGAGTCCACCAGCGTCCAGCAACGCGGGGAGGCAGTTCCAGCAGCAACGCATTTACAGTCGGGCCCCACGCACAGAACTCACATCCACGTTCCCCACATTTGCTGCCCCACCTCGGAATGACTCTACCCCTAACTAGCTTCCAAAGGGACTGGGAGTCAGCGAATGTGGGCATCAAGCAAGACAAGAGCTACAGTTCAGCCAGCTCCCAGCTAGTCAACAGACTGCCCCAGCGCTGCAGCTGACGGCATTTTAAGGAGAAAGCCACATGATGCTGGCTAGTGGCGGGGCCTGGAACGTCTCTTCCTTCCTCATGCTACACAGAAGCCACCGTTCTAAATGAATAGAGTAGTTCCTCATCTGTTGCCCATGGAAAACACGGCCATTCTATCAAAACAAAAATGTGCCCAGCCCAGCCCAGGAGGAACAGTGATACGACCCATCGGGTCCAGGTGGTCTGGAGCGGAGTGTGATCGGAACACAGGCAAAGGGGGATTTCTGTGGACTTCCACAAAGCCCAGCGTGTGTGTACACCTGCGTGTGCGCGCGAGTGCGCACACACACGCACGCGCGCACACACCCCCCCCCCACCCACCCAACGGGGGGAAGTGCTGGGCACAGCAGAGCTAATGTGGCCACCGGCCCAGGTGAGCCAGGAGCCGGCGGTAGAGGAGCTGGGGTCACAGGCTGGAGAGGCAGGGCTGAGGGGGTCCTCGCGTAGCCACTGGTCACCTGGAGTTGGGCACCATGGTCTGCATGGTGAGGGGCTTGCCCACAGTCACAGAAAAGGAAGGTCTGGGGGCAGCTTCTCCACTCCAGGCCGAGGCCCCCCTCTGTCGCATCACACATTTCTCCATCACCTCCGAGTCAACGAACTCACTCTGCACCCTATGTTTCAGGGCCAGGGAAGCCTGTGTCCTTTCTTTCCCTGAGGTGCCTCCTCCATCCTTCCGGTTCCCTCACACACTGGGAGACGGTCTGGGCTTCCCGGGTGGCTCAGGGGTAAAGAATCCACCTCCCAACACAGGAGACATAGGAGACTCAGGTTTGATCCCTGGGTCCAGAAGATCCCCTGCAGAAGGAAATGGCAGCCCCACTCCAGTATTCTTGCCTGGAGAATTCCATGGACAGAGGAGCCTGGCAGGATACAGTCCATGGGGTTGCCAAGAGTCAGACACAATTTAACACACGCTTGAGAGACTAGGTCTAGCACACTTCTGCCCCTGGAACGTTCTATGCCACTGGGCTAAGTTTTATATGTGCACCTTCCAACAGGACAGTGAGGAACTGCACGCAGCTACTGAGCATGTGATGAGTCGTTACTGCAGGTGAAGAACTGAATTCTTAATTCCACTGTTTTACATTTAAACAATCATAATTGTGTCAATTATCCCTCAATAAAGCTGGAAAAAACTTTAAGCGACTACCACGCTGAACAGCACAGGTTTGGTATACAGACCCATCCATACAGGCAGTGGGTCAGCTTGTTGTTGTTTTTTCTGTAATAGGCCGGACAGTAAACGTCTCGAGCTCTGCAGACCATACAGTCTACCCCACCGCCTCCCGTGACGTCGCCTGGTCTCCCCTCAGACCCACCCAGACCCCAGGCAGAAGCGCCTCCCGTGACGTCGCCTGGTCTCCCCACAGATCCACCCAGACCGCAGGCAGACGAGGCCAGCCTGCTCTTCCTCTAGCAGGTGCAGGCGAAGGGCTGGCCGGGCATCCACGCTTCAAAGCTGAGGAGGGCACCAGCAGGCCAGGGGCCCTCAGGCCGACCCAGAGCCTGTGCCAGGCTGACCCTGCTCTTCAGAGGCTGAGCTGAGAGCTCCGGGCCACGACCAAGAGCAGAGATGTCCTGGGGTCTTTTCTGCAGCCCTCGGGACATACCTGAATCTTTCAAAAGGTTTAAAAATCTGACACTTTCCGTTTAAGCAAATTAGAACCCAATCACCTGCGGACAGGCCACCCCCTACATGCCTCAGCCGGCAGTCCAGGTGCCTGACGGGCGTGGCTCTTCCCCTCTGCGCTGCAGCTCACCTTTTGGGTCCCTTTCAGCCTTCACCAGGCCTGACCATTCTCTTACTTTCTTTCTAACAGGTGAGGGCGGTTTGCTAACTGCCCTGGGAATCAGATGAACCGGAGCAGCCAGCTTACTTAACTTCTCTCCTCTAGACTAAATGCTGGTGTACAAAACCCCCACGAGGCTTGGAAAACACACCCTGAACGCCGAGATGGGCTGCTGAAGGGCCCAGCCTTAGAGAGCCACTCTTCTCCTTCGTTATCGTCCTCTGGGCCTGAGCCACACTCCACACAGCCACGAGGGCCTGGAACCCTGGCTGGTGTCTGAGGGTGTGGGGTCCACAGGAGCGCCAGGTGCCAGGCGACCCGTGCGGAACATTCTCGCGTGTTTGTGTCAGCAACTCCCCACCCTTTGAGATCACCAGCGAGAACACGCTACAGCAGAACCCAAAGGGCACCCAGACTCCTTTTTTCCATCACACCAATGTGGTTACTTTCTTCTCCTTTAAGGGGAAAAGAAAAAAAAAGCAGGTTTACCCTGAATCAGACTCTTCCAGCTCATGCGATGCCAAAAGGCTTTGTTCATTTTGATTCCTTTAGTTCCAGTACAGGTGCAGGCAAGGAACTCTGGAAGGTCTTGGGAATCCCAAGTGCTCCCACTGAAAGCAAGAGCTGCAACTAAAATCAACACAAACCACGTGCCTCCGGTCAAGTAGGTACCACTTGGTGATAATTCCCTGTGTAGGGGGCTAGTCTTGGGCTCTCCCAGGAGGTCACTCAGAGGTCAAAAGGATGGGACCCCTGAGCAGTCTTCCCAGAAGGGGGCCCCTGGTAAGGAGCAGGCTGTTCCCATCTCCTCCTCCCAGTTGCCTCCTCGCCAGCTTCCAGCGAGTGTCCGACTAACCAACCACTACCTCTTTTGACCCTCATCCCTGCCTTCTCTCCTGGGTCACTCTGCGGTCTCCCAGGTGTCTGCTCCAACCCCACTCTACAGTGCCGCTCCCCAAGCACCAAGCCTCTCAGAGAGAGAAGCATCAGCAAGTGCCCCCAGCTCCCGGCCCACCAGGATAACGTCCGGACCCCTCCATCCGACACCCGCACCACCCTGACTCACGGCTGAGCTGTGGGCGCAGCGGTGCGCTTCCCACCCTCGAGCCTAGGTCATTCTCCACCATGAGGGGGTGGCCTCCAGCCGCCACGCCTCCGCGCTCCCTGCTCCCTGTTCTAAAATGCCTCCTTCCCCACCCCCACCCAGTCTGCATCCATCCAAACCCCTCCTTCCTCAAGCCTCCTGCTCAGCCCTGCTCCCTAGGGCTCGGTTTAAATGAACCCCCTGTGACTCCCACGGGACTGGGGGCTCACCAGTGCCCCATGGACCCACACGTCCACTACACTGCCCCAGGCACGTGGTGGGAAGTGCATGAACATAAGTGCAGTCTGACTGTCTGCCGCTCAAGTCCACAAGTTCCTCAAAGGCAGGGATTAGGGTCACTCATCTTCGGATTCTTCAGAGATGCTGACACGTGCCGTAGGCGCTTCCTAGCCACTGACTGAACAGGACTGCGCTGGGAATGGGCGGGGGGCGGGGGCGGGGGGGTGGGAACCAGCATGCAGAGTGTTCTGTGGTCATCCAGCAAGGGCGGAGGCAGCCCGGATGTCCTGGTCACCCCCCTCACACTGCCCCTTGGTCACTGAGCTTCGTGACGTCCAGGAAAAGGGTCTGTGTCGGCCACCCCAGGCCAGCCACCTCAGTGGGTCCTCTACGGAGAGAGCTCTCTAAAGCCAGCCCCAGCCACCCAAGCCAGACTGAGGGCAGGGGCGGAGTCGGGGCAGCCGCCCAGACTCAGTGATTAGTCTGTGCACCCCTGCAGGAATGGGTCTCCCCAAAGCTCCCCAAAGGAGAGGGTCTCCCCAGGAAGGTCTCCCCAGGAAAGGGTCTCCCCAAAGCTGTCCAAAGCAGAGCAGCGACCTCTCGGGCCAAGACTGTCCACCCTGCTCGCCCCACAGGAGGGCCAGGCTGGGGCTAATGAGGGGACATTCAGGAGACACCAAGAGGACTTCCCTGGCAGTTCAGGGGTTAAGACACCATGCTTCCTCTGTGGGCAGCGCAGGTTCAATCCCTGGGTGGGAAACGAAGATCCCGCAGGCCGCGCAGCATGGCCAGAAAAGCAGAAAGATGAACATGAAAATAAGAAGAAGTGGGGAATGGAGACCGCCAGGGACCACTGGCCTACCCACTCCCTGGGAAGGGGACGGCCCTCCCTTCCATCATCCCAGTCAAGGACTCATTTGAAAAGCTCTGATGAGCTTAGATGAGCTCTTGCTGCTGGAGAAACCAGGGGCGGCGGGTGGGCGGTGGGGGTGGCGGGCAGAGGGGTTCTGGAGGCGGTGGGCTCGCACCCCAGGAGTCGGTGAAACGTGCCTCAGCAAACACCCCAGCTCCAGCCACATAACCTGACCCAAGAGGACATGGGCAGTTATGAAAGGCAGCTCAGCAAGTTGAAAGGAGGGGCAAAATAAAGACATCAGCAATGGCGAGTCTGCGAAGAACCTTAAAGACAGTGAAGGACCTGCCACCCTCAGTCCTCAGAGGGGTGCGGCCAGGAAGTGGCCACAGAATTCCTTCCCAGACGGTGGTGAGGGTGGAGGCAAGATAACGGGGCCACACCATGACACACATCCAGTGTTCCATGTTCAGGACTGAATTCAATCACCTTTGGTAAACAGGAGATTTTGCTTCCCAAGCAAAAAAGCTCAAAAGACTCCGCCCATCTTAGCTGAGAGACACAGTGCAAACCAGGTCGTAACGTGGGCTTTCACCCTTCTTGCCCTAAATCACAGGACGCCCACCAAGGGAGACTGGGAGTGAAGAAAGGCTCTCTACCTGACCCAGCCTCACCTGGCCAGCCAGGTCCAGCTCCAAGTCAAGTCCCCACAGCTCTGTCCCTCGTCCAGTCACCCACTGGCCATAGGGACAGTCACCCCAGTCCTTCCCCTCATCGGTCCCACCAAGAGCACATGCCTGCCGCGGGCTACACCCCGACGTCCGCTGGGCCCCGAGTGTCCCCAACCGTGGTTTCCCTCAGTTTCCCCCCAACCCAGGCCTGACCACACTCCAGATGAGGGAACCCAGGCAGCAAAGGCAGTCCTGCCTAAGAGCAACCGGTCAGCAGAGGGCACACCTGGGATTCAAACCCTGGGCACTGATGCCAGAGCTGAAAACTGCCCTTGGGTTTCCCCTCCTCCCTGCCCAAGTTCCTCTGTAGTTCTCTGGCTGGCAGAACTTCTGCCCACCCAGTCCAGCTCACGTCCCACGGGCAGCACCACACCCTTCACCGGGGGGCTTCCTGGACAGGCCCCCACCCAACCCTGAAAGCACTGGGAGGCAAGGCGGGCGAGAGGAGAGACCCGAAGCCGCAGGGGTCACACAGCCAACCGGATCCAGCAAGTGAGCCGTCACGGGCCCGCCACCCTCCCCTGGGGAATCCCATCGTCTGACTGCCCCCAGGCCTTCGGGAGGAGGGGGCCCCTAGGACCATGCCACAGAGGGCCCCCTGCATCCCAGACCCTGCCTGCAGTCTCAGAACCACAGACCCCAGCCCCACCCCCGCATCCTGAGTGCAGAGGCAGCTGGCCGTGGAGACCTGTGTCCTTCCACCTCCAAACCGGCAGAGAGGCAGCTTGCAGGCGGCACCCGGGACCTCCCTGCACTCCCAGGCCCCGGGCCAACATGAAGGCCAGAGCAAGGGGAATTCCAGGCGCAGCACAGGCCTCTCCCAACCGGGCCGTCAGGGCACTTGAGCCAGAGGGCGGCGGGAAGGAGGGTGGCCTCTCAGGGCGAGCCACCGCCTCCCCCTGGGGGAACTGCTCCAACTGCGGGGACACAGGCCTGGGCAGACCCTGCTCCCCGGGCCCCGAGGCAGGCCCTGGCGCGTGGCCACCTGGCCCCCTCCTAGAGGTGGCAGCTCGGTGCCCAATCTCTAACTGCCAGGGGCCATCTCCCCGGACGATGCTCCCTGCTTATGGCAGGAAGCGCATCTCTGCTGCCCCGGGGGCAGCCACTTGGCCAAAAGGGAGCCTGGTGGCAGGGACAAGATGGAGGCCATCACGAAGAGCTGGGAGGTCACCATCCCTCAAACCCAAGGCCAAGTCATTTCTCTAAGCAGTGGCGTTTTCAGCAAGCGACGGAGCGAGTCCCTCAGGCACAGGCTGTGCTGAGGACTCAGTGAACGAATGAAGAAAAGTGGCCAGCTCTGCGAGGGATGCCCAGCAGGTGTCCAATCAGTGTCTGCTAAATGAAGGCAGGAAGAACAAACCTCCCCCCCATGCCTGACCACCTCATTAGGCCCGAACCCAACTCCTAGTGAAGGAAAAAGAGCCCTTATTTATGCACCACCACCGGCGCCCAGAAGAGCAGATGGACAAACCTTTGCCAAAGCGACCAAAGGCCTTTTGATCAAGCCCGAGGTTTCAGCACTTCCCCTCGGGGCTCAGTTTTCCCAGTTGACAATGGCAGACTTAGTAACCCTGTACTCTCAACGACCAAAGGGAGGCCTGCTGCCCCCACGCTGGGGAGGAAGTGAAATCTGGGATGGACGGTCCAAGCCAACTGAGGGTGTTGGAGGGCATGTTTCACCAGGCTAAAGAGCGCTGGATGAGGACCACGCTGCCTGTGGGTCTGGACTGCACAGCACGCTGTCTCACGAGCAAGACAGTGTCCTTAAGTCTCACCGGAGAGGAGGCAGCACTCGAGTAGGGGACCCAGGGACAGGGGGAGGGCGGGGACACAGATTCTGGTCTCTCTCTGCACTGGCCCATGTGACCAGGCGAAAAGTCACCCCATCTCTGGCGGTGGGATTCACCTTCTGTAAGATTCCATCAGCGGGCCACGGCAGCTCCTGCTCTCCCAGCCCCTGGTCACCCGAAATGGAACTCTACGAAAAACGTGATTCTCAAGTATGTAGAAGGACAGGTTCCCGGCAGTCAGGTACCCTTGGGTGGCTGTCAGTATGACACTCACTGCAAACCAAGATGAAAAGGCCCAGCAGCTCTCTGAGAATCACCGATGGACAAAACTGCTTCCTCCCGCCCGAGCCCCACACAGACACCATGTGCCCAACCTCCAGAAGGAATGCGGGGCCTACGTGACAGCAGACCGAATAAAACCTGCCCTCTTCACTCCAGAAAGGAGGTGGCTCAGAGGGGCTGTACCAAATCCTGTGAGGGGCAGCGAGCACCTGGCCGGGCCGAAACAGGAACTACCTGGATGTGATGCCTGCAGCAGGCACTGGGCCCAGGGGTGGGTACCGCTCAGATTCTCCTTCGCTGAGACATGGCGGCAGCAGTGGAAAATTCCAATAGGTTTATTCCACTCCTGAACAGGAAGGCCCCTAATCCCCTACGAAGGAGAGAGAGGTATACGCGGAGTCTATTCCAGTCCTCATGCCTCAGTCTTAGATGCACAACGGAATCAACTCAGAAGCTTTAAAAATACCAACGCTGAGTCCCACCCCTTCTCTCCAAGATTCTGATGTAACTGGTCTGAGATGCTGTCTGGGCATCCATACTTTTTTTTTTAAACCTCCCCAGGTGATTCTAACATGCAGCCAAGGTTGAGGACCACCTCTGTGGATGCTAAACACTCAGTCAATGGAGGGGTCCCAGGCCTCTCCCACAAACCCCTGAGGAGCACAAAAGCCAGAAGACCCAGCCAGGCAGCCCTTGCTGGAGATGGGTGTCTTCACTCTGCCTTCCCCCGCACCCACCACCTCCACCCCCACACACAAACCAGGATCAACCTGCAAAGAGCCATCTGTCTGAGACAGAACACAGGGCCTCTGCCCAGCCCTGGCTGGGGCATACCAAGTGCCCACACACTGGAGGATGGACAATTGTATTCAGTTATTTGATTACTTTGGACATGTAAAGAGAACGTCATATTGTGCAAACCTGGGGTGGCAAGTACCACAAAATGATTTACTCTGAAACATCTCACTCAGCTACAAAAAAAAAAAAGGAGATAAATGCTGGAAATCCTTTTAACAATCTCTTTGAAGGGAAAATGGGATCTGCATACATGGTGATGCTTCTAATGGGCTGCCAGATTTATTTCCCATTTCCCCCAGAAGGTCACTAGGAATAATCATATTTTCCTGTGAATCTGTCTTTTGTAAAGACAAAGCGAAACATTTCAGTCTTCCCAACCGAGGCACTGCCTTTGGTCCTACTGCAGATACAGCAATAGAATTCAATCATTCCTTTAAAGGGGGAAGAAAAAAAAAAGACTGCGGAAAACAGAGGGGCAAGGGAAAGAGGCAGTTAAAATTTCTAAGTTTCCCTGTGGTGTTAACAAGACTAAACAAAATTTATGCTTTGAGATAAAACAGAACTCAGTGCCTCCGCATCTTGTGAACACGGTGTATGGAGAGCGGGCAGGCTTGTGGAGCCAGAGAGAATGAAACAGAGCCCCCAGCTGCTCAGTCTTCCAGCTGTTGTGTCCTGGCACCGCCCTCAGCCTCAGTTTCTTCAGCTGTAACTGCAGGACTGCTTTGAGAGTTGAGAGACAGTGGATGCAAAGCCCCTGGCAAGGGTGAGCCTCCACAACCAGTGGGCACTGCTATTATTTCTGAAATAGCCTACCCCCATTTCAGCTAAATCCCACTGCACCCAACTTTTGTACAGGCCTGCATCTTGGGAACCCCATTATATCATCGCAGGAGGAGAATCTGTTTCTTTGTTTTGTGGGAGAGTCAGAACAGCCAGGAGTTGGCCTGGTCCTGCGTTCTGGGGTCAAATGGGCTTTTTACCAACATGATTTGCTTTCACTTCCTGAGCGGGGAGCCGGGTAGAAAAAGTCCCTCCAGGGACTACAGCTGCCTATGGGGGGGCGGGGGGGTGCTGTGAGATATTCCTGCACAGTCTGGCCAGGCTGTCCCCCTCCCCCCCGCAAAAAGCAGAGTCCCGTGCAGCAACCCACCCCCCACCCCGCAGCAGGAGAGGAGAATCATAAAGAAGCGGGGTGCCCGTCACACTTCTCCCTGACGTGATGTGAAATTCTACAAGGTAGACCCTTTGAAATGCAAAATCTTCCAGAGTCCTTCAAATGTGTTTTTATTTTCTAGGTTTCCTAAGGCTGCTTTCAGACCCACCCATCAGCATTTCCCCTCTCAATCAACCCACACTTAACAAAAAAAAAAAAAGGGAGGAAGAAGATGAGGAAAAAGCAGCAGGAGGAGGAGCAGGAGGCAGCTGCAGCAAAGACGTCTCCGTTTTTTGAAAACGCTCAAGTATCTTCAATCACTGCAAAGGGGAAAAGAAAAAGAAAAAGCTTGTCCTCCGCTCCAGCCTCCTGTATCCTTCCTCCAGGACACCCCGAAGCCAAGTTTCCTCTGGAAGGTTTCCTCCCCTCTCTGCTGATGCTCCGGATCTCAGAGAACTTTCCCGAGACAAGAACCCGGGTGCCTCCCGACCAGAGTTCGGGAGGGTTAAGACCGGCACCACCAAAACCACAACCCGCGATTTTCGAAGCCCAAACCTTGATCCAAAACCGTGTGCACAGGAGGTTTGGATTAAACATCAAAGAAGAAGTTACCTTACAACAAAGTTGTTTGGCCAAGAAAATTACTTCGCCGTAAGAAGAACCCTCGGGAACGGTAAAATTGCTTTTGAATATAGACTTTTCAGTGGCTGGGGTCATTAATCATGTTAATGTAAACTGAGCTAAAACAAAAATTTTCTAAGCGAGTCTCCGGGCACATCAGCGTATCTAAACCTCTGGGTTTGTTTCCAAAGTTCACATCCCCGGCAGGCAATGAAACTACTGTTAGTGGGGTCAGCTATTACAGTGCAGTCCCCGACCTTGGGCCATAATAAAGGTGACTCAGTCGTGTAAAAAGAACCCTCATAAAGTTAGGCAGGAAACAAACACAGAAATTAATCAGAGAAGGAGAGTCGATGATTTTGGAAAGTTTGTTCGTTGGGCAAGTTTAAACAGCAACTCTCCCTGGATGATCAGACATTGCAGAAAAGAGCTGGGGGAAACCAGTCAGCATTCCTCACAGCGCCCAAGTCCCCCGGCCCGGCTCTGCTGTGGAGGGTGGAGGGCAGGCTGGCAGCTGGACCAGGCGAGGAGGAGAGTGAAGCCCAGCAGAGTTAAGCCAAGCAGAGCCCTGCCAGACCCAGCCATGTGCTTCATGCTGGCAACAAACCGGTTCTTTCAAGAGAGGAAGAGTCTGACAAAAAGGACAGCTGCAGCAAGATGAGAAGCTGAGAGGCAAAAACCTCGAAAAAGTCCCGGGTTTGGGATTCTCCTCTCAAGTCCTCCCCCCCCCCCCCCCCAAAAAAATCACCTCTGGGGTTTACAAGGGCTAGTGAATCTATTAAAGTGTCCCCCTTGCTGGATCAATTAATGAGAGCCCCTCCACATCTGGTTTCCATCGAAAACTGAAATTTGTATTATCAGCGTATTACATAACAAATTATGCCCGCAGGTTTCTTTTATTACACATCAGAGAGGTGTGTGAAGTGGTGGTAATGATGGGAGTTGTGCTGACCTGAGTATTTGCTTATTTCAGTCTTTTTTTTTTTTAAGGGCAAGAACAAAGTTTTCCACACACTTTATGCAATCCAAAAAAAAAAAGTCACACTGCCTGGGTAAAACATCAACGCAACAACCCAACAGTGGGTCCGAGGCACAGTCTTGAGCGCCCGCGGCATCCAGCGGTGGGGAAAGAAGGGTGTGCTTTCTCAAAGAGCAACGCAAAGGTATACCAAGTTGCTCCGGAGCGTCCTCTGCCGTCAGCTCCCAGAGTTTACGCCAGGCTCTTTTCCTCTACAGCCTCCCGCAGGGGGAGGAAAGCTGGCGGCCTTTCCTGAGCTTCCATCACGGGTCAGGCGCCTGCTCCCTGGACCCATTTAAAGGACACCCAGCCCACTAGGCTCCCAGAGAACGGGGAAGTTGGAGGGGCTGGGCAAGACTGAAGGAATCAACAGGGGAATAAAGGCGAAAAGGCGTGGTGGGAAAGAGCCTAAGAGGTAACCACAGGGCTTTCTCCCATAAAACGCCAATTAAGTGCAGCAGCCATGATTACAAGACGGTATCTTAAAGCTCTGTTTCCTCCAAGAATTTTACGAACTTCCAAAAATGCTACTGCTACATGCAACTTACCCTGAGCTGAAAACAGGAGGGAGAAACTGACTAAAAACATCATCATCAATCAAAACAGTGGAATGCTCTACTTGTCCCGCTAGCCTGAGGACATTCAAGCCCACTTCTGCAGCAGCTATGCTGCAAGCTTTTATTTAAAACTTGCTTTCTATGTTAAAATGATTGCATCGCAATAATCACTTCTCAGGGGAAACGAAGTCCTTGGGTAGAATTATTGGAACCGCCTTGTTCTCTGGAGGGGAGCACTTGGAGAAAGCAGCAGGCCTGCCCCGTGCCTTTCTTTCATTTTCTGGGCTGCAGCAGCACCCTGGGAGCTGGCTCCTCGGTCTGGACCATGGCTGGCAGGATCCCGGCCCTTGCCAAGCACAGACACTGGGTCAAGGGTTACCAAGCCTGAACTTAAGACCCAAACCTTCTCCCACTAACATGGGCCTATAAACTGGGACAAGTAGCTGTTTTCAGTTTATCTAGCTGTCCCTAGCTGAGAAAAATGGGAGGGGGAGAAGGGAAAAAAAGAACTACAGATCGGCAATTCAGTATCAAAACTGTAACTGAGACAAGCTACTGTTAAGTGAATAAATTAAAATGAAACCAAAACCTAGCCAACTGCAGAAACAGTGAGTTTCACCCAGTCTACTAACTCCATTCCTTCCCAAGTCCTCAAACCTGGTAGCGTCTTACTGTAATCACCCAGAGTCCAGGATTCTGGATCAAGGAAGTATCTCCCTCCAGCCGGTGGGAACTGCTGGGAACACATATGCTAGTATGTCATTTGGAAGTCTGCTAATATGTTGTAAGCTGCACAAGACGCTTGCCTGGCTTCCCAGGCCAATAAACAATGCCATTCCAACTCCTGCAGCAGTCAATAGAAAACAGTCCCTTGTCTCCACCATCCAACAATTCAACAAACATTTGCTCCTGTTGAACAACCGTCAGCCTGGCTCCATCTGCACCCGCTCCGGCAAGGCGAGCTGGCGGAGGCGGCGGCACAAACGCCCGGCCCAGGTCCCCGAGCCCCGGGCGCTGCCCAGCGCGAGGGGCCACTAGCCCAACACCCCCCCGAGTCCGGAGGCTGTAACGTATGGAAGACTCGGAGTGTGGCCTATAGGAGGCAGAATCCCATTCATCAAATGCTGCAAAGAGCTGTTCTTTGTTCACCGTCGTACGAAGTACAGTACATGTGAATGAAGCCCGGCGTTCGGATGCAGGGAGCCTGGCTTCAGAGGGCGTCCGGGAGCGAGGGACCCGGCTCTCGACACTCGCCAGGGCTCCGCCACCCGGTACCGAGCCACGAGTATTGTTCCTCAAGTCTGCGGGCGGGGGTGGGGAGCTGGGGAGCTGGGGTTGGGGGGGCGGTGGCCAAGAAGGCACTTTGGGCAATGAAAATCCACGGCCCTCCCCGGACTCTGGGCGCCCTCCCCATCTTCGTGCCCGCCCCACCAAGAGAAAGCCCGAGCGGGGAAGCCGACTCCCACGGGCTTGCAAATCAAGGACTGGCAAAGATGGGACTCGGCCAGGGTGCCCTGTGCCGGACGGCCCTTCTCGCCATGTGCAAAAGCCACGCCGGCACGGCCCTCCACCCTCACCCCATTCCGCAAGTCCCCGTGACCGCGGCCTCCGCGGGGGCTTTCCCCCGCCACGGACAGGCCACTCTCCCACCCCCAGCGTGACCTCTCCGGCCGGTCCAGCAGCCGCGGAGCCCGCCGCTGCGCGCCCGCATCCCGGGGGTGGCGGACGCAAACTTCCACGAACAAAAGAGTTGTCTGCAAAACGATGAGGGAACTTCGGGGTGCGAGGGGATGCCCGGGTCCCCGGCGCCTTCGCCGGGGCTCAAGTTGAGACGTGGAGCGGGGGGAACACCCCAGGGCGCAGCAGTGCCCGCGCCCGCCCCGGGGAAGCGCAGACTTTTCCGCAGGGGCCGTGCTGGCTCGCTCCCCTGGCTGCGCTCTGACAAGTCTCACGCATGCACCAGCGGCGGCACTCAGCGCCCAGAGAAACCGCCCGGCCCCACACGAAACCAGGCAGGCGGACCAAAAGGAAATCAGCCACACAAATATTAAAAAAAGAGGGGGGGGGGGCTAAGGCCAGTGCACCCCGCGAGCCAGGCTCCCTACCGCCGGCGGCCGGGGGACACTCGCCAGGGACCTCCGCTCGGGACCGGGCCCCCGGTCGCCGCCGCCGCCGCCGCCGCCCGGCCCGGGATCGCTTACTGTGCGCGGCGGGACGCTCCGGCCGCGGGCCCCCGCGCAGTCGCCGCCGGCGCTCGCCGAGTCGTCCGGGCTGCCCGCCGCGCGGCCGCCGCGCGCACGCTCTCCTGCCGGCGCCGAGCGCTTTGTACGGAGCTGCTCCCGGGGAGGAGGAAATCGACTTGTCACTTCCTGAACTGTTTGCAACTCGTCCCTTTAACCGGCCCTAGCCAGGCCGCCCGCGCCCGCCCGCGCCCGCCGCCGCCGCGGGGCCGCCCGACCGCGGCTGCTCGTCGCTGGGTCCGGCGCTCTGCCGGCGGCGTCGCGGGCCCGGGCGCTCGGCGCGGCGGCGGCGGCGGCGTGCAGGAGCCGGGCGGCGTGCGGCGGCGGCGGCGGCAGCGGCGGCGGGCGAGGGTGCAGTGCGCGCAGCCGCCGGTGGGCGGGGAGTGGGGCGGGGGGGTCGCGGCGCGCCGCCGGCGGGGCTAGAGGGCGTCCTGCGAGCCGAGACGCCCGCGCTCGCGCCTGGGAGGCCCCGGAACGCGGGAAGTGGCCCCGGGCCCCTGCCGCCGCCCGGGCCCGGAGCCAGAGACCCCGGGGCCGCCCCCCGCACGAGCCGGGACGAAAACCCCGGGCCGCGTGGACTTCAGATGTCCAGCTTCCGGGTTGTTGGGGTGTTTTGGTTTGTTTTTTTTTTTTTGAGGTTTTAAAGAAACCATCGCTTCAGTGGCGTGCTGGGCGGCAAGGGACGGGGGGGAGCCGTGTGAGTGTTGTCTGTCGCGCTTTTGGAAAATAAAGCGCTCCTTTCCTAACTCGGGGCCCTGACAGAAATAAAGGAATGTGTACTTCGGAAGCCACATCCAAAATATATGCAACTGGTGAAGGAAGGATTTGTGGTTGCTAAGCAGAAGCAGAGCATGTTTAGTTCTGTAACTTAGGATGTTGACTTAAGTTCAGGAATGTAACCCTGATAGAATAAGCAGAGTATTTTCATTGTGCCGCTCACCTGGGGGAGGGGGATTGTTTTCCTTGTGAAGTGAAGCCCTAGATTTCCCATTAGGCCTTCCTACTGGTGTATGTTATTTTATTGACCTTGTCCAAAAAGATGTTTTTAAAGAGAAGGTTTTTTAAAAGAACTCCCTATGCCTGTTTTGTGTTCTCCTTTGCCAAAAAAACAAAACACCTCATTACTTTACATGGATTGTGTCTGCGCCATTTCAATGGTTCTATTCATAAATCAGGAAACTTTTTCTGTTGCTTCTAGGAACATTTAATTGGTTTTAATCCAATGTTTCAATCCCAGTATCAAACATAAATGAACAATTAACTTCTTGAGCTTGTGTGCACTTGGGAAACTATTATATTTCACAGCTATTGCTAACATATTTCAGTTTCCCATTACACTGGACCCATTCTTTTGCAGAAAACCACGAGTTAACATCTCCTTTCACACCAACTACAGTTCACACCAGTGACTTCTGCTGCAAGACTGAGAGGCACAACCAGGAGAAGGATGTGAGCATTCATTCAAGTAGATGATGTGGGATACAATCAATCCATCCAAGAAAGCCAAACCAAGCTAATATCGACTATGGGACCCATATCCTGACCTATATTATACACTCTGCTTTAAAACAAGTTATCAAGGGCCAATTTTGAAAGAAGCAAAAACCAAGTCTTCCTAGACGGAACAAAGAAAGGCACAAGGATAATTTGAGAATGCTGCCCTCATGCCATCTTACACATGCAGTGTTACCTCAGCCTTTGAGAGCTTTACAGATATAGTTTAATTTACTTTTTATTAGGAGGCCTAGAGTGACTCCTGCTGGCAAACATTCAGTTTATTCCTGCAATTACTAGTTCATGGGGTCAACTTAAAAAAACAAAATTCAGGGGTCCCGAGCCTGGAAACAATTACTGCAACCATTATTCTTGTTGCTTTCAGGATGATTTTAGTCTCACAAAACTCCAAGGGTTGTGGTTATGGCAAGCTCCTTTGCCGTAACACCTCCTTTCCAACCTAAAGCAGCCTGTTTTTCTGGTTTTTAGGCTTTCTTAAAAGTGTAGAGAACTAAAAACTATCTGCTTCAGGGGTTGTGCTACTAACCAATATATAGCTATTTCTCATTTACTTAATTTGAATGTCTAAGGACTAAAAATACACACATTAAGGCCTGTGTCACTAGTCTTCCATACTGTGGGCCTTCCCATATCATGTAATAAAGTCCTATAGGATAGATAGGGAGAAGGCAATGGCACCCACTCCAGTACTCTTGCCTGGAAAATCCCATGGACGGAGGAGCCTAGAAGGCTGCAGTCCATGGGGATGCTAAGAGTCGGGCATGACAGAGCGACTTCACTTTCACTTTTCACTTTCATGCATTGGAGAAAAAAATGGCAACCCACTCCAGTGTTGTTGCCTGGAGAATCCCAGGGACAGAGGAGCCTGGTGGGCTGCCGTCTATGGGGTCGCACAGAGTCGGACATGACTGAAGCGACTTAGCAGCAGCAGCAGCAGCAGCAGAATAGATATATGATGCCCTGCTTTTTAGGGCCATACTACACAGTCCTTTATTATAAAAAGTCCTACCCCAAAGTTTGTATATTAGAGTTGCTTAATTCAAAGAAGTAAATATAAACTCAGTCAAACTGGATTTAAAACAATGTAAGCTGCAGTCAGAGGACGGGGGTAGGAGGGCTAAGCTGTCTACCTTTGTTCAGTCCTTAAAGGTCAAAACCAAATCAAAACCAGATTTAGAACACAACCGGAAACCTAAATGCAAATTCATGGGCCAATTTAGGAATAAATCCATAAAATAATCCAAAAATGATCACTTGCAACTTTTCCATTATCACCAACCGACACTAACCTGGTTAAGGCACAGAACACCCTGGGAAATATAAACTGTAGGGATTACTTGCAGTCTCACTCCAAGACCAACATATGAAGCCCAGGGAAAAAGTACAGTCAATACTGGCTCTCCTGGCTCCCCTCCCCAAAGCAGAACTTGCAAATGAAGGAATGCCTGTGTGTGTGTGGTATGCATGACATGTCCACTCAGCACTGCTGGGGAGATAGAAACTGAGTGGCTTTCTATACTAGATGGTGCTCCCATTCCAAGTTTAAAGCTCTTAAGCAACAGGAGACAATAAGGGTGTATTTTACTAAGAAAGGGTGTAACCAACTATAACTTGTATCAACAAGCTAATAAAAGTATTCACCTAAGCACATTTGTGCAGAGGGTAAAGACTGGGTTCTGATTAAGTACTCAGAAATGTCCTTGATAGTTAGTGGGTGTTCTGTGTTTGTGTCTTTAGAACCAGATAAATATGATGTTCAAACAACAGGGAGCTAAGTTTTTGACATTTCAGCAAGTAGCAGTCAATACTGTTCAGTTTTTCCCATTAAATTTATTTGTACCTATGATTGTAAAAAGAGTGGTGACCACTGAAAGATGGTAAACTGGTTTGTCTCTGAGAATAACATTCTTTTTAGACTAAGAATGGGAGTGAAACAAACATCAGACATGTTATACGTTGGAACCAACAGCAGTATGCAGATGCATGTGTATTAACCCCTTTATTCAGCTTCCCAAAGCCACAGCTTCTTTGTCACAAGTGCTGTATTAAAAGCCAGTCATTCACATTTCACACTGTCTTTTCTACACTTGAAAAGATCTTTATAAAAGCAGAACCTTTTAAAATCGCTTATAATAGATGATGGGAAGATAGACATCACCAAGCCCACCTGAAACATTTTCAGAGACTGGCTACTGAAAGCAAGTTATCAGCAAAATACACTGCTTTGAAAATGATGGAAAGTTTTTGGTTGTCAGTGGAAGCCAAAAATCTGAGCCTACTATGGAGGCAATTTTCTTATTCAGAGCTTATTTAGAAAAATAAGTTCTATAATCGTCCCCATACGTATGATCCAGCTTCAACTAACAGCCCTACCTACATAAGCATGTTACAACACACTAATATGTCTGTTCTTTCCTTTCTCTTCTTTTTATCTTTTGTTCTGAAACCTTTCCACTGATGAAAATGAGTTATAGCCCTGGCTGGAATCTCATACAGATACATAAATCTATCTCCCATATCTGTAGACATTCACCCTTTTTTAAGAGGAACTTTGGTTCTCGAAGACAGTCATTTTTTGATTCAGGAGCTAAATAAAATGAATTTATTTTCATTGAAAAATAAGCACAGCAGTGAATTTAATGATACCAATCTAACTCTTTTGATACAAAATGAGAGTTGAAAGCAGCTTGAAGGAGACTGCCTATTGAAATCAGCGCATGTGAATCTGCACAGCTTTGTAACTGAGCGTCTAGCACCATTGAGGTACGAAGCATGCCAGCTGGGACGGCATTGTGCACCACAAAGTGTGGGTTGTAAGCCTAAGTCCTGAGCACAAACCCTGGTTTCCAAGTTGGCAGGTGCTGAAAACACAGCAAATGTCACGCTTGCAACTCACTGCATGGAAGGGCTGTGAGTAAAGGAAGCTAAAAAGAACAGAGCAACAGTTAAAACTTATTTCAATTTGATATTACTTTTTCCTTGCAAAATTAATAGTACCTGTAAGTATTATGTGCTAAAAGAAAACTCAAGCATGAAAAAACAGACACTGGAAAGTTTATGCATGGTAAATAAGTAAAAATATAGCAAAGTAAATCTACATTCAAAGTCACTGACATATGTAAATCTTACCAAACCTACTTAAACTATTTTAATACTAAGACTCAAAAGCATAATCAGTCCCTGGCCTTTCCCTGATCTATTTATGGTCTCAGCTGAAACAGACACTATAACACGCTTAGTCACCGATAACCGCGTCTACCTCAGTACACTCTACCAAAATCATCGCTAAAAACAAGCTATAGCATTTTCATATTGCCACACATTGAATTTAATCTAGAAAACACTTCAACAGCACACTCAATGTTTATGTCATCTTCAAATGAAAATCATTTCAATGTTTTGCTTCAAATATTCTGTAGTGGAATTCAGATTTAGTATGAGATATTCAGCCCCAAATTTAACTTAATTTTCTATCAACTACCTGTCATATAAGTCACTGCCTCAAGAAAAATCTATTTTTAACTCATCCCTAGTGAGTTAAAGCTACCACTATCCTGCCTATTACCCATGAAAATGAAATGAGTAAATTTCATTTTCATTAGGTATACAGGAAACTGAAAGATACAGCTTGTGATTTCATAGAGTTTAAATACCCAATCTTAAGACTGAATCCTTTGGATTTAAAATATCAAGAAAAAAAAAATTTGGTCTCTGGCTCCAATGGAAGAACATCCCTGGGAGCAGTATGAAAAGAACATTTGCCCCACGTATTCTACTAGCCTGTGAATTTCCTCACTCAGTTCTCTCAGTCTTCTCTATTAACCAAAAGCCGAGACGTTTTGTTTTACCCTTTCCATTACTGTTCTAAGAGGGCCAGCCAGCCTTGCCTATTTTGTCCTAGCATGCCCTGCAGCTGACCTGAAACAGAACTGATATGAATGAGAAGCTGGTTTGCAATTTTAAATACTACTTTACATCTCCTTTTAATTTTCATATAGAAACAAAACAAAAAACACCTTGATCAAACCAAGATATTCAACCACTATAATGTTTACCGAATTGAAAGTAGTGAAACTCTGATTATGTTCTATCCTGATGATATACATCATATTGTACTGACCTCATCTATGTAGAGCTTCTTCTAAAATGGTTCAGACTTAAACTCTTGGAGGTTAGTTACCTAGAGAAAGTGACACTCCTCTGGCCAGCATTTCTATAGTAGTATTAAGCACTCTAAGCATTAAGGTATTCATTTAACCACTAATAAAAAGGTTAAGTAAGTAAACAAATCCGCAAACCAAGCGTTTTCTACACTAGTGTAAACAACTGATTCACTGTACTTTACCAACTATACTGTCGGTAATATACACCAAGGTCAAATCATATAAACTGCTTCAAGTACTGTCTGCCCAACATCAAACTTTAAAATGCCATTGTGAATGTCTGCTAACTTACAGCAAAGAAAATGAACATGATTCACTGATCAAAGAAATCAAACCTAGATAATGAAAGGTGGAAATCAATGACAAAAATCTTAGTCCAACTTTCCAGGTGGCCTAGTCGGGTTGGAAAGATCTCCTGCAGAGGCAAATGGCAACCCACTCCAGTATTCTTGCCTGGGAGAAATTCCATGGACAGAGGAGCCTGGCGGGCTACAGTCCATGGGGTCGCCGCAAAGAGTGGGACGCAACTGAGAGACTCGCACACGCGCGCGCGCACACACACACACACACAAGGTCACATGGGGGATCTTGGTCCGGTCAAGCGTTAGTGGTCACCGAAAACAAAGCCTTGGAGTTCAAACCTGAGGAAAATGTACCATATCCGTGGCCATTTGTTTTCAATTCAGAAGCATCCACAGTAACCTTTTCCCCACAACACCTACTCTTATTACTACCTCCTGACCTCTGAAACAGATAATGATCAGAAACTTGAGGGGGATTCCTAGAATCTGCTACCACAAATTATAAAGGGGATTTCATGAAAATCCAGCATTATGATATTTGGTCTCCACTTCTTACTAAATAAAAAGGTGCTTTTAGCACCAGTCCCATCTAGAGACTGAAGAAGGAGCTGTGCAGTATGATTTAAGATAATCTGGAAAGGCCCCCACCTATGCCAGTCTTTCCCTCTTCCTTGTCTACCTCTCATCCTCCTCTACTCACTCATCTCATCACTCCTGGAATACAAATGCCTTAGGATGGATCCGAATACACTAACTCGGTGGCACTGAGGGTTAAAATCCTGAACCATTCAATATATTAGCTCCAATGGGAAGAAGGTTTCTTTGCAGAAAAGAATATTTATTTGGCTTTGGTATGTGCTAGGAATCATGCTAAGATGATTTACATTTTTCTCACTTAATATTCACTACCCTATCATGTATAGTCTATACAACTGCTTCTCTCTCCACTATATCAAACTACTTCAAAGAAAGGTACTGAAGGGTAACCAACTTGAAATAAGTATCTACTATATACTAGGCACTTTGCCAGTACCTTTAAAATAGTTCAATTTCACTGAGGGGGATAAGCAGTTATAGAACAGACTGCTGCTGCTGCTGCTGCTGCTGCTGCTGCTGCTGCGTCGCTTCAGTTGTGTCCGACTCTGCGACCCCACAGACGGCAGCCCACCAGGCTCCCCCGTCCCTGGGATTCTCCAGGCAAGAACACTGGAGTGGGTTGCCATTTCCTTCTCCAATGCATGAAAGTGAAAAGTGAAAGTGAAGTCACTCAGTCGTGTCCGACCCTCAGCGATCCCATGGACTGCAGCCTTCTAGGCTCCTCCATCCATGGGATTTTCCAAGCAAGAGTACTGGAGTGGGGTGCCATTGTCTTCTCCAATAGAACAGACTGACAGTACCTCAAAGAGGTACAAGGTATAGAAGGGCAGACCCATATACTACACTCTGTATAGCATGAGAATGTAGAAACCTCAAAAACCCAGGGCTTTCAAGTGGTAAATAAAGTCATCTCTGAGTGTGCAGTGTGTGTGTTTGAAATAGGGAAGAATCAAATTAGAGAGATTCTTTGGGTTATCATAGTTTTATCAAATTATTTATCACTTTATCAAAATTACAGTGGGGAAAGTCCCTGGTGGCCCAGTTGTTAGGAGTCTGCCTGCCAATGCAGGGTTGAATCCCTGGTCTGGGAAGATTCTACATGCCACTGGGCAACTAAGCCCTCATACCACAACTATTAAACACTGAGCCTTCGAGCTCTAGGGGCTTCCCTAGTGGCTCAGAAGGTAAAGAATCTGCCTGCAATGTGGGAGACCAAGCCTCGATCCCTGGGTTGGAAAGACCCCCTGGAGGAGGGCGTGGCCACCCACTCCAGGCTTCTTGCCTGGAGAATCCAGGAGGAGCCTGGTGAGTTACAGTCCACGGGGTCGCAGACAGTCTGACATGACTGAGCGACTGAGCGACTAAGCACACCACAATGAGCTCTAGAACCTGAGGGCTACAACTACTGAGCCCAGGAGCCACAACTACCGAAGCCCTTGAGCTCAAGAGGCCATGCTCGGCAACAAAAGAAACCATCTGCAGTGAGAAGCCCTTTCACCACAACTAAAGAAAGCCCACTTGAAGCAACAAAGACCCAGCACAGCCCAACACTTTTAAAAATTAAAGAAGTTTTAAAAAATAATAAAATTAAGGTAGGAGTGAAAAATTAGATGTAAATTTCTGAGTTTCTCATATAAAACATCTCTGTGTCAAATGAATACAAACTGAATTAACAAATATATATCAGGGGCAATCAATACTCAAATCTAAAGTTTACCAATGAACGCACAAAGACATTTTCAGACTGAAAAACAATCCTGTGATGGCTTCAACTGTTTTATTATATGTACATGTATTTTTTCAGATACATGAATAGCTAATTTGGTTTAAAAGAATCATAAAGTGACCTAAAAACTGATATTTAGCTAATGGAGTATTTAAACTCTCCATATATCGTGGAAATGTATTTTGTTAAGTTTTCTCTAAACCTCAGATCAATTTCAGAAGTTATTATGGACTGAACGTTTGTATCCCCCAGAAATTTATGCTGAAGCTCTAACACCCAAAGAAACAGTATGTGGAAGCGGGCCTTTGGGAAGTAATTACGGCTAGATGAAGTTATGAGGGTGGGGCTCTCACCTTGGGATCAGTGCACTTACAAGAAGAAACACTCAAGAGCTTCATAAGAACCACCAGGGAGTTTGCACACTGCACACACTCTCTCCCCACAAGCACGCACAAAGAGAGGACGTGAACGTAACAGGGAGATGGCAGCTGCATACAAGCCAAGAGAAGAGACCTCAGAATGAAACCTACCTTGTCGGCACCTTGATGTTGGAATTTCCAGTCTTCAGACTATGAAAAATAAATTTCTGTTGTTTGAGCCACCCAGTCCACGGCAATGCCAGCTATTACAGAGGTAGAGAGGAACTTTAAGTATCACATACTGAACACCCCTCTTTCACAAAAAGAAAAACGGAAGCCCAGAAAAGGAAAGTGACTTGCCTAGGTTCCAGTCATTTTCACCCCCAAAATTTAGTATTTTAAAAATATCATTTCTGATATTTATTCTACTAGTTAATAGATTTTAAAAGCAAATTATATGCTATTGTAAAATGAAAACAAAAACAAATTTCAAGTTCAAAAATCAATGTGATTACTGCATTTTTTGCAAATTAAATCATTAATCAAACGGACTTAACAAAATGATCTCTCAATTCTGGCTATGTAGTGTCCTTACCATACAAAGATTTCACAAGGAAACCTTAGCTCAGTAAATGAGCAAACTTTTGGAAAGGTCAGGCTTATTCCAATGTGAGTTTCAATATATTAAATCTACCATGAAGTATAATCCAAAGAGAATAAATAACTCTGACTTGCTTATGACTGATTCTCAAAAATCAACAAATATTATTCTCATTCAAAAAATAGCATACAAGCAGTTTCACTGACTCACGAAGGCTCTATTTATAAATCACACAACATGTAGTTTTCACTCACAATTTCAAGCCTGTCTTCCAAAATTTGCAAACAGCTCTTTAATTCAGCCCAGTACGTTTTATTAAATACCATATTAGGATTTTCCCCATTCAGACTCCAGTGAGACTTCTTGTTGAGGACATGGAAGGAAAACCTAATTAGTGCTGCTCCAGTGCATGTAAATTTATTTCATCACGAAAATCCACAGAGTAGGGGTGAGATGCTGTCACAGAACGGCAGACGGATATGGAATGTAAACGGCTCTTTCCTCCACTCTGCCCCTCTCCCACCCCGCCCCTCCAAGTTCCATGGTTGGAAATCATCCTAACATTTTTTTTTAGCCAGGATATACTAAAATTAGATGGGAACAAAGGACTGACATTTTCATATTAGAGGAGGGGTTGGGAGAAAAATGTGAGCTTGCAGCACCCACTCTCTTCTACATTTAGCCTCTTCGTCCTGACTATTCCCTCAACTCTGAAGCAGCAAGGAACACAAGGGCAGGGGAGCCAGCAGCCACCCCAGCAGCGCTTCCATTCTGCTACAATCACATCATGATACACTGCTTCATCTCTGTTAATGAAGAGTGATAAATACACTTCCGGGTCCCCTTACTCAAGCAGAGTATTTCATATTTCTGAGCTCCTCAGATAATATCCAGAGTATGCTAATTGCTGGCTCATGTGAAAATTTTTAGGTATTCGGAGAAACAAATATATTGTCAGATTCACTTTTCTTAAAAAGCTTCTGGATACCATGCACAATGAAGCTCGCTCGCTAACATACTTACTATTTCCTGATGCAGTAATAAAAATACGTATTTATAAATATAAGAATTTGTGACTTCTTTGGGAAGGATCACTTAAAAACGCAAAAAGTAAATTAAAAAATGAAAAAAGTAGGTTCGTTTTTTTATATCTTCCTCCAATAAACTAGGCAAGTAACTGGGAAATACTTTAAGGCACAATTGATCTCTTGGTCGAAAGTCTTTCTTACAATGGTATCAGCATGACAAAAGTACATTCTGCCGCCTCTGCGCCCCAGTTTTTGAAGTTCTACTCCATAAAAGCAGGACAGCGATACATTCAAGTCTTGAGAATTATTCCTATCTTTTTAATTTGGTTTCTCTGGGCCTAAACCACAGGTCCATACAGTGGCAGCTTAAAATGCAGTTAGAGAAGTCCTTTTAATGATTAGTTTAATGCACTGTGTTGTAGAGATTTTTAAAACTCAGTAAGTACCGACTCAAACTCTTCTTTTTTTTCCTCTGGTTACTGGAGCCCATCTTGACATCTAAGCTGGAAATGAATGATCTTTCCACACCACTGCAGGGATTTTGCTAAGGTCATACCCACTCATTCATTAGGCTTCTTACCCCTCGCTTTTCAGAGTTCCACTGTAGAGCTGGTTTTATTCAGCATTTATGTAGCCTGTGGGCTTGGGTATTTGTCTGCTTAATGTTGAGTTTCATTGCTATGGCCCTAACATAGGAATCCACCAATTGACCAAAGAATCCCAAACTATTCTTTTACTTTTCTAACAAATTGCATGGTATGTATGAAGAATAAATTAGCATTAATTTTCTTCTATTAACTGTTAATAAAACATGCTCATGTGTTCCCCCCCTCTTTAAGGACATCTCTGTTTTCTGCCTAGCCAAGAGAAATGACAGGGTTTCCTAATTTTTTCCCCCCGATGGAATTGTCCTTCAACCTACCACACTCCTCTCCTCCCACAATCAAGACTCCAGGTCACAGGCAGCCTCCTTCCTGTGAAGTGCACTAGACAAGACTCCTTTCAGACCCCAGCAACACCCCTCGGCTCCCCTCCTCCTCCACACACACACAATTAGCTAAAGAGGTTACTACAGTGGAACACAAGATGCTTGGTCTCTTGCTCTCAGAGCAGAAGGCTGTCTCTGGAGCACATACCTTCTATCTAGCTCATAGTGCTAACAACAGGGAATCAAACCCAAGTGTCCCCACAGGGGTAGAATGCTGATGTAGAGAGAAACTCATTTTTCACACTCATGTACCTTTTCATCATAGGCTTCCAGATACACACACACACACAAATAAATAAAACTATTTAAGAGAACATAAATCAAAGTCTATTCACATTGGCAGGGATACTCTATTTCTTTGCATATCAGTTTAAGAACAATTATCTCAAAGCCACATAAAACCTAATTATTCATCTGGGTTCTTTAAAATTAAGGTTTCTATTATACTCTGGATGAATGTGAATGAAAGTCAACATATAGATAATGTGTTACAGTATCAAGAAAATTTAAAAATAAATGAATTGAAACACATTATTCATATAAAGACTAAAAGTCTTTCATGTATGTTTACCTCCCTCTTTCCCCCCAAATAAACAGAAAATTGCACACATACCACAGATGAAGAAAAGGCAAACTCATTGCCACTATAAAGGGAAAAAAATCATTCAAGGACAGTTTGTACTTATTTTAAAATGGCTTTAGTCTAGCTGCCAAGAGTAGTGTCAGGTTTGATTCTCAGATACATAAACACTAGGCCCAAAAAGCAACTCTAACTTGTGCACCTGGCTTAAAACAAAATGTTCTGAAAACTTTCCCTTTGTTAATTGGTGTAACTCACCCATTGAGGCCTCCAATCCCTTTGGACTTGCACACACACTTCCTACACACAGAAGTGGACTGTTATGCGGCAATAACATCATCGTGAAAAGCAACAATTCTGTGCAGGCTCCACAGAGAAATCTTGTTTGCATTTCAAACAAGTCTTCTCAAAATAAGGGTGTCTTTTGATGAAATAAAATTACAATTCCAACTTCTTGCCCAGATAAAACAGCATTCACTACATAACCTACTGCTCCCTTTTAGAACGGCATGATTTCCTTCGCAGTTACCCACATATCCATATGACATATCAAAACTAAGTTTGATAATAACGTGTTTATGACTTGTTTCAGTAACTTGGGCCTGGTTTTGAAAGTGTGGTATTATTTGAAAATATTAATAATTTATCGTTAGCATCTTTGGACCTTCCATTTGTCCTGATTTCAATCTCCAAGAGGCTGGCTTCCAGCAGGATTAAACTGCTAAGAAGAGATGACAACTCCCCTTTCCTAACCTTATCAACAGTCCCATGATTCTCCTGCCAAAAGTCCTACATCTCTGCAAACGGAACACACATACCCCCACAATAGTGACTCAAGGAGCTTTTCAACAAAGGCGCTCTCCAACTATCAGTGAATCAAACTCAATGTCTTAGTCTGGTTTTCACAGAAAGCCTGTTTTGCTCCACTGATGCTTCACAATAGCATAAACTTAACAACTCAGAATTCTAAAAGAGTACCTACACACTAATACGGTATTTAAAATCAAGAAATATTAACCTGGAAAACAACAAAGACAAGATCACTTCAATAAATTATATAACACTGTTTCTATGGTTTAAGATCCTGAGTCTAGTTTATAACATCAACACAATTAATTTTATATGTTTAAATCACATATATCTTAATTTTTATAATTAAAAATTTTTTATTTTAATTTTCACATATATATTAAAAATTAAAATTTAATTTTTAAACAACAAAATTTTATTTTATTTCTCATGTTTTCATGTTAAAAATTAAAGCTTTTCCAAAAGTGTTATTTGTGTTGAAAGTTTATGGAAATGTATTCAATTATCCGGTGCAAGGCAGATAGTTATCTTAATGATTGATTAATGTTGATCTAAACCAAACTACTCTTCTCTTCCCCTTGTCTCCCTCCAGACAAAAATGAAAAGAAAAAGGGTGTAATGCTAGACTTGCTCAGTACTGGAAAGCATTTGCTAAACAAACAAAAATTCTGTTTGTTTTATAACCCAACAAGACCCAAAGGCTGCAAATCATAAACACTATTGTCATTTTTTAAAAACCTGTATTATGACTCCAATATTAAAACATCAGCCCATAGACAAAATGGCAGTGAGGATTAATAAAACTTATTTTTTCAAAAACGATCATAAATAAACTGTTTCTCTTGCTGATCAGTGCCTAACTAGAACATCTTGTCTCCAGAGCCCTGAGGATGTATATATGTAAAACTTACACCACCTTTGACAGAAGAATGACATAATTCAGTTCTTGATTAGCCAGTCTTGTAAGACAAGTAGGGAGACAGTGAAAATTAATGACGGATGACTCACTATTCTCACAGTCCACCAACCAACAGTCACTAACAAGGAGCTGCAGAGCCACTAAAAATAACTGCTCAACTTCTCTGACAGAATTTTCGGTGTACCAGTCCTGGTTCCCCTAATGAACTGTAAATGCCGTAACGGCAGAAACTTAGCCCAGGGAAGCAAACTACTAGAGACAGGCTTTAGAGGCAGACCAGAGAGGAGCCCTGGCTCCATCCTGTACTGTCTGATGTGTAGAAACAGGAATAAGTAATATGCGCCTGCAGAAGATGCTGAGGGAATTCAATGCCTCCGGAAGACAACGCAGTCAGACACAGTGCCAGCCGCTAACAGTGCCTCTCAGCTGTCTTTCCTCCTGCTCCCACAGTGTACAGAAAGCCATCAGCCAAAACAAAGCTCAGTAAATACTTCTTGATCAACTGATATATTTATCTGATTTTAATTACACACGTAAGGGCTGAGACATTTTCTCAGATATTAAAGCATTAAAAAAAATCACCATTCAACCCAAAATATCACAGTATGTTTTATAATAGTCCAATAAAAAATTAAGAAAGTCATTTGGCTTATTAGTCTGACCCTGGAATAGTTTGATCAAATCTTCATAAATAGCTATATTCAATTCACCTTTACCGAGGTGCAAAAATCAAGGATACGAGCTTTCTGTAAATTCATTTACTGCTTTAAAGTTTTAGCTGTTCAGCAGTTACAGGAATTACTTTTTTAATCTGAAAGAGAAATATTTACATCTCAAATACAAAGAAAATTTTAAAATTATTCTTGGTTGATCTCTAAAACCCAACCACTTACATGCTCACAATGTTTTTTTTAACAACCCATTACTTCTCCTCAAAATGTGCATCCTGTATACTCACTAAACATTCACTTGCGCTTGCATTTTCTGTGTCAGGTTTACTTTGATGTAGAGCTTCTTAAAAAGACACTAACTGAGTCTGTCCAGTGAAAAGCCTCATGTTTTTTGGAAAACCAACGCTGCTACACTGTTTCCAGATCGGCCTCCAAAGCTGAACTTGGGTGTGGGCAGCTCTTCGAAAAGTTCAAATCCTGCCAAAGTTAAAACACTTTCATTAGGGACTGACTCCCACAGTGAAGGGATGTTTGTATTAACAAAGTACCTTAGAACCTTTCATAAAACTACATGATTCCAAACTGCATTGTGACTAAACTTCACTTTATGATTTTCAATTCTACACTATGTGTATATGTATATACACTCCAAAACACTGAAATCAACAAGCAACAGACAAAATTAAACTGAAGAAAAGAAGCTTTCCATCCATCCCTCATTTCCTTCACTTCCTTTTCATCATCCCTTCATGCATAGGGCTTTCCTCAATGGCTCAGCAGGTAAAGAATCTGCTTGCAATACAGGAGATACAGGAGATGCGGGTTCAATCCCTGGATTGGGAAGATCCCCTGAAGGAGTATTCTTGGCTGGGAAATCCCACAGACAGAGAAGCCTGGTGGGTACAGTCCATGGGGTCACAAAGGTTTTAACACGACCAAGTGACTAAGACACATGCACTGTTACCATTAAGCACGCAAACCCTACACCTCCATCAGCCTCCTTAACCATCCAGTTGTAGGCAGCTTATCATGTGTTGAGGTCTTACCATGCATCAGGTACTGTTTTGAGTGCTTTCTACATATAATTCAATTAATCCATATCAGATATATAAAAGCACTTTAACACAGGAAAGTTAAATAATGAGGAAATAAAAATGACAAAGTTCTGGAGATGGATGGGGGTGACAGGGTGATGGCTGCACAATAATGAGCATGTACTTAAGGCCTCAGAACTGAACACTTAAAAATGGCTAAATGGTAAATTTTATGTCAGATATATTTTACTACAGTAAAAAAACAGTTCGAACCCAAGATACAGACCCAAACTGAACTCAACTTGGGAAGACAAGGAAGTAGTAACTGCCAAAGCAGTGCAGGGTTGATTCTTTTTTTTCCCCACTTAACGTGGATTCAAACATTCTGGTTCAAGTCCCACCTCCACCACTTACTAGATGGCAGGTTATTAGGTGAAGGTCAATTTACCTCATCCAGAATCCTCAATTTCTACGCAAGAAGGTTACAGGTATCACTGCCCTAATTCACTTTCAGTGATTTTGTAAAGATCACAATAAGATAATGTGGTGTTCTCCTAAACTATAAAACAAAATGGAAATTTAATGTTATTATTCTGTTTTTAAAAAATAAGACAAATAAGGGTGGGTGGCAGTTTACCATGGGTTTCTCTCAGTTTGGGAGAAACTTTTTTTCTTTTGGGGAAGGAGATGCCTATATTTTCTAAGTTTCCATGCCTGAGCTAAGGCTCAAATAACTCTTGTAAACAGAAAAAAATGCTTAAAAGGATATATACTATTGTATTAATTGGGTTTTTATACTTTTCTTCATAGTTCATATTCGTAACCAGGGTTCACCAAATCTTAATAAATAACTAGATATTAAAATGCTAATTAATAACTGTAAAAAAAAAAAATAACCGTAAGAAAACTTTCCCAAAGAAGGTCAGGCCTTTTAAATAATATATTTTAATGCTAAAAAAATGGAGCCACTGTGGTGGATACATGCGGACACGCCCCTATCTGTTTTCTGAAATTGTGTTTCAAATAATTCATAATAAAAATTTTCCAAAGAAAATGGAGCTGTCTGTGTAAATTTTCTAGAACTAATCTTTTAACTCCCTGGACTAACATTCAGTAGATAATACATCAAAGTGTTAAAAGTGGTTGTATACCAGAGATAATTAATTATAATTGTTATAATCTATGTACTTATGTGTTGGGGTTACTGATATTTTCAAATGTTTTCCATAATGAATCTAGGTTACTTTTGTTGTAAGACAGGTTTCCGAGTTTTTTTAATTCCCTAGTTGTAAGAAAGTCAAGTTCCTTGGACATCAAATTAGAGTATCCTAGTGTCTGGCAAATGATTATGCAATCTTAACCTAAACAAATACCACCACCAAATATTTATATAATAGGGCTATAAAGGAAAAATTCATTTCAACAGATTTACGAACATTTACATTTCAAATTAGGAAAGAAGCAGAAAACCTGAAAAAATTAGCAAAGCAAGCTTTATTCTGTGCAAAAGGGACCACAGAAGCCAATCTTAAACCCCAGTGAGAAGCCCCTCGGCAGTGATGCATGGCAGTGTCCTGTGTCTAACTCCAAAAACCATTTTCTAAGAGAAGAAAAATGTTTTCAGTGTATATAATTATTTCTTTAACATTTCCTGTGGCAACATTTCGCTTATTTAAATTCTGCATTAAGTTCTGAAACTGAACATAAGCTAAAGAATTTACTTAGTAGGTCTCAAAGACAGATTTTTAAGCACTCTTTACCAGGCTGAAGTCTGTTCCTCATTATCAAAGACAGACAAATATGTTTTTGTCTGGTGGTTTCAAGGGTAAAAGAGAACACCTGTATTTAAAAACCAGGAAAGGAACTTGCCCTACACAGTGTAACACTGAGCATTTATTAAAACTGTCAAGCTTCAGGAAAAAAGACTATTGGTACAGGGCCTCAACAGTTCTAAAGGAAACAAATCTAACATAGAAGATAATAAAATTAATGACATGAAATAAAAGACAATAAATCACATCATTCTTGTTTTCCAGAGGCAGCAATAATGAAGCCTCAAGCTCTCATTTCAAGCTTCAAACACTTCAAGTTTTACATTATATAACCTGCCAAAGCCATCGAATGCACACAGAAGGACATGTGTTAGGTGTTCTCCCTCCTACTGCCTATTCCCTCACTACCAAAAGAAAACAAACTCTGAGATGAAGCACACGCAACATAGTTATAAATCCATTTCCCGCTAGCTTGTGACAACTGAAGTTCAAAATTTAACCACAAATTTAGTACCATGTCACTTATTAATACTCCATCCTGAAAATTCTTCCCATTCCTTAAAAAAAAACCCTTAATACTAACCTGAAATGGAGTGTAAGGAGAAACCAAGCAAACATCTCGCTATAGAGTCTCAAGGTACTTTCCAGAAAGGCCTGTGTACCGCATGAGTAAGTGACAGGTGAAATAACCCTTCAACCATGCAAGGAGCAGTCTGCCAAAGCTCAAAGTATTCGCGTATGGATTAAAGATTCTCACAAGATTCCCATTTAGTAGACACAGTACTAATTATACTTTGCTAATTGGGGGAAAAAAAAATGTTCCTGTCTTGGCACCAAAATCTTGCAAAAAAGTAGATTTCCTCAAGAATTAATACGCAGTAATTCTTCTAAATTCCTATGTTTTGCTTCTATGCAATGTCAAAAAAAAAGAATATACACTTAAAACAAGAAGAAAAATCCTCAACACCTAAATGAGCACCAGTATCCACAGAATTAAAACTCTCACCATATAAGACTTTAAAAAACACTAATACCACCTGCATTATTACTATTATTACTAATTACTGGTATATCAGTGCACTGAATTCAGAAGCACAATATATGTGCTTTCTTTGTTTTGATTCTCTAAATAAGAGATTATACAGCTTAAATAAAGAACTTAATTTTTACAGGCTCATAAATTTTAGTACTTAACTGCCAGAATTTCTTGGAAAATTTTATAAAGGACTCTGGATCTCAACCAATATTATTTCTTTGTTCTTTGAATATACAGTTAAAAGTACTGCCATGGTTATTAACAAAGAAGAAAAGCAGGCAACTCCCACAAACAGAAAAGTAAAACACTGTAACACCAAGAAAAAAACCTATTTGAGTGCGTTCAACGTGAGGTAAGAACACATTTAAACAATATACAGCCATTTACCTTCACTGAATTCATCTAGCAACTCTTCCTTGGTCCAATTACATGAGGTTATTAGAAAAAAGCCTTTCACTTTCAACACTCTGGAGAGAGATTCCACATATTGTTTCCTCTTCTCAATTGCGTTGTCAGGATTAAGGCTTATGGCATCAAAAGTCCCTTTGTCAATACAAATATGAAATCCAGACAACTTTGTGGAAGGGTTCAAAAAGTCTTCTACCTATATTAAAAATCAATGTCTATGTGAAACAATCCACACACAATCTTTACTGAATTTAAGTAACAATCTGTAAAAAGTGATAGATAAAAGGAGCAATTAATTACAATGGCATTTTACATATAATAAACATATTTTCAACTTTACAGCTAACTTTTATGTGCTTCATTCCAAGATCATTAAAGCTAAGATTGGTAAGCAAGACTGACAGTGCTTCCTGGACATTCCAAATCTCTACAAATTTGGAAACAAATCAAAGCCAGGTGTACTGCCTAATAACACCAGCACATAATGGAACTCACAAGCCCAGTTTATGAAAAAGTTATTTCTGTTGAAAAGCAGAATATTTGACATATTTTTTAAATGACAAAAAAGTATCTGGAACTCAAATAGGTCACTGGAAATGTGATGACTTTTAGCTGATATTATTAGTTGTCTGACCTGAAGTAAACATGGTAAATCAAAAGTTGTATTGCCTTGACTCAGCAGCTTACAAAGCAACTACAACAAATAGCACAAAGCTTAAGAAATTAAAGGACTGTTTAAACTGCAATTACCTAACTTTTCCAATATCATGCATTTCAGATTTTGAAAGTCATGTATCATTCATCTCATTCATTTTCAATAATTTACTGATACTTCAGAAGCATCTGGAATAGTGATCTGCCTCAATTTCATAAAATATTCAAAATAATTTGCCAACAAAATTAATTCTGAAAAGCTACTTTGAAAAATTAAGCAGTTTGTGATTATTCATATAAACAAAATAATTATAAATGGTGTATTATCTAAAACTCTGTTATTGTTTGACTTTAAAATGCGTACTGTATGTTTCCATACACTTAAACATAGGCTTCCCACTCCCACCCCACATCATTCCACCTGAGGCAAAACCATGACTACCCCTCATAAGAGTCAAGTCTGGAGAAGTTTCTATCCTAAATGCCTGTATAAAAGTATTCATGTATACAACAGATAGTTCATAGACACCTATGACATGTAGGAACATTTCAGGCCCTGGGACTATAACTGCAAACAAAACAAAAGATCTCTGTATGAGAATATATCTCATATTCTCTAAAAGGAGAGGCAACCAATAAATAAGTTAACCACATTATTTCAGATAAAGTGCTATGAAGAGAAAAATAAAGACATTGAGTGATTAGGAAGAGAAATGTTTTGGAAAAGTAGTCAGGCAAGACCTCTTTAAGAAGGTGATATTTGAGAAGAGATCAGAATGATGAGAATGAGCCAAACAAACTAAGATCTGGGGCAAGAACATTCTAGGCAGAGAGCAGCAGGAATAAAGATTGGAGAAAAACAAGGCTGAAACGTATCAGGAGCAGAAAGAAAGTCAGAGTGACTACAGTATTAGTGATAAAGATGGAAAGGGGTAAAAACCAAGGGGCTCTCTCCGTAAGGCTGGGTGGGGGTTCAGATTGCATTCTAAATGCAATGGGCAAGTGTTCGGAGGCTGATTTACATTTTAAAAAAATAACTCAGACCTGGGGCTCTGTAACAACCTAGAGTGGTGGGATGGGGAGGGAGGTGGGAGGGAGGTTCAAGAGGGAAGGAACATATATATACCTAGGGCTGATTCATGCTGATGTCTGGCGGAAACCAACACAATATTGTGAAGCAATTATCCTTCAATTAAAAATAAATTTAATTATATATATATATATATATATAAAAATACAATAACTCTGGCTGCTCTGTGGTAATGCACAGCAGAGTGGTAAGAGTAGAATTGGGAAGGCCAAGTAAGAGGCTGCTGATGGTGGTTTGGATCTAGGAGGCAACAGTGGAAATATTAAGGAATGACACATTTTCTCAAATATTCTAAAGATAAAACCAACAAAATTGTTTCTAGGATTATTTTTTCAGCAGCACCTCACAACTTTTGAGATCTTAGTTTCCCAATCAGGGACTGAACCAGGAGAGCATGAAGTCCTAATCACTGGACCACCAGGGAATTCCTGGCTGTTGAATAAAAAGGAAAGAGTGGGATGGGGATGGGAGTTAGTGGGAAGGCAAAGGGAGAAACCAAGAGTTTCATTTTGGACTAATTAATAGGCTATTAGTTATCTAAGTGGAACTATAGAATATGCAGCGTTTCTGGAGTTCAGAGGAGAAGCCCAGGATAAAAATGTAAATGCACGTGTCGTCATCTCCTCACAGATCAGAGGGCAAAATAAGTAATCTTTGGGGCATTATACCAATTTATGCATTTACAAATTTTTTATCTGGTTAATCCAAAGTTAGCTATTATTCGTGTGTATTTGCAAAAAAAGAGAGACAGAAAGGCAAAATAAACATACTTGAACATAAGAGGAAGAGGAGAAAATAAGTTCCTCAAACTGACTAGACTGAAAATTTTAATACTGTTACTTAAAAAGTTATCATTTTGGATTATTTATGATTGATCCTTAATTTATGAGTTTAAGGATGTCAGCAAATTAATACACATCAGACACATTTAAACTTTATAACTTATTATAAATAAAAATAACAATGGCAGCAATATAAATAATAGTTACCTTCAACTTAATGTTAGATAAACCTTCTTTTTCTATAATACTTCCAGAAAGCTGTATTGCAGACGGAGAATAATCAATTCCAGTAACATCAGAGAAACCAAATTTTGCCTGGAGACAGATAATTTTATACTTTAGTTTTCTAAAATTTTAAATACTGTTTTACCTATGAGTTATAATATTCTGTTAGGACCCAGACTGTTTTATTTTATTAATACATCAAATGACATATACCCTCTAATAGTACAACATGTTTAAATTTTATTATAGAATCTAAATAGAAACTAAAAGTTTAAATTCATATAATGTGACAATTTATTTGCTTTTACAATATTTGATTTCTTTTTCATAAGAAATTCATTTTCTCAAAGACAATGAGAATATATGTGTATTTCTGTCCTAAAGCAGAAAAAGGTAGTATTAATTTCCAATACTGATATGCTCCAATTCACACATAAATCTGTCATAAATTTTTCTTAACACAATTAAGTTAATGAATAAATTAAATGCATATGTAGTAAGTCCTTGCTTTTAAAATTTTTCCTTGAGTGCAATTATAAATCACATAATTCTCCACCAACCATGTGACTATTAACCACCTTCCATTTGTACAGTATTTTTAAAATAGTTCACACATTCCAGTAGACCTTTACAAAAAACCTGTCATACACTGGGCAGGTATTAATACCCCCAAAGAGTTAAAGAAAGCTCAGTGAACTAAAGAGTTTTGAAACGAAACCTTCAATCCAGCTGTTTACTAACCACATTAACCCATGAAAGGGTGCGAGGTGTGAGAAGCCTAAGGCCAGAAGCATGATGGCCTCTGGTCTTCAGCTCTAACTATGCTGAACATTGTCAGACCATTCAGGCTAAAGGCAATTTCAAAGGAAATCTGAAGAAGAAAAGAAGTTGCAAAGTAAAGCATAGCCTGAAATTCTCTTCCTGCTTTTTGCCAGTCATTTAAGACTTACCTACACTTTTCAACTCTAAGTGACTAGTTCCTAGTCTAAACTCAACCCAACAATTATTCTCCACAGAGCACTTTTTTTCTCTTTGATCACTTTTATTTTCAGTCTTAAGATCTAGTATCAAAAAAAATAATCTAACACCCCTTCTTTGATGCCAAACTCCTATTCTTTTAGTGATCTCAATTCGCATTCTTTAACAGCTTCGTTTTCTCCCCGTTTCCCTCACTTCCTTCTCTATCAGACCTAGAATGCAGGATGATTCTGTCAATTGACTCTTAACTAGTTCCTGCTTCTCCACACTTGTTTACTCTTCCCTTGGACTGTATAAGAAGCATACACAGACATTTTAAGTTCCTAGAACATTCATTCTCAAACTATTGCCAACATTTTTCACATTCAGTTTCTGGCACTCAGTGAGAAATAAGCAGACATTCAAGGGAATAATAAATGACCAAAAACTAAGAGGGAAAAACTTATATTAGGAAAAGGCCCAAAGCAGATTCAAATAAAAGAATGATCAGAAACAGATACTTAATGCAACTTCCCTATCAGTACAGTGGTTAAGACTCTGCACATCCACTGTAGGGGGAAGCCCTGGTAGGGGAACTAAGATCCCACATGCCACAGTCAAAGCAAAAAACAAAAAAGAATGAAACAAATCCTTAAAACACTGAAATAAATGACAATCTGGGGAATTGTAACAGAACTGAAACCTATAACAAAGAACCATACAAATAAGAAAAATTTTAAATGAAATAATTAAATTAAGAAATTCAAGGGTGGGCTTGATGGCAGACTGGACACAAAAACAAAAAATACTGAAGTGGAAGAAAGGTCAGAAGAAAATGCCACTGTTAAGCACAGAATGACAGAAGGATGGAAAATTAACAACAGGAAAGAACATAAAAGATAGAATATGGCACAGAGTATTAAGATCTAAATACATATAACAGTCTTAGAAAAGGAGGAAATAAAAATAGGGCAGAAGAGAAAATGACATATGACTGAGAATTTCCTAGTTCTGACAAAGTATCTGAAGCCACAGATTTAAGAAGCACTATAAACTCAAGGCACAATAAAAACAAAGATAATACAGTATAACATACATCTGACACAATATACAATTTATATTATATACAAATAGTATAATATATCTGATGAAAATCAAAAACAGAAAAATCTCAAAATCATTCAGGGAGTGGGGTGGGGGATACAGTATGACAGATTAGCTTCTAAAGACTAACAATAAGACTGATGGCTAACAATAAGTCAAAGAATGAAAGCCAGGAAACAGTGAAAGGAAAATGCCAATCTAAAATAACACACCCAGCAAAAAAAATGTATGTGTGTGTATACACACACACGCATATATCTCCATCAAAAAGGTAGGCGATCACTGAAAAGAGCACCAAATATGAGCAATGATTGTTAACATCACAAAAATACAGGAAACCAAACATTATATAACCATCTATTAAATTTACTTGTTTAAAAACTGAATTTGATAAAAATCTGTGGATCGGGGTAAACAAACCTTTTCTTTAAAGGAACAGAGCATAAATATTTGAGGCTTGGCCACTCACACAGTCTCTGTCACACCTACTCAACTCTACTACTGTAGCACATAAACTATAGATAATAATGTAAATAAGTGAATATAGCTGTATTCCAAGAAATCCTTATAAAAACAGGGAATCCTAGATTTGACTCATAAACTATATAGTTTGCTGACCCTTATTCTGGATCTAACTCCCAACCTACAGAAAACACAGGGGACAGAAAATATGCTTAAATGGTACTATAAAGATGCAATTAGAAAGTCCACACCATGGAAAATCATTGGGATTAATAAACTACCTTCTACAATAAATAGATCACCAAGTTAAATAAACAAACAATATACAGAGAATTTAAAGAGCCTTAAAGACTATCAACCAACTGCAAAATGTGGACTCAACAGCAGAATGGAAATGACAGAAGAAAAGTCAATGAACTTGAAGACACATCAATGCTAGTTATCAAATCTGATCCATGGACAGAAAACTAATTGGAAAAAAAATGAACAGCGCTTCAGGGACCTGTGGGACAATAAATACAAAGAGGCCTAACTGATAGTTACAGACTCTCAAAAGGAAAGAATGTTATTGAGGGGAAAAAAAATTTTAACACAGAGAGCCTGAAAACATCCCAAATTTGACAAAAGACATAAGTTCTTAGATTCAAAAAGCTCAGTGAACTCCAAATAGGATAAGCAGAAAGAAATCTAAGCCATGGTACATCATGATTAAAATGCTAAAAACTAGAAGAAAATGGAAAAAATCTTGAAAGCATTCAGAAAAATGATGCATTACTTACAAGAACACAACCATTCAGACAACTGCAGATTCTTCATAAAAAACCGTGGCGGTTCTGGGACCTCCTGGCGGTCCAGTGGCTAACACTATACGCTCCCAACGCAGGAGGCCTGGGTCCCATCTCCCTGGTCATGGAACTAGATCCCACATGCGGCAACTGAAGACCTTGCACGCCACAAGAAGATCACAGAGCCCGTGGGCCACAACGAACCCAGTACAGCCAAACACATTTCATAATAGTTTAAAAAAAGCTATGGAAGTCAGAAAGAAGTGACACAACATTTTTAAAGTGCTGAAATAACAATTATTAAGAATTCTATATTAAGCAAAAACATCCCTCAGGAATGAAGGTGAAATGAAGACATTCTCAAATGAAGGAACACTAAGAAAACTTCTAGCCAGCAAAGCTACTCTAAAAATCATCCCTGAAGGAAGTTCTTTAGACAGAAAGTAAACAATATTAATTCCAGAACAAATACACACACTCAGAAGATCAGGAATGAAGAAAAAACTGCAAAAGTATCTTTACTTACTTAACAACTACTATTAACTACTATTCTCCTTTGACAGGAGAATACAAAGGATAATTACAAGATTATCCAACAGGATTTTCAACATATATAATGATAATATTTAAGACAACTACAACATAAAGGAGGGAAGATTAAAAAACTCAAATGTTCTAAGGTTTTTACATTCCACTTGAAACGGTAAAGCATTGATTCTAAGAAGATTGTGTAAATAATGTATATTATAATCTGTAGTAAAAAAGCTCCAAACACATTAAATATTGTTTAGTCACTAAGTCGTGTCTGACTCTTTTGCAATCCCATGGACTATAGCCTGCCAGGTTTCTCTGTCCATGGGATTTCCCAGGCAAGAATATTGGCATGGGTTGCCATTTCCTTCCCCGGGACCCACAGCAACCACTAAAAAAGCCAGAGATATAGTCAAATCCTTAGAGCAACCACTAAAGAAACTATACCAAGACATTTGTATAGATATATCTAATTAAAATGGAATACTAAAAAATGGTCAAATTAACCAAAATAAGCAGGGAAGCAGAAAGGAAGAATGAAAAACAGAGGTAACAAAGAAAAAAAATAATAAAAATGGCAGACCTAAATCTAAATGTAAATGTTCCAAATAGAGCAATTAAAGGATAGAAATTCAAAAAAGATTTTAAAAAAATGACCCATCTATATGCTGGCTACAAGAAACTCACTTCAAATATAATGATACAGGCTGCTTAAAATGAAAGACTAGGAAAAGATGTATCACGCAAAAACTAATATAAAAATGTTGAACTTCACACCCACAAGGATGGCTATAATCAAAAGGACACATACTAAAAAGTTCTGGTGAGAATATGGAAAAAATGGAACTCACAAACAGTGCTCATGGAAATGTATAAAGATATAGCCACTGTGGAAACAGTCAAGCAATTTCTCAAAAGGTTAAATATAGAGTAACCGTATGGACCTGGTTATATACCCAAGAGAAATAAAAACATATGTCCACACAAAAACATAAACAAATTTTCATAGCAGCATTTTTCACAGTAGCCAAAAAAACAGAAGCAACTTAAAAGTCCATGAATTGGCAAGTAGATAAATAAAATGTGACAAATCCATACAACAGAATATTAACTGGGCAAGAAGAGGAATATAGCATTGATACATGCTACCATATGGATGAACTTTGAGAATAGTATGTTAAATGAAAGAAGCCAGACACAAAAGACCACAGATTGATGGTTCCATTTATACAAAATGTC
Organism: Bos indicus x Bos taurus; assembly: GCF_003369695.1. Classification (NCBI taxonomy): domain Eukaryota; kingdom Metazoa; phylum Chordata; class Mammalia; order Artiodactyla; family Bovidae; genus Bos; species Bos indicus x Bos taurus. The sequence continues at coordinate 7,641,069 of NC_040101.1, read as the reverse complement.
CAGAACAGACAAATCCACAGGGACAAAATGTAGATCAGTGGTTGCCAAGGACTGAAGGGAATGGGCAATAAGGAGTGAACGATAATGAATACAGGGCTTCTCCTTGGGGTGATGAAAATCTTCAGGAATTAAAACAGTGGTGATGGTTACACAAATTTGTGAATATACTGAAAACCACTTTAAAGGAGTAGATTTTATGGCATGCAGATTATATCTCAATTTTTTTTAAAGCTTTATTATTAGCATTAAAAGTGAAATTCAAAGTAAAAACTACCAATGTTAAAGAGGAACATAATACAGTAATAAACAGGTCAATTAATCAAAACACACATACAATCCTAAGTGTGTATGCTCTGAACAGAGTTTGAAAATACATGTAGCAAAAAATGACAGAAATAAAAATTAACAGACAAATTTACCAGTTTGGTCAGATAGACACTTCAACATTACTATATCCATAATTAATAGAATAGAAAATCAGTAAAGGTATAGAATTGAATACCACCACCACCAAACACCATAAATCTAGTCAACACATTCTATCAGGTAACAGCAGAACATATATTTTTTTTTTTCAAGTGCATGTGAAACATACACCAAGATGGATTATATCCTGGATAATAAAACAAACACATTTAAAAGAACTTAAATCATACAAAGTATGTTCACTGATACAATCTAATAAATAGGAAAAGGAGTACGACAAGGCTGTATATTGTCACCCTGCTTATTTAACATATATGCAGAGTATATCACGAGAAATGCTGGGCTGGAAGAAGCACAAGCTGGAATCAAGATTGCCGGGAGAAATATCAATAACCTCAGATATGCAGATGACACCACCCTTATGGCAGAAAGTGAAGAGGAACTCAAAAGCCTCTTGATGAAAGTGAAAGAGGAGAGTGAAAAAGTTGGCTTAAAGCTCAACATTCAGAAAACTAAGATCATGGCATCTGGTCCCATCACTTCATGGGAAATAGATGGGGAAACAGTGGAAACAGTGTCAGACTTTATTTTTGGCAGCTCCAAAATCACTGCAGATGGTGACTGTAGCCATGAAATTAAAAGACGCTTACTCCTTGGAAGCAAAGTTATGACCAACCTAGATAGCATACTAAAAAACAGAGATATTACTTTGCCAACAAAGGTCCGTCTAGTCAAGGCTATGGTTTCTCCAGTGGTCAGGTATGGATGTGAGACTTGGACTGTGAAGAAAGCTAAGCACCAAAGAATTGATGCTTTTTAACTGTGGTGTTGGAAAAGACTCTTGAGAGTCCCTTGGACTGCAAGGAGGTCCAACCAGTCCATCCTAAAGGAGATCAGTCCTGGTATTCATTGGAAGGAATGATGCTAAAGCTGAAACTCCAATACTTTGGCCACCTCATGCGAAGAGTTGACTCACTGGAAGAGACCCTGATGCTGGGAGGGATTGGAGGCAGGAGGAGAAGGGGACGACAGAGGATGAGATGGCTGGATGGCATCACCGACTCGACGGACATGAGTTTGAGTGAACTCCGGGAGTTGGTGATGGACAGGGAGGCCTGGCGTGCTGCGATTCATGAGGTCACAAAGAGTCGGACACGACTGAGCAACTGAACTGACTGAACTGAACAAAAAGAAAAAATCCCCAACAATTGGAAATTAAAGAACAAAGTTCTAAATAATCCATGGATCAAAGAGGAAAATTAGAGAATCCCTGGTGGTCCTGGTGGTTAGGGACTCTGTTCTTTTATTGCCAAGGGCCTGGGTTCAATCCCTGGTCAAGGAACTAAAATCCCAAAAGACACATGGCACAGCCAAAAAAAGAAAAGAAAAGAAAAAGAAAGCATATCAAAGTCTGAAGGGTGCAGGAGCACCTATAGGAAAATTTTTAGCATTTATATCATTAAATGATTATATCAGAAAAGGAAAATCTAATATCAAAAATCTAAAGCTTTTACTTTAAGAAGCTAGAAAAAAGAGCAAAAATAAATTAAAAGCAAAAAGAATGAAAAAATAATAAAATTAAGAGCAAAACTCATTGAAACTGAAAACATAAAAACAAGGTCAATGAAAAAAAAGCCAAGTTTTATAAAAGACAGGAAAAAATGAATTTCTAGCATCATCATCAAAGAAAAAAGAGAAGACAGAGTAACCGATATTAGGAATGAACAAGGCCCCATCAATACATATTCCACAGATGTTAAAAGGATAACGAGAATACAATGCAGAACTCTATACACACAAATTCAAAATGGACTAATTCCTCAAAAACTGCAAACCATGCAAACTCTCTCAAATGACTATTAAATTTAATCCATACTTTAAACCTTTAGTGAAGCAATCTCCAGGTTAAATAGTTTAACTGTGAATTCTACCAAACATTCAAGAAGAGACGACACTAGTGCTTCACAGTATCTTCAAACAATTAAAAAAGGAGACAATGCTTTCCTGGTCTTTTCATAAGGCCAGGGATACCCTGAAGCAAAAACCAGATAAGGACACTTCAGGACTGAGGGAAACTGCAGACAAATATCCCTCAAGAATGCAGACGCAAAAGTTCTCCACACAGTATTAACAAACTGAATCTAGCAATACAGAAATAGAATTAGGTATTATGACCGAATGAAGCATATTCCACAAGTTCAATACTGGTCAATATTTGAAAATCAATACAATCCACTGTATCAATAATCTAAAGAAAAAATAAACCTCAGGATTATATTCATTGATGCAAAAAAATTATTTCATTCTACTTTTTTACAAAATTCAACAGTCATCCTAGAAACACAAGGGAACTTCTTCAATACGATAAAGAGTATGTATCTAATAAGACCCTGCAGCTAACATACATACTTAATGGTGGAAAACGGAAGACTCCACCTAGGATGGGAACCAGGCAGAAATGCACCATCACCAGTCTTAGGCTATATGTGTATTAGAAGACCTATGTAGTGTCATCAGGCAGGAAAAAAAAGAAAGGCATACATATTGCAAAGAATCAAATAAACTTACCCTATTCATAATTAACATGACTGTCTATATAGAAAATCTCAGAAAATCCACCAAAAAACTTGTAGAACCAATTAAATGCAAGATTAAAGGACACAAGAGAAACAAACAAAAATCAATCATATTTCTAGCAATAAACACTGGAAACTGAATTTCAAAAACCAATACCACTTTAAATACTCCACACACACACACACACAAATACACAGGTATAAGTCTAAAAAATATGTACAGATCTGTATGCTGAAAACTAAACAATACTGATTAAAGAAATCAAAGAAGATCTAATACATGAAGAGACATACCATGTTCATGAATTGGAAGACTCAGTAAAGATGTCGTGTGTGTTAGTTGCTCAGTTGTGTCCAACTCTTTGCAACCGCATGGACTGTAGCCCACCAGGCTACCCTGTGCATGGAATTCTCCAGGCAAGAATACTGGAGTGGGTTGCCATTTCCTTCCCCAAAAGATGTGGAGTCTCCTCAAACAATAGATTCAGCTCAATTTAAACCAAATTTTCAGCATGGATTCTTTTGTAGATGTTTACAAATTAATTCTTAAATTCATTTGGAAATGTAAAGGAACTAGAACAGACAAAACAACATTTGAAAAAGAATACAGTTGAAAGAATCACACTACCCAACTTTAAGATTCACTGAAAAGCTACATTAGTCAAGATAGCATTCACAGAATGTCACCATGAATTCTTCCAAACATCTAAGAAACAAAGCCAATCTTACAAAAATCGTCTGAAAAAAATAAAGACAATTCTCATCTCATTTTATTAGAGCAGCATAACCTTGATAAAAAAAAACCTTACATTAAAATTCCAAATAAGAAAAATTACTGGTTAATCTCTCTTATAAAGCTATATACAATCTGCCTGCAGTGCAAGAGACCTGGGTTCGATCCCTGGCTCAGGAAGATCTGCTGGAGAAGGAAATGGCAAACCACTCCAGTATCCTTGCCTGGAAAATCCTATGTACAGAGGGGCCTGGTGGGCTGCAGTCCATGGGGTCGCAAAGAGTCGGACATGACTGAGTGACTAACAGGACACTATATAATTCCTAAGTAAAATACTACCAAATCAAATCCAACATTATATGAAAAGGATAATACACCATGACCAAACATGGTTTACTTCAGGAATGGAAGTTTGTTTTAAAATCAATCAACCACTAAAATTATCTCAATAAAATTGTCAATTAAAAAAAAAACTGAGGAGCCCCCACCAAAATCAATCAATTCAATTCTAACAAAATCAAGAAGAAAAATCATTTGATCATATCAGTGAATATCAAAGAAAGCAAAAGATCAAGTGCACTATCCATTAAGATTAAAAACTCTTAACAATCTAGAATATAAAGAAACATCATCAACTTCAATAAATACCTACAAAAGCCTAGCGCTAATATCATATTTAACAGTGAAATATTAGAAGCTTTCCTCTTACAACAGGCAGTGTTAGAGGGCTATCTGCCTTCATGATTTCTATTCTACATTGACCTAAAGAGTACACAGCATTTTAATAAATAAAATATTAAGAATGGAACAAAAGAAATACCACTATTATTTACACACGACATTAAAGTCTTTATAGAAAATTCACAAGAATCTATAGGACCTACTGTATCCCTATGGGAACTCAATCAATATTATGTAACACACTAAATGGGAAAAGAATTTGAAGAAGAATACATACACGTATATACATAACTGAGTCACTTTGCGGCACACCTGAAACTTTACTCCAATATAAAATGTTTAAATTTTTTTTTTTAATTTTAAAAAAGAATCTATAAACGAACTATTGGAAAGAATGTGTGACTCACTGGATACAAGATCAATATAAAACCTCCTGCACTTATACATAATAGCATAAACTATTAGAAAATGAAAGTTTAAAAGCGTAACAATAGCAATTACAACAACAAAAAACTAGGAGTCAATCGAGGAAAAATATATAAGATCTCTACAGAGAAAACAACAAAATACTACTGAGAGAAAATTAAGAACTAAATAAATGGACGAATTCATCATGTCCATGGATTCACAGACTCAACATTATAAAGATGTAAATCCTTCTCAAACTGATCTATTACATATCAGTTGGGTTTATTCTCGAAACGCATTTAACATGAACAGAATACAGGAAAAAATTCACATAATTATCTCAATAGATACAGGAAAAACATCTAATCAATAACAGCACACACACATACTTAGCAAAGGAGAAATACGAGGAAACTTTGGTCTGATAACAGAGTTATCTACAAAACTAACTCATTAGATACATCATACCTAACAGTGCAACACCAAATGCATTCTCTGAAAAGGGCAAAAAAAGACAAGGATGTGTTCTGTCACCACTAATTTTTAACATTCTCCCAAAGATCCCAACAGTGTAACAAGGGGGAAAAATTACAAAGGATTGGAAAGGAAAGATTAAAACTACCATTATTTACAGTTTGCATAATTATATGTGTGTGTGTGTTAGTCTTTCAGTCTGTAAAAGAACCTATAGTTAAACTATCAGTCACAAAGGATCAATCATTAGCCTCTACATGTAAGCTACTAAAATCCAAAAGAATCTATAGGTAAACAACAGAATGAGTAAGTAAAACTGTGATATAATCGTACAAAGAATCATATACAGCAACAAAAATGAATCAACTGCTACGAGCAACAAGTTGAGTGACTCTCACAGAATGCTGAGCAAAAGACACTGGAAAGCACACACTGAAGGCTTGCATTTACACATCCAAATTAGGCAAATTCATCTGTGATGTTAAAACCCCTGTGATAACCTTTAGAAAGGAAGGAGGAATAACTCTGAGAGGTTTAGTAGGGAATTCAAGGGGGCTTTCTGGAGTCTGTAATATTCTACATCTTGATTAGAGTGACAGGTCTGTTCACTGTGATAATGCACTGAGTCATACTCGTTTGGTTTGCACACTTTAATGTACATATGCAACACCCCAACATTTCAAAAAAAATTATTACAATTTTTTCTAATCATATTTCATGGCTTCAAACATTTGAATGGCTCCCCAAAGCCTAAAAGCAAAATCTAAGCTCTTACACATGGCATGATATGGCTCCTACTTTTAATCTAATCCTCCATTCTGTCTATCCCACAACACACTTTATAATCTAATTTACCAAATTCAGAGGGCCAGAACATGTTATGATGTTTCAAACCTTCATCCCTTTAAATACTGTTTCCACTTCTTGAAATTCTCTCCCTCTTTATACTCTACTCACACTCAACACAATTTCCACCAATCTTGGATATTAGCTCCTCTAAGACCCTTTCTCTTCCCTCTTCCCCAAATCACTCCCTTTAATCACTCCCTTTCCTACACTCAGCATATATATTATTGTGCACATCAAGCTATAGCATTAGTTATTCATGTCTATGTCAGTCTATACTGTACTGTGAATAACTCAAGCACCAAGGTCTAAATTTTCTTATTTCCAGTGCCCAGCACAAGGCTTGGCAAGTAGTAGTCACTTAATACATTTGACTGTTCTGTATATATCCTTACAAACTAAAACAGTAGAACTATCAAAGACGAAGCCTGTCTCACACTCCCTCCACAGCACTTGGCACTACAGGCATATAACAGCGGCAGTTTAGCTAGGAGCAGACCCTGTACCAAAACTTAGCTCCATGGACAAAACGCTCTTTGCAGACCATATGCAAAACAGCCTTCAAACCATGTGCTCACCTGAGAAGAGGGATATGTTCTATTGGAAGTCAAAGAATCACCTTCCTTTTATATTGCAATACATACAGATTTCCAGAGTTTTGAACTAGAAGAAACCCATAGAGATCACCTAGGTAAAATCTTTAAGAAAGAACTAAACCTGAGAAAAGAAATAAGAGCTTGTTCAAGGTCGAGACTACAGCAAGAAGGACCAAGACTAGAACTCAGATCCCCCGTTTTTCTCATTTAGTGCTTTCTCACAACCCATACAGTCTCCTCTCATACTATGTGACTCTCAAACTAAGTGGCATGACAGCTTTACTACTTAAGAGTTAGACTGCTGGATTAGACTGTTAGATTAGAGTATCCCTAATTGCAAGGTCTTTTTTCCTAATTTCATTTTTAAATTTGGCTCTAACACATGAATATTAATAGTACCAACAAGTTCAACCAGGAAAACACCATTTCCAGTTCCAATATCAAGCACTGAAGCATCCAATGGAATCTTGTGTTTCTGCATCCACCTTATTAGTCGAGTCATACTCTCTTCTCCAAACCTATTAGAAACAGAGAATCAGTCAGTCCAACTACCAAGGGCTAGAGAACAAAGGTTACAGCTATATCCCACCTACATAGCTTATTCAATACGCTCAATTAAGATTTTTTTTTGAAAGTAAGAAATACTACCTGTAAACTTAATCTTCATCTCTATTATTAAGGAGGAAACACCCCCAAGAATAGAACAGAATGGATAAGGTTGATATGTTACTTATCAACATTTCTCTACATCAGCATTAACATTTGTACATGCTGTTGGTTCAAAACTGCACTGCTTATTGAAAATGGACAATTATACAATCAGGGTTATTTCCTAAGACTGTCATCAAATTTATACCTAGGCCATTAAAAAAGAAAAGAGAGTGATTCTTTAAATCTACCCATTTAAGCCAGACTCAGTCCAAGGTTCCCAAGATTTTTACTTTCTCTGGGATAAGCACTTAAAAGATACACACACACCCCTACATAAGCTTCTGGATCATACTCCCACTATTTTCTCTAACTCACCAGATTTCTCCTGTATCTCCGTATTCTTGGAAAGTTTGCAGTTCTCTCTTATAGACAGCATCCCAACTATATAAATAATCAAATGCAAACCAAATTATTGAATTAAACTGTATTATGAATTCAATGTATAGTTCTCATACATTACCGGGATAGCTATGACAAAAACTTAAAACATTATTAGTGTTGATAAGTGCACATCGCTCAATCTCTTAACATCCTCGTGTTAAAAAAATGAGAGTAAATGTATACATTCACAGCACTCACAACAATGCCTAACATTAAAAACGGTGTATGTTTTAGCTTAAAAAATACAAAGGCGTATCCGTCCAAGGATCCCCAAGTCCCAAACACAAGTCCAAAACTGTACAGGCAGTGTCATTACAGTACATTTCACTCTCAAATGCAGAGATACGAGAATTTTCTACCAATGAGGTGATTACTCTCAATGGAATTCATTAAAGATAAGCTCCGCTTAAAAGTCAGCTTTAAGTTTAAAACTTACTCTTACTCCTTTTAAGGACTCTTCCCCCATCGATGGCCGCCTCTTCCTACTTCCTGTCTCTAGAATCCCTGGTCTCTCTCCCAGTTACCTCTCATCCTTACCTTTCCCCACGGTCAGTCATTCATTCATCTATCTACTAACCCACTAAATGGTTACTGAGCATCTGCTTAGGTCAGATCACTTTCTCCTATCCCAAGATGCTCACTGTCTCCTTGCTCCCTCCTTAGACCATCCCCGACTCCCACCCCTCCTAGCTTCCATGTCCCTGCCCTCCTCCACTGAACCTTCTCAGGTCCCTGCTGCTGCTGCTGCTGCTGCTGCTGCTACTGCTAAGTCGCTTCAGTCGTGTCCGACTCTGTGTGACCCCATAGACGGAAGCCCACCAGGCTCCCCCATCCCTGGGATTCTCCAGGCAAGAACACTGGAGTGGGTTGCCATTTCCTTCTCCAATGCATGAAAGTGAAAAGTGAAAGGGAAGTTGCTCAGTCGTGTCGGACTCTCAGCGACCCCATGGACTGCAGCCTACCAGGCTCCTCTGTCCATGGGATTTTCCAGGCAAGAGTACTGGAGTTGGGTGCCATTGCCTTCTCCATCTCCTTGTACTAGTAATGTACTAATAATGTACTACTGCTGCTGCTGCTGCTAAGTCGCTTCAGTCGTGTCCGACTCTGTGTGACCCCATAGACGGAAGCCCACCAGGCTCCCCCATCCCTGGGATTCTCTAGGCAAGAACACTGGAGTGGGTTGCCATTTCCTTCTCCAATGCATGAAAGGGAAAAGTGAAAGGGAAGTCGCTCAGTCGTGTCGGACTCTTAGCGACCCCATGGACTACAGCCTACCAGGCTCCTCCATCCATGGGATTTTCCAGGCAAAGAGTACTGGAGTGGGGTGCCATTGCCTTCTCCGTCTCAGGTCCCTAAGCCGGGCAATTGTCGCCCGGCTCCCACCCTTGCCCACCAGCCCTACTTGTCAGACCCACGCGCGCTCGTTCCCTTTCCTCAGTTCAGTTCAGTCGCTCAGTCGTGTCCGACTCTTTGCAACCCCATTAACGGCAGCACACCAGGCCTCCCTGTCCATCACCAATTCCCGGAGGTGGCTCAAACTCATGTCCATCGAGTAGGTGATGCCATCCAACCATCCCATCCTTTGTCGTCCCCTTCTCCTCCCGCCTTCAATCTTTCCCAGCATCAGGGTCTTTTTCAGAGACAGTTATTCGCATCAGGTGGCCAAAGTATTGGAGTTTCAGCTTCAACATCAGTCCTTCCAATGAACACCCAGGACTGATCTCCTTTAGGATGGACTGGTTGGATCTCCTTGCAGTCCAATGGGCTCTCAAGAGTCTTCTCCACCACCACCATTTCTTCAAGCCTACCTCCAAAAGCTTAAGACTCCCTAAAAAAGCCCAGTCAGGACCTTTAAGGCCCGCCCCGCACCCCACGGGCCCCTCAGACGTCAAAGTCTTTGAAAGGCCTGTTCACATGTGGCCCTCCGGACTCCATCCCGAAGGTCCCCCTGACTCTCTCCCAAGATGGCCCTTGCGGCTTCCACCCATCACGCCCCGCTCAGGCTCTCCCCATCTGCCGGGACCCCCACCACCACCATCACCACGTCAGAGATCCATGCCTCCGTCCCCTCTCCCGGGACCCGGGCCAGCCACGCTCACCCTCCCCTGCCCCGCGCCACACTCACTGCTCTCGGGTTCCCAGCGCAGACGGGACAAACCCACCCCCTTCGGGGCCGCACCCTGGGGACCGCGCCGCGCCTCCCGCGCCGCCACCGTAGTCCGCGCCCTCGTTCATCGCGCTCCGCGCCCCGGACGGCCGTTGGGGCCGCCATAGAGACGCGGCGCGGGCAGAGCGGACGGGCGGGCTGGCGCCTCTAGGAGGCGGGAGGCCACCCTCTCTACTGCTCCGGCCCCCGCGGGGTCGGCTGTTTTGCGTTCCTCCCGGCGCCGCCTCGGACCCTAGCCCAGGAGTGCACCGGGCTAGGCCTCCCCTCTGTCCCGCCTCTCTCCAGCCAGCATCAGACGCACCCACTGCTTCGGGGTGCCCGGCGTATGCGCACCTTAGATATGGGGACGGCTGTTTGTGAGAGACTATTCAAGCCATTGCATTTTGGAAAAAGCCCGGCGGTAGGGAAGCCACAGCAGATAACTAAGCTGACAGCGTTCAGCGACCCACACGTACAGATCACCTCATCTCTCCACGTCGTGGGTAGATCTGAGAAATGGGTGGGACGGACCGTCGCAGTATTTGGCTTTCCTGCCCAAGGCTAATTCCATTTGTGGCTGGCACCCTGCCTTGAAAATTAGCATTCTGGCCTCTTCTGACTTGACGTCACTGGTGGAGGAAGGACTTTATGCCAGGTGAAATGAATGCCCTAGGGTCCCCCACCCCCACCCCTTCATGCCCGCCCAAGTAGGCCAACCACGGGTAATGGGAGAGCTAAATGAGAAGAAAGCTCTAAGTGAAGTCAGGATGCTGTGTCCACGCAGCAGCTAACCAGGCACCTGGCCCTTTCCAAGACCCCTAACCTCTGTGTGCTTCAGCTTCCGCAGGAGCACCTCACTGGGGAGAGACTGCTCTCAACCAGTGAACGTTAACAAGTCCCTGGAGGTGAGCGGCATCAATAGTTGCCTTTCCAGCTCACAGAAATCCCAGTTAGGACCACATGTGTATGTCCTGTGACGCAAGACGTTCCAAGATCTTCAGGCAAGTGCTGGTGTAGAATATGGTAAAAGACAGATGGGAATCTATGTGTATAGTGATTAAAGAACTCAAGAAAGTGCATAACCTTATTACAGAGTAATAAAACCACCAGATGCCACAGTCAATTAGGGCTGCCCTGAGTGAATGGTTGTTTTGATCTTTTCTAGACTTGATGCTCAATGCTCGAGAGAGTGAGCTTGAATGTGACTGAGTGGGTCTTAAAAGGTTTTAGGTTCTAATTAAGAAGCGCCCATGAAAGATAAGGCTCTCTTCAATCTGATGTCTTGCCAACACTTAAGATTGCTCTGTGTGATGAATGCTATAAACAGTTGTTGGTATGGAGCCCTGGAAAAAAAAACACGATTTCTACAGAGTTCCTTCTTTGGCTCCAGGATTACTCTGAGTGTTTAGTCCTGAGTGGGGCACCACCTCTGATCTCCCAGGACAACATTCTTGGTGGGGGGATGGAGAAGCTGGATCAGAGCAGAGCTGCCCATCACCAGGGAGAACCTGGAATGTGCCAAGGAACACAGTCCCTCCTGCCAGGTGCTAGTTACACAAGACAGGAGGGAGGCCCTGAGTATACTTTGGGTTGCCTGTGTCCCTCTGACTCTGCCAGTCTCTGCAGCTGGAACCCTGCTTACCTACAGCTTCTCTGAAACTGTGCTTTCAGGAGTTCTCAAATGCTCCCCAACTGGCAAAACAACAGTCAGATTCCAGGTGATCCTGGTTAGGGTCAGAAGGGATGGATTCTCTGAGAGGGTAGCACTGAGTGAAAAGCTAAAAGAGTTTGCCACAGGCTGTGTCCCCAAGGAAGCAGACTGTAAGACTGAGATGAACATAGAAGAAATTTATTAGGAACTGCTCTCAAGATCACCACCTATTGGGGAAGAGAGAGAAGCAGGGTTGGACAGAGGAAGTAGTCAGGCTGGGGTACCATCACAACGGAGCCTCAGCTAACACCCTCTCCCCTGACAGGACACTGTGACGCTGGGATGATCCTTCGGAATTTTCAGGTTGGATTGAAGGATGTGGGCCTTTATTCATCTGTGGATACACTGACCAAATCTCAAATGCTTTTTTGCCCAGAAAAAGAGGATTGATCTTGGACGATGAGAATTCCAGGAAGGATAAATCCAAGAAAGGGCTGTCAGCACCTGGAAGAATAATTCAGTCAGTCTTACAAGGGGACGTGTGGGTCACACATCACCACATCTAGAGCAGAGACTATGGAGTCAACCTGCAGCTTTCTGGGAGAAGAGCATTCCAGGTGAATAGAACAGTGAGTGCCAAGCCCCCGAGGTAGAATGAGATAGGGTTATCCAGGAAGCAGAAGGAAGTCTAGTGTAGCTGCAGCAGAGTGAACAAAGGGGACAGCAGCAAGAAATGAAGGAGTCAGATCATTGTAAGGTTGGGGATTTAACCAAGAAGCAATGAGATTTAAATTTAAGTTTTGGTGTGACAGTTTTGGCTGATACACTGAGAACAGACTTGGCCGGGAAAGGGTTAAAGGCAGAAGTGGGAGCACACTGCCTCTTTCATCCTCATACAATGGACATTCTGGGTGGGATAATTCTCTGTTGTGAGGGTCCGTCCTATGCGTTGTAGGATATTTAGTGGCCTCCTTGACCTCTCACCACTAAATGCAGGTGGCATCCCACGCTCCCTCCCCCCCACCCCCATCTGTTGTAAAATCCAAAAATGTCTCATTTTTGCCTGCTGTCCCATGGAGCAAAACTGCCTCCAGTTCAGACCCCTTGAGTTAAAGGCTGTTACAGTGATCCGGGATAGCTTGGACCACTGTGATGGGTATGCTATGGCAAGTTGTAGGATTCTCGATGTATTTTTGAAAACTGTGCTGACTGATCAAAGGGGAGCATCAGGAATGTTCCAAGGTTGTTGGCCTGTGCAACTGTCAGAAAACAGTTCAGTTTGCTGAGTTTGGAAGAAGTGTGCTGGGAGGAGCTCTGTGAAAGATTACAATCTCAGTTTTGAACCTTCGAGACTGAACGAATTGAAGAATAATGATTAGAAAGTTTAGTTCCTTCCCTGAAGTTAGTTGTAGTTCATTTTCACTGTTATTTATTATTTATGCTGATTTTATCTTCTTCCCATGGATTTTTCATTACATTTGTCTTCTTTCGTACCCAGAATCCAATTGCTTCTTAACACCTCCACTGCCACCAGCATCTCACTTCTATCCACCCCCAAACCACTGGCACCCAGCGTCTGGACTACTGTGACGGCGCCCTTCCCCAGCCACTATGTCCTGGACATTGCAGCCAGAGGGGTCATGTGGAAACTGAAATCACATCATGTTACTTCTGCATCAAACCCAAACCGAACAAGTGCCTAATCAACTCCCTCCTTTATCCTTGAGCATGGCAAATGCTGGCTTTTAATACTAAAAAATTTCGCGTGCAAAGAGAAAACTTTGGGGAACGACCAAGACCTGTAACAGAAGGCGCCATGTCTGGGATGCGCAGAGCGCGAGACTGCACGCGGAGGATGCAGTGCTGGAATCAGTGATGTAGGCGGCAAACCTTGCACCTCTCACCCCTCACTCCGGGGGCTCTCGGGCCACTTGGCCTCACCTGTCGAAGACTTCATTTCCCAGCATGCGAAGGGGCTGGCCGGCCGGAAGGCTCCGTGCCCGCCGCGGGGCATGATGGGGGAGTTGGAGCTTTCCATCATGGCGGCTTCCATTTCGGGCTACACCTTCAGCGCTGTGTGTTTCCACAGCGCCAACAGCAACGCCGACCACGTAGGTGTTGGGCCCCCCACCACTCCCCGCAACCCGCCGCGGCTGCTAGGGCTTCTGGCCTCGGTCTCAGGCCGACGCCTGTGGAGAAGCCGGGATCCTTTGCCCCTCGCCCCCTATGCTGGCCGAAGGAACTGATGACCCGGGAGGCTCCCGCCGCCGGCGAACTCTTGCTGCCCGGGTCTCCTTCGCCCCCCACCCCGAGATGGGCGTCCCCTCACTTGGTGCCTTCCATCGGCATGCCCGTCCCAGGACAGCAGTCTCCCGGTGGAGAGGGATTTCCCGGCCGGCCACCGACAGTGGCAGGAGTCGCTTAGTCCTGGAAACCCAGTGCCTGCCCCTCCCTGAGTCAGGCTTCGAGACTAATGAGGGGTGTCCGGAGTCGGGAAGGAACCGAGGGACCCCCGCTTCAGTCTAGGAGCGGAGATTCCCAGCCGCGCCCTCTGGTCTGACAGGTTGTTGTGGAGTGCGACGAGGGTAACTATGGCTGTCACTACTCTTGTTAGATGCGAGCGTGTGTTTTCTTCGCCTCGATGAAAAATGCAGATGTCACCAGGAGTGTTCGGTGGAGGGTCTACTTTGGCCGTTGCATGTTTAGTTCGCTGGCGAATGTTCTAAGACCCGGGAACTAGTCTCAGTGAAAATAGGGAAGTGACAGGCCTTTACGTATGAGTGATCGGAAGTGCATTTTTAATGTCCCTGGCTTCTGGATGGAAATTCTTTTATGACATTAGATAATTTTTGTCTTTACGTATTTGCCCACCAAGTTGAGAGATTGTGTTAACCTGATTTGAGTAGTGAATTATTTAAGTTCACTAAATAAATATAGTGGGAGGGAGGGTGGTGGTGTCATTACAAAGCAAAATGAGAACACTGCAGAAGAGGGAACTGGGTTTGGTTTGATGTCTGCAATCCTAGTTTCCATCTATAAAACTGATTTCGTAGAGAGGTGATTTCACTAGTAAATAGGATGGCATTAAAGTATTGTACCGATCATTGCTTCAGTTCAGTGGTAGAGATCAACTATAGAAATATACACAACATGGGTTTTTCCAGAGGCAGCTCCTGTCTCTGGACACTAAGGCCCTTGATACTGCAGCCAGCTCTTTAATAATGTAATGCAGTTCCTTCTACAGGTAGTTTGTGATCCTGCTCGTGTCCCCTGGACGTGTTAAACATGGTTTCAGTCCTGTTTCTTAACCTCTCTAGTTCTTGGAGTGCCTAGTAATATCACAGTTTTATATATAAAGCAAAATTACTGTAAGCAACCTGTTGAAAAGTGGATAGTTTTAGTTTTTTTTTTTTTTTTTTTTTTTATAGTCTACAGTGAGATGGCCATGTTACCTAGATTGTTACTAACTTGATTCAAGAGATATCTCTTTAATATCTGCACTATGCCAGGCATGGTGCCAGACTTAATAGAAATTTTTACCAATGGCAATAGTTTGCAACTTGTATCTTATACTCTACAAGGATACCTTTTATGTTAACCTTGCCACAGTTACATATGTAGAATACTTTAAAGTGATTTCAATTTCACACATTTTAAAGTTGAAGAACCAAGAATTTGTTTTTGTAGTATATTGTTTTGTCCTGGCAAATTAGTTTAAAGCCGCTCATTATTCTGTAGCTCTGGAGTTAGCAAACTTTTTCTGTGAAGGGCCAGACAGTAATTATTTTAGGCCTCCTGAGCCTTGTGGCCTCTGTAGCAACTACTCAGCCCTGCAGTTGGTAGGAGAAAGGAGCCGTAGACAATAAATACATTAGAATGACTGCTTCCAATAAAGCTTTACTTGTGGACACAAAGCTGAATTTTATATAATTTTTCACACATCATGGAATATTGCTCCCATTTTCTCTTTCATTTCAGCAATTTAAAAGTGTAGAAACTTATTCTAAGCTTGTAGCCCCAGTAACTGCCATTAGGCTGGATTTAGCCCACACACTATAGTTTGCCTACTATTATAAAATAAGAGTGGTTCAGATAATCTAGACCCATAGATAAATAAGCATCTGGTTTATACTTGGCTTTAGAATGTTTTGATGTCACTGTCGACTTTTTCAAACTAAGGCCTGCCAGATAATATACAGGGCACCCAGTTAAATCTGAATTTTAGATAAACAGTAAACAATTTTTTAGTATAAATATATCCTGTTTCTTATATTAAAATTATCCATCATTTATCTGAAATTCAAATTTAACTGGGTATCCTGCGTTTTTATTTGCTAAATTTGGCAACCTTGGGCTGTGGAACACTAGGAATCTGTAGATATTAAGGTCTAAAGTTGTGTAGGAATCTTCAATTGTATTTTCCACTTTGATTAAAGAGAAATTTTTCTAATCTGTTACAAAGGCGCAGCTTGTGTTTTGTAGTAAGAACTCATGAAGAAAGACTTTCATAGGATAAAACAAGCTGCTTTAGTCCATGTTTTCCAGACTAGTAGTCATGGATTCTCTAGTACATATATAATTTTTTTTTGACTGTGTTTTCATTGCTGCATGGGCTTTTCTGCGGTTGTGGTGAGCGGGGGCTACTCTCTTGTTGAGGTGCACAGGCTTCGCTTGCAGTGGCTTCTCTCGTTGCAGAGCACGGGCTCTGGGTGCTTGGGCCTCAGTAGTTGTGGCCCATGGCTCAGGAGTTGCAGCTCCCAGGCTCTGGAGCACGGGCTCAGTGGTTATGGTGCACAGGCTTAGTTGCTCTGCGGCACGTGGGACCTTTCCAGACCAGGGATTGAACCCATATCTCCTGCATCGGCAGGCGGATTCTTTACTACTGAGCCACCAGCGAAGCCCGATTTGGGATTTTTATGACACTCCACTCCTCTAAATCAGTATTTTGTATTGAGTTATGTATGTATTCAGCTATGCTGAAAAGCCTCTATCTCTCCATCCTCACCCCCACAGATTCCAACTGGGACTTTTTAAACTAGGAAATTTATTCGAAGAGTCAACCTACAATAGAAAGGACATTGTTTCACTAAATGTATTCAGCCACTCTTTGCTGAGCAGCTCTTGTGTGCTGGGCACTGTGCGAGGTGCTGAAGTGCACAGTGAACATAGAATCCCGGCTCGTACGGAGCTCATATTTTAGTCGGAGCAGGCATTCGTTAGTATGTGTAAATATGAAACAGGAGAAAAATATGAGAAGAGAAAGGATGCAGGGTAAAGGGAGCAGTGTGTGGCAGACTCTTGATTCTGTTCCACGCTCCAGGGAAGGCCTCTCTGATAAGGTGCTGTTTTGAGTGAAGAGCCGAATGGAGGGAAGGAGTAAGCAATGTAGGATGCCTAGGGAGGGGAAGTCTGGGACAGCCTGTTAGTTCACCACCTGCCGGGATGGTATTTGCCATTTAGAGTGAACATTCTCCAGCGGTGCTTGTGCTGAACTCTAGCAGATGCTCAAGCAGTAGGTTATGTGCTGAATCGTTGATGACGGTGTCGGTTCTCAAAGGAGTAAATCAATTTATCTCAGCATTTATTAAGGAAAAACTTTGACCTAGTGAAAACTTGCTTGCTGGAATCCTACTTTTTCCTGCCAGCCCTCATAGGAGCGGTTAGTTGTGCATTGCATTAACTTCTGTCTTTACCCTGTTGTCATTAGCAGAGTTTTTAAAACAATGCAATAAATTACATGTTGTTTCAAGAAAGCAGCCTAGAATATTTCTACTTCCTGAGCTTTTTTGATGTTGCTTGTTACACTTAGTGGGATTTAGGTGATGAATTCACTCTACTTATTTTCACTTCAGAAAAACAGGGTTTTAGGGGAAGGGATTAAATAATATTTCATCTTGTCATGGAATCCTTTATTCAAACGATTCAGTTAATAGCTGTGTCACAAAGTACTTTAGTCGTATACCTGTTGGTTTATGGAATGGTAGTTTATGTGACAAGTTTATTTGGATTATTGTTAAAATTATTATAAAATTGTAATGTCCTCAATTCCTCTTAATTCCAGTAAAAATCATTTTTGTTTTTAGCTGCAACTCTCTTCCCCCATTGCTTTCAGGAAGGATTTTTGCTGGGAGAGGTAAGGCAAGAGGAAACCTTCAGCATCAGTGACTCCCAAATCAGCAGCACAGAGTTTCTGCAAGTAATCGGTAAGTGAGCTTGTCACGGGCCTGAGAAAAAGTCTTCTCGTATACATGCGCCCTCTTTTGTTCTTTGGCCATTGACTGATTGTAACCTAACAATAGACTTAAAGAGTACATAGAAAGCCACTCAGATCACAATGCCAGTTATTTTCACTAGGAATGATGTGAAATGTCTTTGTAAGTCAGTGTAAACCCAGAGTGCGAGTCTGTAAGTTCAGGTATTTTGTGAAGCTGTCCCTGACCCAAGTGCTCTGACCTGTGAATGGCTGTGTGGAATTTCACGCACGTCTCTCCACAGCCATGGTGAGCCCTGAGTGTGCGCTTTGGGCTGTGCCCATGCTCAGCATCGCCTCATACCATAATGAAAGCGTGTGTTCTGCTGGTCCTCCCTAGAGGGATCTGGCAAAGATGTTTACACTTGTTTACAGAAGATATTTGTCAGACCTACACAGCTTTCTGAGGACTAAGCCAAACAGCCGATCTAGGGGAGCTTACTGGGGAAAATGAAGGTGTTTTGTAGGTGCATGGCTCTTTGGCTCAGTCTCCTTTTGATAAATAAGGATCATATGTTTTTCACCTGGTGTGCATCACTGAACAGCATGTCCTGATACTGAAAACAGAGCAAGGGCTGTTTGATGCATTTATGCAACCAACAGTCATTGAAAAACGCCAGTGCAGGAGACGAGTGCTGGGCAGTGAGAGGGATGTGCAGTGCCTCTCTGCCTTCCAGGACTGTGAGAAGAGGAAGACAAGTTTACAGAAATACCAGAGCATGCAGGCTGAGTGCTGTCAGAAAGGAACAAAGTCAATCTCATGAATTGGGAAAAAAAAAAAATGCTCTCGGGTTAAGTCAGTAACGACACCGTGAGGGAGCTGAACTGAGGGCCAGTGAGTGGTTTGTTCAGGGCATCCCGGGGCAGGGAGTGCATAAAACATGCAGGGAGCCTGGCCTGTTTCTGGGTGTCTAGAGTACAGACGGCGTGAAGGTGAGTGGTTTGTGGTTTGAAATACTGCTGGGAGGTTAGGTTATGCTGAGGCCAAAGCATTGATTTCGGCCTGTTCTCGTTGCCTTTAGTACCTGGGCTGGGGCCAGGGTGAGGACTGAGGAGGTGAGGGTTGGGGAAAACAAGAGACAGCTGTCTCCTAAAGAACCAAAACGATGAAACCCACTCCCCACAATATTGACTTGGTAAATAAATACTTGATATTTGACGTGCTGTGATGTAGCTGCTCTTTCACGGAGGTTTGATTTCTGTGTTTTGTCTTGCTTAACTCTTTAAAAATCCTAAAATAGAGAACTCGGTTTCATTGGCCATCTGTGCAATTATTCATTGTTTGCACTTGGGTTTTCAAAACTAATGTGGTGTGTGAGGGTTTGCCAGAAAGACTTGACGGCACACCATGCAAGAAAGAGCGCTAGCCTGGCATGCTCACAAAAGTAGCATTTCTGGTGAGTGCTCTGGCTGTTTATTTATCTTTGAGGAAACAGAATAGTAAAGTAATTTAAATTCTCCAGCATCGTGTACTCTCATTTTTGATTCATAAATACCAGTTCCCATAGTATTGCAGATACAGAGATGTGCCAGCAGATAGAGAGACCCAGGGAATACAGGGCCATGACGACGACCCTCTTTTGCTGTATAATGTTTAATTTATTAGCTACATTCAATTTATTGTTGAAACAATCATGGGTCTCATAAACAGGGTATTTGCCAGTATTAAATGTATGGTTATCATTGTAGTCTTTTTCTCTTTTTTTTTTTTGGTGGTGTTTTTCATTTAAAAGTAATTACATAACAATATTAGAAAATGTAAACCGGGACCCTGGAAAACCTGGATTAAAGGGCCAAGCGTTAGATAACGAACGTACCAGGAGAAGTATTCCATACCACTAGCGCAAAGAAATTTTCTGGATAGTTTAACCTCCAGCACATTTTAAAATAATAAATTGACCCAATTTCGTATTTGTTGAAAATGCCTGAATCCACGCACGGACCTTTCCCTGACTCTGAACAATAAGGAGGACTTGATATGAAATGGCATGCTGTGAGGAAGCACTCGTCTTGAACACATTCATTTTTAAAGCGGTGCTCACACACTTGACGGAGAAGGCAATGGCATTCCACTCCAGTCAGTACTCTTGCCTGGAGAATCCCATGGACGGAGGAGCCTGGTAGGCTGCCATCTATGGGGTTGCTACGAGTCGGACACGACTGAGCGACTTCACTTTCACTTTTCACTTTCATGCATTGGAGAAGGAAATGGCAACCCACTCCAGTGTTCTTGCCTGGAGAATCCCAGGGACAGAAGGGCCTGGTGGGCTGCCGTCTATGGGGTCGCACAGAGTCGGACACGACTGAAACGACTTAGCAGCAGCACGCACTTGAAGTGGAACTGTCTGCCCTTCATGCTGGGAGTGGCCAGGAGGAGAGAGCAACGCGAGAGCTCCCTTAGCTAATGAGGTGATGGCAGCAGCAGTTCCTGGAAAGATGGAAGTGGGGATGAGAGGGGCTATTCAGCCCACCCACCAGCAGGAGAAGCAGTGACAGGAAGATAAGCCAGTGCAGCGGCGCGTTCCCGTGGGGATGTTCACAGACGTGCAGGCAGAAATGCCATGCACATATGAAGAGGGCTCCACCAGGCGGCACCCCACTCCAGTACTCTTGCCTGGAAAATCCCATGGACGGAGGGGCCTGGTGGGCTGCCGTCTATGGGGTCCTACGGAGTCGGACATGACTGAGGCGACTTAGTAGTAGCAGCAGCAGCAGCCACCAGCCAGAAGAGCTCTGGAGGCTTTAACTCTGGAATCCCAGGCCAAGCTGCCCTGGCTCCCCTGCTTCCAGAAGTCTGCCTAGCAGCTGTCACAGCTGCCAACGTCACGCCAGTCTGCAGCTTAATCGTGTTTGAAAGCATCACCCTGTTTTCTCCACGGAGTGCTTAGTTAGGCATTGCAGAATCTTGTAGGAGAAAGCTTTGACCCTGTAGAAAATATGGTGTGGTATCTAGAGCAAATCTTCAGTATGCTTCTCACCCAGGTTGTAAATCATGAAGGAAGTCTGCTGGGGTGGATTGATGACAGGAGTGCGTCTTCAGAGTTGAGAATTTACTCTAGGGATTTTCTTAAACAAAATATTCTTTCCTTTAAAGTAGATGAGGACTTTTTTTTTGCCTTCCCCTGAACTCTAGTTAACATTTTTACTACAGATGTTCTGCAGTCTAATTACTGACAGTATCTCTGAAGTAACTTATGATGGTATACTGTATCATTTTTGGTGATAAAAAGAGAGGATGTCTAGATGAGATTTTCCTGTTTGCATCACTGTGTCGACAGTTATACTCGGCAAATAATCTTTTCTTCCCCGTGGAAGTACTGGCGTTTTTGTGTGTTTTGGCAGCTCTCACATCGGTACAGAAGCTAATGGGCATAGCCTAGTGTCCTTCAGGGTTGCGGTTTCATTTTAATTGAGTTAAAATTGCAGCCTGGAACTCTGTGGCTGTGGCTTTATAAGCAGCAGGTGATGAGTTGCTGGCCAGGAGAATGTTGTTAATAGAACTGAGTGGTTAATTAGTCCCATGGTCTTGTACCTCAACCCAGACCCTAAGCCCCCTGATGAACTTGAAGAAATGGGTCGCTACAGTAAACCACAGCCATCTTTTCAGAAGTTGTTTGCCTCTGCCTTACAATGGCTGTTTCCCTTGTGCTGAAAGCTTTGAAAAGGCTAATGAATGTTCAGAGCTCTCACCCTTCCCCTTCAAAGCACCTGGCCCAGTTGTCCTGCGTGGTTAGTGAGTTACTGGTGGCAGACTGGTTAAGGCCCTCCTTTCCTCAAGCTGTCCTCACAGCTTTTATCCACCTCGATTAAATGCTTCCAGTCAGTGGTTCCTTTTTCCTCTTGGAAAAAGGTAAGATTGACCAAAAGCACACAATAGCTGTGTGATCCTGAATAAACGCTTTCAGGCGTGTGCTTATCACACGCCAACAGATGGGCCCAGACCTGTCGTTGGCCATTTTACTTTGTCCTGAGAGGGTGGCCCTGAGCTTAAGTGTTAAGGAGACACTGCCTTCACCAGTGTACACACTCTTTGGGAAAGGAAAACTATCTTTTTATTGTCTGAGATTTTGGTTTAAAGTTTTTTTTAAATCCTGAGCTACTTTATAGTTGTCTGTATCTTACATGATTAACTGAGATGTATTTCCTCTTTCTGATTACAGAAATCCATAACCATCAGCCTTGTTCAAAACTTTTTAGGTAAGCCACATCCTTCTTTGTAGCTTTTCGTCCTTACTAAAAGATTAATTGATTGAAGACTAATGAACTCAGACTTGTATCTGATTATGGCTGTAGTGTTTTAAGTATAACTGAGGGGTCCAAGTTCACTGATTTACTGAGTGTCAGATGCGTGTGTAGCGCTGTGTTAAGTTAGGAAAAGGTGAAGGGTGGGCAGATAAACCTTGGCCTCAGTTGTTTAAAATGGAAGCCTTTCTGCCAGCCTTCCTAGCATGGGCTCGTCAACGTACAGAAAGCAGCTCATCAAGGATCACATAGAGATAAAAGCATATTGTAAGAGGCATAAAAGTGTTCTGTGTACAACTTTAAAGTGTAAGGAAAGGGAACATAAAGCTTACTTTTTTGGGTTTAAGTTAATATATTCCAGTTGCATGTTATGACCAACTAAAGGACAGAAAGAAACAGGAGGAGAGACATTCAAAGAGAGAAAGTGACACAGACGCCCATGGAGGCAAAGGTGAGGGAGAAAGTGACCAGCATGTGGCCTCCACCGGACTTCTCCCCAAACCGCAGTCCAGGCCTCTGCCTCCTTCCAGAGCCCCCAACCCTTCCACCTGTTGACAGATATGATGACCTTCACTCTTGTGTTCCGTAAACCTCGCTGAGGCCCTGTTCCTCTGCTTTGTGAAAAGCCAGGCCAGTCCTTTCCTTGCACTGCTGCCCATACCAGTTGGATTCAGCGTTCTGGGTCAGCACTTCTGCCTTGACGCTGCCAGCCCCTTGTGCCTGGTTGTTGCTGCCGTGTGTTCACGGCAGCTTTCACCCTGACTTCGCTCCCATCCTCAGCTGACCTAAACCCCCAACAGCCCTGCACCCAAGAACCCCTGGAGACTTCCACTGTGTTCACCACCCATCTTATCCCCACCCCTCCCACACACACTTACCCCTTATTTCAGAGGATTGTTACCTGTGAACAAAGCCCCAAAATAGCTGAGAACCTCACTCTTAGGTTTACATGTAACTGAAGAGGAGCAGGAAGCAAACAAGGAATCCGCAGTTCATCTGAAAAGAATCTCAGAGCATTGAGACCGATTGCTGACGATTCAGCAGTCAATGAATGATTCAGGCCCTGGTCCACTCACAGCCTCGGTCTGGATCGGAAAGGGTCCTGTTGTTTGGCCCTGACCATCTAAGACTTTGCTGGGTGTGCCCTGCCTTGTCTTTCTGAGGAGTTCCTTAAGCCACTGTTAGTAAAGTAATACCCAGAACCTAGACCCATAGACTCATAATTGAAGCCATAGACTCATCATTCTTAGGACTGAAAGAAACCATGGAAATCATATGTCTGCTCCAAACTGTTTATTTTGCAAAAAAAAAAAAAGAAGTGGAGGCCATTGAGGTTCAAGTGACTTGCCCACGATCATATAGAGAGGAGCAGCGCAGAGCTGGAGCTGGTATCTCCTGACTTCCAGTTCAGTGTTTTTGCTGTAACTTGAACTCCTTCCTGCCTGTAAGGCCTGGGCTTGTGGTGGTGGGAGGAGGGGTGTGGCATTCCTGAAACCAGGACCGGTGATAGAAAAGGTCACACATCATTATGCCCGAAATGCTCTTCACAGGGTCCTGGTCAGATGGGTCTCTTTTAAAGGTGAGTGCCTTCAATTTGAAGCTGGCCAGACCTAGATCCAAATTCCAGCTCTTCCATCTGCCAGTTCTATAATTTGGGGCAAGTCACTTAACCGCAGTATCTTTATTTACAAAAATGGAGGGAAAAAAGTGTTGACTTGTTGGGCTGAACTAGTACTTACCTCCCAGCAGTGAGACAGAAATGAAATGAATTAACATGAGGAAGCATGCAGCTGAGTGTCTTATTAAGGAGTCAGCAAATATTCATTTCCCTTCTTCATTTCTCAGAATATGTGCTTCTCTGTTCTTTTTTTCCCCCATAGATAATTGACACTTAGAGACAAGGAAAAGATGTCACAGTCATTTGAAACCACACATTTTTTAATTACTTGGTATCAGCATTTCCACTTATGGAAGTAATACCTTTTGAATGTAGCAGTCTCTTGAGGAATCTTTGATGCAAAGGATACCTCATATCAGCAAAACATTTAGATTGTTTTTTCTTATATACTTATTGTGTGTGTGTGTGCTCAGTTGTTCAGTTGTGTCCAACTCTTTGCAACTCCATGGACTGTAGCCCACCAGGCTTCTCTGTCCATGGAATTCTCCAGGCAAGAATACTGGAGTGAGTTGCCATTTCCTCCTGCAGCGGATCTTCCCTGCAGGGAAGGGATCGAACCTGCGTCTCTTGCACCTTCTGCATAGACAGGCGGGTTCTTTACCACTGTGCCATTTTATACCTATTGCAGATAAGCAGTTGTAGCTTTATTGCCAACTTTTAGGATTAGGTGACACACAGACACAAGTTGCTAAGCATATTTTTGTCAAAATACTATGTAATTTTAATAAAATGTTTTTCCTCTTAAAAAAAACAGTTTTTATGACTATGCAAGCAAAGTTAATGAAGAGAGCTTGGACAGGATTCTTAAAGATCGGAGAAAGGTATGTTTGTCACCCAGTCTGATTTGGAAATCAATCTTTATCACCCAAACTTAAAACCAGAAAGGAATGTAAAGTGAAACAGTGAGATTTGTTATTAATGTGTAAGAATTCTGTTAAGTGGATTTTAAAGGTAAACTGTAGATGTGATACAATGTTTACAGTATGTAAAACAGAATTTAGATATTTAGAGTATGATTCCATTATGTAAAAAGTCAGAAGGAGAAAAAAGAACATGAACTATAATCCAGAAAGTTAACAATAGTTGCTTCTGGGTGGTTCTAATTTTCCTGTTTGGTAATTTAAAAAATAATTTTGCCAACATTTACTACACATGCATTAATTTTATAATGAGGGAAAATATTCCTAAAAAAATGTAGATTGCAGTCAAACATCTTTTGATGTGTTGCTCTTTCAAGTTCAGTTCACATCGAACATAGATGTTTTCCCAAAAGATCATATGTTTATTGTTTCTGTAAGCATATGCATATGATGTTCTGCTTGTGTGTATATATATGGTAAACACGTCTGAATAGAATTGAAAATGAGCCGAGGTTTTATTGCTGCTGCTGTGTGATGGTCTCATTCATAATTTACTCTGTTGTACCGTGTACGGGGTTTACTTTTTTACCTTGGTATATTGATTCCCGGAAAATAGATGAGTCACTAAAACATCACGTGAGGAGGAAAAGTACCAATGAAAGCGAAAGCTTGTTAAAGAGAAAACAAAATGCCATTCTTTAGAAGCATGTATTATAAAAAAGCCTTTAAAAGATTACCTGTGCATAAAACAATCAGTGTGGGACATCTCAGGTGTTCGAAGAAGGGCCTCAGAAGCAGCTAGAGTAAATGGGCAGCCTTTCCAGTGTAGGGCCCTCTCAGAACCACCATCTGGTGCACAGGCAGAAAGAGAAGCAGGTAAGGGAAAAGGAAACATAGAAAGTATGGGGAACGTCTGGGGAAAGGACAGTGTTTTGTGGGTGATGACAGGCTCAGGAAGGGCACCGTGTTGGCAGAGAGTCTTTAACACGGTCACCTGCCTGGGTGTGCAGAAGTGGGTGAGTACAGCCCAAGGATCCCAGTCTCACTCCCCCATTCTCAGTGATTTCCCTGAAATGCACATTCTGGCATCTGGAGCATCTTCATTCTCTAGCCACTGCCTTACTTCTTCATTCCATTTATTTTCACATTTTAAATAATGAAGCTTTATATACTCTCTAAAATTTATTTCATGAAGATTCTTACCGAAGCACTTATCTAGAACACTCACCATATATTAAATTACCAGGACATTTTCTTTTCAATAGAGAAAAAATATTTGAAGTGGAAAAAAGAAATAAAGAATATGAACAGGAAATTACAAAAGAAAAAAGAAATCTACAAACGGTCAAGAAGTAAATGGAAAAAATGTTCATTCTCATCAGGAAATGCAAATTGTAACACATAATACTGTTGTTTTTGTTGTTGTTGTCCATCTAGTTGGCAAAAGTATAAAAGAATTGCTAATATCCAGTGTTGGCAAGGTTGTGGGAAGTGGGGAAGCTGTAGCTGGTGGGAATGTAAGTTGACATAGACATTTAGGGAGAGAGTTTTGCAATAACAGAATTTTAAATATAAAGTTCCATCTCGAGGAATCTGGCCCAAGAAAACAGACAAATAGGCACAAAGGTGTGAAAACGTGTGTTATTGAACACTTTAGCTCTGTGCCAGACCGTATACTGAGCACTTTCCAGGTACTGACACATTTAATCCTTATACCCACCCCATAAGGCTGTTATCATCACCCCCATTTTACAGTTGAGACAGCTAAGGATAAATATCTTGGTTAAGGTTATAAGCCCGAATGTTGGTGCCAAGATTTAAACCCAGCAGTCTGGCCTTTTAATGCAGCATGCAAAGATGTTTCTTGCATCTTTGCTTAATAATGAGAATTTTGAAAGCAATCTAAATGTCTACCAGCAAGGAATGGTTAAGTAAATTATGTTGGTGCCTCCATACTATGGAATATGACAGTTTATGCGTGCTCAGTCGCGGCCGACTCTTGACCACCCCATGGACTATAGCCTGCCAGGTTCTTCTCTCCATGGAATTTGCCTGGCAAGAATATTGGAGTGGGTTGCCATTTCCTCCTCCAGGGCATCTTCCTGATCCAGGGATTAAACCCATGTCTCTTGTGTCTCCTGCATTGGCAGGTGGATTCTTTACTACTGCACCTCTGGGGAAGCCCATGGGATATGAAGCAGCCATTAAAAAGATAAGGGAGGTTCTCATGAATGACTTAGAAAGTTCTTAAAGTTAAGTGAAATAATTTGAGCCTGCTTTTTATAAAAACAAAAGTCTGAGTATAAAGAGAAAGATCCAGAAGAAAGCCAACCACACCTAGAAGTGGTTGCTCTAAGTAAAGGCAGCAGAGATGTTGCTGAGGAGGGGAAACTTTATATAATAAGTTTTTTTACATTATATTTTATATTGAAACTAATTGGAAAAAAGAAATGAACTCTATCATGTAGCATTTTCAGTAGTAAATAGAGACACTTTTCTTAATTAATTTGGGGGTTTTAAATTGGATTTGCTAATTTACTATGATATTTTGTATTTCAGTTATATATTAAAATATAGGCATATCATATTTTTAAAAATAATAAATAAAATTGGATTTGGTCTTTTGAGACACAGAAGACCAATATAGATTGTTAACTGGAGTTATCTTTGCTTTTCCTGGGGCCCAGATTCTCAAAACTTGATCTTCAGTTTTGATTTTCTAAAGCTTTGTGCTAAAATTAACGATTATATTTTCTTTTGCAATTAAAAGACAAGAATTTGTTTCTTCAATTTACTTGGAAATTAGGTTTTATTTTCCATACAATTTGTTAAAGGCAGAGACTGTGTTTTATGTTCATTGTATTTCCTGTGACACCTTATACATAATATAAACTCTTAGAGGTTTTTTTTTTTTTTCAAGAATCCAAATTTCTAGCCCCAAAACAAAAGGTAATACTTAATATTTAGACTGAAAAGCTGTATAGTTGACTCTAGTATGGTGATTTTTCCCCAGAAATGGTACAAAGTTACATCTTCACCTCAAAGGGGTTATAGTAGTACCTACAAAGTTAAATTTAAAATGTTCGGCTTAAAAATACATATGTACTTAGACAGTATCTGATATAAAAAATTATTTTTAATTAACATCAACTCTTCAAGAAAGTGCTAATGGAAACACTTCAAAAATTGATTCTCTGCTAGGCAGGCTTCAAAGCTAATGTTTAATTGAAAAGCTCTGGGAGTTCCTTGACGGAGAGTTCTGACAAAATGTGGGCCACTGGAGAAGGGAATGGCAAACCACTTCAGTATTCTTGCCTTGAGAACCCCATGAAAAGTATGGAAAGGTAAAGAGATAGGACACTGAAAGATGAACTCCCCAGCTCGGTAGATGCCTAATATGCTACTGAAGATCAGTGGAGAACTAACTCCAAAGAATGAAGAGACAGAGCCAAAGCAAAAACAGTGCCCAGTTGTGAATGTGACTGGTGATCAAAGTAAACTCCGAAGCTGTAAAGAATAATATTGCATAGGAACCTGGAATGTTACATCCATAAATCAAGGCAAATTGGAAGTAGTCAGGAGATGGCAAACATCAACATTTTAGGAATCAGTGAACTAAAATGGACTGGAATGGGTGAATTTAACTCAGATGACCATTATATCTACTACTATGGGCAAGAATCCTTTAGAAGAAATGGAGTAGCCGTCATAGTCAACAAAGGAGTCCAAAATGCAATACTTGGATGCAGTCTCAAAAATGACAGAATGATCTTTGTTCATTTCCAAGGCAAACCGTTCACTATCACAGTAATCCAAGTCTATGCCCCAAGCACTAATGCCAAAGAAGCTGAAGTTGAGCAGTTCTGTGATGGCCTACAAGACCTTCTAGAACTAACACCAAAAAGAGATGTCCTTTTCATTACAGGGGACTGGGATGCAAAAGTAGGAAATCAAGAGATACCTGGAGTAACAGGCAAACCTGCCCTTAGAGTACAGAGTGAAGCAGGGCAAAGGCTAATAGAGTTTTACCGAGAGAACGCACTGGTCATAGCAAACACTGTCTTCCAACAACACAAGAGAAGACTCTACACATGGACATCACCCGACAGTCAACACCGAAATCAGATTGATTATATTCTTTGCAGCCAAAGATGAAGAAGCTCTATACAGTCAGCAAAAACAAGACTGGGAGCGGACTGTGGTTCAGATCATGAACTCCTTATTGCCTAATTCAGACTTAAATTGAAGAAAGTAGGAAAACCACTAGACCATTCAGGTATGACCTAAATCAAATCCCTTAACGACTATACAGTGGAAGTGACAAATAGATTCAAGGGATTTGATCTGATAGAGTGCCTGAAGAACTATGGACAGAGGTTCGTGACATTGTACAGGAGGCAGAGATCAAGACCATCCCCAAGAAAAAGAAATGCAAAAAGGCAAAATGGTTGTCTGAGAAGGTCTTACAAATAGCTGAGAAAAGAAGAGAAGCTAAAGGCAAAGGAGAAAAGAAAAGATACACCCATTTGAATGCAGAGTTCAAAAGAATAGCAAGGAGGAATAAGAAAGCCTTCCAAAGAGATAGAGGAAAACAACAGAATGGGAAAGACTAGAGAGCTCTTCAAGAAAATTAGAGATACCAAGGGAACCATTCATGCAAAGATGGGCACAATAAAGGACAGAAACAGTATGGACCTAACAGAAGCAAAAGATATTAAGAAGAAGTAGCAAAAATACACAGAACTATACAAAAAAAGATCTTCATGACCCAGATAACCACGATGGTGTGATCACTCACCTAGACCAGACATCCTGGAGTCCAAAGTCAAGTGGGCCTTAGGAAGCATCACTACAAACAAAGCTAGTAGAGGTGATGGAATTCCAGTTGAGCTATTTCAAATCCTAAAAGATGATGTGTGAAAGTGCTGCACTATTCAATATGCCAGAAAATATGGAAAACTCAGCAGTGGCCACAGGACTGGAAAAGATCAGTTTTCATTCAAATCCCAAAGAAAGGCAATGCCAAAGAATGTTCAAACCCACCGCACAATTGCACTCATCTCACATGCTAGCAAAGTAATACTCAAAATTCTCCAAGTTAGGCTTCAACAGTATGTAAGCCAAGAACGTCCAGATGTTCAAGCTGAATTTAGAAAAGGCAGAGGAATGAGAGATCAGATTGCCAACATCCTTTGGATCATCGAAAAAGCAAGAGAGTTCCAGAAAAACATCTACTTCCGCTTTATTGACTACACCAAAGCCTTTGACTGTGTGGATCACAATAAACTGTAGAAGATTCTCCGAGATGGGTAAAACAGACCACCTTACTTGCTTCCTGAGAAATCTGTATGAAGATCAAGAAGCAACAGTTAGAACTGGACATGGAACAGCAGACTGGTTCCAAATTGGGAAAGGAGTATGTCAAGGCTGCATATTGCCACCTTGCTTATTTAACTTATATGCAGATTATGTCATGTGAAATGCTGGCCTGGATGAAGCCCAAGCTGGAATCAAGACTGCCAGAAGAAATCTCAATAACCTCAGATATGCAGATGACACCACCCTTATGGCAGAAAGTAAAGAGGAACTAAAGAGCCTCTTGATGAAAGTGAAAGTAAAAGTGAAAAAGTTGGCCTAAAACTCACATTCAAAAAACTAAGATCATGGCATCTGGTCCTGTCCCTTTATGGCAAATAGATGGGGAAACAGTGGAAATAATGACAGACTATATTTTCTTAAGCTCCAAAATCACTGGAGATGGTGACTGCAACCTTGAAATTAAAACATGCTTGCTCCGTGGAAGAAAAGCTATGACCAACCTTGACAGCATATTAAAAGCAGAGACATCACTTTGGCAACATCAAAGCTGTGGTTTTTCCCCTAGTCATATATGGATGTGAGAGCTGGGCCATAAAGCAAGCTGAGCACCAGAAGATTGGTGCTTTTGAGCTGTGGTGTTGGAGAAGACTCTTCAAAGTCCCTTGGACTGCAAGGAGATCAAACCAGTCAATCCTAAAGGAAATCAGTCCTGAATATTCTTTGGAAGGACTGATGCTGAAGCTAAATAAAACTCCAGTACTTTGGCCACCTGATGCGAAAAACTCACTTATTGGAAAAGAGCGTAATGCTAGGAAAGATTGAAGACAGGAGGAGAAGGGGACGACAGAGGAGGAGATGTTTTTATAGCATCACCAACTTGATGGGCATGAGTTTAAGCCAGCTATGGGATTGGTGATACACAGGGAACCCTGGCATGCTGCAGTCCATGGGGTTGCAAAGAGTTGGACATGACTGAGCGACTGAACTGAACTGAGAGTTCCCAGGTGGTCCAGTGGTTGGGACTCTGCGCTCTCACTGCCAAGGGCCCTGAGGGCTGCTGGAGTTCAGTCCCTGGTGGGGGAGCTAAAATCCTAGAAGTGGAGCAGGGAGGCTCCCCCACTGAAAAAAAGAAAGAAAAATCCTACAAAGGAAAGTTCAGTGATTTGAACTCATAAAATAAGTATGTAGTAATTTTAAAAGTTTCTTGAGTCCTAAAATAATCCATTAGAATACACAACCTAATAAAGATTTTTGTCACAATACCAATTAATATATATAAAATATATAGAAAATTATTTACTAAAAACATGTGGCTCTCAAATATAGGAACTCCACAACATTGCTAAATTAAAAAAAAAGTTGGATTTAAGATGGAGGCCAGTGTTTTTTCATATGAGAAATTCCCCTGTAGGTGCAGCCTGGTTGTCTGCTCAGTTACTGCCCTGGCAGAAGCCATATTATGTTTACAAAGTTTTGACCACCCTCAGGTTTTGGGCTCAGGCCAAAAAAAGCAAGTGAGAGGAGGATTTCTGCCTTCCTGAAAGCATCTGCTCTGAAACAGATAATGATAAATATAACTGCCATCTTAATATTATCATAAGGCCAAAAAGAACACAAGTTAAAGATGACAAATGTGCTCAGTATTGGGGATAATTGCTTTGGCTCCAGAAAATGTAAGTCAATGTCTAGCATGGAGAGTAGAGAGGAGAGTCTTTGTGAAATATTGTCTGAAGCTTCAGCAGAGATAAGGTTTTAGGGAAAGACATTCATAATTTTTCATCATGGCCCAAAAATAGCTATCAAAAATGTGCTCTTCCGCATCAGTAACCTCGGTACTCGATAGCCTTGCAACCAGCTTATTAGCTCTAAAAGGTACAATTGTACCTGTCACCAGTGTGAATTATTTTGGCATCTTATCTCTCATTGATCAGAATGAAGAGGGTTATCTTTTTAGCAAATATCAAATGAATAAATTAATATCCACAATAAATTTACAAAGCTTCCTGTTTCTCAGAAAGTACAAATGGAATCAAACAAGTAGAGTCAGTGTAAATGAAAAGTGTTAGTATCCATGCAGTCACCACTTGCTTGATTCTTTAATCAGCGAGTATTTCATGAGAATGGCCATGTGCTGACTGCTGCTCGGGCCTCTGCAGGAATGCAGAGGGTGTGAGACGTGACCCAGTCCTTCAGAGGAGCTAATCCCAAGTTAAATTCAAAGTGCCGAGACTCAGCATGAAATATGCCATGTTCTTTGATACTAGTAGCTCTAGCCAGTTGATAATTTTTCTTTTTGTTTTTATTTTTTTTAAAGGAAAACTACTTTTCACTCTAAGATTTATACTGACAGAAGTGTTTGAGTTTTCTTTATATTTAAAGTATACCAGAATTAATTGCTTCAATATAATTAGAATTATGCTTTATTTTCAGTAGTACTTCTTACGGAGAGGGCAGTGGCAACCCACTGCCACTACTTTTCCAGTACTCTTGCCTGGAAAATCCCATGGGCAGAGGGGCCTGGTGGCCTGCGGTCCATGGGGTCGCTAAGAGTCAGACACGGCTGAGCGACTTCCCTTTCACTTTTCACTTTCATGCATTGGAGAAGGAAATGGCAACCCACTCCAGTACTCTTGCCTGGAGAATCCCAGGGACGGGGGAGCCTGGTGGGCTGCCATCTATGGGGTCTCACAGAGTCGGACACGACTGAAGTGACTTAGCAGCAGCAGCAGCAGCAGTACTTCTTAAGAGCAGGCAGTGTTACTTTGCTCCCTGTAGTTCCTTGCATGTGGTATGAACTCTGTGCAGAAAACATTATTCACCTCTCAGGGTTGTTGTGATAATTAGTGAAAATAATTGTAATAGTAAAGGTTGATTGACTTCCTTCCTTTATGAAAGTTTCTAAAACATAATCTAAATTTACCGTTATTATGGAAGGAATGATGCTAAAGCTGAAACTCCAGTACTTTGGCCACCTCATGCGAAGAGTTGATTCATTGGAAAAGACTCTGAAGCTGGGAGGGATTGGGGACAGGAGGAAAAGGGGACGACAGAGGATGAGATGGCTGGATGGCATCACCGACTCGATGGACGTGACTTTGATTGAACTCCAGGAGTTGGTGATGGACAGGGAGGCCTGGCGTGCTGGGATTCATGGGGTCGCAAAGAGTCAGACACGACTGAGCAACTGACCTGAACAACTTTAAATTACTTTCATTAGGATTTTCATACAAAGAGTTTGTTTTAAAGAAAGAAGCTATGGAAGATTTTTCTTCCTATAAAGAATTAAAGTGTCTCCACAACAGAGGTTTTCAAACTTTATACCTAAGAAAAAACTTAAGAATTCATCTTAAATTCAGATTTCTGACTGTACCCTTAGAAGCTCCAATTCTGCAGGTTTTGATTGGGCCCAGCAAGCTCCCAGGTGTCTCTTGGGCCTTCCATCTTCCATACATCCAGCAGATCACATTGTGAAAATGTTCTTCCAAAGAGCCTGTCAGTTTAAATCACATACCAATTTAAGTTCTGGTATAGTCACACTGACAAAGCTAACCTTTTAAAATTGTTGTATTAAAGTATAATTAACATGTAGTAAACTGCATATATTTAAAGCATATACTTTGATAAGTTTTGAAATATGTATACATGCATGAAACCACCATCAGAATAAGATAACGAACATATCTGTCCGTGCCAAAATCTCCTTGTCTTTTCTGATCCCTTCTTCTCACCTCTGCCCTAGTCATCTGCTTTATGTCATTTTCATTTTCTAGAATTTACATGCCATCAAATCGTAGATTGAGAATTCCCTGGCAGTCCAGTGATTGGGACTTGGCGCTTTTACCACTGTGGCCCAGGTTCGGTCCTGGTTGGGGAACTAAGATCCTACAAGCCGTGCAGTGTGGCCCCCCCAAAAAAAAAAGAATCCTGTAGCCTGTGCTCTTATGATGATGATAATCTTTGTTGTTATTGTTCTGGCTTCTCTCACTCAGCATAATTATGTGGGACTCATGTGTGTTGCGTGTGTCGGTGTTTCTTCCTTGGTGTCACTGAGTAGAAGTCCAGTGTGTGCGTACGCCACATTTCTATTTATCCATTCACCTGTTGGTGGGACAGTTGCGTGGCTTTCAGTTTCGTGCTGTTGCACGTAAATTTGGTATGAATGTTTGTGCGGATGCATTTGGAATGAAATTTGTGGGATTTCATGCAGCTTTTAACACTTCTTTCTTCTACGTCTGTTGCAGAAAGTGATCGGTTGGTACAGATTCCGGCGAAACACGCAGCAGCAGATGTCGTACCGAGAGCAGGTGATCCACAAGCAGCTCACCCGCATCCTCGGGGTGCCCGACCTCGTCTTCCTCCTCTTCAGCTTCATCTCCACCGCCAACAATTCCACTCATGCTTTAGAATATGTTCTCTTTAGACCAAATCGAAGGTAAAGAAAGCATTCACCAGCCCACATAAATAGGAAAGATGTTGACACAAGTACTTGAGATTTGTGCCTTTGAAAATAAGCATTTTATAGCATCTTTAAAGAAGAGTGTTTATAACTGTCCCGTAGCTGGTTTTCTTTGTGATGGAGAAAGTGTTTTCCTGTCAGTTAATTATATAAATTAAAATAGTTTTTGAGTCAAGAAGCATTAGCAAGACATTCATTATGCATCAATTCTTACAAGAATAAACAGCTGGAAATCATCATCTGCTTCTCCATAATCCATTATATACAAATACAGTTCTGTTGTGCTGTAAGCCTGATTATAATTTTAAAACATAGATTTCAAGGACAAAATTGTAAAATTGATCCACCTACTGGCTAATGAGGGTTTGCATTAGGAACTTGTTAAAGCAAAAAGAAAGATCATATGATCATGGTATGTCAGTAAACAACAGAAAGGGTTCCTACAGAAGTTCATTTATAGTAGAATAAATTAAATCAGCATCAGTGAAAAATAATTATTAGTTGTTAAATAGCCACTCCTAAGATTTCATCAATTAGTCAGTAGGTTTTTAAGCACCTAAAACCACCTCAGCACTCTTGTCAGTTGCTGTGGAAATGCAGAAGACCTAACATCTGCCTTCCGGAGTTTACAGTTGAGTCCTACTATAAGGGAAGTGAAACTTTTCTAATCAACATAACCCTGGGTGGTCTGTGGAAGTGGGTTCTCTGTGAGACCTTCTGTTAGTTCCCAGTGCAGAGACTCGAGCTCCTGTTGGCAAGACCCAGTCTTTAAGTAGAGGGGTGCTTTCAACATGATCTCTGTCTCTCTCTCAATCCCCCACAGGTATAATCAAAGGATATCCCTTGCTATTCCCAATCTAGGCAATACTAGCCAGCAAGAGTATAAAGTGTCTTCAGTGCCAAATACTTCTCAGAGTTATGCCAAAGTTATTAAAGAACACGGGTAAGTTGAAAGGTAAAATGAATGTTTTTCCTTTCTTTTTCTAACTGTGCTTCTGGAGAAATGTGACGTCATTTGATATGATTAACACTGAAAAATCCAATAAGGCAATTCTCTTTCTCTACTACTGTATATCAAAATCTGAACACTTATTGAAAAGAAAATTTACTTTTATCAATATTTATTTTTTTAATCACTTGCCACAATTTTCTTCTTTTTTTGCAACTGATGCAAAAATGTGAGTAGATTATGTGTATATCTGAGGTTCTGAAAGCTAACTGTGGTCCCTGAAAAATGTATAGGGTGAGGGAAAAAATAACTACTATTTTTCAGTGGTCTTGGCAACAGGGGTTCTCTCTTCTTTCTCTTGTGTAACCCTAGGGACATGGGCATTGTTGCTGAAACATTGTTACCCTGGGGTTGCAGCATTTAAGTAATCGGTAGATTAAGGAGGAAATGACGGGAAAGTGCCTTCCGTTCACTGTGGTCTGATCGCTCTGTGAACCTCGCTTCTGTCTTCTAGTGCTGACTTTTTTGACAAGGACGGAGTGATGAAAGACATCAGGGCGATCTATCAGGTTTACAATGCGCTTCAGGAGAAGGTGCAGGTAACTGACTTATTCACTAGCTTTCAGTATTTATGTTGCCCAAATGCTTTTTAAATTCTACTTTAATTTTTAATAATCTCCTGTGGTCCAAAAATCAGTCCCCAAATGATATCAGATGTGTGTAGTAGTTACTCACGCCAGTCTACGAAAGCCTGTCTCTCTCACTATATGCCTGCCATGGAGACTCTGAGGTACAGTTTTAATATCACTCTTTTAAATACTTGTGACCTCCTTAATGACAGCGTTTTCCATAGAGAAATGTATTCCCAGTTTAAGGAAGGATTGCTAAGAACACAGCTGTCGCATCACTTAGCCTCTAAGTAGAGACCGCACCCAAAAGCCCCGTGGTAACTCAGGACAGCTCGGCCTCCTGATTCGAGTTCACTCCTCTGCCCACAGCTGCCTCCACTGAGTGGGAGGGTGCAGTGGGGCCTGTTCATTCCTAGGCATTCATGCAACAAATATTTATGGAAACGTCTCCTGCAAGCCAGGTCCTGAGCTAGGTGCTGGCAGTACTTTCCCACGTTCTTGTCATCAGCCCCAGAGTGTTCTTAGGGGTGATTCGCTCTGAAACCCTAAGAACAAAAGCGCCTTGGAGGACAGGAAGAAGAGGGGTCAGGCTGAAGAGGCTGTCTCAGGCCTGGAGGAAGGGCCCAGGGAATGAAAGAGCACAGGCAGCTACTGAGAAAGAGGAGAGCAGTCTCCATTCAGCCTGGGGCACAGGGGAAAGCAGGCAGTGGGCAGATCCCAGTGTGAGGCTCCAAATCAGGGTCACGGTCCCCGTAGCAGCACAGGGACTTAATCCAGCCTCACTCATTGGTGACTGGCCCACTTTCCGGCGATTTCTGGTATTTCTGCTATGGAAGGAACGTGCAGTGAAAAGCAACTTTTTGTCCTGAATTCATGACCATGCTCTTTGCAGACTGTCGGTGCCGTCTCACAGACTTCAAAGTGGCATGTATTAGACATTTCATTGCCTATTGATTAAGGCCTGCCCTGCAAACACCAGATCACGTCCATGCCCTGATATGAATGGTTAAAGTACATTGACTAGGGAAAGTTGAAAAAGAAAATAAGTTTCAAAGTCAAGTTCTTTTTCAACTTTTCCTAGTTGTGGTTTCTATTAAATAAATCTGTGTGTGATCCGAGGCTTAATTGTTGATTATAAGTAAAAGTTGAAAGCATGTCATCCCTTTCTTTTGTTCATCCTCCTATGCTCATCCCTTTTCTTTTGTTCATCCTCCTATGCTAGACTGTGTGTGCTAAGTCACTTCAGTCGTATCCGACTCTTTGTAACCCTGTGGATGTAGCCCGCCAGGCTCCTCTGTCCATAGGATTCTCCAGGCAGGAATACTGCAGTGGGTTGCCATGCCCTCCTCCAGGGGATCTTTTCAACCAGAGATTGAACCCGAGTCCCTTAGGTCTCCTGCATTGGCAGACGGGTCCTTTACCAGTAACACC
Organism: Bos indicus x Bos taurus; assembly: GCF_003369695.1. Taxonomy (NCBI): domain Eukaryota; kingdom Metazoa; phylum Chordata; class Mammalia; order Artiodactyla; family Bovidae; genus Bos; species Bos indicus x Bos taurus. Next base: position 7,603,626 of record NC_040101.1, on the reverse strand, counting down.
CACCCAGGAAACCCTATGCTAGACTGATACCAAAATTCCCTTTTCATATAAATAAAGATGAGTAAGCAAGGGAAAGATTCATATTCAAGAATGTCTAAGCTAAGTAGCATAATCATCTTAACATAACTGAGAAAGCAGCTCAGTGAATAACAGCAGTACTGGTCTCGTGGGCCTTCATGGTTTTGTTGTATACCTCAGGGAAATGTCTGCTTTTTAACGTAATAAAGTATACAGATTTTTCCTAGGGTCATAATCGATGCTGTCTTTATGAAGTGCCTCATGCTTGGATTTGAAACTAATTGTTCTTGTTGTCATTTTTCCCTCAGGCAGTGTGTGCAGACGTGGAAAAGAGTGAGCGAGTTGTTGAATCTTGTCAGGCAGAAGTGAACAAATTAAGAAGACAGATCACTCAGAGGAAGAATGAAAAGGAACAAGAAAGACGTGAGCTTCTTATTCATTTTACCCCTGAGTATCAGGGAAATGTCTGGTTTTAAACTTCAAATTATATGATAAATTACATCCATTCTTTTACATTCATCAGGCCCCAAGTTAGGCTGCTTAGGACAGGGCATTCCTTTGTCTTTAGCTTTTCCAGAAGCGCAGTACTGTTTCTCATGGTGTCCTTCTCAAGTCTCTGATACTGGAAGAAAAAAGACCAAAGGTAGAAAGGCTGAAGCAAGTTAGAGTAATTCCCAAGAAGTGATATGGTCTGTGTACAGTAGATGCGATGTTTCTTACCAAGTTAACCCTGGCATGCCTAGAACATAGGAGCCGTGTCCTGTGTTCACTGGAGCCTCATAAAAGAGCTCCCTAAAATTCTGTGAACATTATGTTTGATGCACGGGGCAGGGTCTCGGCAAAGACTTTAAATGTCTAGTTTTTGATAGCAGTTACCATTACAGCAGATTACCATTGATAGCAGATACCATTACACTAAGGAACCAGCTGGTTAAATGAGAACTAGGCCCAAGAATCTATTAACTCCAGCATGGTAACAGACATATATGCTGTAGTACCACCAGATTTTTAAAAATATTATTTTTATTGAAATACAGTTGATTTACAATGTCATGCTAGTTTCAGTACAGCATGGTAATTCAGATATGTGTGTGTGTGTATGTGTGTATATATATATATATAATTTTTCAGATTCTTTTCCATTATAGGTTATTACAAGATGTTGAATATAGCTCACTTTGCTATCCAGTAGGACTTGTGGTTTATCGGTCTTATGTACAGTAGTGTGTATCTGTTAATCTCAGACTCCTGATTTATCCTCCCCACCCACCCTTTGGTAACCATATTTGCTTTCTATGCCTGTGAGCCTATTTCTGTTTTGTAAGTAAGGTCATTTGTACCGTTTTTCTGTTTGTTTTTTTTATTCCATATGTAAGTAATATCAGTGGTATTTATCTCTGTCTGACTTCACTTGGTATGATAATCTGTAGCTCCATCCATGTTGCTGGAAATGGCATTATTTCATTCTTTTTTATGAAACTCACTAGATTTAACTAGTGGTTAAGACTTTGGCTCTTCCCCTTGCAGGGGGCACAGATTCCACCCCTGGTTGGAGAACTAAGGGCCTGCCTGCTGCACAAGGCAGGCAAATAAATCAGATAAAATACAGGGACACACAGAGATATACACAAAGCTGGATGGTGGAGCTGGGATTTGGAGAAGTTAGGGTGCCTGACACCTGAGGCGTGTGTCTTTTAACCCAAATCTTATACGCTTTTCATCAAAATTTTAACTGAACGCAAGAAACTCTCCAGTTAGCACTGTTTTTCTTAATCGCTCATTGAGAGAGTTTTTGAGGACTTCCTCTGTGGGGGAGAACTGTTTTCTCAGGCCCCTGGGTGATATGACTCAGATATCTATCTGAGTGATAGAATTGTGGGTGATTTTCTTTTTTTTTTTTCCTTTTCTAAATTTTGTACAAATCATTTTTATAATATTTTTAAATGTACTTGAAAACAGTTTAAAGGCCATAGACTCATAGATGTGTGGCTGTTTCAGTTTTACCACCATAAAAATGCAATAAAGTTATGGCCTAGTACCTAACACAGGACTTTTGAAGTCCCTATTTTTTTAATTTAATTTAAAAAGTATTTTTGCAATGTTGTATTGTTTTCTGAACTTTTTTTTTCTTCATATCTGTTTCTTTGGTTGGGCTGTGTCTTTGCTGTGGCATGCAGGAGCTGCAGCCTTCAGTGTGATATGCAAACCTTAGTGCAGCACGTGGGATCTAGTTCCCGGACCAGGGGTTGGACTCCGGCCCCCAGCATTGGGATGCAGCATCTTGGCCACTCGACCACCAGGGAAGTCCCAGGGCTTTGAACTTTTAAGGAGAAAGAGATGTTTAAGAATATTGTGACAAGCAGTTGTCGAGAAGTTTTTTTTTGTTTTTTGATGTGAGGTCTATTAAGGAAAAACTCACATTCAGATGACCACCAAGTGTGGGGACAACTCTAAATTTTATCCTCTGTCCCCATGGTCTCTGAGCACAGTGAGCAGCAGGCGAGGGTCATAGCACTGGATCTGGAGTTGAGAGACCTGTGTTTGGGTATCAGAGCCCCCACTTCTCACTGTCCTCTTAGTGAAGTCACCTGGTCTTTCTGACCTCTGGTCGTTTGCCTGCATAACAGACGGTAATATTAATGATAACGGTAGTACTTCAGAGAGCTGTTCTGAGGCTTTTGAAAATTATGAAATACTGTGCAAATGTACAGTAATTCACAGAAATAATACATTGCACTGCTTTGTTGCCGTTTTCAGAACAGTCAGGTCGACCATTGAATGTGTTGACATGCAAAGCTGTGACAATACAGAGAGTGTTACAGTTTCCTTCCTCTTTCCACCCAGGATTGCAGCAGGCAATGGTAAGCCGACAGATGCCATCTGAGAGTGTGGACCCCACCTTCAGCCCTCGGATGCCCTATCCAGGGTTCACAGCGGAAGGTCGAAGTACTCTTGGAGACACAGAGGCCTCGGACCCGCCTCCGCCTTATTCTGATCTTCACCCAAATAATCAAGAAAGTACTCTGAGCCATTCTCGCATGGAAAGCAGCGTCTTTATGCCTCGACCTCAAGCTGTGGGCTCCTCCAGTTATGCCTCCACCAGTGCTGGACTGAAATATCCTGGAAGTGGAGCAGATGCCCCTCCTTCCCACAGAGCAGCTGGAGACAGTGCTGAGGAATCAGACGACAGTGATTATGAAAATTTGATTGACCCTACAGAGCCCCCTAATAGCGAATACTCACGTTCAAGGGATTCTCGACCCATGACACACCCTGATGGGGCTCCAGGAACACTCAGACCTCCCAGATTTAACTGAACGCAAGAAACTCTCCAGTTAGCACTGTTTTTCTTAATCGCTCATTGAGAGAGTTTTTGAGGACTTCCTCTGGAGGGGAGAACTGCTTTCTCGGGCCCCTGGACTCCCCAAGATGAGTGTTTGGGCCCAGACCTTGGAGGAGCCTCGCATGCAGGGGGTCCTCACCTGCGGACGCAGTGTGCAGGGCTCACAACAGAGTCATTAAGATAATCAAATTGTCCGAATTCTGGTGCGATTCATGGATGTACTGGTAAATTTAGGCAAAGATAAACTTATCAACGTAGTTTCTGTTCTTTAAAATAATTTGGAAATTAGAGACTAAGCACAATTAGTCTATAAATGTTCTATAAATCAAAACCTTACCTCTTGCACTATCATGCCTTGAAATTTACTTTTTCAAAGGGAAACTAGTTTAGCAGCAGCCTTCAAAGAACCTTCTTTCTATGATGAGCCAAATTCATCTTTGCCAGAAAAGAAATTTTGATAATTTCCAAGATTGGAACAAATCAGTCGTACCTTCTTTTGTCTGCATGACTTTGTGAGATCAAAAGAGAGGGCTTTGTTTCCACTTTTTTCTACTAGCCTGATATGTATTGTCACTTAAAATGGTTGCCTTTAAAAAAAAAATGTAGAAATACTAATTACCAGTAAGTAATCATCCAAATAAGTATGTCATAAAATAAATTACTTATTTTTCTTTCGGGGAATTCCAGTGACTGCTCTGTTGCACTAGCCACGTTTATGGTCTCTGTTCTGGAGTCTTAAATGAAGGACACACAGCAGTATAACAGAAAGGAGTTCTGTTCCAGACCTGAGTTTTATGAGGAACAGACTCCAGACACAGCAGATTTAGCCAAGTTCGTACGTAAGGGAGATAATTCGTGTAGATCTTCTGACAAATCCTAGTGTTAGTTTTATTTGTGGAAGAAAGACATTTAATAAACTGTTTGGGAAGCTTGGTTATTGAATAGAGATTCATTTCCAATCAAAATAACCACACTTTTTTAAGTTACCTTTGGGCATATAGCTGTGGAATGTGTAGAGACTTTCCTTGGGGAGGCACTTAACATTCTTAGTTAATTACTGCTTGCTTTCTAGTTTTGCCCAGAATGTGTGACACCACTACAGACGTTCATGAGCATGACAGGCTCCTGGTTTGGAAATGACAAGACCCCCCCTCCCCCATTTACGGCAGGGTCAGCCCACGAAGCTAATGCCATGGATTATAACTGCCTTTCTCTGGACTCGTTACGACCTGTAAGAATAAGGAAGTTGTTAAGGAAGCTTAAAATCCAGGTTCTGAAAAAGTAGTTTCATTTTGTAAGAAAGCAGTTTAGTCTGAATGGAAATTAAACGTTCAAACTGCCGTCCTTCAGACAGCTAGCTACTCAGCGGGGCCTGTGTCTTCCTGCTCTCCAGTTTTGTTGGCCTTACACCACTGCCGTTTGATTTGAAATGTTGCAGACCGCTTTATCTGCAAATCCGTTCCAGTGTTTATCAGCTACCTTCTAGCAGCTTCAGCACCAGTGTGAATTTTTTTTTTTAAGTGCCATCACCATCTCCTCTGTTCAGATTTTGACATTCAGGAAAATATTTTTATTTTTTATGCCATACTGAAACCTACAATGTATATCTGACAAAGCAGTTAAATGTGACAATAAAAACTTATTTAATCATGGTATACCATTGTTTTAATGTTTGTCTCAACACCCGGCAAGGTCTTGCCTCAGTTTACTCATTCTGGCCGTTCTTAGTTGACTTCATATAGTTTTTTTAAAAAGGCATGAAAACTCATCTCCATACTTGTTTTTTATTTATTTATTTTTTTGATCAGGCTGGTTTCAGGGGAAATCCAAAAATACAATTTATTAAAAGATTTCTCTTGATTTCAAGAAAGTGTCAAATATCAAGTTATCAAGAGAGATCAGTTGAGTAGAAAATTGAACCTTAGTTCCCGAAAGACATCTTTCACACAGTTGATCTTGTTTGAAGAGACACCTCAGCCAAGTCACCTAACGATTGAGATGCTGGAGGATTTGGGGCTCCTAGAGTGTCATTGGAATGAGAGAAGCACCTAGAAGGAGCGTCTCTAGACGCTCCAGAATAACGAGTGTATTCTGGATTCTGTGCGGGCCTTTAGTGTCACTCTTCCAGCATCCAAGGTGACAGTCTGTTTTCAGTAGGAGTTTAAAATGTGGCTTGTAACCTTTTAGTCTCCTCCAACTAATTTCGAGAAAAGAAGACTAGATTCTTTTAACTTGCTTGGAAGTCTGGAAATGCTTCATAACATGCTGTAATTGGCTTTTGTGGAGAAAGAGCAAAACGTAAAAACAGAAATCTCATCCCCAAACATTCACACCCTAAGGATATAGATTTTAAAGTTCTAGACGCCGTGGGGCAGTAACTATAACTGCTTTAATAAAAACATTTAAATGGACCCTCTTGTGAATCTGTATTTTAGGGAAGTTAAAGGAGTTGGGGAATATAAAATTAAGATACAATAGAAGTGATGATTATTAACTGTGTTCTGGGTCTGATTTGCCCTGACTGTAGGTTTCACTTCAGTCACTGAAAGATCTTCACTCTGTTAACAAGGTTCTGCTTCATCGTTTCCCACGGCAAACCTTAATTCCACTAGACACAGAGCCTGAGGCAACCGTTTCTGCAAATGTGGTGCTAATAAATAATGGAAAATGTTTACTTTTCAACTTGATGACAAACAGACTTGGGACAAGTCCTGGGATTTAGCTCAGCTGCCTTCTTTTTTACAGTGATTTTTGTGACGTCCTAAATCAGGCAGAAGAGTCAGGCTGCAGTGTCCATCCACTGGGTTATTCCAGGCTTGCTCTGACCCCGGAGGTTGGGGGAGGGGCCCCTCTAGCCTGGGTTCATCAGCGGGGAGATGGGCCTTGGATGCCATGTGCTACACGTGGTCCAGAAGGCAGCTCTTGGAAGTAGCCTTCTGTTCAGGCAGATTTAGCAAAAGGTGGTTCATGGCAGCATTTTCAGTAGTAAAAACTGGAAATTAATGGTAGTGGAACGGTTACGTTTTGGTATACCTACAGAAGAAATAGTCTACCGCTACTAAATGTATTGCAGAAATCAAAAAGATTTCTTGACGTGGAAATGTTTCTAGATAAATGCAGAAAGTCAGGTTTCCAAATAGCACGGAAGGTATGATCTGGTTTTTGTGGGGGAAAAGTTTTTATGCAATACTCCTATTGACAGAAAATAATCTAGAAGAATAGTCCAAAGTAGTACAAGTGTTGACATAGATCGTGGCAGGTCTTCCGTCCTTCACTTACTGCACTTTCTATCTGCATTAAGGGTTTAATAAAAGACTTCAGAAATGTGGGGTCATTGGCTACATGAATTATGTCATGCAGCCACCCAAGAGGTGATTCTGGAGACATTCTTGACTCTGTCTTCACCACCACACTTCAGTTTTTTTTAGATTTGTGGCCAATGTAAGGTCAGCCTTGATGCTGCCGACTTCCCTGCATTCAACTTTTATTTCCAGATGAAATCCTGTATTTATGATTTGTTTTGCATTGACCGTGATTTTTTTTCCCTAATAAATCCAGAGCCAATTCCACTTGCCTTAGCTCAGAATCTATTTCCCAAATACCCGAGAAGCATTTAAGAAATGCTTTCTGAGATTGAAACTGACTCAAAACTAGAGCACTTACTAATGATATTCGTCTAAGACTTAAGTGCTCACTACAGAGTGGATTTTTGGAGTCTTCGTATGTAAGAACGATTTCCTTGATCATGCAGATAACTCTCTGCAGGGTTCGTGTGCCCGCTTGTGGTCGGTCATTCTTCAGTATGGTGCACTACCTGTGCTGGGAGCCCTAGATTGTGTTACCTGTTAGAAGGTAGACCCTCTGTAGTCAATTCACATACAGACAAGACTGAGAGGTGTTTGATTCCAAAGCAAATATGTACTTGCTTGGGACATTAGCTGTGGCTGACCAGCCATGGGCACTGCTTTGTAGAGCTCAGGGGCATTAGTCATTTTTCTTGACTGATTACAAACAGATGTGGTTTGTTTGTACTAAGATGTGAATCATCCACAGTACCTTTCAGACAGTTTAAGTGGGAGTGTTGGAGAAACTTGGGGACAAGAAGTAACCAGTCTCCAGAAGTACTGTCAGCCCTCCGTATCTGTGGGTTTTGCATCTCTGGATTAAACCAAACTCAGATTGGAAATCATCAGAGAAACAATTGTTAGAAAGTTCTAGGCGGCCACACTTGAATTTGCCACACACTGGCAGCCATTTACGTCATCTTTACATCGCATTAGGTATTGTGAGTAAACTTTGTTGTTGCTCAGCCACTAAGTCATGTCCCGTTCTTCACATCTTCATGGACTGTAGCACACCCCTCTGTCCTTCACTGTCTCCCGGAGTTTGCTCAAACTCATGTCCATTGAGGTGGTGATGTTATCTAGCCATCTCATCCTCTGCCGCCCCTTTCTCCTATTGCCTTCAGTCCTTCCCAGCATCAAGGTTTTTTCTAATGAGTTGGCTCTTTGCATCAGGTGGCCAAAGTATTGGAACTTCAGCAACAGTCCTTCCAATGAATATTCAGGGTCGAATTCCTTTAGGATTGACTGGTTTGATCTCCTTGCTGTTAAAGGGACTCTCAAGAGTCTTCTCCACAATTCAAAAGCACCAATTCTTCGGCACTCAGCCTTCTTTATGATCCAGCTCTTACGTGTGCACATGACTACTGGATAAACTATAGCTTTGACTATACAGGCCTTTGTTGGCAAAGTGATGTTTCTGCTTTTTAATATGCTGTCTACGTTTGTCATAACTTTTTTTGTCTATCACCGTCCACAATGATTTTGGAGCCCAAGAAAATAAAATTTGTCACCGCTTCCACTTTTTCCCCTTCTATATGCCATGAAGTGATGGCACTAAATACCATGATCATGGTTTTTTGAGTGTTGAATTTCAAGTCAGCTTTTTCACTCTGCTTTCAACCTCATTAAGAGACTCTAATTCCTCTTCACTTTCAGCCATTAGAGTGGTATCATTTATGTATCTAAGGTTGTTGATATTTTCTCTCCGCAATCTTGAGTCCAGCTTGTGATTCATCCTGGCATTCACATGATGTACTCTACATGTAAGTTAAACAAACAGGATGACAACATACAGACTTGTTGAACTCCTTCCCCAATTTTGAACCAGTCCATTGTTCATGTCCAATTCTAACTGTTGCTTCTTGACCTGCATACAGATTTCTCAGGAGGCAAGTCCCATTTCTTGAAGAATTTTCCATAGTTTTTTGCAATCCACACAGTCAAAGGCTTTGGCATAGTCAATGAAGGAGAAGTAGATGTTTTTCTGGAATCCACTTGTTTTCTCCATGATCCAATGAATGTTGGCAGTTTGATCTCTGGTTCCTCTGCCTCTTCAAAACCCAGCTTGTACATCTGGAATTTCTCAGTTCACATACTAGTGAAGCCTGGCTTGAAGGATTTTGAGCATTACCTCCTAGCATGTGAAATGAGTGCAACTGTAGTTTGAACATTCTTTGGCATTGCCCTTCTTTGGGATTGGAATGAAAACTGACTTTTTCCAGTCCAGTGGCCCCTGCTGAGTTTTCCAAATTTGCTGACATATTGGGTGCAGCACTTTAATTGCATTATCCTTTAGGATTTTAAATAGCTCAACTGTAATTCTGTCATGATTTGAAGTACAGGAGAAGATGTGTGTAGGTTATGTACAAATACCCCCCTCCTCCATTTTATATAAGAGACTTGAGCATCCTCAGGTGTAGGTGTGTGGGGGGTAGGCGGTGGGAGACGCCAACACATCCCCTGCGGATATTGAGGGATGACTCTAGTGAATCCAAGGATCATCCCTGGCTCATGTGAGATGGAAAGTGGAGACCAACTTTGTGCAATGTGCATCCTTAAAAAGTTCTGCAGTCTATCAAAGTTCTCTCAGTCTATCAAAATCCTACTCACTGCCTAAGGCCCAGCTCAAATGTTACCACCTTTAGGAAACCTTTTGGACTTACCTGGGAGGCTTGTGCAACCTGAGTACCTTGTTCACACCTCTGTCTGCTGCTCTGCACATGTTTGGGGATAGCACTCAGCACATTGTAAGGCGTTATGTCTTGTGTCTGACTCTCCAGTAGGATGTGAGGCCCTCAGAGGCAGGCAAAGGACGGAGGCATCTCAGAATTCCTGGCACCAGAAGAGCTTGGCAAAGAGTTGTTGTTCAATCACTAAATTGTGTGATTTAGTGTCCCCCATCCTTCACTGTCTTCCGGAGTTTGCTCACACTGGTTCCAAATAGGAAAAGGAGTACATCAAGGCTGTATATTGTCACCCTGCTTATTTAACTTATATGCAGAGTACATCATGAGAAACGCTGGGCTGGAAGAAACACAAGCTGGAATCAAGATTGCCGGGAGAAATATCAATAACCTCAGATATGCAGATGACACCACCCTTATGGCAGAAAGTGAAGAGGAACTAAAAAGTCTCTTGATGAAAGTGAAAGAGGAGAGTGAAAAAGTTGGCTTAAAGCTCAACATGCAGAAAATGAAGATCATGGCATCCGGCCCCATCACTTCATGGGAAATAGATGGGGAAACAGTGGAAACATTGTCAGACTTTGTTTTTTTGGGCTCCAAGATCACTGCAGATGGTGACTGCAGCCATGAAATTAAAAGACGCTTACTCCTTGGAAGGAAAGTTATGACCAAACTAGATAGCATATTGAAAAGCAGAGACATTACTTTGCCAACAAAGGTTCATCTAGTCAAGGCTGTGGTTTTTCCTGTGTCATGTATGGATGTGAGAGTTGGATTGTGAAGGCTGAGCACCGAAGAATTGATGCTTTTGAACTGTGTCTTGAGAGTCCCTTGGACTGCAAGGAGATCCAACCAGTCCATTCTGAGGAGATCAGCCCTGGGATTTCTTTGGAAGGAATGATGCTAAAGCTGAAACTCCAGTACTTTGGCCACCTCGTGTGAAGAGTTGACTCATTGGAAAAGACTCTGATGCTGCGAGGGATTGGGGGCAGGAGGAGAAGGGGATGACAGAGGATGAGGTGGCTGGATGGCATCATTGACTCAATGGATATGAGTCTGGGTGAACTCCGGAAGTTGGTGATGGATGGGGAGGCCTGGCATGCTGCGATTCATGGGGTCGCAAAGAGTCGGACACGACTGAGTGACTGAACTGAACTGAACTATTTCCATTGAGTCGATGATGCCAAAGAATGGGGATCAATAAATATTTGTCGCTGGAATGTTGAATGAAAAGAGAGGGACCCAAATAAAACTGCCCATAGATATACCAGTTCCTGAAGAATTAGACAGTAAGACAGAGATTATTCTCTGGAGAGGTTACTAGTAAAACTTCCAGCTGCTGTTGTTATGAAGAATTTACTGATGGACAGTTTCCTAACACAACATTGTAAATCAACTATACTCCAATATAAAATAAAAAATTAAAGAACTACACATTAGGAGAAATTTAAATAGGGACTAAGTTAGATGATATTACAAAATTATTGTGGGTTTTCTTAGACACATTAGTAATATCACAGTTATGTAAGAGAATCTCCTGGGTTTTAGGAAATTCAATCTGTATGTTTACGGGTGAAAAATCATGATGTCTGCAGCTCACAAGCAAATGTCTCAAGTGAAAGTGTTAGTTGCTCAGTTGTGTCCGACTCTCTTTGACCTCATGGATTGTAATCCCCCAGGCTCCTCTGTCCATGGAATTCTCCAGGCAAGAATACTGGAGTGGGTTGCCATTCCCTTCCTCAGGGGATCTTCCTGACCAAGGGATTGAACCTGGGTCTCCTGGATTGCACTTGGGTCTCCTGGATTGCACTTGGGTCTCCTGGATTGCAGGCGGATTTTTTACCTTCTGAGCCACTACTGCTGCTAAGTCACTTCATTTGTGTCTGACTCAGTGTGACCCCATAGATGGCAGCCCATCAGGCTCCACCGTCCCTGGGATTCTCCAGGCAAGAACACTGGAGTGAGCCCATTACCTTCTCCAACGCATCAAAGTGAGAAGTGAAAGTGAAGTCGCTCAGTTGTGTCTGACTCTTCATGACCCCATGGACTGCAGCCCACCAGGCTCCTCCGTCCATGGGATTTTCCAGGCAAGAGTACTGGAATGGGGTGCCATCACCTTCTCCATCTGAGCCACTAGGGAGCCCCAGATGAGCTCAAAACCCACATACACAGAGAAAGACAATGTGGCAAAGGGTAACAAGCGCTGGTCTAGGGGATGCGTGTGTCAGTGTTCCTTGTGCTGTTCTTTCTACTCTTCTCTGTGTCTGAAAGTTCACATAATATAAAAGCTGGGAGGAAATAAAAATAAGACAGGGCTGATGATAACTCCTACTTCACTCTTTCACAGGCAGGATGATATTAAAAATATTCCATGGTTGATATGGGAAAAATATTAATATAGAAATAAAAAATTACTGTATTTTCCTTTATTCTTGAAAAAAACCTAAAATATACAAAGCTATTTCATATATATAAAATGGGAGGGTATGTATTGTCCTTTATACAATTCACCCCTTTATTCTAATAATTTCCAAATTAGTTTTTGATCTTTAGAAAGTTTCAGTGTGATCTTTTGTTGAGCACAGCCATCACTAGCTAAACGGCGCCCCTGTCTGGGCCACAGTCTGACTTGGAAATTACATCAAATTTCTTTTCCAATGGGTTTCTCATAAAATCAGTAGCGTTGAGTGATACACGGCCTGGATAGAGAATCACTTCTGTCATCAACAACTCACTCTGTACACTGGAATCTCTCTCAGCTAAACTCAAAACATCTACATTTGGAATTTTTCTAGCTTTTATGGTAGGAATGTTTTTAGATAACCAGTTTCTCTATGATCAACTGTCTTGAAAATGTTTTGTTAGAGCGTGATATAAGGTGGCTGAATTTTATTAATTATTGATCACTTAAAATCAACAGAGCTTAAAAAACCAAAAAACAAGAATCCACAGAGCTTTACAAATGGCAGTTGGCCCCTCTTTAGGATCAAATCAAAGACATCAGAGTCCATTCTGTACTTTTATCATAGAACAGCAAATGTGCTCTCATATGATTCATTAGATATTCAATAGGTTTTTCTAGGAATTGCCACTTTGTTGTTTCGTAAGATATGTCATATTTCTTTGTTTTTCTGATACTTTCTGCTTCTTTTCATGGTTTCCATTATCAGTTTTATATGTTCAAATACTTAATCAGCTTCAAGAACCAAAATATGTCTTTCTTGCAGAACTAAAGTATTCATACCTCTGTTAAAATATCATTTGCTGAAATCTCTTTAAGTATTTTCAGTTTCCAAATGTTAACTGCTACTATTTTATAATTTCTAATAAAGATAATATTGAAGGCTCAATTTCCAGACTACTCTTGTATCTCCAGCACCTCATTGAGATCCAAACATTCTTCTGATTTTCAATTTTTATGTTCTTAGCTCCTAAGATATATTATTTCATTTTCTGGTATATATTTGATGTGGTAGTAAATAGGACGCTTTTTAAAGAAGATATTTTTTAAAAAAATAAAGAAGAGATTTAAAGTTTATTTAATTGATTCACATCTTTTATTGCATAATTCACAGTATAACTGAACATATCCACTAAGTATCAAATTAAGCCATCCAGAAAATCTTCTAATCTTTGGCCAGAATTTTAGATCTTCTTAACTAGCATTACATGGACACCATCCACACAAAATCAATCATGTTTACTTGTAAAGTGTTCTCAGCAGAATAATTTTTCTTGAGCACAAAAACTAAAGCTCAATCTGATACTTCAAATATTGTTCCAGGAAGCAAGTAAAACCACTAAATATCACTGAAATCTTAGATTTCACTTTGAGGTAAACTATCGAGATATTTCTATATATAAGATATGGAAGGTCATCAATAATGATTACAATGTCACTGCCTTCATTTATAAATTTTCCAAAATGACACTTTGGTATTTTGGTAGATTTAAGTTTTTTTGTTTATTTTTTGTTTTTTAAATGTTTGTTTGGCTGCTCCAGGTCTTAATTGCAGCATGCAGGATCTAGTTCCCTAGTTTCTAAACTGAACTCGAGGATCCAAATGACATTTTGAGAGCTAGTGATTTTGTAGGATCACCAATCCCTACAAATCCCTAGTGATTTTCCCCACCTACTTTAACAGTGTGGTCCTGCTGGGGGGAAATTGACAAAGCCTGTTTGCATCCTGGGCCAATCAGGGCTTGTAAAAACTCCGTGTTGAATGTATTCACGTGTAGGCTGTATAGATGAGAAGAGACGAGCATGTCTGGGTGAAGAGTGACCTCAGGCTAAAGAAAAGCCAAAGGTGAGGCAGGCACTGCGGGTGGGTAGGAGAAAGGTGAACAGACCAGTCCTCGCCTCCGCGGGGTGCCTCACACCCATGGGGTCCTCAGGTATCCAGGACCACCTTGCCTGCCGAGGGGTGCTCTTCCAGCATGACCCCTACCTTCCCGTTCCTTTCAGAGCAGAGACTCTATCTCTGCACTGCACCCTTTGCTCCCCGCTTCCCCACCACCTGTCCAGGCCATCAGCTCTGGTCCAGCTGGAAGGATTCCCCGTCCATTCAGTCCTGGCTTTTCTCCTGAGCCCCCTCCCTTAGCACACCAGCTGTCCCAGGGAAGCACTTAGGCTTTCGGCACAGACTCGCTCCCTGCCTGGTGGTGATGGAGGGGCCCCCAGCCCCCCATGGAGGGACCTCCACCACCACCCCCATCCCACCTCCCCACCCACTGCCATGGAGCAGTGAACTCAGGGGCTTTCTGCCCACCTCTCCGAGGCCTGGAAGGCAGCTGAAAACAGTGCTATGAGGTGGTCTTTGGAATCAGAATCACCTGGCATTTGAATTCCTTAACCATGTGCTCTAGGGCGAGTTACTCCACCTCTCTGAGCCTCATCTGCGGATGGAGATGAATGGTAATACCTTTTCATAGCATTTTGGGGAAGATAGTGAGGTAGAATATACGACGTAAAGAAAACAAAGCCTGGGAAGCAGCAGTTTCTGATAATCTTGTGGCAACTCCTGTCTCAAACTACATCTTCATCCCAGACATGCAGTTATTTTTTTTAACTTTTTAGTTTGTATTGGGATATAGCCAATTAATGAGGCTTCCCTGGCGGCTCAGTGGTAAAGAAACCGCCTGCCAGTGCAGGAGATTCGGGTTGGATCCCTGGGTTGGGAAGATCCCCTGGAGAAGGAACAGGCAACCCACTCCAGTATTCTTGTCTGGGAAATCCCATGGACAGAGGAGCCTAGCGGGCTATAGTCCATGGGCTCACAAAGGGTCCATCATGACTTAGCAACTAAACGACAACAGCTGTCTGTGACGATGAAAACGCTCTACACCCCCAGTGTTCAATACAGCAGCCACTCACCACATTGTGGGCTGGCATAATAAAAGGACTGAATTTTAAAGCTTATTCAGTTTTAACTAATATAAGTCTAGATTTAAACAGCCACATGCTGCGTGATCAGCAGCTACCATACTGGGCAGCACTGGACGCTCAGCCCTTATGGAGAGGGAACCGAGCAAGGGCGGCCCTGTGACCTGCCCCCAGCCCAACCAGAGCCCAGGACTCCTGCCGCCTCCTTCAGCCGCGTCTGCCCCAGACCTTCACGGACTCAGAATGTCAGCCAGAAGAGATGATCTCGGGCAAGGTTTGTCCCAGATTGAAGGAAACAAAGAACAGACGAGCATTCACTCTGGAGCCCCCGTGGGGCTTGGCACCCAGCTCAGGAAGCTTGGCTGTCCTCGGCTCAGCCTGCAGTGCCCTCTGTGGCGTCCCGATCAAAGCCGGGCAGGGGTCCGGGGACCTCTCCCGGGCAGCTGCCATCCCAGTGGCCCTTTCCTGATCCTCACACTCCCCTCCCCTGCCCCAGCTCGGACTGGAAGGTTGGATCAAGGTGTGGAGGTCAGCCAGCCACATCTCTGGAGCTCACACGCACACCCCGTTTGCCAGTACCCTAGGCCTGCCGACTCAGAGGTACCCAGGTGGAGGATCAAATTAATCTCTGTTCTTTATCCGGCATTTGGCACTCAACTCTCCACCCACCCAGGGAGAGTGGGCACAGAGTGAAGAGTGAGGCTGAGTGACATCCAAGCCCCCAGGAGAAGGGGGATGGTGCAAGATCGCTGGCACCTTTCTTGCACCATCTGTTCCCCACCAGATCCAGCCTGAGTGTGCTTTGCCACAACCGATGCTGGGAAATTGTGCTCTAGGCTCCTGGAGACCTGGTGGGACCAATTGTCAGCCCCGTTTCCTTGGGGGAGGGCTGTGGCCTCTTCTCTCCTCCTTCTGTCTCTTGTTCTCTATTCTCCACCCTGCTCCCTCTTTCCCCTTCCCTTCTTTATTGTTTGACTACATTTTTAACCAAAGGGGACAAAAGAGGATGAGATGGTTGGATGGTGTCACCCACTCAATGGACATGAGTTTGAGCAAGCTCCAGGAGATGGTGAAGGACAGGGAAGCCTGGCGTGCTGCAGTTCGTGGGGTCTCAAAGAGTCACACATGACTAAGCAACTGAGCAACAACATATACACAGAAAGGACACAATTATAAATGTGTGGTTGTTGAATTTTCACAAAGCAAATGTACCGTGAAATCAACACAAAGGTCAAGAAATACTCATATGGGGTGATCATTTCCCAGTATGTATATATAGTGAATCATGATGGTGAACAGTTGAAACTCATACAGTGTGATAGAGCAATTACACCTCAATTTAAAACACATGCCTTAGAACGCCCCTCCAAGTCCCCTTTCCGTGTTGTTCTCACGGTCCTGACTTACTGTTAGGGACTGAATGTTTGTGTCCTCTCAGAATTCCTATGTTGAAACTCTTACCCGCAGTAGGATGGTACTTAGAGGTGGGGCCTTTAAGAAGTGATCAGGGTTAGATTAGGTCATAAGGGTGGAACCTTCGTGATGGAATTGCTGCTGCTGCTGCTGCTAAGTCGATTTAGTCGTGTCCGACTCTGTGCAACCCCATGACGGCAGCCCATCAGGCTCCCCCGTCCCTGGGATTCTCCAGGCAAGAACACTGGAGTGGGTTGACATTTCCTTCTCCAACGCGTGAAAGTGAAAAGTGAAAATGAAGTTGCTCTGTCGTGTCTGACTCTTAGCGACCCATGGACTGCAGCCCACCAGGCTCCTCCATCCATGGGAGTTTCCAAGCAAGAGTACTGGAGTGGGGTGCCATTGCCTTCTCCGATGATGGAATTAGGGTCCTTCAAAAGGAGACAGGAGAGATTGCAAATCGGGAAGAGATCTCAGACATAAGCCTCCAGAACTACGAGGAATATATTTCTGTTGTTTATAGACCATGCAGCCTATGGTGTTCTTAGCCCAAGCTAAGACACACACCATAAATTAATTTTTTCTGTTTGTAATCGAGTCTGCTTTTTTCACTGAGTATTATGTTTGTGAGTCATCTATGTTGTTGAGGGCAGCAAAAATGAGTGTCTGACTGTGGATAAGTGTTTGAGGCTTTTCTGGGGGTGGGGCAGCAAACGATGCAGGTTGGAATATTCTCATCATGTGCTTTGGTGAACCTACATCCATATTTCTTTCGGGGACATGTCTGAGTAAATTGCTGGCTATAGGGTGTGTAATTGTTCAGCTTTGGTGGATAGAGCCAACACTCTTCCCGTGTTGTCACCTCAGTTCATACTCCCAACAGCCAGGTATGAGAATTCCAGCCCTCATACCAGCCAGGTATGAGGGCTTCACCCTCACCCACGCTCGGTACGGTCAGTTTAAAATGTCTTAGCCATTGTGGTTAGGGTGAGTGGCAATCACGGTGGTTTAAAGTCCCTAAGCTTTGCACAGTGGCAGTGTCATAGTCAATGAGGTTTATCCAAGGCGAGATTATTTCTAACTGAAGTCTCACTTGCCTGCAAATTAGTGATGTTGAACACTTTTCTTTGTTTTTTGGCCATTGGAATAATTCCCTTTGTGAAGCTCTTGTTTGAGCCCATTTTTCTGTTATGTTGTCTGCCTTTTTCTCTTGGATTTGCCCAAGAGTTCATATGTATTCCACATAGTGGTGGCTTAGTCGTGTCCAATTCTTCCTGACCCCATGGACTGTAGCCTGCAAGGCTCCTCTGTCCATGGGATTTTCCAGACAAGAATACTGGAATGAGTTACCATTTTTTTCTCCAGGGATTCCACATAGTACTGAAATATATGTGTGTGTGTGTGTGTACATGCAAATGTGTGTATGTTGTATGGATGCTGTGTGTTGCTGTGTAGTTGCTAAGTTGCATCCAACTCTGGGAGCCCATGACTGTAGCCCGCCAGTTTCCTCTGCCCATGGGATTTCCCAGGCAGGAATTCTGGAGTGGGTTGCCATTTCCTCCTCCAGGAGATCTTCCCCACCCAGAGACTGAACCTGTGTCCCCTGCTTGTCAGGCAGATTCTTTACCTCTGAGCCACCTGGGAGGCTGTATTATATGCATGCACACACACATGTATGTGTGACCAACAGATATTCTTTTCCCAGCGCAAAGGCTCTGCTTTTTTGCTGAACAGAAACTTAAATTTTTAATCTAAACTTACCAATTGTTTTCCTTTATGGTTCTTGCATTTGGTTTAAGAAATCTTTTTTTTTTTTTTCTTTTTTGGTCACACCATTTGACTTATGGAATCTTAGTTCTCAGACCAGGGATTAAACCCAAGGCCTTGGCAATCAAAGCATGGAGTCCTAACCACTGGGATGCCAGGGAAGTCCCAACAAATCTTTCCCTATTACAATGTCATGAAAAGTTTCTACTGAGTTTTTCTCTAGAAGATTTATTATTTTACATTTCATATTTTTATTTTTGCATATGGTATAAATAAACTGTCAAAATTTGTGTATATTCCATGACCTAAGGATCAAAATTTGTCTTTTTTCTATGAATATCCAGTTGACTCAGCACCAGTTATTAAAGATAATCCTTTCCCCCATAGCATCCCATTGTCACATTTGTCATAAATGGAACCCAGGTCTGTTTCGGAATTCTCTTTTCTTCTAGTGGCCGATTTTTTGTGACAAAGGTTTGCTATAACTGCTGATATCTGGCAGTGTGACTCCTTGAGCTTTGCGAGTGGCCGTTCTTGGTTCTGCGCATTTCCATACAGACTTTAGAATCAGATCGTCAGTTTCCACACTCTCCAAATAGTCTTCCTGAGATTTTGATTGCATTGCATCCATAGATCAGTTGGGAAGAATTGACATCTTAACAATATTGAGTCTTCTAATCCGTAAGCCAGTTATGGCTGTCCATTTATTTAAGGCTTAATTTATTTCCTTCGAAACTTTGTGTTCTGTGTAGAGATCTCTCATATCTTTCATTTAGTTTTATTCCAAGGTGTTTAATGTGTGTTGTGTGTACATGTAGAGGGGTGTGTGCAAGAACACATACAATATTATAAATAGTAATATTTACACATTTCCTTTTTACTGGTTTGTCATTAGTGTATAGAAACCCAGTGTTCGTTGATACAGACCTTGTACTCGGCAGTCTGCCTTAATCGCTTATTCATTCTAAGAGTTTATCTATACGTTACTTTGACTTTCTATGAATACAGTTGTGTTTTCTATAATGACAGTCTTATTTCCTCCTTTCCATTCTTCACACCAATTACTTCTCTTTTGACATTTTTCTCTTGCCGATACCTCAGTATAATGATATAATGTTAAATACAAGCGGTGATGGAGTACATCCTGTCTTATTCCTGACCTCAGGGAGAAGGCTTTCAACATTTCACATTTAGGAAGAGGTTCTTTTGCAGATATTCTATCAGACAGAGGAAGTTTTCTTACCTTTCTATAACCTTCTTTCCTAGTCTCCCGAGAGTTTCTTATTATTACTCTGAATGACTATTGGATACTATCAAAAGTGTGTGATTTTACCCCTTGTTTAGTTGAATGTAGTAACATATCTTGATTTTTAATGTTGAAACAATCATTTATAGAGCAAACATTCTTGTCAGGTCTTATCCTTTTCATATGTAAGTGGATTTAGTTTGCTAAGGGATTTTTGCATCCGCGTTCATGAAAGAGACTCTCTGGTAATTTTCCTATCTTGCCATGTCCTCATCCGGTTTTGAAATCAAGGTCGTGTTGGCTCTGCAAAATGAGTCGGGCAGTGTTCCATTTATTTCTATTCTCTGGAAGAGTGCTGTTTTTGTTAGACTGGAGTTACTTTTTCCTAAATTGTTTGAGAGAATTATCTGGTGAAGAATATGTACCTCTAGAGAGAGAAGGGAGGAGGGAGGGAGAGAGAAAGAAAGACATTTACCCAGTTTTTCTAGTTCTTTTCAGTGGAGAAAACGCTCCTGCCTTGTGGCTGGAAGCAGAATTCTCTGTCAGTCTCTCAAACTGAGCTTTGCTCAAGTGACTGAACGGATGAAAAGTGAAGAGCCTGAACCCCAGCTTCCCACGTACTGCCAAGACGCAAGTCTGGGCAGTGGGCTTCTCTACCCGAAGTCTCAGCTCCCCCTGGGGAGCAGGGGACAGTGGGGTTGGCAGAAGGATCCTGGGCAGTTGGGCACACCAGATTAGGGTGTGAATTCTATCTCAGCAGGCTTACTCTTGGTTAGACCTCGAGCTAGTTACCAAGTTTATTTCTCTATCTATGAAATAGGGATGGGCTTCCCTGGTGGCTCAGTGGTAAAGAATCTGCCTGTAATGCAGAAGACGAGAGGTCGATCCCTGGGTTGGGAAGATCCCCTGGAGGAGGGCATGGCAACCCACTCCAGTATTCTTGCCTGGAAAATCCCACGGACAGAGGAGCCTGGCAGGCTACAGTCCATGGGGTTGCAAAGAGTTGGACGTGACTGAAGAACTGAGCGTATGCAATGCATGTGAAGTGGGTAGGATGAGCCAGACCCTGAGGCAGCCCTCAGGAAATAGATGGTAATGAAGTTGCTATTGTTATTACTCAAATGACCGAACCTCAGTCCTTAGCATTTTGCAGACGGCCAAGGACCTAGAAGGGGTGAGGCTGCTGCCTGGCTGGTCTCCGGCTGCCAGAAAGAGGCTGGTCCCATCCCCCAGGGGGATGCCCTTCCCGGGCCACGGGTGGGTGTGCTGTTGGACCGGGATCCTTTCAGAGGCAGCCTGTGGGCCTGTGCCAGGATCACACCAGGGTCACAGCCCAGGCTACGCATGACCTCTGACCCCAACAGGCACCTGGGCCAGTGTCCCACCTGGCCCACTCCAGGTAGCAGTGCCGCTATCTGGGCTTTGAAGCCCCACCTTTGTCTAACAGCCAGTAACTTGGCCCTGTGGCAGCAACGGGGCTGGCACAGCTCTGCTGACTCACACCTACACACCATTGGCCTTGAACTTGTGAGTCCAGACTATCAACTTTTTTTTTTAATATTTGTTTTTAATTGAAAGATAATCATTTTACAATATTTTGTTGATTTCTGCCATACATCTACATGAATCAGCCATAGATATATGTATGTCCCCTCCCTCTTGAACCTCCCTCCCACATCCCACCCCATCCTCTAGGTTGTCACAGAGCCGTGGTTTGAGCTCCCTGAGTCATACAGCAAATCCCCACTGGCCATCTGTCTTACATATTTGTTGTTCAGTCTCTCAGTCATGTCTGACTCCTTGCAGACCTTTGTCAGCAAAGTGATGTCTCTGCTTTTTAAAACAGTATCTAGGTTTGTCATAGCTTTTCTTCCAAGGAGCAAGCGTCTTTTAATTTCATGGCTGCCAGTCACTGGCCCCAGTGATTTTGGAGCCCAAGGAGATAAAATCTGTCCTGTTTCCATTTTTTCCCCATCTATTTGCCATCAAGTGATGGGACCCGATGCCAGGATCTTAGCATATGTTTCCACGTCAGCTGTATCAGTGCTTCTCTACCCTGGTGGCACTGTATAATCTCCTGGAGGGTATCAGTAATACTGAGGCCCCACCGCTGGGGCTCTCATCCAACTGGTCCGGAGTGGGGCTGGGGCCACTGGCAGAGTTAAAGAGCAGACCTAGTGATTGTAGCAAGCAGCCTGTGTGTGCAGCCCACTGAGGCCGAAGGGGCCCAGGGCACCTTGGTCCAGGCTGGGGGGAGGGAACCCCTGGGTGGGTAATGATGGGGTGGCAGACGGGGGGCCCTGGCCACTCTGTGGTGTGGCCCGACCCTGCATTCCCTCTGCAGAGCACAGCATGGCAGTGAGCCAGCATCTCTACCCAAACCAGGTCAGGATGGTGGGTGGAGTCTGGGCTGGGTGCCCACAGCCACCATCATCCATGGCTTGCTCAGTGTCTGCCAGGGTCTGGGCACTTTACCCATGTCTCACCAGTGGCATCATCTACACTCCATGGTGATGACAGTGAGGCCCACGTGGCTGAGCTGAAGCTCCAGTACTTTGTCCGCCTGATGACAAAAGCTGACTCGTTGGAAATGACCCTGATGCTGGGGAAGATTGAGGGCAGGAGAAGAAGGGGACGACAGAGGATGAGATGGTTGGATGGCATCACCGACTCAATGAACATGAATTTAAGCAAACTCCAGGAGCTAGTAGTGATGGGCAGGGAAGCCTGGTGTGCTGCCGGCCATGGGGTCGCAAAGAGTCAGACGCGACTTAGTGACTTAACAACAACATGGGTGAGGAACATCCCCACACCGAGCCCTGTGTCAGTCTCCCTGGGCCCTCCTCCTGGGGAGGCCTGCAAGCACAGAAGTCAGACAATGAGGCCCCTCTCCTGGGCTGCCCTTGGAGGGCGAGGAGCGGGGAGTGAAGGCTGCCCCTCTGACCCTCAGTCTCTGGAAGCCCAAACGCCATCTGGTCCTCCTGCAAAAACTATTTCTACAAAATCCTGCCCAGTGAGAGCGCAGCTTTCCAGCCTCACCTCTGGACGTTTACATATTCATGAACACATGTCTGCCATTAAAAGAAAATGGT
This sequence comes from Bos indicus x Bos taurus, assembly GCF_003369695.1. Lineage (NCBI taxonomy): Eukaryota > Metazoa > Chordata > Mammalia > Artiodactyla > Bovidae > Bos > Bos indicus x Bos taurus. The sequence goes on along the minus strand of NC_040101.1, from coordinate 7,581,336 downwards.
GGTCATTTGACTCCCATATGTTCCCTTTCAAAACGACAGACTGATATTTATCCTCTGAAAAGAGTGAATTCTTAAACAGACGGCTGAACACACATCCTCCTGATTAGCAGAGAAAGGGTCCTCTAAATTAAACAGTTCTCTACGCAGCCCACCAACCAGTGGGTCCTCAGTCCATGAGTCAGGTGAAGGCTCCCACTCAGATTCAGGTACACTGAACATCATGAAGTTTGCTTTCTTTTAATCTTTTATTTGGCTGCACCATGTGGCATGCAGGACCTGCCCAGCCGGGGACTGAACCCCTGCCCCCTGCAGTGGAAGCATGGCGTCTTAACTGCTGGACTACCAGGGAAATCCTTGCTTTTCATATATTGTGTTGAAATATATTGGCAAGAAATGCACTAGTCTACCTTCTGGGCTTAAAAAACCGGCTTCAAAGACATGGGACATTCTCTGTTGGTTTTCCCATGTGGCCTCACAGCTGCTGGGAGCCCTTGCGGGAAAGGAGAGACCTGGGGACTCTGACGACAGGATCGCAGCCCCAGCCTGGCCACTGGCCGGCCGCGGGACCTGGGACTGGCCGCTGCCCTGCCCTGCCCCTTCAGTTCCCCGGCTGTGAAGGGAGGGGATTGAATTTGTCATCCACGAGCCTGGCCACCCTTCAGGAGCACCTGGAGAGCGTGTGGGTCTGTTGGCCTTTTAAGCTCTTCAGTCTCTTCTGATCTCCCGGCCAGCTGACCACCAAGGTCCTCTAGCTCTGACATTCTGCATCTGAGGGGATAATGAAGCACTCCAGGCTGCAAAGCACCCTGACCTAGATCTGTGCCCCCTTCAGAGCCTGCCATGCTGTAATGACAACAGGTCTGGCCAATCCCGGGTGTGTGCTCCAGATGATAACCACAGCTAACCTCTGGTAAGCCCTTATGGAGAATTGGATGCAGGCTGCATGTGGTTTTCTCACTTAACCCTCAGAACAGCTGAAGAGGCAAGTACTATTATTGCCTTTGTGTGTGTGTGTTCGGTCCATGGACTGTAGCCTGCCAGGCTCCTCTGTACACGGGATTTCCCAGGCAAGAATACTGGAGTGGGTTGCCATGCCCTCCTCCAGGGGCTTTTCCCCACCCAGGGATCAAACCTGCATTTCTGGCATCTCCTACATTGGCAGGCAGGTTCTTTAGCACTGAGCCACCTGGGAAGCCCATCCTTAGCTCTCTGTACAGCTAAGGAAACCGAGAGATTAGGTAACTGGTATGAATGCAGGCTACAGGGCTTCTAAGTGGAGGGTGGAGTCAGGACTTGAACTTGACAGCTTGGCTCTAAGCCTGTGTTGTTAACCACTCTGTTGTTCAATCCAAATCATGGGGCCGCCCTGCGAAACACAAGGTGATCCAAGCTGGGAAATGACCTTCCCCAGAGCAGCACGCTGTCCCCTCCCCAGGCCAGGTGTCCCCCGAGTCCTGTTTCACTGTCTTCCTAAAAGGTGTGCCCTGAGCATCCAGTTCCTTCTAAAATGGGTGGATCACTCACACACTGTCCTTCTCCTTGAGACTCTGAAAGAGACTGTTCTGAAAAATGCCTGCTGCCTGGATGGGAAGTGTGAGTGATGGGATCCTGAGTACATCGCTGGCGTCGGCAGCGTGCATGTGTGGCTGCCGCCTCCTATCGCTCGGCCGGGCCCTTGTTGCTGAGCTGTATGCCTGCCCTTGGCCCTGCCCGTGGACTTGAGGGCACCGCTCCCCTGCCAGCCTCGTGAGAGACCTTGTCTGGCATCCAAGGCCCCTTCAGTGTCTCTATCAGCTCCAGAAAGTTCAAGGAGTCTTTATGCACATTATCATTCTTATTTTCTCATTGGATCTTTCCAAATCCCAATCTGGTCCCATCACTTCAGGGCAAAATGATGGGGGTGGAAATGGAAACAGTGGCAGATTTTATTTTCTTGGGCTCCAAAATCACTGTGAAGGGTGACTGCAGACATGAAATTAAAAGACACTTGCTCCTTGGAAGAAGAGCTCTGACAGACCTAGACAGCATATTAAAAACATCACTTTACCGACAAAAGTCTGTCTAGTCAAAGGTATGGTTTTTCCAGTAGTCATGTACAGATGTGAGAGTTGGATAATAAAGAAGGCTGGAGTGCTGAAGAACTGATGCTTTTGAACTGTGGTGTTGGAGAAGACTCTTGAGAGTCCCTTGGACGGCAAGATCAAACCAGTCAATCCTCAAGGAAATCAATCCTGTATATTCATCGGAAGGACTGATGCTGAAGCTAAAGCTCCAATACTCTGGCCACCTGATTTGAAGAGCTGCCTCATTGGAAAAGACCCTGATGCTGGGAAAGATTGAGGGCAGGAGGAGAAGGGGGCGACAGAGGATGAGATGGTTAGATGGAATCACTGACTCAATGGACACGAGTTTGAGCAAACTCGGGGAGACAGTGAAGGACAGGGAAGCCTGGTATGCTGCAGTCCATGGGATTGCAAAGAGTTAGACGCAATTTAGTAACTGGGCAACAACAACAAACCCCCATCAATCCAGCCCCGGCGTGGGAGTAGCTCCCAAATACAAATGGGTGTGGTTACATGTGCCCTTGAGGAAGAAAGGAAGAAATATTTAGCCAAGGAAACAGGCTTGAGATTGCTACTTCCGAGAGCGGGTGGTGGTAAAGAAAGGGTAAAACTACAACATTACAAGCCAACCACTCCTCTTTGGAAAAAGAGGAGCCAGCATTCCAAAGAAGGTCATCACTAATGTGCTAGATGTCTGAATGATTTCAGGCACACACAGGCCCAACTCGATTTTTTCCCCCATCTCATTTGTCATGAACTTGCAAGATCCAAGTGTCCCTTACCATCTGCAAGGCCAGTGAGAGGGGCTGATCTTTGGGTCTTATAGGGTAAGGGCCATGACCTCATGGGGAGGCAAGGCATTGGGAGAGGAAAAAACCTTTGATGTGTGTAGACCCTGAACTTTTTCTTTCTTGCCAACTTATTTCTCAAACATCGGAAAACAGATATCAAGGTCCTATAAAAGATAGCATTTCATTAAAATGCAGGAGGCCAGGCTTGATGAGGCAATGTAGGGGCTGAATTGGACTGAGAGAGGTTCCCATTCAGGTCAGTTTAAAAGCAAAAGCCTCTGGGACTTCCCTGGTGATCCAGTGGTTAGGCCACTGCACTTTCACGGCAGGGGACACGGGTTCAATTCCTGATCTGGGAACTGGGATCCCGCAAGCCCCATGGTGCAGTCAAAAAATAGAAAAATAAAAGCAAAGGCTTCAAGGCGTACTTCAGAGAGCTCCTCTTCTGCTGTGGGCTTTCACAGAGAGTGGTAAAACTATTTCAGCAAAATGACCTTCAGCCAGGATGGATTAAATAAATTATGGTACCTCCGTGCTGGGGAATATGGTCTCACCTTTCTAAAGAACCAGAAATATCCACGTACTTACTGAAATGCAACAAGATCTATTGTTTTTTTAATATAAATTTATTTATTTTAATTGGAGGCTAATTACTTTACAATATTGTATTGGTTTTGCCATACATCAGCATGAATCCGCCACGGGTGTACCGTGTTCCCCATCCTGAACCCCCCTCCCACCTCCCTTCCTGGACCACCCCTCTGGAAGATCTATTGTTAACGAAGATATACCTTTTATGTTTCACGCCTACCTTCTTTTGCATATTTTGAAATTTGATTTTGAACCTTGTGACTATATAACCAATTAAAAAACAAGTCACTAAAAAATAACAAAATCAATTTTAAAATGACTGGGTTTATTCAAACCGAAGATATTTGCCAAAATGATCATTGAGGTTATCTCTGGAATTTGGGAACAATTCCCACATTCTTCTTGGAATGTTTCTTTATTTTTTAAAATAATAAACATGTGTCATTTTGATAAATGAAGCTTTTAAAGATTGCTAAATAAAAGACGAGGAGTTTAAGAACACTTCCTGATGAATATTAGTAAATAAAATGAATGTGGTATGACTGCTGCTGCTGCTGCTAAGTCGCTTCAGTCGTGTCCGACTCTGTGTGACCCCATGGACAGCAGCCCACCAGGCTCCCCCATCCCTGGGATTCTCCAGGCAAGAACACTGGAGTGGGTTGCCGTTTCCTTCTCCAATGCATGAAAGTGAAAAGTGAAAGTGAAGTCCCTCAGTCGTGTCCGACTCTTCTCGACCCCATGGACTGCAGCCCACCAGGCTCCTCCGTCCATGGGATTTTCCAGGCAAGAGTACTGGAGTGGGGTGCCATTGCCTTCTCCAGTGGTATGACTAGTTGGTTAAAAACTACATCAGCTAAACACTGGTAGAATATAGAGATAAAAGGAGAAAAGTTGGAAAATCATGTTTCTAATGTCATATACCTGAGAGTATAGCTATAAATTTTTCATGATAAAAGAAATACACATGCATTAAATTAGAAAAATTCAAAGAAATAGAAATCACTTCTAGATTCTTCCCAAACACAAACACCCTTAATATGCTCGTGCATTTCCTCTTAGTCCTTAATTCTAGATTTAGGAAGCCTTGGCGTCAGCATAACCACGTGACCACTATTAACCTTGGTTAGGAGGGAGGTGGAGGATAGGTCTGGTCTGGTCTCTACCTCTGGCACCTCTCTTCTGTCTGCAGAAGTGCCTGGCCAGGCTCCTAGGTGGCAGGACTTGGAACAGGCTGCAAGATTCCGTGCCTCAGAACGTTCCCTTCCCACCTGCTTGGGGGTCTAAGCCGGCTCGGTCCTTTGTCTCAAGGCAGTGACAGTATCTGTCAAGATACAGTCAACTCTGGAAAAATGCAGGTGTTGGGGCACTGACCCTTCCCACCCCCACGGTCAAAAGTCCACATATAACTGTGCTTGTGTGTGCTTAGTTGCTCAGTTGTGTCCAGCTCTTTTCGACCCTTTGGACTGTTGCCCATCAGGCTTCTCTCCATGGGATTTTTCTGGCAAGAATACTGGAGTAGGTTGCCATTTCCTTCTCCAGAGGATCTTCTGACCCAGGTATCGAACTCACCTCTCCTGTGTCTCCTGCATTGCAGGCGGATTCTTTACCTGCTTTACCAGCCTAGCCATGGGGGAAGCCCACATATAAATTTGGACTCCTTCAAACTTAACTAATAGCCTGCTACTGATCAGAAATCTTACTGATAACATAAACAGCCAATAAACATATATTTTGTATGTTGTATGGATTATATGGGCTTCCCAGATGGTGCAATCATAAAGCATCTACCTGCCAATTCAGGGGAAACAAGAGACTCGGATTTGATGCCTGGATCTAAAAGACCCCCTGGAGTAGGAAATGGCAACCCATTCCAGTATTCTGGAAAATTCTATGGACAAGGGAATCTGAAAGGTTACAGTCCATGGGGTCTCAAAGAGTTGGACATGAATGAGCAGGCATGCCTGCTGTCACCAATAGATTATATATTGTATTCTTACAATAAAGGAAGCTAGAGAAAAGTAAATATTGAGAAAATCATGAAAGAAAATACGCTTGCCGCGTTGTAGTGTATTTATCGACACTGTAAGCTTATGTCATCTGTTTACAAGCTGGATCAGTACCTATGTCAAAATTGTCTTATATGATGCAAAACAAGGTAGACATTCCGCATGTTACTAATACTAGACAGCAAAAATGAAAAGATTCTATGAAAAAGAAATTCAAATTTATTTAGAGGTACAAGAGTTCCTGCACTGATAATGAAAATACAGCAATATGATTGGTCCTAGACTGTACACTAATGAATGACTTACACAATTTTTAGAACACACAGTATGACAGCGACATTCGTAATATAATATTGGAAACATTGATTAAAAAAAACACTTATCTGAGACAACAGGCTGGTAAATAGTTTCTCCAATTACAAGCGAGGCATGTTGCAGGAGAAGGTAATACTTGAAAAGTCAAGCTATAAAATAGTAAGAAAATTAACACGGTATTAATTTTCTATGAAATATCACTTACCTTCTGCCTATGTAAGGATAGACTGGTATCTATGTATATGTTATGCATTCATGACCTAGCTAACTTTTTCTTAATTTTTTTTATATTTCTAGGCTAGGCTGTTTGTCTAAGTTTCTTTCAAATGGTCGCACAGCTCCAGAAAAGTTGCCAATTTATTTATTGAAAAGAATCTGCATGTAAGTAGACTCTTGCAGTTCAAACCCCTGTTGTTCAAAGGGTCAACCAGGGCAGTCTGTCTGGATAAGACTGCCCAATGAGGGGAGCCATGTGGGCAGGACCCAGGGCTTGGTCTCCACAGGCTCCTAGGACCCAGCAGAACACGTGGTGCGTAATGGGGACTCAAGAGGGGTGATTGAACCAGGGGCCCGGGCGGGACGCTGGGCCACAGCCTTGGAAACCATGGTCCCCTGGAGCGGCTGCAGGATGCTGGGGGCAAACCAGCTCAGAAATGTCTCAGTGCTCATGGTGTTCCGTGCTCCTCTGTCAAGCTGGGCTGGCCCGGGACCCGGGGTTGCAAAGCCCGGCCGATAAACGTGGGCCGATAAACGTGGGCCGTAGGGACTGGGGGCTCCCCACAAGCCCGCAGCGGGGCGCAGAGCCCACATGGGGGTGGGGGCGGGGTGCGTGTGACGGAGGCCGGGTCGGAACCGAGCCAGGTGGAGGCTGGAGCCTGACGGCCTGAGGGGACGCCCTGTGACCGCACATCCTGGGGAAAATTATCTGCCTTCTTCACTGGGCGGCTAGGAGATCACAAAGCGAAGATGTGGGAAAGCGCTTTACAGGCTGTAACGAGCAAGGTGGTTTGTCAGCGTTCCCTTTCCTCCCTACTCTCCTCCCCCTTCCTTCCTCTCTCCCACGAAGCCCCCCAGACCTCGCCCCTGCCCTGCCTGCCCGGCCCTCCTGAGAGCGAGGCCCCTGAGGACCCCGCTGGGGGCCGCGGCTTCTTCTCCCTCTTTCTCGCCAGCCCCGCGGAGCCCGCTGGTCGGCGCCCACCCACCATCTCCCCTTCCTGCCTGGGGACAAGCCCCCCGCCCCCAGCCTTCAGAGTCCAGGCGGGCGGGTGAGGCTGGGCACGGAGCTGAACACACCGGCGGGGCCACCTCAAACTCAAGCTGGCAGTGCCGCTGGGGGTGTTCTTTCTGACCGCATGTCAGCCAAGGCTGGGCCCGGTGAATCCCATGGTGGGGCTCGTGTGCCTGACGACCTAGATCACAGAGCCGCCACCCTGGCCTCAGTTTCCCCACGTTTCGGAGACTCCCCCCGAAGGCCCCTCCCCAGTCTGGAATCTGGGATTGCTTCTCTTGGTTGGCTGCCAGGGCAAATCCCCGGCTGAGGGGAGGAGACCCCGCGCCCCCCACCCTCCCCCTGCCAATCAGGGCCTTCCTGCCCCTCCCAGGGCGCACTGCCTCAGCCCCAGAGGAGGGATCTGGCCTCATCTCCAGTCTGCAAGGGAGCATCAGGGACCACCGCCCCGCCCTGCTGGTCCAGAACCTCGCTGACCCTGCCAGGCAGAGGCCCCGCTCTGTGCCAGGCTCTGCCTCGCTCCTCGACCTCCCCTAGACGTGGGTGGCGCTTCCAGCAGGTTGTGTCAGAAGCAGACCCAGGACAGGGTCAGACCTGCAGAAATTCATTGCGAGGATGAGGGGGAGGAAGCCTGCCCCCTTGAGCACGGAGAGGGGCCGGGAGGAAGATTGGGTGGCATCTTGGTCTGCTCGGGCTGCCCAGACCGGGGCTCAACAGCAGATCTCTGCTCCCAGTTCTGGAGGCTACAAGTCCACGCTCAGTGTGTTGGCAGTCTGGGTTCCTTCCGAGTCCCTTCTCCTTGGCTTGCAGGTGGTCCCTTCTTGCTCTGTCCTCGCAGGGTTTCTCCTGTGTGCATGTGTATCTGTGTCCTAGTCTCTTCTTCTTATGAAGGTACCAGGCAGATCGGATTAGAGTCCAGGTTAATAACCTTATTTTAACTTAATTACCTCTTGAAAGGCCCTGTCGCCAAATACAGTCACATTCTGGGGTACAAGGGTCAGGACTCCAATGTACGGATTTGAGGGGACACAGTGAAGCCCATAAGAGCTCAGAAAAGCCTCAGACCTTGGTGCAGCTTTAGAAGAGGCTGGGCCAGGCTGAAGGGGAGGCCCTGAACCCCAGGGCCCGGGGGAGCCCCACATCCTGCAGGAATGGGCAGACACGAATCACCCCTCTCCTTCTGTGCTTGGTTGCTGGCTGGGAGCAGCTGGGGGAGGTGGGTTAAGAGGGGCAGCGCTGGGGTGTTGGCCATCTGGGCCCCCAGCAGCGTGTCCTCTCACAGGAGGGATGAGCAGCATGTTTCTGCATCGCATAAGGTGTTTAAGCGACAGAAAAGGAAATGCGTATCCTCCAAAACTTCAACATAATCACCACCGAGAAACAACGCAGGGGTCCATAGCTGGGCGGATGGGTGAATATGGGTGGTGTGTTCACACGATAGGGCTGATTCATGCAACGTGGATGAATCTGGAAAATGTGTTATGCTGAAAGAATCCAGACACAAAAGAGTACATATTACATGATTCCATTAATAGGAAGTCCAAGAAGGCACTAGGGGGTTGAGCGTCAAGGAACTGACTGAGAGAATTCTCTGCAGTGATGGGAATGTCCTGTATCTTGATTCAGGTTTTGGTTCTACTTTATCAAAACTCACTGAACTGTGCTGAAAAGTCTCTGCCTTTCCTAGTTTGTAAAAATGTTGTAACTTCTTATTTTGTGTTGCAGTATAGCCGATTAACCATGTTGGGATAGTTTCAGATGGACAGCAAAGGGACTCAGCCATATATATACACTAATCCATTCTTCTTAAACTCCCCTCCCATCCAGGATGCCATGTAACATTGAGCAGAGTTCCCTGTGCTATATGGTAATCCTAGTTGGTTATCCATTTTAAATATAGCAGTGTGTATATGTTGCTCCCAAACTCCCCAACTATCCCTTCCCCCCAGGGCCCCCCAACAAGTAACCATAAGTCTAAGTCTAACCATAAGTTTTCGAAGTCTCAACAGTTTGTAGATTTTACCTCAATAAAGGAAAACATCCCCACCATGTAGATGAGGCTCAGAGAGGGTAAAGGTTTGTTCGAGAAGCACAGCAGTTGGGCTTGGGCTAGAACCCCACCTGCCGAGCCCTAGTCCATGCCCATGTGAGACCTGGTGTCTTGTGCCTCCCAGAAGTGACCCATGAGGTTTCTGTGCAGCCACAGAAATTCCTGAATCCCCTTGGGGCATGGAGCTTCCCAGGTGGCGCTAGTGGTAGAGAATCTGCCTGCCAATGCAGGAGACATAAGGGATGGGGGTACAATCCCTGGGTCAGGAAGATCCCCTGGAGGAGGGCATGGCAACCCTCTCCAGTATTCTTGCCTGGAGAATCCCATGGACAGAGAGCCTGGCGGGCTATAGTCCATAGTGTCGCAAAGAGTTGGAGACGACTGAAGTGACTTGGCATGCACACACGCCTGGGGCATGGCCACTACTCCCCTTGACAGCGGGGGCCTCAGGCTCCTGGGTGAGGATCCAGTCCTTGTCAGCAGAGTTTGCCCAAGTCACACTCTGCAGCAGGATGGGCAGCAGCTTCGGAGGTGGGGCCTGCCTGCCTGCGTGCCTGCTCTGTCCTGTCTGACTCTGCGTGACCTCATGGACTGTAGCCTGCCAGGGCTACAGAATCCATGGAATTCTCCAGGTAAGAGTTCTGGAGTGGGCTGCCATTTCCTCCTCCAGGGGATCATCCCCACCCAGGGACTGAACTGGAATCCCCTGCATCTCCTGCATTGCAGGCAGATTCTTTACTACTGAGCCATCGTGGAAGCCCTTGGAGGTATGGACCCAGCCCCAAACAGGCCCTGGCTTTAGTTAGGCCTGGGCCAGGCTAGCAGAAGCCACAGGTGAGGCCTCTCCAAGGCTCTGGGGAGCTTGATGGGTGATCAATCAAGCCCAAATCTTAGCTTCACCTTCATTACCAGCTGAGTATCTTGGCCCAACAATTCTGAGCCTATTTGCTCAGGATTAGACTGGCAGCAGAAAAAAAAAAAGGGGGGGGGGAGGTAAAAGGAGAACACACATAAAGCACCTGAGACAGAGGAGGCTCTTGACAACATCATTGCTTTCATCTCTCCTAATCATGTCACTCATTCATTCATTCATTCAGTTAGTCATTCAACAAACATTTATCGAGCCCCTGTTTTCACCAGGATGGTGCTGTGCACAGAGATGAATCAGCCCTTCAGTCAATGAGCTCACAGCCTGGTAAACAAATTATTAGAATTACTAGTTTTGCAATACACTTTAATACCTGGTTAGGTTAGTTCTGCCCTCCTAATACTTCCTTCTCTGAATTTTCCAGACTATTCTTAAATGTTTATTTATAGAAACCTCAGAAGCAGTTTGTGGAACTTAAAAAAAATTAGCATAAAGAATGATTATGTACATATTATAGGTAGGGTTTCAATCTGTGAGAAAAAGGTGGAGAGTTTAGTAAAAAATATTGAAAAAATTAGGTAGCCAAAAAAAATTCCAGAAGGGAAAAGATTTTAAATGTCAAAAAATAAAACCATAAAAATATTAGAACATTTTTCAAGGGGGAAAACTTTCTAGATATGACACAGAAATCATGAAGGAAAAGCTAATCAATGCATCCATGTAAAAATGAAACAATTTTTTGGCCTTAAAACTTACCAGAAACAAAAATCACAGACAAATGACAGAAAAAAATTAATTGTAGCATGTGTGACAAAAGTCCATTTCCTCTAATGTGTGAAAGAATTCCTGCAAATCTTTATGTAAAAGACAAAAATTCAGTTTAAAAAATCAATGTACATGAGCAGAAAGTTTACAGTAAAGAGAATAAAAATATCTTTTTAAAACAAACTTGAGACTTCCCTGGCAGTCCAGTGGTTAAGGATCTGTGTTTTGTCGGGGACACAGGTTCAATCCCTGGGGAAAGTAAAATCCCACATGCTGCTTGCGTGGCGAAAAAAATTAACTAAAAATTAGAGAGTCTTATTTTGAGATAATTGTAGTCTTGCAGAAGAGTTGCAAAGATAATACAGTTTCCATGTACTCTTCACCCAGATTCCTCTAATATTAACATCTTACATAACCACAGTACAATGATCAAAACTAAGAGTTAACTTTGGTACAATACTACACCTGTACAGTACGACACTGTACTCTGTACTAACTGAATACAGAGTTTATTTGTATTTCACTGCTTTTTCCACTAATGTCCTTTTTCTTTAATCCAGTTCAGGACCCCTCTTTGCGGTAAGTTGTCACGTCTCTTTAGTTTCTTCCCATCTGTGACAGTTCTTCAGTCTTTTTCCCTTGTCTTCCATGCCTTGGGCAAGTATGGATGTGAGAGCTGGGCCATAAAGAAAGCTGAGCGCCAAAGAATTGATGCTTTTGAACTGTGGTGTTGGAGAAGACTCTTGAGAGTCGCTTGGACTACAAGGAGATCCAACCGGTACCATCCTAAAGGACTAATGTTGAAGCTGAAACTCCAATACTTTGGCCACCTGATGTGTAGAACTGATTCATTTGAAAAGACCCTGATGCTGGGAAAGATTGAAGACGGGAGGAGAAGGGGACGACAGAGGATGAGATGGTTGGATGGCATCACTGACTCAATGGACATGAGTTTGGGTAAACTCTGGGAGTTGGTGATGGACAGGGAGGCCTGGCGTGCTGCGATTCATGGGGTCGCAAAGAGTCGGACACGACTGAGTGACTGAACTGAACTGAACTGAACTGGACACTTGAAAAGAGTACTGACTAGATATTTTGTAGAATGTCCCTCCGTTTGGGTTTGTCTGGTATTTACCCCTGATTAGACTGAGGAGTGAGGTGCATTCTCGGTGCAGCGTCAGGACTCCGTGGTGTTGATGTCTTAACCTTGAATGTATGGCTGAAGAGGTATCTGCTGTTTCAACCCTGTAAAGTTACTATTTTCCCTTCTGAAGTTATTATTTTGAGTGAGATATTTTTGAGATTATGTAAATATCCTATTTGCTCTTAAACTTTTACCCACTAATTTTAACATCAATCAGTGAGTTTTACCTGTAGCAGTTATAACTGTGATGTTGGATTTTTTAATGATTTATTTGGCTGCTTTGGGTCTTTGTTTCAGCATGCTAAAACTGTTAGTTGTGGTATGCAAATTCTTAGTTGTGGCATGTGGGATCTAGTTTCCTGACCGGGGGTCAAACCCAGGCCCCTGCGTTGGTAGCATGGAGTCTTACCACCGGACTGCCAGGGAAGCCCCGTTGTGATGTTTCGATGGTGATCACCTATTATCAGTCTCCCATTCCTTCAACATTTATTGACTGAGATTCTTCTGTAAGGAAGAGTTATCACCTCTCTTCCCCTTATTCAGTTAATCATTTTTATCAATATGGACTCATGGCTATTTCAGTCTTTTAATTATAATCCCTTATTATCTAGTTTACTGCTCATGTTGTTCCCAAATATTAAACACAAAAACACGTTTCAAAAGCTTCAATTTGGGAAATGAAAATTAAAATGCAATGGGATGTAGGGCTTTTTCCCATTAGGCTAAGATGAAAAAGCTCACTGATACAGCATATTAATGAGATTAAGGGAAATGGCACTCATATCAAGGTGGGATTGTAGACTGTACCATCTCCATGGAGGGCAGTCTAGCAAAACCAATTAGAATTAAAGTGCGTATATCCTTAGACTGAGCAAATCAACTTCCAGAAATTTTTCTAGAGATGTTCCCCTACGTGGGAAATTATGAAGGTGTATGTTCTTAATTGGTCAGTTACCTCCGACCCTTTGCAAACCTTTGGACTCTAGCCCACCAGGCTCCTCAGTCCATGGGATTTTTTCAGGCAAGGATGCTGGAGTTGATTGCCATTTCCTGTTCGAGGGGATCTTTCCCACCCAGGGATGGAACCTGTATCTCCTGTGTCTCCTGCATTGCAGGCAGATTCTTTACCCGCTGAGCCACGTGGTATTAGCAACATTGCTTATAATATCAAAAGATTGGAAGCTGCAGAAATGTCAGTCATTAGAAGACTGTTAGGTAATTATGAGCGCTCCAATAGGGGAGCACCATGCAGTGCTTATAATAAGGCAGACTTCTGAGTACTTACATTAGGGGTGATCCTCAAGCAGGGAGATTAAGTGAAAAGTTAAGATTTGAAATGCATATATAGACTACTTTTCAGAAATTTTTCTTAAATTATTTATTTGGTAATTCCATCCCCTTTATCTTCTTCGTTCTCCTTTCTCTGGAGGAACTTGTGCTATTTGTAATGGTGGATGCCTCCTGGACCGGTCCTCTGATTTTCTTATCCTGTCTGACTATTTTTTCTTAGTGTCTTGACTTTCTAGAAAATTTCTTCAGTGTTATCTTCTAAACCTATTAAACTTTTTAATGTAATTTTTAAAGTACAATTTACATAAAATAAAATGCACTGATTTTAAAGGTACAGATTCATAGATTTTTATAAAGGTGTATATCCACTACCCTGTAAGATATATATATATAAATATATGTATATTGGTTTTATATACGTATTAATATATATTATAAATATATTTATATATATATAATTATATATTATAATAGATATTTCATATATTTTATAAATATATTTTATATTTTTATAAATATATTTATATACTTATATTTATATATTTATATAAATATATTATATATAAATATTATATATATCTTATATATTAAATATATATTTGTATATTATATTATATCAATATGTTTATATATATTGATATTATATAAATATATATATAAATTATATATAATATATAAAATTTATACTTTATTATATTATATTAAATATATTATTATATATAACATGTTATATATAATATATTATAATATATGTAGTATATAATATGTATAATAAATATATATCCATATATTTAATGCTATATATATAATATATATTAATATATATAATATGTGATTATATATAATATTTATATGCTATATATTTAATATATATTAATATATACAATATTATATACAATATATACATTTTTATATTATATATCATATATCATATATTATATATATAATATAAAAAACCATAATCCTAGTAAATTCTTCCTGCCCCCTCTAGCTCATCTCCTGCCCCCTCACCTCTCCCTTACAGAATCCCTTATGCAATCACTATTCTGATTTCTGCTGCTGCTGCTGCTGCTAAGTCGCTTCAGTCATGTCCGACTCTGTGTGACCCCATAAAGGGTAGCCCACCAGGCTCCCCCATCCCTGGGATCCTCCAGGCAAGAATACTGGAGTGGGTTGTCATTTCCTTCTCTGAATTCTGATTTCTAGTAACCAAAATAAATTCCTGAAGGATTATGATGTAAATATTAAAATCATAAAAATATTGGAAGAGAACATTCCAAGTGGGGCAAGGATTTCCTAAATAGAACATATTATGGCATTTTTTATTGTATAGAACAGTCTTGGGTTCTCAGAAAATTGGAGAAGAAAAGTACAGTTTCCTATAAACCTCTCATCCACACTCCCCCTGCCTACCATCAATATCCCTGCGTCTGTATGGTTCATTTATTACAATCAATGAACCAACACACACACATCATTATCGACCAAAGTTCATAGTTTATGGTAGGGTTCACCCTTGGTGGTGTGCATTCTATGGATTGGGACAGATGTGTAAAAGGCACATGTCCACCATTATAGTCTCATTCAGAGTAGTTCCACCACCATAAAAATCTTGCGTACCCCATTTTCAATCCTACCCTCTCCCACAATGCTGGGCAACCAGTGATCTTTTTAATGTTTCCATAGTTTTTCTTTTCTCAGGATGTCACATTAGTTGGAACCGTACAGTATGTGGCCTTGTCAGACTGACTTCTTTCACTTAGTAATATGCTTTTAAGTTTCCTCAATGTCTTTTCACAGCTTGATAGATCATTTCTTTTCAGTGCTGAATATGATTCCATTGTGGATGTGCCACACTATATTCATTCATGGTGACCAGTAGTTTTGTGACTGAGTGTGCAAGGGAGCCCTGGGTATTGCCAGCTCCTGTGTCTTTTCAGGTTTCTGCCGTGTAAACCTGTGCCTTCAGCTTTCCTCACCGCTGAGGTCGGACCTGACTTTCTTGGGTCTCCTAATCGGTCACCACCAGCTCATTTGATTTCCAGTTTCCAAAATGTGCTTGGTATTTTCCTTTCTGTGCTTGGTGTTCTCTCTGTCCTTGTGGATTTCTATTTTTGTCTTTTGCTTGTTTAATCTCTTCCCTGTAGATTTCAGGAGGGAGCGAAGTGAGATGCACACGTTCAATCCACCATTTCAACCCAGAAGTCCTCCTAGTATCTTTGACTTGTTTAATGAGGAACTAAATAAAATAATGATTCTTCCTCTATTGCTATATGGCAAATCTACAAGAATCTTATAATTTGATTTTATATTTATTTTATTTTTGCTGTCCTGGGTTTCTGTTGCTGCGTGGACTTTTTCTCTGGTTGTGGCGAGTGCAGGCTACTCTGTCATAGCAACATGCGGTCTTCTCATTGCGGGCTTCTCTTTTTGCGAAGCATGGGCTCTAGGGCACACGGGCTTAGTAGTTACAGCTCCCGGGCTCCAGGCCATAAACTCAATAGTTGTGGCACACAGACTTAGTTGCTCCACAGCATGTGAGATCTTCCTGACCCAGGGATCGAACCCATGTCTCCCGCATGGGCAGATCCTTCACTTCTGAACCACCAGGAGCGCCCTCTAGCAGAGTTTTAAAACATTAAGTTTGCCCTCTGAGTTGTAAAAATATTATCCCAACATTACAAATTCTTATTATCCCAAGAATTTTTAATGTTCTTGCTTCAAAATTCACATTCAGTATTGAAAAAAAGTTTTGTTTAGTCCTCATAGAGATGGAGGAGTCTGGTAGGTCCATGGGGTCGCTAAGTCGGACATGACTGAGCGACTTCACTTTCACTTTTCACTTTCATGCGTTGGAGAAGGAAATGGCAACCCACTCCAGTGTTCTTGCCTGGAGAATCCCAGGGACGGGGGAGCCTGGTGGGCTGCCGTCTATGGGGTCGCACAGAATCAGACACGACTGAAGTGACTTAGCAAGCAAGCATAGAGATTGCATGAAATGTCTTGGAAATAAGACATAGTATGGAAATTTCTCTTGTCTGAATAGTTAATGTGGGACTGAAAGAATTCTCGAGTGCGTGTTGTGTACCAGACCTGACCCAGAAGTGTTCAATGAGGCTTAAGCACAGACAGAACCCTTCCACCTGCTGCCTCAGTCCTGGGCACAAGGCCTCATCACAGCCCCTGCTCAGGAAGTCCTGGCCCAAAGCTTCCTGGTCACTTCTAGCCAGCCCTCTTCCTCCAGCTGAACCTGAGGGACAGGCCTCCTGCTCAGCTCTGCCCACTTGGCTCCTTCCACTATCTCGCTGCTGAGAACAGAATTCTGGGGATCGGTTCAGTTCAGTCACTCAGTCATGTCTGACTCTGAAGCCCCATGGACTACAGCATGCTAGGCCTCCCTGTCCATCACCAACTCCCGGAGTTACTCAAACTCATGTCCATTGAGTTGGTGATGCCATCCAGCCATCTCATCCTCTGTCATCCCCTTCTCCTCCCGCCTTCAATCTTGACCACATAATCAGAAACTTATGTGGAATCTCCACTTCAGGCCACTTTCCTCTGTGTTTTATTGATCCGGCTATTAAAACAACCTCAACAATGACATCAAAACAAAGTCCCTTTCTAGGACAAATTCTGCCCAGTGAGTCTCAGCTGTTGATTGATGGGTAGTCTTATCTGCCTGTGTGGGGCCTTCCAGGTGGCGCTAGCGGTAAAGAACCCACCAGCCAAGGCAGGGGACGTAAGAGACGCAAGTTCCATCCCTGGGCTGGGAAGATCCCTTGCAGGAGGGCATGGCAACCCACTCCAGTGTTCTTGCCTGGAGAATCGCGTGGACAAAGGAGCCTAGTGTGCTACAGCCCATAGGGTTGCAAAGAGTCAGACACAACTGAAGCAGAGCTAAGCTCTCGTTTGCTTGTGTAGATTTTTCTTTCTATGCAGAGAGGTTGGTGAGTGACAAGTGTCCCCACATCCTAGAGGAAGAAACGGGATGCATCACAGCAATGACAGAGAGAGCCAAACTGGTTCTGCAGACCCCCTCTGCCACCACCCCAGCCTCCCCAACCCCGGAGTAAGGATAGGCTGGGAAGGATTGCCAGCCTGGGCTTCGTGGGGCTTGTGTGTCTCTCCATACATTTCACATTTTGTTAAATAACTGCTCTAGGCAATTAGCCTATAACCCCAAAGCAGTGCTTTCTGCTAATACCTTGTCTAGATCTGTGGTAAAGAAGGCGTCTTCCTTCTCACTACGTCAAATCCAGGAGCAGGGCTCTGCACGCTCAGGTGCAATGTGAAGACAGATAGGGTAGAACCAATGTGATGTCCACTCTCCCAACTGCTACACCAGTGACAGTTACTGGTGTCTTTCCATCAGAGGGTGGGGTGGATCAGTCCAGACAAGATGGCCCACTACATTTGACCCAGGCTGTGAGAGAGGAATTGACCACTTTGAAGGCTCCATAACCCTGACCGTTAGTTAAACACTGATCCAGGTTAGGGTCAAGCCCTGGCAGTGGGACTAGCCGCTCTGTCTCCCTGCGGAGGTGCTGGGGGAGGAGGGACACCTCTGGGGGGCACCCTCTTGTGTTGTTGAGGCAAGGACATGGGAGAGTGATGCTGGGGGCACAGGTTCAATCCCTGGTGGGGAAGCCAAGGCCTCACCGTTCCCACGGCATGGCCAAAATAAATAGAAAGAAATAAAGTCTCCAGCCACTGACATTTAAAAAAAATATTAAAAAAAAAAGAACACAGTAGAGGGCATAGACGTTCTTTCTTCCTACAAGTAGCAACATTCTAAAAGTTGTCTAAGAGACAACCTAAAAGTCCAGTAGGAGGTGAATTGCTAACTTATGGAATATTCATAAAACAGAAACTTATATAGTTATTTCATAAAACATTTTCTAAGAATTTGCATGTTATGTTCACCCATCAGTTCAGTTCAGTCACTCAGTCGTGTCCGACTCTTTGTGACCCCATGAATTGCAGCACGCCAGGCCTCCCTGTCCATCACCAACTCCCGGAGTTCACTCAAACTCACATCCATCGAGTCGGCGATGCCATCCAGCCATCTCATCCTCTGTCGTCCCCTTCTCCTCCTGCCCCCAATCCCTCCCAGCATCAGAGTCTTTTCCAATGAGTCAACTCTTCCCATGAGGTGGCCAAAGTACTGGAGTTTCAGCTTTATATGTATACACATATATAATCATGTAGGGAAAAGATAAATGTGAGTAAATATATATGTACACTTAATACACTTAAACGTACACACACATACACAACTTCAATAATGGTAAATTCAAATTACATATTTCTGGAAATTCTTTAAAATGTTATCTGTGATTAGCTCTCTTGGCTGGGGGCATATGGGTAATTTTAATTTTCTTCTTTATTCCTTTCTGTACTTTCGAGGTCTTCTGTCAAAAATAAACATTAGCTTTGTTTGATTTTCTCCCCCTAGAGAAGCTGGGGTACTCCTGGAGAAACCAAGGTTGAGTGGGATGCTCACCTGGACCCTGGACGGTAATCTTTTTTTTTTTTAGTATTTATTTATTTATTTGGCTGTGCTAGATCTCAGCTAGGGTATGTGGAATCTAGTTCGCTGACTGGATAGGACCCAGGCCCCCTGCATTGGGAATGTAGAGTCTTAGCCATTGGAAGACCAGGGAAGTCCCCTGGGCAGCAATCTGAAAGGCAGGATGGTGGGGAAATGTCACAGCAGAAAGCCAATCTTCCCAACTTGTCATCAGCTGGAAGAGCTAGCAAGA
Source organism: Bos indicus x Bos taurus (assembly GCF_003369695.1). Lineage (NCBI taxonomy): Eukaryota > Metazoa > Chordata > Mammalia > Artiodactyla > Bovidae > Bos > Bos indicus x Bos taurus. Next base: position 7,562,463 of record NC_040101.1, on the reverse strand, counting down.
GACAATCAGAGCAAATCCAGAGAACCGGATTAAGGCCAAAGGTTGGGGCCCTGGGCAGACAAGAGGGAAGCTTTTTCGAGAAAGCCAGAGCCTCGTGTATGGACAGGACTGGAGCGAAGAGTGTGCCAGTACCTTGGGGACAAACTGCACAGTCACAGACACTTCAGAAAACAGTCACAGCAGTGGGCCACCTTCGCGATATACACCTCTGTCAGTCTCTCTCTCGGCACGCCAGTCTCCTCTGCCTGCCATTGTATACGGGGCCAGGTGCAATAGTCTTGGCAAATCCTTCTATGACCTCTGGACCCGCAATGGTGATAACAGAGGAGCCAGAGCCTTAAAGAGCCAACAGCCACAGCCTGGAGGAATCCAGGAAGCATGAGTTGAAAGACACCCAGTCATGGCAGAGAGTGCGAAGGCAGCACCAGTGGCTGCAGGGGAAAGGCAGGAGCCAACCAGGGCAGAGGACGAGAGACGATGTAGAGAAACTTCCAGCTGGCAGCTCGGGGTCAGACTGCCGAGGTTTCCCTCTGCCCCGTGGAGGACGGAGGACTGCTGCGCCCAGCCACGTGGGGCCCCGTGACCACCCCTCTGACCTCCCCCGTCCCCCCCCTCCTGACATCTGCAAGTCACAGTGTGGCCTCGTTTCTGCTGGACCCCACCGTGCTTTAGGAGACTGATGTAGGAGCAGTCAGGGTTTTCCAGACCCTGGAAGACAAATGTACCTTTTCTCTACACCTTTTGAAATCTTCTGTCTTAAGGGTCCAGGACATACCTCTGGGTCCGGACTTTGGTTCGTTGTCCACCCTGCAGGGGACTCTTGTCATGATGCATCTTCTCTACCACTGGTTAGTCCCTCCTGTGGGTTGACGTGAAGACCAAAGGCAGAGTCAGTTCCCTTTGGTCTCCTTTTTTCTAGAATTTGTTGTTGTTGCTTAGTCGCTATGTCGTGTCTGACTCTTTTGCACCCTCATGGACTGTTGCCCACCAGGCTTGCCTGTTTTTCAGGCAAGAAAATTGCAGTGGGTTGCCATTTCCTGCTCCAGGGGATCTTCCTAACCCACAGATTAAACCCACGTCTCCTCCCTTAGCTGGTGGATTCTTTACCACTAGGCCACCATGGAAGAAAACTGTCAAGTCGGTAATTTATCAAGCCTTTGTGACTTAAATTCTTAATCTTCATTCCTTTAGTGAATGAGCCTGTCACTGAAATGTTGCCGCCACTTCTTTTTCTTTAGGCCTCAGGCTCAGGGTTTAGAATCTCCAGATGCTGTCCTGTGCTGTGTAATATGGGTTGCCATGGAGCCAGAACTAGCTTGTAGATGCTGAAAGCCTGCAATTTCGCCGAGAGACAGGATGATCTGTTATGTGTAGATTTGAGTCACGTGTAGATTAAGCTGCTCGGTGACAAGAGTTGTGATTTGGTGGTTTGCATCAGCTTCAGCAGATCACCCTCTTGACTTTGTCAACTGAGTGAGTTACAATAAATTTGTGTGTGTGTGTGTGTGTGTGTATTTGTTTTTTTGACCATGGCGTGCAGCATGAGGGATCTTAGTTCCCCTATTGGGGATCGAAGCCACACCACTTGCAGTGGAAGTGTGAAGTCTTAACCACCGGACCGCCAGGGAAGTCCACAATCATTGAAACAGCTAAATAACTCATTTGGTAACAGGATACTGAATTTTAAGTTGATGGATGATGCCCTTTTCTGGCCTGGTCTTTCACTGTATTTACAAAGTCTGCTGCCACTGAGGAGTCAGCTGAGAAGTCCCTCTAGATTTGGGGCTGGTGACTGTCAGTCTTCAAGGAAGCGTTCCCACTTCCTTCTCCTCCTCCAGCTGCAGCTTCTTGACCCTGCCATCACGCCTGCTCAGCACACTCCCCTTCAGTCAGGGGGCATCTGGGTGCCTCAAGAAAGAAGCACTCGAGGACCAAATCCTGCTGCTCTGACCTTTCACCTCTAAGCCAACTGGACAACCACTTCTCATTGACATACTTGTTATGGACACTCTATGGGCACCCTCATGGCCCCTCCTCTGGCTTCTCTGGCCCCTTGGTAGTTTATTTGTCCTTTAATTGATGGTTTTTTCCCCATACATTTAACATTTTTATTTTCTAAAACCACTCAATCTTCTTTATGGTTTTCTTGCTTTGAAATCATACATAGAAAGGTCTTCCCATATCCAAGAATACTTAACATATTCAACTATTTTTTCTAGTTTTTTGCCCTGGTCAAGGGGGTGGAGCTAGATAGCCATATATTGATAGACAGCTGGGGCAGGGAAGGCTAAGGTTTATCCGTTGATGACAAGTTCAGAGCAGATAACAAATTGAAGTTAAGAAAACTTCCTGGGACACCAACCATTTGTCTTATAGGTGAAGACTGATGTCGTGATTGACTAGTAGGTCCTTTCCTTCCGCGATAGGGGACTTTCTCTGTGCCAGCTTCGCAGAGTGGTCAGGCCAGGAGTCTCCCCCGTGCACATGCGTGCTGACAGCCAGGAGCTGCGGGGCTTCCAGGAGGTCGGCTCTCAACGCCGCCCGGCAGCCCAGAGGCTGTTGGTTCTTTTCCTCCTTCCCGTATAAATGAGGAAAGAGAAATGAAGAGCAAGCAAACCTATGCACGTGTCGAGTGTGCGCATGTTGTGCATGCGTACTTACACACATAAGTGTGCAGGCTTTGCAGGTATATTAGTTTCCTTAAGCGTCGGAAACAAATGGCCACACTCTGAGTGGCTGGGCACAGCAGGCATGTCTTCTCTCACAGTCCTGGAGGCTGATAGAAACTAAGGCGCTGGCAGGACCATGCTTCCTGCAAGGAACGCAATAGGCAGATCCCTTCTCGCCTCTTCCTAGCTTTCAGAGGTTGCCGGGAGTCCTCGGTGTTCCTTGGCATGTAGACGTATCACTGCAGCCTCTGCCTCTGTTGTCACGTGGCCTTCCCTGTGTCGCCCCTGTCTTTGATGTGTCCTCTCTTCTCCTTGTAAGGATGCCAGGCATGTGGGCTTTAAGGCCATACTGAAGCAGGATGACCTCATTATAACTGATTGCATCTACAAAGATTTTATTTCCAAACAAGGTCACATTCTGAGTTTCCGGATGGACATGAATTTGGGGGACTCTTACCTTGCCTAGTACACAGGGCTAAGACAGATGTATCCTGAATTCAAAGACATTAAATGTGAAAAAAATGTGCATCATTTTTTAAAAAAAATTATTTTTAATTGGAGGATAATTGCTTTATAATGTTGTGTTGGCATCTGCTATACATGAATGTGAATCAACCATAGGTATACATATGTCCCCTCCTTTTGAACCTCCCCCCCGACCCCATCCCACTCCTTTATGTTGTCACAGAGCACAGAGTGGAAAAGACCCTGATGCTGGGAGGGATTGGGGGCAGGAGGAGAAGGGGACAACAGAGGATGAGATGGCTGGATGGCATCACTGACTCGATGGAGGCCTGGCGTGCTGCGATTCATGGGGTCGCAAAGAGTCAGACACAACTGAGTGACCGAACTGAGCTGAAAAGCTAACCAGATCTCTTTGCTTTCCGAATGTCCTAATCAGACAAAAAAAAAAAAACAATTAATCACAATGTTCTTTTGCACTTTCTTTTCTCTGCTCTCCCCACCAGCTGCTTACTGCTTAAAATCTAAGGAGTCTTCAATCTAATGAGTAATGATTCTTACCGAGTGAATGTAAGTAAGGGAACAGTTTAGGGGAATTACCTGTAGTGTGGAGGAATTAGAAAGCCATGTTCTATGTGGAGAAAAAATTCTCTTTTGTATTCTGGAAATTTTCTAGCACTTAACTGAAACTAAATATAGAGCGTTTTACTAAGTTTCATGCAGTGTCTCTTAAAATGTGAGAGTGCTTCATATTTTTTCCTTTTCTAGTTTTCAATCTCTGGTCCATTTATTTTCAGATTAAAACAAAGTTCTGAAAAGCCTTCCACAAAACACAAACCAAAGCAGCAAAGTGGAAAGGGGAATTGTTTTGATTAATGTTTGTAAATAACCTGGAAAAATGGTTGCTACTAGCATGACGTTTTTTCAATATGAAATATTACATTGAGACAAAATTTTATAGCTAGGAGTGAATTTAGCAAGACCACTGTCATTTTAAAGATCTCCCAGGTGGTTAATTACACATTTGCTATTTTTATTTACTGGGTATCAGGCACACATTTTTTTTTTTTAGAAAAAAAGTAAATTTATTTTTTTTTAAACTTATTATTTTGTACTGAGTATAGCCGATTAACAATGCTGTGATAGTTTCAGGTGAACAGCGAAGGGACTCAGCCGTATACACATATCTATCCACTCTCCCTCAAACTCTTCTCTAGTCCAGGCTGCAGCATAACATTGAGCAGAGTTCCCTGTGCTATACAGTAGTCCATTGTTGTTTATCCATTTTAAATATAGCAGTGAGGCACATATTTTTAAATAATGATGATAAAATGAATGTTGGAGGGAACCACTGTAGTGATACGAACCACCCCCTCCCTGCATGAAAGTGAAGTCGCTCAGTGTCTGACTCTTTGCTACCCCATGGACTGTAGCCTAGCAGGCTCTTCTGTCCATGGGATTCTCCAGGCAATAGTACTGGAGTGGATTGCCATTTCCTTCTCCAGGGGAATCTTCCCGACCCAGGGATTGAACCCAGGTCTCCCACATCGTAGACAGACGCTTTACCGTCTGAGCCACCAGGGAAGTCCTAAGAGGTTTGTAAGGACGATGCAGATCTCAGTCCTTAGTTTTTTTTATCCAGTAAGCTGATTAGTTAGTACAGATTCCATCTGACCTCAAAAATCTGCCAAGCACCAGAAGGCTGCCCCTTCAGCCTGCTGTTTCTGGTAAGGAACAGGGACGATTTCCTCAGGGAATGCGCTTGAAACATTACGTTTAAACTAACCAGACTCCAGAGAGCTCATAAAAGTACGCTTGCCTTTTTATCTGCCCTTCCTTGGTGACTCTCCATACCCAACACAAGCCTACTTCAGGTTTCTTCTTTGTTTTGTTTTTTAAGTTTCAGAGATAAAATATTTATGAGTGAAATAATATGATGCCTGGGATTTACTTCTCTACTTGCCATAAATGAAGTAGAGAAGCAGGTAGGGATAAAATTGAAACAAGACTGGCCATGAGTTGCTAACTGTTGATGCTGGAGGACAGATCCTGGAGCTCATGATCAGAATCCTATAGGGGAACATCCTTGTACCGACGTGGGAACTGCCCTCAGCTACCCCCGAGAGGAACTGCTGTGCTTACATACATTTACAATTTTACTGAACACTATCCAAGTGCTCTCCAAAGTGTCTGAACAAAATGACATTTCCGCCAGTCTCACCAAAACTTAAGAATTAACATTTTTTTAAAAAAGAGGTTACATCCTCTCTCTTTTTTTTTTAGAAGCTTGTCTCTTTCTTTTTAAAAATTTATTTATTTTTGGCTCTACTGGGTCTTCATTTTCTCACCAAAGTTTAAGAATTAACATTTTAAAAAAGAGACTACGTCCTCTTTTTTTCTTTATTTTTTAGGAACTTGATATCTTTCTTTTTAAAATTTTTAAAATTTATTTATTTTTGGCTGTACTGGGTCTTCATTTTCTCACCAAAGCTTAAGAATTAACATTTTTTAAAAGCGATTACATCCTCTTTTTTCTTTTTTTTGAAACTTGATATCTTTATTTTAAAAATTTATTTATTTTTGGCTCTGCTGGGTCTTCATTGCTGCTCAAAATTTTTCTCTAGTTGTGGCGAGCAGGGGCCACTCCCCAGTTGCAGTGCACGGGCTTTTCACTGGGGTGGCTTCTCTTGTTTCAGAGCACGGGCCCTCGGGTAGGTGGGCTCAGCAGTTGGGGCCCCCAGGCTCTGGAGCCCAGGCTCAGTAGCTGTGGCTCACAGGCTTAGTTGCTCCATGACATGTGGGATCTTCCCAGACCAGGGACTGACCCGTGTCTCCTGTATTGGCAGGCAGATTCTATACCACTGAGCCCCCAGGAAAGCTCCAAGAATTAACATTTTTATCAGTCTGATTTTTAAAAAGTGGTGTATCTCCTCTTTGTTTTCATTTTTATTATTCTCATCACTTAGTGCATATTTTTCGCATTTTCAGGCTCTTGGGGGTTTTTCCAGTAAATGATGCCTTTCCTCTTTCCGCTTCCCTCCAAGCAGTAATGTGCGGCAGTCTGCTTATGTCTGCTTATGAGAGACAATTGTTTCATTTTCTAGAATTTTGCCCGCTAGTTATCAAATATTGGTAGCTCAGAATTGGCCCTGGAGGGAATATTTATAGCCTGACAATCAGCAAACACTACAAATCAGGGCACCCGTCCCCAGAGAGCTGGTTACACTTAGCTGCATACTCCTGCCTCCAAGCATTTATATCCATACATAGCCTCATCAATTCTAAAGGAAATCAACCCTGACTATTCGTTGGAAGGACTGCTGCTGAAGCTGAAGTTCCAATACTTTGGCCACCTGATATGAAGAGCTGACTCACTGGAAAACACCCTGAGGCTGGGAAAGACTGAGGGCAGGAGGAGAAGGGGGTGACAGAGGATGAGATGGTGGGATGGCATCATCGACTCAATGGACATGAGTTTGAGCAAGCTCCGGGAGTTGGTGATGGACAGGGAAGCCTGGCGTGCTGCAGTCCATGGGGTCGCAAAGAGTCGGACACGACTGAGCGACTGGACAACAGCAACATAGACCAGTTCAAAAAGCATCGAGGTAAGCCTGAGGCTTGGACGGGCCCCTTGACCTGACACTGGGATGGGAAAGGGCTTAGTGGCTCTGTTTCCAGTGCTCAGCATCCCCTGGTGGACATTGGCGGGGTGGGGTGGGCAGTGCCTCCAGGGCGTCTGGGAGAACTCGGCACTCCTGTGGCAAGGCTAGGTGGACTTGGACTCAGGACACATGGACTCTCCTGGAGTAGAGGCTTTTCCTTGGCCAGTCTCACATCTGTGCCCAGTGTGGCCTGCTGTATCATTTGTGGGGCCCAGTGTAATATGAAAATATGGGGATCCTTGTTCAAAAGCCAAAAAAAAAAAAGCCTTTCTTTCTTCACCTGAGATTTCTTCATCAGTCATGGTGTTCTTTGCCTGTTATTTAATGTCATGTTCTCTGGGTCATGGGCTTGCCTCACAGCTCAGTTGGTAAAGAATCTGCCTGCCAACACAGGAGACCCTGGTTCAATTCCTGGGTCGTGCAGATCCACTGGAGAAGGGATAGGCTACCCACTCTAGTATTCTCAGGCTTCTCTGTGGTTCAGCTGGTAAAGAATCCGCCTGCAATGTGGGAGACCTGGGTTTGATCCCTGCATTGGGAAGATGCCCTGGAAAAGGGAACAGCTACCCACTCCAATATTCTGGCCTGGAGAATTCCATGGATTGTATAGTCCTTGGGGTTGCAAAGAGTTGGACACGACTGAGCAACTTTCACTTTTTCTCTGGGTCATGGGGTTATTTGTGGGGCGAATGCAATATCCCAGTGTTGCCAGGGCTCTTGCCTGGTGACTTGGCACACAGGGTGTGTGTGACCCACCTGCATGCCCATGCCCGGGACCCCTCCTGGAGTGAAGGCAGGTGTGGTCACAGCATCACAGCAGGGGAGTGGGCAGCTGAATGAATCCAGGCTCTGATTCCCTGATGCATACTCCACTGACCCATGAAACGTCACTTACAAAACATAAATTCAAAGATAAAATTAATAAGAAATAATTCAAGACAGCAAGCAGCCGCGGAACACTGGAGCCCCATTATGGGGCCTCCTGAGTGCGTGGCCTGGGGGATTGCCTTCGCTACACACCCTGAAGCTTGCTCTGGGACAAGACGCACAGGGTCACAAGGTCTCTGCAGCCGAAGCCTCCCTGGGCTGGAGCCATATGAACCCAGATGTCCTACCCACCCCAGGGGTTACAGTCCATTTACAATCCAGTCAGAGAGAAGCTTCGTTCTCACAGTCTTCCTTTTACAGCACATTGTATATTTATTGAGTAAATGCTGTGGGCCAGGCACTCCATTACATGTAAGGGTTGCTGGTGGTTTAGAGTCATGTCTGACTCTGGTGAACCCATGGATTGTAGCCCGCCGGGCTCCTCTGTCCATGGGATTTCCCAGGCAAGAATACAGGAGTGGGTTGCCATTTTCTTCTCCAGGGAATCTAATCCTAACCCAGGGATCGAACCCTCATCTCCTACACGGCAAGCGGATTCTGTACCGCTGAGCCACCAGGGACACCCACATGTAAGGGTTACAAACACAGAAAAAGATCCCTGCCCTCATGGAGCTTATATTCCGGCACAGGAAATAGGCAACTAATAAGATACATAAATTAAAAAAATATATATATATATATACATATGTATGTGGCTTGTTAGATAGTAGTAGGTGGTAAGAAGAGAAATTAAAGAGAGAGAGAGTGTGCCAGTGGAGGTGGCACTGACAGGGGGTGGGTGAGTTAGAATTTTAGAAGTTGAGGTTTGGGAGAGCGACATTTGAGCAGGTCACCTCGCTTGAGTTGGGGGAGAGAGAGACGAGGGACACACTTGTCGTTTATCCTGTATTCTCCTTGTAAATACTGCCTAAGGGCTGATCAAGGTCCTCAGGATTTGTGAGTACTGCGCTAACCATCTTTTCGGTCAAAATTTGTTCTACATAACATTCAATTCTGGTAAAAGTCATTTTAAAGATTGGAAATGTCATATTAAAAATATGCTGGTTAGAAACTTTTTTTTACCCTGTAATGTTTATGAATTCAGTTTTCTTTGAAGCAGATACTTCATTGATTGTCATATTTTTAGAGACTCAGGAAAGTTATCTTTGGCATCTCCCAAGGATGAAACACTTTCTGCAATGATCCTTTCCCCCCTTCATCCTTTTGGTTCCTCAATAGGGTTTCTTCTCACAAAAGCAAGGCAGAATGTTAAGCAATAAAAACATAAAGAAAATCCCCAAATAACAGTGGCTTATATAAGACAGATATATCTTTCCCATGAATAAAATGTCTGGGGAAAGCCAGATCATGCATAGCCTGTGCAATGGCTCCAGGCTGTATCATTGGGCTTCAGGCTCCCAACCTTCTGCTCTACCATCCTCAAAATCACCTAATGGTTCAGGATGGCCACAGGAGCTCCAGCCATCACATCCATACCCTAGGAAGGAAGATAGGTAAGCAGAATGACCCATTCCCTGCCTTTTAAAAAAATTTCCATAAAATCCCTCACAACCCACACACACGTAATGTGAACTGAAAGGACTGATGCTGAAGCTGAAGCTTCAATACTCTGGCCACCTGACTCACTGGAAAAAGACCCAGATCCTGGTAAAGGTTGAGGGCAGGAGGAGAAGAGAGTGACAGAGGATGAGATGGTTGAATGGCATCATCGACTCAATGGACATGAATCTGAGCAAATTCCAAGAGATGGTGAAGGACAGAGAAGCCTGGCAAGCTGCAGTCCATGAGGCTGCAAGGAGTCAGACACGACTGGGTGACTGAACAACAACCAAATACATAAATAACATTATTAGATTATGGGCTGGAACTTAGTCACATGGCCACAGCCTCCTATCATGGAGACTTGGAAAATCAGTAAAGGCATTGACCTGGGTAACAGTTTCAGTAGAAACTGACATTTTGTTCCTTGGGAGGGACAGAGGAATAGATGTTGGGGAGAGTTTCTAGTATGTTCTGCCATACTCACCAGCTTCATTTTCTTTTGAAGTTAATGATAGCTGTGAATCTCAGGAAAATAAATCAATACCCTAGGGTCTTGAAAAGCTACATTTTGAGGTGTTCTCATCCTAACTTTTAAAAAATCAAATGGACAACTCCAATGGAGAATTAGATTCTGTCATCTTTATTATTTTGGTGCGTTTATTTCAGTAGTCTTCCATTTCAGCTGCTTTGGAATTGCACAGGTGAGGAGCCAAATGAAAGATTTCACTGTTGTGCTTTATAGCAGAAAATAATTTTTTAAAACTTTCATTTGAGAATGGAAATAATAGTACTGGGTTGATTGTCAAGGTATCAGTTTAAGTTCTACACTCTGAAGAAAACATTTCCAAATGGACATCTTAAATTTTCTTTTTCTGTTGAAAATAATTGCCAGGAAAGAAAGCATCTTTCTATTGTTGACCCATGCCACAATGCAATATCAACTCAGGCAGTTTTTATAGAGTATGAGTGGCTTTCTGATGGAAAGCTAATGTGTTTTTGTTTAAAAAAAAAAAAGGAGGTCTATTTTCTGAGCTCTTGAGTGAGAGTACACCTTCCTCTTGAAGATTCATTTTCTTTCTTTCTAATAGTGACAGACATTGTCTGCCAGCACAGCAACACAAGAAAAACGTTATGCTCCAGTTCCAGTGACTCCAGGCCGCTGCAATTGTCAGTTTTTCCTTTGTGCATGGTGACCTAGGGATTAAACTGCTAATGTTTTATTCGAGACGGGTTTTCCTTTATAATTAGAGAAGCTTTCAGGAATATTGTGTTAACACAAAGCTACATGCCATTTGTGAATCTCTCTGCTTTATTAAAATATATTTATCTCTGTATTAGAGCTAGCTTAACATAATTTTTTCCTACTTAATAATATAAAAGGTTCCTTGTCTCTAATCCTGGTCTCAGTGATGGAAATCCTGCAGGCTCAAAACTGTACCATATGACGAAGCCATAAAGGAAGTCTCTCATATCCTCCAGCTGGATATAAGTGGAAATATAGTTAATTGTTTGACATATGAGGATGACTGGCATTAAATCTAGTCTAGAAATCTTCCCTTTTGTAATAAATCATTTCATTCCAAAGATATACTGTGAAAGAGATAACCTATCCATTCATGGACTTAAACTTCTTTCCTCTCACTTTAGGGAGTCTTTTCTTGATGATGCTTCATTATTTCACTGGAATGTTTCTGTACCACCACTGACATCCATCTTTTCTGAGTTCTACAGAATGGATTAGTATAATTCTTTCTTCTTGGCATACAAACATGCTGTTGTAGAAAAAGGAAAATTCAAGTTTTCTCAAAATACATTGTTGTTGGGTGGAATAGTCTTTGCTTTCAAAGGGATTCAAAATGGCAAATTTGTTGCTTCCATTTTTTTAAGTCCATTCTTTTATTTTGGTTATGCTGGAGTTTCTGTTGGCTGGAGAGCCTCCATTTGTCCCTGCAGAACTGTTCTCCCTGGTGCTGTGCCCCTGGGGCAGACTAACCTGTAGGGACTACTTCCACGGCTCCCTCGCCTTATGGTCACCCATTTGGTTTGGCCAATGGGAGGTCCTGGCAGAGACTGCAGGGAGACAGAGGGGTCAGGATATTTCCTCTGGCTTGTTCCCCAGCTCCTGCCAGGTGGCCCTCCCTACAATAACTCCTCTGTCTCCAGGATTTGGTAATGACTCCCCATTATTGCCAGCTCAGGGTTGTTTCACCATCCTTGTTGGTTTTCTTCTGCCCACACCTGTGTAAAGAATTGCAGTATTCCCCTTTGTGTGTGCTGTGTATTTCTGCCTGGGACACCAACATGCGAGTCTTCTTATGACAGCCTCTATTGGGAGACTGATTATTTTCCCTCTGACTTCTTTTTGGAAACGTTTTCATCATGAATAGAATTTCATGATGAAAGAGTCAGGACCTGTTAAGCTCTCCTTGCTGTTTTTCACTCCTAGAGTTGTAAGTTGTTTACATTCTCGGACAGTGTAAAAGAGGAAGGATTTGCCATCTGCAAGGTAGTTGTACAATTCACCCAGTTCTCAAGCCAGGCTGCTGACATCTTGCTAGAGCTTCTGGAGGCGTGGCAAGTAGTGGTCTTAGCAGTGTAGCCCAGGGTCAGATGAATGTGGTACTGAGTGTGCCCTAACCCTGGCAGCACCTTCTTTCCTGTACCCACCAGTGCTGCAGGGGGCATGGACTCCTGCTAACTGCCTGACCTGCGTGCTTCCCCACGCCATCAGCCTCCAGCGTGCTGACCCTAACACTTCAAGAGAACTCAGGCAAAGCTCTTAAAGTGCTCGGAAGCTGATGCTAATCATCTGTCCTAAAAGGTTGGGTGAGAAATTCACTTGTTTTGAGCACGTTTTTTTTCAGGTTCATCACGGAAGCCAAAGCCATCAGCTTTGGCTTCAAGCTGGTTACTTATGCTATTTTCCTTTTCCCCCATAATTGGGATGTGAAGTGAAAGTTGCTCAGTTGTGTCCAGCTCTTTGCGCACTCCTTGGACTACAGTCCATGGAATTCTCCAGGCCAGAATACTGGAGTGGGTAGTCTTTCCCTTCTCCAGCGGATCTTCCCAATGCAGGAATTGAACCAGGGTCTCCTGCATTGCAGGAAGATTCTTTACCAGCTGAGCTACCAGGGAAGCCTATAATGGGGATGGATTATGTGTGGTGAGGCCAGTAAGTTGTGATCTTCCAATAAATTCTGTTATCAAGGACTACTTCTGAAAAAACAAGTCTTAAGAGTAGAGAAGGCCTTGGTATTTAGGCTTACTCCAGACATCTTTTATAGAAACATCTGAAAGTTGTGTCTTTTCTTGGTCCCAGCTAGATAGATGGAAAAGGCTAGGTCACTGGGTTACAATATTGACATTGAGAGCCTGTGCTTTAATTCCAGAAAACTGAGTCCTGTAACTTCTTGTCCCTTGGTCTTCTCTTCAATCATTGGAGATAATACTTACTTGACAGAACTGATAAGAATACAATGAGACAGTGGATAGTAAAATGCTTTGAAAATTAGTGAATTCTAAAATCTCAAATTATTGTTGCTGACTAAAAAGTATAGTCTAAAACAGTGGTCTTTAACCTTTTGTGGGTGAGGAATGCCTTTAGAGAATTGATGAAAACTGCAGACCATATCTCCAGAAAAGTACAAAACATCAGAGGATTTTCTCTTGTAATTTCAAGGTATCTGTGGTTCCAAAGTCTGTCAAATCTTGGAAAAATTTCAGAAGATACATCTTATTTTCTTTTTAAAGACTGCTAAATGCAAAAGTTAATGTAAGTGTTAGATATGATTTTCATCAGCATTCATTTATAACACTTGACATTTAAAATTCTTCACAAGATATATAAATTACAAACTAAAAGAAAAAGAAACGAAAGAAAGTATCAGACTATTCTAAGTTCCTGTACAAAATTTACATGTGTTAGGTTATTGACGTAGAATAATGATGGTTGAAAAGATCCTGAAGTATAAAAATCAAGAAAGCTAATACATTCAATACATAGTTCTTGAGCACCTGTATGTACCAAGGGCTATTGGAAGTGCTCAGGATTCATTAGTACATACATTAGAATCAAATAGTCAAAATATATAAAATACAGAGATGATACCTTCTGTTCAAGCTCCAGATAATGTATGAATCCTGGCAGTCAATGAGTTCATTAATTACATAATTCATGCTTTACTCCTTATGTGGAACAACCAAATAATTTGATGTTGGCCATAAAACAACGTTTCTGTCTGATCAGCCCCCTCTTCACATTTCACCTGCATATTTTAAATTTATAGCTACTATAAATCTTCCACATTGTAGGTAATAAAATATTGTGAACATAATGGTTTCATCTCAGGTCTGAAGCTGCCACGAGGATTACTCTCTTTGATCCACAGTTTGAATTTACATACTGTTTTTGAAGCAAATGAAATCATTTGAATGAATCATCCTAATTAACTTGTGAAATACTTGAATGACATCATGAGTGCTTTCAAATATTTTGAAATATTTTTAGACTATGTGGTCTCTGAAATGATTGGAAGGAAAGGAATGAAAAGTATTGTGGCATTCCTAACTTTGTAGGTTATTTATCATTTTAGCGTTTGGCAAAATGGCAGAATATTTTCAATTCCATGATCATGATATAAGACATGTAGTAAAGGATTAGATTCTAGATCAGAATGCTTTTTGGCCTGTGTGTGAGAGTTTGTGTGTGTGTGTGTGTGTGTGTGTGTGTGTGTGTGTGTGATGGGGGTGGTGGACGTGTCAGTTTGTCAGCACAAAAATGGGAAGAAATTTGTTTATAGAAACAATAAATGGAGTAAATATCCCCTTTGATGTTGTTCACATGGGATGAGGCTTAAAGCATCTTTGAGGGTGACTGGGTATCAGATCTGCTTTTCACTTTTCAAGGGTTTCCTAACTGAGACACATCCTATCCCTTGCAGAGTCTCCTATCTTTCCCACCTTCTCCTGCCACTTTTTCTCTTTTTTACTTGCTCAGCTAATCATATCTACTTGCAAACACACCCTGTACTTCTCAATCCTCCTTTCCAAGGGAGCTGCATTGCTTGCTACCCTGTGCTCTGTATTGCAACCTTAGTAATCGGATTATTTTACATGACGTTAGTCTTTTTGTCCTGAGAAATAAACCAAACGCAACTCTCCACTAGTTAGATTAGGGTCTCAATCTCGTGTGTGTGTGTCATGGTCGCTTTGGAATAATTTTTCAAGTGCATAAGATAAATGAGATTATAAGGAGACCAATTATATTGAAATACAGGCCTCAAATATTTTAAAATCTGTAAATCTGAGCACACAATATTCATTTAAGTACTTTCAAAATAACACATTAGACAAGTTAGTGGCAGGTCTAGCAGCCACCATGATTTTTGTAGTCATGATGAGGATAAGCCATGTTTTGAGATAGCTACTGTAAAGGTCTGTCTAGTCAAGGTGCATCTAGTCAAGGTCCGTCTAGTGAAAGCTATGGTTTTTCCAGGAGTCATGGATGGATGTGAGACTTGCACTATAAAGAAAGCTGAGCACAGGTGAAATGATGTTTTTGAGCTGTGGTGTTGGAGGACTCTTGAGAGTCCCTGGGACTGCAAGAAGATCAAACCAGTCAATCCTAAAGGAAATCAGTCCTGAATATTCATTTGAAGGGCTGAGGTTGAAGCTGAAGGTCCATTGCTCTGGCCATCTGATGCCAAGAACTGACTCATTGGAAAAGACCCTGATGCTGGAAAAGATTGAAGGCAGGAGGAAAAGGGGACGACAGAGGATGAGATGGCTGGATGGCATCACCAATTTGACGGACATGAGTTTGAGCAAGCTCTGGGAGTTGGTGATGGACAGGGAAGCCTGGCGTGCTGCAGTCCATGGGGTCACAAAAAGTTGGACATGACCGAGCGACTGAACTGTATTGAATTGAACTGAATGACTGTAATGTGTTGTGATCTCTATTATTGGCAAAGTCACCAGGTCTGTTAGTACTTCTGTGGTTTGTTGACTATGTTGATAACTGATGTAAATGCTACATTTCAATTAAAGGTTAGTAGAAACAAAGATGTATTTTCTAAAAAAAAATTTATGATTTTTTAATCATTTATGATTATGCCAGGACAAGTCCCCTCTTATCTCAGTGCATCTTCAGTTAACTGCCAGAGAAATTTTACCCTATGTTTCTCAGACGAGGAAACTGGCACTCAGAGGCTGGCTAAGTGTCAGCTGTGTTCAGTTGCTCAGTCGTGTCCCACTCTTTGCAACCCTATGGACTGCCACACGTCAGGCTTCCCTGTCCTTCACCATCTCCCAGAGTCTGCTCAAACTCATGTCCATTGAGTCGATGATGCCATCCAACTACCTCATCCTCAGTCGCCACCTCCTCCTCCTGCCTTCAATCTTTCCACTTCAGGGTCTTTTCCAATGAGTTGGCTCTTCATATCAGGTGGCCAAAGTACTGGAGTTTCAGCTTTAGCATCGGTCCTTCCAATGAATATTCAAGGTTGACTTCCTTTAGGATTGACTGGTTTGATCTCCTTGCTGTCCAAGGGACTCTCCAGGTTGAGCAGAATTTAAACTCAGGTCTGCATGGCTCCAAAGTCCACGTTCTTTCAACCTCATATTGTTGCCTCTTACAAACCTTGTCTGGGTCCAGAGAATAACAGACGAAGTTGTTTCAGGTAGTCAATGTCTCCAGACTTCCTAAACAGACTCCATACAATTTCAACAATTCTCTTATAATTCAGTGTCTACTTTATAGGGATGTGTGCATGCCTGCTGAGTTGCTCACTCGTGTCCCACTCTGAGACCCCAAGGACTGTAACCCGCCAAGTTCCTCTGTCCATGGGATTCTCCAGGCAAGAACACCAGAGTGAGTTGCCATGCCCTCCTTCAGGGGATCTTCCTAACCCAGGGATCAAACTCGCATCTCTTGCAGCTCCTGCATTGGCAGGTGGATCCTTTACCACTAGCGCCACCTGGGAAGCCCACTTTATAGGGATATCTAGTAGCTGAAGTTTTATGACAATGTCTTAATCTAGATGTAGGGTGAACTTGTTACTGTGAGCATAAATTCCTACAGATCTGACCAGACTCATCCTAGCACAGGCCAGGATCTGGAAGAGTCAAGCAGGCTGTGTGCTGTCTCATGCCTTAACACCCATACTCTGTGGTTTCATGAGAGATTTTTCCCAGGCAGGTTTGCAGTTGGGTTGGCATCTGGGGCGGGGGTCACAGGGGGAGCATATATTCCACAAAGCAGTGGCATTTATGGCATGAGAATGGATCGGGCAACGTTATGATCTTACGTTTTCTACTGCAAAAGGGATTTTCCACTGAGGGATCACGTATAACAGGTACAGTAAGTAGAAGACATTTTGCAGTTTATAGAACTGACATTTTCTGCAATACAGCTGAGATTTTGTTCTTGTAACGATTGAAGTTTCTAACACTTCATTGGAGGGAAGCTCACCAATTTTGGACCACTTGCTTCAAAAGAGCACAGCATCCCCCCACAATCCTTGAACAAGTTGATCCTCTTGTCATCTCCTTCAACAAAGTGCCTTTCATGTCCCACATTTGGAAAGGCCCACCTCTAGTTGTCTCTGCTGTATTCCCCCTCACCCCCACCCCTGTTCTAGGCCTGACTCTGGGCAGATGAACCGTTTTGGAAAACGTGATTCCTTTTGCTTTTCTATTTCTCTCTCCTTGGTTTGCTTCCCCACAACCATTGTCCCAAAGTCCCTCTGTTCTCCTCCAGCTCCCAGCCCAGCCCTCAGCTGGTGACCTTCCCCAGGAGGAGAAAGGGTATGAAGTATGGCCATCCCCAGTTCTCCCATCCGAATTTCTCTGCAACTGTATATCTCACATCTTCCTTTTATCTTGTCTGTGGGAAGGAAATTGCTCCCTCCCCATCCCCTAGCTAAGAAACATCAGTCTGCTCTGGGTTATCTTCCTCCTGGATTTTCATCCTTCCCCTGCTTCCCACCCCACAATTCTGTCTCCTCTGCTTAAAAAGTGCTCAGATTTGCTCATTAAAAAAAAAAAAAATGTGTGGGACTTCCCTGGTGGTCCCGTGGTTGAGAATCTGCCTTGCAATGCAGGGGACATGGGTTTGATCCCGGGCTGGGCGACTAAGACCCAACATACGGTGGGGCAACTAGGCTTGAGCATCACAACTGCTGAGCCTGAGGGCCACAAGTAAGACGACTTGAGGCGGCCAGGAAACCAACGAAAGCAAAAGGGGACTTCCCTGTGGTCCGGTGGTTAGGACTCTGTGCTTCTGCTTCAGCGGGTGCCAGTTCGATCCCCGGTTAGGGAACTAAGATCCCATGTGCCATGTGGCGTGGCCAAAACAACAACGAAACAAAAAAAAAATGTAAAAGTTAACAAAACCTTTCCATCATTCTTGTTCCTCCCTGTGTCTGTTCTTTTATCCCCTGCCTTCCCCTCATTGCCAAACATCTTAGACTGGTGTATACTCGCTGCTTCAAGGCCCACACATGTCTGTAGCTTTTGAAATCTGGCTTCTGTCCCCACCATCCTACTGAGTATTGTTCTCTGGAAGGTCACTGAGGCTCTTGTTTGTCAAATCCAGTGACCTTTCCTCTGTTCTAACTCCTAAGTCTGCGGAATCTGGCTGTTTGTCTTCGTGTTCTTGAGGCTTGCCACCCCCGAGCTTCCAGAACAACTCTTCATCGCCTGTCTTTCTGACCCATCTTTTTCTCTTCCTTTGGGAGTTTCTCTCTTTCTTCCCTGCTCCTTTCGGCTTCAGTGGTAACTTCTGCACAGATAACTGCCTAATGTCTATCTCCAGGTCCTGTCTATCATGTTTTCAACATTTCCCCTGCGTTGCACATTTCCTTCTGAGCCTAGCATCTCAACACACCCGGTCCAGCGGTCACTATCACCTCTTATCTAGTTCCTCTCCTGAGTTTTATCCCTGACTTTCGATTCTTTCGTCTACTCCAGATTCAAAGGCTGGCAAATCTGGAACATTCTACGGTCACCCTATTTCATGGCTGCCCCCTCCTTTCCATTCCCACAGGTTTTAGGTCTTTGACTCTTTATTGGTTTCTCTGTCCTTGTTTTTGGTTCTACATTGGTTGGTCTCACAGGTATTCCGGGTTCACTTCTAAAAACTGGCACCTGCCTGCTCCAAACCTTTCCATGGCTTTCTACTAGTAAAGGAATTGAGTACAGAGCTATGGTTTCACATTCAAGACCTTCACAGCAATTCCTTCACTGGAAATTAAACAGAATTTTATCTTCTGTGGTGGTGGTTTAGTCACTAATTCCTGTCTGACTCTTGTGACACCATGGACTGTAGCCCACCAGGCTCCTCTGTCCATGGGATTTCCCAGGCAAGAATACTGGAGTGGATGGCCATTTCCTTCTCTAGGGGATCTTCCCAACCCAGGGATGGAACCCCAGTCTCCTGCATTGCAGGCAGATTCTTTACTGACTGAGCCACCAGGGAAGCCATATCTTCTGTAGATAGTTTGAAAAACACCTGAAATAAAACTCCAAACAAGCTAGTTGTCAGCAAAACTATAATGTCCCTCCCTACACTTTACTAAAAAGGTTCTAAGATAAAGAACTTTTTTTTTTTAAAAAAAAAGGATTTTTAAAATTCCCCAATGAAATAGTTCTCAGAAATATATGTAAAGAGAATGATAATTCAGTCTCTGTGCCAAACACTGTCTTTGTGACAGTGCTGTCTGCTGCCTTTGCTGACATCCTTTTTACTCGCATGTGGTGCAACGGGAAGGAGATTTGACTGGGGAATCAAGAGCTTTACCTTCTAATTTTAGACTTAGATGGTCTGGCTTTTGGTAAGTCACTTAAAACCTCTAGGCATTAGCTTCCACATCTGCACACGGTGGGGCTGGTACAATAGCAATATTTGTCTGCACATGATATTCACCTGGGAAGTACGTTTGACACATAGCCAGGGCAAGCTCTCCAGCTGGGGATGGCATCAGTAGCTCTGGGTGGTCCCCAGATATGCGTGTTCTGAAAAGATCCTCATGTGTAACTGGGGCTGAGAACCCTTGGCTTGGTATCAGATGCCTTTTCTGCTTCAACATAGAGTCATTTTTGGAGTTGCTCTTCCTCTCAATTACAAGATGATTTTTATTTGAATTTACTTAGCACATCTACCGCCTATCATAATTATGGTTATTTTTGTCTTGTCCTCGTTCCTATGCTGTAGTTTCCTCAAACACAGACCGCGTCTTACTCATCTTGGTGTGCTTGTTATTCCTCGGCACATGGACTTTGTTTGCTAAACTGTATTAACAGTTAATAAGCTTACTCAAACAATAGCCTTTTTCCTTAATAAAATGAATTACAACTCAAACTAAACAAAAACACCTGATCCTGTGGTTCTCGGGAACTTGTAGTGGAGATTCAGGCAGGGCAAGCTGGAGGTTCTCAGAGGCTCTGAAATATTTTCAAAGTGCAATGTTGGTGGAACCATGTGATCTTTCATAATACCGTGGTTTAATTTTAACTTCAATTGTGCTCAATATATGTTGGAGAATGTGTGTTAAGTTTCGTAGGAAAATGACTTGGAGTTTAAGCTCAATTTATTGATGAGTACTTGAGCAAAAATGTTGCTTCGGGAAGATGGTGGTTATTGAAAATCTCGAAATTACAGGAATGGTTTATATAACATACCAATGATTAGGTAAGAGGCAGTTGATGAGAAGCAGTTATATAAGGTATTTCTCTTCAGTGGCCATAGTGAAGCTGCACATGCAACCTTTGCATATTTCTGCAAAGAGAGACTGAGAATATCAGGCATAGTTTTACTAAATGAGGTTTCCATCCAAGTTTTAAAAATCCGATCAAACTCTGACTAATAAATTCTTTCTATTGAAGCTGAGAACTCCAATAGAAATGCTATTATTAAACACTTTGACAGTGCTATATTTCCCCAACTGGTAACTTTTAAAGAGGTTTACAACTTTTAAAGACTTGCTGTGTTTTAATGGTCCATTCAAATTCTTGAAATAAAATTTGAAGTATGAAAGTATAAGGTGAAGTCTCATTGAGAAAAGCAAATGAGGGAGATCTGGCTTTGATCCCTGGGTTGGGCAGATCCCCTGGAGAAGGGAAAGGCTACCCACTCCAGTATTCTGGTCTGGAGAATTCCATGGACTGTATAGTCCATGGGATTGTAAAGAGGTGGACACGACTGAGAGACTTTCACTTTTCCAGCCAGAAAAATATGATATACTCATGGGGTTTTAGTAAATGACTAAATGACTTAGGCTATTTGACTACATTTACAGTAAAAGAGGAAAAGCTATGACAAATCTAGACAGTGTATTACAAAAGCAGAGACATCACTTTGCCAATAAAGACCCGTAGCGTCAAAGCTATGGTTTTTCCAGTAGTCGTGTACGGATGAGAGAGTTGGACCATAAAGAAGGCTGAGCACCAAAGAATTGATGCTTTAGAACTGTGGTGCTGGAAAACACTCTTGAGAGTCCCTTGTACATCAAGGAGATCAAGCCAGTCAATCCTAAAGGAAATCAACTGTGAACGTTCATTGGAAGGACTGATACTGAAGCTGAATCTCCAATACTCTGGCCACCTGACAAGAAGAGCCTCCTCACTGGAAAAGACCCTTATGCTGGGAAAGATTGAGGTCGGGGGAGAAAGGGGCGACAGAGGATGAGATGGTTGGATGGCATCACCGACTCAATGGACATGAGTTTGAGCCAACTCCAGGAGAGTGAACGACAGGAAAGCCTGGTGTGCTGCAGTGGGTGGGGCTGCAGAGCCGGACACAACTTAGTGACTGAACAACAAGAGTAAAAAAAAAGAGAAAGAAAGACAGAAATATACAAAACATCACCATATAACATATTCTCTTCAGAACGTGGGGTCCTTACCACTTATAGAAAAGGCAGGCATTAGAAAATCAGGTTTCCCCCAAACTAGAGCTAGGAAGTAGTAGAAGAGAGCAAAAAGCAAATTCTCTAGGACTTTTTTTAAATTTTGAGACGTAACTGGCATATAACTCCATGCCTTCTCATCATGTATATATGTATGTATCTGAGTAATATACACTATAAATTTACACATACACAAATATAAATGGATAGCTGCCTGGAAGGCAGTGTGAAAAGAAAATATCTCCTGCCATGTTAATCAACAAGAACTATCACAGCCATCAGCATTTTCTGGCCTCCAAACCTCAATGAGGGATCCCAAAACTGAGATCCAGCAGACACTGCCACCCCCACGGTGATTGCTGAGGAGCTGGGGGGATACAAGAAGCAGCCACCTGCCACTCCCTAAGATGAACAAGGAAACAGGATTGGCCCCCAACAGCTGAGGTACACAAGAAAGGAATGAAGTCAGGGAGCCCAGGGGCTGGCATCTTCCTGTACATAGAACGCTGAATTCCTTAACCTGGTACTTGATCTTTGATGTTCAGACTGCCTGCTCCCTTTGTTGCAAACTTGTATATAGCCTGACTTCCTCCCTGCCTCCTTGGAGCAGTTTTTTCAGAGTTACTGAGAAGAAAAGTTATGACCCACCTAGACAGCATATTAAAAAGCAGAGACATTACTTTGCCAACAAAGGTCCGTCTAGTCAAAGCTATGGTTTTTCCAATAGTCGTGTATGGATGTGAGAGTTGAACCATAAAGAAAACTGAGTGTTGAAAAATTGATGCTTTTCAACTGTGCTGTTAGAGAAGACTCTTGAGAGTCCCTTGGACTGCAAGAACATCCAACCAGTCCAT
This sequence comes from Bos indicus x Bos taurus, assembly GCF_003369695.1. NCBI lineage: Eukaryota > Metazoa > Chordata > Mammalia > Artiodactyla > Bovidae > Bos > Bos indicus x Bos taurus. Next base: position 7,540,483 of record NC_040101.1, on the reverse strand, counting down.
CCTAAAGGAAATCAGTCCTGAATATTCATTGGAAGGACTGATGCTGAAGCTGAAACTCCCATCTGATTCGAAGAGTTGACTCATTAGAAAAGACCCTGATGCTGGGAAATATTGAAGGCAGGAGGAGAAGGGGACGACAGAGGATGAGCTGGTTGGATGGCATCACTGACTCAATGGACATGAGTTTGAGGAAGCTCCGGGAGTTGGTGATGGACAGGGAAGCCTGGCGTGCTGCAGTCCCTGCGGCCGCAAAGAGTCCGACACGACTGAGCGACTGAATTGAACTGACCGAACTAAGACGATCTCTCCCAGGCTCGGAGTCCTAAACATTCCCACTAAATAAAACAACTCTCTCCTTTCAGGCATGACTACTTTTTTTTAGTCAGCAGCAGGAATAAAAATGGACGTGGTAAAAAGTAGCTACATAAAAATTAAATTACCTCAACCTAAACATTTAAGCTGGAGAAGGCAATGGCACCCCACTCCCGGAAAATCCCATGGACAGAGGAACCTGGTAGGCTGCAGACCATGGGGTCCTGAAGAGTCGGACACGACTGAGCGACTTCACTTTCACTTTTCCCTTTCATGCATTGGAGAAGGAAATGGCAACCCATTCCAGTCTTCTTGCCTGGAGAATCCCAGGGACGGGGGAGCCTGGTGGGCCGCCGTCTATAGGGTCGCACAGAGTCGGACACGACTGAAGCGACTTAGCAGCAGCAGCAAATATTTAAGCAGAGACATTACTTTGCCAACAAAGGTTCGTCTAGTCAAGGCTATGGTTTTTCCAGTAGTCATGTATGGATATGAGAGTTGGACTATAAAGAAAGCCGAGCGCCGAAGAATTGATGCTTTTGAACTGTGGTGCAAGGAGATCCAACCAGTCCATTCTGAAGGAGATCAGCCCTGGGATTTCTTTGGAAGGAATGATGCTAAAACTGAAACTCCAGTACTTTGGCCACCTCATGCGAAGAGTTGACTCATTGGAAAAGACTCTGATGCTGGGAGGGATTGGGGGCAGGAGGAGAAGGGGACGACAGAGGATGAAATGGCTGGATGGCATCACTGACTCGATGGACAGTTTGAGTGAGCTCCGGGAGTTGGTGATGGACAGGGAGGCCTGGAGTGCTGCGATTCATGGAGTCGCATAGAGTGGGACACGACTGAGCGACTCAACTGAACTGAACTGAAACATTTATATTCTTTAGTGTCTTATCAAGAATCTGAAACTGTGTTGAGAAAAAGTGATGCATAATTGTCACTAAGCAGTTCACTTGGTGAGACGTGGGGGTTGACTTAAGACTTCTGACGAGTCAGTAGCACAGAGGAGACACGAGGAGTTAAGCAGCCAAGAGAACGCCTCCTGGTCGCCCCGTCTGCGTCTCCGGAGCCCACACGGTCGCCTCTCTGCGTCCCCCTCAAGTCGCCGAGATTCCGCAGCCCCGGCCGCCGCAAAGTGGGCGGGGCTTCGGGGGCTGGCGCGCGCTGCTGCCTCACAATCGTGGCCGGCGCCTGCGTGACGTCAGCCCTCTACCGCCCGCCTCCCGCGCCTGGAAAGAGGCGGCCGCCCATTGGCTGCGCCGCTGGCGGCCTCGGGGCCAATGACAGGGCGACGAGCTGCGGGGTCCGGACTTGACGTTGTGCGGCTACCCTCGGGGTTTATTTGGCTCCGGGGCCTCTCACCGCCGCCATTAGGAGCCCGCTGCGTCCGAGGCAGCCTCCCCTCCTCGCTCCCCCCTCCCCTCGGCGTCCCCCCGCCTCCGCGCCTGCTCTCCGCCCCTCTGCCCCCGCCTCCGGCAGCGGGAGCCGCGCGCGGGTCCGCGGAGACCATGTCCTGACTGTGGGGAGAGGGCGGAGGCGGCAGCAGCGGGGCGGGCGGAGGCGCGGAGGGAGGCGGAGAGGGGCCGGGCTCGGCTCGTCGCCGCGGGCTGCTCGGGGGGGAGTCGCCGCCGCCGCCGCCGCCGCCGCCGCGGCTGCCGGGCGCCGAGCGTCGGACGGGGAGGAGGAGCAGGAGCTGGAGGAGGAGCTGCCGCCAGGTAACCGGGGCCCCCGGGGAGGGCGCCCTGCCTCAGGCCCCTGGCGGCCCCGCCGCGCGGCCTGGCCGGCCCCTCGCTCCCTCACGGCACCCTGGCCGCCGGGTCTCCCGGGCCGCCCCCTCTGTGTCTTCCCCCACCCCAACCCCGGGGGCAGCGTCGCCGGCGAGGAGAGGGGAGGGGAGCACGGGCTGGCCTCGCCGCGCTTCCATCTTGGGCTTTCCTAGTGAGGGGACAGGCCCGGGGCTGTGGGAGGGTGTGGGTCCGCCCGGCTTGTTTACGGACCATCGGTCCGCCGCGGCTGGACGCGCTGCCTGCCCTGCCGCCTCTCTTCCGCCAGATTACGTCCCCCCCCCCCCCCCATTCCCCCCACCCCAACTTCTTTTCCTGCCACCTACGGGCTGGTCTGCAATAGGGCCCTCAATACTTGGGTCCGTCGCCACAAGTTGGTACCGGTCCCCCCAAACTTGTATTTCAGCCCACCCCCCGGCGGCTTCCTCTCCGCCTCTCGCGGTGGCCTCCCGTTGTTTCCCTTTTTCTCAGAAAATAAAGGTGGGGGCCGACAGGGGTGGGCTGAGGGGCGGTGGGGGGCTGGTGAAGGGGAGAAGCTGACTAGTGGAAAGATTGTCTGGCCCTCTCGCTCGCAATAAACGATGGTTCCGTGCACACTTACCTTGTTATTCCCTTGGCTGTGGCTTGGTGTGTGGGGTCATTCCACAGACAAAAGGACCATAATGAATACTTGCATGTTAAGCTCGAGGGGCCAGCAATTGAGGTTCAGCCTGGAAGTTTGAGCCGACCCCATTTATCTTTGAGATAACCCCGGTGTTTGGAAATTCTTCTGGCAGAGAATTTGGTATTTCAGTCAATTGATTCCGTAACTCCGTAGACTTGTATCAGGTTAAACGCCGTCCCCTTCCACCCAAGTATTGTGGTCTGTGTGTTCCCTCTATGATCTGTTATGTTGTTGTCAATAAATTTAATGTACAAAAATGTCTTAGGAATCCAGTTGAAGAGAAATGTTTCGCTCTTAGAAACGTTATATAATGAGTGGTTTTTTCCTGAGGTCTCTTTTTTTAGTTGACTTTATCACTTGTGCGACCTCAAGGGTACCCATGTTTTGATCAAGCACGGATGACTCAGTGTTCAAACCATAAGCCAGGGGAAACCATGAGGAATTTTGATCTTGGCTTGTGCTAGGGGCCTTAGGAAAATCATCTAATCTACGTTTGTGAAAAATTAAGCTGGACCTCTCCTCCTGGTTATTAGTATTATTAATTCAATGAGGCAATTATAAAGAAATTTAGAACTCTGCTTCCCTGTTTGATTTTTAGCTCTTGACAAGATATGCAGTCACCTTCTTATGCTAAAATTTCATAACATTGTTTTTGTAAGGCTGTTAGTGGCACTGAGAGGACAGTAATGGCATATTTAAATCTTTGGGGAGGATCCTGTTTGAATGTCATGAGGGATTTTTATTTCTGTTGTTGTTTCAAGCCCTTTTATTAATGCTTGGGAGCATTGAGACACCCATTTATTTACTTTTGGAATGTGCTTGGGTTGGTATGATGAACTCTTTCACGGTAGTGTATTTTAAAGCTTGTGGCCTTGATTCAGTTCTGTGCGCTGATAAAGGTTTTGGCATATTACATTTAAAATCTGAGGCTTAGCATAGGTTTGGAACTCATGACCCAGGTGTAGGATATTTGCTGTAAATTGCCTCCTGTGTGTAATTGATACAGTGAGAGCTGTTGAGTATGCTTTTGTGCTTAGCTTGCTTTTATAATAGGTGGAAACTTTAAACAAATGGGGATTGCAAAAGTAGACCTCTGTAGCTTTTTGTTTAACTTGGGTCAGTGTCAGTATTTGTGCACTGCTGCTCACTTCCCTCCTTCCCCCCAAAGAAGCTCTTGTACCTGGACTTTTGAATATGTTTTTCTCCTGGTGATGTGTTTCACCTGGAGTATTTGTGCTTTACTAATGCTTTGAGTAAATAATATCTTGCACATGTTAACATTCACCTTCTCACATCACAACATAAAAACTTCCAGACACTCCCTGTTACATGCAAAGTAAAGTTTTAACTCCTCGGCGTGGTTTTCAGGTTTCTCTATAATCTGGCCCTGATCCATTCTTCAGTCTTAACTCTCATTTCTTCCCTTTGTGAATCTTGTAGTTCCAGCCAAACTAACTTGTTTGTTGTTCCTTTGAAGTCCCTCTTGGCCTTTCTTTGTGCTTTTCTTTCTGTTTGAAACCCTCTTCTTCTTGTGTTCATAGATATTCCCTTTATTCTGGCCTTGAGAAGCCTTCTTGACTACTTCAACCCCAAGAGGTCTATTCTCACCTCTGCAGTGTGAGACTGTTTTCCTCATCTTTTTTTTTTTCCCTCCTCCTCACAATATGCTGGCCTGGATTTCGATTTATCTTTTTATTTTACTTCCCAACTAGATTTTTAAGATCTTTGAGGACTGGGTATGAACCCTAAGCCCTACATCTGTGCACCATATATTACGCTCTGAAAATATGGATACATGGTCTGACAAAGTGTTTTTGGTTTTAGAGATGTTCTAGAATATGAAGTTTGTACTTCTCTAAGTATTGGAGTTGCTGGAACTTTGATATATGAGGCAAAATACTGGAAACTGTTGGTTCAGTCGTATCTGACTCTTTGCGACCCCATGGACTGCAGCATGCCAGGGAAATCTGGCGTGCTGCAATCCATTGGAAACTATGACAATCTCTAAAAAATTTTTTTTGCCAGTATGTTTGTATCTAAGTGGCTCAGTGGTTTTTTTTTTTTTTTTTTTAAATCTGCCTGCCAAGCAGGAGATGCAGGTTCGATCCCTGAGTTGGGACAATCCCCTGGAGAAGGAAATGGCAGCCCATGTCAGTATTCTTGCTTGGAGAATCCCATGGACAGAGGAGCCTGGTGGCAGGCTACAATCCATGGGGTCACACAAAGTTGGACACGGTGTAGAGACTAAGCAACATTATCAGCATAATTCTTTCTATAGAGGATGCTTAACATTTTGATAATGATCATTGTGTTATTCAAATAAAAGTAAGTACTACAGGTCCGTGGTTTATTTCATCTTTGAGTCTGGGTCGGTTACTTGGGTTTGAATTTGGCACCAGTGACATTAAGGGTTGGTCGTTTCATATTTGTATTGTTGTTGATGTTTAGTTGTAAGTCGTGTCCGACTTTTTGTGACCCCAGGGACTGTGGCCTCCCAGGACCCTCTGTCCATGAGATTTCCCAGGCAAGAATACTGGAGTGGATTGCTGTTTCCTTCTCCAGAGGATCTTCCCGATCCAGGGATTGAACCTGTGTCAGCTGCACTGCAGGCAGATTCTTCACCACTGAGCCACCAGGGAAGTGTACAGGTAGCATTTAGCATCCTGGGAGGGGAAGTTCATCTGTCATCTGTTTGCATCTTTAACCTCAGTTGTTGGCTGCGTGTGTCACTGGTCATGAGGCAGGTGAGGCTCAGGAGAATGTGATTCACTGCTGCCTGTCAACTGTTGGAAGAAAAACACAAACAAACTGGTCCATAGTAGTTTTGTTTACCAAGGATAATACGTGTAATTATGCGGTACACGGGTGGTTGCTGATGCAGTTGGAAAATAGGTGTGTATGTTCCTGTTGTGTTGTATGTGTGAGTGGGAGGCCTGACGGTTTGTGGATACAGAGTCTCCTAGCAGTAAATCATCTTGATTTATCCATTGCATCTATATGGAAACTTGTGCTCTTCCTCCAGTTCATCAAAATACCTTTTTCCCCCTTAAAATTGATTGGTTTTTAGAAACTAGTTTACATAAAAACTTTTTTTAAGCTTCGGAAACCTTTTTAGCATAATTGAAGCTAACATTAGTCTGTTAACTTTGCAGAAACACTAAACATTTTTACTTAGGCTACTTGCATTTGTAAAAGGGACTTTCATAGAATTACATCAGTAATTTCACCACTTGAGAAATCAGGATCAGTAAGCATTTTTTGCTGTCTGGTATTTTGGTTTGACAGGAGTCATTAGTTTGGATTTTAAAATGGAGGTTGGTTAGGTAAATTGAACATAAAATTAATAATTTTTCAGGTGCCTAATGAACTTTTTAGTAATGAAAACAAACACTGATTTCCTTTATTTTTATAGTTAATTTATTGAGGGCAGACTGCCCCACTCCCTCTCAAGTAACACAACGCAATTTTGGTTTTTTATTTTGTATTGTTTGGCAAGTCAGATTTTTATGTGGATTGAATTTACATAAGTAAAAACTATTCAAATGGATAAAAGCATTGTTGAAAATCAGTTGCACATCTCCAGGTGTTTCTTAATTTTAAGGAATATCAGCTTAGGGTATTCCCTGGTGGGCCAGAGGTTAAGACTTAGCTTTCCAGTGCGTGGGGTCCAGGATCGATCCCTAGTCAGGGAGCTAAGATCCTACATGCCTAGTGGCAAAAAAACGAAAACATAAAACAGGCAGTGTTGTAACAAATTCAATAAAGATGTCAACAATGGTCCAAATTTAAAAATATTAAACAGCTTAAATAAACTTAGTTCATATAACTAAGTTTAGTTCATATAATGTAAAATTCACCCTTTTAAAGTATTCATTTCATTAGTTTTTAGTGTATTCACAAAGTTATATAACCATCACCACTATTCAGAACATTTCTCTCACCCTCCAAAGAGACCCTGTACTTATTTGCAGTCATCTCCCTTTGCCCCAGTTCCTGGCAACTGGAAATCTACTTTCTATGTGGATTTGCCTGTTCTATGTAAATTGGTTGTTGTTCAGTCACTCAGTCATGTCCGACTCTTTGGAACCCCATGGACTGCAGCATGCCAGGTTTCCTTGTCAAAGAGTTTGCTCAGACTCATGTGCATTGAGTCGATGATGCCATCTGACCATCTCATCCACTCTTGTCCCCTTCTCTTCTTACCCTCAGTCTTTCCCAGCATCAGTCTTTCGCAACCAGTCGGTTGTATCAGGTGGCCGAAGTATTGGAATATCAGCATGAGTCCTTCCTTCCAGTGAATATTCAGGGTTGATTTCCTTTAGGATTGACTGATTTGATCTCCTTGATGTCCTCTCAAGAGTCTTCTCCAGCAGCACAGTTTGAAAGCATCAATCTTTGGTGCTCAGCCGTTTTATGGGCCAACTTTCACATCATAAATGACTACTGGAAAAACCATAGCTTTGACTATACGGACCTTTGTCTGCAAAGTGATGTCTCTGATTTTTAATACGTTGTCTAGGTTTGTCATGGCTTTTCTTCCAAGGAGCAAGGGTCTTCTAATTTGGTGGCTGAAGTCACTATCTGCAGTGATTTTAGAGCCCGAGAAAATAAAGTCTGTTACTGTTTTCCATTTTCTGCCCATTTATTTGCCATGAAGGAATCATACAATATGGTCGTCCCTCAGTATCCATGGGGGATTTGTTCCAGGATCCCCCTCGGATTTCAAAATCCAGGGGTACCCAGTTCCTTTATATGAAATAACCAAGTATTTAAGGTTTGCTTAGATCCATAGGTTTATGCACATCCTTCTGTACACTTTAAGTCATCTCTAGATTACTTATAAAGCTTAATACAATGCTATGTAAGTAGTTGTCAGTGTGTGTAAATTTCAAGTTTTGCTTTTTGGAACTTTCTGGGTATGACTTTTTGTGTCTGGCTTTGTTCACTTAGCTTGATGTTTTAATGTTTATCCATGTTGTAGCATATATTAGTACTTCATTCTTTTTATGGCTGCATAATGAATATTCCGTATATGGGTGTATATCACATTTTGTTCATATTTTTCTGTTCTTCGAGGGACATTTAGTTTTTTTCTATGTTTTGGCTTTTATGAAATATGCTGCTATGAACATTGTGTACAAGCTTTTGTGGGGATGTAAGTTTTCATTTTTCTTGGGTATATACCTAGGATTGGAATTGCTGGGTTATATGGTGTCTCAGTGCTTAACCTTTGAGGGATTTTGTGACTGTTCTCTTCCAGCAGTGTATTATGAGGATTCCATTTCTCTACATGCTCATTAACACTTGTTGTCTTTTTTATTATAGCCATCTGAGTAAAGTGGTGTCTCCTAGTTTTTACTTGCATTTCTCTAATGGCTGATGGTATTGAGTATGTTTTCACGTGCTTATTGGTCATTCGTGTAGCTTTAGAGAAATGTTTATTACAGTCCTTTGCCCATTTTTCAATTGGATTATTTGTCTTTTTATTGTTGGATTGTGAGAGTTTTTTATATATTCTGGGTAGAAGTCAGATGATTTGCAAGTGGTTTGCAAATACTTTCTCGTATTCCATAGGTTATCTCTTTACTTTTCTCTGCGTTCTTTGAAGCACAAAGATTTTGATTTTGATGTCCAGTTTATCTATTTTCTTTTGTCATTTATGCTTTTGGTGTTATCTCTTATGCCATTGTCTAATCCAAGGTCAAGAAGATTTGCATTTCTTCTACAGATTTTACAGTTTTTGCTCTTACATTTAGCTCTTTGATAATTTTGAGTTTTGTATGTAGTATGAGATAGAGATCCAACTTTACTCCTTTTGCAGATGGCTGCCTAGTAGTCCCAGCATCATTTGCTGAAATTCAGTTAGCTTTAGTAACATAATTATTCTCAACTAAAATTGATTATTGCAAGACAGCATTCCCTGGGTGTCTGAAGAAATTATCCTGACGTTGCAGATGGAGAAACGGAGTTGTACTGGGTTGCAGCAGTATCCTTGTGATTGGAATTCTGAGGGCAAGACATTTCTGTAACTTTTAACAAGTCACTTCTAAATCCTTTTCTGATTGGGGTGGGTAATTAACTTCATTTTTTGGTATTTAATGACGCTAAAGTTTGTTTTTAAATGTGGGAATGATAACAATTTGCAGAACTTTTGACTAATCTTTGTTTGAAATACTATCCTTTGATATCAGTAGAATAGTGAATTGCTTTTTGTTGACTAAATGATCAGTGAGCGGCTGTTTTATAGCAAGCTCTGTTTATAGAGACATAAAAATGAGTTTTTTTTTTTTTTTTACAGTTGATCATTCGAAACAAACCTTAATCCACTAAACAAAGTACTGTGAAGTGGTAAAGAAATGACTAATTTAGCACAAAATTATGGTTGGATCAAGAAGGGTTGTACAGGAGTGGAAACAGTTAAGCTAGGCTTTGAAGAAGGTTTCTAGGTGTGTGTGTGTGTATGTATATATATATACACATCTGTACACACACACACAAGCGGGATGGGAGAACATTGTTTGCAGAAGCAACCATATATAGTGAAGGGGTGGAGACGTGACAATTACATGTCACATATAAGGGCCAGCAGAGGGTATAGTGTGGCTTAAGCATGTGGTTGAGGTTGGAGTGTCGATCCTAACACCTGGATGTGAGTGCCTTACTCTTCTCCAGTCCCTACTCCTCATTTTCCCTTAGAGCTAGTATTGTCGAGGAGCTAGAACAGAGAAAGGAGAAATGATCCTCTCCAGTGTGGATCGTCTTTACAGGTAGGAAGAAGGAAGGGTTGCTTCTGTGTGGGAAGGGGATATGATGAGGCTATTTGTTGTATTAAGTTTAAAATCTGTATTTGCATTCTAGTATATAGAGAGAGCAAACAAGGAAAAAACAGAAGCAAACAACCAAATACCCAAACGAAACCCAGGTGGTGATAAGCGCTCTGCCAGCAATGTAATGAAAGTAGGATAATGTGGTGGAGAATGACATCAATATGGTGAGGGAAGATTTTTGAGGAGGTAATATTTAAATCTAGTTTTTGATGACAAGAGCTGGCCGTGTGAAAATCTAGGGGGAGAGAATTCTAGGCAGAGGAGATTGCTCCTGGAAAACTCTCACGGCGAGCCTGAGCTTGCTTGTAAAAGGAACAGAATGAAATCCGCTTTTATGTAAAGATTTGCAAGAAAGACTGGGGAAATTTTAATTTTATTCTGAGTGAGTAGGGTTTAAGACCTGTGTGGTAGCTTGGTTTAGGCTTCTAAGAGATGCATCTGGCTTCTATGCAAGGATGGTGGCCAGACTAGAAGCAACGATTAGTGGGGAGGTTATGTAGTACTCCATGTGAGAGTTGGTGGTGGCTTGGAGGAGGGGCATGATAGGGTAATCTGGAGAAAAACTCAGATTTGGGGACTTGTTTTGGAGGTAGTGCCAATGCCTCGTGGTAGCCAGACACACTGACTATACAGTCAGTCCATCTTATAGTCTAATAGCCACATGTCATTCTGGGAAAATGTTTTTGTAACTCTGGAAGGCTGTGGTGTATTAGTTGGGAAAAATAGAAGTCAGAATTTGGGCTTTACTTCCTGAAGTTTGGGCAAGTTCCTGAACCGTAGGCAAGTTCATATTACCTTTCCTGAAGCCACAGATTTATTGTCATTAAAATGAAGATACTTGTACCTCAGAGGGATTCTGTACCCGAGGGTTTGGAAAGTACCCAAGGGTTCTGAAGATGAAGTGAAATAATACAAATGTTCTGTGATCTGAAGCTTCATATGAAATCGAAGGTGTGTTATTTCAAACTGACATTTGTTCATATTATTTATAGGATGTAGATCTTGAGATTATTGGTACTAGCCCCCAAGCAACAGTTAGAACTGGACATGGAACAACAGACTGGTTCCAAATAGGAAAAGGAGTACATCAAGGCTGTATATTGTCACCCTGCTTATTTAACTTATATGCTGAGTACATCATGAGAAACGCTGGGCTGGATGAAGCACAAGCTGGAATCAAGATTTCCGGGAGAAATATCAATAACCTCAGATATGCAGATGACACCACCCTTATGGCAGAAAGTGAAGAGGAACTAAAGAGCCTCTTGATGAAAGTGAAGGTGGAGAGTGAAAAAGTTGGCTTAAAGCACAACATTCAGAAAATGAAGATTATGGCATCTGGTCCCATCACTTCATGGGAAATAGATGGGGAAACAGTGGAAACAGTGTCAGACTTTATTTTTGGGGGCTCCAAAATCACTGCGGATGGTGACTGCAGCCATGAAATTAAAAGACGCTTACTCCTTGGAAGGAAAGTTATGACCAACCTAGATAACACATTCAAAAGCAGGGACATTACTTTGCCGACAAAGGTTTGTCTAGTCAAGGCTATGGTTTTTCCTGTGGTCATGTACGGATGTGAGAGTTGGACTGTGAAGAAGGCTGAGAGCCGAAGAATTGATGCTTTTGAACTGTGGTGTTGGAGAAGACTTTTGAGAGTCCCTTGGACTGCAAGGAGATCCAACCAGTCCATTCTAAAGGAGATCAGCCCTGGGTGTTCTTTGGAAGGAATGATGCTAAAGCTGAAACTCCAGTACTTTGGCCACCTCGTGTGAAGAGTTGACTCATTGGAAAAGACTCTGATGCTGGAAGGGATTGGGGGCAGGAGGAGAAGGGGACAACAGAGGATGAGATGGCTGGATGGCATCACTGACTCGATGGACGTGAGTCTGGATGAACTCCGGGAGTTGATGATGGACAGGGAGGCCTGGCGTGCTGCGATTCATGGGGTTGCAAAGAGTCGGACACGACTGAGCGACTGAACTGAACTGAACTGAAAGACAGATAAGACATCATAATTTTTTCAGGTGAAGAGCCTTGGATCTCAAGGATTTGGCAAAATCCCGAGTCAGTAACAGGTGGAGAGGGACATGAACTCACATCTAAGAAATGCAGTGCATTCTTCTCTATATGAAATATCGAGAGATGAAACTCATCTTCCCAAAGTAAAGTACAGTACATTTTCCCTTAATAATGCTTTGGTGAAAGGCAGTAAATCACCGAAGGAAAATACTGTAGAATATTCTTTACGCACACATGTGTTTGTGTTTGTAAGGATCTTTTATGTTCTTTTTAAGACTTTTAACTTTAGTGGGGTGTTGACATTTTTAAAGTTGCTGAATAACAACACCAGATTTTTCTTTTTTGAACCGATTACTTATGTGAAGTATTAAAGTAGGAAGACAAGTTAAAATAATAAAATATTTGAGAGAAGTAATGAACTAAGACTTGGTGGTAGCGGTAGAAAGAACCTACAGTTCTTGAGAAATATTTGGAATGTAGGAGGCCACATTTGCTCTCATACAGAAGGACTGTGGTGTGCCTGTTACGTGGACTCCCAGGTGGCACGGTGGTGAAGACCCCGCTTGCCAGTGCAGGAGACAAGAGATGCAGGTTTGCTCCTGGATCAGGAAGACCCCCTGGAGGAGAAAATGGTAACCCACTCCAGTATTCTTGCCTGGAAAATCCCATGGACAGAGGAGCCTGGTGGGCTACAGTCCACGGGGTCACAAAGAGTAGGACACGACTGAGCACGCATGCACATGGATATATATAAATACAAATATGTTTTCCCACCAGAACTGTCTGAAAGTAAATTGCAGTCTTGATATCCGTTAATCTCTAAATATTTCAGTGTATATTTTATTAATAAAAAAAGGCGGGGGGGGGGGGCTTTCTCCTATGTAACCACAATAGAGGTATCAAAGTCAGGAAATTAACAATGTGATTAATTCTTAAGAATAAGATTCTATAAATCTTACTTAAATTTTGCCAGTTCTTTTAATGTTCTTTATAAACACAAAAGAAAATCTGAGATCATGTGTTTGTTTTTTATAAGCTCCTTTAATTGGAACAATAAAGTCCTTGTTTTTCATGATAAGTTTTTGAAGAATATAGGATTAGTAATTTTGTAGTAGGGCTTCCCAAGTGGCACTAGTGGTAAAGAACCCACCTGCCAATGCAGGAGACATAAGAGCTGCGGATATTTGATCCCTGGGTCAGGAAGATACCCTGGAGAAGGGCACGGTAATCCACTCCAGTATCCTTGCCTGGAGAATCCTGTGGACAGAGGAGCTTGACGGACTATAGTCCATAGGGTCACAAAGAATTGGATATGACTGAAGTGACTTAGCACACTCATGCAATTTTGTAGAAAGTCGCTTAATACGGCATTTCTGATGTTTTCTCATGATTGTAGTCAGAGGATGTACTTTTTGGCAAGAATACCACACAGTTTTGTTCTTAGAACAATATAACAAAAGGCAAATGATATTTTTCCTGGTGTGGTTAACTTTGATTATTTAGTTAAGGTGTCTGCTGGCTTGGTGACATAACCAGTTATGATTTTGGGGAAATACTTAGAGACTATTTAAATATCCTGTTAATACTCAAATTTTCATCTACTAGTTTTAATGTTCACTCGTGACCCATTTTTTTTTATTCTAGTGGGAAGATTGCCAAATGGTGAATTTTTAATCCAGTTAGTTCTTTTGTATTTCTTTGATTTCTGTTGTAAGGAAGAACTTTTCTTCTCCATTATTTATTTGTTAGTTTGGAGACCTAACGGAGTTTTCTTTTAGTCCGTACTTCAAAAATCTTTTCCTATTTTTATGTGGGTGCTTGAGTTGATTCACATTTAGCTAGTGGGAGCCCTTCATGTTAATTTCAGTGTCTTTTTAAAATTTAAAATGTTGGGTGTGAACATATTTCAGATTTCATTTTTCATTTATTTTTTTGGCACTTCTGTTTATTCATTTATCTTTGGCTGCGCTGGGTCTTGGGTGCTCTGTGAGGGCTGCTTTTGGGTTGCGGTGTGCCGGCGTCTCATTGTGCTGCTTCCCTTGCTGTGGATGGGTCTCTAGGGCTAGTGGACTCAGAGTGGTGGCGCATGGGCTTAGTTGCTCTGAGGCATGTGCGCTCTTCCCAGACTCGGGATCGAACCTGTGTCTCCTGCATTGCAAGGTGGACTCTTTAACCACAGGACCACCAGGGGAACCCAGATTTTATTTTTTAGAGCAGTTTTACTAATAAGTTCACACCAAAAGTTACGTAGTTTTAAAGACTTCCTGTCGTTCTGAGGACTGTTTTTTTTTTTTTTTTTAAGAAAATATTTCCTGGATATTAGTGACTAAAAACATTGTTAAGTAGATTTTTAAAAGTGTTTATTTTTTAGAGCAGTTTAGGTTCACTACAGAATTTAGCAGAAAATAAAGTTTTTATACTCCTCACGCTACACATGCATAACCTCTTTTACTGTCAGCATCCTGCACCTGAGTGGTGCATTTGTTATGTTGATGAGTCTACTATGATGCATATTTACCAGAGTACATAGCTTACATTGAGGTTCATTTTTGGTGTGTACATTTTATGGGTTTTGACAAATGTGTAATGACATGTATCCACCATTATAATGTCATACAGAATAGTTTCATTGCCCTAAAAATCCTCTGTGTTCTGTCTGTTCATCCCTCCCTCTCACCAACCCCTGATCTTTTTTTGTAATCTCCATAGTTTTGCCTTTTTCAGAATGTTACGTACTTGGAATCAAACCATTATAGCCATTTCAGACTGGCTTCTTTCACTTAGTAATATGCCTTTACGGTTCCTCCGTGTCTTTTCATGGCTTGTTAGTTCATTTTTCTTTAGTACTGTTTTCTTGTCTGGATGTACTACAGTTTATCCATTCACCTTCTTTACTTTGGTTGATTGCAAGTTTTGGCAGTTATGAATAAAGCTGCTATAAACATCCATGTGCAGGGTTTTGTATGGACCTATAATTTCAACTCCTTGGAGTAAATTCCAAGATGCACAATTGCTTGGTCATATGGTAAGAGAGCCTGCTCAATGGAAAAAGACCCTGATGCTGGGAAAGACTGAGGGCAGAAGAAGAAGGGGGTGACAAAGGACGAGATGATAAGATGGCATCATCACCTCAGTGGACATGAGTTTGAGCAAACTCTGGGAGATAGTGAAGGACAGGGGAGCATGGCTTGCTGTAGTCCATGGGGTTGCAAAAAGTTGGACATGTGACTTAGCAACTGAATAACAACAACGTGGCAAGAATAGGGGTTTCCCTGGTGGCTCAGTGGTAAATAACCCGTGTGCCAATGCAGAAAATGTGGGTTCACTCCCTGAGTCGGGAAGGTCCTCTGGAGAAGGATATGGCAACCCACTCCAGTATTCTTCCCTGGGAAATCCCATAGACAGAGCAATCTATTGGGTCACAAAGAGTCAGACACAACTTAGTGACTAAACAACGAGGAAACACTGGTGGTGGTTCAGTCGCTAAGTTGTGTCTGACCCTTGGGGCCCCATGGACTGTAGCCCACCAGCCTCATCTGTCCATGGGGTTTTCCAGGCAAAAATACTGGAGTGGGTTGACATTTCCTTCTCCAGGGGATCTTCCCAACCCAGGGATTGAACCCCCATCTCCTGCAATGGAGGTGGATTCTTTACCGACTGAGTTACAAGGGAAGAAATTGCCAGACTCTTCGCACCTTGGTTGTATCACTTTGCATTCCAGTCAGCAATGGATGAGAGTTCTTGTTGATCTGTATCCTTTCTAGCATTTGTTATTAGTGTTCTGGATTTTGGTCATTCTAAGAGCTGTGTGGTCATATCTCATTGCAGTCTTAATTTGCAGTTCTCTGCTGCTGCTAAGTCGCTTGTTGTGTCTGACTCTGTGCGACCCCATACTGATGAGGTATAATGTTGAATATTTTTTCTTATGCTTGTTTGTCATCTGTATATCTTCTTTGATGAAGTGTCTGTTCAGGTCTTTTCCCTTGTTTTAATTAGAGTGTTTTATTATTATTGAGTTTCAAGAGCTCTTTATAGTTTAGATAACAGTCTTTATCAGATATTTTTTCCCTATTTTTTGGCTTATCTTGTCATTTTCTTGACCATGTCTTCTGTAGAACAGAAATTTTCAATTTTAATAAATCCAGTTTATCAAGTATATCTTTCATGAATTGTGTCTTTGGGTTTTATCTGAAAAGTCATTGGCATAGTCAAGTTTATCTAGATTTCCTTTCATATTATCTTCTGGGAATTTTATAGCTCTGCATTTAGTGAAGAGGATCTACAAGCCTCATGATGAAGGTGAAAGGAGAGTGAAAAAGCTGGCTTAAAACTCAACATTCAAAAAACTAAGATCATGGCATCTGGTCCTGTCACTTCATGGCAAATAGATGGGGATAATGTGGAAAGTGTCAGATTTCATTTTCTTGGGCTCCAAAATCACTGCAGATGGTGACTGCAGCCTTGAAATTAAAAGACCCTTGCTCCTTGAAAGAATAGCTATGACAAACCTAAGCGGTGTATTAAAAAGCAGAGACATCACTTTGCCGACAAAAGGTCTATATAGTCAAAGCTATGGTTTTTCCAGTAGTCATGTATGGTTGTGAGAGTTGGACTATAAAGAAGGCTTAGCCCCGAAGAATTGATGCTTTCTAACTGTGGTGTTGAAGAAGACCCTTCAAAGTCCCTTTTGTACATCAAGGAGATCAAACCAGTCCATCCTAAAGGAAGTCAACCCTGAATATTCATGGGATGCACTGGTGCTGAAGCACCAGTACTTTGGCCCTCTGATAGGAGGAGCTGACTCATTGGAAAAGACCCTGATGCTGGGAAAGATTGAAGGCAGGAGGAGAAGGGGACAACAGAGGATGAGATGGTGGAATGGCATCACTGTCTCAGAGGACATGAGTTTGAGCAAACTCCAGGAGATACTGAACGACAGGGAAGCCTGGCATGCTGCATGGTTCATGGGGTTGCAAAGAGTCAGACACGACCGAGCAACTGAACAACAACAACAATTTAATGTTTGGTCTGTGATCCATTTTGAGGAAATTTTTGTGAGGGGTGTAAGGTCTGTGAGCCATTTTTGTTTTTGCATGTGGTTGTCCAGTGGTTTCAGCACAATTTTTTGAAAGGATTTTTTCTCCATTGTATTGCCTTTCCTTATTCAAGTCAAATATCAGTTGATTCTGTATGTGTGGATCAATTTCTGGGCTCTGTTCCATTTCATTGACCTGTTCTTTCACCGGTACCAGTGTTTTGATTACTGTAACTGTATGAAAGTGAAAGTCGCTCGGTCCTGTCCGACTCTTTGTGACCCCATGGATTGCAGCCTGCCAGGCTCCTCTGTCCATGGAATTATCTAGGCAAGAATAATGGGGTGGGTTGCTATTCCCTTCTCCAGGGGATCTTCCCAACCCAGACATCAAACCCAGGTCTCTTGCATTGCAGACGGATTCTTTACCATCTGAAACACCAGGGAAGCCCACTGTAACTGTATAGTAAGTCAAGAAGTCAGAATACTAAGTTCTCTGACTTTAATCCGTTTTTGGGGGTGCTAATATAAATGGTGATGTGTTTTAAATTTCAAATTCCATTTGTTTATTGCTGGTATATAGGAAAGCAGTTGACTTACTTAACCTTTATCCTGCAATCCTGTTATAGTCCTGTAGTAGCTGTAGTTTTGTTGATTCTTTTTTGGATTTTCTTCGTAGACAATCCTGTCATCTGTGAATATGAACAGTTTTATTTCTTATTTCCGAATCTGTATCCTTTTTCTTTTCTTTTCTTATTTTACAGTACTCGCAGGAATTTCCAGTTTGACATTGAAACGGAGTGGTGAGAGGGGATGACCTTGCCCTAATAGGGTATTAGCTGAAAAGTGTCTAGTTTTTCACCATCAAGTGTAAAGTTGATGTGCAGATTTATTGTACATGCTCTTTATTGCATTGAGAAGGTTCCCCTGAAATCTGCTGTTTGTTTTTTTTTTAAATCATGTTGGATTTTGTCAAATACTTTTTCTTCATGTATGTATGTGGTCATGTGATTTTTTTTTTTTCCTTTAGCCTGTTGATAGAATGTGTTATGTGTATTGATTTTTGAACATTGAACTAAGCTTGCATATCTGGAATAAACCCCATTTAGTTCTGATGTAGAATTCTTTTTATACATTGTTGGATTTGATTTGTTTCTATTTTGTTGAGAGTTTTTGCCTGGGTTCCTAAGAAATGTTGAAAAGATGGATTTTTGTCACTCCAATTTAAGTCTGTCTTGGTTTTCTGAAGTGTGATACTCATCTGCAAGTTTAGTGTGAGAGAAGCTGGTTCATATTGTGATATGTTTTCTCTCTCTAATGAACCATACCTGTGAGTTGTAAAAAGAAGAGAAGTTTTTCAAATGTTTTAGCATTGCATCTCAAACACATGCTCAGATGTTTTACTACTATTTTCAGCAATCATAAAATTCTTTAAAATTGCTAGTAAAATTACTCATTTTCTCTGTAGACTAGTAAACAGTTTGTAGAATATCACAGGACCCTGGACCAAGTTTTGAGTAACAGTCTTAACAATACACAACATACTGCCTCTTGATCCTTTTCTCGTCTTAACAATCTAGTCTTAGAATTAAAGGCTTGATTCTTAGTCTGCAATAGCATTTGTTACCTTCTTGATAGATTTTAAAACTTTTCATTGTGAAAAATTTCAAACAGACATACAGAGAGACTGGGAGAATGAATTCTCATGTAAATCCATCACCCAGTTAGCAACACATGTCCAGTCTTGTTTCATTTATATTCTTCTTGCTTCTCCCCAGTGGATTTAAAGCAAATTCAAGACATAATACTGTAAATAACTCAGCATGTGTCTCTTAAGAGAGAAGTACTCTTTTAGAAACATAGATACCATACTGTTAATCACACCTTAAAATTTTAATAACTTCTTAATATCAGTTCCATGTTTAATTTTTAGCACATATTTAAGTTTTAATATGGGCTCCTTTGGTGGCGCAGATGGTAAAGAATTCGCCTGCAATGCGGGAGACTTGGGTTCAATCCCTGAGTTGGGAAGATCCCCTGGAGGAAGGCATGGCAACCCACTCCAGTATTCTTGCCTGGAGAATCCCTAGGACAGAGGAGCCTGGCATGCTGCAGTCCATGGGGTTGTGAAGAGTCAGACATGACTGAGCAACTAAGTACAAGTTTTAATATACACAAACCCATAGGAATTTACTGATTGGATCTCCATGGAATCAGTTTGAGTCTCTATCTCCTACGATCCTATAAACTGCTAGTTACATCTCAAAACTCAGTTGCATTCAGGTTTGATGCATTATTTGGCACAAATAATTCATTGGTGGTATTATATATGAAATTATTGATATAACTTTGTTTTAGAAATAGGATTTTGATACTGTTTAGGTATATTAAGTGATCATTAACTTAATATTAAGTGCATATTTTAAAATTTGGGCTTGACTGTTGGAGTTTGTCACAGATGGAGCAGGGAAAAGTTAAAAAGTGTTTATTTGCAAAATGAATAAAGTGAATCTTTTTAAAGACTTGATCCCTGGGTTGGGAAGATCTCCTGGAGAAGTAAATGGCAACCCACACCAGTATTCTTCCCTGGAGAATCCCATGGACAGAGCACCCTGGTGAGCTACAGCCCATGGAGTCACAGAGTTGTACACGACTGAGCACACAGTATACCATTAAAGAGCATTGAGTAGAGTTCCCTGTGCTGTACAGTAGTGGGTCCTTATTAGCTATCTATTTTATATATAGTAGTGTGCGTATGTCTATCCCAGGCTCCCAATTTATCTGCCCCCCCTAAAGTGAGTCTTTGGAAAAGGCAATGGCACCCCACTCCAGTACTCTTGCCTGGGAAATCCCATGGACGGAGGAGCCTGGTAGGCTGCAGTCCTTGGTGTCACTAAGAGTCGGGGACGACTGAGCGAGTTCATTTTCATTAGAATCTCTGAGCCAAAGTTCTTGACAGTTTGGCTCTGCTGTGCTCACTCAGTCCTGTCTGACTCTTGGCAACCCCGTGGACTGTACCCTGCCGGGCTCCTCTGTCTATGGGGTTTTCCAGGCAAGAGTACTGGAGCAGGTTGCCATTTCCTACTCCATGGGATCTTCCTGACCCAAGGATGGAACCGAAGTCCCAGGCGTCTCCTGCATTGGCAGGTGGATTCTTTACTACTGGTGCACCTGGGAAGCTCTGATTGAAAACCGAGTGTAGGAAATGATATGGCACAGTGTTCCACAAATCAGTGTTTCAGAAACTAGAGCCAAGAAGACATACAGTAGGTGCCAAATGTGGATGGAAGTGTTGTGGTTGCTTGGAGTGTATATACTTGAAATGATTTGAAAAACTTTATGAGAGAGATGAGATTTGAACTGAGCTTTAAAGGATGGGTAGGATTTGCCAGAACTGAGTGTGTGTGTCTGTCGTGCTTGTTTTCCTCAGGTAATGTCTTCATGTGTATATTGTGGAGGGCTGGTAGTACATAGTGGGTCTGGGGTGTGTGCTGTGTTTGTGTGTTGGGAAGGAGCTGAGAGTTTGTGCTGTTAAAGAAGAGTTTCAGAACGAGGGCCTTGTTATTAGGATTATTTTGCTAACGGTGAGCTGGATGGATTTAGAAAGGGAAGGCGCTTAGGAGGCTATTAGAGTAGTTCTGACCTGAACTGAAAAAGGGTTGATGGCTGCTGAAATGGAAAGAAAACTGATTGTACAGAAACCACTGGAAAAATCTATGGGGTGAAGGCAGAATTCAAGATGAGTCTGAGTTACTGTGCTGGGTCCAGTAGTATTAGTGGTGTCCTTAATGGAAACTGGGGAGAGAAGTCAGGCTGGGGTTTGTTGTAGGCGGACGATAAGAGGTTGAGTGTGGAATGCGACAAGCTGTTGGAGTCCGGCAATGAGGTGAGATTTGTGGACAGACGGTCCACCATATCATGAAGCTTTAGGATCTTGCTCAAGACCAGTTGTTTTTTCTGTTGACTGTTATGAGGAAGACAGTGATGTAGAAAGATGCTGAGGGGAAAAGAGGAAATGACTGTGTGGAATTTGGAGCTCAGAAGTTAAACATAGTACTTTTTTAAAATATAAATTTTGCCATTCAGAATTAACTTGTGCTAATACTTTAATAGAACCTGAAAATTCAACATGCTTGGAGTATCCTTCTAGTTTTAGCTTTCATCTTTATTCCCCTAAAATGCTTTCTGAGCATTTGTAAATCTGCACAGGTTTATGTTAATTAACACCTACATTAACAATTTACATTAAAAATTAATATTTGTATTACTAAATATAGGCTTACTAATAAAGCTAATATAAAACTTATATCTTAGACCTTCCTTTGGATAACTGGTTGTCATTTGACACTAACTGGCAGTTAAGTTTCTGTCAGTTTATTTCTCAAGGAGTTTGTATTTGGTGAGGACCATTTCACTTCTCTAGTTCTCCTTGAGAGAGTTTTAGTAGGTAGTTGGGGGAATTTGTAGTGTATTTACAATTTTGAGTAGTTGACCTCAAAATAGATATGTTTCTTCGTAGTGTTTAGTAATGCTTCACAAGTATGGTCTGCTGCTGCTAAGTCGCTTCAGTCGTGTCCGACTCTGTGCGACCCCATAGACGGCAGCCCACCAGGCTCTCCTATCCCTGGGATTCTCCAGGCAAGAACATTGGAGTGGGTTGCCATTTCCTTCTCCAATGCATGAAAGTGAAAAGTGAAAGTGAAGTTGCTCAGTTGTATCCGACTCTTAGCGACCCCATGGACTGCAGCGCACCAGGCTCCTCCATCCATGGGATTTTCCAGGCAAGAGTACTTGTCTAATTCACTGCTAAGCATGACAGTATAAAAAATGTTTAGTTAGGAGCCCCTCCCTTTTGCTAGCCACTGACTCATGCATGATAATACTGAGTTTTATTAGTGTTTGAACTTGGAAGTATATCAAAAACAGTTGTGAATTTAATACTAGAAAATGGTTAATGTACTTGGAGACATTATTCAGTCTGCAGGTAGGGTTTGATGTATAGATTTGTGGACTCTTTGGTCCACAAGATGGGAACTGCTGGTATTGCATTTCAACCAAGGAATATTTAAGAATAGTAGTTGTGTCTCATGCCCCTTGAAGGGGCACTTATTGTATAGATTTTATTGTTACTTTGTGTACCAGTTAGCTGAAGTATGATTCACTGGATAGAATTTGGAAAGCTGTGTTTTATGCAAAAGTAGGCTTGTAAATTGGGTATTTGAGTACATGTTTACTTGAAAGATATTTAATAATGGTTTTATTTCAGTGTGCAGTATTAACTCTTAGAGCTGGTTGCTGTTAAAAATAATACCATGTTCTTTTTGGGATGTTTTGATTTTGGTAGAAAAAGTGTACTCAGTATTAATGTCATCTCAGTAATGCAAAATCACGTAGTTGAACTGATGTTATTTTTAGTCTTCCATTCCATTTACTGTTACCACAGGTGCAGATGATGTTCTCAGATAATTCTCTCCAGGATTTTAACTTTGTAAAAAAGTTTTGTAGTATTAAATTCACAACCGCTTTTAATTATATACTTCCAAGTTCAAATACTAATAAAACTATGAGTATTATGATGCATGGGTCAGTGGTTACCGAAAGGGAGGGGCTTATAAGTAAACATTTTTTATACTGTCATGTTTAATAGTGAACTAGACCGTACTTGTGAAGCATTACTGAACACTACAGAAGAAATATATCTATTTTGAGGTCAGTTACTCAAAATTGTAAATACACTACAAATTCCCCTGTAGTTAAAACTGAATTTTAACTTTCAGTTATGAAGAAACTATTCCTACAACATCTCAATAGAGTGTATACATATGTATCATTGTCTAATATAATGCACTTACCTCAGAATTCTTTTTCTTTTTTTTAACTTGAGCTTGGTTTTGGTATTCCTTAGTTAGCTGAATTTTGGGGAGGGGTAGGCTATGTACCGGGCTTCCTTGGTGGCTCACAAGGTAAAGAATCTGCCTGTAGTGCGAGAGACCTGGGTTCGATCCCTGGGTTGGGAAGATCCCCTGGAGGAGGGCATGGCAACCCACTCCAGTGTTCTTGCATGGAGAGTCCCATGGACAGAGGAGCCTGGCGGGCTACAGTCCATGAGGTCACACAGAGTTGGACACAACTGAGTGACTAAGCACACAGCACACACAGGCTATTTACTAGGCTCACATGATGATTTTTTATTTTTTAATGGCAGGGTCTTTTGTTTTCTGTGAGACATGGACATTTAAGTTATGCTGGCACAGTATTAATTCCATGAAGATTAGCTAAGGTAATGTAAGCCACAGACTGTTTAGTTGACACTATATCACAGTAATACTTATCAAAGCAGGCGTGAATTTTTGAATGTGAATGTTTTAAATATTGAGATTACGTATCCTTGGATATGTACATTATGTCATTTGTTCTCGTCATGTTAAGTTTCTGTTTGCTCATTTTAGTTTCCAGTAGCATGAGCAAGTAATTTATATTTCATTCCTGAGAAACCAAAGGAAGAAACTGCGTAATGAATATGAAAGTTGCCATTAAATCTCAGTTGTCCATTTTATGGATGCTTTTATGATTTTAGCCTTTGCCCTTCAACACACTTTTGGATTGCTGTCAGATTGTGTATATAATCAGTAGGTGCAAACTAAATTTAAAAATCTAAGTAAATAAATATAAATTACCTGGATTTGAGGAAAATAAAGCTGCTGAATGAGAAAAGGATTTCAAAGTTAAATATAAGTGCTGTGTGTGTGTGTGTGTGTGTGTGTGTGTGTGTGTGTATACTTGCTTTTTTCTATTAACTTGGTTTATACCATCTTTCCCTCTGCAATAATAATAAGTGATACAGGTAGGAATTGACTTATTAGTACTACCAACTTAAATTGTAAGTCAGTCAGTTGTGTCTGACTCTTTGCAACCCCATGGACTATATATAGTCCATGGAATGCTCCAGGCCAGAATACTGGAGTGGGTAGCCTCTCCCTTCTCCAGGGGAATCTTCCCAACTCAGGGATCGAACCCAGTTCTCCTGCATTGCAGGCGGATTCTTTACCAGCTGAACCACAAGGAAAGCCCAAGAACACTAGATTGGGTAGCCTATCCCTTCTCCGGGGAATCTTCCCGACCCAGGAATCGAACTGGGGTCTCCTGTATTGCAGGCAGATTCTTTATCAACTGAGCTATGAGGGAAGCCCTACTACCAACTTAAGATTACTGATAATAGTGCATACACACATGTGTGTTTAAAGTTTTAGGGGAAAAATATCTTTCCTGTACCTAATTTGACTGACCAACCCAATCAGCTGACTCTTTGCTATATTAAAATTCTAAAGATCGGAGTCCATTATTAAATGAGTAGGATTAGAATAGAGAATTTATAAAAATAAAGCCTTTTTTAAAAAATAAATACTTTTGGATAAAGTAGTAGGCTTCAAGTGAAATTCAGTTTTGGTCTCCTTTACAGGAATAGCTATTCACAATCCTGCAGAACCACTTACTACATTTTGCAGTATCTCCTGAGGAAGTCAGAATCTGAGCCACCATGACGACTGAGTCTTGTCTTTGTTCTGATTTATAAACTGTGCTTTCATTCTGACCATGTACAACAAGGTGGAGGTTATAGCATGGAAACTAAAATCTTAGTAAGTGTGATTTTTATTTTAGCTATTAAATAGTAGGCTCTCTTATAGTGAAATTGTCCTCTTAACAAAGTTTACGCTATTAAAAGGAGTGAGGACTTGGCAAGCAGGGATGTAATAATACACCTCTAAATGAAAGATTTTGCTTTCCAGGTTCAAAAGGAAAAATCCTTGAGAAAGAGAAGGAAAAATTTCTATTACTTTCCCTAGATTTCTTTCACTTTTCTGGTTTCACATAGGTAGCAGGATGATACACATTTAGTTGAGAAAGGGATTTGAGAAAAGGGAAAGGCTGGCTTTTGTGGCCAATGTCTAAATTCAAGCCATTAAAAAAAATCATTACATTTGCTGTGCAAGTATTTATAAATTGGTTGTAATTAAATAATAAAGTTTTCATAGTTTGTAGTGTTAGTAAGTCCAGTGTAGAATCCTAGGAACCTTTTAAATAGTTAATGTAATTGAGTGCATTTTAAATACTGAATATTTTGAGTATAAATATTCAAAATTATATTGGCGTGATTATGCTAGTGGTTATTGCAGGGATGTTTCGTCGATTGGTTGTCCTGAGAGTAGGTAATGTGCAGTTTTTACTTTTTGCACTCTAGACAGAGCAAGATTTTGAGGATATAGGCTATGGAACATTATCTAGTTTCACATCGTTACTTTGTTAATTGTAAGCATTACTCCTCAACATCTTTTCTACCTGTGCTTATTAAGAGCAGTGGGTAATGAGCACATTTAGGCTGCTTTTCTCCCTTAGGAAGAACGATAGAGTTGACTGTTTGATCTTCTGAATTCTTTAGTGAATCAAACATCGTGGTACTATGCCTCAATAGCATAATAGTCTGTTGCTCATAATTTAAGAATGTTATGTGTTTAAGATACATGGTTTGTGTTCTATCCCTTACCTTTGAATCTTTTAATTACTGGTTATTTTTCTAAATTGATGGTGATGACCTGGCTGAGATGAAACATTTCTGTGAGAGGCTTCCTGCTTTAACCTCCTTCCCTCTTAGAACAAACTTCCTTTTGCCTGTCTCTCTTGCATTCCTAAGTACATTTTCATTAAATCCCCAGGTCTAAGATTTTTCTTTGGGATCTACCTCCAGTGTCTCTCTGGAAATTAAAAAAAAAAAAAAAAAAGAAGATTTCAGTAAGAAATGTTACATGCATATCTTGAGAAATTGATATTTTATAAGTTGAAGGTTACTTTTATATTTTGGGCGTGTTTTCAGGGGTGAAATTATGTAGCTATTGTTTTAATAACCATGTCCTAATTATTTATAGCTTCCTGCCTGACATAACTCACTTCAAGAAGTGCACAATGTCAGAACGTGGAATTAAGTGGGCTTGTGAATACTGTACGTATGAAAACTGGCCGTCTGCGATCAAGTGTACCATGTGTCGTGCCCAGAGACCTAGTGGGACAATTATTACGGAAGACCCATTTAAAAGTGGTTCAAGTGATGTTGGTAGAGATTGGGATCCTTCCAGCACCGAAGGAGGAAGTAGTCCTTTGATCTGTCCAGACTCTAGTGCAAGACCAAGGGTTAAATCTTCATATAGCATGGAAAATGCCAATAAATGGTCATGCCACATGTGCACATATTTGAACTGGCCAAGAGCAATCAGATGCACTCAGTGCTTATCCCAGCGTAGGACCAGGAGTCCCACAGAATCTCCTCAATCCTCAGGATCTGGCTCAAGACCAGTTGCTTTTTCTGTTGATCCTTGTGAGGAGTACAATGATAGAAATAAACTGAACACAAGGACCCAGCATTGGACTTGTTCTATTTGCACATATGAAAACTGGGCCAAGGCTAAAAAATGTGTTGTTTGCGATCATCCCAGACCTAATAATATTGAAGCAATCGAGTTCGCAGAGACTGAAGAGGCTTCTTCAATAATTAATGAGCAAGACAGAGCTCGATGGAGAGGAAGCTGTAGCAGTGGCAACAGCCAGAGAAGATCGCCGCCGACTATGAAACGGGACTCGGAGGTGAAAATGGATTTCCAGAGGATTGAGCTGGCTGGTGCTGTTGGCAGCAAGGAGGAACTTGAAGTGGACTTCAAAAAACTAAAG
The DNA here is from genome assembly GCF_003369695.1 of Bos indicus x Bos taurus. Classification (NCBI taxonomy): domain Eukaryota; kingdom Metazoa; phylum Chordata; class Mammalia; order Artiodactyla; family Bovidae; genus Bos; species Bos indicus x Bos taurus. Next base: position 7,514,119 of record NC_040101.1, on the reverse strand, counting down.
CAAATTAAAAACAGGATGAAAAAGACTGACTGGCTGTTCCTCAATGCTTGTGTGGGTAAGTTTTTGTGTTTTTTGAATGGATTGGGAAAAGATATTAATGACATGAAGGATATAAGGAAGGTAACATTATTTAGCATTTAGTTCATTCAGCATGATAGTTACACTCCCAGTGTGCATGCATAAGAACTGAATTTGTGATCTTGTCGTTTCAATGGGTTGGGAAAAGATATTAAAAGTAACATGAAAGATATAAGGAAGGTCAGCATTATTTAGCGTTTAGTTAATTCAGCATGATAGCTACTACTCTCAGTATGCATGCATGAGAACCTCTGAAATTTGTGATCTTGTCTTAACATTGTCCTGTATTGCCTCCCATTTCATTGTGCATGTGTCTTTCCATCTTTAGAGAGAAAAATGTCAAGTTATAGCAGAGTTTTTTACATATCTGTAGTAAAATATATACCTGCAGTTTAAAACTGCTACTCTGCTTATTGTAACGAGATGTGACTGAGGAGTCCCAGCTGCAGCTTCGGAGTGTCTGTAAACAGTGTGAGCGTCTTGTGATGGTAGAAGCTTCAGTCAGAAGTTAAAAATACCACAAAAATGTGTGACTCCAAGAAGTTGAACAGAGATAATACTGACCTTGAAAACGCTGATGTTAATTTTTTATGAATGTCTTGTAGTGAATATTTGCAAACTTTGTGAAACTGATTTCATGTGGCCAGCTGATTCCGTAGTTCGAATATGATTTGTGTGTTTTGGTACTTTCCTAAGGAAATGCTGGATATTAGTCTCAGTTACTGGCTCAGAGCTGTTAAGGGACAGAGACATGTTGTGAGAGTAAGATTTTCTCCAGTTACTGATCTTGTGAGTTAATTATTTATGATGTAATTCACGAAAGCAGTTATTTGTATGCCCCCCACCGCTTTTGAGTAGATTAGCTATTTGAATTATATAAATCTAAATAATTTGGATTGGGTGCTTACTTTTTTTAAAATATAAATTTATTTATTTTAATTGGAGGTTAATTACTTTACAATATTGTATTGGTTTTGCCATACATCAACATGCATCCGCCACGGGTGTACACGTGTTCCCCATCCTGAACGCCCCTCCCACCTCCCTCCCCGAACCATCCCTCTGGGTCATCCCAGTTGGGTGCTTACTTTGACATTCAGCTTTGTAAAGAAAAATTTGAGTGACTACTAAAGTTAAATCTTGTGTGGAATAATAACTATGCCTTAAACATGGCTGTGGGGGGGGGGTGTGTGTGTGTGTGTGGTATGTGTGTGTATTTCCCAGTACCAATTAATTTTGTTTATCTTCCTGAATATAGCCCCAAGAATATGGAGTACATAACTTAGGAACCTACAAGTCCAAAGAGTAGATTTCAAGAAATCTGTTTTTTTGTTTTAGCTTTGTCCTGGCCCCCAAGAAAGCCCCAGCAGATGCGCCCTTCTGAACAAGACACAGAAACAGCGCTTAGTAACCGTTAGCTCCCATTCTCTCCTGCCCCGAGGACTAGGACGAGGACTAGCTGTCTTCAACCGTCTGTGCTGTCCCACTACAGCCCAGCGATTCTTTTTCTCTCCTCAAATTGAGGTGCCACATATGGTGTGAATGTTTTTTCTTTTTTTTAAAACCCGGAGATACAGAAGGGTTTTGTTTATTATGAATGTTTAAAAATTGAGGTCAAATTCATATAACATAAAACTCATCATTTTGAAAGTGAACAATTCGGTGGTATTTAGCACATCCACAGTGTTGTGCAACCATTACCTCCATCTAGTTCTGAAACATTTTCATCATCCTGGAAGAAACCCATTACCCATTTAAGCAGTTGTTCCACACCTCCAAGACCCTGGTAATCAGCAGTCTGCTTTCTGTTTCAGTGACTATTATTGTGAATATTCCATATAAATGGAATCTTATGTGATCTTTTGTATCTAGGTTTGATTGTCCTTTAATTACCCATCTGTCTTTTGGAACACTTAAGATTATTTTTGCAGGCAATAGTATAATATGTTAATATTAACTGTAAGGTGGTGTTATAGTATAGAAGGTAAGAAACTAGATTGCAGTGATTTTTTTTAACCTCTTTGGGGTTACTGTTTCTTCAAGTTAGTGGATCTAATGATAAGAACTGCTTTGAAATATTTTTTCCCCTTGACATGCACAAGTTAGACCTGTCAGTATATCTTTGTCTTTATGGCTGTTATTTCTTGCATTTCTGACTACTGTGTCTTCTTGATGTTTGTCTTTCTTTCCATATATTGAGTTTTTTTGGATAACCATCTTTTTGCCTCTTTGAATTCTTACAACTGAGCAAAGTCAAGTCCCCATTCCCACATACTCCAGAGTTTCTAGGTTCTTAGGGCTAAGAATTGATTGGTTCTTGGTACTGTGGATTCTCTTTCCTACCAGCAAGTATTTTTGAGTTTTCACTGTATAATACGGTTCTAAACGGTTGTATAAAAGACTTTGGTCCTGTCTTTGTTGGATAGTCTTACCCTGATTTGTAAATATCATTGAAATATGTTAACTTTTAGTTGTTTACCTTGTGTTGGGTTAGCAGAAGTCCACATGTATTGAAAATTAATCTTCTCCCTTTCTGTCTGCCTTATGCTTTCCAGATTTCATTAGATACAGTATATTATGGCTTACCGATTTAGACATTTAATAACGCCATCTTAATACTCGCTTTGGCAGCATATATATTAAAAAAAACCATCTCCAAAATATGTACACTAAGTATAAAGTGTATACTATGCATAAAATTTATCCTAAGTATAAAATATGAGACTTTCCCATTTGAAATTGAAATAAAAAATCTCAACCTCAGGCCAGCATTTTAAAATGGGAATGAAGGTTCAGTATTGAGAAAGCTAAAGCTGAAGTTTCCACAGTATTAAGAAAGTGTCTTTTATGTGACTGTTGGGTGTAAGTTTCACCTCAGTCATATTCTCTTGTGTGGTGAGGGGACGTTGGGGACAGCAGTGCCAAAGCCAGAAGAAAAGACATCTGGGAATGGGTGCCCGAATGGTAGCGGCAGAGGTGTGGTTTAAATAGCGCCTGTCTCTGGAATGTCTGCGGTTCAGTGCCAGGTTATTTTCTGGGAGCTCTGTTGATTCTAATCATGGTCTGCCTTTCCCCCTGGATAGATGATGGTGTCCCTGGAATTAAGACAGCGCCACCTAACATGTTATTTTAGTGCTGCTCTTCTACCGAATCAGGTGCCCTTTAGAAGAACAACAAGGGACCCCCAAGTTGATCCCTTGAAAAGACACAGGGTCAGATAAGAATCTCAGGTTAAATCTGTACGATAACTTCTTGTATGCCTGAACCCTAGACTCTCATATCCAGCTGCTGCCTCTGCAGCATTTTCCCTTGAATATGTAGTTATTTCAAACTCAGGCTAAATCTGAGCAAGCCTCTCAAATCTGTTCTCTCTCTCTCCCTTGTTGGTTTAGGACTTTGGACCCAGCAAGTTCATTTATATTTGCTGTGTCCAAAGCTTTGGTCATCCTAGGTTTTCTCCTTTTTCTATTTCGTTCTCACTGGCTCTGTCTTCAAAATATATCCAGAATCTGGCCACCTGTCATCACCCTGGTCCAAGCTGTGGTCCTCTCTTTGTTTGTATCCTTGTTTACAAATTGTTCTTGGAATAGGAGCTACTCCACTCAGTAGTAGCTACTCACTCCTCCAGTGATGCCCTGTGTTGCTCAAAGTAAAAGCCAATTTTTAGGCTCTTTCTGCTCTCTATCCCACACCTACTTCCCCCATTTTTAAACACATTCTCTCTCTCTCTCTCTCTCTGATTCCAGCAACTCTTGCACCCTTTCTTATCTGCAAATAAGCCTCAAGCCCTTTGCACTATTTCCTCTTCCTGGATTACTTTCTCTAGATTTGCAGGATTAGCGAGTGTACCTCCTGCAGGTATTTTCTCACATGTTATCTTCTCTGGGAGGCCTCCCTGACTGCTGCATCTGAAATTTCAGTCCTGTTCTGTGTACTTTTCCCCCAACTTTCATTTTCTTCACAACACTTGTTAACCTCCTAGTATACTTATTAGAAATCACCTCATTTGTCTTTCGTAAAACTTAAAACTTTTTTAGCAAATTTATTTTTAATTGGAGGATAATTGCTCTATAATCTTCTATTGGTCTCTGCTGTACAACACTGTGAATCAGCTATAAGTATACAAGAACTTAAGCTTTATGACGACCAGGAATTTTGTTTGTTTAGTTCACAGTTGTTTCCTAGTACCTTAAACAGTGCCTGATACATAACAGACATTGACATTTTTGTTAATCAGTGAATAAACTTTTGTGGAAACTGGGATCTGGACAACTAGACCTTTCAGAGACAAACCTTTTTGCTTCTCTCTTAAATTTCTCCACGTGGCTTTCTCCCTACCATTCTGTACTTCTCACCTTACAGACTGCCCTCAGCCAACTTGGCTTCTTGTCAGGTTAAGACAGAGCGAGTAGGTCCCCTGGATCTTCTTACAAGAGGTCTCAGTTTATCACTAGGTGGTCTATGGATATGGAAAAGTCTGAAATCAGATTTCTTCACATTTAATTTCTCCATCTTCATGATGAATATTTAAAGTTTTTTTTCTTGAAAAGTTTTTATTCAGTTGCCATTGGACGTGTTGCTTCCTGTTTTGCATTTTGCCTTAGGCAGCTGCGTATTTCTTACATTTAACTTGTCTAGTGACCCTGCTAATGAAGATGGAAAGGATTTGATATTGGAGGACAGTGAGAAAGAGTGCTGTTGAAGGCATAGGAGGAAAAGAATTGTGCTTGGCAATGGCATTAGAGATAACATATGCATTAATAACACCTCTGTTGCCCCCAAGCTTTGGGGTGACCTACAGTGTGTACTGGTGTACCCCTGTTGAGAATCAGACTTATGAGCTAACCCAGAATCTCATTATCATGGAGCATGTTGAAATGGAGTCACGAGGATTGTAATCTTATTATTGAGCAAAATTCTGATGTGTCTAAACATTGATGATTCTTAAAACATAGGAGATATGTTAGATTTAATTTTTTCTTACAAAGTGTCTGCAAACATTTTGTTGTATTTGATGGAATGTTTTTCCCTTTCTCATAACTTCTGTTGAAAAGTAATATTTGTGGCAGTTATATTCTGTATTTATGCTGATTATATTTTGGCCCCCTTACTATATACAGTGTTACATGCATCTGCCCACTCCAGAGTGTCAGATATTAACTGTAGACTGTAGAAATGTCTAAAACTTGTGTGTTGTTAAACATGTCAGAATGTATTGCTTTCATTAACACTTTTTTCATTTTAACAATAATTAGTGTATAAGCTTTTTGCATTTTAAAATGGTCTTTTCAATTTATTTTGGTACTGGTATTAAAAATCATGTGTATGATGGTTTTTCTCAAGGAAGTGAATTACTAAGGTTTTGTTAATGGTGTTTTCTTCCTCTTGTGTAAAGGGTTTCAGTTCCAACATGTGTCTGTATTGGGGCGCTTCCTCATGTCTCAACAGGTAATTCTCAAAACACCAGCAGGGTGCCTGAGAGTTCAACTCAATTCTGATACTGTCTACCTTGTGGGTTGAATCAAATCCTGTAGGTGAAGGAGTCAGTCCCAGAAGACCTCCCTCCACTTCAGATGCCAGAAGCCAGCCCCAAGCCCAGGTTGTTAACCTGTACTTCTGACTGCCTATAAATCAGAGGTTCCCATGACACTCCCATCCTCACGCACCTTGGGTTTGATAAATTTGTTAGAAAACCTCACATAACTCAGAGAAGCAGTTTACTTACTGGATCACTGGTTTATTATAAAAGGATATGATTAAAGGATACAGATGAACATCTAGATGGAAGAGCTGTGTAGAGAGTAAGGTTTGGGGAAGGGGCGTGGAGCTTCCGTGATGCTCTTTCCAAGTGTGCCTCTGTCCTTAAATCTCTGTGTGGTCACCAGTCTGGAGGCTCTCGAAACTGTCCTTTTGGGGTTTTACGGAGGCCTTATTACATAGACATGGTTAATTAAATCATTGGTCACTGGGAGTCTCCCACTTCTCTTCCCTCTCCCCTCTCTGGAGCTCAGGGTGCTGTAGTGGGTAGAGCTGAACGTCACAGTCCTCTAATCACATGGCTAGTTCCCCTGGCAGCCAGCCCCTACCTTGAGGTGGGATCCGAAAGTCAACTACCCTGATGTGTTTTCAGGAGCTGAGGAAAAGAGACCAAATATTATCTCACTGGTTTTATCACTCAGGAAGTTTAAGGGTTTGGGGAAGTTGTGAGCCAGGAACAGTGGATGAAGGTCAAATATATATATATATATATATATACATATATTTATATTTATATATATTTCAATTCAGTTGCCCAGTTGTGCCCACGCTCTGCGACCCCATGGACTGCAGCACGCCAGAATTTGCTGTCCTTCACCAGCTCCTGGAGCTTGCTCAAACTTGTGTCCATTGAGTCGGTGATACCATCCAATTGTTTCATTCTCTGTTGTCCCCTTCTCCTCCCGCCTTCAGTCTTTCCCAGCATCAGGGTCTTTTCCAAGGAGTCAGTTCTTCACATCAGGTGGCCAAAGTATTGGAGCTTCAGTATCAGTCCTTCTAATGAATATTCGGGGATGATTTCCTTTAGGATTGACTGGTTGGATCTCCTTGCAGTCCAAGGGACTCTCAAGAGTCCCTACTCCAATACCACAGCTCAAAGCATCAGTTCTTTGGCACTCAGCTTTCTTTGTGGTCCACCTGTCACATCCATACACAACTACTGGAAAAACCATAGCTTTGACTAGCAAAGTAATTTGACCTTTGTTGGCAAAGTAATGTCTCTGCTTTTTGATATGCTGTCTAGCTTTGTCATAGTTTTTCTCCCAAGGAGCAAGTGTCTTTTCATTTCATGGCTGCAGTCACCATCTGCCATGATTTTGGAGCTCCAAAAATAAAGTCTCTCATTGTTTCCATTGTTTCCCCATCTGTTTGCCATGAAGTGCTGGGAACGGATGCCATGATCTTAATTTTTTGAAGGTTGAGTTTTAAGCCAACTTTTTCACTATATCCTCTTCACTTTCATCAAGAGGCTCTTTAGTTCTTCTTCGTTTTCTGCCCTAAAGGTGGTGTCATCTGCATATCTGAGATTATTGATACTTCTCCCGGCAATCTTGATTCCAGCTTCATCCAGCCGGACATTTTGCACGATGTACTCTGAATATAAGTTAAATAAGCAGGGCGACAGTAGACAGCTTTGACATACTCCTTGCCCAATTTGGAGCCAGTCCATTGTTCCACGTGTGGTTCTAACTGTTGCTTCTTGACCTGCATACAGTTTGCTCAGAAAGCAGGTCAGGTGGTCTGGTATTCCCATCTCTTGAAGGATTTTCCACTTTGTTGTGATCTACACAGTTAAATCTATGGCGTAGTTAATAAAGCAGAAGTAGATGTTTTTCTGGAACTCTCTTGCTTTTTCTGTGATCCAGTGAATGTTGGTAGTTTGATCTCTGGTTCCTATGCCTTTTCTAAATCCAACTTGAACATCTGGAAATTCACGGTTCACGTATTGTTGAATCTTGGCTTGGAGAATTTTGAGCATTACTTTGCTAACGTGTGAGATGAGTGCAATTGTGCAGTAGTTTGAACATTATTTGGCATTGCCTTTCTTTGGGATTGGAATGAAAACTGACCTTTTCCAGTCCTGTGGCCACTGTTGAGTTTTCCAGATTGGCTGGCATATTGAGTGTAGCACTTTCACAGCATCATCTTTCAGGATTTGAAATAGCTCAACTGGAATTCCATCACCTCCACTAGCTTTGTTCATAGTGATGCTTCCTAAGGCCCACTTGACTTAGCATTCTTGGATGTCTGGCTCTAGGTGAATGATCACACCATTGTGATTGTCTGGGTCGTGACAATCTTTTTTGTATAGTTCTTCTGTGTATTCTTGCCACCTCTTCTTAGTATCTTCTACTTCTGTTAGGTCCATACCAGCTCTGTCCTTTATTATGCCCATCTTTGCATGAAATGTTCCTTGGTATCTCTAATTTTCTTGAAGAGATCTCTAGTCTTTCCCATTCTATTGTTTTCCTCTCTTTCTTTGCATTGATCAGTTAGGAAGACTTTCTTATCTCTTTGCTGTTCTTTGGAACTCTGCATTCAGATGGGTATATTTTCCCCATTATCCTTTGCCTTTAGCTTCTCTTCTCTTCCCAGCTATTTGTAAGGCCTCCTCAGACAGCCGTTTTGCCATTTTGCATTTCTTTTTTCTTGGAAATGGTATTGGTCCCTGCCTCATTTACAGTATCACAAACCTCTGTTCATAGTTCTTCAGGCCCTCTATCAGATCTAATCCCTTGAATCTATTTGTCACTTCCACTGTATAATCGTAACGGATTTGATTTAGGTCATACCTAATGGTCTAGTGATTTTCCCTAATTTCTTCAATTTAAGTCTGAATTTTGCATATATGTATGTATGTATGTATGTGGTCATCTGAAGATTTTTTTCCCTATAAATCACAGTGTTGCATCCAGAAATACCCGTTGCAGTGTGTAATTTTCTATAATGACTTTTTCAATTCCGAATTTTGAGATACAGTGTCTGGTCACATGAAAGGAGTGTTGCACAATAACCCAAACAAAATTAACTTCAATGGAAGAAAAAGTCATGTATTAGTTTTTGAGGGATGGTAGTGTTGTGCACTGGAATGATAGTAAAGGTGATTTATACTAAGAAAATTACAACATCAAAACAAAACAGAAAAGGAAATTCTTGACATAACAGACAGTGATTTTATGCATTTATTCATATGTCTTAGTGACTGTGACTTTGTAACTTTAGAGGTAATTCAGGGCGTATAAGTTATTGTAAACAAAAAAAACCAGAAACGTATGTTTTCTAGTTCAGTAAGTACTCCTTTAGCCTTAAAAATTATTAATTTACTCTGCTGAGGTATTTTATTGAATTGTCTGAAAACACAGAACATTAGGTATCTTGGAAAAATACAATATTAGTGATGAGTTAGTGTCCAGATTTGTATTTTTTGCTTGCCTGATACTTGACTGACTTGTAGGCACTTATCACCAGCTCTTTGGGTTTTCTCTGATGTACATGACTGATCTAAAAAGTTGGCAGGCAGAACAATATCCTCCAGCCCCGCAAAAGGCCTAAATCCTAGTCCCCAGAACCTATGAATACGCTGCTTTACTTGGCAAAATATGTAATTCAAGGGCCTTGAGATGGAGAGATTATCCCAGATGATCCTGGCAAGCCCAGTGTAATGTGGGTCCTTAATCAGTGAAGGATAGAGATAGGAGAATGAGCTGAGGCAGTGGAGCAGCAGAGGTTCCAAGTGGTGCAGGGCTCTTGGCTCAGGAATGCTGGCAGCTCTAGAAGATGGAGAAGGCACAGCTACCCCAGACTCTCCCTGTGGAGTGCACCCCGATTTTAGCCCAGTGAGACCCCTATGGAACTTCTGACCTCGCCTAAATTTTAAGATAAAAAATTTGTATTAAGTCACTAGTGAAATTCCCTCAGTTGTGTCTGACTCTTTGTGACTGCATGGATAGTCCATGGAGTCCTCCAGGCCAGAATATTGGAGTGGGTAGCCTTTCCCTTCTCCAGGGGATCTTCCCAAACCCAGGGATTGAACCTAGGTCTCCTGCATTGCATGCGGATTCTTTACCAGCTGAGCCACCAAGGAAGCCCTAAGTCACTAGATTTGTAGTAATTTGTTAGAAGCAGCAATAGGAAATTAATACAAATGACATTTTAAAAAATTACAGAGCATCTTAATTTGACAGTTTCAGGAAAAATTAATCTTCACTAGTTCAGTGTCAAAACAAGAGTCATTATTTTGTTATATAATGGGAGAAGTTGAGGCACAAAGAGGCTTACTGACTCGCCAGATGTGATATCACTACGTTGTTATCCTTTTCTAGACAAAGGTAGCATATAGGTGTGTTTGTAAGAAAAAATTCATCTGTACCCTTATATTTGTAGCATTAATGGCTACTGGATGTGTATGTGGTGTGTGTGTGTTGTGTGTGTTCTGTGATGGTGGAGGAGGCAGGGGCAGATTTCCCAAGCCAGTCCATTGTTCCACATCTGGTTCTAACTGTTGCTTCTTGACCTGCATACAGTTTGCCACAGTTTGTTGTGATCCACTCAAAGTCTTTGGTGTAGTCAATAAAGCAGAAGTAGATGTTTTTCTGGAACTGTCTTGCTTTTTCTATGATCCAACAGATGTTAGCAATTTGATCTCTGGCTCCTGTGCCTTTTCTAAATCCAGCTTGAACATCTGGAAGTTCTTGGTTCATGTACTGTTGAAGCCTGTCTTGGGGAATTTGGAGCATTACTTTGCTAGTATGCGGAATGAGTGCAGTTGTGCGGTAGTTTGAGCGTTCTTTGGCATTGCCTTTCTTTGGGATTGGAATGAAAACTGATCTTTCGAGTCCTGTGGGCATTGCTGAGTTTTCCATATTTGCTGGCATATTGAGTGCAGCACTTTCACAGCATCATCTTTCAGGATATGAAATAGCTCAACTGGAATTCCATCACCTCCACTAGCTTTGTTCATAGTGATGCTTCCTAAGACCCACTTGACTTCGCATTCTTGGATGTCTGGCTCTAGGTGAATGATCACACCATTGTGATTGTCTGGGTCGTGACAATCTTTTTTGTATAGTTCTTCTGTGTATTCTTGCCACCTCTTAATGTCTTCTGCTTCTGTTAGATCCATACCAGCTCTGACCTTTATTGTGCCCATCTTTGCATGAAATATTCCCTTGGTATCTCTAATTTTCTTGAAGAGATCTCTAGTCTTTGCCAGTCTATTGTTTTCCTCTATTTCTTCGCATTGTTCACTGAGATGGGCTTTCTTACCTCTTTGCTATTATTTGGAACTCTGCATTCAGATGGGTATATCTTTCCTTTTGTCCTTTGCCTTTAGCTTCTCTTCTTTGCTCAGCTATTTGTAAGGCCTCCTCAGACAGCCATTTTGCTTTTTGGCATTTCTTTTTCTTGTGGATGTCTACCTGGAAATAGCCTCAGATCCCACAGTTTAAGGGCTCAGTCCCACTAGATTGTCTCTCTTCTTTCCTGTCCCCTTCAGATGCCAGTACTAATCCAGCTTGCCACCTGTGTTTCTGACTGTAGACTATAAATCCTAGGTTCTGACAGTCCCCTCCTTGGGTTCAATTTGTCAGAATGGCTTACAGAATTTAGGAAAATAGTTTACTTACTAGGTTGCTGGTTTACTATTAAAAATACACGATTCAGGAATAGCCAGGTGGAGGAGATGCATGTGGCACGGAATGGGAAGGGATTCTCGCGGCACCTTCACAGGTTCATCAGCCTAGAAAGCTCTCCAAACCCAGCACTGGGGATTTTTATGGAGGCACGATGGATTAAATCATTGGACACTGGTGATTGTTTCAACCTTTAGCCCATCTCCCCCCAAGGAAGTGGTAGTGGGGTGGGGCTGAACATTCCAACCTTGGAATCTCTGGGTTGGTTCCCCTGGCAACCAGCCTCCATCTTTAGAGGCTTTCCTAAAAGTCACCTTATTAACATAAGCTCAGAGGTGTTTGAAAGGGCTTGCTATATAAGTAACAAAAGACTCCTATTTATTTCATCTTTATCATTCTGGAACTATTTAGGAACTGAGAACAAAACTAAGTACTGTAACAAAAGATGCCTTTATGGCTCTTAATAGGAAATTACACGGCTTTTAGGAGTTATATGCCAGGAATAGTAGATGAAGACCATATATTTCTTATTCACAGTGTGGTGGTGGTTTTTTTTTTTTTTCCTTCTTGATTTGGTTGAAAGAAATGCTGTTACTGGGACTTTTGAACGATGTTTGATGCCAATGAATATTAATGTTTTCAGTCTTTTTCGAGTCAGCTAAGTAAGTATGCCTAAGTGAAGTTTATTGCCGTATCCTAAGGTAATCTTATCACTTGCTAGTATTTCTCAGCAGTCCATAGCTAGGGCACATTATTTGAGCTTGATTTTTAGTATGAAGTATTTGTTCTGTTTGCTTTGCTATGTTTGCTTATACCTGATAAACTGCAGCTGTTTCCGTCTTTAGAATTTTTCCTGCCTTGTGGAATTGCTTAGTTTTAAGCTATGGTTATTCTGTAACTGCTGGACCATTTTATTTGCTTGTTGGTTTTATATTGATACCAAGCTGTCCTCCTGAAAGATGCTCTTATTTAGTGTCCCTTTTTCCTTAATACATTGCTTTACGTTTGAATGAATGTGGAGCCTGCAAAAAAGGTCTTCTTAGTCTTTGACATTCAAAACCATCACACCTTTTAAAAACATTAAAAAAAAATGGTTTGAGTTGCAATATTCCATTAAAAGCTTTTAATAGAATCCAGCATATATGCAGACTCCTGCAGCAGATCTTGGGCACTGCGTCCTTAAAAGGAAAGCAAAAGGAAAGCAGGCTGCTGCGACGCTGGCAGTGCCTTGTGTGTCCTTGGTTAACTCTGTGTGGTACTCTTCGTGTGAGATGTGCGTGCAGCTGTAAGGACGCTGGTGTCTTCACTTCATACACATTTTTGGTAGTGGATCTCCTTCCTGCCCTAGGTAGTTGATATTACAGGTAATGGAATTCTTTTTGGCACTGTGAAAGCAGTATTATCTTCAGCTAGTCTGTCTTGTTTTTCTTCAAGTTTCAAAGGATTTCCTCTTGTGCTTTTGGAACTCTTGTTTTAAAATCACATTTTAAGTCATGGTTTTTAAGTGAATCTTGGTAATTCTCCAAAATGTAAGATTGTAGTCTGGAGGTAATACACACTCATTTTAAGTGTTTCCCCTGGCCAGTTCAGTAAGGCTTTTCATAGTGCTTCCTGACACCTGGGATAAGAAAGAAGCTTCCAGGAATGAGTGTGTCAAGGCAGATGGATGACAATGGCAGAAATAGAGCCCTGGCAGGATTCTTCTGGTTGCCTTTAGTCCCTGAGACATAGTTCCTGGCTTTTAGAAATGATTGATTACACAGGGCTGCCAACTAATAATATGTCTCCTAATGCTGAGAAAGGGAATATGTCTAATGATTCTTGGTTGTATGGTACTGACATTCGAATATGCCTCACTGATTTAGTGAAGGCTTGCTTTCTTTAAAAACATTATATTAAATGAACACATTGAATTATGAAATCCAAAAGTAGCATTTAAATATTAAGTATGAAAAGATATATTTAGACTCCAGGGAACTTTACTGTTTACCATAAAATGTCTTTAAACATTTAATAAACTATGCACACGGTTATAAAAATCAAGCAGTTATAGAAGGAATTTATAAAAAAATAAGTTTCCTTTTCTTTTCTCCACCTTCAGTTCTTTGTGGAGATAACTTTCCCCCATCAGCCTTTCATTCTGAGAAATTTCAAAACCAATAGATAAGTTACAAATATAATACATTGAACACCAAATGCTTTTGAAATAGGTTTTCCAGTTGTTAGTACTTTGCCACATTTTGAGCTTTCTTTTTTTTTTTTTTGTCTCCGTCTCTCTGTAATAATTTTTCCTGAACAACTTGAGAGTTAGCTCCAGATGTCATGACATTTACCCCTAAATATTTCAGCATTGTATGTTTTAAGAACACATTTCTCCTGTATATTCACACAGTGTAATTATCCAGAAACTCTAACATATGAAGTCCATTTCATCTTCACTCTTAGTTTCACTAATAACTTCTGTTCCAGCTCCATTCAGTCAAGGTTATTTAGTTGTTTTATCTCCTGTAATCTAAACAGTGTCTCAGGTGGTTTTTATTTTTGTTTACTCATGTCATTACCATTTTCAGAGGCCAGACTATTTGTTTTACAGAATGAGCCTCAGTTGGATGTGATCAGGTGAATATAAACATTTGTCTTTGAAGGAGGAGGGAGGAACACTGCACAGGTGATTTTTGAAGCAAGACCTCTACCATCTCTGAATATTGTCCTTTTGTCATTTTTTTCCTTTAAAAAAATTGAATTGTGATGAAATATACATGACAAAATTTGCCATCTTAACTGTTTCTAAGTGTACGGTTCAATGGCTTTGGTACATTTACATTATTCTGTAACATAAATAACCATTATCTGTGTCCAGAACTTTCTCCACCTTGCAGAACTGCAACTCTGTATACAGTAAGTCCCCACTCCCTCTTTCCCTGCTCCTGGCAGCTGCCACTCTGCTGTCGCTGTGAATTTGACGACCCTGGGTGCCTCCTAGAAGTGGAGTCTTATGCTGTTTGTCCATTTGTGACTGGCTTATTTCATTTAGTGTAATGTCTTCAAGATTTATCCATGTTGTAACATGTGTCAGAATTTCCTTCCTTTTTTTTAAGTTGGAATAATTCCATTTCATTTATATGCCTCACTTTGTCTATTCATTTGTTGATGGACATAGCGGTATTTTCTTGTTTTATCAATCTTGACATTATATACTGACTTCCTTTATGAGTTTAATTCATTTTTAAATAATAAAAGCAGAGCATCCTCATTGTAGAATATGTCAGAGGGGAGAGATGTTATGAAGAAAATACAGTTTATGCTGTCTCTGTATAGAAGAAATCTTTCGTGTGTGTATTTTGCGCATCTTGAGTAGTCAGTTTTTAATATTTTTATGCAAATTAAATACATTCTTTTGTTGTTGAAGTTTACGTTTTGAAGTAATTAAAATATTTTCATCTTTAAAAAAATGTATGCTATGACTTTGAGTTGCCGTACTTTGTTAACCTAGCTCTTACTACTGGCCTTTGATTTATTTGGAAATTTTTTTATTCTCATAATGTTTTGAGGAATAAAATTGTCAGCATTTCTGATGCTTTTCTTAGGTTCCCAGAAATGGGATAATAGGATCAAATGATATAAATGTGTCAAAGGTATTTTATGCATATTAGTAATAGTAAATTGCTTCCTGGAAGGACTGGACTGGTTATATTCTCATCACTGTAAGAGACTGCTTGTATAGCTGTACCTTTGCTGATGTTTGTTATTAGAAGGAGCGAGCTATCTCATTTAGTCATTTGTATTATTTTCTGTGAATTGATTTATGTCTTTTGTCTATTTTTCTTTTGTGATTTTATGAAGTTGTATGAAGTCTTTGTGAATATAAATAATGTTTATATTACAGATATGTACTATGTTTGTTGAACATTTTCTTTACCTTTTTTTTGTGGGGGGAGGTACAGCATTTTGTCTTTCACCATCTTTTTTTTTTTTAAACTGAGGATTAAAATGTTTTTTCCAAGTAATTTCCATTTTGACTTATTAAATTCTCCTTTGATTTGGGTGGTTCTATCTTACATAAAATAGTTCTGCTTCATTTGTTTTGAGGCTCTTTATTTTGATTTTTGTTTTTAATATCAGTATTGCACTTCTGCTTAAACAATTATGGCTTTATTAGGTATCTTAAAATCTCAAAGGCAAATGTCCAACCTGTTCCACCCTCCCATTGCTTTTCAGACTTGTCTTAATTTTCACCTTTTCTTTGTCCATTCATGTACACATTCAGACGATCATTGAGTGTACTCCCAAGCACTCAGAAGTCAGGGCTCTCAGTAAGTTTGTGGTCTGGTCAGTGCAGTGTGATAATTTCAGGAGAGGAAACAGAGGAGGCTAGAGCAGTGTGTACCCTAATCTCATTGGGAGATTTGGAGAGGACTTTCAGGAAGAGATGACGTCTAAGCCAGAACCTTAGAAGAGGGGAAAGAGTGTTTCTGTCAGAGGGAATTGCTTTCGTTGAGACCCCAGAGGCTAGAGAGCACGGCCCATGCATTCAGTTCTAGTCTGCAGGTTGGAGTGTAGAATGGGAGCCGTGAGAGAGAGGGCTGCGGGGTAATGCTGGACCTTTCAAGGCCTTTAGTCTGGTTAAAGACTTTAGCTCCTAGTGTAAGGGCAGTGGTAGACATTTGGAAGGAGCTGCCTTCATCTCATGTGTGGTCGGGAAGCTCATTCCAGTCAGTGTCTAGAGACTAGATTGGGAAGGGCAGCACTGGAGCAGGCAGATCATATAGAAGGAAATTAAGGCAGTACAGATAAGAAAGGGTGCAGCCTCGACCTGAGGTCGAGACAGTGGTGGATGGAATAAGGGGGATATATTTGAGAGAGACTTTACAAAGGTAGGATGGATAAAACTGGAAAGAATTGATACTGGAGTTGAGGTGAGAATTAAGAAAGATACTCGGGTTTTTGGCTTGGACAGTTGGGTTGGCTATCGGTATCATTTTTCCGAGACATCGAAGACACGAAGTTCTGTTTTAGGCATACTATAGTGAAGATGTCTAATGAGTTGTTGGACATACGGGCTTGAAACTTTGGGGGAAAATGTACCGCTCAGTTTTATGTGGATTTTTCTGTGGATTGTTGTGGGGCCCTGAGTGTTTACTGAAGCTGTGGAACCTTCTCTTGCAGTAGCAAATGATAGCAACTTCCTTGTTTTGTGCTTCTTTCTGAGGCACAATATCTTTTCCAATATCTTTTTAATCTTTTATCTTTAATATCTTTTCCAATCTGATGATTCTCTTAATTCTATGAATATTTTGGCTAGAAGAAGAGTTATGTGGACATAATCTAAAAAGTATAAAGTTATGCCGTGAGAGGTTTTCTTTTTATCTGTCTGCCCCTTTTAAAATGCTTATGTACCCTCTAATTTTCTCACTTGTAAAAGAGAGTAGCTAGACTTAAGTCTCTTCACTTTCATGCATCGGAGAAGGAAATGGCAGCCCACTCCAGTGTTGTTGCCTGGAGAATCCCAGGGACGGGGGAGCCTGGTGGGCTGCCGTCTGTGGGGTCGGACACGACTGAAGCGACTTGGCAGCAGCAGCAGCAGCAGACTTAGTCTAATTCAGTTCCTCTTAGAAGGCTGATCTAAAATGGTATAACTTTAAACATCTAATGATTAGTTTTAAATTTGTCCAGGATAGCTTGACAGTAGAGCAGATGAAATTTTTTCTTGAAAAACTTTAATATCCCGTCAGTTGACTTTTTGACAACATTTTAAGTAACCATTCTAATTTGAACTCACATTCATCTTTAACCCATTAAAGTTGGTCCTCATCTCTGATCGCCTTCCCAAAATAACTTTGTGACATGTTCCTTTCTACCCTTCCATTGTGCTTTTAGCAGTAATTCTTCTTGCATGGCAAGATCTTCTTTCTTATGTAGGTGTCTGTCAGTTCAGGTAATTTTTTGGTGACTGTGGCGATTTATATATTTCCATGGCAGTTAACAGTCATCAGAGATGTAAGAGGGTAAGAGCTCGGAAGTGTAAACTGCATTTATCACCACTTGACGCGATTAATAATAGAACACTTAAAGGTGTTCCTTAGATTCTTATTTTGACTTCCCTATCATTTGAATTCATTTTTCTAAAGAGGATGTTGCTGGGAGTTCCCTGGTTAGTGGTTAGGATTCTCAGCCTTCACTGCTGTGGCCTGGGTTCAGTCCTTGGTTGGGAAATGGAGCCCACAGGCCACACGACGCAGACAGAAATAAATAGAGAGGATCTTTTCATAATGAAGTAAGTTTATTGAATGGATTGAATAGAAGCTCATCTTGATAAAGTGTAGACTCAATTAAGAATTTGTTTCCAATATATAATTTTCACATCTTGGTTTTTTGAAAAGGTATTGTTTATTTGCACTATTCTATAAATAGAAACGATAGATTTTGACTTGTTGCCATTGATTATTATGTGAAAAATGCATCTTAGAAGGTGATTTGTTTGGTCTCCTCAAACTGTTTTTGGGATTGCCATGAGCTTGCATGTACTTAAGATACACCTAAAAATATTGAGGTCATTTTATTTAAAAAACAGCTTCTATTTGAGTTACTGAGAGCGATGGCTGTGTCTGTCTTAAGTTCATCTTTGAACTGTAGCCAAATGGTTAGGAGTCTGAAGAACTGGGTGATCAAGTTTCCTTTTTAGTATGCAAAGACAGTTAAGGGAATTAGGCTCCGAGTAGAGGAAAACTGTCCAGACATTGTAGCCACCGACATCTGCATCTTTCTACTGACCAGAGTAAAGGGCATTCTGAACATTACCACTTAAAACTAACTTTTCTCTTTAAGGGCTCCTGAAATTGTGCCAGCTGACTCCAAGTCCACCCTGACCCCACAGCATAAAGCATGCTGTGATGTCACAGCTACCATAGAACTCCAGGGTAGTGTTGAGCTGGCCCATGTGGGCTCAGGTAAGTCCTGGCTTTTTTTTTACCATTTGGCATTCTTTTCAAAGTTAGTTACCATTATGATTTTATGTCAAAAGAAACAAGGCAAAACTTTGAAAACTGTGCCATATATGGGGGAAAAAATAAGTCTGTTTTCTAAATATCTATGAGCCAGCTCCATATTCTAACCAACGGAGTTCCATAGTAGCTGTGAAGTCCTCTGTGAGTTGTGACCTGTGACTTCAGAATATGTTAAATTCTACTCCTGGCCCACCTTACGGAACAGTATGAGTTTTTTTTTCTTCTTCTTCTTCTTTTTCACTTCACTTATTCTAAGGTCCCTATGTTTTTAAAAGTATTTTAGCTTTATCAGTAACTATGTACCACCACTTAGCTAGTTGTGTGTTTCAGTCAATTTTGAATGCGTAATGATATGGCCTGTTAGTTTTATAAAGCTTATCTTCTCAGAGTGCCTTCGGCTGTCTTTTTAATTGGTTTTCATAACATGGGCTTCCCTGGTGGCTCAGAAGGTAAAGAATCTGCTTGCAGTGCAGGAGACCTGGGTTCAGTCCCTGGGTTGGAAAGATCTCCTGGAGGAGGGAATGACTACCCACTCCAGTATTCTTGCCTGGAGAATTTTATGGAGAGAGAAGCCTGGTGGGCTACAGTCCATGATGTCGCAGAGTCAGACACGACTGAGTGACTAAGGCTTTGACTTTCACTTGGAGTAGGAGGGGACAGAGCGTGTAATATATGTTAAATTTTCAGACCAACATATTACAGAGAAGCTTCCGTTGACTGTTGGAGTTATTCTGAGATGTCAGTAACCTAGAAAGCTTGTATACGTTACCTATTTCTATTCTGCTGGAACTTTCCAATTTTTTCATGGTCTTTGTTGCATTAAGTGAGGTTTTACCACTTAGATTTATTTACTGTATTTTCCTACTTACCACTTCTTTTACTTTGTTCCTGCTTTCCTTTTATCCCCTAATGTTAAAAGGTGGTAAAAATGTTATGTGAAGGACTCAAAGACATTTTCTTAGTTGCTTTGCATATAATCTGATGCTTTTTTCTCCTTAAGAAAACATGTGTAGCTAAAACTTAAATTATCTCAGTATAGGCCAGATCCTTTAGACACCATGTTTACAATGAAAACCCATCTATGAAGAAACTGTAATCACTAGCTCCTCTTGAGCAGTGTGTAAGTGATATACAACAAACATTTGGGCAGTTCATTGACATTCTCGTGAAATTTGATTTGTAATAAATTTACTGATCTTTTGTAGCCCAGAATTCACCCACCAGTAACTGAAACTATGAGCTCTTAATTGTGGTTAATGAAAAGAATGGAATTATGTATTCCTAAAATATTAGAGAATGAAGTATTTTTCTTTTAAATGTTATTTTGTAGTTGAATCTGTAGTTGAATTTGTGTTTTTCCTGTTCTGGAAGGTTTGGAGATTTATTTTATGCTGTGAAGAATAGAGAACAAGATCTCTGTTGACCTTCATTTTCTGCCCTCCTGTGTATATTCCAGGCTAAGGGCAGCAGCATTTCCCATTTGCAGTTTAATGCGGAGCTTGTGGTCAGGGGAAGTAATTGTTTTTGAGATCTTGGATTAGGCCAAATAGAAATCAGTTTCTATGTACATATGTCCGCTTTATTGAGATGTAATTCACATACCATGCAGTTCATCATTTGAAGTCCTGTTTTTGGTAAAATACACTAAGTTTGAAGGCAGACTGTAAGTCACAATTCCAAAGCACAGCTGCTGAGTTTGCTGTGGTGTTTGGTCTGTACTCCTCCCCACCTATGACTGGCTAATTAGTTTCTAGTTACAGAAATCCTTCAGAAACATTAGAGAGGAAATGAATTCTTGAGCATGTATTTCTGAGGTGAGATCCTTCCAGACATCAGCTGTGTGATGAATTAAAATAGCGAAGACAGCAGTTTAGAAGATCTCTTCTCCAACCAAAAAGCATAGTTGGTTGGCATTTACTTTTAGATTACCTCATCTTTGGGAAACAAAAAAATATGTGTGCATATGTATACACACACTGTCTCTCATGCATATACATGTACTGTGTAGGTATTTCTCTTTTTTCAGGTAAATTGATCAGAACTTTTTGGTCCCTTTGTTGCTTCTGAAAGTGCTTAGAACATTTTTTATATCACACAAAATTTTATAGATGCATATAATTTTAGGTTGAAGCAAAAAACTGTGAAAGGTACAGCGATACTGCACCTAGGAGTAGTGAACAGCTTTGCTAGAGGCGAAGTGAAAAGTTGTTGCCTTCGTAAGGAAGTAGTGTATACCTGAAAAGAAATGGAACAGGGCATGTTTAGTTTAAAAAAAAAAGCATTAAATTATTCAAAATGTTATGAACACTACTAGATTATTCTCACCTGTTCATTAAAACAGGTAGATTTTAGATTTCTGTGTCTGACCTCCAGGCTTGGTCTTTTGAGAAGTCCACCTCCTTTTATCTCATGCCAGCTATATTACCTTTCAGCCCTGATGACGTCTCCAAGGCGCTGTGCCTCATAAGGTTTTGTTGAAGTCCTTTATGTATTGGAGTGGGGGCTACAGCTGTCCTTAGGTGTTTATGTTGAGGAATGTATTAACCTGTATTGCTGTGAAATAAAAATTTACCTAGGAAGGTGTTATCATTTGAAACCATGGGTTCTTAACCTGAAAAATGTTGTGTTTCAGGGGTTCGGGGTCATCTTTCTGGGCAGAGGATCTATTTTTGCAGAACGGATCTTTGATCCCAGAGTTGGAAAACTTTGAAGCTGGCTTTTTATGACTCACAACTATGCTGAAGGGCTGTTTTGAGTATAGGAATCATGCTTTTACATTTCTCACATTGCCTGGCATATTGCTCTGTGTGTCGTGGGCATTCAGTGAATGTGGGAATTATCATTTTAAAGCTTTGTTATTTTTAATAATGGGGGAGATTGTTGCATTGAACCAGTCTATTACACTTTAAGGAACAAGTCTTATTTATCTAATTCCTAATTCAAGATAGCAGTTTAAAATGCAAGTATACTAAGAAATATTTTTAGCTAGTAGTAGCATTTTATGTAACAAATTTTTCTTGAAGTAATTTAGGAAACAGTTATTTAGTCCTGCAGTCTTGGGGTGTGTGTATGTGTGTACCACTATTTGTGGTAAATGTGAAGCTAACCTGCACCTTCATTTTTTTGCCAAGGTTATTTGCTTATTACTCATAGATATACTGTACTTACTAAATAAGATTTCTGTTATTACCTGACATTAATTTGTGTTAAGAATAATAACATAGTTTAATGGCAACAGAAAGTTCTTTATGGATTTGGGAAAATTGGAAACTTGTTTTGTACCTCTACCCCCAACTGGTTTATCGCATTTTGTTTTAGCATATTTCTATTCAAAATTATCTAGCTCAAGTTTTACTGTATTAATAATTTAATAATTCTTAATGGGTATAAGGAAGACTTGACTGTGAGAAATTCTGAAATCAAAGTATTGCTAACTTTTACTTACATTAAACATTTATTTTAACTGCTCTTAATTGTCTCCCAGTTAACAGCAATGTGGAAGGAAGGCTCAGCATTTACTTTGATTCAACTTTAAAAATGCAGCATAGGGATACCCCTAGTAGTCCAGTGGTTAGGATTTGGTGCTTTTACTGCCATGGACCAGGGTTTGATCCCTGGAGGGGAACTAAGGTCCTGCAAAGCCACTCAGCACAGCCATAAAAGGGGAGGGGGGCAGAATAAAGGGCAGAACTTGGCCAACAGCAGCAGCAAGCACATCCTTGTCTCCTTGGTTTCTGCAGAACCAGGACCAGAAAACAGGGGCTTTAATGTCTTCACACTAGATGGTTGATCTTTGATCCTCTTAATATATTCTAATAATTTCTCTAAACTTTACCAGAGCATGGAGCCAGCACTAATGGGATGGTAAGTGCCCAGCTAGGCAGTTCTAGTTCTGGAAGGAAATGAAAGGGAAAGGAATACACTGTCATTTCCTTTGTATTCTCTAGGACATTTGAATGATGCCCTGGGATCCAGGAAGCACAGAGAATCAGAGTTTTGAGTGACTGCTACAGGTTTGTGCTTTTTGAAGAAAAATAGAATTAAACTTATTTTCTGTCCTCATGCTTGTTTTAGGTGTTGTAGAAGGTGATTTAGCTGCTATTGAAGCTTACAAATCGTCGGGAGGGGACATTGCCCGCCAGCTCACTGCAGATGAAGTTCGCTTGCTGAATCGCCCTTCTGCTTTCGATGTTGGCTATACTCTGGTACATCTGGCTATCCGTTTTCAGAGGCAGGATATGCTAGCAATATTGCTTACAGAGGTGAGTGTGGCATTCTGATTAAATATTCTTTTATATGAAGGAAATGTGTTCTTTAGTTTTCATTTTTGATGTTTTAATATTTCTCAGTTCTTAAATGTTTTAGATTTGATCAGTCCTCTTTTAAAAATGACATTTAAAATTAAGACACTTCAACAGAAGGGATATGTGTTTTTTAAAATAGGACATTTTGCCACAATGATTGAGTCATATGTTTGATTTTTAAAAAACCGAAATGCATTAGTCATTCATTCAGCTAACAAATATTTACCAAGTACCCACCATGTTGAAGGCACTGGGCATAAAGGGGTGCAATGGTGAAGACATTGGCTCCTGCTTCAGTGAATCTCCAGTTACAGTGATTCTGTATAGCGTGCAGTTTCATAGATGTAAGTGCCAGGTGCTGTGGGGAGTACTTGAGAAAGTGTTTTGTGGTACCTTCCTTACCTTCTTACCCGCAGCAGGTCATGTTTTAGCTGAGATCTGAAGGAGTAGGATGAGTTAGCTTCAAAATAGGTGGAGATGAGAACGGCATTGAGGAAGCTGTTCAGAGGCAGGGGTGGTGGTGTTTGTGGTGAATTCGGAGCTGGTGGGTAGCTCAGCGTGGTTGTATGGCGGATGGGAAGTGAGAGAGACAAGTAGGGGATGCAGTGTGAAGGATCTTCTGGCCAAAGAACTGGAAGATGATTCTGAGGGCAGTTAAAGGCTCTGAAAAGGATTAGGTGGAGGGACAGGGGAGTGAGAAGATCAGCGTGTTGGCTGCTGGACTTAGGGGCGAGCCTGGTTAGGACACTGTAGTGACGCTGGCAGAAATCCCGCTGGGACAGCCGTGGCAGTGGCTGGTCTGAGAGAGATGCTGAAGACGCCAGCAGAGTTAAGTTGATGGACTGGCTGTGGGGAGAAGTGGTGGTGGGGTCACAGTGGTGTCCGGGTTTCTAGATTAGATAACATGGTAGATGCTACAAGTAACAGAGGTTGGAGTGAATTAATTAGGATATGACTGTATCATCCAGGTAATTTTTTTTTTTTTTTTTAAGAAATAGGGTAAAAGTGCAGTGTTTGATTAGTTGTGGATTCAAATCCATTATGGTCAGTATACTCCTTCTGTGTATGCTTGTTTGCATATTTGAACTCTCCAGTATCTGGAAACATTTATGCACAAGGCATAAAGTGGGAGGAGTGGTTAAGAAATATGAATGTTAGGTAGAAGCATGATTGAGATGGCTTGCCATTGTTTTTAGTTTGCTAAGAGTCCAGTTAAACCAGGGGCAAGGTAGGGCTTGAGAAACAGTCATGCTAAAAGCACAGGGAAGGCTTACTGAAGACAGGGCTTCCCTGGCGGCTCAGATGGTGAAGAATCTGCCTTTAATGCAGGAGACCTGAGTTCGACCCCCAGGTTGGGAAGACTCCCTGGAGAAGGGAATGGCAACCCACTCCAGTATTCTCGCCTGGAGAATCCCATGGACAGAGGAGCCTGGCAGGCTACAGTCCGTGGGGTCGCAAATGGTCGGACACGACTTAGTGACTGACACACTACAGAGGATAAGGGAGAAGGGGACTGTTTGGAAGGCGGCTCTGTGATTGGAGAGACTGGTGTTCTGCAGCGTGGGACGGGGCAGTTCGAGGTGGTCTCTGTAGTGTCGTGAGGTCTGGCTGCACTTGTGTTGTGACACCCAGTTGTGTATCAGACAGGACGGCATGTGGAGTCATAGTTGCTGGTGGTGGCTGGAGACAAGAAGGAGCAGGCAGCTGTGAACCAAGATGCAAGTCTTTAGTGGTGTGCTTCCCAGGTGGCTCATTGGTAAAGAGTCCGCCTGCCAATGCAGGAAACGTGGATTTGAGCCCTGGGTCGGGAAGATCCCCTGGAGAAGGGAATGGCAACCCACTCCAGTATTCTTGCCTGAGGAATCCCATGGACAGAGGAGCCTGGTGGGCTACAGTCTATGGGGTCGCAAAGAATTGGACACAACTTAGCAAATAAGCAGCAGCAGCAGCAGGTTCCCCTCCGGCTGGTAGAGGTCTCTGAGAAGATTCTGGAGGGACTGGTGTAAGCCATCAGCCTCCTAAGAGCATTCTGAGGACTAACAGTGTGGAAGACAGTAGAACCTCAGTGTATTTATTTACAGCTGGGTAACAAATCCCCTCAAAACTTAGCAGCTTACAACAACAAACACTTGTTATCACAGTTTCTGAGAGTAAGGAATCCAGGAGTAGCTTAGCTGAATGATTTTGGCTCAAGGTCTCCTCTGAGGTTCCAGATTGCCAGGGCTACTGTTGTCAAGAGGCTCAACTGGGGCTAGAGGCTGTGGTTCTAAGTACACTCAACGTGGTGTTGGCAGGAGGCTTCAGATTCTTGTCCTTTGGGCCTGTCCGTAGGGCTGCGTGTCATGTGCTGGCTGGTCTCTCCTTGAGCAAGTGAGCCGAGAGAGTGTGAGGAAGAGAGAGGGAGAGAGAGAGTGAGTGAGTGAGGTGGAAACCACAGTGTCTTTTCTGTGTAGCCTAATGTAGGAAGTGATACTCCATCATTTCCGCCGTGTTCTGTGGTACACATGGACCAGCCCTGGCACACACCGTGGGGGAGGTGGAGAGGACGCTTGTTCTAGGGAAAGAACAGAATCGGTGGTGGAATTTCGTCTCTGTGGTGTGGGTACTCCACAGGACAGAATCGAAGGGGCCAGTAGGGAGACTGGGATGGGGAGAGCATGAGTCTGGGCTGAGGGCTGTGTCTGCAGACAGGGCACGGAGCCAGCCAGGGCCTTTGGGGATGAGAACAGGAGAGCGTTACATTTTGGGAATGTGTGTCTGGGGCTGGGGGCTTACTTAATTGGATTTTAAACCATGAGCCCTGCTTGTAGTCTGGTGGAATAAACGGACTGCTTTTCAAACTGTTGTTTTTAAATATATAAAATAGAAAATAGGTTTGCAAAGGAAATCAGTTACATTGAAATATGTAGTTGTCAGAATATTAAATTTGTGATGTATAAGAACATGCATTTTAAATGTAGGCAGGTAAAATGAAGGATTTAAATTTAATTGAACTTCCTGTTCTAGTTCATGGACCCTTCCCAAGTTCACGGGCCCTAATTAGCTAGTAGGCTAAGGAGCTGATGGAGAGTCATGAGGCTGAAGAGGCTAGGAGATAAGGGGCAGGCTTCAGGGGCAAGTGCTTAAGGATGGTGGCAGGAGGAGAGGTTTAGCAGTCAGTCACTAGCTCTAAGGTTTCTTTTGAGGTGTTCAGTGTTCAAAATCTCCCCAGGATTTTGCAAAGGGGCTGAGGGTTAACAGTTTTGAAAAAGCTATTTTTGAGTTTACTTTTGAGATCCATTTTAATGCTGTTACTTGAGAAATAGTTAGATTCTGAAAATATTTACTATTTTTCCACAGTTTGTTGCTTAGGTTGGCTCGTGGAGTTCAGGTGTGGTGACAACTTCACCGTCAGTGTTAATCCTGGCCAGTAATGTTTAGAACTGAATTTCATGCAGGTGTTTTCAGAAGGGGATGTCTGATGGTCGTCATGGGTATACAGGGTGTTTGAAACTGTTCACTTGCTGCTGCTGCTGCTAAGTCGCTTCAGTCGTGTCTGAATCTGCGACCCCATAGACAGAAGCCCACCAGGCTCCCCCATCCCTGGGATTCTCCAGGCAAGAACACTGGAGTGGGTTGCCATTTCCTTCTCCAATGCATGAAGGTGAAAAGTGAAAGGGAAGTCGCTCAGTCGTGTCCGACTCTTAGCGACCCCATGGACTGCAGCCTACCAGGCTCCTCCATCCATGGGATTTTCCAGGCAAGAGTACTGGAGTGGGGCGCCATTGCCTTTTCCATCACTTACCTCAGTAGTAAGTACAATTAAGTGTGTCCACGTACGTTATGTAGATGACAGTATCATAAAACTTTGTGTGTGGCTTTATTGGAAGATCTGCTGCTCCAAGCCCTGCTTGTTACTAGAAGTCTGTTCATGAAGGTTGCCCAGGTTAGTGGCTGCAGCTGTAGTGACAGAGTGGAGGGTCACAGCAGACTCATTTCCTCTCAAGTAGATGGATACTCACCTTGGGTTTCCGGATTATCTGTGTGTAGATTTCTTGAGCTCCACGGAGGAATACAACTTAAATGTAAGATAATGCCTTTTCATCCTTTGTTGTTGTTCATCATTTTAAAAGGACAGGAAAGTTCTTGCTCAGGTTTCATTCCTGTTGAGTTGTACTACTTCAGAGCTTTGTTGTCTGCTCTACACTTGGGGAAATCAGATGCTTTTTAAAAAATACAAAATTATAGGGACTTCCCTGGTGGTCCAGTGGTTAAGATGCTTCCCCTGCAAGCAGTGTGGGTTTGATCCCTGGTTGGAGAACTAAGATCCTGCTTCTACTTTCCTCTTTCTCTGTGAGCTGGAATTCCCTGCTTAAGAATGTTTTTATTAGGGGCCTGATGGTTATTCTTACTTTGCTTTCTGTACTCATTCCCTCTCCTGTAATGAACTTTTGTGAATAGCTCTGTCTTACATACATTTTTATATGCTTGTTTGTATATTTCCTTGGGATAAATACCACTAAAAAGTAGAATTACTGAGTTGAGAGGGTAAAGCATTTTTATCACTGTTTCCCAAGAAAGTTGTACTGATATATACTCATATACTGTTGAGGACATAACACCAATATCTCATATATTTAAAATAAAAACACCTTAAGTTACTGGAAAGTTTTGGTAATTTCTTTTTAATGCTGTTGATTTCTGCTTCCAGTGATGATAAATGAGATGTAGAAGAAAGTTTCTTTTGTATTTAAGGTGTCTCAACAAGCTGCAAAGTGTATTCCTGCAATGGTGTGTCCTGAACTGACAGAGCAGATCCGTCGTGAGATCGCTGCCTCTCTTCACCAGAGAAAGGGGGACTTTGCTTGCTATTTCCTAACTGACCTTGTAACATTTACATTGCCAGCAGGTAACTCCAAATCTCTTTGTGAAAACAAATTTCCACTTTGTTATATTCTTCCAGTGTCTGAATGAAAATGATTCTGTTAGAAAACAGATAGCCACTATTAGTAGATGGTAGCTATCTTATAGATACAACTTGACTGTCCTGTTTTACGGAAAGTAATCAGTATATAGGCCATTTATAAACTAATGCTATAGAGCTGAGAGGAAGACAGCAGCTGGTAATAACTGACTTTGTGGGCCTCAGATATTTTTCAGAATCTGTTTTATCCATTTCCTTTTCTCTTTATTTTAGAGTGTTATGAATCAGCTTTTTTCTTTTTCTTTTCACATGTGTTTATTATTTCTAAATTAGATAACTATTGGTTACTTGATATTAGGAGATAAGGTCAGAACATGGGTTTTTGATGGGTAGATACAAATTATTTGCATCATAGATACTGGTATTCTTTTGAAAGTGTCATTACTTCACTCATTATGTTAATTTCTACTGTATTTGTGAAGCAACTTTTTATTTTCCAGTTCCGTGACAAGTGAAATGTTTTCCAGGTTGTTTTTCTCAATTGACACTGAGTAAATGCACTGAACACCTAGAGTTTCTAAGTAAAACTTAAATTTTGGTTTTGAGTGTTCTGAGCTTTCTGTTTTAAGCTTATATTAAGATGTGAGCAGAGATATTTACAAAATGATAGGAAATTACAACAAGCGTTTTAAAATTGGACAAATTTCATTTCAAATGCACTCTCTATATATTTAAACTTATTACACTGAGTGATTAGATTTTATTTTGAATTGAAAATAGTTCTGTAGTTTAAAAAAACGTAGGGTAATCATGCTTTTTATTCTAGAGTACTCAATTAGTGAACCGAATAGAGCATAGAGAATTTCAGGAAGGTGAGAAGAACAGAAATTTGTGTGCCAAAAGGAATGGTTCATTGACTTCTATAAGAAGATTCTAAAGTCTGTAAAAACAGTTCTGAGCAGAGATTGAGCGTGGCTGGGGTGGGGCGGCAGAAAACAGACAAAATTTGTCTGTTGTTATTTTAACCTGAGTATCAGAGACCTCTGATGCTCTTCTGTTCTCCCCCCTCCCCCTTTTTATTTCAGCTATATTAAGTTGTCATTAACATAGAAAATTGTAAGATTTTAAGATACACATTGTGGTGATTTGGGGCTTCCTTGATAGCTCAGTTGGTAAAGAATCCACCTGCAATGCGGTTCCTGGTTGGGAAGATCTGCTGGAGAAGGGATAGGCTACCCACTCCAGTATTCTTGGGCTTCCCTTGTGGCTTAGCTGGTAAAGAATCAGCCTGCAATGCTGGAGACCTGGGTTTGATCCCTGGGTTGGGAAGATCCCCTGGATAAGGGATGACCTGCCCACTCCAGTATTCTGCCTAGAGAATTCCATGGTGATTTGATTCACACATAAATTGTGAAAGGATCCCCCCACCCCCACCCAGTCTAGTTAGTTAACACACTTATTACCTCACCTTGTATTTATCTATTTATATTATGGGTGAAAACATTTATGTTTTGTTCTCTCAGAGAATTTCAAGTGTACAATACAGTGTTACTGATTATCGTCACTATGCTTTACATTAAGTCCTCTCCTTCTTTATCTTAAGGCTTATAGTTTGTACTTTTGCCAGTTTCTCCCCATCTTTTTTTTTTAAGATCCGTGTATAAGTGATGGCAAGCAGTATTTGTTGTCTTCTGTCGAACTTATTTCACTTAGCATAACATCTCCAAGGCCCTTCTATACGTTGCAGACGGCACAATTCTGTCTTTCTCATGGCTTAGTAACCCATCTACTTTATATTTATTCACCCATTGGTTGTTTTCGTATGTTGGCTATTTTGAGTGACAGGGCAGCTAGCATGGGGATACAGGTTTGTCATTTCTGTTGTCTGTATACCCAGAAGTGAGATTGCTGGATCATATATGATAGTTTTATGTTTTTGAGGATCCTCCATAACGTTTTCCATAGTGGCTTCTCCAGTTTACATTCCCACCAGTGGTGCACACGGGTTCCCCTTTCTCTGCGTTCTTGGCAGTATTTGTTATCTCTTGTCTTTTTGATAATAGCTGATTATTATTACTGGTTCAGATGCTTTTCTTCTTACTATTTGTAGATAGGTCACTGTTTTGATAATGAAGTACAGAAAGGAAGTATTCTGCACCTCATATACACAACTCATGAGATAACATGCATGTTTTTTAAAAGACAGTACTTGACAGTCTTCCGTGGAAAGGGAGTTATTTTAGAGGAAGTTACTGTTAGATATTGGCATCAAATTTTTTAAGTTATAGGCATTTAAAGATCTTTTTAAATAAGGTTTTTCTTTGTAGATATTGAAGACTTGCCTCCAACAGTCCAAGAAAAATTATTTGATGAGGTGCTTGATAGAGATGTTCAAAAAGGTAAGCATGAAACTAATGAGTATAATTTAATTTTTAGTGATTTCAATAAACGTTTTGCTCTGCTTTGTAAGCTTTGGAGTAGTTTGGTGTATAGTCATCATATTTTATTTGTACTTTAAACTGAAAATGTATAAAGTCCTTAAGAACAGTATTGTATTGTGCTGTTAAAACAGCTCATTTACAGCTCATAACTGTGGTAGAGTGAATAAAGGTATAAAAGTTTTAAAATCTTGGTTTTGTGTTTCCTATTCTAGGATGAGTATTTTTTCATAATAAACATTTTAAGAAAATAAATTATAAAGAATTTAAAAATTAAATAAATTATTCTAGGGCCTCAAGATGTTTCCATTACTTAAAATATTTTATATTTCAGTTGATATTCAAGTTTATATTTCAATTGATCAAAATTTGTAGCTGTTAGTAGTATATTACATGTACATTTTTTAACACTTTAGAGAATAATTTCTTTCTTCCAAGGGCTTCCCTGGTGGCGCAGATGGTAAAGTGTCTGCCTGAAATGTGGGAATTCAATACCTGGGTCGGGAAGATCCCCTGGAGAAGGAAATGGCAACCCAGTCCAGTATTCTTGCCTGGAAAATCCCATGGACTGAGGAGCCTGGTAGGCTACAGTCCATGGGGTTGGAAAGAGTTGGACATGACTGAGTGACTTCACTTTCTTTCTTTCTTTCTTCCAAATAGAATATTTCTAAATTGCAGAAGAATGAAACTGAACATGTTACATTTATTTACTTACGTGCGTCTTTATTTATATTGAAGTATAGTTGATTTACAATATTGTTAATTTCTTCTGCTATATAGCGAAGTGATTCTATTATACTTCAACATATGTTCTTTTTTATATTCTTTTCCATTATGGTTTGTCACAAGATAATTGAATATAGTTCCCTATGCTATATAGTAGGATCTTGTTTATCTGTTCCATATATACTAGTTTCCATCTGCTAACCCCAAACTTCCACTCCATCCCCCCAGTCTTGGCCACCACAAGTCTGTTCTCTGTGTCTGTGAATCTTGTTTCCTGGAGAATTTCATTTATGTCATATTTTAGCTTCCACATTCTGCTACTGCTAAGTCGCTTCAGTCGTGTCTGACTCTGTGCGACCCCATAGACGGCAGCCCACCAGGCTCCCCCATCCCTGGGACTCTCCAGGCAAGAACACTGGAGTGGGTTGCCATTTCCTTCTCCAATGCATGAAAGTGAAAAGTGAAAGTGAAGTCGCTCAGTCGTGTCCGACTCTTAGCGACCCCATGGACTGCAGCCCACCAGGCTCCTCCGTCCATAGGATTCTCCAGGCAAGAGTACTGGAGTGGGGTGCCATTGCCTTCTCCATTCCACATTCTAAGTGATATCAAATGGTATTTGTCTTTACGACTTCACTTAGTATGATAATCTCTAGGCCATCCCTGTTGCTGCGAATGGCATTATCTCATTCTTTTTTCTGCCTGAGTAGTATTCCATTGTGTATGTGCACCACATGTTTTCATCTATTCATCTGTCAAGGGACATTTAGGTTGTTTCCATGTCTTGGTTATTATGAATAGTGTTGCTGTGAACATAGGAGGAGTGCTTGTTTATTTGAATTACGGTTTTGTCCAGGTATATGCCCAGGAGTGGGATTGCTGAATCATATGGGCAGCTCTATATTTTTAAATTTTTTCAAGAACCTCCATACTGTTTTCCATATTGGCTGCACCAGTAGTGCACGAGGTTGTTCTCTTTTCTCTACACCCTCTCCAGCATTTGTATTTGTATACTTTTAAATGATTATCAGTCTGACCAATGTGAGGTGGTATCTCATTGGTTTTGATTTGCATAATTCTAATAATTAGTGTTGTTAAGCATCTTTTCATGTGCCTTTTGGACATCTGTATGTCTTTGGAGAAATGCCTGGTTAGGTCTTTTTGCCCATTTTTTGGTTGGGTGGTTTTTCTGTGGTTATGTTACCTGAGAGCTGTTTGTATATTTTAGAAGTTAAGCCCGTTTTTGGTTGCATTGTTTGCAGATATTTTCTCCCTTCTGAACTTTGTCGTCTCTTTTTGTTTATGGTGTCCTTTGCTGTGCAAAAGCTTTTAAGTTTGATTAGGTCCCATTTGTTTATTTTGCTTTTTTCTATTGCCTTGGAAGACTGACCTAAGAAAATATTAGTGCAGTTTATGCCAGAGAATGTTTGCCTTTGTTCTTCTCTAGGAGTTTCATGATGTCATGTCATGTATTTAAATCTTTAAGTCATTTTGAGCATATTTTTATATTTGGTGTGAAGATGTGTTTTAACTTTATTGATTTACATGAAGCTGTCCAACACTGCTTGTTGAAGAGGCTTTTTTCCCATTATATATTCTTACCTCCTTTGTTGAAGATTAATTGACCATAGGTGTGTGAGTTTATTTCTGGGCTGTTTTGTTCCACTGAGCTGTGTGTCTTTTTTTGTCTTTTTTTGAATACCATGCTGTTTTGATTACTGTAGCTTTATAGTCTTATCTGAAGTTTGGGAGGGTTGGACCTCCAACTTTGTTCTTTGTTCAAAATTTTGTTTATTTTTTGGCTGTGCTGGGTCTTTGTGGCTGTGCGGGCTTTTCTCTAGTGGAGAGCAGAGGCTACTCTGTAGTTGTGGTGTGTGGACTTGTGGTGGTGGCTCTCGTGTTGTGGAGCATGGGCTCTGGTTGTGGCACCTGGGCTCAGGAGTTGTAGCTCCTGGGCTTCAGAGCACAGACACACTCAGTAGTTGTGGTGCACGGACTTAGTTGCTCCATGGCATGTGGGATCTTCCCAGATCAGGGATCGAACCCCTGTCTGCTGCATTGACAGGCAGATTCTTTACCACTGAGACACCAAGGAAGCCCTTGCTTTGTTCTTTTTTCTCAGGAGTGCCTTGGCAATTCTGGATCTTTTATGGTTCCATACAAATTTTAGGATTATTTATTCTAGTTCTGTGAAAGATGTCTTGGGTAATTTCATAGGAATTGCCTTAAATCTGTAGGTTGCTTTAGGTAGTGTGGCCATTTTAAGAATATTAATTCTTCGAGTCTTAAGAGCATGGGTTATCTTTCCATTTATTTGAATCATCTTCAGTTTCCTTTATTGATGTTTTATATGAATATGTTAAATTTCTCATAGAGTTAGAAGAAGAATCTCCAATTATAAACTGGTCATTGGAATTGGCTACACGTTTGGACAGTCGACTGTATGCACTTTGGAACCGGACTGCAGGAGACTGCTTACTGGATTCAGTACTACAAGCTACCTGGGGCATTTACGACAAGGACTCGGTGCTTCGGAAAGCCCTGCATGACAGCCTGCACGACTGTTCACATTGGTGAGCTGGCATCCTTCCCTTTGGAAGTCCAGGAGAGCACTAGCTGAAACCTATCCTTACAGTGGTTGGATGCTTTTTGTCTGTTGTTTCTTTTTATGGAAGCTGGGGGAGGGGGAAGCTTTGGTTTTAGACCTTGAGACACTTTGAACATCACAGTGGTTTTTATATGTTTTGCTAAGCTTTAAAACAAACATTTGAATTTGTGGTAGTGGTCTTATTAAATATAGGAAGGTCTTTGCTCATATATTAAAGTAGCTATTATTTCGTATTTTGTTCAAGTTTAAGATATTAATTATGTATTACACATTTTTCTTTCTGAGACAGATACTCATAAGACTACATTTTTGTAATTTTGCAAATTTTCAAATCCACAGAAAAGTTAAAATCAGTCTGGTGGACCCCAGCCTCTCCTTCATTGGCTTGATCAGTTGTTGATGGTTAACATTTTTCTGTATGTGCTCCATCTCTGTATATTAATGCAGAAACAATTTGTTTTAGACACCGTGATGCTTTCTCCTTCAGTGTTTTATCCTGTATCTTTTAAGAACAAGGATATTCTACTACCCAATCACATCCTCATTACCACATCTAAGAAAGTCAACATGGACTCAGTTATCTCATGGTTTAGTCATTTAGCCTTTGTCCAGTGGAGAGGACTTTGTGCCCTTTAGAGGAGGGAGACTGCTGTGGATTGATTTGGTATTGTGGGGAATACCGTTCCTTTTGCGGTGTGGACTCATCAGGCCAGGTAAGCCTGATGCCATTAAGTGTCCGTCCTGTCTCACCTCTCTGGATTGGGTGGCGTGCTCATCAGACAGCATCCTTGTGCTCTGGTTGTTTATGTGGGCCTGCCCACACCAAGAGGATGATAGTCATTTGGGGTATTGTGGTTTTATAGGTCTGCCTTGTAGGTTTGATTAATGTGTGTCTGCCCTGGAAAGATGGATCTGTTTTTTGGGTGTGCTCAGCCTGAAAGCTAGATCTGGATTTTGGTAAATCTACCATTTTGCAAGTCCTTTAAAACAGGCAACCCTAGAGTCTTTCCTCTGGTGGTAATATCCTGCCTTTGTTGTAAGGTTGAAAGTGTACTGTAAATTTCAGCAGTGGTAACTAATGTTAGGACTGAAATTCCAGTTTTGAGTCACTTGAAGTCTCAAAGTTTAATGTGAAAGCAGATGAGTGCCATACTCTGAGGTTTGGGCTTGATGGCTGGTAGAGTGGGGAAGACCTGGGCCTTAAGAGTACAGCCACGGTAAGTGCTGTTGCAGCAGATCTTTCAGGAATGGAGGCCTTAATTCTAAAAGGATATTTCAGCCAGCATATCAGCAGGCTTCTGAAAATAATGTCTCTCTTGGTACCACCTCTTCCATCCCTGCCATACAGGGTCTTCACCTGATGGTCTACAGTTAAGGTGGAGGAAGCTGCAAGGGTTATAGTGACCACACAGAGGTCTTTTTCAGTATCTTGAGGTGGAGATAGGATGGAGAAGGCTGTCAGATGGGGAGGGAGGACGTGTTGCCATAGATTCAGAGCTTCGGTGACGTGGGTCAAATATATTAACCTTACGGAATAAGCATTAAAATGGTGACTGTTTTGAGTTGTGACCAGTTTGTTGACTGGGGTCTTACGTATGGCTATTACTATTAGAAGGTAGAATGAGAAGGCCAGCATGTCACTTGTGCAGTCTTCTTTTAAATCAGTTTTTTTTTGGCTAGGATTTCCTTTGCTTATAAATCCAAATCAAGTGGGATGAGACATTCTCTTACATTGTATAAAATATCTAAATGAGAATGGAGAAAGTAATTTTATTTAAACCCCTCCCCCATCACTTCAAGATAGGCCATTTTTTTTGTTGTAGTAGCTGTGCTTTTCTGTTGAGTGCCTATGATTTGAACTGACTCAGGTGCTCAAGATGGAACATTGTACTTGGCTTTGATCGACATGTCAATCCAAATAGAGAGCCAAGTGAGAGTAATATAAATGGGAAAAATCAGTTATTTTAGAAATATGATTTGTAGCTTAGTATTGTGCCTCTCTATGTATCAAGTTTTACACTTAATGTATTGTTGCTATTATTTTAATAGACTAATATCTGTTAGGTCAATTAAAAGTAAAAAAGAAAAGGTTTTATCTTCAATTTATTTTTTGATGCAGATCAAGACCTTTATGTAGTTCAAAATTTCTGATCTGTGTTATTTTCCTTCTTTCTAAAGAACTTCTTTGAATATTTATGAAGCAGGTCTCTGGCAACAAATTGCCTCCGTTTTTGTCTGAAAAAGGATGTATTTCTATCTTAGTTGAAAAAAAAAGATTTATTTTTGACTGTCCTGGGTCTTTGTTGCTACACGCGGGCTTTCTCTAGTTGTGGCGAGAGGGGCCTCCTCTCGGCTGCAGCACAGGCGCTTCTCGTGGTGGCGGCTTCTCTCATTGTGGAGCACGGGCTCTGGGAGCAGGGCCCTCGGGTTGTGGCACGCGGCTCTGGAGCGCAGGCTCAGTACTTGTGGTGCACAGGCTTAGTTGCCCTGTGGCATGTGGGATCTTCCCCGACCAGGGATCAAACCTGTGTCTCCTGCATTGGCAGGTGGATTCTTATCCACTGTGTCACCAGAGAAGTCCTCTCATTTACTTTTGAAGGATAATTTCACAGGGTATAGAATTCTAGGTTGGTGGGGTTTTTTCCTCTCAATTTTAAAAAATATTTCACTTTGTTCTCTTCTTGCTTCTATGGATAGTTTCTGAGAAGTTGGTTATAATTCTTTTAGTTTTCTATAGGTAGGTGTTTTTTATACTCTGGCTTCTTTCAGGACTTTTTTCTTTAATTTTCTGTTGTTTTAATATGATATGCCTACATGTGGTTTTTCTGGCGATTTTCCTTCGTGGTTTTCTCTGAGCTTCCTGAACCTGTGGTGTGGTGTCTGACAGTCATTTGGTGCAATTCTCAGTCCTTACTGTTTGGAGCATTTCTTCCTGTTACTTTTTCCCCCTCTTTCCTGTCTGTAACGCTACATGTTGTACCTTTGGTAGTTGTCCCACAGTTATTCTTCTGTTTTTTTTGTCCGTGTTATCTTTTCTTTTTAGATTTGAAGTTTTGTATTGATGTATCTTTAAGAGGTTCTTTCTTTAGCCAAGCCCAGTCTGCTAATAAAGCTGTCAAAAATACTTTCATTTCTGTTAGTGCTTTTGCTCTCTGAAATTTCATTTTGGTTCTGTCTTAGGATTTCCATCTCTCTGTCTAAATTGCCCATCTGCTCTTGCATGCTGTCTTTTTCCATTAGGGAGCGCTTAACATATTTATTATAGTTATTTACAGTTTTTAAATTTATTTTATTTTTTTCATTCAAATACTTAGTACTTTTGTTGAAAAATATTTTCATAAAATAAAGGTTTGTTTCTGGACTCTTGGTTTTTCCTGTTGATCTCTATGTCTGTCTTTATGCCAGTGTTAGATTATCTTGATGATTATAGCTTTGTGGTAGGTTTTGAAATCAGGAATATTAAGTCTTCCAACTTTATCCTTCTTTTTTTTTTTTCCAACTTTATCCTTCTTTTCACTATTCCCTTTGGACTTCTAGGCAAATTTTAGGTTCTAGCTTCTGCAGAAAAGCCCTCTAGGATTTTGATAGAAATTGCACTGAACATGGAGATTAATTTCGGGAGTATTATCAGATAGAGTGTTAAGTCTTATCATCCTGAAATTGATTTTTGAATGTTAAGCCAAATTGTATCGCTATCTCACTTAGTCTCATGTTTGGATTTGTGTCCTTGACTGAGTCAGGTAGATGGACAGTTTAGGTCTTTGTGGTGGGTGTGATTTTTAAATATATTTTTGAACCTCTTTATTCTGCAGTCTTCTTTAGTTTTGAGTGTAGTCATCATTTGATTTCTGGCAAATTTAGCTGTCTAAATATTAAAATGATTTTAGGCACTAACCAAGAAATTTCTTACCACATACATCTTTCAGTTTGTAATAACTTTCTGTTTCACAGTAATTCTCCCAAACTGATATCAAAACAATATATTTTGTCATTTGTACATTAAAATATATTTCTGTATATCTTAGGTATTTTAAGAGGGATATCCATATTTTATTTTTAAACATTTGGCATTGAAACTTACATTCCTGAATTATAAAGAAAAAACCTGTGGTTACTGTAAATAGAAAAAAAGTTTTTTTTCTAATCAAGAGTTAAGCCTCTGTAACATTCTATTTT
Source organism: Bos indicus x Bos taurus (assembly GCF_003369695.1). Lineage (NCBI taxonomy): Eukaryota > Metazoa > Chordata > Mammalia > Artiodactyla > Bovidae > Bos > Bos indicus x Bos taurus. The sequence goes on along the minus strand of NC_040101.1, from coordinate 7,476,717 downwards.
AAATCTAAAATAACATTAGTTTACTTTTTACAAAACCCTACATTAAGTTAAAGAAACGCGTGACACTAAGACATTTAATACCTTAACTTTTCAACAATAGCGAGGGAATGTTTTCTGATCTTTTTATTCTTTCACCTAGAATTCAAGTACATAGAAGTATTGGGGATTGATAGTTCATTACATGTGAGAGGATTGTAATGTTACAAACTGGTTAACTGTTTGTAATATGTTACTGGTTAATCTGTCTTCAGAGGCCTTTGCTGGTTTGTAAGATCACAGTTTTCAATGTAATTATATCTGGCTTTATTTAATTGTATACTTGATGTTATAAAGAAAAAGAATGTTTTGTTTTAGTAATTCAGTCTACCAGTGGCCTAGTTTGAGTTTTAATCTTCATAATTTATTAGGCTGAAGTATTTAGAGAGGTATTAAGCATGAAGAGGGGATTATTTTTATAGTTGGATTTTATTATCATGTGATACTTAAATAATTTTATGTAATGAAATCTCAAGGAAGTGATTTTGATATTCTCGTAAACACATGGGCTATTTCTAAATCTGTGACCAAGTAGTGGAAACTGTTCATTAATGGAGTAAAGTGTCTTTGATTTTATCCAAACTCTCAGATGATTTTGAGTGTTTTTCATTTGTAAACCAATAGTAGACAGTTGAAATCAGCTGTTCTTGTCATTAGTGTTTGAAGTTCTGATGAAAGTTTGGTGGGTGGTGAATCAGATTATGTCTGAAGATATGTTAAAATGTATCTGCTAGCAGAGTGGAGGCATTTTTAATTTGAAAAATTTACTTCAAGCCAGGTAAAATGAATTATTAAATCTCTGCATATGATGTGCTTAAAGACTACATTAAATAAATGATTAGACCATTAAATGAACTGTTTATAGAAAGGCTTCTTTTTTACTGTGTTGTTTTTTAGGTTTTATACACGTTGGAAAGATTGGGAGTCCTGGTATTCTCAGAGCTTTGGTTTACATTTTTCCTTGAGAGAAGAACAGTGGCAAGAAGACTGGGCATTTATACTGTCTCTTGCTAGTCAGGTAAGAATGCTTCCAGGCATGTTGCTTCTCTGAAAAAGTGAGGCCGCTGCTCTGCATGCCTTGGTTTGCAGTGAGACCACGTTGGGGCAGAGTGGTACAGAGGAGAGTCGAGGACTTGGCATCAGGTGGCTCAGGTTCCATTGACTGCTGATTGGCTCTGTGACCATAGGCCTCACTGCCGAACAGGGAGGGCAGTATGTTTTTATGTTAAGTGACTAGAAAACTGTCAGAATGAACGTTTTACTTGGTGATTCTAACCTCGTAAATATTTCCCCAGATAGCTCTTCAGTTATGTTGTCTTCACGGAGAGGTAGCTCTGGGGGATTGACATACACGCACTGCTACATATAAAATTGATAACTGAAGACCTACTGCATAGCACAGGGAACTCTGTAATGATCTGTATAGGAAAAGAATCTAAGAAAGAGTGGGTGTATGTCTATGTATAAATGATTTCACTTTACTGCAGAAACTAGCACAGCATTGTAAATAAACTATATTCAAATAAAAATTTTAAAAAAAATGGCAGCTTTATGCCTGCTTTACCCATCTGTGGGTTAGCTCCCGTTCTGTGTCCAAGATCACTCACTGATAATGGGCACTCCTGTGCTGATGGTGCGCTGTGAGGCCCCTGAGGCTAAAGTTGTGGTCTTCGTAGGGCTGCCTGGTTGATGCTGTGTCCACGTGAGGTAGGCCATGGAGAAGGTTCCGTGGACAGAAGTGATTGGAATGAACTTGTATAGATGTGTTGAGTTGTCTCTCAGACGTGCGCTAGTTTTGTGAAGTGTTGTTAATATACTTCGCTCATAGCTCAGGGAAGTATGAATGAGAATGGTAAAGAATCTGCCTGCAGTGCCGGAGACCCCAGTTCAATTCCTGGGTCGGGAAGATCCGCTGCAGAAGGGATAGGCTACTCACTCCAGTATTCTTGGGCTTCCCTGGTGGCTCAGCTGGTAAAGAATCCACCTGCAATGCGGGAGACCTGGGTTTGATCCCTGGGTTGGGAAGATGACCTGGAGAAGGGAAAGGCCTTACTCCAGTATTCTGGCCTGGAGAATTCCATGGACTATACAGTCCGTGGGGTCACAAAGAGTCGGACACGACTGAGCAACTTTCACTTCATTAATCTACTGAACTGTAAAATTCATGTATATGCACAACAAATCACTTCTTTCCTTTGCAGAAAGCACCATAATTCCTTAGTACAACATGAGGGAAGTCCCTTCTGTCATTGGGCCATTTGGGCGGGGTTCACCCTTTGGGCAGGGTCATGCACCTGCTGTAAAGGTGCTGTCAGAGTCGTTGCTGAGGGAAGGAGGCCAGTCGAGTGTTTCTGTGTTAGGTGATGTGGCCATTTGCAAGCTGTTGTATCCCTGTGGGACAGTCGGGCTCCTCTCTCCACTTCGGGGGGACCCTGTTGTAGTTCACGAGGAACCTGACCAGAAGGCAGTTATGTGAATAAGACTCCTTTGTTGTCTGAATCTCTTATTCCTCAGATCAGTATTTAACCAGATCTGTTTAGTTCTTGAGTTTGGATAGCGAAGGATATCTGTGTATAAGCTTTGCAGATGTCTTTTATTGGACTTTGCTACTTGAGGAATCATTCTTAGCTTGACAGTAGTAGTGCCATACTTTTTTTTTAATGAATGGAGATAGTGTGCTGAAGGAGGGCAGCATTTTGTTATACATGTCAGTTTTCCAGGGTGGTAGTGGATGTTTTAAAGAGAAATTCTTTCTTTTGTTTTGTTCTGTACAGCCTGGAGCAAGTTTGGAGCAGACTCACATTTTTGTACTTGCACATATTCTTAGACGACCAATTATAGTTTATGGAGTAAAATATTATAAAAGTTTTCGGGGAGAAACTTTAGGATATACTCGGTTTCAAGGTAAACCATTATCATTAGTATTTTGGAACTTTCTTGTTTATTATTTTAAGGCACATTGCAGTCACATCCTGAAAATCCCATTGTGATTTTCTTCCCTCTTTCCAGGTGTGTATTTGCCTTTGTTGTGGGAACAGAGTTTTTGTTGGAAAAGTCCGATTGCTCTGGGCTATACAAGGGGCCACTTCTCTGCTTTGGTTGCCATGGAAAATGATGGCTATGGTAACCGAGGTGCTGGTGCTAACCTGAACACTGATGACGATGTCACCATCACGTTTCTGCCTCTGGTTGACAGTGAGAGGAAGTTACTCCACGTGCACTTTCTTTCTGCTCAGGAGGTAAGACGCCTGTTTCTCACTTTAACTCCTCAAAGTAGCAGCGCTGTGCCAGAACCTGGCCTTGGGTGTCTCTCGGGTGTGCTGTTATCTGCACTACCACTTACAGTTTTGAGTTTAGTCATAGTAATTGTCACTTTCTATAAATCCTAGTCAGACAGACTGAAGTTTACCTTTTCAGAACAGCTGTGTAGGAGGTGTTGTGTGGAGATAAAGCAGTGAAGATGGAAGTCCATGCCCTCAGGTAGTGATGAGTGCTGAGGAGAAGTAAAAAGATGGGGTGAGGGGGAAAGGGAGGGATGGGGTGCAGGGTGTCGGTGGCTGAACTGGGGGCGGTAAGGTAAGGTGTCACTGAGGAGGTGGCGCTTGAATTGAGACTTCAAGAGGAAGGAGTCTTGCAGGAACTGGGGGAGGAGAGTTGTAGCAGAGGGAATTGGAAGGCTGGTGTGGCTTGTGGGGACTGGGCAAGGGGGAGAGGAGGCTGAGGCTGCGGGGTGGCCATCAGCAGTCTTTTAAATTTTTCTGACTTTTACTGTGGGTGAGCTAGGGAGCCAGCAGCCAGTTTGCATAGAAGAGGCGCACTGGCCGCTCAGGTGAGACTAGGTACCTGGGCAGTGGTGGGAGCAGCAGGTAGGAGCTCCCTGTAGCTGCAGGGAAGTGATGAGAAGGTGTGAAAGAATACTCACAGAAAACCCATATTCTTATAAAAAGTATTGGTCTTTTATTTAATATAGTAATTATTATAAAACTTTTATAAGCATAACATTAAGAAAAAAATTCATAGATAATTTTTGTAACTTCACCCTGTACATAGCTTTCTGAGCAAACTTACCTTGTTCTTTTTGAAGCTGCAACTTTTCTTTCTAGTCTTTTCTTTGCCAGAATCAATGTATTGGAGAACACTTCCTTTTTGCCATTATATCAAACAAATGAACTTATCATTAGGCCGTTCTTCCCTCTAGGTTTGTCTGTGAATTTTCAAGTTGACATTTTACCCATAGGGTTTTAAACATAAAATTGATGAGAGTAGAACCTAGGTTGAAACACTTCGTTGCTCTGGCCCTTTCGTTAATCATACCAGCTGTAGGTCTCTATGAAATTTTTCCTGTCAGATCTCTGATCTGTCATATTATTTTTCCTTTTCTTCACATTCCTCTAAAAGCTAGGTAATGAGGAACAGCAAGAAAAACTGCTCAGGGAGTGGCTGGACTGCTGCGTGACTGAGGGAGGCGTTCTCGTGGCCATGCAGAAGAGCTCTCGGCGGCGAAATCACCCCCTGGTCACGCAAATGGTAGAAAAATGGCTTGACCGCTACCGACAGATCCGGCCTTGTACATCCCTATCTGATGGAGAGGAAGACGAAGATGATGAAGATGAATGAAAAAAAAAATCCAAGAACAGAAGACCAAGGTATCAGCTCTGTGCGGGACCCCACATGAGTGTGTTGCTCCAAGCAGAGCACACGGCATGGAATGAAGCGAACCTGGCAGGTTCTGCTTGGAAGGGTTTTTTCTGATCCATACCCAACAGAGACGATGTGTCTGCTGCATGAGGAGACAGAACTTTGGACTACAGTTTGTAAAAAAGAAACAAAAAACTAATTTTATTAAGACAGAACTTTTTTCCTTTCAGATTGTAAATCTGTCTATAAATGTAACGCATGTGGTTGTGTAAGAAGTTGTGTAATAGGAAAAGTTGTACCAGCATCTTCATATTATTGAGAAGTTTTTCCAGCATGGGCACCTCCAAAAGCACATGGCAGGTCACTCTTTGTTCCTTTGAGATAATTCTTTTTAAAGTAGAACCTGGCATTCTACTTCCATCTGAAAAGATCCATTTTACATTCTGTCTCACTAGAGCTCGGTAGAGATTTGGAAACTTTTTGTACAAATTATCCATAGCAAAACATAAAAATAAAAACAAGCTTTTATTTTTTATTAGTAATTTAGTTCCTGTTGTGCCCAATAAAATCAAATCTTTAAGGAACAAACTGTAAGAAAAGTCAGAATTTTTTATTGAGTGAACTTCATGTAGACATCATTCCCTTGTTTTGAAAAGGGTTTTGGTTTCTCTTATTTTGTCTTTTTCAGTTTCTGATAAGCCGCCTTTTGGTATTTAGGTATTTATTTGTTTGGAAGAGTGCTCTTAAACTGAGGCTTCCTCCACCAGACTCTGGGCAGCAGTCTCCTTGTGAGTAGTTACCCCATGGATATACATTAGGGCAGTGGTTGGGGAGCCAGCCCACTTGAACTGAATGAATTATGTGAAGTCTGCTCACTTGCCTCTGTGGACATTAGACTCCCAGGTTGTCGTGCAGAGGGTCTTTGGATTCTTTATCATCAACTCTGCTTTAAGCAAATTGTGTTAGAAAGGCATGCCTTTGCTTGGGCTAATTGCGAATTTCCGTTCAGAATAGAATAAAGATTTTAAGAATGCAGTAAGGTGGTTTAAATGCATTGTATAATGAATTTCTCAGTGAGTAGTCTGAGAATTTTTGCATGTTGGTTAATTGTGGCCATTCTTATTTAAAGTTATAACTATAATCTTAGGTAGAAAAACTTTCTGTAAAAGTATTATTTGACCACTTCAGGTATACATTCAATACTGGGTAAAAATTTCAGACCTATCTCAGGAACACAAAAAGACTTAGTGTCCTGATAAGCACTTTGTAGACTATTGATGTGGCAAGGAATTTCAAACACACATACACACTCTTTCCCTTTGATAAAAAGGCTGTGAAAACCTTTTAATATTTGCTTCTTGTTTTCTTCTAAGTTCTATTTAGATGGTATTGAAATGTGCACAACCTCAGATTTGATGCTGAAATACTAAAAATAGTAAAATACCTGTGAGATGTCATCTCTTTAGTTCTTTCTTCCCTCCCTGAAAGGTGTTTCCAGGATGAAAGATTGCTGCTGCTGCATGCTAAAACTTGCAGGAAGAATATTTGCAATTGGATCCCATATAAATGAATTTTGATATAATATTGGTATGCTACTGTTTCAAGGGGCTGATGTTTTCTTACAAAATTGATCCTCTGGTTTGCTTTCGTTTTGGACAGTAATTAAGGATTTAGAAGGCTGCCATTCTGACTACTTAGCATAGCATCCCTATGAACTTTTCTTCATATATAGGAAGAATTCTTTAGTGGCCAGACAACCCATTCTAGTTGCGGTTAAGCCAGTTGAAGAAGACAGAGGAAAGGTTTGAGGGAGAAGCATCTGGTGGCTAGGGTCTCCAGGATAGTCAGTGCTGTTTGGGAAGCCGCAGCTCGGTCTTCGGCCTCCACGTGCTGTGTCTGCTGAGTGATGTGTCCCCTGAGGTGCCTCTACTTATAGATCAGTGACCCTGGCCACATCTAGCTTAACAGGTACAGCATTCTTCCCTGTGGGAAAGAACTATATATGTGTGTGTGTATGTGTGTGTGTGTATATATATATATATATATATATACGCTCCAGTTCTTAGGCTTCAGACTTGGCGGAGCTTTAAATGGTTTTCACAGCAGATTGGCTGGTAAAGGCTAACATTTTGGTGAGTCAATGCTATGTTAAGCTCTTGAACTATCAAACAGCCATAACTATCATCCCAAGACAGAATTTGCAGTCCTTTCTCAGATTCCATGTGGCGGGGTGACAGATAACTCAGTGTCTTTTGGTTGACTCTGGACGGTAATACCTGAACTGTATGGACTTGACTTTACGGTTCCTCTTGGGAGAATACAGCGTGGTGGTTTCTGTTCAAATTAAAAGACAGGATGTGGGCCTGCCTGCCTTTTCATGTCTTTGGCTCTTAGGCTCATCCTGTGACAGACGAGTCTGTGTTAAGGGGATACTGCTGCGCATGGGCGGGTGGGGCCTCCTTGGTGTGCAGATGTCATCCCTGCACTGATTACGCTTGACAAGTGGTTATGAAGATGACAGCGAACCGCCGCTCCGCTCCCCGGAGTGGTGATACAGGTCAGTAACCATGCGCTCCACCTCGATCCACGTCAGGTGGCTTTAATGTAATTTTTCACGGGAAAGTTGGGATAGGACCACCACCTTAAAATGAGTGAGGAGGTTGATGTTTTCAGTTGCCATGACTTTTTTTTAAATGGAAAGAGGCGGGGCAGTTGTAAAGGTGTTTGATATCTGGACTTGATGGACTTAACCAGCATTTACAGAAGGGATTTAATGCTATTTAAGAAAGGAAGACTTATTAAATCAACTGAAAGTTCTTCACACATGGAAATGACTGATGTTAATTATTTTGCAACATTTCTTTGTAAATATCATTTACAAACAATTTTTTGAGATTCACCTCCCTTTCCTGCATTAATGCTTGGGTCAGGTAATTTTACTTTTGGGTAAATTAAAATCAAAACTAAAACTTGACCAATTTTGTTTCTTGAATTAGTTCTAATCCACCCATTTCATCTTAAGAATGGACATATGTGAAGTTTTGGTTTATCACATGAAGTAATTATCAGCATTCTTGAGTCTGGTTATGAAATAGGAAAGTATTGTTAATCTTTGAACCTGGGAATAACAAGAGTTGGGAAAGAAATGGGCTAATTGAGTTAACATCTCGAGAGAACTTTTACATTAGTGAGATGTACTTGAATTTCAAAGCTTAACAGAAATTTTTATTACTTTTTATTGAAAACTGCACTGAACGCTAAATGTCCACCTTTACAATAAACAAATACAGTAACGGTAACTCACACTAAAACAAAACATATTTCTGATAGCCATTATTTTTCTGTTTGGGACAGTTTTAAAGGTTTTTTTTTTTCTTTTTGTCACAAAAACAGGAATGTACCTATACAAAGGCTCAAAATAGGCCATCTTTTAAACAAAAAGGCGATGATTCACAAAAGACTATGAATATAACATGTAACTAGTTGATACAAATCTAATAGGATTTGTTAAAATCAGTCACATCTAATAACACACCTGAAGTGTTCTTGTATAAAATATCACGTGAAGAAAAGAAGACTTTATCAATGTCTAAAAAAGTGGGTTTGTTCATAGACAATCTGACAAGTTACCATAAAAAGTGTTTCCTGAGACATAAGGAAATGCAACATTATTCTTCTTGAACCCTTTCAGTTCAAGACTTTCCACTCAATAAAATAGCTGAGGATCTGAAACTGAGAAAATATATTTGAGTACAAACAGCTTGTGAAACTTAATACTTTTTTCTTTTTTTGCATCATCAGAGGGTTTTACTGAACTCACAACCAACTTGCCCGCTCAGTACGCAGTTCAGATGGGAGAGAATTCTCTGTACAGGAGCCTGTACTGTCTTCAATCCCGTGCTCGCGGTGTCTAACACAGGCAGACAGCTTTCTCCCCATTTTGTAGTAATTTAATCTTCCTATTAGCAAAAGAGGTAACCAGCCCCGTGGACCGAAGGGACTAGAGTCATAGGGTGGGGATTTCCTCTTAATATTTTATTTTGATGTTTGGAACTCCTGATGCAACATTCTAGAGCAAGGTGTTCAGGACCTCCTGTGCCCAAGGGACTGATAAAGGAAAAAGATCTATTTATTCTTTGTGATTTGATGCACAGATGAAAAACTTAACACACAATAACAGAAGTTGGTCGTTAATAAATCACGTCCTAGTCTCTTTCAGCGCTTCCGCAAGCAGACGACGACATCTTCAGTTTTCCCACGTCTCGGCTTCTAGCTCTTCTGTAGCTGTAACACTGCAACGTCAATGATGCATATGTCCAGAATCAGTTAAAAAGACTGTCAAATTCCTTTTCTCTTAGTTCATTTTTCACTGTCTCTTGGTCCCAGGTGTATCTGAATGATTACCTTTCATCACTCGCTGCTATTGCTCGTTGGGGTGCTCTCGATTGTCCCCGTGTTTCGTGGGCTGGTTGGGAGAGGGAGCTTGGGAGGGATGTGCCACCGTGGGGAGGTTGTGGGTCACCGGGATGCCTCCGGGGATGATCCCTTCCATGGCAGCAGGAAGTCCTCCCGGAGCCACGCCCACGATGCCTGGCGGGTATCTGAGGCGCACACAAGAGAAAGGGCTGGTTAAGTTCAGGGTCAGGAAGTTGCCAACCTCTTGGCTCTGCCTTTTTTATGGAATGTATATAATAATAATTTCCTACCTGCAAAGCAAGGAGGAATACACACAGGAAATTTAAACACTGACATCTAATTCATAAACAATAAAGCACTAATTTTGTAGCTTTTAGACGACGGTGAATAACCCATACTAACTGTGTTTGGGGAAACTGTGTTGCACTGGGTAAACATTTCTGTACGAAACAGACTCAAGTTCTCCGGGTCTTCTATTGTCAATGGATTTAATGATTTCCTAACAGCATAGGCTTCCCTTGTGGCTCAGCTGGTAGAGGATCTGCCTGCAGTGCAAGAGACCTGGGTTCGATCCCTGAGTTGGGAAGATCCCCCAGAGAAGGGAAAGGCCACTCACTCCAGTATTCTGGCCTGGGTCGCAAAGAGTCAGACACGACTGAGTGACTTGCACTTCACTAATAGCCTGAAGTGCGCTTACTAAGTGTGACGTCCTACACTGGTTGGTTATGTGCTCCTGTAACAGATGCGGAAGGGCAGCAGGGCCGATGGTGAGCTGGCGATGGGCTGGAGGCCTGGCCCCCTGAAGATACCTGGAGGGCAGCTGCACACGGGTTCGTCTTACACTGCAGGCACAGGGATGGCTGTGTGTGTACGCAGTGCACAAACGTGACTCGGTACATGCACATTTTTTGAGGACAGAACGTACTTATGAGGCAGGGGCTTTAGAATTCATCTGAGTTACCCAGCCCTTCACAGTTGCGGTAAAGGGGATGGTGTTCCCCTCTGGAAGCTATGCTACTCCGCATCCTGGAGCCTGTGACAGTGAGTCTGGTCAGGGACCACGCAAGGGGACTCTTGCCAGACAGGATCCCTGTGAGCTGCAAGCCCTTCCAGCACAAGCAATTTTCCTAGGGGCCAAGGAGCCTTGCTGTGTCTAGACGAATAATTAGGATGTGACTCTTAAAGGGTACAGGGGAATCCAACCTGGGGCTGGGCTCAAGTGTGGCTTGAAAATGCTTATGGGGATAAAACACAAGCGGAACTTTAATAGAACCTGTGAAATGTAAATAAAGCCATGGGACCTGGGAAGAAATAACTTAGCTCTGCTTGCCCAGAGCAGGAGCTTTCATGTACAGGTCCTGTTACACACACTAAATATTTAATCACATCCTGGCACAGTGGTTCAAAGTCTGTATCCTTTAAAATAGAAATTTCAATTCTCAGCCCTGCCCCAAAACTTAAAATTTGCTCCACCGAAGCCAGGGATGAGGGGACGGGACTGGATTTCCCGCCAGTGCTCCCGTTGGCTTTATGCCCCCCACCCCCACCCCACCCCTGGGGAGCAGGGCCCTGGCCATTCCTCTCCTCACCTGTATGTGGCACCATTGAGCTCTGGATGAATTGCTTGCTGATCTATTACTGACCAGGGAGCTGTTGTGACAAAGAATTCCTTGTTCACACAGTTTCTTAAGCTCTCTGGGATGCGACCTGGAATAAGACGATTGAAATTAATCATACAATGAAGTTAAACATTATACTTAGCTGTTTTGGGGGAACAGCTACCACGCTAGTCTCTTTACTTCTGCACCATTTTAAAAGTCTTGTTTATAATACTGTGTATGTTTTGGTATTTTAGCCACAAGGCATGTGGGAATCTTCGCTCCCAACCAGGGATCAAACCCGCACACCCTGCGCTGGAAGGGAGAGTTCCAACCACTAAGCCTCCAGGGAAGCTTCCCCAAGTCTCCTACTGGTTAACAGGAAGGGCTGGCTCATAATTTCCCAGCATACGACCTGTTACAGGTCTGAGCCACATGGGTCCCTCAGCCTAACAGAAGGGCGGCTCCCCCTCCAGGTCCGCAAAACTTCACGTTGGGTAATACAAAAGGGGATTGGTTTCCTCTGAAAGAAGCACGGCCTAATTAACACATTTCTTCGACTTGACCCCTAAAAGCAATTCCTGCCCACGGCAAGCCCTCTCACCCTGACGTCTGCGGCCTGCTCACCTGTGATGGCCCGGCGGATCTCGGTGGCGGCCGCCTCCCGCATCTCCAGTGAGGCTTGCTCACTATACCAGGCTGTGTGGGGAGTACAGATGAGATTCGGTGCATCTTTCAAGGGACCCTGAGCAAAGCTGGGTGAATGTACAAAAACATAGGAAATGAGACGAGTGCACATCACTCCCTGTCCGACTGGTCAAACAGGAGCTCTTGGCCATGTGGGATGTTAGCTGACGCAGATAAAACAGGGATTCTGCAGGGTGTGTTCTATGGGGTTGGGACTTTCAGAACCCACTCATACAACTGCTCTGTAATGACAATGTCAGGAGTACTCAGGAAGAGGAAACAGTTCTCTGGAGGACTGACTGGCCTGCCTCTCACTGGGATGGTCGGGCTGTGGACACAGCCTGCTCTCCCTATTTTTCTGCCGGCCCCCTTTCTGGTGATCTTTGGGGGAACTTCTAGCCCTTTTACCCTTTGTGAGAATACAGTACAGCCCTTAGAATGGAGTCCTTTAGCCTCTGGTTAAAGCCTCCTCCCCAGGACCTGTCTGGGCAGCTGCCCCAAGTTCACAGCGAGGAGTTGGGTGAGGACCTGGGTCCTACAAGTCCCTGTGTGAGTCCTGAGCTCCAGCTGCAAACATCTCCACAGTCTCCCCAAACCAACCTGAAAGGCTCCGACTCGTGCACGTCGAGGGCCGCCCCTCGTATCCTGCCTTCTTTGAGGGCTTGGGCTAAGGCTTTCTCATCCACCAGTCCACCGCGGGCTGCGTTCACTAGGAAGGCGCCTTGCCTCATCTAGGGGGGTGAGGGGGGCAGGGTGGGAGAGAAGCTGGTGAGCAGATGCTGCCCCCTCGGGAGGTTTCAGGAGGGAGGTGGGGCTGCAGGAGTTTCCCATTTCCCCTTCATTTGGAGAGAAGTTCTCCAGTGTCGTTTCCATTTACCTGCTTTATAGTGAAGTCATTGATGAGGTGGTGGTTATGCTCGTTGAGATTGCAGTGCAGGGAGACGCAGTCGCTCTGGTACAGTAAGTCCTGCAGGGTATAGACCCTCTGCACGCCCAGGGACCGCTCCGTCCCATCCTGCAAGTAGGGGTCATAAAATAGGACGCTGAATCCAAAGGCCTTGGCTCGAACGGCAACCGCCTGCCCCGTGCGACCTGTGCGGAAAGAGAGCGTCCCGGTGAGTGAGGCCGGCCCCTCCTGCCGCTCCTCGTCACCAGGCTGGGGGGCCTTGCGGGGTGTGCCCCACCTCTGCTGCCTGCATTTCTGGGACTGGGAAGCTGGGCTGGCCGTGCCTGCTGGCAGTTGGAGCCAAGCAGTGGTGGCTGCTGAAGGACCTGAACACCCAAGGTTTGGCAATGCCACGCCAGCACTTCTTCCTTCCAGGGTCACTTGGGCAGAAGCCAGGCCAGCTCCCTGGGTGAGCAATGCAATGCTGATCAAGTGTACTTACTATCAGATGTTGCTTTTTTTCAAACAGTCATTGTTATGCACATTTTCAAACATAACCAGAGAGAACAATCCAGTGGCCTCCACGTGTCTGTCTCCTGCCTCCCAACCACCAGCATTCTCTCCCTCCGTATTTATCTTTCCCCTCCTTGTTTGCTTACACAGCAGCCTTCTTAAGCTGAGCTTCATCTCGTTATTGCTCTCACTGTTGAACCAGGACTGTTCTCTTATGTAATTACCACCAGGTTTGTTTGCTCATGAAGGGGGTAAACTGATCACTGCACTCTGGCCTGAGCGCTCATTGCCATGGGGAACCGGTCTGGTGGGGCTCTGAGCTTGTGTGGAGTGTGGACTGGGCCCACAAGTCACCTAACAGGACGCAAAGGCTTCCCTGACTCCCACTGACCCCCAGGGGTGGAGCACTTTACTTTCCAAAGCAGTTTTCAGCTGGAACACAAAATGGTGTGAATGATGTTTGAAGGGGCCAATTCGGGGACAGCACAGAATAAATCCTGGTGGGAAGACCACTGCTCCACTGTGCAGGAGGGGAAAGGGACAGGAAGCCCACCGGAGGGCAGGGGGTGGCGGACCGGCTCCCCCTCCAGCGGAACCGGCATCTCAACAGGCAGCACTGGTAACAGCGGCTGTGCTTTGGAGGCGAAGGTTTCAGAAGGCCCTTCGGAAGGGACAGCTGCAGGGGTCACCAGGATACTCCTCATGCCAGCCGTCCCCAGGGTCACCACTCACACACAGTGAAGCAGGAACTACAGCCACACGCGGCAGAAGAGCTGCCATGACAGATGGGCCGGAACAAGGGCGACCGAAAGACCCTCCTCTAATGAACCTGAGATGTGGGACACGGCCCCGCCACGCGGCTGCTGGGAGCTCACAGCCAATACCAGAACACCCCCAACTCTGCTTCGTGGGTCCTCAGCACCACCCCCACTGCCCCGTGTCCTGACGCTTTAAGGGGAGACGGGGTCTGGGTGGCGGTTCCAGGGGCTGAGGGTCACGGCCAGTTTCAACGTCACGTCTCACGGCTCTGCGGCTCGCAAATTCACAGACGCTCATCTTTCCACCATGGGGCTTTCCTGACTAAACTGTACAATACCTGATGCTGAATTCTCTTACTGACTTGGTCAAAACCCAGTCTGGCCTTGGTGTGTGTACACACTGTCCCCGATGGCAGGCTTTCCCTTCATATTTTCAAGCTTGTTCGCAACTTGGAGGTCAAACCCAGTGTCGGAGATCCCAACTGTCCTGGCGCGTGCGTGTGGTGTGGTGTGGTGTGTGAGTTGTGTTGTGTACACACGCTGTCACTGACGGCAGGCCTTCCCTCCAGACTTGCATGCTCGTCCCCAACCTGGAGGCTGGCCTTGATCACTGCCTTTGGGCCAGTGCGGGCCGGGGTCAAGCTCGGGATGGCCCGTCCAGGGCCCCACGTGATGGCATGAACTGGGTTTGGCGGCACCTGCTCCACACTCGGGGGCCCGCTGCTGCAGCTGGGCAGAGTCTTAGGCAAGTGGGTGCTTCCAGCCCTGGATGGCGGGCAGCAGGGGGCGAGGCTGCCCACGACCAAGCCCCCTCCTGTCTCGGATCCGCCTGCAGTTCTGGGAAGCTAGAGAGAGACCAGCAGAGGCAGCAGGGAGAAACGGTGTATGGGGCGCTGTGACCGGGGTGGGGGTGGGGGGCTTGGATTACAGCCTGCAGCAGGTGGGCTGGCATCACGGGACTGGCTTTCAGAAGGCGGATGGGGAAGGATACAGTGCGAGAAATGACCCCTCTAAGAACCTGCTGTGATGCCTGGTCAGAAGCCATGGAAACGAGTGTTCTTCCATGTGGCCAGGCCACTCGCATGGCAAGGGTCTTAATGGTGGCCAGAGCCCACCGGGGGCAAGAACACATGATGGTCTAAGAACCAGTTCCAAGGCCCACCTCCTAGAGCAGCAGGAAGCCCTTCGGCACCAGCAGAGGGTGCTACGGCTCGGCACCAGCGTTTCTTAGTCCTTTTCCACCTTCCACTCAAGAAAAAACAAAGCTGGACTCTTGTAACAAGTTTACCTCCGCGAGTGTGATCACCCGACACCTGGGCTCTTAGACTCAAGACTCAGGTGCGGGAAAGATGTGCGTTCCTGGAAGACGCTCCCTCTACCTGTTGAAGGTGGCACCATGGCCATCCCAGGGGTCCTGTTATTCAGAGACAGAGCTCCAAGCTCAGGGCTGAGGAACAGCTTGGGGGAACCTTCTGGAAGCCAAGCCCTGCAGACAGCACCGACCCCATGAGATTCTCATGCCTTCTTTGAGTTCTAAGGGGCAGCTGCTGTGTATCACTCATCCCCAATGTACAGACGGGGGAGACTGAGGCAGAGAGAGGTCCAGTCCTGGAAGGTCCTTGAGGTAGAGTTCTTGACCTTTCCTCAAGGTCACAGAACTGGAAGGAGCAGGACTGACATGCAGCAGCCAGCAAGAGCCCCCTCCTGTTTGACTCGGGCCCCTGTGTTGCCTACAGCCTGGCAGTCCGGCTGCTCTCCACCCAGTGTGGCCCCCCACCAGCTCCCCACAGGGCTAACCCGCCCCAGGCCCGCCCAGAGCGGCCAGCTGGGTCTCATGTTTCCCCTGGTGAGTTTTCCAAGCTGATGATCTGACCGTCTGGCTTGAAATCCTTCAGAAACACCCACCCCTGCCTGGCACCTTCGGGTGCTCAGCCCGGCCTGCTGCCCAGGTTTCCACCCAGGCACCAGCTGCCAAGCACGCCACTGCCCTTCACCCTCTGCCCCTGGGGGTGGTCAGGGAGCACAGTCCCTCCCTGGGGATGCTCTCCTGCCGCCTCCTCCCTTCCCCACACCCATCAGGCAGTGTATTCCAAAAGCAGTCCCCATCTTCCCTGGGGGTCAGCTCCCTAGCCAGCTTTGACCTCTGACCTCCCAAGCCACGCAACCATAGCCCTCCTCTGGGCCCAAGAGGGCCTCCTACAGCTGCAGTGAAGCCTTCCCGAGGGTCCCTGCGGCAGCCCCTCCCCGGGCGGTGGGCGGGGCGCACTTACCGAAGCCAATGAGGCCCAGTGTCTCCCCGCGGATGCGGGCGGCCCCCGAGGCGACCTCCCGGATCTGCTCAACGCTCTGCACCCTTGTGCCTTCCCGCAGCGCCTGGTACAGCCAGGTGTTCCGCCGGTACAGGTTAAGGATGTGGCAGATGGTTGAGTCCGCCGTCTCCTCCACTGCCGCGGACGGGATGTTGCACACGGCGATCCCTGGGAAAGACAGGCCAGGCGCGGGGATCAGGCCAGGCGCGTTCCGTGGGGAAGCGCCAGGGCTTCCAGGCCACCCAGGGCGGCAGCGTTGGCCGGTGCAAGCCACTCGGTGCGCGTGTCGTCCTTGTGGGTCAGGGTCTCTGTGGCCTGGGGGCCTCCAGCCCCACGGCCATCCCAGGAGGATTGCTGTCCAGGGCTTGGCTCACCACCCCTCAGCCCCTCACTGACCCCACGTCCCCCCCACCCAGTGCTTCTAGACCTACGTCTCTGCGAAGTGAGCAGCGAGCCAGCTCTGACCACCACCTTCCTCCAGTGGCAGGAAGGCAGCGAGCAGGCCCCGCCCCTGACGGGCCTAGGGGCCTGGAGACCCAGAGGTTCCTTGCCACGCATGAACTCCTGGATCCTGCTCTCGAGGTGGGGCTGGGGTATGGAGACTGGCCTTTTGTTGAAAATTGTATTCTAAGAGTCTAAAGTCATGAATGTGTTATTGCTTTTTTTTAAAAAAAGGCAAGACAGAATTAGAAACAAACACCTTCAAGGCTCGCGGGCTGGGACAGGATGCATCTGTCGTCCAGTCTCACCTTTGTCCCGCGGACCCCAACCCCTCTCCCGCTCGGGTGGAAAGAAGATCGAGCGACAGGTGCCCACCCAGCTTTTGCAAAGCATTGCAGGGCTGACAGCAGCTGCAGAAGACTGAGCCCTCGGGGTCTGCATGAGGAGCAGAGATGAAGGCCAGTCTGCCAGCACCGGGAAGCCTTTGGGGAGTCCTGCCCCAGGTCTCACGTGGGAAGGGCCTGGGCACTGACTCTCCTCACTGGCCGGGGGAGGAGTATTTCTCAGACCGGGGAGGGACAGCTCCTCCAGCTGCCCAGCAGGCCTGCAATGACCCCCCCTGCCCTGCCCCAACAAAGGCCTGAGGCGGCCTCTCAAGCAGCTTTCCAGGAGGGACGCAGGTGTCCGGATGGCCCAGTGTGGCGGCCTGGCTGCAAAGGTCTGCCCTGAACCCCAGGCGCAGGAACCCAGCAAACCCAGCAGGGCTGCAGCTTCGGGCCCCTGCCTTCCTCTGTCTCCCGGTCAGGGGTGGGGGCACAGGGTACCTGCAGCTGTCCTGCAGGGACAGGACACAGGACCCACTCCGTGGAGCACCCCCTTCTATGTCATCACCCCAAGAGAGCGGCCCTGAGCTTGGCAAACCCCCAGGAGGAGCTGCTTTTGCTCTCTGCTCTCATCTGCTGACCTGGGCCAGACTGGACACCAGATCAGCAAGCTTGCCAGAAAAGCTCAGAGGGATGGTGCTCGGTCTGGGCCCGGGCTCTCGCCAGCCACTGTCCGCCTCATCCTGCTCCTTCCTGGACCCTGGGGCAACACATCCTCTACCTGCCCAGGCCCTAGGGCGCGCTGGAGGAGAGCTGCTTTCCTGGGAACACACGCCAGGAACCCGGGGCATCGTCCAGAGGGGCAGACATGGGCCACCTGTTCTTCCATCCTCATTACAGGTCAACTGACCGAACAAGTGGCGAAGGGCACGTGCAGACAAAGGACGGCTGGATGGAGGCCCGGGCTCCTTCCGCAGATTCCACATTTGAAAACACCCCTTTTCCGACAGCCCAGCAGATGTCCCTGAAGCCGCGCTCTTATCAGATCGGAGCAGGGTCAGTGAAAAGGCCTCCGTGGACACGCAGTTTACATCCTCCAACCCGACATTGCAGGCCCCTGGCTGGCCTCTGCGGTGGGGGTGGGGGTAAGGGCCTCGGGGCCCCACTCGGGTGCAGCCCCCGAGACTGCAGAGATGGCAGGCGCCTCCCCCATCCAGCCCGCCCCCGCCCCAGAGGAATAGCTGGGTCTGGGCAAGGAAGCCCGATGGCATACACGTGTGGGTGGCCACGCCACGAGGGGCCACACCGTGGAGACGGGAAGGGGGGGCGGGGCGGAGGGAAGGGTGCAGAGCCCTCGGGGAGCCAGGCCCCACTTTCTCAGTCGCTGCTTGAACTTGGGACCTCAGCTCCATCCAGAGCACAAAGAACATTTGTTTTCAAACAAAAACATTCTTCTGGCGCCAGGGGAAAATGGAAAATTTTAGTTTACATTAGACATGCTTCTGGAGGCTCACATCTTCCCCAAGCTTCTCTGTGGCGACAAAGAGGGGCTGAGAGTGACTCAGGGTGGACGTGGGAGCCCCCCTCGGCCAGACCCCTGTCGTGACCCTTCTCTTGGACAGGGTCAAGTGAGCCCTGGGGAAGGGGTTGAGATGCTGGAGACTGGCCAGGGGGCACCCAGAAAAAACCAAGATTGATCTTCTGAGCCACCTGCCACAAGGCACCCCACTCGGGATGGGTGAGGGGAAGAGAAGAACCCGAGGGGCAGGGACCACCTCCTGCTTTTTCCTCGGGGGTCACCTGGGCGGCAAGCCCCACCTGCTGGGGCCCAAACTCCCAGAGCACCTGCCAGATCGCACAACAGGCCGGTGCCCTCATGGAGAATCAAACCAGACTCAGCACCACTCAGAACAGGCCCCACTGGGGTCAGGGTTCCCCCTGCTTCCTGCTGGTGCCCATAAAACTCCTCCTGCGGCTCAGGAACTGGGTGTGGCCCTGAGGCACGCAGGGGACCTCAGCAGGGAGCTGCAGCCCACCGGGCGCACCCAGCTGGAGAGGCAGCAGGTGGCTGTCAGTGGGCTGCGGCCAGAACCATCAGGTCCCACGTGCGTAGGTGGTCACACGCAGGTGTGACACTGAGCTGACTGAGCCAGGCACCACGTGTACCCTCCTGCCTGTTGCTGGAGCAGGCAGGGGCTCAGAGGCCTGGGTTCCTGGGCACTGGGAGGTGCCTGCCTCAGCCTCATGGTTGCAGAGCACCAGGCAGATCATAACCTGCGTACTAGGTGCTGGGTCGACATGCTTCAAGACAGCAAGGAAGCTGACTTCAGAAGGGCTTGTCCAGCAGGACCTCCCTGGCCCCTCCAAAGACAGCAGGGCAGCCTGGGAACCCCTGTGGTCAAAGCTTGGGCCCCTTGGTGGTGGGGTGACGGCAGTGGAGGTGATGGAATTCCAGCTGAGCTATTTCAAATCCTAAAAGATGAGGCTGTTCAGAGTGCTGCACTCAACACGCCAGCAAATCTGGAGACCTCAGCAGTGGCCACAGGACCTGAAAAGGTCAGTTTTCATTCCAATCCCAAAGAAGGGCAATGCCAAAGAATGTTCAAATTGGGCCCTTGAATCTCTGCCAACGTTCCAACATGCTTAGTGCCCACGTCAGGTGCCAGGCCGCCATGCCAATGCCCTCCCTCGGGGCGTGGAGCCCCGCCTTCGGGTGCCCATCTGCTGGGTGGGCGGGGGGACGCTGGGCAGTGGCCCCCCTGCACTGCCCTGACCTGGGAAGGTTCCCGTGTGGACGGCGGCCCTGGGGAGATGGTGCCACCCCAGGACCTGAGGAGACTCAGAAAAGGGCGCCCCCCACCCCAGGAACACCACGCTGTGCACTCAGCGAGAGCAACCTCAGGTTGGTGGGTCCTGGCTGGCTGGCACAGGGCTGCAGCCGCTCACGCAGTCCCCTCTGCAGGGGAGGGCTTGTGGCTTCATCTGGCTCACGTCCTTCCCAAGTGAGAGAGCCCAGAACAGCCCCCAGGCCCCTCGATGGGGCCTCTGCCTCCAGCAGGGAAGTGTGTCTGGCTGGCTAGGTTCCCTCTGAAACCAGCTACCACCCTCCTGCCCGGAGCCAGCAGGGCGCTGTCTCAGTTCCGGCCTCATCTGCTCCATCGGGCACTCAGCAGGCACCGCCGGACACTTACCGAGTTCGCCTGCAGCCTTGATGTCGACGTTGTCATAGCCGCTGCCTATCCGCACGATCACTCTCAGGGCCTTGAACTTCTCCAGGTCCTCCCTGGTGAGCGTGATGGTGTGATACATCATGGCACCGACTGCCTCGTTTAAAACCTGTGAAGGGGCGAGCAGAGCACAGTTGGAGGCCCCCATCGCCCTTGAGTTCTGGCAGGAAGATGACCGGTGAGGGCGCGGCCTGGGTGTCCACGGCATCCCCCTAGGGGAGAGGGCCCTGGTGGGGCTCTGGGGGCCTGCTGGTGACTCTGGGTGATGCCAGGGAACGGGGGCAGGGGGCAGCCTCAGGGACGAGGGGCAAGGCACTGGCCAGCCGAGACCAGGGTAGAAAGAAGTGGGGCCTGGCAGGGGCGCTCGCTGAGTGCCAGCTGCTGCCACCTGACCTAAGGGGCGACCCCAGCCGGGCGGGCAGGATGGGGCGGGGCCCACCTTCTCGTGGATCTCCTGGGTGGACTGTGCGTCGCAGAAGGCCACGGTGGCCAGGTCCTTCAGGATGGGCATCTCTACGGTGCAGTCTCTGCCGTCGAGCAGCGCCACCAGGGGGCGGGGGTGCAGGGGGCCGTTCATGATCTGGGGGCGGATACCTAGGAGGAGGGAGGGGACAGGGTGCGTGTGCCAAGTGGCCGGGGATCCCCCAGGGAGGTGCCCCAACTCCAGCATCCACATGCGTCCCTCCTGGGAGGATTCTGGGACCAGCCCAGGAGACAGAGAAGGAACATCTGAGCAGCTTATTTTGACAGAGGAGCTAAGATGCCCCCCTACGGGGCCACATGCGGCCAGCTCTATCGCCATGTGGGATCGGGTCAAGCCCACACCCGCTGCTGCCACCAGGGACAGCCTTGGGGCTGCCCGGCTGCCCCTAAACCTCCAAGACCCAGAGACCTCAGGACATCCGAGGGGGTCTAGCCCACGGCTCCTGGAGGTAGAGCAGACTTCACTTGGCCCCTATGCTGTGCCTTGTTGTCCCCGCCAGGCCCCGCTGCCCTTCTAAACACGCGTGACATGTGCCGAAGTGAAACAAGAGGGACACGCTAGGGCGCCAGCATACTGCGGGAGGAAGCCGAAGGTCCAATCCTTCGGCCACCTGATGCGAAGAGCCGACTCATTAGAAAAGACCCTGATGCTGGGAAAGATTGAAGGGGGCGACAGAGGATGGGATGGTTAGATAGCATCATCGACTCAAGGGACGTGGACCTGAACACACTCTGGGAGACAGTGGAGCACAGAGGAGCCTGGCGTGCTGTGGTCCACGGGGTCACAAAGACGTGGACACGACCGAGCGACTAAACGACACCCTGTAAGAGCTTCCTGGAGGAAACCCTGGGCAACGGGCGCCCTCCCACTGCGCTCGGTGAGGAGAAGCAGTCAGGCTGAGGTGGTGGAGGAGGGGCATGTGTGTATGAGAGTGTGAGTGTGTGTGTGGGGTGTGCATGTGGTGTGGTGGTGGTGATGGGGGGTGCAGGAGGCCTGCTGGGGACTTGACAAAAGGAATCTTCTCAAAGGACCACAGTGCAAGTCAGCTACCTAGACCAGCCAGAGCTGTTTTCATGTGCTGATGGTTCCAGTGGAGACAAAGGATGCTGGCCCCACAGCTGGCGAGGGGGCGGGCCTGCCCGCACGCTGCCTAAGGCCACATTCTCCAGTGGCGCCGTGCCTCCAACCCAAATGACGGAGGGCTGGTCTGCCCTCCGCTGTGGGGACCCATCATCGGGGCACACACGTCAGCCCAGGGCCACTCATCCTCTATGACCAAACCATTCCCTTCACGTTCACACTGGAAGGTCTTGGATTTTTGGCCCCCATGTTCAATCACCTTCCTGGGCTTCCCTGATAGCTCAGTTGGTAAAGAATCTGCCTGCAATGCAAAAGGC
Source organism: Bos indicus x Bos taurus (assembly GCF_003369695.1). Classification (NCBI taxonomy): domain Eukaryota; kingdom Metazoa; phylum Chordata; class Mammalia; order Artiodactyla; family Bovidae; genus Bos; species Bos indicus x Bos taurus. Next base: position 7,455,004 of record NC_040101.1, on the reverse strand, counting down.
CCTGGTTTGATTCCTGGGTCGGGAAGATCCTCTGGAGAAGGGATAGGCTACCCACTCCTGTTTTCTCAGGCTTCCCTGGTGGCTCAGCTGGTAAAGGATCTGCTTGCAATGTGGGAGACCTGGGTTCGATCCCTGGGTTGGGAAGATCCCCTGGAGAAGGGAAAGGCTACCTGCTCCTGTGTTCTGGCCTGGAGAATTCGATGGACTGTATAGTCCATGGGGTCCCAGAGAGTTGGACACGGCCGAGCGACTTTCACTATGTTAAATCACCACGACCCATCCCTGGGCTTCAGGAGGAACTACAGCACCAGGTGGCCAGGACAGGGCCACTCCTGTTTTCTTATCAAATCACAAGGGGCAGGGGGGGTGGTGTGTGTGTGTGTGTGCGTGCGTGCGCACGCGCGCACGCTGGGGTGTGCTGGGTGGTGGGGGCAGGTGTGTGTGTGTGTGTGTGCGTGTGCGCTGGGGTGTGCTGGGGTGTGCTGGGTGGTGGGGGCAGGTGTGTGTGTGTGCGTGTGTGTGTGCGCTGGGGTGTGCTGGGTGGTGGGGGCAGGTGTGTGTGTGTGTGCGTGCGTGTGTGCGTGCTGGGGTGTGCTGGGTGGTGGGGGCAGGTGGCCTGCCGGGGACTTGACAAATGAATCTTCTCAAAGGACCATAGTGCAAGTCAGCTGGTATCACAGATCACAGGTCCCAAGACAGCCTTCCACACATCTGAGGTTCTCAGATGTTCAGATAAACTCTGACGATGGCCACTGCACCAGGGCCAGGCCGAGCACAGAATCTCTTTATTCTCTTCAGCACCGGGCTCACTCAGGCTCCCGAAGGCCAAAGCAGGAGCCGCTGACGTGCTCACCCATGGGACCTCAGTCTCCCAGCCCAGAACTGCTGGAAAGGGCTCCCCTCGCGGCTGCCATGAGATGGCCATGGGTGAGGCCCCTCCTCAGTCGGCCACCAGGGCTCAGGACCCGGCCCCCCAGCGCCCGCACGACCTGGATGTGTCCTGGATGGTGCTCCCACGCCACAGCTGCAGCTTCAGGAGACAATCGTCTCTTTGAACTCTAGCAGAGAAAAGCCTTTTGTTCTGGCCTGGGAAGAACCAGCCGGGGTGGCTGGGGGCAGCAGGCTACCTCTGGGCAGCGCCTGGCTGGGGATCACGAGTGATCAAGGTCCCTCCCAGCCCTCAAGTGGCAGCCAGACCTTTACTGCCTCCTCGGGACCTGGTTCCCCCAAGGGGGGCGGTGGCCAAGTAAAGCTGCGTTCCCGAGTGGGGACAGGGTCCCCAGCCCACATCCCACAGCACTGAGGCCAGCTGCTTGTTGGGGGGGCTGGTGCGCACCCCACGAGCATCCTGCTTTGCCCCCAACGGAAAGGTCCATGAGAGCCGAGGTGCTGTGTGCAGATGGGGATAACATACCCCAAAGACCAAGAACGATATCTGCAGACAGGATCCCTGGACACCCCGCAGAGGGAGAAGTGGGGAGCAGGGATGTCACCTGGCACCCACACCCTCCCCTCACCCCTGAGACGGCACCGCTGTCCTGTTAGCAGACAAGGAAGAAGCACAAGGTGGAAAGTACTTCACCGGAGGAGACAGTTGGGGGTGGGGGTGGGGGGCGGGGGCAGCCGGTGCCAACTTGGGGTCCACACCCACCCTGAGAGTGAGATGGCGAGACAAGCCCGAAAGGACCCATTCTCTTCCTCCAGCTTCTCCTCGCCCCCAACACCTCCTACAAAGCCCAAGGCTGGGCTCCTGGAGGACCTCGTGGGCAAACGTGCTCACTTGGCCCAGGCTATTCCTCCCACTGGGTGAAGAACACCCCAACTTCACTCCAGGGTTGGGGGGCGGTGTGTGCTGTCAGGAGGGTTAACCAGACAACATTTGTAAAGTTCATGGTCAGGACTAGAGATCCAAGCAGTTAATTAAAAAGTCATCACAAGGGAAAACAACAGTGGGTACCAGGCAGGCATCTGGAGAGGCTGAGGGGCCACTGCTGCAACGCGTCCATCCACAGCATCAGTCCATGCATCCCGTTACCTGGGAAACAAACTCTGGGTTGCCTAGCGATTGCCTCCCTCCCTGACTTGGGTTGTCTTTCTCTTTGGCGTAACCCACCCTTTGCCCTCGTTCAGGCTGGGCATGCAGAACGCACAAGACCCATGGGCTTCCTGAAGCCTGAGGTTCAGATATCCGCCTCAAGCTCTCTATGGTAAGGCAGGAGTCAGAGATGCAAAGGGGACCATGAGGCTCAGGTGCCAAGGCTGGGGAAGGATGCTGAGGGCGGATGGCTGGCTGGCACGTGGGAATGGGCGAGATTCACAGGTATTCTGGATGAAGTGCAGGGACCAGTGTAGAGCCAGGCTTTAAGGGGGCCACATGAGGCCCCCAGCACTGAAGACAAGATGGCTTAGCCAGGTCACTGTCAAGGTCGGCTTCTACAAAGGGGCCATGCTGGATAGACAATGCTCCTTCAGTTCCAGATGGGACTCATCAACCGCATGCTTCAGAATCCAGTTAATTTCAAGCCACTGTGCCCAGAACCCACTGTGCCTACAGTCTTGCTGGAGGAACCCAGTAAGAGCCCAGGAAATGCCAGGAAGATGAAGTAGCAATTAGACTTTACATCTCACCTCACATTAACTGAGACATTCTCCAGTGCTTCTGGCAACTTGAAACATTTTTAACTGTATGAAATTAAAAGACGCTTGCTCCTTGGAAGAAAAGTTATGACCAACCTAGACAGCATATTAAAAAGCAGAGATGTTACTTTGGCAACAAAGGTCCGTATAGTCAAGGCTATGGTTCTTTCCAGTGGTCATGTATGGATGTGAGAGTTGGACTATAAAGAAAGCTGAGCACCGAAGAATTGATGCTTCTGAACTGTGTTGTTGGAGAAGACCCTTGAGAGTCCTTGGACTGCAAGGAAATCCAACCAGTTCGTCCTAAAGGAGATCAGTCCTGAATATTCATTGGAAGGACTGATGCTGAAGCTGAAACTCAGGGACCAAGGACCCAGCAGAGGCCAAGAAAGCACCTGATGAGGAGGATCAGAGGGTCCTGGCGGCCCTCAAGTCAGGCTGACCATTGCCCTTCTCCAGTCTCCCTTCCCGTTGATGAACTCACTCCACCCATTTCAGAATAATTCCAACTGCACCTGGACACACCTCGGAAGGCGTATCAGTGCACTTTCAACAGCTCATCCAGCATTAGGTCTGCAGGGCAGAGAAAGCTCAGCCGACTCCCCTGGTGTCAATTACTTGCTGGTTTCAGGCTTGCTTCCTCACAAGCAGGGACGCAGCGCCCCAGCTCAAGGCTACCTCTGATGTCTGCCCCAGGCCTGGCGTTGCTTCGAGCTGCAGCTGCACACAAATAATTGTGCAATTAGACACACTTAGTGGAAAACAAAGACCACACCAGGCTGAGTTGCTGGAGGTTTGTTAAGAGTGACCAGCAGTCCAGTGAATGCCAAGTTCAAAGGACTCTATGAATTCCAAGGTGGAAAGGGGAGGGCCCCCGGGAGACGTCGGTAAACTTCGGGCCCCCAGCCTTGATGCCACCTTATCTGGAAAACAGCACCAGCTCCTTCCCCCAGGCTGACGGGGCTGCAGTCGAAAAAATGGGAAGACGTGCTCATGCCATGCAGAGTGGCCCTGTGGCGTATTTCCTGGCCTTTCTGGACACTGAGTGAGTTCAGCGGACATCCTTCCACAGAACCATGCATCATTTTCTAAAGGTTGGCTTCTGTCACTTGCAACTTAAGAACCAAACTGTCTGAGACGTGATTTTGCAGCTTTCGGATTTTAGTCGTTGAACAATTTTACCCTGAAGATAGTGGCTGTGATAATCATGTTTGACCCAGCAGGCAGAGAGGCCTCTTTTAACAATGGACCAGATTTTAGGAAGTGTCTCCACACTGCAGCAACCTCAGAGTCCCCAAAGCCAGGCTGGCCAGGATAATGGATGACAGTCACGTGTGTGGACGGCCACACCTGTGCAGGGTCACCTCTCTGCTCACAGACGGGGTTGGGCAGGTACAGCGAGGCTGCCGTTTGAGGCCTCACAGGACGCACAGATGGGGCTGGGACCCCTGAGGGAAGAGGATCTGCCATGCATCCCAAGTCCATCCTAAGGTCTTCCCTGCTGCCCGGGATTCTCTGTGCGGTACCACTGGTCTTGACAGCTGACACCCTGAGCAAGCACCCGGAAAGGCCAGCACATGGAGACCTGCGTGGGGCCACAGAAAGACCGAGACAAGACACACTGCTCTGCCCAACTCAGCAAGAGGATGGGGAGACGATCAACCAGCTGGTCATTGGCTCCCAGGACCTGCACGGGGGCCTGGAAGGTAGAAGGTGGCTCCCATCCTCACATGCAGGTGGCCCTGGGGAGAATGGGGAGATGTGGCCATGCAGATCCCAGAGGCTTGGAGTGAGTGGGGAGGGACATGTCAGGCCTGCACCTGTCGCCCTCTAGCCCAGATCACTTCGCAAGGATCTGATCATGTCTCCCCTCCATCCCTTAAATGCAGCTGGTCCCCAATTAAAAGGCCATTTCCTGCAACCCAGCATGGCCCCACCCTTCTTGGCTGGGTTCGTCAGTTCTGATCCCCAGAAGGTCAGACGCAGAATCAGATCCCATGTCTGATGAGCAGCATGTTTCATGGGCTGGCGTTTCCATGACCTGGAGCTGCAGCTCGTGACTCGTGCGGCCAAGTGGGAACCAGATGCTGACCCTGGGACAGAAATGAGCCCTTATCCGAGACTCGGCTTTCAACTCGCAAACATGGCTGTGTTGAAGGGTCTACTCGTCCACCCGCGGCCTGGGACAGCAGACTCCTGCCTGGGGAAGGAGGTTGTGGAGCCTCATCGGGTGCGGGCTTCCCTTGCTTTGTAAACATGTTTATCCATGTTACGAAAACTGTTCTACACTGTTAACAACAAACGTTCTGTAGTTGGCTGGAGCTTACTCAGAAAGCAGTTCTGGAAAGTGAGAGAAGGCAGCGACTGTCCCCAACACCCCAAGAAGGTGCCTGACCTGCAGAAGTGCCCCTCGCCTTTCATGGCAGGGACCACGGCAGCAGCAGAAGGTGAAGGGGAGGTTCAGAGAGCAGCTGCAAGGCAGGGATTTGCAGAATGATGTGTGTTCCTAAGTGTGGTGCTAAAGAGTGCAGTTACTTTTGGAAGCCTCATCTTTGTTCCCACACTGCTATCTGCCTTTTCATTTGGCAAAAGTGCTTTTCTCTGCGGTGTCCCTGGGCAGCTGTCCCAGGCTCAGGAAGCCGCGTCCGCTTTCTCCAGGCCAGTCTGGGATGTGGCCAGGCTGCAGTTTGATTTTGAAAACTTGGTCAAGTGCAGACATGCTCTCCCGGCACGCCGGAGAACCCAATTTTTCTTTGGCGGGCTCGCTTTTCACACCTAGTTTTGCATCGCAACACGACCTGCTCCAGCACTCAGCCTCCATCCTGCGCCCTACCTGGCCCGAGTGGCAGTGAGCCCTCTCTCACTGGCTTGGAATCCCGAGCAGGAATGTCCCAGGATCCTAGGCAGGAATGTCCTGGGACGGAGGCGATGAGCAAGGAACGGTGCACCTACAGCCTGAGGGCAGTTTTGGGACCTGCTGGAACCACAGTGGCGGAAGCAAAAGGCAGTTACTGGAGTGGACACTGGTTCACAGGCTTCCGGCTGCCCTCAAAGTGGACCTTCAGATCCAATCCATCCCCGCTCCTTCCCGATTTCTCACCTCCAAGCTCTGCCATGTGAGAGCCTGGCCTGGTTCTAGGCCCCAGTGAGGATACAGGCATGGATGCCTTCCTCAGGGAACTCTACGTGCACAGAGAATCTGGCTTATAGAAAAAACAGCTTTCCCCAAGATACTTCAAAATCCAGAACAGGAGGGAATTTCCTGGCAGTCCAGTGGCCAGGACTCTGCAATTCCACTGCCGGGAGACGCCGGGGTTCAACCCCAGGTTGGGGAACCAAGATCCCACAAGCCATGCGGCACAGCCAAAAAATAAGAATGAAAACAAAATCAGAAACACGAAATCAGTTTCTATCTGAGCCTAGATGTGGAAGTCCACTCGTCTAATACAGGCCAAGCGAGATCGGAACATCCTGCAATTCGATGCAGGCTGGAGCTGAATGGCCATGTGCTCAGGGCTGGAGAGGAAAGCAGACCTGGATGACAAATGCAGATACACAACCACGGCGCTCATGGCAGGCATGACTAATCAACCCCAGCGGTCTTGGTCTCAGACTCCCTGCTGACCCCCGTGGGGCGCCCTGCAAGGCTAGCTGACATCTGCCGGCCATGCTAAGTGGACCCAGTCTGCCTCTTGATTGGGTAAAGGAAGTGAAGGTCAGTGTTCCACACGTGACACCACCACTGTGAGCGTGGAAAGAAGCAGGGAGATGTAGGTAGGGAGGCCCCAGGGGAAGGACGCAAAGGCCCCCCCAGCCAGGCACAGCCCTCCGCAGTCACTCTGGGACGGCCTCTGTTCTGCTGGGGACGGGGGGTGGGGGGGCTTCTGGAGAGGAAGGGGAGAGAGCCCCCCACCCAGGGTGGGGCTGGGCTCTGCGGCAGGTGCCTGGGTTTGCACCCAACTCCTCGCAGCAGGACCTCAGCTGTGCCTGGTACTGTTCCTGGTGGCCTCGGACACCCGCCCTGTCCCAGGGTAACTCTGTCGCTCCCCCCAACTACCAATCCCAAGACAGGGAATCCACTTCCCCACTCCCGGGAAATGGGCTGGCCTTGAACTTCAGTCTGAACCCCCTAGAGTGACAGAGAGGCTGCTCTACCGCTTCCACGGCTGGGCCCCTGGGGTGGGCACCATGCCTTCCAAATTCACAGTGAAACTGAGACCAGCTGTGAGCTGGGCCACACTGGGAGGCAGGACCACAGGTCCAGGGTCCAGCCATCCAGGCCGAGGAGGGGAGGGCTGCCACAGGCCGTCCAGTCCCGGCAGAGCCCTGCTGCCTGCAAGCCAGAAGTTCTGGGGTCATCGGCCGCCCAGCGACAGCACTGATGTGTTCAGCAAGGCAAGGCCAAGGCGGAGAGAGCCCACGTCTCCTCTGACCGGCAGGGACCCATTGCCAGTGCAGCAAGAACCCCCAGAGGCCAGTCCCCAGGCATCCCCAGGACAGATCAAGGCAAGAGATCCTGTGGAGGATGGACTTCCCCAGGTGAGGCGCCTCAGGCAGGGATCAAGCTGGGGGTGGTTCAGTGATGGGACTGGTTCACCAACACGAGCATCCCTGTCAGGGAGTGGCTCCCCCAGTGATGGGCGAGGCTGTCTGCACAGCTCTCACCAGGGCTCGTCTCCAAGGCCTGGCAACAGCAGGATTCTGGGATGGCCTTTTGAAAACAGTGGGGGCTTCCCTGGCGGCTCAGAGGGTAAAGCGTCAACCTGTAATGCGGGAGACCTGTTTTTGATTCCTGGGTCGGGAAGATCCCCTGGAGAAGGCAATGGCAACCCACTCCAGTACTCTTGCCAGAAAATCCCATGGACGGAGGAGACTGGCAGGCTACAGCCTCTGGGATCGCAGAATTAGACATGACAGAGCGACTTCACTTTCTTCTTTCTTTTGAAAACAGAGTGGGTTGCCATTTCCTTCTCTAGGGTATCTTGCCTACCCGAGGACTGAACCCCTGTCTCCTGCATTGCAGCTGGATTCTTCACTGACTGAGCCACCAGGGAACACTCTGGGAAACCAGAAAATCTGTGTAGATTGGGAGTTTGTGATGGACAAGCACACACAGTTATGTTTTAGGATAACCAACAAAGACCTACTGAAAGGCACAGGGAACTCTGCTCAGTATTGTGTAATAACCTAAATGGGAAATAAATTTGGAAAAGAACAGGTACATGGATATGAATAACTGAATCGCTTTGCTGTACACCTGAAACTAATACAACATTGTTAACCAACTGTATTCCAATATGAAACCACTAAGAAAAAAAGGTTAGTGCAACTTGCTTTATTTATGATACTTGACTGGGGTGGTCAGGCACAGAACCCAAGTCATCTCTAAAGTATGGCTGTGCGGGCACTGCTCACAGGTTGCCCAGGGATGAGCAGTACCATCAGGCAGGAAGGAAGCCCAGTGGTCACTGTACACACAGCCCTTTCCCGAAAGACCATCAGCAACTTGAATGCCCCTCAGTCTTCCAAAGCCAGATTCCTCTCCTCAGCTGTGAATACGCTAGTAAGCACCGCCCTGGCGTGAAAAACCGCAAGTATGGGGAGCTCTGGCCCTCTGCGTCCTCAGGCAGGGGCGGCGCTGCTGGGGGGTGAACCACACTAGGGGGCTCCCCAGAAGGCTGAGCGTGCCCCATGGTGGGGGTGCTGGTTTGCAGCCACTCCTCAGTCCTGATTTTAGTGACCTCTATAAAGGTAGCTGTAGGCTCGGTCCAGATGGCTACAGAGCGGCCCAATAAGTAGCTTAGCTTCTTAAATAAAACATGGATCTTAATGAGTCATGGCCTCCGAGTGAGATGCTCTCAGGCCATCTCGCCTTAGCTCAGGTTAACAGCTGGACAGAAAGCTGGTGAGCTGGAGGCTCACAGGCTCTCCAGGGCCCTGGCCACTGCCCACACCCCACCCCAGGCTCACTGGGCAGACACGTGAACCCAGGGTGCACACGACGGCAGCTTCTGGAAGCAGAGGTCTAGACTTGTGGGAAGCACGCCATCTAGTTTAAAAAACAGTACAATCTGGGACTTCCCTGGTGGTGCAGTGGTTAAGAACCCACCTTGCAGGGGATGTGGGTTCGATCCCTGGTCAGGGATCTAAGATCCCACTTGCCACAGAGCAGCTAAGCCCGTGCGCCATGACTACCGAAGCCCACACACTCGGGAGTCTGTGTGCCACAATCAAAGTTCCCACAGGACGCAGCGAGGTCCTAAGTGCCATGACTGAGACCCGCTCTGCATCTCCAGAAAGACCAGCGCCACCGTCACTTTAACTGACCCCTCAGAGCCACCCAGGTGAACTGTCCTGGCAGCCTGAGCTGTGTAGGGTCCACACCACGCTGGGGAACTGGAACTGAGAAAAAGAAGCGACTGACACTTTTCCTTTGCCCAATAGAGCTGAAGAACAAAACCAGGCCCATTTTGCACTTTCTCAGACACTCACACACAGGCAGGCTGTCTGGCATCTAGACGCCCCGACTCTGCTGCACTGGACACGCTACTTGCAGGGTGGCCCCGGGTCTTCAGTGCTCCCCCCAGTCTCCAGGGAGCCTCCTGTGCGCCCGCTGAACCCCTCTGCCCAGAAGAAGCACCTGACGTTCTGCCTGGAAACCTACTGCTTTCGGCAGGGGGCGGGGCAAACATCACCCACATCAGCGCGCAAGAGACCCTCCCAGCTGACCGGTCCAGAGGAAACCACACTGAGCGCCACGGAGAAGCAAACCCGCCACCAAGAAACACATTTGAAGCAGCCAAGGACGCGTGGCTCTGCTTCTGACTTTTCGGTCAAATGACCTAATGGTCCTTATGTCCCCCAAAGGCTCAGTCTCATGTGGGTGGTCCCACAGCTTCCGGGATGCGGTGTGGGGGCAGGGCTGCAGGCTCTGGGCTTGGGGAACAGCAGGTCTCTGGGTGCGAGGACCACTGGTTCCCAGTCCAGGTGAGGCTGCACCTTTGCCCCCCTCAACATGGGGGAAGAGTCTCTGGAGGGGCAAGTGACCAGGCAGCTTATGCCTGGAGCGGCTGGGAACATATGCACGCCTCCTTTCCAATCAACGGCGTCCGTGGGAGCCTCTGGAGCCTCTGCTCTTAGTGTGGGGGTTGCCAGGAGTCACAAGCCCCTCCATGGCCCCCGCCACCAGTGACTCGAGCCTCTCACCCATCCTTCCTGGTGGCAGCTCCTCCAAGGCCCTGCCAAGGAGATGAGCCCACAGCAGGAACTTCTCAAGGACAAAGGAGGCTCCCAGGCCACGTGTGACAGTGACCCTGGTGAACTCAACGCCGTGTCTCAGCGGTCGAGCTCACCCACCACTCCTTGGTCAGGGCCCGGCTAACCTTCCCCGGGACCAGGGCTCCCGCAGCAGGAGGTGGGCACTGGCTGAGAGGTGGGCGTCCAGGGCCTGCTCCCTGGCGTGTGGGCAGCTGCCACACTCTGGTCCCAGATCACAAGCCGGGGTGTTCAGAAACCCGTCGCCCACCCCCACCCCAGCCTCAACACTGGGCGGGGGAAGCTGAGCAGCCCAGGTTGGTGGTCTCCGCTTGGCTGGGGGCTGAGCCCCTGAGCCTTGGAGACTTCTAGGAAGGCCCTGCCCACGGCATGGGGGTGGGGGGGACGCCAGTGGAAGCCACTCACTGTATATTTCGCTTGAGTATTTCTCAAGTTCTAAAAACGTGCCCGTAGCAACGACACAAGGTGATGTTTGAGAGAAACACAGTGAAGTAAAGATGAGAAAAGAACCGACAGATGCCAGGAGTCTGGCAGAGGCAGGCGCTATACACCCACAGCCCAGCCCGAGTGCCGCCCGCCTGTGACGGGCTCGCGCGGGGCTGGCGGGACCCCAGGGGCAGGAAGACCCACAGAGGGGTCCTCACCAAGCCAAGGACACCCCAGTCTTCTCGATTCCTGAAGGGCCACTCCTTCCAAAGCACAGGAAACAGCAGTGGAACAAGCCTGGCTCTGCGAGCCCCCCAGTCAAGGTCGGGGGTCACAGCGGACACACCACGAGGAGGGCAGGGCTGCTCACGGGTGCTGCCCGCCCGGGGTGCTGCCTCTGCGGTTGACTCGTCCCCTCTGATCAGAAGGACTGGCTCCACCAGGGCCCCTGAGGAACAGACAACGTGCCCTTCTCCCTAAAGGCCCCTGGAAGAGCCTGGCAGACTCAGGCTTATGTTTCTAACTGCACTGCCTGAGCCGAGGGCCCATAAAAACAAAACACTGCCCTGCTGCTTAGCCGCGGCAGCCACTAAGGCCAGGAAGTAGACAGAACAGGGACAAGGCTTTCGGTTTATTGCAGTTTTACAGGGGGCTCTAAAACCGAAAGGAAAGTGAGTCTTAAGCACCCTTTCACAGGCTTGCTGTCCGGCGGGCCGGAGGCCAAGCGTGCTGCCCTCGGGCCCCAAAGCAGCCAGGAAGTTCATTCTCCCGAGTGCGACAGCTGGTCGGACGTCCCCACCCTGCTCTTTTCCGCTATAACTTTTTCTTAAAACTTAATGATGTCTTAAGCAATCCAGGCTCAAAGCCCAGTTCACAGGAAAACACTAGAACCCATCACAAAGCCATATTTATCCCTTCAAATAAAAAGCTTCTCACAGAAAGCTCTCCAGCAGGGAAGCTGGTGGGGTGAAGAGGGGAAGTTGTAAGGACCGCGGCTGGAGGGGAAGGGACAGGCCTGGGCCGGGGTGCTGATGACAACATTCACCCCACCCCACCCCCAGGCAGAGAGCCCCCTCAACTGAGCAGAACCGCCCCTTCCCCATGGACTTGGCAATGCCAACCAAGGGCTGGATGATGGAAGCGGCAGATACCCTGGGGAGGAAGCCAGCCGCCAGCTGCCGAAGTAGCCCAGCCAGGCCCCAAGCCTGTGCCTGTGAGCTCAGCAGCTTCAACTGGGCAAGGCCATGGGACAAATTTGTCTGAAATTTCAGATGAGAGGCAGGAAGCGGTCACAGGGTAGCAGCCTGTCAGTGGGAGGGGGCAGGCTGGGGCGGCGGGGGAGAGGACATTACACTGCACACCTCGGGCCAGTGCTGGCTTCTCTGGACATGTGGTTGAGGGCAGCAAAAATTCGGCTCTTGATTGCTCAGAAAAAGGGTCTTTGGAGCGATGGACTCCGTGGTCCCGTCTTAGGCACAATGTGAACCTTACAACAATCTCATTCCCCTCTTTACCGTGGTGGCTAGGAAGCTCAGCATGAAATCCTTTCCTGTCTTTTGTGCACAGGACAATGGGGAGTCCTCTCTGAGCTCTGGCTGCATCCCCCAGCTTCATCTTTTCCTGCCCTTATTATTTCTCCATCTACTCAATTTTACCCTTGTGTGTGTGTTAGAGCCCTTCTGAGAGCCAAGCTTAAATCCTCTTAGGATCAAGGAACATTTGACATTCCATTTAATCACACAGAATTAATTTTGGTGACTTCCCCAGGAGGGAGCACAGTACGGAGAACAAGGGCTTGGCTCAACAGCAGAGCCATGCGTGTCCCAGGGCAGCTTGTGGGGCACCAGCTGGGGACAGGCAAGTGCCTGCAGGTGCCCTGGGAGCCACCAGCGCTGAGCTTCTGCTGTGCAAAGCCTGGGCCCATCCACATGATGGGGTCCTCAGAAGGCTGGGGAGGGGGCCCCAACTTGCCCTCAATGTTGCACCTGGGGAGGTGAAGCTCACTGCACCTTGGGGCTCATGCTCCAGAATCACCCTCTTGACTGCCTCTTGCAGGCGTGGACCAGCGCTCCCAGCTCCCAGCTCCCAGCGCTACTGAATTTCCTGAGCTGTGCTTGGTGCTTCCTCCTGACACAGCGACCAAGAACAGTTTGGAGTCAGACAGGCTGGCCCAAAGTCCTTGCCCTGCTGTGTGACCTGGGGAAGAATCGAACCCCTCTGAGCCTCAGAGTTTTCATTTTAAAAAGGGAAATTGTCGAGAGTCTTCCTGGGAATCAGATGCGATCACTGCGCCCAGATGCTGCAGGGCAGTGACACTGATTGGGCTGGGTAGGTCCGGAGGCACTCAGGGGTGGCTTCGCTGACCCCAGTCTTGGAGAGGGCAAGAGGCCTATCAGGGGAACTTGGGACCAGGAGGGCCCCCTGAGCCCTGCGGGGGCTCTGAGTTCCGATCAAGTCAGTATTGGGAGGACCCGCTCCCCAGTGGCCTCGCCAGCACTTCACAGGAGTCAGATACAGAGCCCTGACTCCCCTCCTGGCCCGTCCAGAGAGCTCGCTCAGGACAAACTCGGCACCAGGGCTTCCTCACCCAGCCCTCCCACAGTTAAACAAGGAGTTGTTCCGCTCACATCTGCAAACCCTTCCTGGGATCAATTCTCAACCGAGCTTGGGAAAACACATCCCCAAGAGTCGCCCACCCCTTGGTGGAGACAAGTGTTTACAGGTTTGATTTTATGCTCTCCGAACGATTTGGCAAAGGGTGCTTTATTCATACGCCAAGCACCACTGCTGGGCTACATTTAACTGCCTGTTAAATTGTCCTGTTAAAGCTGTCCCTTCCTGTTCCTTGAGCAGGAGGGAGCACGTAGAAGTCAATAGTCTTGTTTTTTCCCCATTACATGAAAAACAACTAAAAACGTGCTTTGTGCATCAGCCAGCCCGGAGGAGGGTAAAACACACCTAGCAGCGGTACATTAGGTACACGTAGGCTCTACGTTGCTAACGCGGGCTATGTGACGGATGAAAGCGCTATTTCCCTTTCATAAACTTAAAGAAAAATAACTCCATGTACCAGCAAAGAACCTAAGAAATGGCTTCAGAATTCTTGCCTTGAATAATCTTGGGGACAAAAAATAGGTTCCAAACACCTGCAAATCTTCCACATTAATATATGTTGATTTTTCTCTTTTAAAAATGGTGCTTGGGGCTCCCTTGGTAGCACGCTGGTAAAGACTCCACCTGCCAACGCAGGAGACGTGGGTGCGATTCCCGATCCGCGAAGATCCCACGTGCTGTGCAGCAGCTAAGCCTGTGTGTCACAACTCTCGAGCCTGGGAGCCACAACTACGGAGGCCCACGCTCAGAACAAGAGAAGCTGCCGCCACGAGAAGCTCGCACCCCCGACTAGAGAGCAGCCCCGTCACCGCGCCAGGGAAAAGCCCGCAGACAGCCATGAAGACCCAGCACAGCCAAAGGCAAGCGGTAAGATGAATAAGCAAAAATGGCGCTTGGACAGCTGGGCATCCACCGGCAAAATAATGCGGAGGAAGCCTCCCCACCCGCCAACTCTATATTCAAGTCAACTCAGGATGCTAACACTCCAGACTTTTTAGGAAGAAAACACAGGCATAAAGCTTCATGACCTTGGAGGAGGACAGCAAAACCACAAGCAACCAGAGGGAAAAGAAAGAAACTGGACTTTATCAAAAGGAAACCTTCTGTGCTTCCAGGCACCACGGGAGAAAATGTTTGCCGGTCAGGTGTCTGGTACCAAAAGCCAGTGAGGACTCTGGGTTTTGCTTCCTGGCCTACCCAGGTCCCACCCAGAAGAATGTGAACTGGAGAAGCCCTGTGTGGACAATGGACACTCAAGGGCAAAGGTCACGTGAGGAAGTAACGTGGCGAGGGGGTGTGCTGGCTTGGCCTCTTCTCGGGTAGATAAACGCACCACAGCTCGCCCCGTCTTGGGGCTCATGTCCCTGGGAAAGTCTAGCTGCTGCTCTGGACGAGACTGCCAATTCTCAAAATGCAGAGAGGAGTTGGGGGCTGGAAAGAGATGCTAATCCACAAAACTGTTATCCGCAGACAGAGCCACATGGGACAGGCTGCTTCTGAAGGCAGAGGCCCTGCTGCACGGGCCCTACTCTTTTTACTCAGACCTGCTTTCCAGAACTAGAAGACAAAATGCCTGAGAGATGAGAAGGCTTGGCCACCCTGTGCTGGGCAGCCTGGCCACACAGAGGGTCTGGCGGCGGGAACGCGGCAGAGCTGGCTGGTGTCCAGCCATAGTCCTGGCCCCACGTTCCCTCGTGAGCACACGGATCGATTCCTTTAAACTGAATGGCAGGAAAGTGCAGCAAGAATAACTTCATTAATCACGTTCTCCGTGTCCCTTACCATGCCAGGTTGAAAACCTGTTAAACAAGGACCTCGGAGCCCCCCAAGCAGCCAGGAGCCCACTCCCCCCACCCCTTATTGGGTGGAGTTTATTAGACAGTCCACACCTACATCCCCACATGGGATTTCCCCGGGGGTCCAGTGCTCCCAGTGCATGGGGCATGGGTTTGATCCCTGGTGAGGGAACTAAGATCCCACATGCCACAGTCAAAGAAAATAAATAATAGTAATAATAGTAAGAAGAAAACCCAAAGCCCAAGTCCCCACAGACCACACTCCTTGTACGACCATGGATACACACGCCTGGCAGCGGGGATCAGGGCAGACAGAGCTGGGAGTGGAATGCCGCAGAGATGAATTGACAGAAGTGTCCAGAGACCCGGTTCTGTGAAAGGCCTGTTTGGCTCAGCCTCACCCAGGCCTGGCAGCACTGCCCTCTGCCCGCTGCGTGGACAGCAGCTGGAACACCACCAGGCCACAGCTCACCCGGATGCCGGCCTCCGTGGACAGAAGGACCCAGTCCACACCTGAGAGGTCAGAGTGGGCCTTTCTGAGGGACAGAGAGCTTGGGATAGGGCCAGTCTGTGAGCTGAATGCCCCACGGCCAGACAGACTCCCACCTCCGGGCCTGGGAAGTGACCCAGGACAATGACAATGACCAGGGCAGGCCTGGCTGATGGGCACCCTGGGTGAGGAGGGAGAGTGAACCAAAGGGGGAGCTGGGACTCTCAACCCAGGTGCAAGCGGCCAGCCCCCCAAAATGTCTCAAAGCAAAGCCGCTCAGTCGTGTCCGACTCTTTGTGACCCCGCAGACTGTAACCTACCAGGCCCCTCCGTCCATGGGATTTTCCAGCCAAGAGTACTGGAGTGGGTTGCCCTTTCCTTCTCCGTTTTCCTTCTGCCAGCCCCAAACACCTCCCAGATACAAAAGCAAAACCAAGCCTGTTGATTCCACTGACCTGGGACTCGCGTCAGGTGTTGGAATGGCCTGCCAGCACCTTGAAAGTGCACAGCTCCTTCCTGAGAGCTTGATTTGGAAGTGACTGCTGGGGAGAAGAAGAGCTGTGGACAAACCCCCTTCCAGCTGAACTGAGGCTAGGATTTCCTGATCATGGAGGTAGAGGTCGACCAGCAAGGGAAGCCTGGAGATGCCCCAGGGAGCCCCAGGCAGCAGCCAGGACCTCAACAGCCTTCCCGGGAACAAACACTGACACACACACACAGCCACCCTCTCGCCGGTTTGCACAGTGACCTCTCCCTCGGCCTGACCACCACGGCTGCAGTTTGACGCTCATTCTGGAGTCAGAGCCCTGCGCTCAGTGCCCCCTGCCAGGGCGCAGGCTCTGGATGCATTTCAAGTGCTGCAGGCTCCCCACGTGTGTCCTTATCGCATTATGGTGACTGTCTTTTTATTTACTAACTGGGTGGCCAGTGGTGGGAATGCCCAGAAGCCCGGGCTGGGCTGCACCCACGTGTGAGTGCCCAACACGTGACCCCAGGCCTGGAACACAGCGGGGGCTGGAGCAGTGCTGAGGGATCCAGCCCCAAGCTCTGGCCCTGCCCTGCTCAGCCAGGGCTCTGGGCTAAGGAACGCTCCCTGGACCACAGCCCAGAGTCCTGCTCCCTTCACACATCTCCTGGGGTTAGGATGTAGGGTCTTAACAATGGAACACCTAGGGTCAGCATCCCAGTGCTTGCTCTCTGCAGGGCCAGCTAGCTCCCAGGCTCAGTCCCCACACCCAGTTCCCGAATGTAGACATGCAGGGGGCTGGCTGAGCCCACCCTTCTTGGTCCAGCTCTGCTTTGAGGTTGGGGAGTGGGTGTGATCAGCTGCCTTGGTGGGAGGGTGTCTTTGGGGGTCTCATGGCACCCATCTCCAGGCTGATGGTTTCTGGGTCATCATTCTCAGAACCAGTGAATCATTTGGACCCCACTCTCTAGCACAGATCTTCCTGTGCAGAGGGACCTTCAAACAAAGGCAGGGACATGGGAGGAGTCCCCAGGTGTGAGAGGGCCAGAGAAGAACAAACCTCCATTCAGATCCAATGGGACTTCTGACCCAGGGGACCCAGCATGCACACCTACGGTGCTGGAAACCACTGCTACGACATTAGCAGGAGTGAAGCAAAAGTGACCGGTTCCTGTTGACCTAACACTGTGACACCACCAGCCTCTCCCATAGCCCCCATGTAAACGGGCCCCAGACATCCCGTCTCCTGTCCTGAGGGGTCTCTGGGCAGTGTCCCCAGGAACTAGATGGGGATTACAGATGCACTTCATCAATCGAGCTGTATCTAGAAAAATGCCTGGACAGAAACCAAAAGGGGCCAGAAAAAGATTGGGCTGGGGCTGTGCTTCTCACACTGGAAGCTCTGCGGCCCCTGCAGCCCACGTGTGTGGCTGTGTTCAGGGGGACAAACCCGTGAAGATGGCCGCGGAGCTGCTGTTTACGCGATGCGTCCGGCTGCACCAGCTCAGGGAGGGCTCGGGCAACAGCAAATCCTTGGCTGCGGTCAATGCCACGTGACACAGGGGAGGGGGCATTGCTGGGTGACAGCCACTGCCAGAAGGTTCCGCAGCCTGTGCCCCAGTCGAGCAGGTCAGCGTGTAAACAGCAGCAGATCCAGCAGGTACCGCCGCTCACATGGGTCTGACAGGTAGCCCCAGTAATCCCGCATCACAGGAGCTGCGGGCTGCTCCAGGGGCCTGTCCTCACCTGGCTACCCTCAACTGCCCAGTCCACAGGAGCCAGTTATTTATACCAACAAAGCCAACCAAAATGAAGCAGGTAGGTCACGGACAGAGAAAAGCAAATACAAATTAAAATATGTACTCAAGGATGTGCCGTACAACGCGGGGAATATAGCCACTACTTTGTAATAACTGCAAATGGAAAGTCACTTGGAAAAACACACAAAAGATGAAAAAGATTAAAATATCCAAAGCACATAAAACCAAGCGCTCAGAAACAAACAAGCCACCCACTGCAAGCGTTCGGATCACCAGTCTGGACAGAGAGAGGAGAGAGGCCTCCTCCCGGCACCCCTGCCCTGCCAGATCAGGAGCAAACATGCGAATTAGGTGAAGACCAGAATGAAGATTTATTCAAGCTGGTTGTGCCGCAAATGACTGAGGCGGTGGGATCTGGATTGAAAGATCACCGTCTCCCGTTTCAGCTCGGGGAGGTGGGGCTGTCCCCATGAGCTTCAGGTTTCCGGACCCGAGGTCTACAGTGCATCCCTGAGACCTCAGTCTCCCCGGGGGCAGAGTGACCGCCCGGAGTAGGAGTGTAGGCTCCAACAGATCCCAATCGGCTATTGCCTTTAGGAATCCTGCCTCACAAAATGTCTCGTATCCAGGCTCAACACTCCCGGGGCAAGCCGAGCACCTACCCCCACCCCACTCCCTGCTTTTGGGGGAGGGCTATGATGACACACTCAACATTCAAGAAGGAATGAGAGGAAACACTGCTACGGGACAGATCATCTGACAGAGAGATTTATTTGCTGGCAGACTTCCGACTGCAGGCTTCTTGGCACTGGCTTGCTGCCATGCAAATGAAACAAAAATCAATATCCCTAGGTCTGCAGAAACGTGTGTTAACAATCACACTCCAAACAACTTAAATAAGATCCCTCGCCCCGTCCCCAAATAACAGCAACTGTTTTTGTTAGAAGGCAGTGCAAAATAAACAGAAATGAAAAGAAGAAGAAAAGAAGGCAATTTAACAGGTCCTCCTTCAGCAAAACCTTTCCAGGACTTGAGCACGCAGATAATCTTTCTGTGATTATGACCAAACCCTCCCGTTGCTTAGCAACACATAATTAAGGAATATGTTTTCAGATCCGCTTTGCAAGCCCAGCCATTATCAGATGAAATTACTGAAGCAACAAATGTCATCGCCATGCAAATTAGTTGGTTGCAAAGAAAGAATGTTTGACGGTGAGGGGGAAGATACAGGCCCTGGGAAACATTATCTGACTTTTCTTCTGCCACATACTGATTTTAAAAAGTCAAATACATTTTATATAAGACTGAAAAAGAAAATCTATACATGAGACAAAACTAGAATATATAGAGAGACAACAGAGAAATTCAACCAATGCTTCTCTGGAAATAAGAAAGAAACGTGTGAAGGTCAACTTGTAAAGCAACAGCCCCACTTCAGCCTGCGAGTAGCTTAACCATCACCAGCTTCACCAACATAACAGATAAACCTAATGCTTATCTCAGGGCTACCACATCAGGCTACCAGGTCCCATCCACAGCTATTTAAGAGGTATTTTCAAAAAGGTCCCTCTTATTTTTACCACAATTCTCATCCCACTATATCCACCCTATAATGCTAGTAATTCATTAAAATAAAAAAAGTCATTGAAAAAAGGTGCAGTTTTCTAAACTGTTGACGGGAACAGGGAAAGAAAGGAAGAAAGATTTACAGCTTAAATGGTCAGTAAGGATTCTAGGGTTGAAATGACAATTCTGAAGCATGGCTCCGAGGGTGTCCACCTGGAATTCTATCCAGGTGCCTGGGACACACACGCACTCAATTCCACTTGGCTCATGGTTTGAAGAGAACAAGCTAGGATCATTCTCTCTTTCCTCCGCATGGAAATACACTCTTCCCTACAAGCAAGCAGAATCCCCAACTGTGTTTTCCAACATGTGAGACTGAGTTTGTTTTTGAAACAGGGAGTTCTAAGGGATTTCAACATCTTTGTTTAACACACAAGTCTGGAAGCACACCCATCTTTAGCTCGGCAGTGATTAACCCTACCTCTGATACTGTGTAGACCCTTCAGAGGGGCGTTTCCACACGAGAAAGCACTTCTGATGGCAAGAATGCTGCCCACTGTACAGGGAGGCGCTGGACAAATACCCAGCATTCTCCAGAGCCACTGAATATGAGCTGGAGAAAACGCCACTGCCAGTGAGCTGAGGGCTTCATCCTGTTCTGAATGATTTCTCCCCTCCCCCATAAAGAGTTGTGCTTCCTCCCATAAAGGGAAATCCACAAATCAGCTTGAGCTCAACTGGAGAAAAAGGAAGGTAATGCCATTCTTAGCGGGTCAGCCTGAAGCACACACACCAGTTTCACCCAGGAGAACCCTCCTGTGTGTTGGCCAGCAGGCTGGGGTGCCCTGTTTGGAGGAGGGGGTGTATAGGTGGGTCTGAGTCGGGGGTGGGTTGGTCTCTCCAGGTTTGGCTGGAGAGCGACAGCAACAGGAACCTGAGGGGCCCACTGTCCATTGCTCAGATCTCGGCCCCCACTGTCCGTCCCCTCAATGTCTCCCCCGAGGAAAAGGCAGGGAGGGGCGCATTACTTGGTTCCGCGGCCAGCATGGTGGAGACGATGATGGGGGCCCCCGTCCGCCGGGCCACCTTCTGGTAGGGCGAGTGAGGCGTGTGGAGGCTCTGGCTGGCTGGCGGCAGGGCGGGGGGCTCCAGGGGCGCGCCGGGCTTCCGCAGGAGCTGGGGCTGCCGTGGGGGCTGGGCACAGGGGAGACCGCTGCGCCACGCTCCCGCTTCAGCAGTTCCATGGGCACCGTGTACGCCGTCGAGTAGGCAGTCCTGGGGCCCGGGTGAGTCAAGGGCACACCGGGCTGCAGCGGGTATGCGGGGCTCGGGCGTGCGGTCAGGGCACAAGGGGTCGGGGAGCTGTACCCGGAGTTGGACGGGAAGTGGGCGGCTTGGGCGCCCACCCTGGGGCCTGAGTAGGTGGCGGCGGTCTCCAGGAGGTGCTGGGAAGGCGCGCTGGAGGGGCGGCGGTGAGCGGGGTCTACAGCCCGAGGGGATGCCGCCTGCAGGGGCCCCGCCTGGGGCTGGGGCTGGGGCTGCAGGGCTGCAGCGCCCAGGCCGACCTGGTCGCCTTGGAGCTCGCTGCGGTGGCTGAAGCTGCTGGAGCGCGTGCGGGGCAAGGGCGGCCCCCTGCCCTGCCTGCGCAGCTGCATCTCCGTCCGGCACCCGCTAGCCAGGCGGCTCAGCACCCGGGCCTGGCCTAGGTTGGGCGCCACGCACTTGATGTCCGCGTCCTCCATGGTGGCCAGGACGGCTGGGGAGTCGAAGCCTTGCTGAAGCAGGGCCACCAGCGTGGCCTCTGACACGCCTTCCGCCCGCAGGAGGGCCAGGAACTCCGGCATCACGCTCCTCTTGCTGCCCCCGGGCCCCTGGAAGGCGGACGGATCGGATTCGCACCTCTCATAAGCCATCCTGGGGTGGACGCCTTCCCGGGCTGGCCCGTAGCCTCGGGGTGGGGCGCTGGGGGCGGTCCCCACGCCGATCCCGGAGGCAGCTGCCGCTCCCGGGTCCACAACCAGGCATGTGGGGGCTGCCTGCCTGGAGGCGGCGGAATCCACCGGCCTCTCGCTTGCATTGTTGTAGACCTGGCCGGTGGGGTAGGCGGGCGCCTCTGCCCCGTACCTGCTGTCCGCTGGCTCCCCGATGTACTGCGCGGGCGAAGGGGCCCTGCTGTGTGATCGCTGCCCCTGGGGGATCATTTTACCTCCAGGGTCCCGGTACAGGTGACCGGTGTCCTGCAGGGCAGGGGCCCGGGCTGCCACTGGCTCCCACGTCATCCTGCCGCCCGGCGCTCCATAACCGGGCAGCGGCTGGCCAGCTCCGGGGTGGCGATGGTGCAGAGGCTCCCCGGGTGCCCGGGCGGCTCCGGCCGGGTCACTGTAGTAATCCCCTGGCAGCAGGGCCCCGCGGGCCGACATCACTGCCTGTCTGCTGTCGTAAAAGGCGAAGTCGGGGACGGAGCTCTTCCTCCCAGCCGCTGTGCTGTAGAAGGCCTCCTGGTAGAGGCAGGGCTCAGCCGCCCCAGGCATGGCGACATCCCGCAGCCCAGGGTACCAAAGGCCCTCTCCGCCTCCATCCGTCAGAGAGCTTCTCCTCCCAGGAGCCTCGGCGACCTCCCAGGGGCCCTCGTACCACCCGGCTGCATCCCAGCTCTGAGATCGACCAATATTTATATGCCTGCTGGGAACCGGCATTGAAAAAGGAAAAAAAAAAAAAAGACTGCGGCCAGAGGCAGAAGAGGAAGGCTTTCTTTATAAATCTTCAATTACATGCATCCGAACCAGACCTGGCTGTATTCTAACCCTTCCGAGACGGCAGGAAGGACCAACTGGGGGTTTTCGATTTCAAAGTATGGCCTGAATTATTAATTCTCCGAAACCTTAGTAGACAAAACACTCACGGTAACTTTGCCTCACTCTCCAACGGTAGCACCAGAGGTTCTTTTCTTTACGGCTCAGTCCCAGAAAGGAGGCTGCAGCCAGCCGGCCCGGCACCCCCGCCTCCCCGCGGCTGGAGCACTCACATGGACCTCTGCTCTCTCAGCGAGCGGATTAGGAGCTAAATAAAACCCCTAAAGCTTTTGTTCCATGTGACATCTCGTTAGACCGATGAAACCGGCTGCGGGCTCCATCCAGGCCTCCCGACCTGCGACTGGGAATTCTTCTCACACTGAAGCCCTGGCTTATTTCCCTCGTCCTCACCAGGGCACTTTTTGGATGAGCCCACCTCCCCATCCTGAAGGTGCCCCCCCCACCCCCGGATCAGGATTGCCTAAAAGTGACAGGAGGAAAACAGAAAAAGGTTGCTTTAATGTCGATGCAATCTTAATCCACCCTGATGAAATGTTAATCCATTGCACACGGCTAAGAACAAATTAAACGTGAACAGGCAGGCGGGATAAGAAAGAAAAAGCCTCACGCATAGTTCTAGAGCAGGAGGTGCCCGAGAGATGGGCCAGGTCTGCCTCCTGATGCTTTGCCAATATTGAAATCTGGCTCCGAGATGACTCTGGTTACAAATCAAACGAGTTATTAACATTGCTCAAGCCCAAACGGATTCTTTCCCGTATTATCACACAACACAGACCCTTTCATACCGCCTGGAAAAACCACGGCAACAGAAATACAGCCCATGTGTGTAGCCTAGAATTGAGCATTTTAAGAGGGCGACAGAGGTCAGCGACTAAACCCCAATGTTATGAAGCACAGCCGGGAGGGAGGAGGCTGCATCTGAGGCATGTTTGCTTTTAAATCTGTTTGCAAGGGACGCATTAATTTTAGCAGGCTTGGCCTGGCTCAGATCTCGTGGATCATCTCCCATATTCCCATGGATTAAGATTTTACAGAGCCCACCAGGGACATTAGGTGCAGTAACGCAGAGGACGGCAGTTATCTGCATGCAGGAAAGCCCCACAGAGGAGCATTAAAACATTTCCTCAAACGTACAAACAGGGCCCTGGGAAGCGCCACCAGACGGGACTGGGGTCCTCCAACTGTAGCTTCCAAGACACAGAATTCGCAGCGAAACCGAAAGCTGGGAATCCCACGCTTACAAGGGCTGTGTATAGTCAGAACATTTAAAAACGAGACAATATACATATTTGCAGCCATTAAACTTCAGAATGTTTCGTCTTCACCCACATGTCCCTTAACCAAAAATTCCATTAGAATCTCTAAAGAGAATTACCAGTTAAAAAAAAATTTTTTTTTTTTTAATGAGAAATACTGAAAACTTAAGAGCGAGAAGGAAAGCGAGTGCAAATCCCTGTGGAGAACCTGGAGGCACAGGGAAACACAGGGCAGCGCCCCCTCGGCCTGGTCAGTACGTATTAAACTTTGGGACAAGCTCTGTTGAAACCAACATGACTCTCCAAAGAGGGCTTGGTCCCCCAAAGCCAAAGCTCTGGGAAAAGCCTGACTGACTACAGAGGAACTGAGCCAAAAGCACTGCCTGGGGGCACAGCCCCGGGATCCCAGGCTGTGACTTAAACACCACTTCTGACCCCAAAATGCCAATAAGGCCTCAAGTTAACTGGGAAAAAGCCCTGGCAGATGGCAAAGCGACTCTGATCCTCCCCCAATCCCCTCCACCTCCTAGGATGCATGACAGTGAGGGAAAAAAAAAGAAAAAGCCACACTGCAAAACGCTGGGTTTCCATCTATGAAAGCAGCCTGCTGGCGCCAATTTCTCTAATTTCTCTTCTGGCACACTCACCGTCATGGGCTCAAAGGCCTGGGCAGGGGACACAGAGACAACGGGCCTGGCCACACACAAGACAATATTTACACATCTCGCCAACAGCCCGAGGATGTGTTCACTACGAAGATACATCAAAAAGGACAGGAAAACGCTGGAGCCCCAAACTGAACGGAAACAGCACTATCTGGTTGCAGCAGGTCGTTTCCCAGCTCTGCTGGGCAGGCGAGCCCGATTTCCGCAGGTCTCTTCTTCGGAACTCCCTCCCCTCCGGAAAGGAGAGGGCAGGGAAAGATGGGGCGGTCTCATGGTGAGAAGGACCGCAAGGAGACGGGACTGTGCGAAAACCGTCCTGCTGTATCGAACAGGACACGTCCTCACCCCGGAAAGGACGCTAACCTGATGACCCTGGGCAGCCCCAGCCCACCCAAACCTGTCACCCCCTTCTCCCAATCTTGGCTCTTTTGGCCAAGAGGGGCCTTTGTGGCCTCCCGGCGGGGGTTCCGCTCCATTGCCACTGCCGCCCCTGCCACCTCCACCCTTCCATCACTGGTCAGAGAACACTGGCTGGCTGGGTGGGAAGGGCTGCAATGGCCCTGCCTGACCCTTCAGGGTAACCATAAACAGGGCATCTTTGACATCCTGTTTTCCTTCCAGGTTCCTCATTACAGGGGCCTCAACATGTGTTCAATGTCCGTACCAGGCCTTGCTCTGGCTGTCTCGCCCATCCCCAAGATGTGGGGATGGAGAAGTTGGGTACCCAGATGCACAGGAGCCAGGTCCAACTCCAAAAGCCAACGCTCTGCTTTCTGGAATTCCCTGTGTCGACCTGGGGAAACTAACAGCCCTGTGAAAACGGCAAAAGGGGAACCTCTTTAACAAACTAATCCTGTTGTTTTCTTAAGGTTTCCCCAAACCCCCAATATAACATATGTTACTTATAAAAGTCAGCCACTTGAGTATCCGACAGTAATTCCTAAACAGATGACTGCTCCAGCTCCTTGAAACAGGTGCAGTGGGCCCCTGTCAGAGCCAGGGCCCCCAGCCTAGCTAACGGACCGCACCCATCAGTATTATGCCATCTCAGTGTTTGCTTTCCCTTCCTTCCTGTCATAAAGAAAAACTTAACACGAATGTGGTGTTGATGCTGCAAAACTCCACTTGTGGTGCAGACGCTCCCTTCAGAGACATAGATGAGCTGTGGAAGTAGTGCCAAATCTTCTTGCAGTGGGGTAGCTGGCGGTAACTCACCCAACTTACAAATAACTAACTGGTCTTCGGCTGAGTCCTCTACTTCAGCAGGACGACCCAGGACCACACGTGCCCCACAGCCCTGGTTTATCAGGTGCAAAGGAGTAATGCCAGGAGCAGGTCAGCAGTGGGCAGGAGAGCTTCAGGGAGGCTTCACGCTAGGCCCCAGAATGAGGAAGCCCATTTGTTTCCATCAATTTCTGACCCATTCTGCTTGGAAGCCACCCAAACTCACGCAGCCTCAGCTCTGCAACCTGCCAAATATTATGACAGATGTTTTCCTGTGTTAGGTAAAAACACCTGTAACTGAATTTGGACTTTTCTGAACACCCTGGCAGATTAATAAAAAACAAAACTCACTGCAGTCTTTAGAAAAGGGAGGGTTTTCCTGGAAAAAAAAAATAAAAAAAAATCTCATGTTAACTAAATAAAGTGAGATGGGACCAATTTCTGAAAGATTACTGAGTCTTGCAGACTTCATTTGTAATCCTGCAAGAGTCTCTCACTACAGAAAACTGCATAAAGGGAAAAGCCATCTTCGGAGAAGTGAGAAGAAACAGGCAAGCCAAATCCTCTCGCAGACAAAACAAACCCAAGATAAAGCTGACCCTGTAGCATCATCTGAATGGGGACCTCAGCGTTACACGCGACATCCCAAAGCCAAGTCTTCAATTCCCTGTGCAACATAAGGCATCAGCTGAAAACTGTAGAGACCTGAAAACTGGGGTGATTTAGACAGTGCCAGAAGAGCAGGGAAAAAACTGAGGCAGACAAGCAGAGGGACGGCCAGCGATGCCCTCCACGGAGCAGTCCTCGGATATATCTCCTACAAGCGTTTTATGCTGTCATCAACAGTGACTTGGGAAACTGCTTGAAAAGAATGGGAAGTAGAAGTACTGCTCTGGGTCTAGTCCTCACTTTTTTTAAAAAATTTGCTTATCTATTGGCTGTGTCAGTCTCAGCTGCATCCTGCAGGATCTTTCACTGCGGCATGCCCGCTTCTCTAGTTGTGGTGCCGGGACTAAGTTAGGTGTCCCTCGACACGTGGGATCTTACTTGGTTCCCTGACCAGGGATCGAACCGCATGCCGTACATTGCAAGGTGGATTCTTAACTACTGGGCCACCAGTGGAGTCCCTTCATGCCTTTAAAAAATAAAAAATCAGGTATATGGTGGACTTTGTGAATCTAAAGACTGGATTTGCATGAAGGTCGCTGGGTTGAGCAGCCCCCCCGACAGCTGTGCTGTTTGTGCCAAACTGGCGTCAAGGGATGCCCACTCCTTTCTCAGGAGGAGACTCTGAAGCATCGGTCACTTTGGCTGGCCTTCCTCCCTGTGCTGGGGCTTTCCATCTCCGGGGACTTCCCTGGTGGCTCAGATGGTCAATGGCAATGCCAGAGACCCAGGTTTCCATTCCTGGGTAGGGAGGATTTCCCTGGAGGAGGAAATGGCAACCCATTCCCATATTCTTGTCTGGGAAATCCCATGGACAGAGGAGCCTGGCGGGCTACAGTCCATGGGGTTGCAAAGAGTTGGACACAACTGAGTGACTTTTTCCCCCCATCTCCTGGTTCTCCAGTCCTTGGGGCCAGGAGCCCAAGGCAGCTCTGAAAGCCAAGGTGGAAATCAGAAATCCCTGGAGATGCTTCCCTGCGCCTGCTGCTGGCCAGAAAGAGGCCACAGCATTGCCCTTGCCCCTTGCCTCCCACGGGCTCTGCAGGGG
Source organism: Bos indicus x Bos taurus (assembly GCF_003369695.1). Lineage (NCBI taxonomy): Eukaryota > Metazoa > Chordata > Mammalia > Artiodactyla > Bovidae > Bos > Bos indicus x Bos taurus. Next base: position 7,428,303 of record NC_040101.1, on the reverse strand, counting down.
TTAGTGGGTCACACTCATTTCCGGCAGTGATGGCCAAAAATAGGCCCGTGACATCCCACTTCCTACTTTTAAATGTGTACAGGCTGTGTTGGGTTGTTGCTTGTTTAACATGTTTAAAAACAGCTTTCTGTCTTTAAAAAAGTTTTTCTTTTTTTTTCTTTCTGTCTCCATAGTATCCCCTACCAAAGCAACTTACTTGGCTAATCTAAATCAGAGAGGGGGAAATAAACCCCACTTACACTAGAAAAACAGCAAACAGGGTCTGGCAGGGCTTTATGACCGTCTTCATCAAAGTGACAAAGTACAGAGTCAAAATGAGCAGAACCGACCAGACATCTCGGTCTTCCCACGATGGACACACATCCCATGATGGACGCAGCCCCAGAGGCCCCTGGATGCAGGCTCTAGGCTCCTGCCTCCCAACCCGAGCAGGAGGCTTTCAGTCATCAGCACAACTCTCCAGAGAAAACCCAGGACCCGAGGTGGAGCCTTGCAACCAAATCAGCTGCCTGCTGAACAGCCCCAGGTCGCCTGGAACTTACAATTTAGCCATTTAAATGAAAACGGAGGCTTGGGCATGGCTCCTGACTTGATTTCTAGACTGATTTCTAGACTAGATGATCGTACAGCTTAATGAGAGCTGTGTTACAAAAGTTACACTTGACTCCCACAGGTTATGGGATTTAAAAGTCTGTTTTATGGCATGTTTTGGCTGTGCTGGTGAAGCAGGAAATATGAGCTGGGACCACACCTCGGATGCAGGGCCTGCGAAAAGCACAGGACAGAATCTACTCAGAAAGACCTGGCTGGATCCCCGACATAAGGTCGGTAGGTGCTCGGAGAACTCAGCCTCCTTCCTCTCCATAAAATCCTGCAGGAACAGCTCTTCCTGCAAAATCGCAGTGTCTCAGGACACTGAATCCCCCATGCATCTTGACACGGCGACCCTCACCCCGACACACTCCCGTGTTACGTCTCCTCATTGGTTTTTATCAGGAATAGGTTCACACCACCTTAGTTGATCATCCCCAAATCCTCTCCACCTGCCTGGCTCCAGCTCAAATAACCCACCTCCAACAAGCGTCCTCAATTCCCCCAATGTCACATGTCCCCAGTCCAAAGCAACTTGCCAGCTCTCGAGGTGAAAACACCTCACCCACGATTGCATCCATCTGCAATCCCCTAGAAACCGGAGACATCTCCTGGTTTCCTCATGAAGGTGACGGTGCCCTCTCCCTCCTGACATGCCCTTCCTTCCCTTCATCACATGCTCGCTGGCTGGACACACACGTAAAAACGAACCCGAAGAACAGGACTCTGCACGAGAAACAAGACTTTGTGGCAACAGTCTTTGCTCTCCGAGCCCAGGTCCAGGCTAAAGCAAGCACAGTCCCTCACTTGCAAGGACCCAGGCACAGTGGGCACTGAGTGAAGATGGCAGAGGAAGACAGCCGCTTGTAGTATCTGAGCCTGCCGGCAGGGACCCAGCTGTCCCAGCTGTGCTCACACGGGCCCTGGCTGTAAGGTAAGAGCCATAAAGAACCATAAAGAACCTTCTGCAGACAAGAAAGGACCGACTGCCAACATACATGTTTCACTCGTTCCAGGGTACGAACAGGAAGGGGCACCCTCTAGGCACACTGCTGTCATTTAATCGCTAACTCATATCCGACTCTTTTGCGACCCCAGCCCGTCAGGCTCCTCTGTCCATGGATGCTCCAGGCAACAATACCCGAGTGGGTTGCCATCTCCTCCTCCAGGGAATCTTCCTGACCCAGGGATTGAACCTGCCTCTCCTGTTTCCAGGCGGATTCTTTACCATCGAGTCTCCAGGGAAGCCCCCTCCAGACACATACATCTCTCCAACCAGAACGCAGGAGGCAGGCTGGTGGATGTTCCAGCCCTTCTGATGTCCGTACAAGGAGCACAGGCAGCATGGAGCCGGTGGTGAGCAGGCGCATGGCCACATCCAGAAGGCTCTCCAGGCCACTGCACAGCCCCACTGCCGCCACCCCCGAGCCAGGTTCCAGCCCAGACCTGAAGGAGCACCAGCATCTCAGAAAGCCTCTAGGGAGACCGAGAGCCCGCTTGCGCTCTAGAGCCAGGGAGTCAACCAAGGTCCAGGACGCTCATCAAATAAGTCATGGTTCGATGCAATGAGTGTAAGTCAGTTGGGACTTACTCCCAAGTATCTCTTGGGAGGAAGTCTTACTCCACCCACACGTGTCATTTGTAAAAGGAATCAGAGGGTGGGAGGCAGGCAGCAAAGCCCTGTATCTTGGGGTGCTGGCAGCAGGGTCGCCCCAGACACTGGTGATCAGGTTGAGCTGTGTGGGACATGATGCCCCCCAATCTGCGGGCCTCCAGCTCTGCAAAGCCAGGAGACCCTACTGTCCTCAGGCCTGCTCTGAACAAGGAGGCCTGGCCCAGCGTGTCGGAGCCCTGGTTCCTGCGAGGAGTTCACTGGGCCTGGAGCAGACACTCTTCCCTCAAAGGTGCCACTGACCAAGATGAAACACACCCAGGGCGAAGCAGGCTGGGAAGGCGAGGCAGGCGGCTCATGCCTAGGAGGTGTGACCCCAAATACCAGAGACAGGTGCTGCCCACCTCGGGGCGGAGCATGACCCATTGTGGTAGGGGTGAGAGGCAGAGCAGCGGCCACAAGACAATACCCAGATGCTGATAAAAAGCCACACCTGGCCATGGACTAAAGTCCCCACACCCCAAACCCCAAAATGGAAGCAGCCTTAACACGCTGCTTTTAGAAATGTGGGAAGTTTAAAAAAAATGTCTGCCAAGCCCGATGAGAGTCCACCGGCAAATCAACCAACGCAGAGAGTAGCTTGAGTCTGTATTTCATAGATGAGCGACATCTGAGAAATGATTACAATGCTGAACCCGGCTTTCATCTGCAGTAAGTGGGGGCCTGAGTGTGGGCAGCTCTACAAACCCAATCCCTAAGTGACAGCGGGCATCCCAGGGCAGGGGCCGCTGTTCCAAACTTCTCTTTGAACCATTTATCTTGTGGACATTTATCCTTCGCAAACTAAGTCTATGAAGCTGCAACTTGACCATTCTCCCCCTTCCTTTTCTGATCTTTTACCTCAATACCATGTTGCTTCATCCTATTCATGTATACTAGAGTTTTAAGTCATGTCTGGTTGACTATTGTATATTTACATACCTAATGTAATTATCACTAATCACATAATTACTGGAAATGTACATAATTGCCTGATCCAAACATATAATTATAATGTATAGCAACATTATGAATACCATTTAAGGTCTACATTTTGGGGCTATTTAAAGGTATTTATTAGAAATGATTGTAGACCAACATATGTGGCCAGTGTTGACGTGGCTTCTTGATAAGGTACCTCCAAGTGCTTCATAAAACGAAACAATGATTCTACTATGCCTTAAGACAGGTCAAACAAAAAGCATACAAATGGAAGATAAAGTGACTCTGGTCCGAGTCTACAGATGAGGCTTTTCCTGTGGGGAAATACAGGTCACTCCTTCTGGTCTGTGGGCCCCAAAGGGCATGAGCCAGGCAACGAGATGCTCCCAGTCCTCCCTGCTGGAGGCTCTCACCCGGCCCAGACGCCCTCACTGCTCCTGCCACCTCGAAGACCGAGCAGCTCTTAGACAGTATTTTTGCTCCTTGAACACTCTGGGACCATGAATGAGCGTCCCTGGGGGAACGGTCCACGGAGACGCGCTTTCCGAACAGCAAGCTCGTCCAATTAAGAAGAGAATGACACAGGTGAGACAGTTTCCCCCACTTCATCCCTATAGTATTCTCTGACTTTTCTTGTGCTCCTCAGGGACAAGACTGATCTAGATAAAGATTTCCAAGATGTATAACTATGTGTTCAGCAGACACCCGATGACCTTTGTCTCCTTCTCCACATCCACCCAACCAACCCGTCCATCTTCCTCACTGCCTTTTATTCCCTGTTTTCATCCCAGAGGTGAAGCAGAAGAGTTAGTAAGTCATGTCTGACTTTTGTGACCCTGTGGACTGTAGCCCACCAGGCTCCTCTGTTGATGGAGTTCTCCAGGCAAGAATACTGGAGTGGGTTGCCATTCCCTTCTCCAGGGGATCTTCCCGACCCAGGGATCGATCCTGGGTCTCCTGCATTGCAGGCAGATTCTTTACCAATTGAGCCACCAGGGAAGCTAACTCAGAGGTAAGGAATGTTGAATTTGATTGTTTATTTAATAGGAGGTCTCTAACATTTCTTTTTGTCCTGTAGAGGAAAGGAGAAGTCTTCTCCTGAATTATGTAATGAAGGGGACTTAGCTCAGCTGATATAATCCTCAGGACATTTTTCCACATGTATAAGACATTCGAACAAAATGAAGTAAAATGAAATATCTACTTTTCTCCAAATTACATTTTCAACAGCCACAGGAAAGGATGGTGTTTAGTGATTTATTGTACCATAACCCACAATAAGATGTTCTAACAAAAAGTCATCAGCAAGGCCATTGTGGTATATTACAGTTCTATAAACCCAGGGCCCCAGAAAGTGCTCTTCTGGGTTACTTCCGCCATAGTAAGGAATGGCAAGCTCTCTTCTCTGGCCAACAAATACTTGGGGCAAATCACACTAGCTCTGCCATGATGCCATTAGGTCCTAAAACACTCTGAATGGTGCAATTCACAAACACTATGTGTCAATTAAGCCAGCAAACTAAACAGAAAGGAAAATCCAGACCTATACACACACCAGAAAGAGAGCACCACAGTCTGGTCAAGTCTGTTCACAGACCCTGCTCCATGCAATCGTTATACAACAGCACAGAGTGGGCATCGAGAAAGAGCAGAGAATAAATGACAAGCATCAAAACAGAAGAATAGCTTTTTGGAAAAAAAAAAAAGAAAACCTGGCTTTTAAGTCAGCTTGAAAGACTATTATTCTCTAATGGATTTTGATGGAGCCCCCAAGACGGGAGAAGGGGATGACAGAGGATGAGATGGTTGGATGGCATCACCGACTCAATGGACATGCGTCTGAGTTGGTGATGGACAGGAAGGCCTGGCGTGCTGCAGTCTGTGGGGTCGCAAAGAGTTGGACACGACTGAGAGACTGAACTGACATGAACCCAAGACTTTGGGTGGTGAGACGCAAAGCTGTACTCTGTACTTTGCTTAATCTCGAGCAGGAACATCCTCTTAGAGGTGCAAAGGTGCGGATTCTGGGTGCCTGAAGATGGACAGACTAGGTCTCAAAGGGACTGTGGCTCAGGAGGAAGAGACCCCAAGGTTCGGTGCGAAAGGTTTCAGGGAGAAATGGACTGGGCTCTGGGAGGAAGAGAGAGATGTGGGAGAAGTATGTTTGCAGGGGTGATTTCCTGCACCAGTTGGGCTCGGCTGGAGAAAAGGGGTTCACTGCGGAAGGTGGAGGGCTGGGAGGGACCCTTGAGGCCATCTGAAGGCTTGTCTGGCTTGGGATTGGCAGCAGGTTGGAGGGAAGAATCGGAAGGAATGTGTGTTCCCAGAGACGAAGTAAGAAAACAACGTTCCTACAAGCCCAGAGCAGAGGAGGGCAGCTTCACGCTTTAAATCATAAAACAATGAGAGATACTGGAAGTCCTCGGTGGTAGGTTGGGGGCAGTGGGAAGGAGAGAATCATCTGCTGGGGTTGCTGGACTTCCAAGGAGAACATTCTTGAATGGTTAGTTCGGGTTTCCAGAACGGAGCCTGGTGAGAATCCAAAGCCAGGGAGGGAGATATGTGAGGCTGTCAGGAGGAAGAAATGACAGAATCCCTGGGGCTGATCAGAGGCCAAGGCCAAATGCAGAACAGCAGACGGCCTGGGTGCCCGAGCTGCTCACCGACTTGCCCTGTACCTCGCCGGCAGCACCTGGGAAATGGGGACCCCCAGTCCCTGACCTTTAAAGGCGCTGCAACAGCTTATAAATGCAAGGAGCACCAAGGAAGCATCTTGAAACAGCTCTTATACTTCATGAGACACCAAATGAATGCGTGGGATCATGGATTATAAATTACACCTGGGTCACTTCACATCAAGCATCTACCTTGACAGAGGACAGTGAAAAATTAAAACAAACCATGGCAACTGTCTCCTCGCGTGCTGCAGTCCAGGGGGTCGCAAAGAGTCACACGGAAAGACCTCACTGTCTCAGGAACACTGCTCACGAATAAAGGAGATGCTGGAATTTGTTATAAAAAAAGGGAAGGCTGGGGACTGGTGAACTATGACTGAGAAACAGGGTTTGAAGGAAACTTCAGTGGTTTTTTTGCTGCCACCGGCTGCCCTGAGCACAGAAAGGAAAGGCCACTGGCGGAGACCACATTCTGGTCTCCGATGCGGCATCCCGAGATAAGCACTGGGCTTGGTGCAATCAGCCAGTAGACATTCCTGATAACCAACCTTAGAAAGCCGGTCCACCAGGGCTTTCTGGAATGGGGACTAGGTACCAAAAACGAAGGACCGAAGTAAAACTTTAAACCCCCCGAACAATCAGGTGAACCGAGATGGTGAGACATTGCACAAACCTACTGGCTTGGGTTCTGCAATGATGTCAATGTTTCTGAAAGTCAAAGGCCAGGGAATTATTTTTGACTAAGGAGACCAAAGAGATATGACAACTAAATGCCACATTTATGCTCCTTGACTGATTTCTGCAGAGGCAAACGAGCCAGCGAAAACAGATGCGTGCGGGAGACACGACCATGCCAGCTAGGTCAGATAAGCGTGCAATGAGCCCCAGCTCCCTGGGGGTGATGGTGGTGGTGTGTTTATGTAGGAAAGGAGACTATCGTACCTGCCGCCAAAGGTACTTAAGAATAAACGGGTGCATCTGCAGCTGTCTTTCAGATAGTTCTGGAAAAGTCCATCCATCCATCCTCCATTCATTCATACTCTCTCTCACACACACACACACGCATCTCTATCTACGTACCTCGGCATATAAGGAAGCAAGCAATAACGAATGTTACCGGCTGGTGAATATAGCTGAAGGGAGTTATTAATGTCCATTGCACTGGATCCTTCTTTCTGTAGGTTTGAAAAATTATATCTAAAAATATCCCTAATTCTCCACACCTCCTTATACCCAGGGATGTGGGGGACAGTGGGTGCTCTTCAGTTCTTTTAGGTGGGAGCCATCGCAGGGCAGAGTCCCAGAGCAGAACACACCACCAGCTTGAGCCACATCTAGAAGCGATTCCACGCGGACAGCTTGTGGGAGGCACATTCCCAGGCCCGAGTCAGCCGGCCAACTAGTGAGCTGGCACGTGGCTGCTGAGCCCACCCTGCCCAGGGGCTCCACGGCCCCTGAGAGAAACACTGCAGCGAAGTCACCAGTGCCCACGCCATGCCAAACCACACAGCCCGGCAGCGTGGATGCGGGCCGGCAAGGGACACTTCACGCGTAGCCCAGGCCTACTCCCTAGACTTCTCACCACTCCCTCGAGGAGAGGATGGTCCTTAACCCACATTTTAGAGTTCTGTCCCTTGTTTCCGTAAGATTTGAATTCTGTTTAATTTCCTTTCATGACCAGAACAACTCCCAGAACATTTTCAAAGATAACCAGGGACATGAACGTATCACGAGGGGCTATGCCGGGCTCCAGCTATTTGTGGTGGCAACTGTTTCCGTTTGAAGCGGAGAAAGTCCAGAAACTTCAGAAAGTAGGTTTCCTTTCACTTGCAAAATGATCCTGGGAGCACAGACCCCCCAGCTGCCCTCCTAGCACCACCTCTGCCCTGGGGCCCACTTCAGCCTACCTGAAGGGCAGGCCAGTCACCACCAAGGACACCACAGACAGGCGCCTGGGACTGCGGTGGGGGTGGGACAGCAGCCTGGCTAGGAGACCAGGTCCAGGAGCCCAGGGCCGGTCTGCACGTTCTCTGTTTAAAAACCGCCAACCACGCTGGCTCTTACCTTCGCAAATTCTGTCCAATCGTTGTCGCTTGACTTTGTGCTTATCCACAAGGGCCATTCTTTATCGAACTTTGCACCTCTCTGATTCAAAAGGCAAAGCGGTCCTCTAAGAACTTAGGGGCCCTCGCAGGAGTCTGCGGGCATTACGCCACTACACGCCCTGAAACGAGGAGAAAAGAAGCCTTACTCTCTGGACACCCTGGGGGCAAGGACAACCGGTCATTCAGGCTTGGCTGCCACTTGCGACAAGGGGACCTGCCCTGGGGGACTTGTTCTCCTCCAAGGCTGGAGACAGGGTTTGCTCCCTGTCCCTGGGACAGTCTCCTGCCTCCGAGGGAAGCGGGCGAACAAGACAAAAGGTCATCAGTTCCTGAAAGCGGTCAGCAGCACCATCTGCAGCTCTTGCTGTTGACGGCCAACGCCAATCACTGACCAGCCTGGGTCAGGATACTTCGGCCTCCAGTGCCAGAAACCAAGTGACAGCCAGTGGCGTCGCTCTGTAACCTCTGGAAGCTGCAACGGGACAGAGGCAGGGACCAGCCCGGACTGCCTGGGAGCCCACCCCAGTGTCTGGAGGGACGCAGGCACCAGCTGGGGCTGCTCTCCCACTGCCATCCCCCAGGCGGTTTCCAAAACTGCCCTTTGGCCACCGCTCAGCACATTTCAAACCCTTCCCCCACCGCCCAAGGAGGGGGCAGGAATGGATGCCCCACCTAACCAAGGCTTGCCCAATTCCACCTTCCAAAGCCTTGCTGGCTTCCAGGGGGGCCACTGCTGGGGTCTGCGGCCTGTGCCTGTCCCACTCCCGTGGTGTTTCAAGCAGGTGAGGCACAGGAGGAGGGGTCTCCCATTTGGGTTGGGGTATTTGGGCCACTCCCGAGGCATTCCACTGCCCATTTTGTGGAGAAAAGTCAGGGTTGCCTGTTTGGGGAGGCCCTGACCTTCATCCCCTGCTCAGCCAACGTGCCAGTTGAGGCCATAAATCATCATCTGCAACCTCCAAAGCCTTAGAGCTTCTGATTCATTGCTGTGGTTATCCTAACACCACCACCAACTGCCACACACACACACACACACACACACACACACACACACCCCACCCCACCCCACCCCCAGTTATCCAACATATGAGGAGGGGGCAGGAGACAAACAGGAGGCTCCAGGGTTAATAATGAGAATTGTTATGGGTGGTCATCAATTATGCAGAATGCTGGGAGTTACTTTATCAAAGGTCAGAAAATGCAGGTCTGACTATGAAAAGGTAGGTGACTTCCTGGAAGTTAATGGCTAATTTCTCAGCAATGAGGCTGAAAAGGCACCCTAAAGATTTATGGCAATAATTATGTGATTTTTAAAAAAAGAACAAGGAAAAAAAAAAAAAAAAGCACAACTTCTAATCACATAAATAATTAAGGCAACATCCAAGAGATACTAAATCCTTTCCCAGCCCAGAATGACCCTGTTGGACAAGCAAGGAGATGAAGGTGGTCCTGAAGCGAGCCAGGGCATTGCTGGGAAGATCTGGGTAAACGGAGATGGAGCAGACAGATTTCTAAAATCCTCGGGACTCCGCTGGTGGTCCTGTGGTTAAGACTCCGTACCTCCAATGCAGGGAGCAAGGGTTCAATCCCTGGTCAGGGCATTAAGGTCCCGCATACCATGAAGTCAAAAAAAAGTGGCTTCACTTTTGCGGGGCTTTGTGAAAGGTAATCATGCCAAGTGGGGAAGGTGGTTCCTTACTGGCCAACTTGAGACGGACGGACGGAGGAGCAGGAACTCTGGACCAAGGGTTTGTGCCCGAGAGAGCCCCTCAGACGGCAGCTGGCAATTTTCATCTGCGTGGGTCCTGGGGTCCGATCAAGAGATGGCCCTTCCTTCCTTGGCTCCGGAGACAGACCCCACGTTAGCCACAGCACCCGGGGGTGGGAGAATTAATTAGTTAATATTTGTGAAGTGCCGTGGAGATGAGAAATGACAGCATTATCATCCGAGGCAGGATGGGTTTCACACCCTCCTCCTCCTCTTCCAATTCCCTGAGTGAGGCATAATCATTCTTTTTGCTTTCCTTTGAATTTTAATTTGTATAATTAGATGGCTTCCTGAAAAATTGATAAGTAGAATCTCGATTATGCAATCAAAGGAAAGATCAGGCATCAGCTTACACAAATTGTGTGCGTCTTAGTATTATTTAAAAAAAATTTTAAAAAGGGCAACTGACTTCTGTGTCTTGCTTGGGGTTGGGGGTGTGGGGGTGGGGACCAGCCCTTCCATGGGGTTCCCTCCAGGTCTGGTACCTCTCACGACTCAGACTGGCCCTGCTGATGGAGAATTCAGTCGTAAGGGCACCAGGCGGAGGATGGACACTATGGCAGTGACCACTGCTTCAGGTAGCCTCTACCCCCGCCCCCCAGGACTCCCCTCCCCCCAGCATTTCTTTTGAAGCAAGGATGTATGCAGTATGACATTTTCCCCCTTCACCCTCCGAAGGAGTGAGATATTTATGAGGACTTAGTGAGCACAACCCTCTGCCTCATGACAGGAACAGGCCCTGCTCAGAACTGGGCTGTAGGCAGTGGTCCCCAGCTGATGTCCCCTGCAGGAATGCCAGCACCCTGCCATGCACACCGGTCCTGGGCTCCCTCGACAGGGCCCCTGAGCGACGCAAGCCAACCTCTGCCCTTACCGTACGCCAGTCTAGTCTCCACGCGTACATCACAAACTCTGGGCCCCAGGGGTTATTAGTACCATCACCAATTGACACCATCTGGTCAATATTTAACTACAAACAGATAAAGGTCCACACAGGGAAGAAAAACCAGGAGGAGGATGTATTACGTTGTCCCACTTTGAAATGATAAACCTTCGAACCATGGTGGTATAGGTGGGAAGAGTTCTAGAACCCGCTTGCAAAATGACTGTGAACGAGCCAGCTCCACGTTTGCACAACAGGGATGGTGTTGCAAAGAAGCTGTGAGGATCAGATGAGAACACACAGGAAAACAACTGGAGCCCAAGCGCAGGACTCTAAGAACAGCTCAGGACTTTCTCTGCGAGACAGAGGCCTACTTGGACATGGGCCGCCGTCACACTGGATCACCTGCCTCCTGCCGAGGCTGGAGATAAATCGCAGCGAAACTTGAGAAAGGGCAAGAGGAAACTCAGGTCCTTTCTCAAGAAGGAGGGGCCCACAAGCCTTACAGGAAAAAACCCTGCCTTCCCCCGCTCCCCTCCTCCGCCCCTCCTCCCCCCCAACCCCCCTCCTCCGCCCCTCCTCCCCCCCACCCCCCCCAACCCCACTCCCCACCCCCGCCCCCCGCCAAAGGGAAAAGATCTGCCCGAAATCTCAGCCTGAGATGAAGGGTGTGATCAGGCGCTGAAAGGTTTAGGAATTGAACTTAAAAAGATGCTTGCGTGAGAAAGCTACCTGGGGGAATTCCCTGGAGGTCCACTGTTACTGCTGAGGGCTGGGGCTCGATCCCTGGACAGGGAACTATGATTCCAGAGTCAGCACAGTGTGCAGCCCCCCAAAATATAGATAAACACATTGATTAAATAAGAAAAGAAAGCTCCTGGGAGATTCTTGGAGGTACTAGAAGGAAGCTACAGGCCCGGGAGATGTGTCTACGCAGGCTTCAAAGGAGACAAACCTGAGAGTCAACAAAAGGGAGAAAAGAAAGGAAGGCATCACTTTACAAACAAAGGCAAAACACCCCAAAATTGAGACTGAGGAAAAGGAAAGGTTCCCCACTCACCACTTTGGGACTAAAATCTGGGCAGATTAAATAAACCACAAGCAGCCCTGCTGGTCAGGACCAAATCACTATAATGACCAAAACCTAGCCATCACTAATTGGCATTCTCAACATCTCAAATAAGTTTCTAAGACCCCCTCAGTTTCTTTTTTCCAGTTTCAAGTCTTCTTAAAGATTAGGCAGATGAAGGAATTTACAGAAAATAAACGATGTCTTCAATGATGTCTCTCAAAGTGAAAATTCCTCTAAAACCAGTTAACGGTGATGGTAGCCTTCGATTCTTTTAAGAAAATCTATGTAAACTTTATGTTAATAAAGACAGACCAAGTAGAAGAGATGCCTTCAGCCCCAGCAGCATTGGATCCTGAGGGCTCTTGCCTTTCTGAGCCTGGGATCCCTAAAGCAATGACACCACTCCTGGGGTCCCCTTGACCAAGGCCGACAAGGATAGGGTCATCTCACTAACTTGTGCATGACCATCCAGGTAAAGGCAACACCAATGACAAAAAACCCTCTGCTTCTTCACGTTGTACCAAATAAAGCCAAGGGCTTCAGGTTACCCTGGAAAAAGCCTCTTCCAGAATCTTTAGAAGCCAAACAAACATCAACAGCAGATGATAAGCTGGGTAGAATCCTTGGGGCTCTCCAGGTGGTGCTAGTGGTAAAGAATCTGCCTGCCAATTCAGGAGTAATAAGAGACTCAGGTTCGATCCCTAGGTTGGGAAGATTCCCTGGAGGAGGGCACGGCAACCCATTCCAGTATTCTTGCCTGGAGAATCCCATGGACAGAGGAGCCTAGTGGGCTAAAGTCCATAGAATCACAAAGAGTTGGACACGACTGAAGCAACTTAGCATGCAAGAATCCTCATAAGAGGTGGATGTGGGTTGTGATCGTCAACTATGCCTGAAGGACCAGTTAAAATCCAGATAGAACAAAAGAAGCTTCCTACAGGAGAGGTGACTCACTGGAAAAGGCCCTGACGCTGGAAAGATGGAAGGCAGGAGAAGGGGGCGACAGAGGACAAGATGGCTGGATGGCATCATCGACTCGACGCACATGAGTTTGAGCAAGCTCTGGGAGCTGGTGATGGACAGGGAGGCCTGGCGTGCTGCAGTCCATGGGGTCGTAGAGTCGGACACAACTGAGCGACTGAACTGACAGGAGTGAGCGATCAGTGGGAAAAACACTGGCGTAGCCTTTGGTCAAATGGTGGACACAACACCCCAGTTAATAACAAAAATGATTAAAACTGCACTATTCAACAAAATAATCTATGGCTAGAATCTAAAAAAGAGTGGATATATGTATACATATAACCACTGATTCCCTTTGCTGTACGTCTGAAACTAACACAACATTGTAAATTAACTATACTCCAATAAAAATTTAATAAATAAATGTTTAAAAAAAAAAAAAACCACTGCACTTTAAGAAAAAGCAGCTTTGGGGGAAGATCAGTTGTGGGAAATGAGTTTATTGAAGTTAATCTTATCCACATCCAAAAACTACCACTGCTCCCTGATTATGACTCAGTAGCTTTGGGGCATATTTGGGTTTTGAGGGAAGAGGGGAACGTGTGCACTAGCAGCACTGAAAGGTGCTTGGGGACACTGACTCTCCACCCCCCACCCCAGGGGTGACCAAGCAAGACCCTTCAACACACACCGAGGCTCCATCTGATTCCTGGAGTCTCCCACACTGTTTGACTCTCTGCAACTCCTTGGACTGTGGCTAGCCCACCAGGCTCCTCTGTCCATGGGATTCTCCAGGCAAGAATGCTGGAGTGGGTTGCCATGCTCTTCTCCGGGGGATCTTCCCTACTCAGGGATTGAACCTGGGTGTCCCGCGTTGCAGGTGGCTGCTTTAAGGTCTGAGCCACTAGGGAAAGCCCAAGGTGGTTTGTATTTCCCCAGGGTGACAAGGTCACACCCTGTCACATGCCCTCCATCTGATCCACGGGCCCCACCCTTGAGCCCCTGGGGCTGACGCAACACCAGTGTCCCAGAGAGAAGTGCAGATGACTCCAGAGCTGTGAGCACAGGGCCGCCACCCTCTCCAACACTAGAGGCCAGGCAGGTTTCAGAATTCACATGGGATTTTAAATAGGCAATCCAGTGCTTCTGCCGTGTTATCATGGACCCCCGAAACACACAGTAACATTTCTACGCTAGGACACAGGAACACACTTACCCACCTGGATTAATAGAATATACAAGGATATACACTCAACAATTCAGGCCAAGTCAAAATCTGCCACTGAATGGGTTACAAAGAATTTAAGTTTTCAGAGCTTTTTACAATTTGGATGTGAGGTTAAGGAATTGTGGGTCTATGATCCCCCCAACCCCCATCTAAACTCCACCAAACCATTTTCGGGGGCTTTGAAGGAGAAAAACAAAGAGTCTGTGATCTATGTCAAGCGTGTGACAGCAGAGAAACATAGAAAGCGACTCTTTTAACAGGTGGAATGCCAGTGCGTCCTGTGAGGTTTGCCAATGTGAAAACCACACTTCCGCTGAGATGACCTCCTTGGCCAGCAAATAATTTCTGAGTGCATCCTTTTGCTTGGTTTAGATTTAGAAAAGATTATCTCCTGGTGTTCAACGTAAAACTCAAGAATTCTAAATATTTTCACTTGCTAAAAAGCTTTCATCAAGAACAGAGGACTGGAGCAAAAACAATTCATGATTTTCCTAATTGGTTGTTTTATTTATGTCATGATGAAAATTAAGTGTTGGTGAAGAAAACGAGACACTTCTGTGTTAAGAATTTTCACACATTTTTAAAGCACCTGAATGGACAAATATGCTCAAAATAAATATTATTCATTCTAATACTAGAGAATTCTTTAAAAAATAAAATGAAACTAAAAGGGTAAAGGCAAATAAGCAAACTTTCACCCAGATTAGGAAGTGTCAAATGACACCTTTTATTTCCATTGTGTTGAGACTGGGGAATCGTAAGACACACAAGTGAATATTCCTGTTCCAACTTTCTGATCCCTTCCTCCTTTGGCAATTCTGATCGATCGCTGAAGAGTCTAGCTGAGTGGGGTGAAGGGATGAGCACCCTCAATTTCTCCGTGGACAGAGGAAGCCCCATCCTGACCGGAGGACTGATCCTTTTTCACATATTACATGCAAGAAATTATCGAAACAAGTTTATATCTGAGCGAGTAAAAGTGAACAGAGGAAGAAGCCAGAACATCAGCAAGTTTGGAAAGGTCTCACGAAATGCCTTCAGAGGAGCCTTGGCCATGGTGTGGCTTTTGGGGTGGCCCCTCTGTGCCCCGAAGATCGCCTGAAGGTGATGCCTGCAGGCCATGAAAGGACTGGGCGCCCATGTGCACTTGCTGTGGTCCAGTATGGAGTAAAAGCATGGATAACTGATGTCTGCTGGGGCTTGGACCCGGGGGGCACCGAAGCAGGAGCCACCTGGAGACAGCTAACGGAGGTCATATGAGAAACTCGTGCTAGACTTTAAACACAGACTATGGAAGGGAGCTGGGATGCCAGGTGGGGAGTAAAGAAGCTCTAACCTTTGAAAGGCCACTCTGGAGTATTTGCTTTATTCTCATGAGTTGCACTTGCATTTACAGCAATTTGTTGGTTATCAAATAGCAACAATGAGATCTTAAATGTTTAAAAAGCTTGATGGGAGATTTTGCAGACATCTGCTTCTTGATTTCTTGCCACTGGGAGGCCCTAGAACCTAGACTGGCTTCGCTGCGTCCAGCTTCCATCGGGGACACAACTGCTTTGCGGCCCTTGTGAGGTCCCAGCCCACGTGCTCGTGACACTGTGCAGCCTGGAAACAACGTACATGGGGAGGAGGTCTGTGGTCTCAAAGCCGATGGAAACACCAGGAGGTCCAACCTTCTGTTCTGGTCATTCCTGGAGCAGGCCCACCCAGAGGAGGCCGGGCGCCCAGCAGTGGGGCCCGTCGGCCAGCAGAGGGCACTGCACACCCTGCAGGGCCTTTCTGAGGCGGCAGAGGCCAGAGCTGCTTTGCCGGGACTCCTCTTGGCTCCTTTCAATCTAACTTGGACTCTGCGAGAATCTGGAGAAAAGTGAGACCAGATACCTCGAAAAGGGAAGGTCTGAGATGGCTTCAGGATGACGGGCTGCACGTCCCCTCAATCTCAGGATGCAAAAGGGACAGAAGAGACCTCCAACCTCCCTTAGAGCAACAGGTGTTTAGCCTTTAGGAAAAACGACCAGCCAGGGTACAGGAACAGGGCATAAAGATCAATCCCCTCGCCCCCAGCTCGCTCTCTCCTGGGCTGGTAGCCAAGGTTTCCCTTTTAGAGCTGCGGGAGCCAGAGAGGTGGGTCACAGAGCAGGGGGGCTCAAGGTCCTGGGCTTGGGGGTCCTGATCCAAGGAAGGCCATGGACCACCCTGAAGCCATTCTATCTGTGCTTCTCATGTAAAGACACTGATACGTCAACGAGGAAGGAGCCACGGTGGTGAAAGATGAAGACAGATCAGAGACACAATTTACAAGGAGAGGAGAGGATTGAGGTGGGCCTGGGCAAAGCGCATCGGGGTTTCCATTACAAACCACAGCTCCTGGGGCACTCCACATACCCGCTTAGCTGGAGGCTGCTCCACTGTCCTCAACCCCCGGATACCTTTGTTGTGAAACAGGGATGACTTCGGGACACGTGACTTAGACAGTAATTTGGAAAGGAAGGTGGAAAAGGGGGGATTTTCCCAACCTTATTCAGGAACTGATTTTGGCTAGAAGCACCAGCTGGGAGGTGGGGGCCTTCGCTCGGGGCCCCTGAATCCACCCCAAAGGCAGCAACCTTTATGGATCTGGCTTCTACCTGCCAGGCTAATCACCTCGTTCTGAAAAAGCTGACATATGGATGCAGTCAATCAGCTCCCTTCTCTGTACCTGCAGGGCACCCAAATGGTTCCTGCTGGAGAAGCAAAGGAGGGGCTGGGGTCGTCCATCAGTGAAGCAGGGGGACACACACCCCACCCCCTCCCCACACCTCTGTAGGACCAGCATCCTTTCTCACCACTGCTTCAAAGCCAATGTTGCCATAGCAACAGATGCCACTGGACAACACGGCTTAGTCTTGGCCTGACTTGGCAAGTGATACCTTTGGAAGGACTACACACACAGAGATCCTGGGGGATTCTGTTGGCTCCAGGAAGCCTGCCTGCGTGAGCCTCTCTGCCCTCTTCTCGCCCTGCCTCTGACACTGCAACCCAGTCCCCAGCTTGTTCCAAACCCACATTAAGTGGGATTCACTCTGACCTCGTGGAGCAGAGTACTCTGTACAGCCCACTTCAGGATGGACAAAACTGAGGCACGTGGGCTACCTCATGCCAGAGGAGAGGCTGAGAGAGGCCAGCAGGTGAGGCCCAGGTCAGGTTCACAGGAGAGATGGGGGTTCAAGCTGGCCCAGTAGAGATGAAGTTATCATCCATGTGAAGGATGGCTGGCTGGCATTCTTTGTCCATGTTCAGAAACCAAGTGTCTGGAAAGATTATCTCAAAAACAAACAGCAGAGCTCACTCCAAAAGTGAAGGAGTAGGGACCCACCTTCTCAAGTTCAGTGCCAGATGGATCACAGGGTCACCAGTCAAGAACCAAAGCCAAGCAAGGCTTTTGAACACACTCGCAGCCCAGACTGAGGCACGCAGGTTGGGAGGAGCGCTTCTTGGGACCTGGGCTTGACTCCCACGCAGCTCAGCTCATCCTGTCCCAGGTCATCACTCAAGGGTATGGCCAGGGCAGGAGCGCTCCACAGGCCTGGGGCCTTGCACAAAGGCAGACAAGCAGGAAGGCCAACTCAGGCCTTGGGATCAGAGTAAGAACTCTGTATCACGACAGATACTCTGCATCCAGATCTTTACAAATATCCAAACCCCATCGTCATGTTGCTCTACCAGGAAAGGCAGTGGGCTGCAGCTGGGGAGGCGCAGGGAAGCCCACACGACACCGTGTTCCGAAGCAAGCGTTTTCTAGAAACGTTAGCAGGGAAATCAGACAGGACGAATCCCAGAGTCTTTTCGTTAGAAAAGAGGTTCTTCCCAGACCTTATCTTTTCAACCTGAGTCACGGAGAGGAAAATCTTCATCTTCTACATAACTATTTAACAACATGAAATAGAAGAGCTTGGGGCTATTCGTTTTGCTTCACGCAGTTTTGAGCTGGAGGACGGGGAGTGTAACGGCCCCCGGGGGTGGGAAGGGTTGGGGGGGCCAGCTTTGTTCGTCCATGACAAAAGGGGGAGAGGCAGCGAGAGGCTGGGGGTGGGGTGAAGCAGGTGTCACCTGTGTGTCGCATGAATCCATCTTAGCCGATTAAATTAAGAAAAAAGAAGGGAGTTGCTAACTAGCTGTTTTTGTTGTGCTGTTCATTTCAGGGTATTCTTAACCAGTCTCCTTGAATTCCCCCTACCACGGACTCCTGGCTGGCTTCCACGGCTGTGAGGGTGAATGATGCCATTTCTGCCCTGTGTGAGGCTCCGCATCTTCTGGGCTGTGGCTAAAGTGTCGCCTGGTGTTGAGCAGTTGCCGGGACTGGGGAGAGGAGGTGGCCGCAAGGCTCCACCCTCCCCAAGAATTTTCTAGGTGTGAATCCTTGTCATGATCAGTTCGGTTCTTCGCGGACTGGGCTGGTGGGGGAGGATGGGGCGTGTGTGAGAAGAGGCGCCTGTTGACACAATTATGGCTGACAGTGTGCTTAACACCCAAGGATCCTCATTTCACATCAAATCCTACCAAAGAAGTCTTGACAAGGTGATGGCCATTTAAAAGTCTGCTGGGCTAATGTATGTGGATGCTCTACACGTTGGGGTCCCCACCACCCCAAGGACAGGGGAAGGGGGCTCCAAGGGGCTGGACATCTGGACGCCATGCTCATGTCCCAGGACCAGACAACCCATGGGGATGAGAAGATGATCTTCTGGGGGAAGGCAGGCTCCTGAGTACCCCTCCTGGCAGCACTGGGCCTCCTGCCTGATAAGCCCAGACTGCTCAGCTGTGGGCTGAGTATATGGACCCCCAAAGGCTTAACACAGTTTCTACTAACTGCCCACAGCCACACCACCCTGTCATGGACTGAATTATGCACTGATTATCACCATTTATGTTGAAGTCCTAAGCCTTAATTCCTCAGTGGCTTTTTATTTGGAGATAGTCTTTATGGAGATAATCAAGTTAAACTAAGGCCCTAATCAGAGGATGGCATCACCTAATCCAAGGTGATGGACAGCACCACCGACTCAATGGACAAGACTCTGAGCAAACTTCAGGAGATGGTGAAGGACAGGGAAGCCTGGCGAGCTGCAGTCCAGGGGGTTGCAAAGAGTCAGACGTGACTTACTCAGTGATTGAACAACAACAATCAAAGGTGAGCAGGGATCCTTCTAAAAGGGGAAATTTGGACACAGAGATGTGGACAGAAAATCACATGAGGCACAGGATGAAGACGGCCATTTACAAACCAAGAAGAGAGACCTGGAATAGAGCCTCCTTCCCAGCCCACATGGGGTACTCTGATTATTCACTGCAAGGGCTGAAGTTGAAACTGAAGCTCCAATACGTTGGCCCCCTGATGCAAAGAGCCAACTCGCTTGGAAAAGGCCCTGATGCTGGGAAAGATTGAAGGCAGGAGGAGAAGGGGACAACAGAGGATGAGACGGTTGGGTGGTATCACTGACTCAATGGACTTGAGCTTGAGCAAGCTAAGGGAGATGGTGAAGGACACAGGAGCCTGGCGTGCTGCAGTCGATGGGGTCACAAAGAGTCGGACACGACTGAGCGACTGAGCAACAATGCTGCAGTCCTCAGAAGCCAAGCCCGACACCTGCTCTCAGATCTCTGCCTCCAGAACAGTGTGACAATACGTTTCTGCTGCTTGAATGGCCCGGCGGTAGCGCTTTGTCATGGTAGCCCTAGCGAACCACGCCTCGGGGTGATATTGGGGTGACTGCCCCCTGAAACCTGTCTGGGACCTTGTACCAGTGATGCTGAGGAAGCGCAGGACCAACTTGGTGGGAAGCCCAGCTGCAGTGAAGAGGCGGCCTCTACAGGTCCTGGCCTTACTGCAGAGTGCCGTGGCAAACCACGTCCAGCCACGAGTTTGAACGCACAACCGATATTGACATGCATGTGGCTGTGCCCCGGGCTGTTCTGCCGGGCACCAGGCTCTGGCTGGGGGACCGAGGGGCTGTGGGCCCAGCACAAACTCCCACAACCCTTGAGAAGACAAGGGTTGTCTTCCCTCCTGGAAGACACACCAGCATTTCCAAGGGAGACACACAAATGGTGCCAACCTTACTTTGCTTTCAGCTGCGTTCTGCTCCCCAAATCCAGTCTCTTCTGAACACCCTGGCTCTGTGTCCTCTGCATTAGCTGCAGGTAGACGTGCCCAGCTGGGTGCCAGGGGCGGGGGAAGGGTGTCCCACACCACCACCCTGTCCCTTCTCCTCGGTCGAGCACAGGCAGACCTTGTTTCCAACTCGGCAGGAATCTGCCCAGGGTCTGCAGGGCCCTTTGAGGTGCCAGCAAGCAGATGACTGGGCTGTGCCTTGAACACCAGGGTCTGGGTGGTAACAGTCTGGGGCCAGGTTCTGTGAGGGATCTGTATTCTGTACACAGTGATGAGACACTGTTTCTGCTTTGGAGCTCAGGGTGAACGCTGGGGCTCAAATTGCCTCCATTAACACGCCATCAGGGCAGCGCGTACATCTCCACGCTTCCAAACTTCCTGGGAAACTCTGAACGGAAGTCATCTCTGACTCTATGAACACACACACACCCCAGGACACAATCGGCAGGCGCTGGCCAGGGCCGCCCTTCACGCCCAGCAACACGATGAGCCAAAGAGCCGGCACAGGACGAGCCGCTGCCCAGGATCCCCAAGAAGGTGGCGGGGACAGGTCGGTGTGATCTACCTGGCTCCTGCGAGGGCTGCCTAAACCCAGAACCCCAGGGACGTGGCCGCTCTGCACGGCCCCCTGCTGCTGGCATAGAGGTGCCCAGGGAACAGTGAGGAAGGGGCGTGAGCTGTCAGGGGACCGTGGAGGATTTTCAGACCCTTCTTAAGAGGTTGATGACCTTCTCTCTTCTCTGCTCAGGACAGACTCCATCTTTGCTATGGAGACCAGAACAACAAACACACGCCCCCAGTGACCCCACCTCCTGTCTATTCTCTGCTGCTAAAGAACAGACTTGATCACAGCAACTGGGCAGGTGTGTGGGATGCACTGCTGAGACCCTGCCATCTTGGGCGTCTTCTCTCTCCCTCTCCCCACCCCTGGCCTTCCTCTCCCTCCCGGGAATCCAGCTGCCAAGTTGTGAGCTGCCTTATGGGGCTGCCCAAACACCCGAGGTGGCCAGTGAGGAACCAAAACCCACTAACAAGCACCCAAAAGGCCTCCCCCAGTCGAGCCTCCAGATGAGGTGGCAACTCGGGTGCACATGCTGCTAGCAATTACCATGAGAGACCGCGGTCAGGGCACCCAGCCGAGCTGCGTTGGATTCCTGACCTGAGAAGATGCCAAGGGAAGGTTTTGCTGTTTTAAGACCTGGTAAATTTTGAGGCGGTCTGTCGCGGAGCCATAGACAACTAATACAACACTCTCTGGCTGGATGGCATCACCGACTCGATGGACAGGAGTTTGAGCAAGCTCTGGGAGTTGGTGATGGACAGGGAAGCCTGGTGTGCTGCAGTCCATGGGGTCGCAAAGAGTTGGACATGACTGAGCGACTGAAGCGAACTGAACCACGTCTGTCAAACTCACCAGTACAGTCGTTCAACAGATAGACAAAAGCAGTAATACATCTGTACCACAACGGCGCCAAGTTTCTATTACCTACGGGACAGAGAATGCTAACAAGAGGCCGGCTGGCTGCTGTAAATCCCCGGCTGCTCACGCTGACACGAGGGGTGTCTGTGATATATCCAGCTATGTAAACCCTAGGTGAGCTCCGTTCTGTGCACACCAGCGATGCCCACAGGCCTGGAGAACGGGGCGGCTCGCGGCATTTTCACTGATCCCAGATGTGTCCATAAATTCCAGGGCTGCGCTCAGTGTGCACAGAGTTAACTCAGGCACCCTGGGGTCTCCACTCTGACGCGCACACACCCATAAATCTGGAACATTAAAAAGACCTCCCCAGTCTGGGGCCCCACGTTAAGAATGCAGCCTTGGAGGCCACCCCTCTGCATGGGAATGCGCTGGATAAACAGGCCCTCGTGCTTTCTTATTCTTAGAAGAAGTCCTTGAACTGCAACTGCTATTTAAGCGGAGAGCAAAAAGGAGGCAGGTGATATGAAAGTCAATCAGCAGAGCATTTCTGAGTTTCCCGCATGCCAAAGGGCAGAGGGGAGCTTAAGATACCAGCAAGCCTGCCCGGAACCCGAGGGGCAAAAAAAGGGGGCACGGAGTGTAACACACAATCGTCCATATATGCTCACATGGTCCTTGGTGATTTCTTGGAACCATGGCATTTCTGGAACATTCTTCGGCCCTCAGCCAGAGACTGAACCCCTAGCTCGTATTTCTGTTCACCCCCTGTAACTCCCTGGTCACCCCAGCTTCAGTTAGCCACTGCCCCAGCCCTAAACTCTATCTAACATGACTCCCTGCCGTGGGAGAGCTAGCTCCCAGACCCTGAGGGAGGGAGCAGCCATAGAAGGAAGCCAAGAGCCATAGAAGGAAGCCAAGAGCCAGATCAGCAAAAGAGAAAAACTGGTCTGTAAACACATTAAACCAAGCCCAGAGAGAAGGGACCCAGCCCCCAGAAGGGCTCCTTGGGGGAGTGGGACCGTGCGGAAGGGAGGCCTCCCACAGTACCGTTTGCACCCACAGCTGTTAGTTTAACCACAGCGACCACTCAGGGAGGATTTAATGGGCTGCAGGCTCGACTCCAAGAGCTTGCGGAGGGTTAACTCCAGCACACAGATAGCCCGAAAATACACTCTGCAGCACTGAATTCAACAGTGATGGTGTCTAGCGGCACACAGCATGCCCCACCTCATCGCCCACTTCAGTTACCACACAGGCCCCGGGGGAGGCTTTGGGCAAGTCCCCAGCACCCCAGCTGTCACAGGGCAGAGGTGCAACCCCGATCCCAGGCACTTGCAGAAGAGTGAGCCCAGAGGAAGCCTAAATCCCTCCAGATAAAGTCCTAACCCGGGGCCCCGCAACTGCTCGAAATACCCTCTTCTCAGGATCTGCTGGTCTCCAAGCTATCGTGTAAAGGCCAAAACAGCAGCATCACCTTCCAGCCTCCAGAACAGATCTGGCCTCTAGCAGATGGTGGTGGGCTGTTCTCCCGGAGGAGGGGCATCAGTTCCAGAAACTTCCATGGGCCTGGGACCCCAGCTTGATCCCTCCCAGCCCCACCACAGGCAACGGCTTGTCTGGGTCCCACAGGTGAGGTGCACCTATTGGGGACCTGCCTCCTGGTCATCCTGTGCCCCCTGGGCTTGATGAGCTGTGATCACACCCAGACCCACATGCAAAGCTGCCAGATTCTAGAAGGTTCCCTCATAGTGAGGTGGCTGGGTCCTTCACTGCAATCTTGGGTCATTAGTCTTCATTATACCTCTCTTTTTCAAGTTTTTTTTTTTTTTAATGTGGACCATTTATAAAGTCTACTGAATTTTACAATACTTCTTTTTAAAATAAATACTTTGCCATACATCAACATAACTCAGCCATAGGTATACATTTGAATGTCCCTTCTTAAATCTCCCTTCCACTTGCCACCCCATCCCACCCACCTAGGTTGTCACAGAGCACTGGATTTAAGCTCCCTGCATCATACAGCAAATTCCCACTGCCTATCTAATTCTACGTAAGATATCGGATATGTTTCCATGCTACTCTCTCAATTCGTCCCACCATCTCCTTCCCACACTGGGTCCCCAAGTCTGTTGCTAGATCTGTGTCTCTGCTGCCACACTGCAAACAGGTTCATCTATTCTACATTTTGTCTCCATGTGGCACGTGGGTCTTAGCCCCCTGATGAGGAATCAAACCCATCACACCCCTTGCATTGGAAGGCAAAGCCTCGACCCCTGGATGCCAGGAAAAGGCCCCACACTACACCGCAAGGTGGAAGCCGTAGCTCTCCACGGGGGATCTGCCCAGCTCTACGGGGACCCAGGGTGGGCTCAGCTCCCTCCCAACTAGGTCTGGGGATAGAAGAGAGACCCGCTGAAACAGGAGGTAGTGCTTTTATTCTCAGAGGGGAACTCAGCAAGGGTTAAATGAATTTTTAGCAACACAACTTATGAAAACGGCCCCAGTACAATTTGATGAGGTCAGCGAGTAGAGAGACCTAATGACACTTGTAAGAAAAAACATCTGTCGGGGTCGAAAGGTCGGCAGGAAGTGAGTGGGACTGATGTGGCTCTGATTGGCCAGACCTACACTCCTAGAAAGAGAGACACATGGCTTAACTTAGCCCAGAGGAACAAAAAGCCCCTTTCAATTGTCCTTGAAGCAACCCCACCCCCCGCTACACAAGAGGCCAGCCCCTGAGCTAAGAAATCTGTCCAGGACCCTGACTGGCAATTAGGTCTTTGTTCACCCGCTGGCTGATCAGCCAGAGAGGCCAAAATATTCCTGAAGGAGCAGTCATCTTTAAAGAGAATGAGGTTCTTAACAAAATCCCCAGTTTTACTTTTTGGTTGGAAAACAACAGGGGTCAGTCGAATAGCAAATATTTCAATAATCCATCACTGCGAAAACCAAAACAAGGGGTTTTGGAAAAACAGGAAATCTTGGTACATAACATGGCTTAAACTAGGGCCAAAATCATCTGTTGACAAAACCCAGCCTCCAAAGCCTCCTGGCCTGTTCCGCCCAGTTTGAGTGTACCCCCTAAGCGTCCTTGGGACCCTGCCTGTTCCCTCAGGTGACAGGCTGGCCTGGCCTTTGTCCCTCTGACTCAGGACACAGGGCTGGGCGGCCTGCTTCCTGTCCACAAGCTCACAGGAGGGTCTTGGGAGGAGGCGGCCCCCTGACCTGCCACTGCAGGAACCAGGCCTGGGGCTTTTCATGAACCGGGGCCCTTTCAAGCATCTCACTGGAGTCACATAAAACGAGGAGGCCTTCTGGAATTAGTGTTCTGTTTATCCTTTGTAGACAGCTAGCAGAGCTGAGTTACACAGAAGCCCGGACTCTTGAGCAGACAGCCCACGGGTTTTACCTGAACTCAACCCTCTGTGCAGCCTGCAAAGCCTGTACCCAGCTCCACCCACCTCCGGAAGACCCGGCCTCCTTCTCCCTCCTACCAGGCAGGAGAGGAGTCAGAAATTCAGTTTTCAATCTTCCCAAAGACATCCACTTTCAAGAGGACAGGCACAAGAAAGGTTTCAAAGAAAGGGACCGAAAGTTCTTCAGTTGACAGGTAAAGCTAACCCTGCCACTGCCAACTCCACTCTGTGCCCATGAATTTCTGCCTTTTCTTTACCAGCCACGAGCACCAGGAGGACGGTGGCAACACGGCACGGGGTGAGTACGTATCATCACCATACATCCGTTAAAACGTGAAGCCACACAACGTACGCTCAAAGATCACAGAACCGAGCCAGCCAGATCCTGAGACACCTCATCACCACCAAACTCCATTTCCCAGGGCACGCTGATTTTCTAGGACCTGCAAAATGTCTCTATACCAACAGGAAAGGCAGAAGCAGGTTTCTGTGTTCTAATTATATAAAAACGGTCTGGTATGTTGCATTACATAACTTTTCTACACAGTTGGTAACCTAAAGGAGAATTTTTCTAAAGTCCAGACTTAAGTAGAAAATGCTAGCTGTTTCAGGATTCCGGTGGGTTTTGTTGGTTTATGGAGAAGAAAATCACCTGCAGCTCTGTGAAGAGTTAATAGTCATGCAATCTCATGTAAGAAATGAGAACTTAAAATTCAGTCCCTAAGCTTGTTCCTTGGAAGGAAAACTATGACAAACCTAGACAGCGTATTAAAAAACAGAGACATCGCTCTGCCGACAATGGTCCATTCAGAGAAAGTTATAGTTTTTCCAGTAGGCATGTATGTATGTAAGAGCTGGACCATAAGAAAGCTGAGCTCCAAAGAACCAATACTTTCAAACTGTGGTGCTGGAGGACTCTTGAGAGTCCTTTGGACAGCAAGATCAAACCAGTCTATCCTAAAAGGAAATCAACCCAGAATATCCACTGGAAGGACTGATGCTAACACTCCAATACTTTGGTTACCTGATGTGAAGAGCAAGCTCATTGGAAAAGACCTTGATGCTGGGAAAGATGGAAGGCAAAAGGAGAAGGGGAAGGCAGAGGATGAGACGGTTGGGTGGCATCACTGACTCAATGGACATGACTTGGAGCAAACTCCAGGAACACTGACAGACAGGGGGGCTGGGCATGCTGCAGTCTGCGGCGTCCCAAGAGGTGGACACGACTTAGCGACTGAACAACAATAACAACTCTCAAATGTGGCCAACTGTAGTGGAAAATGGGGGGAAACAGAATACGTAACTTCGAACAATAATGTGATACAGATAAAATTTCGTTTGGGGCCAAGACTTGCCTGATTCACAAATTCCTGGACCCTAAGAAGGGCTACAGCTTGAGGTCAGCATACTGTGCCAGCCGACCACCTCCCAGGGCACCGAGGCTGGAGGGAACCTTGCAAGGGAGGGGCCCTCCTCTCAGGATGTCCTGCCTACCGCATGCTTCCAGGGCTTAGAGTATCTACCAGCCTCTGGGCTCATCGGGAAAGGACGAGCCCTTGTGGGGTCTGACTGAGCTGCTCTCTGGGGGGAGACAGGATGAGATGGGGGTTCGGGTCCTAAGCAGCTCACCCAGGCCTCACAGGTGAACCGCACGGCTGTCACCCTGCTGAACACAGTCCCCTGCCCGGATGGAAACCCTCAGGTCCTTCCTCCCCCAGGGCCACGGGCAGGGAGGTCTCTCCCCCAGAACCAGACAGTTGCCGGAGGGCGGCCGCTGCGAACCACGTCTCCAAGCCACTCTCTGGAGGAGTGAACAGTATGGAGAATTTGAACATATGTGACAGCACGCAGCTGACGTGCACAAGCATTCCACGCAGCCTTTATTTCAGGGCCTCGTGAGCTATTTTTACTCTCCACCGAAACACTGCCAAGGGGATCCACAGAGGAAAGCGAGTGTGCGATAGAGCCGCTCTGGCTACTCCGGCCGCACATGGTTACTGAAGGGACCGGCGCAAGGCACGCTGTCTGCTGCCCTCCCCGAGACAAAGGTCACCAAACAAATCACTCGAAATTATCTGAGTTCAAGCACTTTTTTAAAAAAGAAAGAAAAAAAGAAGAAAAGGACACAAGTGGCCTTTAAATGGAAATGCAGTTTTCTTACTCACCTCTACTGGCTGTGATGTTCTACATCGTGTGTGTGTGTGTGTGTGTGTGTGTGTGTGATAGCCCACCTGCAATACTGGTTCTGAGCAAGTGACCTGCTTGAAACTCCACCTTGGAAACAAGTGGTCATGCTTAAGGAAAAGAGAAAGTTCTGGAGCCATGATCTCTGCCTGCAATTATGCGCTGGGCAGTCATGCAGAAGATCGCCTGTGTCCCGTGTAGGCAGAGCCGTGACCAAGGAGGGCGAGGAAGCCAGGAGAGATTTCAGATGGATAAAAGAGTTTCTCACAGTTAATGACGGGCTGTCGGTGGATGTCAGCCAGACGTGCCCCCCCCAAACCTGGGGGGCACAGTCCAGTCAGGAGACCCCCTTGAGCAATGGGGCAGGGGCACTAAAAAGTGAAGGCGGGGGAGGGACACTCGGCCTCAGACTGTAGATGCTTTGCCCCTGCTCTAGAACCTCCAGCCTGCCCCAGAGGTGTGCCCCAGGACAGCCCACCGCCAGCCCCTACAAGCCGCAGGTTGCCCGAGACCCTCGTAATTCTGAACTCTCACGGGATTCCTGCGGAGGGAAACAGCCCTGGTATGATCCACTTTATTTTCACTCAAAACATCCTTCCTGGGACCATCCCAATAAGCTGAGCATACTATTTTCAACTGAGGCCTTGGCATTGTTTAGGAATGTTTTCAGGACTAAGTAAATTGCTAAAGCAAACATCTTATTTTTGTCTCCTAGGACAGCCAAGCTGGGTAAAAATATTTCCTGCCGGGACTTCCAGTGGAACGGCCCCCTCTGGTGGAACCGTCTAAGCAGACACTCGCATCAGGGAAAAAGGCTCTTGCTCTGGACACAGGGGTGCGGACACCCACATGTTCCCTGGGGGTGGTGTCTGCTTCTGGTGTGCACCGCCTCCCCCGCCACCGCCCGAGAACTCGGGGAAACGTTCCCTTTCCTGCTTGCAACCTCCTCTGACGCACAGCCAACGTGTGAAACCAAAAACCAACTCTTTTGCTCTCTGCTGGAGAAGACAGACCCCAGTCCTTTATCAGGGCGGCCTGGGACTCAGCCCCGCAGTGATCGGGGCGTGGGAGAGGAGAAAAGGGTCCAGAGAAGCAGAGCGGTGGGACCGGACACTCCCCAACCAGGGCCAACGGCACCAAGGCTGGCACTCTGGGGCCCGACGCACGCCGCAGCCGGTCCCAGACCCTCGGGCCACGGCCATGTGAGCAGCACCACCAGGAGCAGAGCTGCACTGGGACCAGCATCCATAGTCCGAGCACCATTCTCGGTGTTTGCGGCATCACCTCCTCCCTTTTCACAGTCTCGGGAAATAGGTTACTAGCATCAGGGTCCCCACTCCCAACACGTTATCGCAGTGTAGTCCCCACACTGGCCTCTGCGGCAGAGACAAAGCTCATGGGCGTCTGATAGTGTTTTCAAAGGGCCAGATGGGGCGGTGGAGGGAGGGGTAGGGGTGTGCTGCTGAGGCCCACAGTCTACACCCTCCAGCTATGGATAATCAGAGAGAAGGTGGCCCTGAACTGGAAGTGGTCAAAACTTCAAGGTCACAAACTTCAATTTTCTTTACGTGCCCTCATGGTATTGTCACTGCATTTTAAATGAAGGGGTCCTTATCATTTAGGAATATAAACTGAACCCGTTTATTGATGCCAGGAAATAATGGCAAGGCTCTGCTTTAATGTGGCCTGCATAGGAAATGGCCCTTCATGGACGATGTGGATGTCTGGTACGAATTTTCTCTGCTTTCGTATATGTGAAGTCCTCCGTCTGTAACATGCAAGGGCTTCCCTTGGTGGCTCCGATGGTAAAGAATCCGCTTGCAGTATGGGAGATGTGGGTTCGATCCCTGGGTCAGGAAGATCCCCTGGAGAAGGGAATAGCTACCCACTCCAGTATTCTTGCCTGGAGAACTCCACAGACAGAGGAGCCTGGAGGACTGCGGGTCTGTGGAGTTGCAAAGAGTCGGACAAGACTGAGCAACTAACACCTTCACTGCCATCTGTACAATGGGGACAGTGTCACCCACTTTGCAGAGCAGCTGTGGGGACTAGATGGTGAAGCAAATTCTTAGCACACGGGGGAGCTTGTTCCGAGTGACGTGTTAGACGGAGCACCCTGCATTTTCCTGGTGGCCCCAATGGCGGCAGGTGGGCAGCCAGCTGGGCTCCAGGGAGCAGGCCAGCACCCGCTGCAGTGTTGAGCACCCCACGTCACATCAGCTGCACCCGGACTTTCCCCACCACAGACTGCACTCAACAGACAATGTGGGTTGACCCAAGACAGAACAGCGAGCAGATAACACACCATCCTCCTCCGTGGGAAGAGGTCTGGAAAGCTGATCACGTGTTACTCCAAGCGCATTTCTGACATGGAATGAGGGTGGGAGATGGCTCTAGTGAGCCGAAACATCCTACCTAGGAAATTCATATGATCTCCTCCTGCATAAGCCTTGTGTAGGCCCACCACACACGCATCGTGAGGCTCATCACACCCCAAAGAGGAGTGGCCATTTGCTTACGGGCCTGACTCCAGCCACACAAGGAACCCGTAAGAGGCAGCAAGGGCCCCAACACGGCCACTCCCTGGGCAGTCCTCAAATGGAATCCTTTCTCACGGTGGCAACCCCGTTAAGTTCTTCTCAATGCACACAAAAACTGGGGTAAAAAATCTAGGCCCTTGGCTCCCCGCCAGTAGTAAAAAATTAATTGCCACATAAAATTGCTGATTCCTACCAAATGAAGCTCTACGATTTATCAACTCCTGGATGGCACAAACTCAATAGTGGTTTAACTGCATCACCTAAGTTATTGCTGTGTTTTGTATCAGTGACAGCTTTACTGGGAATGAAAGTTTCACAAATTCAATTCTCGCAGGACAAACTTTGAAAGCAAACAAAGGCATTAAGCAGACCCAGGTTCCCTCACCCCCTGCAGCTGTGTCACACAGATTCTCAAAAGCCAGAGGGTATCTGGAAGGACGAGATTTTCCTAGCACAGGCCTGGGGTGGGGACTCGCGAAGCTCACTTGTACTAGAATCACTCCCCACCCCCTCCCAGGGGTGCTGCCCTCTGACACCCTGGAACCTCGGCCCTCTGACTTTTAGAACCCGTCATAATATTTCAATTCTGCCTACCTGAAGGAACTCCGGAATTAAAAATTCACGGAAATAAATCATTGCTGATTGCTTTTTTATTTTCAGCCGGGACAATAAATCTATGAATAGCGTATCTGCTGCACCAGACAATCAGGTGAAGACCAACACCGGGCTTCCCAGGTGGCTCAGTGGTGAAGAATCCGCCTGCCCACGCAGGAGACCCAGGTTAGATCCCCGGGCTGGGAAGCTCTCTGGAGGAGGGCATGGCAGCCCACTCCAGCATTCTTGCCTGGGAAATCCCATGGACAGAGGAGCCTGGTGGGCTACAGTCCAGGGGGGTCACAAAAAGTCAGACATGACCGAGCACACGAGCAATGCAACCCTGCGGAAACCAAACGGCAGCAACACCAGGCTCCTCAAGAGGCTCTGTTCCAGTTACTTCCCACCACCTCATGGGCTACGACTGCTGCCTTCCTCGCCTAATTCCATACTTGCTGGACTGAAATGGGTTGATCTTTTTCTAATTTGAATCAGGGTAAATTACTTTCCTGTTTATCCACAATCAGTGGAACAGGCAAGTTTCACTCAAGTTTTAAGTTTAGTTCTTCCCAACTCCTGAATATGAGGCCTTTGGAGGAAAAAAAACTTTCCTTTTTTTGGGGGGGAGGGTTCTTAAGGAAAATTCTGTAACACTCACTGATACTTCTTCAAAGCCCTCGCTCTCAAAAGAGAAGCACCCCAAATTAAATTCAAGAATTCGGATTACATTAAAAACACACCAGTATTGGGACTTCCCCTGGCAGTACAGTGGTTAAGACTGCCTTCCAATGCAGGGCATGCAGATGTCATCCCCGGTTGGATAACTAGGATCCCACATGCTGCAAGCCATGGTCAAAAAAACCCAAACAACAAACGAACAGCAATGTCACAACCCGCTGTATAAACGGGCTTTATTTTCTATCTGTATATTCAGAACAGAGGCTCTGAATCCATTTTAGAATCTTATTCTTATGAAAATCGTGAAATACAAAGCAGAGGCTGGTTTCTAAAAAAAAAAAAAAAAAAAAATCAGAGAAGTTACGAGTGTCCAGGCTGCTGACTTTCCCATTTCTGGCCGCACTCCAGTGGGTCCTTTTTGTCACTCAGCCCCTCCCTGCACAGGGACTGGAGAAGGATTGCAGGGGGGCGGGGGGGGGGCGGTGGTGGTGCTCGGGGGAGATACAGCCTGGGTTTGTGGTCAAGGTCACAGGAAGAAGAGAGAATGAAAACTTTCTGGTTTGGTCACTTGGCTCAAAGCTGGTTTTGTTCTTTTCTTCGTTCTTGGCCAAGTTTTGCATATTTCGGGTTTTAGTTTCACAACCTTCCCTTCCTCACTGGTTTTACTACTGAGCAGAGAACACTCTCTAATGATGATCTTCAAACACCCCCAACAGGTAACCACAGTTGATTCATGTGCAACGTGAGACGCTTGGAGGACTCGAGCTCTGTGACTGGTGACGCAGTGTTCACCACCAGAAACACACCGAGTCATCCTGTGTCTCAGGCCGGACGCCGCTCGCTACACAGACTGCGGACCAATCAGTGAAAGTGAAGTCGCTCAGTCATGTCCGACTCTTTGCAGCCCCATAGACTGCAGCCCACCAGGCTCCTCTGTCCATGGGATTTTCCAGGCAATAGTATTGCAGTGGGTTGCCATTTCCTTCTCCAGGGGATCTTCCCAACCAAGGGATCGAACCCAGGTCTCCTGCATTGTAGACAGACGCTTTACCATCTGAGCCACTGGGTTCAAACCCTCAATCAGGAGGCGGCTTCAGAGAACACCCAGGGATCTCCCAGGTTCGGCAGCTGGAAGGGGAAATCAGGTCTCGGAAGAACACAAACAAAATGCCCATGAACAGCCGCTTTCCCTGCCACGAGCTATATTATCTGGAATGTTTTCTGACCCTGGTGTCTGATCCTTCCAGGAAGTCCAAGCCATCCTGAGAGCCCAGATGGAAATCCTGTAGCCCTGGGGCTCTGCTGAGCTCGTGACCCTGCAGGGCCTGCCCCTGGTTTGGTTCACTTCTAGGCAGTCTGGTTTCCACCTTTCTCTGTGGGCATAATGTAAATAACTTCAGGAAAAATATAAGGAGGAGCCACTGCCATGGGGCTGCTGGTCTCATCACTGGCTACTGGAAGCCCCTGGGGGCTGGGAGATTCGGGCCAGCGGAGCTGCTCAAGTGAAACCTGGAGCCAGTAAAAGGATGCCTCATTTGTGCCCCTGGGCACCCAGCACCCAGATTTTGAATTCGTGGGTCTCTGAGCTGTGAACTAAGTGGGGGTCCAGAGAAAGGGTGGGTGGGCGCGTCAAGTTAGAAGCAGTGCCCACTGGCTCGGTGGGCTGCCCCAGCAGAAAAATCCTCCTGAGGCTTAAGACTCAAGGCAATATCTGTTCAGCCTCCACTGAAGAAGGGGAGTGGTGTGGGGGCAGGGGGTGTCACTTCCTCTGTGGTCCTGCCTGGCTTGCCAGGTGAGGCCGATGGACAGCTCTCAGCCAGATGACTCTGAGCTCCTCTAACACCCAGGCTGATGTTGGCAGAGGGATGTCAGAACCTTGAGCCCATACCCCGCTTGCATTAAATGCAGCAGCTGGACACAGCTGGCTGCCCCTCTGCCAGGCCATGGCTGAGACCCTCTCCCAGCAGAGAGGACCAGTGCAACGGTCTGCAAAACCTCTAGTCCAGAGTGATCTCTGCCTCAGTTTCAGGTGCACCCATGGGGCTGGGTGGTACCAGACACACCAGGTGAGGAAGCAGGGCTCCCTGTCCTTGGGGAGAAGTCCCACGAAAATGCCGAAAAAGTGGGGTGAGGAACGTCCCTGGTGCTCCAGTGGCTAAGACTCCATGCTCCCAACGCAGGAGGCTCAGGTTTGCTACCTGTTCAGGGAACTGGATCCCACACGCCACAACTAAGCCCTGCTGCTGCCGCCACGTCGCTCCAGTCGTGTCCGACTGTGTGCGACCCCACAGACGGCAGCCACCAGGCTCCCTGCTGCTGCTGCCACGTCGCCCCAGTCGTGTCCGACTGTGTGTGACCCCACAGACGGCAGCCACCAGGCTCCCTGCTGCTGCTGCCACGTCGCTCCAGTCGTGTCCGACTGTGTGTGACCCCACAGACGGCAGCCACCAGGCTCCCTGCTGCTGCTGCCACGTCGCTCCAGTCGTGTCCGACTGTGTGCGACCCCACAGACGGCAGCCACCAGGCTCCGCCATCCCTGGGATTCTCCAGGCAAGAACACTGGAGTGGGTTGCCATGTCCTTCTCCAATCAACTAAGCCCTAGCACAGCCAAACACACACACACACAGAGTGTGCTGATGCTGCTCTGTGTGGGGGCTGGCGACACAGGAAGTGGACGGCTCTGGGGCAGTCCCACTGCTGGAGGTCTGAACGGTGGAGGAGGGTGACCCCTGAGGACAGAGGGCTGACTCTCGTCCCTTATGGACAAGCTATGGGACTCTGCAGCCCTCCACACCTCGATTTCTCATCCATCAAAGAAGCCACCTCTCTGAGATTTCAACAACAGAATGAGGAAGAGTCAAGTCCAGGATGTGGTGGCCCTCAGTAACACTTCACTTATGCCTCAGGGTGACCCGAGGGTATTCCAGAAGCTTCCAGAAGAGACCAACTCTGTGCCTGGGAACGTCCATGGTCAGGGAGCAGTGACCGCCTCTGACTCCCTGGATGGTCTTTTCAGCTCCATGGAAAAGTCTGTGATGAATGGAACACCAGCAAGGGCCCAAGATTGCTGAAAGTCCTCAGACCTAGGGCAGCATGAGGTTAACGCCACGGTCTGAGGGACAGGACTGTGCACCCAAGGACAGTGACTCCACGGGGTGGCTTGTCACTTGCTGGCCAAGTTTCAACTTTAAAGCATCTTTCATTTGAAAAAGCCCACAAGAAATGGCTCCCACACAACCCATAACCCTGTCTACTCATGAGAAAACCAGCAGACAAACCACAACAGAGGGACAGCCCCACAAAAAAACACACGACCGGACGCCTCAGAACTGCCGTGGTCAGCAAAAGTAAGCCGAGTCTGAGACACTGTCACAGTCCAGAGGGGCGGTGAAGAAGCCACAAGGAGTGAATGTCATGTGGTGTCCGGATGGGGACCCTGGGACAGAGGGACATCAGGTAACCTGCATGAGATGGACCTCAGAGAGTAACATATCGACACCGGCTCACTCATTGGAATAAATGTTCGACAGTAACGTAAGGTGTGTTAGGAACAGAGAAATGGCGGGGGGGTAAGTGGGAACTCTATGCCAATCCCCAACTTTCTAAAAGTGTTCCAGAAAACAACAAGCATTTAAAAAGGGGGGGGGAAAAATCAGTCCTGTATGTGCCATTTCTCACCATATCAACAACTGGCTCTCACCATCTCGGTAACTGTGTCTCAGCCACCAAAATGTGGTGCGTGCGTCCTAAGACACGGGGTGCACCTAGCCTGCCCAGGTCACCTTGGCCCTACCTGGGAAGCCAGCAGGCACGGGGTCAGCCCCCAGGAGCCAGCGAGCTGCAGGCCCCTCAGTATCTGACGGGGGCCTGGTGAGGCCTCGCAGTGCCCACTCGCTCAGGACCCACGTCTCAGCAACATCGGGCGACGCCAGTCACCCCCAACACCCGGGTGCGTCTCACCTCGGCCAGTGTGTCCAACAAAGCCACAGGAACCAAAGTGGGGGTGACGACTGCCCTCCACGGGGCAGCAACCCCAACGATGAGACTCCAGATGCTCAGGGGGCAAGGGTCCTGCCCCAGGGACCTTCCTGGTGTGTGGACAACAAGTCTCGTCCACCGATGTCCTCTGAGCCCCTGCTGGGCAGAGGGCACGCACCACAGAACGACTCTCCCAGTTCAGGCATCCGAACTTACATCTGCACTTTTTACCACCAAACTAAACAATGTACAGAGCAAACAGCAGAAGTCAAAGGAAACGGTTAATCTGCACGTATAATACCACCGTCCTGTTTCTCTCAAAGCAATAAGGTGCTTTACGGAGCAAAGAAAATGTTATGTATACTTTAAATGGGCTTCTCAAGTGGCTCAGATGGTAAAGAATCTGCCTGCCAGTGCAGGAGACTCAGGTTCGACCCCTGGGTCAGGAAGATTCCCTGGAGAAGGAAATGGCAACCCATTCCAGTATTCCTGCCTGCTGGGCTATGATCCAAAGGGTCTAAAAAGAGGCAGACAGGACTGAAGGAATGAACCACAACAACATTTTAAATAACTAAGGTTTAGTGATCAAAGAAAAAGAGAACTTTCCTCCTAAAAGAGAGTCTACAAGCCCCGACGGTGCATGGCGCACGGTGAAAAGGAAGATCAGAGCCACAGGCTCATCTCATGGGGGCGCTGAGAACGCCCAGCCTCCTGGACCGAGGAGGGGGCGCTCCCAGGCCGCGAGGGTCCTGGCCCAGACAGCTGCCCTGGTTCCTCAGACTGGCTGGAGAAGTCCCCTGATGCCCACCCCCCACACAGAGGGCTTCCTGAGCCATCGCTCTTGGCCCCAAGGGAGTCTGGGATGCTCAGGGTTTCGGGGAGGCATTCATCGCCTCACCAAGCCCTTTGCAACCTGGAGCCGGGCTCTCTTGGCCCCCAGCAGAGGCCCAGAGCCTGCCCGCCCCTGTGACCCCAGCTCCTCCTCAGCAAACACTCCAGGCCCATCTCTTTCTGCGTGAGGCTCGGGTTCCCTCTGGACTCCCAAAGCTTGACCTTGGACCGTGCACTTCATCTCTGTTCCTTCAGCTCCTGATCAGCAAGATAAGCCCCCAAGGATGAAATGGAGCGACGCCCACGAAGAGCCTGGGCATTGCGGGTACCTACCACCCTCCCAGCAAACAGCTGCCAGGGCAGCCGCTTCCACTCAGCCGTGCCACGGCCTAGGCTCCCTGGTCCCCTGCCTTGTCAGCGAGGGAAGGCCTCCTCCAGCAGCTCCAATGGTGGGGCCCTTCGGCTGGCAACACCGGCCCCGCAGAGCAACAGCACCCCAGTTCTGGAAGGTTTTAAATTCCAGAATCAGGATAAGTCTAATCTACAGAACATCAACAATGAGTTTCACCCAGCACGTACTTGCTCAAAGTTTCCATGTAGGCAATTCTATTTTCCAGTATTAAATTCCTAAGCTACGACACGATCACTTCTGTTTGTTTTGCTATTTAATCAGGAAATGGAGACTTTTGCTGACTAAACCTCCTTTTTAACGGAGGTTTTACACAGAATATTTTGTTTGCCTGCCCCTCTGACACTCGCCCCAAAATTGAACAGAAACCGAAGATGTGTAATTATTTCCTTTCTGCATCATTTCAAAAAGACAAAAACAGAACACTAACGCCTCTTAAGAAACTGCGTGCTGTAGAAAGATAGAAAAAGTTACCGTTTCTAAATTAACTATGGAGAAATCTATCATTATTGGTTCATTAATTGTAAAAACCACACTAACGTCAGGTGTTAATGACAGGGCAAAGTGGGCACACGGCATATGGCAATCTCTGTGTTATCTTCTCAGTTTTTCTGTAAAACTTAAAAAATATATATAAACATAAAGTTGATAGAAAAATATTAAATCAAAGAAAAAAAGGTTACCCATCCTTCACCCTGACGCTGCATTCCTGTAAAGAATAATCCCACACTGGCAGGGATTACCTGCTTTCTACCCTCCCGAGCATACATGCTCTGTGTGTTAAGGCACTGTTCCATCGGTGTCCAGAAGATTCTATGGACAGAGCTGGGGATGGGGGGGGTGGGGTGTAGGCATGGTCAGGGTAGCAGCAGGCAGGCTGGCAGAAACCAGGTGACGGGGGAGGGGTGTCCACAAACCTCTGAGCTTGTTGAAGGCTAACAGTCCTTGGCATCGGACTAGAGAGGCCAACCAGGGATTTGGGGGAAAAACGAGGAAATACATGCAGAACGCCACCGACGGAGGAAGTGGAGAAGCCTGCTAACAAATGGGTCATTTATGTAGTAAGCGTGAGCCGGTGTGGGGCAGGAAATTAATCCAACATGCTGAAGACTCGCGTTTCAATTTCTGGAACAAGGCAGGGGGAACCCACCCACCCACTAAAAGTGAAGTCAGACCAGAAAGATGGCAGTAAAAACTTACAAGACTCAAACTGAAACAGAGCTAATGGTGATGACAACCAGCCAAGGAGCCAGAGAAGGGGCCAGTCAAGCCAGGTTTTTAAGAGCCCTTCAGAGAAGCCAGGCTGACGGGAACGGCGAACTGAAAACCCTTAACAGATGAGACAATAAATCTCTGAAACCAGGGCGAGAGGTCCAGCATTCTCCCTTCAACAAGAAAACGATCAGCAGAAAGCGACTCCCCAGAAATGGATGCCGCGCTGACCACTGCTCCCCACAACAGATACCACACCTTCGCAAAGACGTCCACCCGACGCTGCGCCTTCAGAAGGAGAGCAGGAAACGGAATCTGGCAACATCCACGGGGAGAAGGAGCCGAACAGTCGGCTGCGCACAGATGCAGAAGCTGGAGCACTCGGGAGAAGGAAGACATGCGGTCAGGACTGGCGCCTCCCCTCCAAGCTGCGAGGGTGCCGGGCCGGGCGTGCCTACAACGCACGCCACCTTGGGGCCTGGGCACCGGCTTTTATAGCCAGATGCTGGACACCAGGACGGAACCCGGGCCCGGCGAGAAAAGGCCCCAGGAGAAAAGTTCAGGAAGCAAGATGCCAATTCCTGGGGCCCGTCACACACCAGCCTCTGCTCCCCGTGGGAAGTGGGGAGGCCCCCAACACTGTCCACCACCAGGGGCCGGGTGATCATCTGGGACTCTCAGAGGGACATGCAAAGCAGACCTGGGGTGACAGGTCTCCCCACCTGGCTTGAAGGGCCTGAACGCTCAAATCAATAAAAAGCTGCTCTCAGAGATTTGGTGTATTCCCCTTGATAGGTGCTTCAGGACCAAATATTTTACAAGCAA
Organism: Bos indicus x Bos taurus; assembly: GCF_003369695.1. Taxonomy (NCBI): domain Eukaryota; kingdom Metazoa; phylum Chordata; class Mammalia; order Artiodactyla; family Bovidae; genus Bos; species Bos indicus x Bos taurus. Next base: position 7,390,180 of record NC_040101.1, on the reverse strand, counting down.
GGCCCCCAGTCACGAACAGAATCGCTGTCTGCAGTTTTGGCAATCATTACCGAAGCCATTACTTAGAGTGGTGGATGCAATAAATAGAGTCAGGACAGAACAGCAAGCCGCTGAGATCCACCTCCAGAGCCCGAGAACACTGCGTCAGAAAAGGAACATGGTTCCGCTGGCTCCAAATGAGCCGGGTCTTCAGTCAAAGCCCACCTGAGAAATCACCCTGAAGACGCCATCCCATGGTTGCGCTTCTAGGGGCCACTGCAGTTGAGTTTTGATAATTGTTTTTTTCCTTAATCTCAAGTTGATGATATCCCCTTAGAAGCTCCAAAGCATCACATTTCTCCAATGGCTTCCACATTGCTTTCAAATTGGCATTTTTCCATAAAGTGAATGTATTGATGGGATTGGAAACCAATTTTTACACAGGCAACAATTTTCATGTGGCAAGCCAAATGTCTTGATTCCTACACTTGTGTGTGCGTGTGAAGTTGCTTTGTGCACATGTATGTGATTGCTTAGTGTTCGACTCCTTGCAACCCCATGGACTGTAGCCTGCCAGGCTGCTCCGTCCATGGGATTATCTAGGCAAGAATAGTAGGTTGCCATTTCCTTCTCTGGGGGTCTTCCCAACCCAAGGATCAAACCTAGGTCTCATGTCTCCTGAGTTGCTTCAGTCGTGGCCAACTCTTTGCAACACTATGGACTGTGGCCCGCCAGGCTCCTCTGTCCATGGGATTCTCCAGGCAAGAGTAATACTAGAGCGGGTTGCCATGTCTTCCTTCAGGAGCCCTTCCAGAACAAGGAATGGAGGCCACGTCTCTTGGGTCTCCTGCATTGGCAGGTGGGTTCATACCGCTAGTGCTGTCTGTAAGCCCTTGATCCCTTCAGGGGTTACCCAGCATTATGGCTACCAAAGGTTTTTTTTCCCTCCTAAACAAAAAGAAAGATGTTTTTTTAGAATACAGGTTCAGTACGACTTGCAATCTGCAACAGGCTTGCTGGCGTGGATACAAGTGACCCAAGAAAGAACACTCCCTCCAGCCAGGGCCAGGTGCTGGGCTGGGAGGCTGGGAAATGCCCTCTTACCCAGGCCACAGGACGGTCTGTTCTCAACCACAGGCCACACATGGAATCAGCTCCTGAGAGTTCTCAGGGACTTGCCCAAGTCCAGTCTCCAGCCCGAGTCTCCTGGACCCTGATCCTGAAACGTGTCCAACAACACAGGATGCTGAGTGCCACCCGGTCATCTTCAGGCTTCCCCAACCCTGTTCACATTCGGCCGGTGAATCCTGAATCCTGTCCTGTGGGGGTCTGGCCTGCACATCACTGTATGTTTAGCCGCATTCCTGACTCTAAGTGTCCGTGGCACCCCTACCCCCACAGAACCACCAAAAAAGTCTCCGGGCATCAAATTAGTACCAGCGGAGACAACACTGCCAGGCTTCAGAAATTTTGTGATGGAAGTGGGCCCAGACTTTCTCACCAGGGCACGTGGCTGCGGTCAGAGGGCGACACGCAGTGTGCAAGTTCACCTGTGACCTCTGTGGGGCCGGCAAGGACCCCTCAAGGCTAAGTGGGACCACCCCCTTCCCCGCCCCCGGTTTTGAGACCCTCCGGCTCTGCAGGGCTCCCACGACCACCAGGCCCTCGGGGCGGGCGTGCTGATGACGCTGCAGCATGAGGGCACCCGGCTGGAAACAGGGGGTCACCTCCACATTATCGCTATTTTTAGACTACAGAAAATTCTCGCACATTCTCACCAGTGTGACCATCATTTGTCTCAGGAGGCATTCCATAAAAAGCCACACGTATATTTTCAATGCCGAGGGTCTAGAGATACCTTCTACTCTGCAGAACTTTTTGGCAAGACGATGGATCTTTCTTTCCCACAGAATTTCCTTTTAAAACAGCTTCAGGAATTTTCCTGGGGTTCCAGTGGTTGAGTCCACCTTGCAACGCAAGGAACGCCGGTTAGATCCCCGGTCTGGGAAGATCCTGCATGGCACAGAGCAGCTAAGCCAGGAGGCCACAACTACTGAGCCCACTTTGCTTTAACCACCGCAGCCTGGGGACGTAGAGCCCGTGCTCCTCAGCAAGAGAAGCCACTGTGATGAGAAGCCCTCTCACTGCAACTGGAGACTAGCCCCCGCTCGCCGCAACTAGAGAAAGCCCGCTGTGCAGCAATAAAGACCCATGACACCCAAAAAATAAAGAAGTCTTAAAAAACTAAAACCACCTCAACACTGTTCATGGGACTTAGCGGCCAATGTACAAATCACCACCTTGGCCCAAGCTGAGGAAAGCAAAGTCTTGGACTGCTGATTCGCGGGGACATGTAGCATCACCTAAGCATCATGGGCGGGGGGGGTCACCCTGTATCACTGGCTACCATGGTGACTGTGGAGAGGAGCTGCGGCCGGATTTTCAGGTGTGGTCTTGAAGACAGGCTGTCCATTTGGGAGAATGAGCCTCCAATTCACAGTGGATTTGCCCCTTTCCACTCCTCACTCCCCTAAAAGGAAAGTTGGAAGGTAACTGTTCTCCCCAAACTTCCCCTCCCAATACCTCCCTGAGAATCTTAATGAAAAGGTTCAGCGAGCAAGCAATCTAAAGCCACCTAAGAGTTCAGATGCTTCTCTCTCCCTGGAAATAAGTCACATTTCAGGCCTCGGTGTTCTCATCTGAAAAACAAAGAGGGTGACCAGGTGGCTTCCAAAAGGTTCCATCCAAGCCTTGCATGTTGTGACTTTAAGCCTGTGGGTCACTTTGCAATTCTGAATGAGAGGAATACAGCCAGAATCAGTAAAAGAACATGCTTAAAGCACCCGCACACAGTTTCATGGGACAATGTTCTGTATAACTCAGATCCTGCTCAGGATAAATAATAAAGAGAGGGGAAACGTTCTTAGGCTGTAACAGTCATGAGCCAAAGTCACTGCCAGCAAACACACCGATCATACAGCAGCAGTGTTTTCATTAGGAAAACCGTGAGTACAGGGAGGAAGACAATGGAACAGCCCAGGGAGAGGAGGGGGTCCATACGGCTGGCCACAGGGGTGACGTGGGGTCTTGTTGGCGAGTTCATGGCGAGCACTGCTTTTTGGGCACTGGCGTCAGGGTGGCCCAGGGGTGCGTTCTGAAATACGTAGCACTCGTTCATGCCAGTTCTCCCGTGGTTTCTTCTGTGCCTTGAAGCACACCTGTGCCTCCCCGTTGCCCTGGCCCTTTCTATATATTAACCGGCTTAACTCCCCATCACCCAGGGGCAGTTCCTCCTCATGGGCTACAGGTTCACAGAGGCAGAGAAGGCTGACCAGGTGAGCTGCCTGAACCAGGGAGGCCTCCCACACCCAGAACAGCCCAAGGCTGGATAAAGGCCCAAATGCCCAGCAGCAGTAAGACACATACAGTCTCTGATATCTGTTCATACAATGGAGTATTACAGAGCAGCGGGTAAAACACACTTCTGCCTGTACGAAACACAGGTGAACCTCACAGATGCAATGCAAAAACACGGTAAGTACAAAACAAAGCTAATGTAACTTTGGGGAGAGAGAGAAGTGGCTTGGGGGTGGGGTGGTCTTCTAAGAGACTCCTGAGGGACTTGCCCTAGGTGGGGGTTAAACAGTATATTTGCCGTGTAACCTCATCAAGCTGTACACTTCAGTTTGTCCACTCTTTGCATAGTCTGTCTTCATGAAAAATTTAAAGATGAATAAGCAGCTGAGTCCCTTCACTTACCCTAGGCTTTCTTTTCCTCCCCGCAATGAACAGCTGCCTTCTTTCTCAAGCTCCAAATTCCCACAACCCAGATGCCGCGTCCCAACACCAGAGGGAGTACCCACTTCTGGGCCATGTCCCACTGCCCCAGTCCCAAGGGTGATCCTGAGCCAGTGTGTCGACTCAGCCATGTGGCTTCCACTCAGGGGACCAGAGTCCCGTGTTGTTCCCGGGAGGGTGGTACAGGCAGGGCTCACGGGGTCCAGCCCCAACTCCACAGCTCCCTGGCGGGTGCCCTCACCAGAACCATCCCGCCCTGCTCAGCTCACACACCATGGGCAGCTTAACCTGGAGGAAGAAGAGTTAACCTCTCTTCCAGGTCTGGAAGCTTCCGCCCTGCCCACGATCGCCGTCACGATGCTGCCCAAGTCCATCCTTCAGCTCTCCAGTCCTCACCAATGGACTTGGGCAGCATCCTCTCAACATGGGGATCTGAGAGGCAAGAACCTCTCTGCGAAGCACCAGCTCATTTTTACGAGCCCTCCTGCCAACGACTGCACGTAAAAGGCACATTTAAGCACAAACGAGCCTCACAAAACCAAATGCCAGCCAGGTCAGCACGGCTTTGAGACGACAGAAGGAAGAGAAATTGAGTTGTAGCAGGGGTTAAGAATCTGACATCTCTGCTGGCCAGAGGCAGCTCATTTCTCAGGACTGTCTGCTCATTTCCAGATTTCTTCCCATGAGAGTTTGAACATTCAGAAAGGTTTCTTCCTTCCCAGACCCTCTTCTCATCCTTCCCCCTTTAAAGGCTCACTTCTGCCAAGAATCATCTGTCTCGCTACTTCCTGCTGCTCCATTAATTACAACAACAAGAAATAACCCTGCAGTGATGTCATCCAAACTTTTACTTCCTGGAGTGACCGACAGGTCAGCTAGGAGGCCAGCTGCATCATGCCTCCATTTTGCAAACAACAACATTATGGCTCTTGCTCTCCATGAAAGCTTTTATGTTTTCAGAGGCACTCACCCCCAAAGGTTTTACAAGTTAAATAAAAATCAAAAGGGTGTCAGGCACTGCTACCACCAAAACGTAGCTATTGTAAGGGGACAACAAGCTATCGATTGTGCGAAGCTGTGAATGTAGGTTTACATACATAAAGAAAAGCCACATTTTCGAGACACGTGGAACGAGGGAGGACCAGTGTTTCTAGCATGAGCGGGGAAGAGGCGGAGTTCTTAGATTCTGGCGTCTGCAGGGACATGAAGGCACCTGTGGGTGACAGGGACACTTGTAGGGGAGGAAATGCTTTCTTGATGAGTGTGGTAAGAACGACAGGGCACCACTGGAGACCAGGAAGGAAGGATCAGCCTGCCGTGGACTCCAAGCTCCCTGACTGCAGAGAACAGACTGACCTGCCTCCTTCACAAGGACTGGCAGCCAACATTGACAGCTATTGTTTAGGTTTTTTTTTCTTCATTTTCGGTTGTGCTTGGGTCTTCGCTGCTGTGCGGGCTTTTCTCTAGTTGCAGTGTGTGGGCTTCTCCTTGTGGTGGCTTCTCTTGTTGCGGAGCACAGGCTCTGGGGCACCTGGGCTCCGGGAGCTGCAGCCAGAGGATGAGATGGTGGGATGGCATCACCGACTCGATGGACATGAGTTGGTGATGGACAGGGAAGCCTGGCGTGCTGTAGTTCATGGGGTCACAAAGAGTCGGACACGACTGTGCAACTGAACTTCACTGGGCTCTGGAGCACACAATCTTAGTTGCTCTGTGGCACGCGGGATCTTCCAGATCACAGATGGAACCCGTATCTCCTGCACCAGCAGGTGGATTCTTTACCACCGAGCCACCAGAAGCCCTGACAGGTATTTCTAATTTTCTGAAGGGATCAAAGAATAAAGCTGTCGCCCAATGGCACATGGTGGAAAAGTTCTGTGCTTGGGATTTCTTATGAAAAGGGCTCTCTGGGGCGGCCAAGCAGGAGTCTCCCTGGAAGAAAGGGAACCCAGGTGAGCTGCAGAAATCACTCCTGAAATAGCTGTGTCCAAGGCAACTGCATTCCACAGGCTCAGCATCACTTTGAACACTGCATCAGCCGCAGGTCACCTCTGCAACGTCCTATCTAAACGGGGCCACCACCTGGAGTCTCTCCTGTGAATTCTGTGACTTCAATGTTTGGTTACCTTGGGTTACTGCTTCAAGGGCCAGGTCTGAATCCAGACATCCCTGGATGTAACGTCGGGGGAGGCAGTGGAGGAAACCTACTCTGACCTCATCGTCACATTGCTGTAAGAACCAAAACAGAGCCCTTCTCGTGGGAGGCCACTCCTGTGCGCTGAAATCAACAATCAAGACAACACCTAGGGCTCATTTCCTGCAGCAAGGACAGCGCTCTCTATCACAAGAGGAGGGTACTTTTTGTCCCTAGCACACTGGAAATAAGGTCTTATTATCAAACTCCGGGGGATAGTGGAGGACAGAGTTTGGAGTGCTGCAGTCCACGGGGTCGCAAAGAGTCGGACATGACTTAGTGACTGAACAACAGTAACAAAATAGCCAACCCACGAGTCTTCAATTTCTACTGATGTTTTAATCCAAAGTGCCTTGGACAGGTCTTCATAAGCTCCACCAGGATCAATTCCAAGTCTATGAGGAAAGTGTTAAGGAGACATGGGGGTACAGGCAGGCTGGACTGTAAAGGCGAAGCCTGGGCAGGAGGCAGGTGGGGGGAGTCCACTTTATAGGAGGCAACTCTGGAGCTGCAGCCAGTTCATGCAGGGGGACCCAGGAGCATTTTTAAAAATATACCAGGGAGCAGGCCCCACAACTCACTTTGACCCATACCAGTGATAACGTTTCTTCTTCTTTTTTTTTCGCATCATCCCGAGGCTTATGGGATCTCAGTTCCCTAACTAGGGATTAAATTCATACCCCCTGCAGTGGAAATGTGGAGTCTTACCACTATGCTTCCCTATAGCTCAGACGGTAAAAAATCTGCCTGCAACGCAGGAGACCGAGGTTCAATCCCCAGGTCAGGAAGATCCCCTGGAGAAGGTAATGGCAATCCACTCCAGGATTCTTGCCTGGAGAATCCCATGGACAGAGGAGCCTTGTGGGCTACTCCATGGGTTGCACAGCGTCGGATAAAACTTAGCAACTAAATCACTACCAACCACCACCACCAGACCACTGGGGATATCCCTATAATATTCTTTCTTGAATTCTGTCTTCCTACTGTGGATCACGGCCAGGAATTTCTTCCAGGCCAACCAGAAAACCTGGGGAAGAGCATCCCAACCTCCATCTCTAGGTGGGTCAATTTTCCCCACCCTCCACCCGGAGTCCAGAAGCTGCGAGCGGGACTCCGGCTTGTCGAGGCCCCTGGTCCCTTGTAGGGGGAAGACTGGAGGAGCAGCACCTTCCACGGTGTCTGCTGACTCTGACATCTGCCGGCGTCCCCCACAGTGCCAGGCACCCCTCCGGGAGCCTTAATTGATCCAAACCAGCCTTCAGTCTCATGGATGCCACACCCTCTGGGCTCTCCTCCCACAACAAACAGTGGAATGGTTTCAATAAGATATGAAGAAACAATGAGGAAAGACCGTTTTGAAACAGCCTATTATACACAGAAAATTAAAGCAAGCCCTGGCTCCAAACAGAAGGGTGGTCACACAGTAGCATGCGTTAATTATTAATTCTCCAGCAGTGTCCCAGTGTGAGCCCAGGCACCCGTTCCCAGAGGGCAACATTCTCACCGACAGAAGAAGACCGAAATACCTATAACCGGCGTTATAACCGGCGTTAATCTGAATAGAATCAGCTCCAAAATAAGGAGGGGCGACTATTTCAACGGTGAGTTTATTTACAGGGCCTCCAATGAAGCCAGGGAGACTGATTTTAGAAACCACAGCCTTTCTCCCGTGACAAAACCCACTTCCAGTATTAAGTGCTCTGTGGAGAAGTACTGACTTACATTCTTTCCCTTTGATTTTGAATATTTTAGGCAGAAGTTTAAAATCCCAGTAACTGTGCTAAAAGGTTTCAATGGTGTACCTGAGCATCTGAGTGATCCTGTCAAATAAAATGTTCTTCCGAGTTAACTGTGCTGTATATTTATGCATTTAATATCACGGCTTACTGCAAAGCGCACAAATCATTTTAACCGAGTGTAAATTTAACTACCATGAAGGCATTTTATCCTCTGCTTAACTTCTCTGAGGGGCCCATATTTTTTGGAGCAGATAAATCAAGCTTCCATATAACTCTACTTAAGGGAACAGCAGTCAAAACTTCTAAAGAGAAATACACCCCTCAAGGCTCCTTGGCTTCGGGGGTAAACACACACACAAGTCTACACCCTCAATCAAGTCGCCTACCTCTGGCACCTGCCTCCTTTTCTTACCAAGGACCAGCGGCCAGCAGCACAGCTGAGTCCGGGCAGGTGTGGGGAAGCGACAGGCTGGCTTGTCAGGGCACAGCCGCCTCCTCGCCTCTGGTCACTCACTGCCCCCTGACCATTCTGGAAGGACAGGGTTTGACCACTGTTGGCTGGAGAATACCCCTAACATCACGGGGCTGCCATCTGTGCCATATTGACTGTCATCATTAGAAACACGATCTCCTAGGGATCCTTTCTCAAATGAACTCCAAGCCCCAACACCACAAAGGTCTCCAGATGCACGCAAGAAATAAACAAGTGGTCCAAAAAAAGAAATCCACGCCTGTGGCAGCTGAAGTCGTCAATTATTTACCGAACGGAGGGAACCCTAGCCACGGTCCATCTGGGAGGGCCAGACTTGGGTCTCAATGGACCCCAAAGGTCACACTGAGAGACTCTGCCGGCCCCAGGGAAGCCTGAGGCAGTAGCTTCTGAACTCATGGGCACAGAAGCACACTTCTATGTTCCGAGTGTGCAGTCACACACGTGTCCTACTCACAGACTAGAAATACTCAATACTGCCTCCCTAACCCCACCCAGTTCATACCCACACATGGTACGTAGGAGAAAGATACACAAATCATGCGTAGGATGACATGGGGCAGAAAAGGAGGTTGAGTCAGAAAGAATGGAAATGCTCCAAGAAATAGAGACATTTCAAAAATACGAGATAATACTGTAGCCAGCTGGACACCCACTGGCCAAATCTGAAGCGATTTGAACATCACAATGAATGACGATCATAATCCATTAGGTGAAATAAGAACCGGAGGCTTAACACATATACAAATAAAGCATGTTATCTTATTATACATAAGGTAAAGGGGGAAGCTTCTTTAAAAAAAAAAAAACGTAGAACATAAATAAGCGTATGTCGAAGAAAGGATGGAGTTCGAAAATTATAACTTGGCAACCATCATAATAATTGATTTGGGTGAGAATCATCAATGGACATTGAGATCAGTGACTGAGAAAGTGTGAAGGTCAAACAGCGTATCTCCATTGTCGCAAAGTATCTCCCCACAACATGCTTATTAATCACAAAGGGAAAGAGCATAGCTTTACAGTGGGAAAACCAGAAACGGCACTGAAAGGCAGTGTTTGAAGTTAACCTCACCAGGGATGAGATAAACTGACGTCACGTGCCTCCTGCGAGGATGCATGGAGAAACACATCACATCTCCAGCAGTCCTGTCCAAAGTACATGAGCTGACTTTAATAAGGAGAAAACCTGAGACAGACCAGATGGAGGACATGTACCATGACTGGTCTGCTCTTGTTTAAGAAAAAAAAACGAAAAAAATCAATGTTATGGACCAAAGGCAGATTAGGGATTGCTCTGGGATTAAAGATGACCAAGGGGACTTTCACTTTTTTCTTTCACTTTCTTTCAAGGAGACACGCCGACTAAAGTTTCCTGAGCCATAAACAGCATTGTTGTGACAACTGGCAAAATCTACATACATCGTCTAAAGACAATACATATCATCAGTGTTAACTTACTGATTTTGATACTTGGTGTTGTAAAAGAATGTGCTGGGACTTAGGAAAAACTTCTTTTTTTTTTTCCCTAAACACATCTAAGTTAGGTATTTAGAATCTCAGAGAGTTCAAGAAAAATAATGTGTCTGTGTTTGTGTGTATGAAAGAACTGAGCAAATATGGTAAAATATCACTTGGGGGTGTCTAGGTAATTAGAAATTCTTTGTCTCATTCTTGCAACTAGTCTGTAAGCCTGAAATTATATCGACTATAAAACTGAAGAAAAAAAAAAAAAGAAATGGGCATAAATATCCACAGCAGTTGTGATGAAGTTTAAGGATTATCTGATATTTCAGCATTTCCCTGACGGCTCAGCGGTAAACAATGTGCCTGCCAGTGCAGGAGACAAAGGTTGGATCCCCGGGCCGGCAAGATCCCACATGCTACCATGCAGGTAAGCCCCTATGCCACAATGACTGAGCCTGTGCTCTAGAACCTGGGAACTGCATTTACTGAGCCTACACGCCGCAACTGCTGAGGCCCACATGCCCTGGAGATGAGTCACAACGAGAGGCCACTGCAGCCGAGAAGCCCGAGCACCACACTAGAGAGTAAGCCCCAGCCCACAGCAACTAGAGAAAGGCCCGCACAGCAACAAAGACCCAGCACACCAAAAATAAATAAATTATGGGGAAAAAAGTTGACTGACATTCCAACACAGAACCCAAATCACTGCAATGTGATTTTGTTACTCCTGAAGGTAAAACGATCAAAAAAACAACAACAAAGCACAATTCACACGTCAGGAGCGCTGGGTGACAGACAGACAGAGGGACCAAGGAGGACCCTAGGGTCCCGTTCTCCCCCTGCCCCACGCTGGGTTAAGGGGGGGCTGAGACAAGGGCAGGTGAGGCCTCCCACCTCTGCCATCGCAGTCTGGGGTTCACTGGCCTCAAACAAACTGCAGAGCTCTAGAAAGGCGGGAGAGACCAAGCAGAGAGAGGGCTTTCTGACCCTTCCCTGCCTGTCCTCTACCTGCGCTGGGGTGGCTCCGAGAAACGGGCCAGCGAGTGAGGAACCGGAAACACCTCAACCCCAGGCCTGCACGGCCCCTCAGGCGGTCTCTGAACCCACAACCACTTCTGGTCTCTGGCTTCAGCTCGAGGCCCCTGGCATGAGAAGGATCAAGAGTTCACACACCCCTCCCTGTTCCCAAACTCCACCGGACAGGGATGACTTAGGCAGCAGCTCAGTGGCAAGGCTGAGGCCCATGGCAGGACGTGGGGTCTTCACTCATCCTTTCTGGTGGCCCAGGGGCCAGGCCTGCCCGGGGTCCCCGCCAGAGCCGGGTGGGCTGACCGTGGTAGCCGTTCACGGGCCCCAGGGCAGCCTGACCGCTCAGTCTCTCTGGAGAAAGCAGAAGACTGTCAGGAGCTTCCACAAAAAATGTTTTTTCTGTAACTCCTCTTGACTTTTTCCATCAATCAATCCTTATAAAAACTGCATATCCCTCTTGCCTCAGGTAGTGCTTTCAGCTAACTCTCCCTCTCACCTGCGGCGCCATCGCCGCGGCCGGCGCAAATGGCCACGCTTGCGTTCCTCTGGCCAGCCGGCTTCGGTGCTACTGTCCACTCTTCATGTTCTTGCTGCTAGAAAATTCAGTTCTGGAAGCGCTTTCTCCAGGAGGGGGCTTCCAGGAGCCCAGAACACAGGATTGATGTGTTCCTGCCTCTGAACCACAGGGAGCAGGGCCTGCCTGGGACCCAGGGGCAGAGACCATTTCCCCGGGTGGCTGTCCCCACCACCCTCTGAGGATGTGTGACCCAGGAGGACAAGAGCAGGGGTCAGCTAAAGCCAGCGCCAACAAAGTCAGACCCCAAAGACGTGGCTAGGTGTGAGACCGCCGGGGCTGGCTAGCACACAGTCCCAACAGAGTTCCCCAAACAGGAGCGAACACAGCCCGGTCACCTGGGAAAAGCTCTTGATTTGACTCTGGCTCAAAAAGAATCTCTAGATACATGACAGGACAGAGACCTATCCCAGGCACGACCTCTCCCATCACAGAGACCTATCCCCGAAGCACCAGACACCTGCGGTACCACCTCACGTGAGCCCCCGCCCTCAAGGGACAAACCGATGGGAGACTCAGCTTCCTCAGGTGCACAAGGTGAGGAAGATGGCCGTGGCCACGCCCGCTAAGTTCACAGTCCAAACTGGTACTGAGCGAGGAGCCAGGATGCCCCGGCGGCTCCTTCGCAGTGGGGATCCAGGTGGCCTGTGACTCTGCCCTGGCCCCACAGGGGGCCACGGCAGGGGAGGCCAGCCCAGGGTCCTTCTAGGAGGAGCCCAGGGCAGCCTGGCCTGAGGGTGAGTTCCTGCAGCCCTACTTGCCCCACACCCTGCCCCTCCCTGCCCCTCCAGGTAGGGAGGGCACCACCGGGAGGGGTACCCTCCCCAGTCTCTTGTCTTGGCAGCCCTCGCTGGTGGCCCCAGTCTGGCAGGATTTCTCAGGCCACTGGGATTCTCAGAAGCACCCACAAGCCTCTCTCCTTCCATCCTGGCTTCCTTGGCAAAGAGGGTGGGCCTTCTGATCACAGGGCAGGTCATGACCACCCCACCCAGGAAGCAAGGCCACCTGCCTCCCGCTCCCTGTTCCCTTCAGCCTGGCCTTGCTGACCATCAGGGCCTCCTTTCCGCCCAGGCTCCTCGTGATCCCGAAACACTGCCCCACTGCTGCCCCCAAACACGCCAGCTTCTCCACCTGCCACTGGGTGCTTGACACATGAGCCCAGAAGGCACTGCCTCTGACACCCAATCTGCAAATCTTCACTAAAGTGCACTTGCCCTTGAACATCCCCTAGGCTCCATGCAAACAGAGCCCTCTCCTTAGCAACAGCTCTGGGGGCAAAACCCTAAGGCGACCCGACCCGGAGCTGCCCTGGCAACCTGGGGCTCCTGGCCACCAGGACAGAAGTCACCCTCCACCCACTGCGCCCACCCATCGCCTGAGCCAGGACCCCAAGACGTCCAGAGGAAACAGGAGGCAGGGTGCAAACGGCTTCCCAGCTCTAGGATAAAGTTTTATTTTAGTGGCTAAGAAGGAAAGTGGAGAAAAGGCGCCAGGATTTTTACTAGCAGCATAATTATATCAGAGAAAACCCCCTTGTCTAAGATTCCTACAGGTAGGCCATGACAGCGATTTAAGCAGCTGAGAAAAGAGGGTGAAGACAAAGTCCTTACAGCAGGATCTCAGCTCTTTCTGACACGCCCGTCTGACGCTTTTTATTGACAATCAAAGCAAGCTCTGAGGACACGTGACGGGATCGCTACCCTGTCTGCACTGGCAGTTTCAGAGTGTTCAAGTGGGGGATTCTGCTGTTAAAGACGTGTGTGTGTGTGTGTGTGTGTGTGTGTGTGTGTGTGTGTGTGTGTGACTCCACTGTGTCTGACTCTGTAACCCCATGGGCTGTAGCCCCCCAGGCTCCCCTGTCCATGGAATTCTCCAGGCAAGAGCACTGGAGTGGGTTGCCATTCCCTTCTTCAGGGGATCTTCCCGACCCACAGATCAATCTTGGGTCTCTTGCATTGCAGGCGGATTCTTTACCATCTGAGCCACCAGGGAAGCCCAAGAATCCCATGGACCAGAAACAACTCCATCTCAGACTCCAGGCAGAGCTGTGAGCTTTACATTTGAGATTAGGGCAAAAAAAAAAAAAAAAAAAAAAAAAACACACCTCAAAAGTTATTCTGGGACCATGCTACCTACCATCCAGCAGGAAACTTTAGGGAAATATACTCCAATTGATTTCAAACTCACCACCTCCAAGTCAACACAGACATTCTTGGCTAAAGTATGAGTAATCTAAATAGATGGACCACGATCTTACAGGCCCACTTAAATGGTCTCCATCTACTCTGGCCTCTTTCAAAACCATTTTCCACCGAGGGGGTCTCAGTTTTTTTGGCTTAAGGGGGTAGCTCTTTTTTCAAAACTTAAATCTGACCATATCACACTGTCCTTGAAACCACAGCTCCCACTGCCTTGACGGTCAAGAGCGGGACTCTGATGGCCAGGCCTCCCACTGCCGTGCCCACTTGTGCAGCTGTTGTCCTGCCTGCCCTGTGCAGACGCCCTCGCCCAGACCTCCACCACCCCAACCTCAGCTCTGTCCTGGGAGGCCTGCTCTCAACACTCCTGCCGAAGTGGCTACTCTGTCCAAGTCAGACTGTATTCCCAGTCTGACACTTACACACCTCGCAGGAGCTTATCCCCCAGAACACAAGCTCTGTGACAGCTTGTCCGGCGGTACACACAAATCCTAGGACAGCCTTTGGCACGTACATGCACACAATGTTTTAAGTGTGAACTGACACACACGATTTTTGAACGGATGTGTGGTTGAGTCTGTAGGGAGCACAGGCTGACCAGCCTCCACCTCCATCCTGAAAAGATGGGCTTGGGCCCCTTTTTTGCTATGGACAGAAGCATCTGTGAGGGTCAGTTGGTCAAAGGAAACCAAGCCCTGGGGATGGACCATCCATTCATTCACACCAGAGCACATCCTGTCGGCCCCCAGAGGGTGAGGTCTGTCTGCTAAAGGAGCCCAGCCTCCCAGCTCTGCAGAGCTACTGACCCATCACCCCACACCTTGCATCTCTCTTTGCATCTATTTTCTCTTGGAGTTTTTCTGTTGGCCGACAAGCAAGAACCCCCCCCTCCCCCCACCATCTAGCAGGGCGTGGGCTTCTCCCATGTGTTGACTCTAGGATATCTTTGGGAGGCAGACGCTCCTGACATGCAGGGACCCTGCAGGCTTGAACAGGTGGCCTGCCAGGCAGTCCATCAGACCCGGGGCTCTGACTCGTGAATGGACAATGTGTTAATCTTAATAATTCCTTAGGTTTAGGGACTTCCCTGGTGGCCCAGTGGTTAGAACTCTGCCAAGGACCCTGGGTTCAATCCCTGGTTGGGGAACTAAGGATCTGAAAGTGAAGTGAAGTAACTCAGTCGTGTCCAACTCTTTGCAACCCCATGGGCTGTAGCCCGCCAGGCTCCTCTGTCCATGGGATTCTCCAGGCAAGAATACTGGGGTGGGTTGCCATTTCCTTCTCCAGGGGATCTTCCCAACCCAGGGATTGAACCGAGGCAGATCCCTTAACATCTGAGCCACCAGGGAATGATCTGAAGGGCGAGGCCAAAAAAGAAACATTCCTTGGGTGTAAAAGAACTTGATTTCCCGCCTCCCCACCCAGCTCTGCCCTCTGGGGCTGGTGGCCTCCTCCCTTCACGAGGTAACACTCCTGCTCCAGAGCCCAGTCCCTAGGCTCAACTTGCTTCTGTGAGCTCTGCAGAGGTGGAGGTGCGGCCGCACCCAGGCCTGGAATCTGACCCCAGCACCCCAGGCTGCGGGCCGCTGGGGACACACCCCGCACTCTCCTTCTGCACCCCCCCCCCCCCCCCCCCGCCTCCTTCTGCCTGCTGGGTCTAAAGGTCACACGCATTCCTGGGACAGATGAATGTCACGGGCACCTCCCGGGGTCAAATACGTACCACAGGACCCCTCACGCTGCTCCTGGAATGGGGCAGCAGGCAGTGAGTAACGAAGAAACCGAGGTCAACGGAGCAGGCAGTTGGCAAGGGACACGGGTTTCCTTGTTAAGGAGAAGGAACTGGGCTGGGGGAGGGGACAACACAGGGATACCAGGGTTGGTCATGAGCCACCACCCAAAGGGAAGAGTTATAAACCATTCCCTCTCCTCCAGCGGCTGCAAGCATCCACGCTGCCCTCTAGCAGCCTTCCATGCCCTTTAAGGTTCTACTTGCATAGTGTTTGATAGGCTTCCCAGGTGGCTCGGCGGTAAAGAATCCCCCTGCCAACGCAGGAGACCTGGGTTCGATCCCTGGGGTCAGGAAGATGCTCTGGAGAAGGAAATGGCAGCCCACTCCAGTATTCTTTGCCCGGAGAATCCCATGGACAGAGGAGCCTGGTGGGCTACAGTCCATGGGGTAGCAAAGAGACACGACTGAGCACACATTCATTCAAGATATTCATCTGATAGCGTCTGTCACTCAGTCACAGCCAGAGAGCCCAGGCTGGGCTGAAGCGCCAGCACCATCCATCAGTGGACACAGTGGAAAAGCCCACACCCCTGATGACCTCTGCATTTCCTCTGGCGCCATTATCTTCTGGACTGTGCGGTATGACTCAAAGGCATGTGAGGATGTCTCTTTCCTGGGAATTACTTACTTTTTCCAATTGTTGGAAAACAACGGTTCTACCTAAGGTGTGTAAGAGTGCTGATTTTCCTTAAAATACATGCCAGGGGCTGTATCCATTGCAGGGGACACAGGTCGATCCCTGCTATGGGAAATTAAGTGCACATAAGCTGCGTGGTATAAAGTGAAAGTGAAGTCGCTCAGTCGTGTCCGAACTCTTCGTGACGCCATAGACCGTAGCCTACCACGCTCCTCTGTCCATGGGATTTTCCAGGCAAGAGTACTGGAGTGGGTTTCAATTTCCTTCTCCAGAGGATCTTCCTGACCCAGGGATTGAACCTGGGTCTCCTGCATTGTAGGCAGACGCTTTACTGTCTGAGCCACCAGGCAAGCTGTGTGGTATGCTCCCCACTAAAATTAAAATACACACCAAAAGAAGGAGCACGTCACATCACATTGCCCATAATTCTGCTTCTCACCATTGCGCAAATCTACCTTAAAGAAACACCCCAAATAAGGAGATCCAATTGGAAGGGAGATAAATATCAAGTCTCAGCTCTGCACAGCCCTCACAATTCAATGATGAATTCTACCGAGCAAATCAATCAAGACAAGACAAAATATCAAACGGGACCATTTAAATTTTGTAGCCTATCAGATGTGCCTTTCACTCTAGCCAGGACTCATCAGTTTGGTTTCTGAGATGTAAAATTAGTATTGGAGACCCAAAGGCCGGATTCTAATTTCTTCCCCAAAACATGCAATAGAATATGAGTAAGTGTTCCCACGAAGCATTTTTCTCATGTACATCCCCCAAAGGAGCCGAGCCCTGCACAGGATACTCCTGAGCCTGATAACATGATGCAAAACATTCTCTTTTTAACTTTCAGATATTTGCTCTTGGCAACAGATTTTACACGAGAATAGAAATTGTTTTCCTTTTCAACACTCTTGTGACAAAGCAAACACAACTAAAGAGATTTCTGACATAGGAGCATGTTGATGCAAAGAACAATTTAAACTGGGGCAACAAAATTGCCTGATGGAATCAGTGAAATTCTTCTTCAAAAAGCTGAGCACAGAGGTGAACTAGAGAAGAAACCGCCTGAGCAGGGAAAGCCTGACTCCAGGTGGACGAGTCAACCTGGGGTTACTGAATGACAGTTTTAATTTTGTCCACTGAAAGCCCATCACCCAGCACACAGGTCTCAGGACCTGTCCCATCCTGGATGGGCTCAATTGGTAGGATTCCCACCTTGGCCTCTGCTGGTTCTGTTTTCACAAACCCCCGCCCCGTCACCCCCATAAGTCAGCACTCATTTTTTTGTCCCTGGAAACACTTTTCTGGCCGGCTCCACCCCTGAATTTCTCCTGGTTCCAGGAGGCAGCTCCAATGCCACAGTCCTCGAAGACCATGACCCAAACATGCTTGCTCCAGACACGTAACGTCTGCTTGTGGCGGGGAGGGGAAGGAACAGGAGTAACCCAAAAGGGATTTTCCTTTAAGCACAGAATCTGTGAAAGGCTCTGAGGAGAGGGGTAGAGTTTGGCTGCTGTATTAGGGCCGTTAAGCGCAAAGGACGTGTACTACGAACTGAGTTCTGTGCTTTAAGTGTTACGTGTGTGTGATTACAAATATGGGGAGAATGTGAACTAACGCGGGTTGTTAAAAACACTGGGAAACAACACTGTAAATCAACTATACACCAATAAAAATCAAAACAAACCACCACTGGGAAGACGAGAGTGGCACCAGCAAAGACAGCAGAGCGGCACTGTGACCGACAGGGCAGCTCACCCAGCGGACAGACACAGACGACAGCAGAGCGACACTGTGACCGAGCCCCAGCAGTCAGGGCAGCTCACCCAGCGGACAGACACAGACGACAGCAGAGCGGCACTGTGACCGAGCCCCAGCAGTCAGGGCAGCTCACCCAGCGGACAGACACAGACTCGCCCGGTACTTCGAGTCCTACCGGACAGGCACAACTGCCCCTGCTTTTAAGGAGGAAACTGAGGCACAAGAGAGCACGAACTTATTTCCCCAAAGTCACACAGCGACCAAAGGGCAGCTGGACCCCAGCACACAACGGCTCAGCCAAGAAAGACAAAAACAGCAGGGGTGGGTGGTGTTGCGAAAACCTAAAGACAAAGCAAGTGCACAGGCCCACTGACAGAGAGAGTCCTCTGTCCACTCACAGGACCAAACACAATCACAGGGAAATACGGGGACGGCTGGGTTCTTTGGGTAAGTCAACAGAAACCCTTGTGTTTATACACCCTTTATACGTAATTTCAGGAACAGCATGGAGAAAAAAACCCTGACACTTTATCTTGAGTTGGAAGGATTGATTTTGCTTTTATAAATCTTGTAGTGCATTTTGTCCCTCTTCATTAAGCATATGACCCTTTTGGAAACATCAAGATGACCGGCAAATTTCTTCCCTATTTAAAAAAAACACCACAAAAGACAACATATATTCATTAGAGAACACTGACTGGAATGAGAAGAGAAGGGGCGGGGGGTGGGGGGGGGAACACACCCAACTTCTACCAGCTAAAGATAAGCACTATAAAATATTCATCATCAGATTTCCCCCACGAGTATTTCTCTGGCTTTATTCATAAATGTACATTCAATACTGGATCTTCCCACTTCAAGACAAGCCTTCTACTTATGTTATTTCAAACTGTGAAAGCATCATTTTAAAACGAACGAGCTATTTTCCCAGTGTCGGGTGCTTGAGGCATCTGTCTTTTTTGCCATCAAATAACACCATCTTAGTGTATGAAAGCTTTCCTGGCAATGGGTGGGGAAGGGAGAATTAAGAGGTCAAAGGGCACACACGGCCATTTTTGGAGGCGACACTGGTTTCCACGTCTGAAGAGTCTGACTCATCACCTTGTACTCACAATCTCTGAGAGCGTCTTACTAACCTTCCTTCCTCCAGGGACACAGCCCGCCTTCCAGAGAGGCACCAGGGCAGCCGCCGCTCCTGGAGCTTAAGGGCAGCCCACGGCCCAGCTGGGGCCGCTGGGTGGGGCATGACCGGTGCCCAGAGCTGGGTGATACTGCATGGACCTGGCAGCTGGGGACTCTGGGGCCCGAGCTGCCTGGGCTCTGTCCCGCCTTGGTGTCCCGGCTCCTGCCTTTTCCTGGAAAAACCTGCAAGTCAGAGCCATCAACACCTGGCCTGCTTTCTCAGTAAGCATCTAACACTCCTAAGCTAAGCTAAGTCACTTCAGTCATGTCCGACTCTGTGCGACCCCACAGACGGCGGCCCACCAGGCTCCCCTGTCCCTGGGATTCTCCAGGCAAGAACACTGGAGTGGGTTGCCATTTCCTTCTCCAGTGCGTGAAAGTGAAAAGTGAAAGTGAAGTTGCTCAGTCGTGTCCGACTCCTAGCAACCCCATGGACTGCAGCCTACCAGGCTCCTCCATCCATTTTCCAGGCAAGAGTACTGGAGTGGGGTGCCATTGCCTTCTCCATCTAACACTCCTAGTACTGGGTTAAAAAAAACACCCTCCAGAAACAAGGGCTTCCCTGAGAGCTCAGCTGGTAAAGAATCCACCTGCAATGCAGGAGACTCAGTTCGATTCCTGGGTCGGGAATATCCCCTGGAGAAGCGATAGGCTACCCCACTCCAGTATTCATGGACTTCCCTGGAGGCTCAGCTGGTAAAGAACCTGTCTGCAATGCGGGAGACCTGGGTTCGACCCCTGGGCTGGGAAGACCCCCTGGAGGAGGGCATGGCAACCCTCTCCAGGAACACAGCTTCACTGTGTCCTGTGACCTGAAGCCAGATCCATGGGCACCCTGGGGCCCCCGGGGAAAACAGAAGACCAGCTCGGTCACCGAGTTCTCGCCAAAAACAGGCACGCTGTCACCCCACGTGCTGCTCTGGTCCAAGTGTCTGACCCAGCCTGTCTGTCTGCGGACAATCACAGCAGTAGGTCCTATTTTAGGCAGATTTTCCACATTAGAAAGCAAACCGGTTAAAGTGATTGTCCGACACACCTTCCACTCATGACGCTTTGTTTAATTCCCAGTCAAATAGCAAAGCAGGAGAGGGGCCGGTTTCGCCCATTTATAGATTTATAAACAGCCTTCCCAACCGGCACCCAGGCCGCCCCTCCTCCTCCCCTCCTTTCAGACACACAGCTGGGTAGGAATTCACTGACCTAATATTACTGGACAGATAATTCCCCGCCTCGGGGAAAGACTGGCAAAGCCCATGGCATCTGCCATTTCCAATCTTTGTTTTGAAATGGTAAACAGGGGCTCGTGCCAGGCGGTGGGGGGAACGGCGGGCAGGGAAGGTGCTCCTCTGTTAAGTGACAACTAGAAACACCCCCCGACCGCCTCGGTGTCACCGCTCTGCACTGGAAACCCAGGCGTCCGACTCCACTAAATCATCTCCAAACCCACGCCGGGGAAAATAATTGAATTAAAGAGTTGCCGTAACTCAGTCAAGTGAGATAACAACCATCATCCAGGGGGAAGCAGAGACAGGGCTGTTCAAACGCGTCTTCTGGAGATCGCGCGGAAAAGGCAATAGAATGCGGTTCAAAGGACAGATGGGACTTCCCTAATTGTCCCCAGATTCCTAGCAGCAGGGGTGGTAACTAAACGGTTTCAATTAAAAGTTAAAGAAACAGGGAAAAGCAGGCAGTAAGTTATGCCTGGCGCTGAGAAGGCTCCTCCAGTTCAGACTGAGGATGCCAAGGCCCAGTGTCCGAGGACCGGGGGGCCCATCCCGACGGGTCACCAGGACAAGGGACTGTACTGCCAGGAACCGCCCGTGTCGAGTCTGCGGGGTGAGCAGGAGGAGGACCGTGTCTCAGAGCAGGGAGGAGGCCTCCTCCTCCACCGGACCAGCGAGCAAGCAGCCAACACAGGTGCGCAGGCCGTGTGTTCCCAGAGACGCGGAAACGGCTAGAAGGTGATTTCCCAACAGGCATGGAGGAGACATCAGCCCGGGAAAAAAAATGATCTCGGTAGGGACACCTATACCTAAGGCACCCCGGGTGATGTGTCTGGACACCGGCTGCCAGAAAGCAGGTAGGAAGGGTGAGCCTGGCACTTGGTGGATGGGGCCAGGACTCACATGACAGCTCCCCAATAGGGACTCAGTAGGGATCCCAAATGTCAATAGCCCCCAGCTGAGAAATAGCCTGAAAAGAATCCTAAATCGAAGCTTCTGAAGCTTCAAAGGAACTGGAACGCTAAGAAATGGCTGGGATCGACAGTTCCGGTTCACAAGTTAACTTTCCACTGACGTGGGACAGAAGAGACATCACTGATGTGACGTCTTGGGAGATACCATGACAGTGCCCAACCCACAGCTGTGTACGGTGGAAGCAGAAGCTGGGAGCGCAAAGGGCACATCTGCTGATCGGGAGATGAAAGCAGGCTCCCAGGGCAAGTCTCTCAACGGGCTCCAAGTTCACATTCCACTTCCCAGCCGAGCCACTCACTGCTCTGGAAGCCAAAGCTGGACACACACCTACCAACTGATCTCAGGAAAAAAGACCAAACCCCTAAATGTTAGAAGGTCCCTAAACCAACAAAGGTAGAGAGGGATGGAGGGGTTCAGAAAGCCTACTTCAACAGATAAGAACCTCAAACCCGATCAACAGAATCCTTAAGTCCACTCCCAGGACATAACCACCTCTGGGCCCTGTGGTCACTAACGAGTCGGGGGTGGAGTGGAAGGCAGCGGTCCCTGTGTCCTCCTGGGACCTGAAAGTCAGCCTTGGGACTTCCCTGATGCTTCCGTGGTTAAAACTCTGCACTCCCAGTGCAAGGATGCAGGAGCTGAGGGTTTGATCCCTGGTCGAGGAACTCAGATCCCACATACTTTGTGGCAAGGCCCTTCCTCCCCGCAAAAATCAGTCTTCCCAGGTCTTCACTTCCTCAGCCCTGAGTCCTTTCTAGGAAGCTCTTTAAACACGGCATCCTCCGTGGATGGCAAACCAGGAAAACCAAGAAAACGGAGAACCAGAGTGGCATCATCTTTTCCCTCCCTTTTTAAACACTCAATTTGTTTTCTGTCCCCCATGTAAAACAAACAAATCAAAAACCAAAGCAAAACAAAAATAACCACACTCAAAAAAAAAAAAAAAAAGGCAAAAAAATCTGGGACTAAATACGAAGATCTGAATATTCCTTAATTACACAGCACCACCATTACTCAACTTTCTGTTTGTCGTTGTTTAGTCGCTAAGTCATGTCAAACTCTTCTGTGAGACCCCATGGCCTCTGTCCATGAGATCTCCCAGGCAAGAACACTGGAGTGGATTGCCATTCCCTTTGCCAGGGGATCTTCCCAACTCAGGGATGGAACCCACGTCTCCTGCATTGCAGGCAGATTCTTTTACCACTGAGCCACTTGGGAAGCCCAAGTTTTTGTTACTACTTCCTACTCATCTTTTTCTGAGAGTAGGTTAAAGAGTAAGAGAAGACCCTGACTTCAGTTTTGAATCAACTCCATGGGAATAAAAAGCCCCCACATTAAGAGAAGTGAAAAAGAAAACAAAAACGAAAAAAAAAACACAAACATGGTGATGAGGAAAAATTCCTGCATGATTTGAGACAAAGCCTCAGGAATCGAATACGGTCTGATCAAGATTTCTTAGTTTCCAGCTCAAAAACAGGGACAAGAGACCTACCCAGCCAAAACCACAGTCAAACCAAAAGCAAAGAAAAGAAAAGTTATTAGTCACTGAAATACAGAACGTCATGTTCACGAATCTCCACTGAGTCAAATCATGTAGACACAGCTCTGCCCAACAAATTCTCTCATTTAAGACGATCTAGTACATAATGGTTTTAAAAAAAGAAAGTAAGCTAGCTCAGGTAGGAAATACAAAAGTCTATGTAGCATGAAATATCTCCAGGAGACTTGTTTAGTGAAATTAACTAGCAGTTTAATAGGGGGGAAAGCCTGATATACAAGGGTGCCCCAATTTCTTCAGAGGAATTAACATTTCAATCCTGTTTTTATCTAGAAGTCATTAAACTGTGCAACATGAATTATTGGAACTGTAGCAAAGAATTAACTCTATTCATCAACTAAGTCCAAACACTTTGGAGTGCATCTGTAATGAAAAAATAGCTCTACATTTCTATCTCTTCTCATTAAAGTAAACCGGTTTTCCCCCTCTCAGTATATAAAACTGTCTTCTCTTCATATAATTTATATTACCATAAGCTGGCTCACACTCTAAACTATTACACGCCTCCAATTAATTTTTGCAGCTTTTGCCTGAAAATTTAATGAGATAGTAGTGTATGAACCTGCTGACTCTAGATTACGTGTGTGCACCCAATATTAATGTTGGCATAATAAAATCATCTGATCCATACACGATGAGAGGCTCCGGTGGCCACAGTGGTGAAGCTAACGTGCCAGCCCGGGCCACGCAGCTTCCTCTTTTAAATCCATAATAATATTTACTAGTCTCAGATGAAACTGCCCCTACGCCGTCAAGCTGGGGAAGATGGAGAAAGCAGCAGCAGCGTCTAATTACCCCCAACTCAATTTCTATAAACATTTCAGCCAACAGCGTAGATGGATGACTCTGTCTAAGACCTCTGCTCACCACCATGGAAGCAGAGAGCCCGTACGTGTTCAAGCCGATCCCAAGAGTCAGCCAAGGCGAGCACCCGGGGATGGGCCTGAGGAGCCCCTCCATCACGGGGAACACCATGAGGGCCACACCCCCATGTGTGCATGTAGGAGCGTGTCCACATCCGTGTGCATGTAGTGTGCGCGTGTATCTGAGTGTGTGCAATTGTGTGTACATCTAAGTGCACCTGAACGGACAAGTTCAGCCAGAGATGAATAGGTCACAGGTGCTGGTAACACCGCAGTCTCAAGGACAACCCCTCTGCAGTGATTTTGCCAAAGGATCTAGGTTCAAACGAGAGAAAAGAGGGACTTCCCTGGTGGTCTGGGGGCTAAGACTCTGCACTGCCAGTGCGGGGAGCCCAGGTTCAATCCCTGCTCGGGGCCCTACATCCCACACGCCACGACTAAAGATGCTGCACGTCCCATCTAAAACACCCTGCAAGCTGCAACAAGGGCCGAAGATTCTGTGTGTTGCACTAAGACCCAGCAGCCAAATAACTACTTATTGAAGAGAGGCCAACAGTAAAGTCACTAACCACCCTCGTGAAGGCCCTACTAGGCACTGTAACTTCTCAGCCGCCGGTCCCTGGGCAGGTGTGAAGTAGGAAGTGTTCAGCCCGCAGAACGGGCTGTAGGGTCTTGGACAGAAACCCTCAGATGGCACAGCCCTTTTCTCTACCTGTGCTGGGAATGACGACACCCACACAGCATCACAGGTGGCTGAGCATCAGGGCTCACAGGAGGATACACCGCACCCAGCACGTAGCCGGCCCTTAATACATCACTTGGCTGGAGTCTCTGTGGTCAGCAGCCCGCAGGAAGACCAGGACCTGGGGGTGAGAGGGCCAGGCTTCCAGGGAGGGGCGGGCGAGAAGACCTGCTGTTCATCCCTCTCCCCTGCCTGGCCCCCACCCCAGTTACGTCCTCACAGTGCCAGTGTGGGGGCTGCTTCTGCTAAACAGAGAGATAAAAACAGGAGGGACAGACCCTCTGAGGTTAGAGCTCCCCTCCCTGCACTGGTCCAGCCCGGGGGCTTGACTACTGCAAAGTCCGAGGGGCTCGTCCTGGTCTGGGGCCGCCCCCAGCCAGGTTGGGTCCTCGGAGCTCTGGATCCCAAACAGAATGCGATAAGAGCGGCTGTCTGGGAGCACTTCGGTCAAGAAGGCCCCGATCAGAGGTTGTCTGCAAACAAACTTGGGAGTCTGCAGGGAGAGGACAATCAGATCAGCTGGCCAGGGACACTCAACATCGACATCAAGCCCTTTATACCCAGTGTCCAGAGGTTTCCGGGAGATGGTGATGGGGCCAACAGGCTGTGTATGCAGGTACAACCCAGACCTAGGTTCAAACCCCACCTCTGCTCCCGCCAGGAGCCAAGAGCAGGCAACTCACCCCCATTATCCACTACAGGGAAACTGAAAGTAGCTCAGTCATGCCCGACTCTTTGTGACCCCATGACCCCATGGACTATACAGTCCACGGAATTCTCCAGGCCAGAACACAGGAGTGGGTAGCCCTTCCCGCCTCCAGGGGATCTTCCCAACCCAGGGATCAAATCCAGGTCTCCCGCATTGCAGGCGGATTCTTTACCAGCTGAGTCACAAGGGAAGCCCAAGAATACTGGAGTGGGGTCTATCCCTTCTCCAGTGGATCTTCCCAGCCCAGGAATCAAACCAGGGTCTCCTGCATTGCAGGCAGATTCTTTACCAACTGAGCT
This sequence comes from Bos indicus x Bos taurus, assembly GCF_003369695.1. Taxonomy (NCBI): domain Eukaryota; kingdom Metazoa; phylum Chordata; class Mammalia; order Artiodactyla; family Bovidae; genus Bos; species Bos indicus x Bos taurus. The sequence goes on along the minus strand of NC_040101.1, from coordinate 7,364,971 downwards.
ATCAGGGAAGCCCCTAAGATAAGAATAAAGATTCCCTATCCCCACCTTCACAGGACCAGCCACATGCAGGAGGCCGAATGCGGTTGAGCATCCAGGAGGGACAGGCTTGGTCGGAACACTGGACTCAACCTGCCTCCTACTGCAAGCCAGTGCTGAACCACTTCAAGCCTCCAAACATAAGTGCCCTTTCAACTCTGTGCTCCGTGGCCAGGGCAGGCCTGCAACACAAGCCCCAGTGCCCAGGCACACTGGAGGGACACCTCCCCAAACTCTCCTTTTCCAGGAGGCAGCATTTACAGGGTGCAGCTCCTCACACCTAGTAGTAAAAAACAGGACACTTCCTAGCTATGGGTTTGGAAGAAAAGAACACGTTCTTAAGTTGCCAAAACCACTGCCTAAGGGAAAATACAAGGGCACCCTGTGACCAGAGAAGGTGGCATCTCCAAGGAGGACAGAAAGGTTCGGAGAGCTGCCCAAGCCCAGGTCACTTGCTCTGAACCCATCCCTCCAGCCAGTCTGGTCTAGGCTGGGGTGAGGGGTGGGAACCCAAGACTAGAGCTGGCCGTCCTCCCTATCAGGGGTCCCCAGCCTCTGGGCCACAGACCTGTGCTTCCTGTCGGATCGGCGGCAGCATTAGATTAGAAATAAAAAGTGTACAATGTGGGACTCCCCCGGTGGTGCAGTGGGTAAGAATCCCCACCTGCCAACGCAGGGGACTTGGGTTTGAACCCCGGTCCTGGAAGATCCCACGTGCTGCGGAGTGACCGAGCTGGTGCACCACAACGGCTGAGCCCGCGCGTGGACAGCCCGCACTCTGCAAGTGGAGAAGTCACCGCGGTGAGACGCCTGAGCGGCATAACCAGGAGTAGTCCCTGCTCGCTGCAACTAAAGAAATCCTGAGCAAAGCTACGAAAACCCAACGCAGCCCAAAATAAATAATTAAAAATAAAAAAATACAAAATAAATGTAACACGCGTGAACCGTGCCAAAACCACTACCACCCCCCCCCCAACCCCCCTTCCTGGTCCGTGGAAAAGTTGTCTTCTGTGAAATCGGTCTTTGGTGCCACAAAGTTTAGGGACCACTCCCATGGTCTCAGGCCCCAAATTCCACAGGGCCAAGCTCTGGGGAGGACACAGCATGTCTCAGCGAGGTTGCATGCAGTGAAAATCTCTTCTTATGTGGAAGATCGGAAGCTATTAACTGTGTTACTGGCAAGCACAGATGTTGTCTATATCTGAAAACTCCCAAATAGATCAATTAGCATATTATAAAGAATTTACTTTCATTTTCCCTTGACAGAGCATAAAAGCCAAAACACAACTCTCAGTTTGAAACTGACATGTGCATATAGCAGGAGATGCTCTGTTAAATGGAGACAACAGCAAAAGAAAATGGTATTTATAATGATTAGCCACCTAATTAATTCTAAGAGTAGAATGTCAAAAGCTATAAATCCATTTCTTTGGTAACTGAAGCTCAACATCAAACGCGTCGCTTCCGTACTCGGAAGGGAAGCCCTCGTCTTTTCCTGACATTTGCACCCGGTAATGTGGCTGTTCTATTAGTTTTCCAGGTAACGAGCTTTAAATGCATGTGGAAAAAAAGCCATGGAAGGACAGGACTCAGGGAGAATAAAAACACATGCACACACAGAATTAGAAGCAATACATTCTAGAAAGAAATGAGGTTAAGCAGAGTTCTTGGATGTGTGTTCACTTCTTGTGAATCAGTTCAAACTTCTGCCCTCTGATGAAATCTGGGGGCCTTCTGTATTTCTTCAGCTTGGGGTGGTGGGAGGTGGTGTGTGGAGGAAAATTCTAAGGAAGACAAAGATATTACAACGCTATTATCCTTTGAAACTTCATGCGCTTTCCTAAAGTTGTATGTTTACAGATTACCCTTTGGGGTAGACGGTGAGGGCGAAAAAGGCAGAGAACTACAGGAAACCAGAACTGATTCGATAGATGCAGAGCTGTCCTTCTGTGCTTCTCTTCCTAGATTGCAAATCAAATCTGCATTTAAATAGAGTATTTTTAATGTAAAAAAAGGAAGCCCTAGGGTACTGGGGTATTACCTTCAATATCTACGGGCACAACGTTGCATTTTAAATGAGATGTGGCATCTTGAAATTTACCGAATAGATTACACATTCCAAATGGTCTCATTATTTCTACTATTTTTACTAAATTCTCCTGCCCTAAAAGGGGTGTTTCTTTTATGGCCAGGACTGTTAATAAAAGTAATGTGATATTACATCATGCTATCAACTGAATCTTGAGAAAAGATTACACCGATCCAAGGATCTCATAAGCCCCCGGCTCTGATAATTCCAGCCATTATTCAGTGTGAAATTCAAACAGTCTGAATTCATTAACGTTGGTTGTTACAAATCTGCATTTTTAGACGTTGCCATAAAATGCAGGAGTCCAAACCCGGTGACCTGAATCTAACAGCCTTTCATGTGAAGTGGCTGTGCTACCCAGCCTCACCCGGCTCGCCTCTCAGGATAAAGCCCCGTGTACTGGTCCCTCTCCATGGCTGATCCGGTCACCGCTGGGGAGAGACCAGGGGCTGAGTTGGTCTCAGCCCCGCTGGTCACATTCAATGTTCAGGCAAACTGCAGAGACCTGAGCCTCTGACAGGAGAGTAGGGGACCGCTCCCAGGACACGCATCATTAGACAGGTAGCCAGGTACACCTGGGCACAGATCCCGGCCGCCAGCACCTCACCTCTGCTATGGCTGCAATCAGCTCATCCTCATGAAAATAAAAGCTCAAACTTATCATGCAACATGTGGGGGATGCCTCAGGGAACCCTACACCTTCTCCATCTCTTGACGAAGAAACATCATTACTAGGCTGGTGGGGAAGGCGGGGTGCATGTCACTTCAACATCCCAGGAGGAAAGCCAGACAGAGCTGCCATGAACAAGGGAGTCTACAGTTCATCTCAATGTTTACATCACCCAGAGCACGGCTGTTTCCTTCGAGGGGTGCCCTGGGCTCTGTGCTCCTCCAGCCGTGGGCAGGTCACTGGGCTCCCCTCCAACCTGAGTGACCATCTCATGTGCGGATGCTGCTAACGACGACGACAATGGTGATGATGATGGCAGTCATTCTCTACGAAGCCCTCACGATGCACCAGGTACCGGCCGAGCCCTCCTTGATGACGTCTCAATGAACCCCCACAACTCTGGTTTAGTACCGGCTCACCCGCATTTGGCAGAGAGCGAGCCCGAGGCACTAAGTAAAGAGGGCTTTAGTCTGCCCTGGCTCCGCCTTTAGGACCCGGCCCCGCACCATCACCAAGGCCTTGGCCACTGCGATCTTAACCTTCCCCGTGGAAACACAAGGAGGAGGTGCGAAGGCCGTGAGGGCTGTTCCCTGCTCGCGCAGTCCCAGACTACAGAGCTGGGCAGCTTTCCGGCCAAGCCTAAGGCCACATCCCTCTGCCTCGTTTAGACACGCCAGCAGAAGTCTCTCCAGCCTGAAACAGGCCTCCGCGGCGCTGCCACTGGCCGTGGGGGATCCGAGTACCAATCAGTAAGGACCCTCTTTTGAGAGGGAGTTCAACCCTGCATCGCAGTTTGGAGGTCCTCTTCTGCTGTAATTAGAAGTGGAGGTGAGCCTGACTGAAATATGAAAAGTCAGGAGCACTGGATTCTCAAAGTTCGGATTTTTAACAAACAAGATCCGCATGCACAGAATCCCAGCCTCCAGATCTCCAAAGGCGGGCGGGGCAGGGCAGGCCACCACACTGTGTCCATGAAGGAATCTGATACGCGCACCATCTGTCCTTCGGCCCCAAGGGACCTGGGGCGACGTCCAGGTCCTGGTAATCCCAGCTCAGACGCAATCATGGTGGCTGAAACACAACCCCCTCCTGCCCACGAAGCCGCCACAAGCACAGCCCCCCAGATGAGAGGCGAGTACAGCTGGGTCCCCCAGACACGCAGAATTCAAACTCCCTGCCCTACGCACGCGCACCTGCACGCAGGGGAGGCACAGACATGCTCTCCTGCTGCGGAAAGTTCAGGAACATGGATTTATCATTTCAGAGCGTACACACACACCTCCTCCAAACAGGTAGTGTAAGCACATGCTGGTTTGCCTTCTGTCAGCAGAAAACACTCCCAGTTGACACAGAGTCAACCCTTCCTTTCGGACAGATGCTGAGATGGGCAGACTCCAGCATGGGCTCAGCCACCCCGCACCTCCCTGGTCTCTCCACAGCCTGGAATTCATTTATTCAAAAAGCAGTCCTGGGACGTCCCTGCTGGTCCAGGGCTAAGACTCCATGTTCCCAATTGCAGGGGCCACGAGTTCAAGCCCTGGTCAGGGAAGTCGATCCTGCATGCCACAAGTTAAGACCTGGTGCACCCAAATAAATAAATAGTTTTTTTTTTTTTTTTTTAAAAGGTAGTCCTGTGGCATCTGTAAGATGTGGATCATGTACAGAAAATCAAAGAGATCATGAGGGCATCATCGGATGTGGCCTCTGCTTTGGAAAGCTTGCAGAAATCACTCTGGAAGGTTCTATGATAACAGAGCGCCACTTCTGAATCTGAGTTTCTTTACAAAATCTTTGTCTCCTCTCGCCTGATGGAGTCAGAAGAGACTCAAGTCCTGGGTTTCTGCCTTAACAATGACTGGGGAACTTGCAAGCACCCAGGAAACACGAGTGAGGACCCACGAACTGGGGTGGCAATGGGCGTCCAGAAAAGGTTATCAATATTGACCAAGAGATGCGGATGGAGCCAAGGGCAACTTGAGTCAATACCTCGCAGGACGCAGGGCCCACCTTTCCCATGGTGCTTCTTCCCACATGCCCGTTTCTGAGTTGTGGACACCTGTCTGCAGGATGCAGAGGGGCTGGGACGCACGCGGTTGTGACCTGAGGAATCAAGGGGCGGCCCGGAAACGTGCACTGCAAGGCCTGTTCTGAGGCTCCAGGACCCGGAATGAAAGCCCCGCCCAGCCAACAACAGCCTCCCTCTGGACCCCACGAACCCGAGCGTGGCCCTGTACTGCTTCAGCTGAATTTTTCAAGGAGTTGCAGGTTACACCCTGCTCTGGCCAACAAAGGTTTCCTTTGAGTTCAACAATGTATACGCTGAACCGGAAAAGGGGAGGCGGCCAAAGACCAGGTGTTGAGTTACAAGACACAGGAACCAGATATCTTTGCACCAAGACTCTTTTTCTGCAAACCTCCTATATTAAAGGACAGCACAGTGCTGTCTGACAAATCAAGGCTGCCCTAAGCGGATCTGAGGACGCTCATGAGGACATCTGATCCACCCGTCAGTGGGCAGAAAGGCTGGAAAGCGGGTCCCGGGTGGGAGCCACGCGAGCCGATCGGTGGGCACATGAAGAGATGGGAATTAAATACCAGGATCAGAGGCTCAGAACTGCTTCTAGCCCATGGTCTGTTTTTTAACCCCGCATATTCACATTTTTTCCTTAACGTTCTATCTTTTTGACAAATATAATTAATTTTAACAGCTTCTGTAACTTACCCCACAGGTTGCTGCTGTTGCTTTTAAACAGTAGACTGCTGAGAAATTGATTTGTTTGAGCCCTCTGCTTAAAGAAACCACATTATAAAATATGTATAAATGTCACTGTTCGGGCTGCTGCTTCAGAGAAATACAGAAAAACGTTGCATTTTACCCCCTTTCACAGGAGTCCACTCACGGACATTCTCAAGTATTACCCATCTGCCTGCACACACAAACCAATGGATTATAAGGCATTTTCTTTAAAACCTATTTATCTTTAACTGGTACAGAGTCTAAGGGAATTATCTTAATTGCTACGTGGAAGAATGAATTGCAAATGCCTTCAGTTAACCAGGAAGACTATTTTTAACAGCACAGGGCCAGGTGGGAGTTTCCAAGTTTGCCAAAAATAAAAGAATCAACCACCAATAAAGCAAAAGACAGACGGGAGTGCAGGGGGAAGCCACTTCCACCTTGGCTGACTGAAGTCCAGCCACTTCCTAAAGCCTTACTTTAGAAAATACACGGCAACTCAGGACCCAGAAAGTAAATGAAGAAACTCCGGAGTGTCCTGGATCTTCCTGCATCATGAGGACTGCTTCTTGGGCTGTGGAACATTTCCTTAGCATTTACAGCGGAGAAGCTGAAAGCCAGGCCAGATGTACACTTGAACCTGGGGAGGTGCTGTGTGTTCCTCCACAAAGATCTAGATGGAATGACCACCAAAAGGGCCTAAAACTAAGACTGTATTTTAAAAAGATGTTTAACTGGCCCAATGCATTCTAGAAATACTTATAGCAGCAGTGGTAACATATAAATGCTCAACAAAAATATTTATACAAAGAAATAACCTCTTCCTCTCCAATTACTCACAACGCAAAATGCTTGCCTGAGACCCAAACAGTTTTATACGACAAAGTCCATTTCCCACCCACTCACACACTGACCTGTACACACTCAACCTGAAACTTACAGTCAACGTGAAGTATGTCCATCGGCGGGCCTGGCCCTAAGCCTGTCGCAGGTTCTTACCCCCATCTACTCTTCCCTCCCACACCCACCTGGCTCCCAGTCTCAGGGAAGTGATAAGGATCAGACCCATGACACAGGCCTCTGGTGGCCCCAGAACCTGGGGTGGCTGCTCCTGTCTATCAGGGAGGCCAGGGGCAGGAATCCCCGTGTGCGGGCTTGTCCAGGTCCCCATCACAGCTGGACTCAGAGGGGTTTTCCCAGCAGACAGTCACACCCCCGGGGACAGGCAGCCAGCCCACGGTCAGCCCCCGCATCCCGGGGACCAAGTGCCTGGGGCAGGGACAGACTCCATCACGCACACGAGAACATGAACTTCCCAGAGAACCGCAGACCCCAGGGGCAATAATGACAGAGTCATCGCTACAGAGGGGTCCTGTATGCTGGGAGGGAGCAAGTCATAGGACTGAAGTGTTTCAGCAGGGACCTAGGGAACCCTGAATCTGGGGTTACACCGTCGGAGTCTGAGCCCCAGGTCTACTCGTGGGCCCCACGTGCTGGCATATGATCTCAGCATCACTTAATAAATTAATACTATTATTACTCACTAATAAAACAGGAATCTCAGGCAAGGTCATAGGATCTTGGGAAGAGAGGGCCAATATCTAGCCTCTCGCTGCACAACACTGAATGGCATGCTTGGTGATGACCCAACTCGTGTCCCTCCCAGGACAGAGGGCTGCAAGAAGCAGTCTCTCCCAGGCAGGCTCACCCCCTGCCCAGCTCAGTAGAGTCGCTCCCTGGCCGGAAACCCCAGGAAGTGCAGGAGGCAGACTGCCTGTATTCCAGACACACGGATGCCAGAGTTCCATGCCTCCCTGGCTGAGGAAGAGACTTGGATTAGAACCAGCCATCAGTCTGGAGGGGCGGGAGGCAGGGAACAGCCCCAACAGAGCAGGAAAATGACCCACTAGAAAGAGAGGGTGACTCAACCAACACGGGCTGGGGACTCAACCCGTGTGAGCAGGATACGGACAGTACTTGAAAACAGAACAAGGGGACTGGCTGGCTGATCTCCCTGGGGCTGCCCAAGAAGCCTCGTGGGAATCTGGAAATTCTAGGAGGAAAGGATAAGGGCTGAGCAACACCTTCCAGAGAAGGGCCCCTGCAGGAGCTTGGATCCGCGGCTCAGGAAGAAACACAGACAAGAACCAGGAACCAGAGCTCCAGCGGGGCCCTCCCCTCGCTCCACGGAGAGCGGGCTGCAGGTCCATCAGCATCATCCCCGCCGCCCGGATCTCAGCCTCCTGGCTGTTTCTCATCTAGAAAGTCCCCAGAGATGAAAGGCCCAGCAAATCGTGCTCTGGTTTGTGGTTTCCGATGTTGGCAGCCATGCCTCTAGCCTAAAAGTTGGAGGAGGATCACACGCCCCTTGTGCAGACTGAGCTCCAGGGGACCCTGGAGGCCGAAACCGAGGACCAGCGTGACCAGAGCCGGGTCCCTCCCGTGCCCGGGGAAGCAGCAGTCAGGGTGGCTGCAGGGTGCAGACACTTGTTTCTGGGGTAAGGCAGTCCTTTCCCCTTCTGTCGGGGGAGAAGGAAGCTGTGTTGGCAGAAACAGGGCAGAAACCCTAAAGACTGGAGATGACGTGACTGAACCCCCCTGGCCCACTGAAGCCACATTCAGGTCACAACTGCCTGGTCCCCAAGGCAGACTTCGCGAGGCCCTCCCCTCTGAGTCACCGGCTCCTGGAGAACCTCAGATCACCTTTCCCTGGGGTTTTATAAGGCCGGTCAAGCTTCTACAGCATTATCGCAATCTGTCAAAATGAAGCAGCGCACGCACTTCTCTGGGTGCAGGCAGCCGGATACCCCGCCGTGTCTGGCAAACCACAGCCACCGCTACCCCACCATCACTTCACAGAATAAAAGCTAAGGGCTGTGATTTGTGTTTCCACTTAGTTGTAGACATTTGACAACAAGCACTTATTTCTTTCCCCGACACTTCTGTTGAAATTACAAGGTTACCTGGCACCGCTACAAATATTAATGCTTAATAACAAATGGCACAAGAAGAAACAGTGGACCCACCCGAACCCCGGGAGAACTGACGCTGGTTCCAGAAGCCAGCGAGCAAGCAACAGCTACAGGCTGGACAGTAAAAGCAGGACAAAGTGCAACAGATCTTAACGTAGCGGGCAGTTGTTCACTATGGACGACAGAGGAGCCTCTTTGGGGAGAAAGTGGAAATGTCTGGTTTGAAGTTAGGAAAAGAAAAATCCACAGAAGCCAGAGTATCAAGTCTAGAAATATTGGGAAATCTTAATGCTCTTAAATGAGAACACGCACAAATATGCCAAGAAGACAAGAAAGACCTACGCATGGTTCTAGCACCACGCAGATCTGCCATTCCAAGACAGACTTCCTACGAACTGAGTTCTTCATCTATTTCCTTCTCCTCTCCCCACATTAAAAAAGATGTGTCTAGAAGGAGAACTCAACAGGTAAGCTATCAGGTTGAAATCGACATGGGGTCCCTTTCTCAGGCTGCAATTCAAGATGCTGCCCCAGAGGGGCTGCAGGTGGGGCTGATCGTAGACAGCCACCCGAAAAGTGGGGTACAACGTGCTGGGTGCAGAAATGAGCCGAGGAGAGAAGAGCCCGGAACTAACACATGTTCCTAGGACAAGGATGAACCCCACCCTGCGAGTATACCTGGGGTGGTCAGGGGCAAAGGTTAATCCACTGGCAGGGTGCCCAGTGCTGGGGAGGAGCCAGGCCACCAGGGCCATGGTTACCATGGGTGAGAGCGCAAACACCATGAGGCATCATCCTCCAGGCGTGGCGGCCACGCTCCAATCAGGGCCAACTCCAGGCATCATCCTCCAGGCATGGCGGCCACGCTCCAATCAGGGCCAACTCCAGGGCCACACTGAGCTTCTTGAGCTTTTCCAGAGTGCTGCCAAAAACCTGTTCCCACAAGTTATGCTAAAAACACCTATGTCCTGAGAACCATCATACGAGGCAGAATGTCTGAGCATGCTAGGTGCCCAGGAAGTTTGTTACAGGAAGTGTGTTGCCATCTCATCCTGACATTGCATGCATTTATGCTATGTTAATGTTCAAGCTGGTTTTAGAAAAGGCAGAGGAACCAGAGATGAAATTGCCAATATCCGCTGGATCATGGAAAAAGCAAGAGAGTTCCAGAAAAACATCTATTTCTGCTTTATTGACTACGCCAAAGCCTTTGACTGTGTGGATCACAATAAACTGTGGAAAATTCTGAAAGAAATGGGAATACCAGACCACCTGACCTGCCTCTTGAGAAACCTGTATGCAGGTCAGGAAGCAAGTTAGAACTGGACATGGAACAACAGACTGGTTCCAAATAGGGAAAGGAGTACGTTAAGGCTGTATATTGTCACCCTGCTTATTTAACTTCTACGCAGAGTACATCATGAGAAACGCTGGACTGGAAGAAGCACAAGCTGGAATCAAGATTGCCAGGAGAAATATCAATAACCTCAGATATGCAGATGATACCACCCTTATGGCAGAAAAGTGAAGAGGAACGAAAAAGCCTCTTATTGAAAATGAAAGAGGAGAGCGAAAAAGTTGGCTTAAAGCTCAACATTCAGAAAACGAAGATCATGGCATCTGGTCCCATCACTTCATGGGAAATAGATGGGGAAACAGTGGAAACAGTGTCAGACTTTATTTTGCGGGGCTCCAAAATCACTGCAGATGGTGACTGCAGCCATGAAATTAAAAGACGCTTACTCCTTGGAAGGAAAGTTATGACCAACCTAGATAGCATATTGAAAAGCAGAGATATTACTTTGCCAACAAAGGTCCATCTAGTCAAGGCTATGGTTTTTCCAGTGGTCATATATGGATATGAGAGTTGGACTGTGACGAAAGCTAAGCACCAAAGAATTGATGCTTTTGAACTGTGGTGCTGGAGAAGACTCTGGAGAATCCCTTGAACTGCAAGGAGATCCAACCAGTCCATTGTAAAGGAGATCGGTCCTGGGTGTTCATTGGAAGGACTGATGCTAAAGCTGAAACTCCAATACTTTGGCCACCTCATGTGAAGAGTTGGCTCACTGGAAAGACTCTGATGCTGGGAGGAATTGGGGGCAGGAAGAAAAGGGGAACACAGAGGATGAGATGGCTGGATGGCATCACCGACTCAATGGACATATGAGTTTGAGTGAACTCCCGGAGTTGGTGATGGACAGGGAGGCCTGGCGTGCTGCGATTCATGGGGTTGCAAAGAGTCGGACACGACTGAGCGACTGAACTGAACTGAACGTTCCTCTGAGATAGAGATCACTGATCAACAGGATCCTGCAGTGGTACAATTATTAGGTTGAGTCAAATGAAAACGCTGTTACTTAACCATCTTTTTGATGTTTGGGTCAGGCACTGCCAGTGCTTGGACGTGAAACTGGATGCGCGTGGGAGCCTGAAGGATCTCCATTGCTGTGAGCCGCTGAACACATCTTCAGCCCCAGAGCCCTGTCTTGGAACTTTCCCAGGTCCACAAAGAATGTGTGCAATGACGTCCCTGCCCAAGAACCCGGGGCAGATTACAGCACATGGGGTCTTTAAAACAAAGGCTTCTTTTAGAAGAATGAGTGGCAGCCAGCAAAGAAAGAAATATTGGCTTTAAAAAGCAAAATTGAGCATATATGGTTGAGAGAGGCCTCCATGACTAAAACAGACACACCCATGTCCCACTGTCCCAAAGGAGGTTCACCGATTATTTCTAGCTTCTCATCTCTCGAAAACAGAGACTCGGACTTGTTCAAAGATCACAGAGCCCCCTCTGCTAAGCCACCCTCTGTGCTTGTTCAAAGATCACAGAGCCCCCTCTGCTAAGCCACCCTCTGTGACCTGGACACTCTGCTGTGACCTTCAGCCGGGCAGCCTTCTCAGACGACTCTTAGCAAAGGTTTCTGGACGTCTGTTGGGTTGGTCAAAAACTGCGTTTGGATTTTTCCATAAGATGTTATGGGAAAAAATCCAAACAAACGTTCTGGCCAACCCAATACAAGGCAGGGGCTCACGGGACCACTGCAGTAGAACTACTCATTTCACAAATAAAGGCCTTTAAGAGGGACCTGCTGGGGAGCAGGTTCTGCAGGCCCAGGTCCGGGGGAGCAGCCCCAGGGCCCACAGTGACTCTTCTCCACGGGAAATGGGGGGAGACTGTACAGGGAGACCCCTCCTGGGCCACACCCCTTGGCTGGCTTGAGACTGAGGGTCAGTGTCTCACGCCCAGGGAGGACCACCCACCAAAGCCAGGCTGCCTAAGGCTAACGTTTTAAAGGCAGCATGTATTTCTGTGTTATTACTAACATTTACTCCAGAGCCACGTGCGGGGACCTGCTTTGGAGTCCCGGGCACGGACGCTGCCGCACAAATTCTTTGTGAGCCCCTGATCCACAGCTAAGAGATGGTCTGTCCTACTCAATACTGCAGGGGGTAAACCCAGGGCCTAGACAGAAAGAACACCAAGAAGTTTTCTCACCTTTTTTTTTTGCTGGCTTTAAAATGACACTGTCAGCTTAAGGAGCAATTTTTTTTTTCCCTAGCAGGATGAAAATCAATCATTTCTGAGAAGTTGGCACTTTGCGACTCTGTAAAGGTTTTGTGGGAAATGGCTAAAGGCACGTTGAAATTAACTCAGAAGCCCCCTCACCCCACCCACTCCAAGTCCTTGCTCTGGTGGTGGGAAGGGGACTTAAGTCTATCCATCAATATTTTCTCAACCACACTCCACATAAAGGCCGACAACTGAAGGCTCTCCTCATAACACACCCACATCCCTAATCCATTCCACCACAAAAGAATCATTCTATGTTCAGGACATCCTTGAGGAGACTTCCCTGGTGGTCCAACGGTTTAGACTCCACACTTCCACTGCAGGGGGCACAGGTTTAATCCCTGGCTAGGTAACGGTAAAGCATCCGCTTGCAACGTAGGAGACATGGGTTCAATCCCTGGGTCTGGAAGATGCCCTGCAGAAGGGAATGGATACCTACTCCAGTATTCTTGCCTGGAGAATTCCGTGGACAGAAGAGCCTGGCGGGCTAAGTCCATGGGGGCTCAGAGTCGAACACAACTGAGTGACTAACACTTTCTCCTGCAGGCCTGTGAGGTTGTGGCAAAAAATTTAAAAAGGACATCCTGGAGGTCTGTAACTCTCAGACTCTTAGCTCATTAAAGATGCACCAGCATCAGCAAGCTGCTTTCTTCCTAAAGACGTCCATCTACCATTTTGCTCGAGCCACTCGGCATGGCATGGGACTATTTCCCTAATTCATTTTTATTCTTTGTAATTAATATGTCGAGAAGCCCTAACACGGCTCCATCCTGACTCGAGTTTCCTAGTGTAATTTCCGTTGACTTATCTCTATAGCAGCAGTGGCAGTAGCAACATCACTTTACACTGAACTGTATTGCTTCAGAGTTAATTACATGTATTTTGCTTTTGATAAATGAAAATACCAGATGCAATTAATTGAAAGACAATCAATATGATTCCTCTATTAAACGTCCCAATGAAATATCCAGAGGCTGTCGGAGATCCATAGTCATCAACAAATTGAAAACACATTCCAAAGGAGATTTTTTTGAAAAACCTGAACTTTTACCTGGAGCCATTTTATAATAACTCACCAACATAAATCTGTCCACAAACTCTATAGTTCACACGATGGACTGTCCGTCTTTTTTAAGAGAATCCAGCTTCATTGGTTCAAAACCATTTAAGGCGATGAAACCCTGAAAGCAAAAATGAAATGGGTCAGTGGAGCAGAGGCAGTGATTTCTTTCTTTGTTGTTTACATCTAGCCAGCCTTTAATTGCATTTTTCCAATGCCTTCGATTCTAAGCTACCAGAGGTTATTAAATGGTTTCATTAAAAATACTATTTGTCTTGCTTTAGTCACACACCAGATCAAATTAAACAGTAGAGCACCAGAACAAATGATCTCTTTCCATCTATTTTGACACGAAGCCAAGTGTGCAAAACCAGAAGGTGATACTGTGTCATCGCCGTGAAAATGTCATTTAACTTCTTTACATCTCCAAGTAGCAAGCAAAGGGACAAAACAATCAATACCTTCAAGCAAACCATCTTACCAGCAGTTTGAGAAATATGGAATTATAAAGTGCAAACCAGAATCCCATGGTTTATAAGTGCTATTAGCATAAGTGCTGACAACTGTTAATCCACTGTAACTGATTAACGGTTGCAGTTGTCATTAATAGAAGGCATTTTAACTTACTACTGAAATTGATTACTCAGTTAAGAATTCAATCCTAATGTTCAATAAAACTGTACTTTCTTGGCAAATGCAATATGAAACGAGGTGATGCATTAAACAGCACTCACATTTATTTTACTATACGTGCAAGAGGAAATATATGGGACCTTCCACATTATCTGAACCACTTCCTGCGCGCTCAGAGCAGTGAGAGGGGGTGGACGCAGAAGTCACAGCTCCCAGGGCTGACAGAAAAGGCAAACACCCGGGTGTCTTCCCTGTGCCGTCCGTTCCCAGGAAGGACAGAAACAACGGCACCATCAGAGGTGCCAGGCACCAGGCGTGTTCGTGTTTTCGGGCAGTCCTTCTCAAGTCCCCCGAGAAAGAACTCTTGCAGCCGACCCTGACCATTTCCAGGCTCACCTTACAATCAAGCAGCATTCAAACGGTTGATTGATGTTTTTAAAAAATGTATGAAATTCCTGTAACCTGTTTCCCAGCTGCACTCTACTTTTCAAACCATTCAAAAGAAACCATACTCCCGAGACTTCCCTGGTGGTCAAACGGCTCAGACGCCACGTTCCCAATACAGGTGGCCCGGGTTCAACCCCTGATCAGGGAACTCGCTCCCACGTGCTGCAACTAACAATTCTACATGCTGCAACTGAGGCCCAACACAGCCAAATAAATAGATAATTTCTTAATTAAAAGAAAAAGAAAGAAAGAAAGAACGCCATATTCCTGTGCTCTTTCTAATGTAAGGAAGGGTCCAAACCCTGACACCAGCCAGCTTCTGCTTGTCCACTGGTACTGAGTCAAGAACGGGAACATGGTGGTCTCTACGGTCAGGGTTAGCATATACCCAAAGGCAAGAAGTAATTCACTCCCACCGTGCCCCACACTGCCTTACACCCCAAACTTTCCAATTCAAGGGAGTGGGTGGGGAGAGCAGAGACATCCAATCTCTGACGTGCTGGGAAGGGACGGACAGTCATGGGCTCTCAATGGTTGCAAGCCTCTAATGACAGTTTCCTTGACTAAGTATCTATCACAGCCAAGGGAACATCCTGTGGAGGCAGCGAGAACCTGCCTAAGAAGTCTCATCCTCCCTTCAAATCCCATCGCCTGGACATCTTCTGTAACACCTTCACGTCAGACTGCCAGGCTGCGACATACTCTGCACATCATCAAGTCTCTAAAATATTTTAATGCCTTGATTACACATCATTCATCTCCAAATTCCTCCAGGTCTGGAACACCGCGGGAAATCAAACATGGAAAACAGCGGGAAATCAAACATGGAACACAGCGGGAAATCAAACATTTAACTAAAAAAAAAAATATATATATATATATATATTATATATATATACATCAGATCAGATGCTCAGTCGTGTCCGACTCTTTGCGACCCCATAAATCGCAGCACGCCAGGCCTCCCTGTCCATCACCAACTCCCGGAGTTCACTGAGACTCACATCCATCGAGTCAGTCATATTAAATATATATATATATATATATATTTATTTATTTATGTTTAAAAGGCTTCCCAGGTGGCTCAGTGGTAAAGAATCTGCCTGCCGATGCAGATGTGGACCTCCCAATCCCTAGGTCAGGAAGACTTCTTGGAGAAGGAAATGGAAACCCACTCCTGTATTCTTGCCTGGGAAATCCCATGGACCAAGGGGCCTGACAGGCTACAGTTCATGGAGCTGCAAAAGAGTCGGACATGACAGCCACTAAACAGCAACATACAAGTGTGTGTGTACACACACGCATGTCAGTAACATTCAACGAAGGCCCGATGACAAAGGTGACTTGTTAAATCGACCTGATCTTAGTGGTGGGTACAGACTCTCTCCTTGAGATACTTCACAGTAAAATTAATTAAACAGGGAACAGACAACCCCACCTGTGCAGAAGGCCTCACAGAGGAGGTGACCTTCCATGGAATTTCAAGCCAAAAATTTGGAAGAGCCTGCAGTCTGCCCAAGTGAACAGTGACAGCTCCTTTAGCGGATTAAGAACGTTAAAAAGCTTGGAAGACTGTCAGAATCTTTAAAGCGAGTGCCCATTGTTACTTGAAGGTGGAAAAGAAGTACTTAAAAAGGCTGGAGCCACAGAAAGGCTAAAAATTCAAAAACACTTTGTTTCCGTAGATACTTGATGACAGTACAACGGGGAGCCGTGCCCCGTGGATTCGCCAGGGGAAATTTTCTTGGCAGGATTCCTCTAAGAACTTCCAGGAGTATACAGCAAGACACAGAAATGACTGGGCTGATTAAAATCACCACCGCTCCTAAACCAGCAACCCCAGGAACCTAAGCGGGCTGTCCCACCAAGTACAAAACTTGGCCTCAGCCAGTAAATGCCAGGAAACTCCAAGCTGACTTGGCTTCATCTGGCCAAGGGAAAGGGCATCTATTTTTGTACAATAACCTGGGTGAATCTATTAAACATCACTTGGCAAATGTGTTCCGCCACAGTTGATAATGATGAAGGTGTGAGTGCGTGCACACACACAGGAGGGGAGGGGCAACATACACACACACACGAGAAGGGGCAGCACCCACTTGGCAAATGTGTTCTGCCGCAGTTGATGATAAAGGTGTGAGCTCATGCACGCACACATGCGCGCGCGCAGGGGCAGCACCCAGGGCCTGCGGGGGTCTGAACCAAGGCTAGGCTTTTCATGCAGGAAACTCACAAATTGAGACGCATTGCCTGGCAGGGTCCCCACCAGCTGGACTTTTAGTTTCTTCCTATCCTGAGTTGAGCGTATGAAAATTACCTTTTAGGTCCACAGTTAAAACTGAAAGAGATGCACTCTAAAAAGGTCTGCAAGGGGGCCTGAGAGACTCATTCCGGAAGGACCAGCCCCGTTCCCACTTGAACTTTGCTCTCTCAAGCGGTGGCCACTGTGCTCCGCTCCGTGCCCTGCATGAAGGTCCTGCTCCATCCAAACTCTACAAGAGGGGCATGCGGGTAGCCCAGCGTGGGCTCCCTGGGACTCCCCCCAACCCTACCTGCGGCAGGTACCACAAAGTGCCCACTTACCGGCACTTACTATGGATGAACTATTTCTAACGCCTCTAAAGCTGTGACGAGTCAGCTCTGCCACCACCCGGGGCCCGCCTGAACCCCGCCTGGATTCTCTGCTCTGCTGGACTCACATTTGGGTCACGGAGGCTTTGAAATGCCCGTCCTCTGTCCAGCCATGGGCGGCGGGGGCAGGCTTCCAAGGAAAGCACCTCTGTTCCTCTCCCTCTGGCTGGGAGGAACAACGTGGTCAGTGAGCAAAAGCGAGGCCTGGCCTGGACATCTGTGAGCAGAAGAGGAGGTCCTCAAGGGCTAACTGTGCACAGAAGCAAGAAAACCCGGTGCAGAGAGAACATGGGTCTTAACTGGAACCTGCCCTCCTTCATGCTGTGCTTATCTCGGATCCAGAGGGCCCCCTTCACATTTAGTACCTCTGGATTTTCCTGCTGGTCCAGTGGTTAAGAATCCGCCTTATCCATTAAGGGGGACAGAGGTTTGATCCCTGGTCCACATGCCACGGAGCAAGTAGGGCCCCAGCGCTGCAACCAGTGGGTGCGATGAGAAGCCCCCGTACCGCGGCCAGAGAGTGGCCCCTGCTCGCTGCCAACTAGAGAAAGGCTGTGAGTGGCCACAAAGACCCAGTGCTGCCAAAAATGAATTTTAAAAATTTAGTACTTCAACGGAGAACCAGAAAGTAGTCCACAGACTCTTCCCGCAGGCAATCACGAATTTACTGCAGTAGAGGGGCGAGTGGGGAGGAATGGAGGGGAGAGCGTGGAGTTAACAGGACACCACTGAGAATCCCAGGCTCCTCGGGTCAAGGTCACCAATGCCCTGGGACTCTGTCGCATCTGAGATGGAGGTGACAGCATCTGCTTCAAGGCTGATCAGGTCCTTTCGAAGAGATCATGCCTGGGGGGCTTGGCACAGGGCAGGGTCCAGCAAATGCTCCATAAATGCCAGGGGTCATCAGATACTGGCACTGACTCTGACATGAGTGTGTCATCTCCAGCCTCAGCTAAGGACCAAACCAGTCTCTGCTCGCATCATGAGATAAATGGTTCCCGTTTGGCCGAAGAGTCCAGTACCTCTTGCCAGGTCACGAAGGGACCCGCATACTCCCTGCCGGCAAGGTGGACCCGCCCTCCCCATGGTGAGAGTCCTGAGGCAAGGCTCAGGAAAGGAACACGGGACCAGGTGGAGAATGGTCCAGAATCCCAGGCTTCGCGCTCGTCACTGTTCTCAGCTCAGATGCTGCTGGCGGGCCCTCTCAAGAGGGCGCCTGTTATCAAATTTACAACTGAACATACTGAGTGAAGTCAGACAGAGACGGAGAAATAGCGTATGACATCCCTTAGATGCAGAATCTAAAAAGAAATGACACCCATGAACTTATCTACAAAACAGAAGCAGACTCAGGCTTCAGAGGATGCGTCTAGGGTTGTCAGGAGGGGATGAGGGGAAGGGGTCGTAGGGAAGCTCGGGATGGACAGGTAGGTACACACGGCTGCGTTTAAAATGGATAACCAACAAAAACCTCCTGTACAGCACAGGGAACTCTGCTCAATGTTACGCGGCAGCCAGGATGGGAGGAGAATTTAGGGGACAATGGATACATGTGTAGGTACGGCTGAGTCCCTTTGCTGTCCACCTCAAACTATCACAGCATCGTTAACTGGCTATACCAAAACAAAAGAAAAAGTTTTTTAAATAAGTATGACTGAAGTGATGCATGGTCACTCTCGGAAATGCTGGTCAGCTACCCACAGCTGCAGGGCCCCACCTGGGGCATCCAGCTGCCCACCTGCACCCCAGGCAGAAGGAACCACTTGCCCATGGGTTGCTGCAAGAGGGACCCACCGACACGGAACCTGAGCCCCAGCTTTAGACAAAAGCTGGTCTTGGGGAGCCATGGTGATCTGGAGGTCACCCCAGGCCATGCCTGTCTCAACCTGTTCACCGTTCCCACTGCACACACCAGCCACACAGCACCATGTCAATCTGTGCAAAAGGGGGGTGACCCTCAGGGATGGGGTCACAGTAAGGACGTGAGGGCCCAGGAAGTGGGTGCCAGGGGCTTTCCCTGTGTATCCACAGCAGGGCCTCAGAACTATCTCAAGTTCAAGGGTGGTGGGTGGGGAAAAGCCTCAAGCAGACATGGAACCCAGAAGTCCCCAAGAGAAACCAAATGCCTGCCTTGCAGAACCGACCCACCTCTATCAGCAAAAAGAAGTCCTCTGGCCAGAGAGGCACACCCAGACAGAAGGACACTCACACAGAGGTGCCAATCTGAGGCCACAGGCTCCTGGAGCACAGCTCACGGGACCCCTGAACAGCCTAGGCCCCACCCCCAACCCCTCCAGCTCCTGATTCACACCTGACCACCCTCAGCAGCTCTCCCCGACATCCAGGGACCCACGATCATCCATGACAGAAACAGATGGTTTCGGACTTCGACTGGGCCAGGGGACCAGAGCTGCATACATGGGGGGCTGCTGGGAGCACAGAAGGGCATCTCTGAGCAGCTGGGGGTGAGGTGGGTTGATGGGAGGGGTCAGGAGCTGCTGGGATGTAGACGCTCCCCCCAACCTCTGCCCCTGGGCTCAGAACTCGGGGGCCACACAAGTGTGATCTGACCCCAACCAGGACCTCAGGCTGACCCAAGTCGCCTGGGGTGGGGCCCAGCCTCTCACAGGGGCTGTTAACAGCCCTCTCGCCCCCAGAAAGACCTGGTCCAGCAGGCATAAAACTGTGTGGAATTCTGGACTGGTTGTCACCAGGGAAGGACGAAGTCCTCCAAAGACGGAAAAGCTGGGCAAGACAGAGTTAAAACGGTATGACCTGAGATGCCTTCCCCTTCTACAGCCATGTCATTCCTTCCCAGGATTCAATTCCATATACCATTGCCTAATAATGAATAAACCGTATTAATTAGCTTGGAAACAATTACCCTTTATTGAGGAGGGGTGGAGACCCTGAAAGTTAATTTTCCATGTCCCGATACAATTACGCTACTATCAAGACACCTAAGGTCAAATCAACACTTCATGATTACCCCAGCATCCAAGAGTTCCAGCTTCAAGAAGAAATGTGCCCTCCAGGCACGAACTTCACATCCAGTCTTTGCAGAGGGAACGCTTATGGAAATTTTGTAATATTAAAATATCTTCAGCTGGGTTTAAGCTTTAAGAACACGAAGAGGCCCAACAGCCAAGATTTCAGAACTCTGTCTTCAAATATAAGGACAGCCAGTGGAAAAGTGTAAGGGAAGTCTTGGAACCCAGCCGCTTTCTTAAGGAAAACAAAATAGGGTATTTTCTCAGTGTTGTCTCAGATGTAGTCAATTAATGTGTCCATTCCTCAGCTGCCTTTAAGCTTTTTGCTTTCGCACCCACCCTACAGAGCCAGCAGATTTGAGCCGGGCTAGGTGACCAGGAGGAGTCTAGCCTCATAGCATTAGCTGGGCTTCAATCGTCTGGAGAAAGCCTCTGCTCTCAGTGGCTCCAGAGATGGAGAAATAAACAAGGGCATCAGGATGCCAGATTGGGGGTGGAGGTGGGGTTGGATACAGCTGGAAAAATGAACGTGGAAAGCAAATCGACGGGTGCTCAGGCCGGATGTGAGCCAAGTTTTGAAAGAAAGAGAGAGAAGTGGAGCCGTGAGCAGCAACCCACACACAACGATGTCATCCTGTGAATTCAAGCAGCGTTCCCACACCCTCAACTGCCCAGCTGGCCGTGGAAGTGCTGGTCTGAGCAGTCTGACCCCCAGCTCCCAGAAGCCTGGCTGTGACCCCGAGCGTCTGTCCCAATGTCAGACAAGCCGTGAAGCCGCCTTGTTAACTCTGAAATGCCCAGGGGTGGAGAGTCCTTTCTGGGGAAGGACCCCCTTACAATCAGCCTGGCTCAGTGCATCAGGCGACAGGGGTATAAGTCCATAAGACAAATCAGAGATACTGTAGGTGGCCTTTTGTGGATCCAGACAGTAAGTGAACCAGAGAGCTACAGGCCCAGGCACTTCCACCTCTAGGAGAGGTGCCAGAACCTGCCAGGACTGGGAGAGAGATGGGCTAGCCCATGAAGAGAACACAGCCAAGTAGCAACCACTAACCAGTGGGGCATCTTGAAAGAACGCCCCGGCCTCGGCTTTCTCCCTGTTAGATTGCAGGGCGCAGAAGAGGTATGCTGAGTTCCTTTCCATCAGGTACCCCACTGAGCAGGCGCATAGGGTCAGACAGCAAGCAAGTCTCCTGATGCTCAACAAAGAGACAAAAAACCCACTGAGCTGAGGATTTTTAACGTAAAATCCACGGATGGCAGAACAGAATGTTTGAAGAGTTGGTGAGACAAACACCCCCCCAACTCCCACCACTTCAGTGGGAGTATGAAAGAGTACCATTTCTGAAAAGTTAGAGTTCATCCCCCAGCTCATTCTACCCCTAAGCAGTAACTAGAGGAGCCATGATAAAAATAAAAATAAATCATCTCAGGGGTTTCCCTGGCAGCCAGTGGTTAAGACTCTGCACTTCAATGCAAACGGCATGGGTCTGATCTCTGGTCTGAGAACCAAGATTCCACATACCACGCCAAAAATACAAACCACCTAAGATGATCCCTAAAACAGAAAAGAGTTGGATAACCATTTCTGCGACACTATAGACACGACAAACAATTATCATGGTATACCTACGTATGTTACGATACCTGTAATCTCAACAGATAATAATATTCAGTTTTAAAAATTCAAAAACACTTCATAACTTAGGAAAAACACTTGTAGGTCAAATGGAAAAACAAACAGACTCCAAATCTTATAAATTAAAAAAAATATTCTTTGAATAGTGAATTTCACTTCTTAGTGCTGCTAAGTCGCTTCAGTCATGTCCGACTCTGCGCGACCCCATAGACGGCAGCCCACCAGGCTCCTCCCTCCCTGGGACTCTCCAGGCAAGAACAGTGGAGTGGGTTGCCATTTCCTTCTCCAACTTCTTAGTGCACGAGACAGAAAATACACCCAAAGTGTTAAGAGAAATTATTTTTCCATGCTAAGGCAATTTTTAAAATAGAAGTCTTTTGGATCATAAAAACAGTCTTCATATTTTCCTCGATTTCTCTATTTTCTGTAAAGGGCAGGTTTCTTACAATCTGGAAAACGCACAGTGAGTCTGTGTGGGCTTCTACATCAGGAGAGGGAGCTGAGGCTGGGAATACAGCAACGGAGCTGCTGCCGATGCTTCCTGGCTCTACTTAGGATCTAAGCCCTTAAGTAAAGCTGCATCGTGCAGGTGAGTCCAAAAGGAAGTAGTAAGGTATCCCCTCCAAGCTCATGAAGTTAATCTAAAAACAGGGTGATGGACTTCCTTGGAGGCCCCGTGGTTAAAACTTCACCTTCCAATGTAGAGGATGTGGGTTGGATCCCACATGCCTCAGGGCCAAAAAACCAAAACATAAAATATA
Source organism: Bos indicus x Bos taurus (assembly GCF_003369695.1). Classification (NCBI taxonomy): domain Eukaryota; kingdom Metazoa; phylum Chordata; class Mammalia; order Artiodactyla; family Bovidae; genus Bos; species Bos indicus x Bos taurus. The sequence goes on along the minus strand of NC_040101.1, from coordinate 7,342,732 downwards.
GCAGCAATACTGTAACAAATTCAATAAAGACTTTTTAAAAGTGGGGGTTTTTTAAAAAAACATTAAAAACTCTTAAAACAAAAAGGTGTCCCTCGTCTGGATGCCAACATATCAATCTGAATTCCAGTGGCCAATCGACCTGGGAGAAGCCGAGGGGCAGGGGAAGGGGCCAATGCAGTGGGGATCCCTTGACTCCCACGGGAGCTCAGAACCCACTCTCCCCAGGGCCTGCAGGACAGGATGGCACTGCCACAAGGTGGACTTGGCAGGCTCCAGCCAAGTTCTTGGCTACAGACTAGACTGCAGAAGAATGAGCAGAGAGAAGCATAAAAAGCAAACATACACACACACACATATATATGACTTGAGAGTCAAACGGCTGAGTTCACAAGCCCTGGAAAAATTACTCACAAAAATAGTGACTAGATTTAGATACCAACTGCTACTGATCATGGGACTATAGGCAGAGTATCGAGCTGGGAGGAAGTTGGGTAAAAATGAATTCAGCTGGTTAGCAAGCCCTCAGACCCCAGCTCTCACCAACTGTTTCCCCACCTCCAACTCTATCGTGTATTGTAAGGGCACTGACCACGTTACCAGGTTTCTCACTGGTTTAATTGGTCAGCTCCAGGTGAGTAGTGAAGGGCGTTAATCCCTCCATCGTGTCCAACTCTTTGCAGCCTCATGGACTGTACCCGCCAGGCTCCTCTGTCCATGGGATTTCCCAGAAAACTGGAGTGGGTTGCCATTTCCTCCTCCAGGGGATCTTCCCGACCCAGGGGTTGAACCCACGTCTCTTGCACTGCAAGCGATTCTTTACCATCTGGGCCACCAGGGAAACCTGATGGCTGCCACCAGGGAAGGTGAGCAGGGACATCATAATTTTTATCTTGGAGAACTTGGAGACCAGCCCACTAGCAAGGAGCACTGAAGGGCTGTGAGTGGCCCCAGAAAAGCTGCCTGATCCTTGTTTCGCTTCTTCACCAATAAACCCAGGACATGACCGCTCTTACCTAGAATGAGGGGTCACAGTGGGGTGATGCATGATGCCACAGATAAAGCACTCAGCTCTAACATGTATCTGTGAACACTTCTACTGTGTAACAAATGCTTTTCTAACAGGACTAGGGTGATTCAAGAATCCAGAGTCCTGCGAAGAAGAAAGGCCTAAAGGAAATTCTGTTTTATTTCAAAACAAATGTATTCAAACCCAAACCTATAGATTCAGGGGAGATTTCGGTGTGACATGAAGCGCTTCACTGCCATCAAATGGCTGCTGTACCTGCAACCAAAGAGAAGACTTCACTTTTTAAAATCCATTTACAGCGCTAGGCATGTCGCAGGGAGCAGGATGCAGTGCAACCCCGCAAATACAAACACGAGTGAAGACCCCCAAGGTTGAATGGAAAGGAAATTCACGGGGCCAAAGTTAAGTCTCCTCTACAGGCAACAAATTCTAGTCTTCAGAATGAATCCCAGGGACTTCCCTGGTGTTCCAGCGGTTACGACTCTGCACTTTCCATGCATGGCTGCAGAGGACGCGGCTTCGATCCCTAGTCGGAGAACTAAGATCCCACATTCCCACATGGCGTGCAGTGCAGCCAAAAAAAAAGAAAGAATAAATCCCAGAGCCAGATGAGACCTCAGAGAGCATCTTATCGGGAAAGGGAACCTCCCCCTACAAACAGCCTGATGATACAAACCTCCTGATTCATATGTATCAGGCTAAGTAACACTGGGGATCGTCAACGAACTTCTTCACATACCGAATCACTCCGTTGCACTCATTAATTTTGAAAATACAGATGACCTTGCATAGGGGTAATATCTTCATAAATGTTGTCCTCACTGACAGGACACGTGTGCAAATACACAAGCATGTATGTTTAACACAGTGCAAATACATCCACTTTCTGAGGGAAGAACACCTCAAAACTTTCCCTGTGAAATTAGATTCTGGGGCTATGTCACTTTACAGCTCTCATGAAGGCATGCCAACGCCAGTGAGGTGCTCAGGGTTTCCTCTAAAGAAATCATGCTCACGCAGTTTTTAACTTCTCTTGTGCACAAGACCAGAACTTCCGTCTGTTATTTTCATAGCAGCGGTGCTAATAATAAAATATCAAAATCCAGTCACCTTTTATCCCAACTTTTGTTTCAGTCCGGGTGCACAGTTCAAAACCACAACAGCACACGTGAACAGAACTCACAGGGTGAAGGCAGGCCCTTCCACGGGCTTCCCAAACCAGCCAAGCTATCAGAGCACACAAGCTTCTTCAAACACCACCCCCATGGACATCTGCTGCAAGATGCGGGCAAGCTAAGCAGAGGCCAGAGAGGTCTCACTCCTCTCATTTTGCAACTCTCAGGTTTCCACGATGCATCTCCTCTTACCCAGGGTTCCAGTCTAAGACTGGGTTAAAAAATCTTGGGATGGAATATTCCTCAGCAACAAAAAGGAACCAGCCGGCAATACAAGAACCTGAATGAATTTCAAAGGGAACTGTGCTGAGGGAAAACACTCTGCCCCAAAAGGCTACGCATCACATATCATCTGATTCCATTTCTATAGCATTCTTAAGGGACAAAATTACAGAGATGGAGAACAGATGAGAGGCTGTCAGGCTTTAGGGCCTGGGGAGGAGGCAGGACACTCTAGCTCCAGAACTTTCTCTGAGTAAGCAGGGTTTTGGAAGTCAGCCAGCCCTGCTGACAAGCTTGTATGCTGGCCATGAACTGTCTGCGCCACCTAAAGTGGGTGTGGCTGGAAACGGGGAACAGGGGACACCCTTGTGGGCTGGGACACTGTTGTGTATCTTCATGGTGGAACATGATACAACTACAGGAGAAGTGAATACACCCAAACGAATACATGTAACACTGGGGAAATCTGAACAGTATCTGCGGATTGTATCAGTATCAGTTTCCTGGTCACCTTATCATCACTATGTTTTACAAGATGTTACCAACTGGGGGAAAACCAGGTAAAGGGTCTTAACAACTTACATGTGATTGATTATATCACAATGACAAACTTAATTACAAAAATAACAAGTAGCTTTGTCCTGTTTTGGCTGTTCCTTTGGCGCATGCTGACCAATAAGCAGGGCAATTCCTTTTTGTGGTGGACCAGGGTTTGTTTACAAGGAGCCACAAGGAGCCTAGCCTGTTGACACGCTTCACGCTCTGAATTGGGATCAGCTTCCTTTGGCTGCCAGGGTACATGGCTCCTGAACCCTGACCTTCTCCGCTGGAGCTGGCAAAGATGCTTGCTACGTAAGATCTTTCCTGGGAACAGGCACAACTGACTGGTTTCTCTTGCCCAGCTGCTGCCAGCTGCCCAGGGCTCCCCAGGTCACATCTCACAAAACAGCTCCAGAGAGGACAGGAGAAAGCCAGCCCCCAGGGCTGCTCCATGTGGATGAGTGGGCAAGGAACCCCCGGGCTCCCGGACCCCACTGGGCTGCCTCAAAACACCAGGAGGCAGGCTGGAACAGGGCAAGACCGTCCCTGGCTAACACATGTGGTTGTACGCTGGGCTGGCCACCTTCCAACACCCAGCTCACTCAGAGAAAGTTCTGGAGCTGGTGAGTCCTAGCAGATTGGCAAAACCAGCGAGCCACCTGTCTGAGCTGACCCACAGCTGACATTCCTGCTTTTCCAGCAGCCTGGGGACCTTGAGGCTGCCCTCAAACTCCCTGTCAGCCTCTTGTGACCCAACTTAATCACACTGTATCAACCTCAAGGTCTTTGATGGCGTTTGGAGTCTGTCCCCTGAGATCGCGTGTTGTCTCCCTTTTAAGGAGAGCTGGCAGTCAGTCTCAATACTCCCCGGCACCTCCCTGCTGATTCAAAGAACCCAGAAGGAGAAAATTACAGGAGCATCTTTGCTGTCTCGCATTATTGTCTTCAGGGTCACACTTCTTTCAATCCATTCAACAGGAGTTTATCCTCAATGCCTCCCAGAAACAATCATGAAAGTAGTCCCCCTCTCCCCAAAATGTGCCATTCGGTACAGTGTACAGATAAAACATATTTCCATCATAATACTATTTTTTCGGATTCCATAAACCCTTAAATAGCCATTTACCCTCAAAAAAGCTGAACGCTTTCAAATGTTGCCCAGCTTCAAAGCTGATAAAGAAATAACCAGCGACTCCTCCGCGGGAATAAAAATTACATTCTACATAAATTAAATATATAATTTGATTAAACATGTTTATATCTTTGTGATGACATTTAAAATAGAAGTAATCATTTTCTTTCTCAAAAGAAAAACTCTTTCAAATATAATTCGAAGCTGTCAAACCTATCGCCTGCTACAGATCTTTTAAATGTCACGTACCTTCAAAGGGGGACGGCAGTTTCCTTTTAAATATGCAATTCCAAACAGTGCGTTCTGAATCAAGCATGTATTAAAATACACCGCTGGCATTTACCCTGATTAGGTAGAGCCCTCTCCCCTTGTTCCTGGGGATCTGCTCCGGAGAGCAGCTCTGAGAATGCTTCCTCCCCGTAAAACTCCAGAGGGCTTAACGCTTCCACACTGGCTGTGAAGCACCTGGCCCCTGGGACCAACGCCAAGTCACACCCCTGAATGCCTTAAGGGGCAAAGGTATTTCTTATGATTCCTGCAGTTTCCCTCCCAGGTATCTCGTTGAACTCTGTGTAACCCAATTATGGCACAGCATCAACAGCCCAATTGTAAGACGGTGTTAATCAGATGCAAAGAAAAACTCCAAACTCATTCTTCTAAGTCAATGACCTACATATTCTATTGCTTCTTCTCCAACTCAGTAGCAAACACCAGGCTATATTTAAACACAGAGCACAGATATATCTTTCTTCTGAAATGCTTAGAGATACAGATAAAGCCTTACACTGTAGCCCTCCTCTTCTCAACTTACGGAATGCAAGCCTTTGTCAACATCAACTGTTTGGGGAACTCAAGACAACACACACGGTCCATGGCACTACTGTGGTTTAATAATAAGGGTAGTTTTTTGTAAAAACTAAAGATGAAGCTCCAATACTTTGGCCACCTGATGAGAAGAGCCAACTCAAGTGGAAAAGACCCTGATGCTGGGAAAGATTGAAGGCAGGAGGAGAAGGGGACGACAGAGGATGAGATGGTTGGATGGCATCATCGACTCAATGGACATGAGTTTGAGCAAACTCTGGGAGATGGTGAAAGACAGGGAAGCCTGGCGTGCTGCAGTCCATGGCGTTGCAAAGAGTCAGACACGACTTAGCGACTGAGCAACAACAATAGGGAAAAAGCATCTCCACTGGAAGGCAAGCAGAACGAAGGCTGCCTCCCCAGCCCCCGGCCAACTACAAGCGTTCATAAAGAAAACAGACCAAAGGACCTCAAGTCAGTTAAGCATGTCGCATACCAAGTGTCCAACGGGGGTGCAGACGCTTCATAACTGCTCAACCTCAGAACTAGGGACTAACGTGGGGATACCCTAGAAGTCAGCAGAGGCGACAGCAGAGGAACAGAGAGCTCTCTGAGTCTGTTCTAAGACCACGGAAAGGGGACTTTTCACTGCCAATCTGTTTGTATCTCAGCCAAACTTGATGAAACATGGGTAGGTCAACTGCTTCACCACCACCCTCGCCAACCAGTGTTGCAGGAGGATCCTAAAATTATCTCAAGAAGCATCAAGGCAGAGGCTGGGGAGACCACCCAGCCCAGCTCTGCACCCACTGCCTTCCTCCTGGGGAAGCGGCGCTGCCCGTGGAGGAAGGAGATGAGCAGAGGCCAGACCCGTGCCCGCACAACTCAGGGAGCCTTGGAGACAGATTACCCACCGTCTCGTGGGCAGCTTGGGAGAGGACCAGGGTTGGGGGGATACGCTTCACAACCAAATCTGGGCTGGAGCTGAGAAACCTCAGCTGCAGACACCTTGCTGTCTCATCCTACACTGTGACCTCAGGCAGGTCGCTTTGCCTCTAGGAAACCTACTTCTCTCGGGGATGGGAGAGGAAAGCTCCAGAGACACCAAGTTTCTGTAACTCCAGTTCTAATTCCATTTACAACAGGCAACTCCTGAGACTTAGAGCCAATTCTCTATTCACTGGGGCTTGACAGAGAGCAAGCACGTGGAAAGAAGCGTTATGACGGGAACTCCGCTTTCTCTTTGGATTCAGGTGTACATCCTTCCTTGGGTGGCGGACCCCCACCCCTACCCACCCTCACCCCCCCACCTCGTGGAGGGGAAGGGCCAGTAAACACCACCCGTGAGGCCAGATCCTGCAAGCTGACCCCGGCACCCACGGAGAAACCAGAGAGCACGGCTGAACCTAGACGTCTATGTGTCGTGGGAGACCTTTTGAGTGCTTCCTGCACCCCAAGTCTCCTCCTAAGAGGGGGGCCTTCCCAGTTAACACCACATGTGCTCCCTCCCGTCTCCCCACATCTGGGGCCCACAGAAGTCATCCGTCCAGCACCCCCGCCCCGGTAGACTCTTCCAGCTTCAGTGCTTTATTTTTGAGCCTTGCTGTCTATCAAGCTTAATGAACCCAATGTATACACACATATCTGTAGCTATAGCCATATACAGACACACACCCACTCATCCAAAAAGTCTGGCATGGACTCCTTCCTGATGGTCAAGGCTGACAGCCCCTATTCATCTGCCGTCCACCTTCCCAGCTGGACCCCACACCACTCCGAGACCCATTCTGCTACTGCACCAACGGAGGGGCAGGCACTGCCGAGAGCCAGATTTGGAGACAGACATAACCTTGTCTTCAAGGAGTTCCAGAACGAGCAAGAACAGAACACCAAGTGCTAGAGAAGCAGATATGGAAGAAGGAGAGACAGCAACTTTGCCTGAACTCCCGCTCAGACGCTCCCAAATCACTGTCTTCCTCAGTCCCTCCAAGGAGCTCCAGATGTACCTCACCACCCTCCCACCTCCACATACCAGCTACGTGACTGCAAGTCCCTCCCGCCCCCAGACTCAGATTGTTCACTAGCATGGACAGCACTGCTTTACCCTGTTGGGAGTCCAAGACTCAGCCAAGTCCAGACCCTGATTAAGTCTCTGATCCTGGAACTGACCATGCCTGCCCCTACGTTTGTCTACCTCCACATTGGAATCACAACAATTCCCGGGCGAGAATGAAAACTCCAATCATTTTCTCTAAAAACACCCAGAAAAAAATCCAGTTGAGACAAATGTCATTTTGGGAGAATGACCCAGTTCAACTCAACTGGTCTAGTTAAAAAGTATTGTTAAAAAAAAAAAGTGGTAGTCACTCAGTCTCGTCGGACTCTGTGCCACCCCATGAACTGTAGCCCACCAGGCTCCTCTGTCCATGGAATTCTCCAGGCAAGAATACTGGAGCGGGTTGCTAGTCTCTTCTTCAGGGGATCTTCCCGACCCAGGGATAGAACTCAGGTTTCCTGCATTGCAGGCAGAGTCTTTACTGTCTAAGACACCAGGGAAGCCTGAAGTATCTAAAATTCCATCTCAATCAGATGGTACCGTTAGAAGGGCTCCTCACAGAATGGCTTCCCCTAAATTCTCCTTCACCATTGTGCCTCTCAGTTTGACCCGGACCCGGCCCAAGCAGCAGCTTGAGTTGCCAGACCTCAGCTGCCGGTAGAACCCTCAACTCCTATTTGCTGCTGTTGTTCAGTTGCTAAGCTGTGTCCGGCCCTTTGAGACCCCATGGACTGCAGCGTGCTGGGCTCCCCTTGTCCTTCACTCTCTCTCAAACTTTGCTCAAATTTATGTCCACTGAGTCGGTGATGCCATCTAGCCATCTCATCCTCTGTCACCCCCTTTGCCTCCTGCCCTCCATCTCTCCCAGTATCAGGGTCTTTTTCAATGAGTTGGCTCTTCTCATCAAGTGGCCAAAGTATTGGGGCTTCAGCATCAGCCCTTCCGATGAATATTCAGGGTTGATTTCCTTCAGGATTGACTGGTTTGATCTCCTTGCAGTCCAAGGGACTCTCAAGAGTCTTCTCCGGCACCACAATTTGAAAGCGTCAGTTCTGCAGCGCTCAGCCTTCTTTACGGCCCAGCTCTCACATCCGTGTATGACTACTGAAAAGACCACAGCTTTGACTATATGGACCTTTGTCGTTACAGGGCCTCTGATCCCATAACTCCCTCTAACGAATCATTTCTCTTTAGGGTGAGCTCAAGGACTCACACCATCTCTCTAAACTCAGAAAAAGAGAACTGTTCACAGCCAACTGTCCTGAAATCTGTGGTTCCTGTACGTCCATTTTTCAAACAACTCTAGTCCTTCCCAATCTCATCCCTTCTTACAGTATCCTTTTTTCTTTTTTAAATCCTCAAAACATTGGGTTGGTCAAAAAGTTTGCTTGGGTTTTTCTAGCTCACGGGGAAACCTGCATGAACTTTTTGGACAACCAATACTTTCTCCAAAAAGACAAGATATAAAAAGTAAAATGTAATCCACTCATTAGGACCTATAAACCATATCCCCAAAAGCACTGGCCCCGAAGAGACTTGGAGAAGCTGGCAGTAGCCTCCCCAAGGCCAGCACACCCCAGACCACTGGGCTCCTGGGTGGCCCAGCTCACAGGGTGACTGGTCTGCGGCTGGTTAGAGAGCTGCGTAGCACACCTGCTCAGCCAGTTCCCCCACACTGAAGCAAACTAGAAATGCACATGCTCCCATGTGATGATCAGCGGGCTCCGAAAATCAACTTCTGTCAGTCGTGAATGCAAAACCGTGGGCACAAGTGTTAAGAAACATGAGGGACTGAAGGCCCTGACCCTCATGCTTCACTGGAGAGCACAGTTATTGGAGAGGTAGGGAAGGGGGTGGGAGATGGCGTGGGAATGGAAGCAGGGAGAGACACGGCCCAGGAGAAATCAACGATTGTCCTGAATCGCCAGGGAAAGCCAAGAAAAGCAGGCCTCGAAATAAAACAAAGAGGTTCCTCACTCCAAAGCAAGTACACTTCATGGCCCACCCCCAGCAGAGCAGCGGGGCAAACTCTGCATCCATCTCACTAGCGGAGGGACCAAGGGAGAGGAAGGTGTTCCCCATGCCACTACACTGCCTCGAGCAGAAAGCCAGCGTTCTGCTAAGTGGTTTAAAAAATAGCTCCATCTTCCACACGTGATTGGCAGCAGTGTAAAACTTTATTATAACTGCTTTATAAAACGAAACATACACCTATTCTATGACCCAACATTCCACTTCTAGGAGTTGACCCAAGAGAAATGAAAACATATGTCCATAAAAAGGCATGTACGAGAATGGTTCACTCCAGCTTTACTTAGGATTGCCAAAGTGTCCATCAACAGGTGCATGGATACACTCGCTACAGAGGATGCTGCACTGGAATACTACACAGCACATAAAAAAGGAGCAGGCAACTGTTCAGGTGAGAACACCCCAAAATTTCAACAAACACGTTACAGTGAGTTTAGAAAGCTTTTGCTGAAAGGTGTACGTGGTATAATACATGTGTGTAATATTGTCTGTGTACATACACATGTATGTATAACGTGTGTACACACAGGTAGTATACTAAGTGCTAGAACATGAAAAATTAATCATTGTGGGAGTGGAGAGTATTTGCCGGAGATGACCAGGGAGACTGGAATGGGGGCTACCTGGCAAGGGTCATGAAGTAAGTTTCTGGATTGGTGCTAAGCTGTATATTGTGATATACTTGGGGGTACCCAGGTATGTGAATCTGCCAAAACAAATGGATTGGCTCACTAGGATTTATCCCCGTTCCCACCCTGCTGAACACCTCCCCCAAGTCCTATCTCAAAGGAAAAACTAAACTAAAGGAATCACAAAAAGTCAGCTTCAGAAATGAGATGCATGCTCAAGGACCCAGGCAGGGGTGGAGCTGAGCAAGGACTGAGAACCATTGAGAAACACTGCCAAGTCAAGATGGACTGATGGGCAAGGGGGTGGAGAGCGCTGGGCCTGGGGTCTGGGGGGTTCGCTGTACCACGTGACCACTTGGGGGGAACCGCTGGCTCTGGCCCATCTGAAAAATGACAACCACAGACATACCCACAAGGCCAGGGCCATTTCCCCACCAAGAGCTGAAACCCCAGAGGCCCAGACGGATCGTCACCCCAAACCAGAGTGTAGGAGCAGCGGGCGTCTAAGTAACACCCGTTCTCTCCAGAAACAGACCTGTGAATTCAAGGAGGCCCAGGACAGGCTAAGGGCTGTTTGTACAAATGCAGGCTGATAAAACAGGAGGTCCCAACCCAATGAGAATAAACCCACAGGGCAGTCACATTTGCATCCAGTAGGTTCCAGTGCTTCAAGGCAGAACCCCCAAGAGCAGCCTTTTTTTGACCACAGTTCAGTCGCTCAGTGTCCGACTCTTTGTGACCCCATGGACTGCAGCACGCCAGGCTTCCCTGTCCATCACCAGCTCCCAGAGCTTGCTCAAACTCATGTCCATCGAGTCAGTGATGCCACCCAACCATCTCATCCTCTGTTGTCCCCTTCTCCTCCTGCCTTCAGTCTCTCCCAGCTGTTTGACCACAAACAGTTCCCACAGAGCACACGGATTACAAAGGCCCATTTGGAAACAAGCCGCTGAACTCCATCTGATGTTTAACGGGGCTGCCCTTAGATGCTGAGTCCTATGGGTCAGACCTCTCGGCGTCAGTCGCGTTCCCAGTGCCAGGTCACACATGGACTGCGCCTACCAGACTCTCTATCACCCAAGAGGTTTTAAAGTATCAAGTACTGAAAATACATGCAACTTTCCCATTAAAAGCTAGGGCGTGAACACTCCAAAAGGTCAACGTGGCACCCGCTACAGTTCCATTACTGATGCTTCATCCAGATGGCAGGAAAGCTACAACAAAAGCACCCTTAAAGAGTCGCTGCTGTCACACAAGAGGAACAGAAACCCACTCCCGACGGAATCCTAGACCTTGGATCTGGGCAGACCTGGCCCTGTGGAGGCAGGCAAACTTGCTTCCCAAACTGGAAGGAATTCCTGGGCAGTGACCCTTTGACCTGCCTTATCTTAAATTCAATGTGTGTTAGTTCAGATACCTCCAAAAACAGATACCAGAACAAGATGAATAACAGGCTGTACCAGAGACTTCTTGGGAGACGTGAAACAGGGGGCAGAGGGGACGCTGGTCTGACTCCTCTCGAGGAGACAGGGAAGGTGAAACCTTGGCCTGCCGGGCGGTTCAAGGCCAGAGGGGAGTCTCTAGGCCCAGAGGACAGGCTGCTGGGAGGAGTCGGCGGACAGGCTGGCATCCCCCACCGAGCTCGGGCCCTAGCTAGGAGAGGCCTGTGGAAGGAGGGCTCTGTGAATGCGGTGCTGGAGTCCACTTGCAGAAGGTGTTTGGGGCCACCAGTTACATTCCCAGAAGGAAAAGATCAGAGGTGTCTTTTCATGACAGCCACACCATGCCAAGTCACTGCAACACTTTTCCCACCCAAGGCTTGCTTTTGATCTTCTCCAACAAGTGACAGAGAGACTTCCGGGGCCACCTGGCCACACCCCATGTTTTAGGTGGCTGTCACTTGGCAGGTGTGAGGCAGGGGATGTGCGGGGATGCTCACCCTCAGGGAGGGGCCCCCTGCAACGAGGGGAGGGTGACGGGATCTCCAGGACTTAGTGACGAATGGACATGGCAGGTGGAGAAGTGAAAGGCATGACGCCAAGCCTGGGGACCTGGAGAAGTGGCCGCCTGCTCACTGAAGCAGAGCGTGAGGCAGGGGTTGGTTTGATGGATGATCAAGTTAATCAACTACCCAAACTCAGCGTTGTTAGTTCACACTATCTGCTTTAACAAATGAACCCAAAATTGAATATCAACTCAACACAATAAAAGCTTACTTCTGTATCACGAAATGATCCATGTTCCCGATGGGTGGGCAACTCTTCACGTGGCGATTCAAGGGTCCAGGATCCTCACTTTCTCCTCTGGACTGGCCACACCCGGTTGACAATGCAGGTAAGACAGACTGGGTAAAGCACACTTGCTTCCTAACCACTTCTCCCAGGAAGTGACACCTACTGCCACCAGGGCTCCACTGGCAACAACTACCCAGGGTCTCCAGGAGCTGCCAGAGTGGCGGTGGGGCAGCCACCGCAGCACAAGTCCCCACCACTGACACGAAGCACAGATCTCTGGTGGACATCTGGTCATCTCCACCACACTTCCACGTTCCAACTCGATCTCAAGAGAGCCTTATTTTGGAAGCAGTATAGGCCTTCAGCTCTCTCTGAACACCATAATCCAAGGCTACATGACCACTGAACCAAATCTGAAAAGAGATGCCAGCAATTCTGGAAGTGCGTCTATTAACTTCTCTTGTTGCCACACAGCTGTGGCATTCACGTGGAAATCTGGTCACAACTCGACTCTCAATGATCAAGTAAAAAGTTGAGCAACTGTCCTTTCTTTGGAAAAGGTTTGCAAAATTGGTTTCATGGCCATCAACTCTAAAAATATCAAGTCTTAGACTTGGCATTGTTTAATAAGTCTACTAAGAACGGGGGAAAAATAAATTAATTAAGCTATGCCATATTATCAGTTTTTATGACAGAACTCAGTCCCCAAATGTTGAAAACCAATGAAATAACAGCGCTCTTGTTGAAGTCTTCAAGCGAACCTTGTAAAAGAAACACAAGAATTTCAATTTCACAGAGCCTGGCCCAGGACTGGGTGACTTGCCAGAGGTCACCCAGCTGGTGAGGGACAGTCGGGTGAGGGGGGTTTCCAACCAGTTTGACTCGGCACCTGGATCTGGGTCAAGATCCCAGCAAGTTTTGAGAACTTTGCAAGGCCAAGTCAAGCTCCCAACATCCTCACATCCGTACAGATTCCACTTCAAATGGCAAATAGAGCACCTTGGGTATAATATTCTTATAAATGCATCCAAATTATAAAAAAAAAAAAAAACTCCACTAAAACATGAGTTTTCATCTGCATAACACTTAACCAACTAATTCCACAACATTCAAGTGAGAACAGATGATGCACTGGAATATCAAGAACAAGAATCCGATTTGGTAAACAGTTGAGCGCTATTTTCACATCACCCTAATGAATTTAGTTTCAATGAACACAAATCAGCAAACACTCTGAAAATTTTAATGGTATGGTACAAAATGATGCTTTGAATGACAGCCCCAGAAAACAAACTCTTCTCAGCAAGTAACAGATATCACAAGAGAAAAATCAGAAAGGATAAGTTAGTTCAAATCCACTTATAGCCCATGGATCTGCACTTGACCCTGGGTTTGCTTCTCACACGCTTCAGGCTGTGAGTGAAGCAGCAAGGAGAGGTGCTTTGGGTCTCTGGATCTTGCTCAAACGGCCAGGCACAATCTGCTACCAGGTGCCTGGTTTTGTTCCAATACCTGTACAGCAGGTGGGTTAGTACCCACAAAAGATGGTGCATAGATTTTGGGTCAAATTCTTGCCCAGGGCAGGCACCTGCCTCTAGCCAGCTCATTATGGCCCTCAGGGTCAAGGGGCACTGCTGGGAAATATCTGGATGTTTGGGAAGTGTCTGGGATGGTAGGATACAAGCCAAGGTGGGTCCGGATTCCGCCAGAGCCCTGCTCACATGCCCACCCATTCTCTCGTCTGTGTCTCCATCCTGTCATCACTCTGTAAGTGGTACCCAAGTTAAAACTTGGCAGTGAGTTTACATCCACTGAAATGGCAACCCACTCCAGTGTTCTTGCCTGGAGAGCTGGGGTCATACAGAGTCGGACATGACTGAGGTGACTTAGCAGCAGCAGCTTTTAAAAAAGCATTCAATGACCAGGAGACAAGGAAACAAACTGACACCCCCAGAGAATGCAGAGGGCCATCACATTCACCTGAGTCCTGAGTCTTTTTTCATCTGAAAACCAAGGTTGTTGTTTGGAGGCTGTAATTAGAACATATTAGAACACGGTTGTAAACTATAAGTCACTCTAAAAAGAGTGGACTGGACTTTTGAAATGACATTTCTGCCTTGGTTATAATAAACCAAAATTAAAACACTCAGTTGTCTTTAGGAAGAATTCTGAAGCCTACCTTCAAACCCAAGTGAACCCCACAGCTACGTGGGGACAAGGAAGCACCTCCTTCCTGCCGTATCCTCCCCGAGCCTGACCTGGGGGAACCACAGCTGCTTAACTGAATTCTGAGTCCAACACACACTTCCTGGCCGCAGCCCCAAGACTGATCCAGCTTTCTTTTTTCCACTGGCAATGAAGTTTGCTTTCAAAAACAAAGGCACACAAAGGCATTTAAGACACCTGTATGATGTTAAAGAAACAAAGACTACAGATGAGATTTTAAAAAGCACGTGATCAGAAGGGAGGAAGGCGAGCATTCAAAAGCCACATCCCGGGGCTCTCGCTCGCTGTGGGTGCGAAGACTAAGGGGGCTCCCCAAAACCACAGCCCAACTCCTAAACCCGTTACCTCTTCTCAGTCCAACAGCCACGAACGCCATCAAGTAACTGCTCCTGCTCCCAACTCACGGGCGAGGGGGCACCAAGGCTTTGAGCCTCACACCAGAGTCCACAGCAGAAAAAGCAGAGATGCACCCCGAGTGCACCCATGGAGGCCACCTGGCACCTACAGCAGAGGCCAACGGGGCAGGAGGACTTCAGCAAAATGAGACTAAGCATCAGGACAGACCCCCTGCGGCATTCAGGCCCCTCTGCTTTCTGCCACCCTCTTCACCCATGTGGGCAGAGGGGGCGTCAGAGCATGGTCTGCCCGTTGGTCTGGTCAGTCTCCTCCCCCATCCCACATTAACCACCAACCCTCAGCAATGGCTTCACCCCAGCACTCAGCACTCAGTCCCCCAGGATCTGATGTGTGACTTTTCAACTCTCAGACCCTTTTCTTTCCATAATTCAGAGGCAGCAGCCAAGTGGCATCACTCACAAAGGGTCCTGGGGCACCCCCAACCCACTTGGTCCAGCTAAAGGGACCCTTTCCTGGGTCCAAGTATCACATGCGTGTTTGGCTCCCTCCTACCTGGGGGCACCAAAACCCCTCCTCCCAGCGCCTTCCACAGCAACCCACTGCCTCTAAACAAGACAATTCCTTGGAACTCCTCCAGGGTTTCCTTCACTCCCCTTTCAGCACTACCCAGCCCCCCTGGTCACCTCTCTCCCTCCTGTCCTGGTGAGTTCACAGCACACACACCCCACCCAGCCTTCGTAGGCCAAGAAAGCTCCCGCAGGGGTGCTAGATTCCCGTGAGACACGGCTGAGCGCAGGATTCTTTTCCTACCAAAAACACACACACAGGACCCTCCCCGCCCCACCCTCCCCTAGACTCATACCATTCCTGGGGTTCACACCAACCCAGGCACGGAGCCCAAGGAGGTCCACAGGCCTCAGTCAGGCCCTCCGGCTTTGTTTCCTAGGCAACAGCCACTCTCTCCTTTGCAGCCACACACTGACCACGGCAGGAAGATTCTAGCACTCCTGGAGTTTCTCCTCGAGGGTGGGAGACACCCGCTTTCTTTCCAGAGGAGCCCTGAGGCGGATGGGACCCCGGCAGCTAGCTCTTCCCCGGGCACCTGTGTTGCCAAATTGAGGGCACTTTGGCTCCAGGAGAGCCTGGCAAAAGAAACAGCCCCACAGACTCTCACCCGGCAATGGGGAACCAGGCCGCTCCTCGGTGAGTGGCTCTGGTCACCTGGCCCGGCGGCAGAGGCGTACCTGTCACGGCCAACACCTGGCTGAGGGGCTGGGCCTCCCAAGAAGCCCCTCTCTGCCCCTGCCTCCAGCGTGTGGGGCAGGGAAGTTAGGAGTTGCCGACTCTTTGAGGCCCTGCCTTCTAGCCCCCGGGCTTGGAAAGGGCCACGTGGCCTCAGCTGGGCGGGGAAGGGCCTCTCTACCCGACTGCCCATCAGAGCCACCTGGGAGCTTGTTAATCTACCGGGCGGGTTCCAGCCCGCAACCGGGGACTCAGAACCTCCAGAGGGGCTGGGCTCGTTTCCAAAGCTTCCCCAGGTGATCTCAGGTCCAGGCAATGATAAAAAGGATGGGGCAAAGGGCGTGATGGCCTCCAAGGAGAGGGGGGAGCTGGAGGGAGCCCATAGCCCACCCCCTTCAAGAGGACTTCCCAGACCTCGGGTGGGTGAACGAGACCCCCAGCGCCCAGGGGTCTGGGTACCCCCAACCCACTTGGTCCAGTTAAAGGGACCCTTTCCCGGGTCCAAGTATCACACATGTGTTTGCTTCCTCCTACCTGGGGGCACCAAAACCCCTCCCCCAGCGCCTTCCACAGCAACCACTGTCTCTAAAGAAGACAATTCCCTGGAACTCCTCCAGGGTTTCCTTTACACCCCCCTTCAGCACAACACACTCCGGTATTCTTGCCTGGAGAACCCCATGGACAGAGGAGCCTGGCAGGCTACAGTCCCTGGGCCGCAGGAGTCGGACACGACTTAGCGACTAAACCACCACCACCACATCGCCACCCAGCACGCCTGGTCCCCTCTCCCCATCCTGTCCTGGCGAGTTCACGGGCCACCGGGAGTCTTCCCTACCGGCTCGCCTGCGTGTCCACTGCCCTCTGGCTACGTGGCCTGCTCCTTGCGGGCCGGACTGGGTCAGGCTGGTTCAGGCCACCACACTAGCTAGGGACACTGCCCAAGGCTCGTTAGCCGAGAGAATATAGAAGGCCCACCAGAGAGCAGGTGCCATGGAGAAAGTGGGCAGGAAGGAAGACGAACTCCATGGAGCCCATTTTCACAGGATTCGTGCCCGGGGCATCTTTCCAAGCCTCCCTGCCATAGGTCCAATTGACTCCTGACCCGCCCCCCGCAGCCCCCGCAGAGCTAAATCCACCCAACCCACAGCAAACACCTACCACCTGCCTGGGGGCTGAGGAACTCGGATAGCGCGGTCTGTTACAAGACACCCTCCAAAACGCTGACTATTAGTCCCCCCAAAATAGCATCACTAGGCCACAGACATACAGGGACAGACACATAAAACACATTCTCCCAAAATGGCAACAGAGCGTCTCCCGGGTGGCGCTGCCTACAGCCCGGAAGGGGCTCTGACTTCAAATGGGCTCCGGGCAGGGGAAGGGTGGGGCGAGCTACAGCTGGGAGGGGTCGGGTCAAACTTTTCCCCACCCAAACCTTCAGCCCTGACATCACCACCAGGAAACGAGATGTTTGTTTTATTACAAGGTCTCATGTTCCTGCTGCTTCTTTACCTAGAAGTAAAAAATTTTCCACCTGGGTCTTCACACACCAATGTCAACAAAATCATAATTCACCAAACTATCAAAACCACCCACAACTGCAAAGAAGGAGATTAAAATGGGAAAGGGATGAGGAAATTAAGTAGATACGAAGGAAAGTGGAGGAAAAGTTCCGTTTGACCAGAACAGATTTTGCTCTTTTTCACAAAGCACTATACTGTCTGCAGGCCCAGAGTCCCCTCTGGTGCCACAGTGGTGACTGATCTCAGAGCAGGAGGCTGGTTCAGGGGCCTGTGAGGCCTTGCTGACTGTGGTGGGCTCAACTGCCAGCACCCCCCCACCCACGGTCCCCTGCAGGAGCTCAGCCAGCTCTCAAGGATGGGGAACAGCACACACAATATCAAGGGTCAGACTTTATCTTTTAAATGCACAATGAGCTCGAGCCAAAAACAAAACAAAAAGCCTTCCCAAGATGCTTTCCAAATTCCAGAAACACACTGGGCTGGAAAAAAAAAAAAAAATGGAGCCCTGTTTCCTCTTATTTTTAATCTTACTTTGGCGAGGTTCATAATAAAAGAGAATAACCTATTTATTTGCTTACCTTACTTGGAAAGACAATAAATTGGAAAGGCTTCATAAATCTCGCAGGGAATTCCTTTAAACAAGGACTGTCAGCAAAAATCCGTAAATAACCCTCTGCCAGTCTCCAGCAATCACCTCCACCACACATTCTTTTTCCTTCCTGCTTTTGTACTAATCTTCCAGCAAACAAATCAAATCAAGCACTAAAACATTTTTATTCTTTATCAAGGTGAGGCTCAGAAAATATCCGGGAGTCCACCGGGACTGTTGACTTACTTAGGTGGCCTCTGAGAAGAATCAGATGTAGCAAAGGCCCCCCAGGACAAGATGAGGGAGACCCCCGAACCCCCAAACCCTACCACACTGCTCTCACCGATTTACAAAACCCAGGCTGGCAATGGGCTTTTGCACACAGAGCCAGGGACAGGCATCACTTTGACCTGGAGCAAAGCTTGAACCTTATGAAACAGGTCCTATCCAAGTGGGGGACAGGCCCTCAGGTTTCCTCCACCTTAGCTCAGGCTTCAGCCCTTGTAATCCCACCGTCGGAGACCTTCCAGATCCAACCAGGCAGCTGCTAGTCAAGTTCACTCATCCCCATGTTGACCAAGATGAAGAAAGACAGCTCAGAACTTGGAGATGTCCAGAGCAAATCCCTAGCTCATCCAGCAGCCCAGGCCTGTTCCCACCACGTTGACTTGTGAGGCACCTGATTAAAACGACCTTCAAAAACAGCCAAAGATGGACAGTCTCACGCTGAGGTTTCAAGGACTGTGCTAAAAATAAGCCTAAATAAGAGGCAGAGGGAGGCTCACGGATAATCAAAGGTGTAATCAATTTACATGTCAGGGAAGGATAATTACCATAACCAAAAAGAAAAGTTCTCCAAGCCAAAAGGTTAAGAAAGAAAATTAAACCAGCAAGCCACCTCTACCCACATGGAAACAAAAATGTACGTTTTCGGAAAGGACAAGCCTCCTGTGTTCCCGGCAGCTTCCAGAGCCTTGAAACTTCCCTTCAGGACCATGATTCTTGGTCCTGGGTGTGATTCTTGGGTGTGATTCATGATTCTCGGGTGTGAGACACAAGACTAGTGAAACCCAAACAACTTGTCAGACTTGTGCACAGCCAGCAATACACGCAGTTGGCTAGCTGTGCAAGGGTTAGTCGATTGTGGTGTCCGACTGTGCGATCCCCCTGTAGCCCGCCAGGCTCCTCTGTCTGTGGGATTCTCCAGGCAAGAATACTGGAGTGGGTTGCCGTGCCCTCCTCCAAGGGATCTTCCGGGCCCAGGGGTGGAACCCTTGTCTCTTACGTCTCCAACATTGGCAGGCGGGTTCTTTACTACTAGTGCCACCTGGGAAGCTGTCCAAGGGAACGGGCTTTTGATTCAAATCCCACCAAGATTTCAAAGGGCTGTGTCCCTGCAGGTGACTGAGCTGCCCAAAAAGAACCTCATGTGCTGAAGATCAACCTCCAGCAGGAAGGGCGCCTCAGCTGTTTCTATTATGAAGGCACCAAATTCATCTGTTCTTATCGTCTCCCCTCCTGGCTCACTACCGGTGCTCAAGAAAAATTATTATTAGAGACCCACCTAATTAACATATTTCTAGTGTTTCCCAGTGAAGGCAGAGGCCTTTCTTAACTGGCGCTCTCTGAAATAGTCACTTGACAATTGGCACACCTCAGGCACGATTGCCCGCCAAAGCTAGTGGGGCCTGCGCACTCAGCAGCGGTTGCCCACTCCCTTCCCTCCAAGACCGCTGCGATTTCAGGATCCATGCAAGTGAAGCGGCTTCCCACCTGTTACCTGTGTTAACCTGGGGACCTACCCTGCAGAGACAGGAGTGGAGCCCCAGGAGGGCGCAGGGGAGGCACCCTGGGTGCAGGAAGGACACGGGCAGGCCCTGGGAGCCTAGACCTGCAGTCCTACTGTGCTCCCCAGGACTCAGCCAGCCACCGCCTGGGTAGGAAGGTCATGTGTACACGGAACCACTGAAGATGCTTCCAGAGCCCCTCCGGACAGAAACCACTTCGCTGCCCTTTAAATAAAATCCAGCCTTTGACTTTTCCTGTTAATAAATTCCAGTGTTTGGGCAACTTTTCTCCCCTGGGCAAGGATGGGAGGGCAACGCAGTCTCAGGGTGGTCGTAGCAGCTTCTGGACCCCAGAACCTCCCAGCAGCCGGGTCCTCAGGCTGGGAGGACTCGGGTCTCCCAATGGGCTGGTGGTGTCGTGTCCCACTTCCCCCTAACCCCACACCCAAGGAAGAACCGTCAAGAGTGTGGAAGCCACCCAGGGACAAGCAGCTCAAAATGCTGCTTCAAACAGCCCTTGTCCCACTGGGGCACCAACCTTTCAGCAACTAAACCCCAGGCTCCAACCTCTTTGCATCTGGAAGCTCCCCCAAATATTCTAAGCACGTGGTCACGGCTCTGCTGCACTCACAGTATGCGTGTCAGCTCACGGATGACCCCCCCAAAGAGGCCAAGGATGCTTAGATGGAAATCTCAGGCCAAGAATCAAGGTCAGGGGCGTCTGAGCTCATAGGCATCAGGAGGTTTGCTAACACTGAATGCTGGCAAAACGCACTGGGAGTCACTCCGCCCGGTGAGCCCTCTCCCTGCCCTGAGCGCTGGGGCACCGGGCACAAACCGCAAGCCCTGAAAAGACAGCTCCAGCAACAACCAGAACACTAATAAGTGCAATGATCCCCACTTAACAATTTCAAAAATTCAAAGACTCATTTCATAAAATTTCCCCCAAATGAACAAACACAGAGAGTATTTTAAGACTACGAAGAGTGAGCTGGCGGTAGCTTCCTTCCCAAAGTCCAACAGAGACCACTCACAAGCACGTCCTCTGGGTGCAGAGGGGCCGGCCTTCATCATACACCTCCTCCTGAGAGAAACCAGGGTCCCCTGTGACACACAGGAGCTGGCAAAGGTGGCAGTGGAACCCAGGACCCTGGCTCCGGGGTGGGACGCCAACCCAGGTGACCCACCGCTGATCCTCCCACAGGAAAGGGCGCTGGTCCCTGCAGGCTGCCCGCCAACCAGCCTCCTCGACCACAGACTGGGGGGCTGGTCTCTACCTGCGGGAAGCCAGGCTAGGCCGTGAGGGATGCCCTGCACCCCTAGAGACACAGGGACCAGCCTGGGCATGCAGGAACCCGAGAGCAAACACTGCCTGGCTCTCTGCTCAGCCACTTCCCCATTGAGAGAAGAGGAAGGAGCCAGTGACCCACGGTCACTCCCAGGCCCTCTGGACATGGAGCCGGCAGCCGTTGTGGGCAGAGGAGGCACCTGTCCCCAGGCACCTTCCAAGAGGGGCTGGCGGAACCCGGGGAGGAAGGTGAGCAGCTGTTGTGTGTGTGCGTCCCTGGAGAGTCCAGGGACAATGACCGGAGGTGTACAGAGGCACGAGGTGTGGGTGTGGAATTGCCCGCTTGGAGGAGGAGGGGGCCCCTTGGGGGGCTGGGGGAATTAATGGAGCAGATAAAGATTCCAACCACAGAGTCTACCCAGCCTGGGCCAACTTCCTTAAGTGTCCTTAACTTCCTGAGTATTCCTCCCTGCGGTGACACGGTGGGACCCACTCAGGCAAGTCTGTCTGCTGAGCCTGGAGGGTCCCCCTGAGCCGGCGGAACCCTCGGACACGACAGACATCCGAGAAAACCCTGGCACCTCACACGAACACCCAGGTACTTCCCCACGCTTCCCAGGCTGGCCTCGCTACTGTCAAAGCCGGAAAACTGCAGCGGTGGTGGGCAGGATGAGGGAGGGCGGACCCACCACAAGAAGCTCCTGGGACCTCCCTTGGTGGCCAAACTGGTCTGCAACCACACCACACGGCTTTTGCACAGCGTTGGACAAAACACGCAGAATTGCACGCTGAAAGGGTGAATTTTACTGTACAGAAAGTATATCTATATAGCATTCTTAAAAAGTTGATCCCAGGACTTCCTGGTGGTTAAGTGGTTAAGACTCTCAACTCCCGGGACATGGATTCAATCCCTGGTGGGGGAACTAAGATCCCACAAGCCATGCTGTGCAGCCAAAATAAAAATAAGTAAATAAAATAAAGGGGCTTTTCAGGTGACGCAGTGGTAAAGAATCCGCCTGTCAATGCAGGAGATGCGAGAGACTTGGGTTCGATCCCCTGGAGAAAGAAATGTCAACCCACTCCAGTGTTCTTGCCTGGAGAATACCATGGACAGAGGAGCCTGGATGGGGTCACAAAGAGCCAGATACGACTGAGTACGGCCCAGCAACAAATAAAAAGATAAAATGCTGTGTCTGGTGGTGGTAAATCTGGCCCTCTCTCTTGGCCTCCCCAGCCCCACCGACTGCCCCACACCTTATACTCTTTACTCCAACAAAGAGAGAATAAGAATAATGATAAAAACAATAAAGCCCACACTGGAGAGAACTCGGGGTGCAATGTTGAGGGTTTGTCATGCATTAACTCATTGAGTCCTCACACAAATCAGAGATGGATACGAAGAACGCCCACCCACCTCGAGGGCACAAGGAGGCAGGGACCTTCCCCAGGCCTGCAGCTGAGCCCCAGGGTCGCCAGGATGGGAGGTGATGTCTGTAGGTTCCATACTCAAAGTGTTAGTCACTCAGTCATGCCCCTATGACTCTTTGCAACCCCATGGACTGTAGCCCACCAGGCTCCTCTGTCCATGGGATTTTTCCAGAGAAGAATACTGGAGTGGGTTGCCATTTCCTTCTCTAGGGGATCTTCCCAACCCAGGGATCAAACCTGGGTCTCCCACACTGCAGGCAGACTCTTTACCATCTGAGTTACCAGAGCCACCCAACACAGCACTTCCTTGGGCCAGAAGAACAGCCCCCTGGTCTGGAGAGGACTCACCCTCCACCCCTGCACTTGGGATGCACCCTGCCCCCATCCCAGGTCTCTGAACTTCAGAATAAATCCTCCTTGCTCTTGCCTGCAGCCTTGGCATCGGTCACACAGTAGGAGCTCTATTTGCTGAAGAAGCAGATCTTTGTTCAACAGGCAATTTTCAGAAGCAGCAAATGCATCTCAGTGTCACAGCATCAATTTCCACAAATCAATCCCAATTGAGCTACCTTAGCATATGCTGTAAAAATTTTAAACCCTATGCATAAAATATTATACATCCATTTTTATTTGATCTACTAAGTTATAAAGCTTTCCTCAATCTCTTAAAGGTGGTTTTCCCAGTAATGCATAACTGCTTAATTGGGAAGTGTACAAACCATAATTACACTGCCTAACACGACAACATTGCTTATGGGAATATCTCTGTTCATGTATTCTGCTTTATTTTGTATTTAATCTCTATTAAGATGTCTATATGAAAATAGATAGGTATGCTAGTCTTCATAGACACCATAAATCATAAAGTCATTTCCTTGCTAACCCAAGTCCAAAAGCAGCCCCCAAAGAGACTACTGGGGCCCCAAAGGCTCCCACTTCTCATATTTAAGCACAGTTGGTAAGCTTTCAACGTGTGGCCCACTTAGTTCTGTGCCACTCTGCCAGGTAAGGGTGACGGCAATGGCTATCATTTCTCTCACAGAAAGTGGCTTGGCCTGACACTCAAAAAATACCCCAAACTGCCCCCCAGAAAGCAGTTACTCAAACCAGAAAGGGCAAATTCTTTCCTGTTCCCAAGACCACAGTTGCCAACCTCACAGCAAGAGGCAGGTGGAGATCCCTTAAATCCTCAGTGGACACTGTACACGGCCTTTCAAGTTCACTCTTCAGCTGGCACAGGGCATGTGCCACAGGCTCCTCCAGACCTCAACACAGGGGTACCACCCTGCACGTCTCTCTGCCTTGGAATGTGTACACACACACGCACCCCATCCCTAGAACTATCTGAATACACAGCCATTCTCTAAGCAGCCTGGTGTTGGAAAAAAGAACCACTTCAGATTCTGCACCATCGTTTATTAACTGTAAGCCCATCCCTGTATTGGGAAAGCCTTACCACCTCCTACTGAGGTCATCACCAAAACAAAACAAGCAAGTGTATGATAAGGTGTTTCTACAAAGGTGTCCTCGATACAGCAACATAAGCGATCAGCCTCACTGAAGCTAATCAATAAATTCTATATTGATTCAATACTAATCAATACACTAATCAATAAATTCGCCAAGGTAAAAAAGGATTTGCCACAAAACGTGTTTATCTGCATTTCTGAAACAGAAAAGTGTCACCCCCAAATCTGCTTGGCAACATGGATGAAATAACGCAGAAGCAAGATTAAAAAGTCAATGCAGACTTTACTTGCCCATGTGGTGAGGTGGGAATGCCTCCTGCTGACCTCTGCCTTCAAAGACAGTCACCAACTCCGCTGCACCGGTCCTCGGCCTGCGTATACAGACTTTCAAAGTGCACTCCACTGCCAGCGCGGCTCATACCTTACTAAAAGGTAATCTGTAAAAACAATTTGTCTTACCACTAGGCTATGACGCTCAGACCAGCCTCCTCCCCGTGAGCACTGCTGACTGGTCAGAAGAGACAATTAAATGTCAAGTGCATCGGAACAAAGACCCAGCTCCAACTTTTAACGGGCGCGCGCGCACACACACACACACACACACAAAATTTCCCTCAAGTCCCTCAGAATATTGAGTGCTGGTTGAGGGGGTAGAACCCCCGCTTAAGCCAAAAAAAAAAAAAAAAATGAGACTGGGTCAGGCAGAAATCCAGATTTCCACTTTGAGATCTATTCATTCAGATGGGGGAAGAGTATTCAAATATAAAATCCTTCTATCATTGGTCATGCCAAATGTTCAAAAACTAGACTCAAGTTGTGTGGGTATGTGTTGGGGGTGTGGTTTGTTTTTAAAGAAAGATGGTGTGCATGCAGTTGGCAGGCTCCAGACTGGCTGCGTTGAGAACCCCCTCCTGGCGGTTCTCAGTCCAGATGTCCCTTAGGTGGAGCCCCAGGAGACTGACTCCCAGCCAAGGGTGCCCTGGGGCTCCACCTGCTCCAGAGGCCACCCTCTTAGGGCATCTGGGCAGCCAGCAGCCCTCCCCGGGGACCGTGAGTCACTCAAGTGAAAACCACCAAGCCCACAGCCAGCTTCTTGCCACTGACTGTGTGCCCAACTCACCTGCTCCCTTCTGATAAACAGCGCACAGAGGACCCCTCCCTATTCGTGTGTGTGTGTGTGTGTGTGTGCGCGCGTGCACGCACGTGCTTGTGTGCTTAGTCGCTCAGTCGTGTCCGACTCTCTGCGACCCCATGGTCTGTAGCCTGTCAGGCTCCTCTGTCCATGGACTTTTTCAGGCAAGAATACTGGAGTGGGAAGCCATTCCTTTCTCCAGGGGATCTTCTGGACTCAGGGATCGAACCTGGGTTTCCTGCATTGCAGGCGAATTCTTTTCGGTCTGAGCCACCAGGGGAAGACCCCAATCCCAACTCTCTGTTCTAGATGAAACGAGACACAGCGTGCACAGGAGGGGCGGGGCAGGGGCAGGACACTTACTCAGTTACCTAAGAACCACCAAATCTGCAGATATTGCCACTCTTTTCCTCCATCACCAACGCCAAGAGTATCAAACAGCTCACGTTCGAACCCTTCCCACCTGCATCAGCCTTCCTTTCTGTGCACATGTGCAAATGTGGCAATAGGGCATTCTGGCCCCTGACCCCCGAAATGCCCTTGCGTTCCACCACTGGCTGCCTCCCAAAGGCATTTGCAAGGATCATCTCGCTTCACAAGTGACGTTTCTTTTAACAGTATGAATTAAGCCAGAGGAAGCTGCTGCTCCACGAAATGACCAGCCACCCTGAAGGTGACGATCGGTCTCTTCCACAGGCTCCAGAAGGACATGTTCCCTAACCCCAGTCCCCCGCCCTCAACCGTTTCTCGCTCACCTGACCCAATGGGGCAGCTGGGAGCAGCGGCACAGCGGGGGGTGGGGGTAACCGGTCCACACCCAATGTGCGTCTGGCCCTGGGGGGCAGCCAGCCCATTTCTAAGAGTGAGCGACTGCCCCGTGAGGAGATGATTTCCTGGCCCAGATGGGGACACACAAACACCCATGGCACATCGGACACCCAGCTGGACCCAGGCAGGCCACCAACGCTGCTGCTGACCGAGTGCCCACCACGTGCCAGGAAGACAAACCCAACACGTGGTTCTCTGGGAAGCAAGTTCACTGCTGCTGTGCTCCAGATGCTCGGACGCTCCTACTCCAGTAGGACGAAGGGGACACATGAAGGCAGATGTGTGCGGAGAAGGGGACAGGGAGAGGGCCTTGTCCCAGACAAACACCCAGGGCGCTCCTCCGCCATGCTTTTACCTCCTCTGGGAAGAGGAGCCGAGCGGCATCACCAGCAGACCCCTGCGGCCCAGGGCGCCGCCTGTAATCGGGCAGAGGAGGCGCAGCACCCAACCCCTCACTCGTTCTTCCTTCTCTGGGAAGGGAAAGTAGGTCTTAAATAGAAAGCAAATATTTTACTGGGCATCCCTCAGAGGGACCTAACACCAAGTCACACCCCACCATCTAAAAACAACCTTCCTGAATGGTTTTCGGTTCATCACTTAGGCCCCAGGAATCACTCCCTACCCAAGCCAGCCTCCCCTCCACCCTCCCAGCCCTGTTTAGGTTGCTATTTTTTTTGGTATATAGTTTCATTTTACTAATTTTTTTATTAATTTATTTTTTACTGAAGGATAATTGCTTTACAGAATTTTGCTGTTTTCTGTCAAACCTCAACATGAATCAGCCATAGGTATACATACATCCCCTCCTTTTTGAAGCTCCCTCCCATCTCCCTCCCCACCCCACCCCACCCCTCTAGATTGATAGAGAGCCCCTATTTGAGTTTCCTGAGCCCTAGAGCAAATTCCCATTGTATAGCAGTATTTCTTTAAGAGGACCAGGGCCTGAAACTCTCACCCCAAACACTTCTTCCTGGGCCCCACCCCCTTCACCTGGGGCTTCCCCTGACTCTGGGAGACTCATTCACCTCTTTGGTGCAAAGGATCAAGTCTCCGTCCCCCGGAGGACCCATTCCCCTAGGACAGGACCCACCCACCATCTTGCCTAGCAAGATCTTGCCTGTCTCCTACCCTGCACAACCAAAGCAATCAAGCCCCAGGGAACCTTCTCAGATGTCCCCTGAAGGCAACCCCTCCCCTTCCAGTGCCTCCATCAAGATTTCCTGAGCTCTTTCCAGGAATGCAAAAGAAAATCTGCTCCTCAGGGCACACAGAACCTCAGTTCAGTTCAGTTCAGTCACTCACTCAAAAAGTCAGTGACTTTTGTGATCCCAAGGACTGCAGCCCGCCAGGCCTCCCTGTCCATCACCCACTCCCGGAGTTTACTCAAACTCCTGTCCATTGAGTCGGTGATGCTATCCAACCGTCTTATCCTCTGTCATCCCCTTCTCCTGCCTTCAATCTTTCCCAGCATCAGGGTCTTTTCCAATGAGTCAGTTCTTCACATCAGGTGGCCAAAGTATTGGAGTTTCAGCTTCAGCATCAGTCCTTCCAATGAATATTCAGGATTGATTTCCTTTAGGAAGGACTGGTTGGATCTCTTTGCAGTCCAAGGGACTTTCGAGAGTCTTCTCCAACACCACACTTCAAAAGCATCAATTGCTCAGTGCAAGAGCAACTAATTTACTTCTCTGTTTATTTTGTATTTATAAATTTAACACACTGGCACAGTGGTAAAGAATCTGCCTGCAATGCAGGAGATGCAAGAGATTCAGGTTCCATCCCTGGGTAGGGAAGATCCCCCTGGAAGAGGAAATGGCTACCCACTCCAGTATCCTTGCCTGGAAAATTCCAAGGACAGAGGAGCCTGACTGGCTACAGTCCATGGGGTCGCAAAAGAGTTAACTGATTGATTGAGCACACACACAGGGCTCATTAGGGCAAAATCGGTATGGAAGTAAAGTAGATGGTGATTCTTGAAAAATTCAAATTGGATTTCACTGGTGGCTCAGTGGTAAAGAATCTGCCTGCCAGTGCAAGAGACTTGGGTTTGATCCTTTGGTCTAGAAGATCCCCAGTGCCTTGTTGTTAGTGGAGAGAAGGGTGGGGTCAGTGCAGGGACCACTTTTTGACCATGCCTGTAGCTGGGAGAAGGAAATGGCAACACATTCCAATATTCTTGCCAGGAGAATCCCATGGACAGAGGAGCTTGGCGGGCTATAGTCCATGGGATCACAAAAGAATCAGACTCGACTTAGCAACTCAACAACAACAACATCAGGCCTGATTTAAGCGCTTTATTCCAGTTGAGGTATTTCAAATCCTAAAAGATGCTGCTGCGAAAGTGCTGCACTCAATATGCCAGCAAATTTGGAAAACGCAGCAGTGGCCACAGGACTGGAAAGGTCAGTTTTCAATTCAATCCCAAAGAAAGGCAATGCCAAAGAATGTTCAAACTACCGCACAACTGCACTCATCTCACATGCTAGCAAAGTAATGTTCAAAATTTTCCAAGCCAGGCTTCAATAGTACGTGAACCATGAACTTCCAGATGTTCAAGCTGGATTTAGAAAAAGGAGAGGAACCAGAGATCAAATTGCCAACATCTGTTTGATCATTGAAAAAGCTAAAGAGTTCCAGAAAAACTTCTTCTTTATTGACTATGCCAAAGCCTTTGTCTGTGTGGATCACAACAAACTGTGGAAAACTCTTCAAGAGATGGGAATACCAGACCATCTAACCTGCCTCCTAAGAAATCTGTATGTATGCAGGTCAAGAAGCTACAGTTAGAACTGGACATGGAACAAAAGACTGGTTCCAAATCAGGAAAGGAGTACATCAAAGATGTTAACTGTCATCCTGCTTTTTTAACTTATATGTGGAGTACATCATGAGAAACACTGGGCTGGATGAAGCACAATCTGGAATCAAGATTGCTGGGAGAAATATCAATAACCTCAGATATGCAGATGACACCACCCTTATGGCAGAAAGTGAAGAAGAACTAAAGAGCCTTTTGATGAAAGTGAAAGAGAAGAGTGAAAAAGTTGGCTTAAAACTCAACATTCAGAAAACTAAGATCATGGCATCCAGTCCCATCACTTCATGGCAAATAGATGGGGAAACAATGGAAACAGTGACAGACTATTTTTTGAGGCTCCAAAATCACGGCAGATGCTAACTGCAGCCAAGAAATTAAAAGACGCTTGTTCCTTGTTAGAAAAGTTATGACCAACCTAGACAGCATAATAAAAAGCAGAGACATTACTTTGCTAACAAAAATCCTTCTAGTCAAAGCTAGGGTTTTTCCAGTAGTCACGTAGGGATGTGAGAGTTGGACTATAAAGAAAGCTGAGCACCAAAGAATTGATGCTTTTGAACTGTGGTGTTGGAGAAGAGTCTTGAGAGTCCCTTGGACTGCAAGGAGATCCATCCAGTCCATCCTAAAGGAAATCAGTCTTGAATATTCATTGGAAGGACTGATGCTGAAGCTGAAACTGCAATACTTTGGCCACCTGATGCGAAGAACTGACTCCCTGGGAAAGATCCTGATGCTGGACAAGATTGAAGGCAGGAGGAGAAGGGGACGACAGAGGATGAGATGGTTGGATGGCATCACCGACTCCATGGACATGAGTTTGGGTAAGCTCTGGGAGTTGGTGATGGACAGGGAAGCCTGGCGTGCTGCAGTCCCTGGGGTCACAAAGAGTCAGACACAACTAAGCGACTGAACTGAACTGAAACGCTTTATAAATATGACCTCATCAGACCCTCGCAGCCCACCCTATTCTTACTCTTGCTTCAGATTCAGCAACACAGCCCTTTGCAAGGGCTCAGGAAATTACAAATGCACTCACAGGTCTCACGTCATCCTTCCTTTTTTTCTCACGCTTTCTAGAACAGTCTGTCACATCTGACGCCTGCTCCCCTGCTGGTGGTGATGGGTGTTAACGTTGAAGCACTGCCCTTCCTCCCTCAGCCCAGCCCCAGTCCTGGGAAAGGAGGCCTTTTGCTGGGACCTCTCCCACACCATCAGAGAAAAAGTGCCCAGGTAACACTGAGATCCACCCAGTGCTCCAAAGTGGGCTTCCGGGGTGGCCCAGAGAAAAGCTTTTGGATCCAAGCCTGGAGCCGGACATGCCAAGAAATCACCAGGTTGCAAAACTCCCAGCTACAAGCATGGTCAAAAAGTGGTCCCTGCCCTGACCCTGCCCTGCTCTCCACTAACACGGGCACCCAGACCCGACTCCCATCAGTCAGTCACTCCCCCTCCAAGACCTCAGCCCACCCACTGCTGCTCAAGAGGATGAAGTAAATTAGGAAAAAATCCTTTAATCTCCCCTGCAGAGAAACCTTTCCAAGAACCAGAGTTATACTTGCAACGTACATTTCAAGTGGTTCTGCTGAGCTGTGAGTGGCGTCTATGCTCTCGGGCCATCTGAGACGCACGTACATCAAGAGCGCAACCCAGACAACCGTTAGTCACAAGCCCTCTCCCTTCCTGCCCCTGGGACACGGGGAGACTCAAGTAAGGCAAGCTCACAATTATCGCAAAGAAAACTCAAACCACTTTGAGCCGCTTCCTCTGCCCACTACTTGGGGGAGTACGTCTGGCCAGTTTTAGGGAAGGGAAACAAAAAGTCACCCACTGTTCAAAGCCCTCCTTAAATATCCAGGAAGACATCATTACAGATAGAATTCCAACATTAATTCTGAAATCTCCTGGCTTTTGTCAGATGAAGCCACATTCTAAATCCCAGGCTTAGTCGAGAAATGAGAAGAAAGGATGTTTGAGTGTGGAGAAAAAAAAAACCCAAAAACTCAGCCCTGAGCAAAAAGCAGCAAACATCTTGGAGGAAGGGGGAGATTAAACAGAACTCTGCACAAGGTGGAGAAAAACTGGGTCTTGGGAAACCTGGTGTACTCACCAACACAGGCGTGTGGAAACTGATCCTATTTCCCTTGTGCTGTGCTGGAGGGCCGAGCCCAGGGGCCTTTCTGCTGAGCCAGGGGTCCCTAAACCCGGGGCCGGACAACGATATACATCTGAAGACCCAAAAGATGTTCTGGGGCCATCTGCAAATCTAGCTCTCGACTGGCCCCGGCTGACAAAACTATGAGAGCCACCAGAACATTCCTGGGGAGAAGGCGATGGCACCCCACTCCAGGACTCTTGCCTGGAAAATCCCATGGACGGAGGAGCCTGGTGGGCTGCAGTCCATGGGGTCGTGAGGAGTTGGACAAGACTGAGCGACTTCCCTTTCGCTTCTCACTGTCATGCATTGGAGAAGGAAATGGCAACCCACTCCAGTCTTCTTGCCTGGAGAATCCCAGGGACGGGGGAGCCTGGAGGGCTGCCGTCTATGGGGTCGCACAGAGTCGGACACAACTGAAGCGACTTAGCAGCAGCAGCAGAACATTCCTGTGTTGTTTAGTTGCCCTAAGATCCAGCCACATCCACCCTCCAGGCTGAACGACCCCAAGGAAGCAGCTTCTCCACTGAGCACTGCGGAGGCCTAAGAGGTGGTGAGTTGGCCCAAGGCTGATCCCAGCAGGGCTGCAGCCCGCCACACACCCCCACTTTCCCATGGGGAAAGCAGAACGGAGAACCTGTTCAAAAACTGCAGGGGGGGTGGGGGGGCTTAGACAGAATCACGGGGCATAATCCTGACCCAAGCTGGCGCTGAGCCACCACACTGGGGCTAACCAGGTGAAGTGGTAAAAAGAACCCACCCCGAGCTGCCCTCAACTCTCTGGGAATAGGCAGAACCCAAAGTTTGAAACAGGCAGTCTTTAGCATCCCTTACCACCATCCCCCGCCCACCCTACTGGAGCCCTGGGGCATCAGCAAAGAATTCAGGGATCTATTTCCCAAGCACACACGTGTCTGCAAGCACACACGTGTTCAACTAAAGGAAGAGAGGCGTTGCAGGGCAGGAAGATAATCTCATAATTAAAGGAAAGCCTGTTTTTCAGGAAAATCTCCATCTCGTGGGGACCTTACCCTAAAGGAAGCCAAGGTCAGTCAGAGCGCTCCCACATCACCTGCTCCGGGTGCCTTTCAGGTGAGTTAATCACTCAAGGCAGGGCCAGTCTCCAGATTTCAGGACACACCCAACTTTGTGCCATTCCCTTTCAATTCTCTGATAGCCTCTGTGAAAAGAAAGCTGCTCCTTTTGTTCGGGAGTATTCATTCAAATTCCTTTCCAAGGCCAACACAAATGCAGGGCAGCAACCCAAAGGAGGTTTACCCAGCAGAATCAAGTTTCTGGGCAGTTTTTACAGGAGTGGTGCAAACAAGACTATTCCGATTAGGTGAAATCCTCACCATCTCCCTGGTCTCTTCTCCCAGATTCCCCACGATGAACACAAGGGTTCACTCCCACTGGAAGACGTGCATAATGAATCCAGCAGGAAAGAGGGAACAGCCAGAGGGAGGGAGGGGAGCGCCCCAACCACCTCCAGCCCTTCCCCCAAGCAAGGGGAACCTGCCGGGAAGGAGACTGAGATTGCTCACCCGGACCACAGACTTGTAAATCCGAGCCTTACCTACTGGTAGAAAAGGCACCTGGCCACTAAATCCAATTTTACCACCAAAAAACCCCAAACACTGAAAGCTATCCACATAATCCCAGGGCCAGCGTGTGTGCGTGCTCATGTACACACATGTGTGTTTGGGGGAGGGCTGCCCTTCAGCGACATCCCCCAGATAGAGACAAGGGAAAAGCGGATCAGGAGGACAGAAGGGGTCGGACGTGGGGAGCACAGCAAAGCCACCCCCAAAGGCACCCAAGTCCCAAATCAAAAGCCAGAAGAAGCCTCAAACAATCACAGAAAAACCAGAGCCAGGTGGAGCTGGCTTCTGGCCCTCTAAGTGGCTTAACCTCCCGCCCCCCACTCTGCTTCTTGATTGGTGAAACAGTGACCATTACTTCTGCCTGGGAGAGGCTGGACCAAGGCCCTGTGCCCAGCCCTCAGGGTCCTTCTGGTGTCTGGTCTTTGCCTGGACAGTGAGTCTGTGGTCCAGAGGGAGAACTCTCCCCCCACCCCTGCACTCAACAGGGCCCATCTACTGAGCCTCAGGCTTCTGCTCAGCAGCCATGCTGTTCATTAACTCAGAAAGCTGAGTGAATTTAAAACAGGCCTGGTCCAGGAAACCATCTAGAAACCCTTCGTTGGCATTAGATCGTGAGATCCCAACAAAAGACCACTAATCAAAGACGGAAATTAAAACAAGCCAGACTTCTCATAGCCCCATGTGATCTGGAAGGCAACTCTGGGCCTGAGAAAGACCATTGTTTCGGTGAAGCCATCTGAACCCTGGGGAGAAAGTGCCAGATGTGGGACAAGCCTTAATGCTCACCTCCCCTCTGCTCTCAGGGCAGCGGGGAAGAGCCCCCCCACCAGGGGGCTGGTCCTCATCTCCAGGAGCTTCTTTAAGTCCCAGCTCAGCCACCTGGAGGGCAGGAGCACGCCCTGTTCCCGACACCTCACCCACCTTGTTGTGAAGGTTCGATGCAAACACTGGCCAAGCGTCTTAGTGAGAGTGAGAAAGATACTAAACAGAGGCTCAATAAAGGGTAGTCCGCAGTGTTATCACAAAAACAGAACAACGACTTAAATAGCCCGTAAGCACTACTTGGGTAACAAGTTAAGCCTGCGGGGCGAGAAAGCGCCAAACAGAGAAATTCCTCCTCCAAGGAGAAGAGGGGTGCAGAAAGGAAAAGTCATCCCGGCTCTTCACCTTCTGGCCGCAGCCTCTGGTCACATGGCCCATCCGGCTCCCAGCCTGGAGAAGCCTGCAAAGGCCCGGGAGCCCTCGGAGCTACGGCCGCGCTCTGCGCAGTTCAAGCGAAATACCCCGGATTCGAAGGTGGCGGCGGAAACTGCGGCCTCAACACCGCCCCAGGGACAGGATGCGGAGCCGGCCAGGCCCCGGCCAGGCATGGGACCGTCTACCAGCTCGTTGCATCTGAGCCACCATCGTGCAATGAACGAACCTCCCTGTCCGGTGGGGGGGGGGGGGGGGGGGTGTGGCGGGCGGGACCACACACGACTCCAGCTCTAAGGTCCCCGGAGTCTGCGATCGTCGAGTGGGGTTGGCTGGGGCACGGTCTAGCGGGATACCTGCTTCTGCTCCAAGCCTCGCTCGCGGGGTCGGGGCCCACCTCGGTGTCATGCGTCCTCTCCCGGCTCCTTCCAGGTACCGGCCGGGGGAGGGGTGGCTGGCGGGGGCTGGGAAGGGCGCGGGCCAGCCCGCGGGTGGGCGGCCGCGAAGGGGAGGGACCCCGCACGGGGCTGCGGGAGGTGGGAGGAGGAGGAAGTGGGCACTGCGGGGGGGAAGGGCCATCTCCAGCGCCTCTCGACGGCGGCCCCGCAGCGGGAAGCGGCTCCCTATCTACAAGTGAAAGGGCGAAGCGCCGGGGGAGGGGCGCTTCCGGCAGAGTCGGGGTCAGCTCTGTGGATGGGGTGGGTGTGGGGGTGGCAGGTACAACAGATAGCCGAGGGCCCCCTCCCCCGGGGGCAGGGAAGGATCGCCGGGGCGAGGCCGCAGGCGGGCGGTCTTCGGAGGCGGAGCCTTCAGGTAAGCCAGTCTGGAGGGGAGGGAAGGAGCCGCCGGGTCCGCGGGCTCCCGGGGGTCAGGTGGACCTCACCTTCGGGGCTGGGGTCCCAGAAGCCCCGAACCCCAGACGCCAGGAGACCCCGTCCTTCCAGCAAGGCCCAGCACCCCGGCTGGCGGGGCGCGTTCGGGGCGGGGCAGCCGCAGACCACGCCCCCCTCCAGGTAGCGCGCGGCCAGGTAGGGCGGGTTTGCCTTCACCCAGGCCCCAGCTTTGCCCTCCCCGCAGCACAAGGTCGAGCAGGGGCCCGGAAGTCGCCCTGCGGTCAGTCTGGGCGAGACGATGGGGTTCCCCGGGCGCCCGGGGCCCCCAAACTCCAGCTACGGAAACAGGAGGCGGAGATCAGCCTCTTTATGACTTGGCAGAGGCAATTCAACATTTCTTCCTCGCATAAAATAGGAATTGCTCTATTTACCTAGCCCGCAGGAGCGTCGTGAAGATTAATGACTGTGAAATGTTCTTAAGATCAAAAACATTCTGAGATTTTACTTGTAGGCACTTATATGTCCACATTGCTATCTGCACGGCAAAATATACTCTTTATTGATTGCCCCCCTGGAGTGACTTCTAGCCCACGACCACAAAGCGCTGAGGAAATGGAATCAGGTACATCACTGTGTCCTTCCTGTACCTGGAATACGGGCAGAAAACGTGGCATCCACACTGGGCCTCTGGCTTCATCCAGGCCCCAAGGGGCAGCTGGAGGAATCAGCCAGCATTGCAGCCCACACAGTTCACTGTCTGAAGAGAAGCTGGAAAGAAACTTTCCAAAATGTTTATCACACCACCAGGAAGAAATCGCAGCATTCCTACCCCTCAGTTCCTTAGCAGCTGCCCCCAAGCATGGGCTGCCCTTGAGATGTGTGTGTGTGTGGGGGGGGTCTCTGCTGTTTGGAAAACCTCTGCCCCACGCAGGGGCCCAGTGGTCAGTCAAGTTCAGCCAGTGCTAGGAGCCCACGCAGCCCATCTGGCCTGGAGCTCCCACAGCAAGGCCTCCCTGGTGTCACTAGCTCTCTGTCCCTCCCAGCAAAGCATGCCCGTGTGACCAGGCGAGGCCGCTCCACTTCAGTCCCCTCGACCATCCCTGGAAGGGGCTTTCTGAGCTCCGAGCCCACCCCAGTCCCCTTACCCCCTCCCCCATCCCACACCCCCTTGCTCCCTGCTGGCCCAGGCTGCCCTCCAGGTGGGCAGACCCGGAAGGTGCAACACCCTACGGGCTCCTCACCATCCAAATGGGTGTGAGGCCCACCTGGGGCTGAACAAGCAGACTTTGTTTGCACTTCTGGACCGACCGCACTAAACACATCCATTAGCCAAAGAATCAAGTCCCAGCCAGGGTTCCTTCAGCAGGAAAGGTGCACACGGTAAAGGTGGCCTCTACCCACGACAGCCAAGGAAATTCACCTGAAGGTCCTCCCGCCCCCTACCCCCATCCCTCCACACACACTCAGACACCTGGGGCCGCTACAAACACAATCACTTCCAGGTTGGATGCAGGGCATTTTCACCCATCAAGCTTTATAAATTGCCATGCTTGGGGAATCAGGCCAGAGGAGCTGACCTCTATGATCTCGGTCTCCTGTTCTTTCCAAAGAAACTTCCAGGGATTCCATGACTCCATAATGAAGTTTTTGTTCGTCCTGTGCTGAAGTCCAGATTTCAGGCATGGCTGGAGCAGAGCAGTGAGTTTAAAACCCTGTGGCCAGCCTGGGCACTGCAGAGAGACCTACACATTCCCCATGTGACGAACTCTGTTCAAAGGCCCTTCCAAGATTCTGCCACAACCTGGGCTGGGATGAGACACAGAAAAGTGGCCACGACTTCGAACCAATCTTCAAGCCAATTAATAGCAACTCAAGTCATAACTAAGGATTTACTTTAATGCAAAAAGCACCTTTCTGAGCACTTTTGAGAGGGAGGGAAAGTAACAATGTAAAGTTTTGTTGTTGTTGGGTTTTTTACAAGCCCAAAGGATTTTAAGAATCACAGGGTTCTGTTGGAAAGCACCGCCTCCCCCCATCCCAAGACATGTTTGGACTCTCAGTGAACAACACCCAAAGGCAGGCTGCCCACCAAGTTCAAGCAACAACAGCTATTCGGGATTAACATCCCCTAAATACCATCCGATGGTCCTGGGGATAATGAAGGCTCTATTACTACCCAGAAGCAAAGTCACAATTCTCCGTGAAAGGAAAAGCATCCCTTACATGAATCCATGAGTAAGAACGCAGGTGTCTTATCTCTGTTGTTGTGACTATTAAGCCCAACCTTAAGGAACCATCTGTTACATTTCGTTACAGAAACAGTTAAAGCAGACCATTTCTAAAACATTCACTCAAGGAAGAACCGGGCTAGATACAGGTGGAAAGTCAACTGGCCCCCAAAGTTGTAACCAAAGCTCCTCACCCCAATCAGAACGGGCATCAATCAGGCCTCAACAAGGAGCCAGGGCCACACTGCCCCCAGTTCTGGGAGGGGCGAAAAAGGTCAACAGGAGTGCCTGCCCCTGTAGCAAGAGTTTGGGCCCCACTTGGGAACCTCAGCTCCCATGTGCAAGCAGGAAGCTTGGTGAATGGAGGAAGAAGATGCAACTCAGAGGAACGTTTCCAGAAATAGCAGCAGCTGTGCAGCAAAATACAAAAATCCAACAAATACTCATTTTCACTGCACTTCCCCTAACACCACAACAAACCCAAAACGACTTTAATGTGAGGGAAATAATAAAAATAAACACCACTGCTTCCTGTGACTTCAGATGCCTTGATTTCTGGTAAGGGTTGAGTATGATTTCTGAAAATTGCATTCCAGGGAGACAAAAAGTTTGCCTCGTGTACGCTTTCTTTGAAGAACCCTGTTACCTGCTTTCAGAATCTTGTCTCCAAAAAAGTAGATCACTGAGAAGAGAAAGCACACAAAGTTCCCTGGCAGTCCAGAAAAGACCACCTTCTAAGAAAAAATCTGGAA
The DNA here is from genome assembly GCF_003369695.1 of Bos indicus x Bos taurus. NCBI lineage: Eukaryota > Metazoa > Chordata > Mammalia > Artiodactyla > Bovidae > Bos > Bos indicus x Bos taurus. Next base: position 7,305,432 of record NC_040101.1, on the reverse strand, counting down.
AGGGAGCAGGCCAGCGGCTGGGCAAAGTCGGATGACTGCGAGCCTGGTTCCCACCCGTGTGCAGCTCCTGAAGTTTGTGTGTTCCCGAGCAGTTAGAGAATGAAGCTGCCCCTTGGCTCCCACTGTCAACATTCCGCACAAACAATGGCCTGGCCGCTCACCATTGTACATTCTGTATTCATCTGCGAATCCCGGTTTTTAGCACAATGTGCAAAGCCCTTCTTTTCACTGGTGCAGTCCTGAAGGCCCAAGTGTAGCTGTAATTTCGGCTGGAAACACTAATAATGAGGCTAAGAGCAAACTACACATGAAGCTGGGACGTTAATTTGTTCAGATTATTAGAGTCACACTGATGGCACTTGGATACTACTGTCCATTAAATCATGATCAAAAGAAAGGCTGAACACCTTAAAGATGGTTCTGAAGTTTTTAGCAATTATTAAGTATAATTTTCCAAACCCAGACATAGGTATGTTTAAAAAAAAAAGAAAAAAATCCCTTTCATGAGTCTTTGATACATATTCCATCAAACACACACTTGAACAAAAATTAACTTCAAAAGGTTAGGTGAGGGTGGTAGGGTGGGGAGTTTTATATTTTTCCTTCTTTCCCAGGACGCTGTAACTTTAACTGTAGCAGCGTAAATTAGGACATGCTTACCAGCTGGAAAGGAGAAAACTGATACTGCCCAGGCAGTATAGCCTCTGAGAGCATATCCATTCCAGCGTTTTCCTGCGCCTGCTAAAGTCTGCAGGAGGGGAAGTCCACACAAGCATTCCTTAGCTAGCGAATCGCACAGGAACCTTCTTGGAGAACAAGGCGCAGCGTTTCAATACGCGGTGTTAAGTATGAGTAGTCTATTCGAAGGGTCAAGCAAACTGCACTCCCGTTTTCTTAATTACTACGAAAATGTGTTCCACCGCTGTAAGTGAACTATCAGCCAGGCGGTGGAAACACTACCGGAATTGTGCTCTGAAGAACAGATAAATTTCCTTTCCCAAACATGTCCTATATGAACATATATTTGTGGCCAGTATCAGGAACACGAGACACTTGGACTGCTACTTTCGCCGATAGATCATTCACAGAGGGACCCAGGCTTGTACTCACATACCTTATGGTGACAGCCCTTCTCTATCGAAATGACAGTGGTAAAAAATGACAGCTGGGGTGGCCGTTCTATGGTTGCTGTAAACGCTTTACATTTTTTCCATTTAGGGAAAAGTGTTAAGTGCAAAGGGGATAACTTTGCCTTCAAAAATGATTCATAATGGAGAGAACGGTTGGCAAATGGCTTTGGGGCGTTAGACCCCAGCGGGGCCACCCTTTTGGTTTTGAACCTCAAGGATTTCCAATGGTGTGAGCCAACCTGAGCTCCCTTGGCCAGAATATTTTAACAGCAATAAAATTCTTTCCCACTCCTGCACTGTGCTTAACGCAGTATGTTTAACTATGTACACACTCATCCTTTACCTGGTCGCTGGCTACTCAGAGCACTAAAAAAGTTCCAGGTTAACTTTGCAGTTTTGTTTGTTGCTGTTGCTGTTTGTTGCCATTTCGTCTCTCATTAAAACACTTTTCAGACTTATGAATAGGATTTCCTTCTGGAGTTTTACAAGTCAAGAGTAAACGTATTGATTATTCCCTGAAAGGGTAACTGATGGCTAGTTAATCATTATACAGATAGCAAGTTTTCCTGTTTCATCTTGTGTACACGACCAGATTAACAATGCCAGGGAAAGCAAACTCGACTTTGCAGGAACAGGTGTGCCCTGAGTCTTAAAAGGCCAAAATATCTCACAAAGTATGTCACTGGTGTATTTTTACAATGCTAGTAGTATTTGTTTTTAAGTAGCCAAACTTTTAAACTTTTTTAACTTTAAAGACACACACTTTGCAAATATTTCTTCACCTAGTCAATGACTAAGTGCCAGACATAAGTTGCAATTCCAGCCCCGAAAAGAAACCCTCTTAAGGACAGAGGTTTTTGTTGGGTTTTTTTTTTTTGCTGTTGTTGCTTGAATCACAGATAAGAGATGGTAATTCGCCTTGCCCCTCACCCAGGAGAACACCCAGTTAAGGGACAGTTTCAAAGATCCCAACTGAAATCTTAAATAGTAGGGCTCTGAGCTCAAATCCACAGAGCTACAGAGAGCACCCTCCACCCAGCTGTTATTAATGCACAATCAGAAAAGAGGACAAAAACAAACCTAGCTTTATCTCCACCCCCCCCACCCCCACCCCTTGCTTTATCAACAGGAAAAAGAAATAAACCAAAAGGCACCTAGTCAGATCCAAAACAAGCTCCAAACCCAAGATTCATAAATTTCCTCTAATAACTGTTTTCTACAGGGACAAACAGGGGTCCCTACCCCTCGGGCACAGAAAACCAATCAGTGTCATAAATTCCCTTTGCCTTCAACCCTCACTCCCTGCTACCAGGGACAGAGTTGGGGGAGGGGGTGACCCCGCATAAACACTTGCCCTAAACCCCTCAACGTTCTACAGAAATATGCTGGCGTATTTCCTTTGTTTGGTCCTGTTATACTTGATCAAGTGTGAACTATTAAACTGGTTTCATTAAAGGCAAGTGCATTCACAGCTAGCATCTAACTTCAATGGCAACTGGAAGCATATTTTGCAAGAAGGAGGGCCTGGTTTTTTGCTTGAAATCTACCATCTCATTAACTTTTCTTTTGGGGGCAATAAAAAGGGCACTAGGGTTTTTACAGGAGAGTGTCAGAGCCGCACAGAGATCTGATGCTAGACAAAAGGATATTTAGTGTTTCAACTCTGGGATAGGGTCCCTGGTACTTAAAAAGAGAAAAGAAATCCTGTTTCAATATGAAAGCTGCTCTGACTGAAAGTGTTAATTAGCATTTTGAATATTACTTTGTAATTGCTCTAAAAAGTACTCTTTGAAATCAAATGATTATAAAAACAAGATCCTTAAAAGTCCCATTACTTCAAAATGTAGGGGGAAAAATTTTTTTTTAAATCAAAACAGTGGAATTCTCCTAAGCACATGAAAACTGAAGTTCTACTTTGAGAACCATGGAGGCAGAACAGCAGTTAAGAACTGAAAACGAGGTAAATTTTAAACTTGTCTTTGAACCCAAGCACCTAGCAGAGAAGAGTGTCTTCTTTGAAGGAGTAGAAAAGTTTGATTTATTTCACCAAAGTCGGGAGGCAGAATCACTTAGTAAACTAACCAAAATAAACGTCCCCTCCAAATTATCCATGTCAGATAAAAATATACCAGTCTCTACAATATCCAACAGAATTGCAAATAAGGCACTTAGCATTTTAAATTCTCAATGCATATTTATAGGATAGAATTCTCTGGTCTACCCTTCGAGCCACTCACGTCTGACTCTCTAAGAACTTAACCCGATCTCCAGTCTTCAAATTAAAAAAAAAAAAAACGGGGAAAAATCCAGAAAGATGTGTTTACCCCGGAGAGAGCAAGTGAGCCTGGCGTGACGACGCAGGCCACCGCCACCAACCTCCACCGCCAAGGACGCAGATCAAGCGGGGATTTCTACGAAAAATTCCTTTCACTTGTTAAATACTAAGCACGGGGACCCTTAGAGCCAACAGCTGCTTGGGCCGCCTCCGGAAAAAGTATTCGGGGAGCTGGGAGCACTACATACACTCGCGGGCGCACTCACACTCGGTGTCCGAGACCATCGGCGGCGGCGGAAAGCGAAGCCACCGGAGGGAGTGTGTGCGCGTGTGTGTCTCGACGCGGCCGGCGGTGACCGCGCCGAGCTCCTGGGCCCGCGGCCTCCCAGCACCCGGGCGCTGCGTGGGCAGAGGGCGACCGGCCACGCCGCGGGCCTCTCCGGCTGGTGAAGGGCCACCGCGCGCCCCGGATCTCGCGCGCCCGTGTCCAACTTGCCCCGGGGAGCTGGGAAGAGCGCCAGGCAGAGAAAGAAAGGCGCTTCCCCTCGGCCGCGCGGGTCGGTCCGGCGCCGCTGAGGACAAGGAGGAAGAGGCGATCGCGGCCGCTCGGCTGTCGCTGCGCCGCGCCGAGTCCCCGCCGCCCGGGGCGCGCCCTCGCCAGCCCCTCCTGCGAAACTTTTTCTTTTGGCTTCGCCCCACCCGAAAAGTGCGGCCAGGGCGGGGGGAGGCGGGCGGGCGGGCCGGGTTCGCGGCGGCCGCGGCAGCGGCGGGCGAGGAGGAAGTGGTGCCGGCGCGAGCGCGGCCGGGCAGAGGAAATGCCCGGCCAGCTCGGCCCCCGCCCGCGCCCGTCGCCCGGCTCGCCCCGGGCCCCCGCCCCGCTGCGACTTTGGCGGGCCGAGCCCGGCGCGGCAGTGGCGGCGGCGGCGGCGGCGGCAGATGTGGCCCGGCTGCCCGGAGGAGCCAACAATGCGGGGCCGGCAAAACAAAAGGGTTCCACTTCGCCTGCGTTCCCGTCTCTCACTTGCGCTCCCGGGGCGCCGCGCGGGATCCCCTGCCAGCAGGGGCCGCTCCCCTGGGGGCCCGGAGCCGCGCGCGCCCCGTTTTCCCAGTGGACCCCCCGGTCCCCTCCCCCGCCCCCGCCCCGCAGGCCCCAGGCCCCGTGCGCTCGGACTCCCGGTCCCGGGGGATCCGGCCGTATTGTCCCCGCGGCGCGCCGCGCGCTCGGCCTGGGTCGCTGGCGGCCCCCGCGCGCGCGCGCACCCACCGGCCTCGGGGAACGGGAGCCGGGGGCGCCTAGGAAACCGTCGCCGAGAGGCCGCCACCGCCGCTGCCCTCCGGACGCCGCCGCACTCGGGGTTTCTTTTTTTTTTTGCCAATCCTGATGGGAAGGAAGGTGACCGCCTACTTCGCATTCATCAACTCTCATCACAACAACAAAAATCCTGGCGCAAACAGCGGCCAGCGGGCGCGATCGGCGGCGGCGGGTGGAGGGGGGGACGGCAGGCAGGGACCCCCAGGCCTGCGCCCACCCCTCGAGCGCCGAACGGGGACACCGGGCCGGGGGTGGGGGGGGCGCAGACCAAAGATGTCCTCGGATGCCGGCTCGGTGTCCTTCGCCCTCCTCCTCCTCCCCCAGTGGCGCAGTGAGGCGCGGGCGCGGCGCCCCCCAGCCCGCGGCTGCAGGTGAGGCGGGGGCGGCAGCGGCCCCAGCCCTCCCCCAGGCCCCCCCCGCCCCTTACCTCGTCCCGGGCCGCCGGCGTCCACGGCGAAGGGCGCCCACCCGGGAGGCGGCGGCGGCGGCGGCAGCGGCGGCGGCTCCCGCCCCTTCCACCCCACCCGGCGGCGGTGGTGGTGGCGGCGGCGGCGGCGGCTGTGCGGGCCCCCCGGGTCAGCGCGGCATGGCTCCCGGCTCCGTCCCTCGCTCCTCGGGCCGCCGCCGGCTCCTCTGGGCCGCTCCCGGGCCACCTTAAAATGACACACGCACACAGGGACACACACACAAAAACTTAATCTCTCCAGCTCCCCGCCCCTCCCCCCTCCCGGCCTCCCCTCCCCTCCCCTCCGCTCCCCACCCCAGCCCTCCCCTCCCCTTCCCTTCCTCCTCCTCCCCTCGCCGCCGAGCCTCTTCCTACTTCCCCACCCACCCCACCCCCTTCCTCCGCCCACCCGGCTCCCGATCCTCCCCAGCCCGGTCCCGGCCCCGCGCCCGCCCGCCCGCCCGCCGGGAGGGGGCCGCCCTGGGGGTCCCCGGCCCGCACCCGCCCCGCGCCGCGCTCACCCCCGAGAGGATGCTGTTTCCAACTTGGATCGGGTTGGGTGGGGGGGCGGGGGAAGGGAGCGTCCGGGAAGCCGAGCGCCTCCCGGCTATTTGCTCTTCTTTATTTGTTTTCTCCTCCGGGGAAGGAGGAGGAAAACGAAGAGAAAAGGAAAGGGAAAGAAGCGACACGGCCGCGTCTCGCGGTGGCCGCCGGCTGCGCAGGAGCGAGGCGGGAGGCGAGGTGAGGGTCGCCGCTCGCTCACTCCTCGCTCCCTTTTTTTTTTTTTTTTTTTGGGCAAAGGCGGGGTCTCTCTTTGCAAACCAATGACACAACCCCACATGGGCCGGCCTCGCCCCCTACAGATACTCCTCACTACAAATCGGCTCTCTCGGGGGATTAGTGGCTCCGCGAAAGTGCACACGGGCACGGCGGGCGGGCGAGGGGGCCGGGCGCGGCGGGCACTCCCCGGCCTGGCCCCGCCCGGGAGGCCCTGGAGACGCGCTGGGGCCTCGGGGCAGGGGCCGGGCGGGGTTGAGGGGGGTCCGGCGGCCGCGGCCGGGAGCCCGGCCCTCCAGCCGCCCTCCTTCCTCCTCCGCCCCTTCCACGTGGGGCCCCGGGCGGCCGGCCACGTGGGGGAACTCGAGTGCGCGCGGGCCTTGGCGCAGCGCCCCAGGGTGGCCCTGGCTCCGGCGGGCCCCTCGCCAGGCCCGCGGCGCCGACCTGCCCCTTTCCCGGCCCCGCGGCTCCAACTTCCTCCCGGGCCCCTCCGCCAGCCGCTTCTGCCTTCTCAGGCCCGCGGGGTCAGGCGCGGGCCGGCCACAGGGGGCACTTGCGCTCCCCAAATCCGGATCCGGGAGACGCTTGCCCGCGCCTGGCCCGAGGGGCGGTGGATGGCTGTGGGTGCGCGCGGAGGGAGCCCGATGTGCTGGAACTCGCAGCGGTTGTGTTCCCTACGAGAAGCAAAACATTTTTTACACATTAAAAAAAAAAAAAAAATGTTCCTTCCTGTTGCCTGGTTCTCGCCGGGGCTATTTTTAAAGCCTTGCCTTTGGGTGGGAGCTCCGGGACCCGCGGGACGGAGGCGCTCTGCGGCGGGGTACACCCCCCTTCACCCAGCCCCAGAGTCGGGGACCTGGGCTCTTGCGCCGTCCCGGGGCCCCGAGGTTGGTGTCTGGACACCAAACCTGGGATCCAGGCCGAGCGCCGGCTGCAGCTACATCCCACGCCCGTGGCCCGCGGCTTTGGAGCGCGGTTTGCTGGAGGGACTCCGCGATGCGGGCTGGGAGGGCTCTTTTCCCTGCGACCCAGAAGCCCACCGACTCTCATCTTTCGCCCGCAAGATCGGCCGCGCGTCCTCCGAGGGCCCCCGGTGTGGGCTGAACGGAGCCCTTCGTCTCGATCTGTTTAAAAACCATATTGAGATGTTACGAAGTGGATTGAGATGTTGAGCTGGAAAGGCGTGGGGAGGGGTGTGAGGCCTGGCCTCTGCAGGCCGCCGGGGCAGCGGTTCCCGGAGCCGAGTCGCCGGGTTTGGCTTCCCGCGTACCCGGGAGTGCACCACGCCCTACGAATCGGAGGTAACTTCAGCTGGGGCCTGGGAGTCAGAGAAAGGGCCCCCGAACCGCGGGGTACTGTTCTGCCTCCCCAAGAGCGCAGCTCTAGGCCTCTCGGTCTATTAACATTTTTAAAACCCCTACTCAGGCCCGCAGCGTGTGCTAAAGTGCGCCCAGGTTGGCAGGCGCGACTGGCCTTGTGGGGGTCCTGACTCCTGGTGGTTGCTTTATCATCCAACAGTAGGTTTTCGAACCCTACTGAAGACCTCCTAGAAGGGGCGGCAGGGCGGGACGAGGCTTTTCACACCCTCTAGATCACAAAATTCTGTTACTAGGATGTCCGAAGCTCGTTTTCTGCTTGACCCTCTTAGGCCCTGGAGGGCCAGCTGGAGTGGCTCCGGTTCCGCTGAAAAACCGCCAGAGCCGCACTTTTAATGGTCCCCATCTTCTGACCACCCCGCACCCCCAGAAACATCTTTTTCGAGGCGCTCCTCGCCCCACCAGTTTTGCCTCAAGGTCATGGCACCCAAGATAGTTCTAGATTATACCGTGACCCCACCCACCCCAGACTACTGGACTACTGTTATCTGCTTTTCTGCCTTTTAGGCATAAACTATAATAACCAGAAAGATTTTCTGCTTGCTTATTTCACTGATGATCTTTGGTTCTGAGTGGCCCTCTTTTCACCCAGAAAGCACAGAAAGAAAGTCAGCTGCTTTTTTTAGATCACTTGTTCAACTTGTATGTCTACATGAATTTGACTTAAACTTAGAAAATACTGTGTTCAAAAAGAAAAGAAAAGAAAATACTGTGTTCATTGTTTTAAGAATGTTTAAAAAAGAAAAAAGTATCCTCAGAACCAAAACTTATTTCTCATTTCACCTTGATAACGTGTATTTTGAAATAGAGTCCATTTGCCCCCAACACAAATTATTTGCCCCCAATAATTTGAGTTATTTCAAATTCCAATTTTTAAAAAAATATTTATTTATTTGGCCATGCCAGATCTTAGTTGTGGCCTGCAGGGTCTTTTCTCTTTAGTTGTGGCATGTGGGATCTTCTATCCCAGGGACTGAACCCCTGTCCCCTGCACTGGCAGGCAGATTCTTAACCACTGGACCACCAGGGAAGCCCCTCAAACTCCAGTTTTTAAAAAGATGTTCCACACAGCAACAGGAATGTTTAAATGGGCCGAGAGTTGAATAGACATTTCTCAAAGGAAGATATATACAAATGACCAACAAGGAGATTTCCCTAACATAAGGAAAATGTGAATCAATATCACAGAAAGATATTATATCATATTCATCAAGATGGCTATTATAAAATATATAATATATCAAATGTTGGTAACGATGTCAGAAATTAGAAATTAAATATAAATTGGTACAGCCACTGTGGAAAACAGTTTGGTAGTTCCTCAAAAAGTACTGTAGAATTTACTAGATGATCAACAATTCCAATTCTAGGTATATACACAGAATAGTGGGAAGCAGAGTCTCAAGCAAGTATTTGTATGCCAATGTTCATAACAGTAGCCAAAAGGTGGAAATAACCCAAATATCTGTCAAAGGATGAATAGATGAAAAATGTGATCTATACACAGAATAGAATATTATTCAGCCTTTAAAAAGGAGAGAATTCCAACACGTGGTAAACACGGACCTGCCTTGAGGACATTATGCCAAGTGAGACAAACCAGAGACAAGAGGATAAATATTATGATTCCACTGATGTGAGGTGTCTGGAATCAGCGAAATCGTGGAGACAAATGGAAAGAGATGACCAAGGGCAGGGAAGAGGGGAGAAAGGGGAGTTACTGTTTAATGGGCACAGAGTTTCTGTTTGGAATGATGAAAAAGTTCTGGAAATGGATGATGGTGACAGATTCCACAACAATTGTGAATGTGCCTAATGCCTCACAACTGTAAACCTCAAAATGGTAAATTTTATGCACGTTTTACTGCAATATAAATGTTGTAAAGTAGCTTTTGTTTTACAAACCTTAGTTTATACTTACAATTATGTATAAAGGTATTTTTTCAATAAGAAAAAAGTCAAGATGAAAATGTTTTACGATATAATTCAGTTAATTTTCTAAATAAATGCCTTTGACTAAGTTTGATCTATGCCAGTTGCCTTTACAGTATATAGTACTGAGATGCTAATTTTTTAGTACTCTCTGTGCTCTCTTCCCATCTAATCCTATTTAATTGGTCAGGTTTAATTTCTGGTGTCCCAACATGGATTGTGAAAGACACAGAAAAGAGTCACAAAAATAATTGTAACAGCAACAAATGCTGGTCCTTGACTCACTGGGATGCCTGGCACTGGGTTAAGCCCTTGACATGCATCTTTAATCTTCATACCAACCCCTGAAGAGACATGCTAGTATTATCCCCATTTCACAGTTGAGAGCACGTGAAAGCCAAAGACTTCATGTGACTTCCCCAAGGTCACACTGCTGGTGAGTGAGGAGCTGGGGTTAGACACCTGTCTGTCTGACTTTGTTTATATACACATATCTTCATTATTAGCATGGATTCAAAAAAGGCAAACTTACTTACTTTAAAAACATATTTTTAGCTTCCTATATGACAGGTTTTTCTTTCTTCATTTTTTAGTAATAAACCTTCAATCTAATCTTTAAAGGAAGAAAAAAATAAGGAATGTCCCAGAATAAATGTGCTGTCAGACACTGGTTAAAAAATAAAAAGACAAAGATGGGTATGGTATGGTGGATTTTAAGACTCCTGAGGATCAATTTCAGAACAACAAACAAAAGCTGTAATAGTGAAAGTAAAAATAAATGATTACTGAGAATCAGAATTCTACATATTACTTTCATATTAAGAAAGGTGTAATATAAATAGTTCAGAAATATTGCATCTAACACTTTTTTTTTCTTTGTCTTGCAAAAGATCTGTAATCACTTTTTCCTGATGATCTGAGTTAAATAGAAAAATCCATTCACCCAGAATATTTCATTTGTTCAGGTAATCTAATGGTAAAGAAACTGCCTGCCAATGCAGGAGACCTAAGAGGTACTGGTCTGATCCCTGGGTAGGTAAGATCCCCTGGAGGAGGGCATGGCAATCCACTCCAATATTCTTGCCTGGAAGATCTCATGGACAGAGGAGGCTTGTGGGTTACATTCTATAGTGTCGCTAGGAGCCAGACATTACTGAAGAGATGTGGCAGCAGCGATCTTGTTAATCAGGCTTCTGAAGTGGGAGGCGTTGGAAATGTACACACTGCCCGGCAGTGTGCTGTAGAAGAGGCTTTCCCTTTATTCTGGGGACTCAGTTTACTGGCCTGGGGAGCCTCCATTCCTGGTAGATGTTGCCAGAACAGGCACCTTTGTGCCTTCTGGTTTGATTCTGTTTCTTCTGGGCTCTCAGTTCTCCTTTGGTAAAAGTCCTTAGCAGAGTGACTTGTCCCCTTGTTCAAGAAGTCTCCCTCCTTTCTGGGTACTGGAATTTGGGACTCAAATCAGGGGTGTTTTCCAACCCTGAGGCTCTGGGGAAAGCGCTTCTCTCTCCAGTTGAGGGGTCTGGCCCAGAGGAGCCGCAGTGCTGCAGAGTGTGGGCGGGTGGATAGTTCTCAGCACACACAGAGCAGGGGCATTTCTCCTGTGGACTTGGCCATCCCCTGCCGACCAGGCCTGGCACAGCTGACCCTGGGAGATGCTGCCTTTTCCCCAGAGCACACACCACTCACCCCAGTCCCTCCCACAGGGCCACCTTCCCCCATGGATGAACGGTGCGTGTTAGTCACGCAGTTGTGTCCGAGTCTTTGCGACCCCATGGACTGTGCCCGACCCAGGGATCCAACTCACATCTCTTGTCGCTATGTCTCCTACACTGGCAGGCAGGTTCTTCACCACTTGCTCCACCTGGGAAGCCTCGCATACATACATACACACGAAAGAAAGCGAAAGTGGCTCTGCTGTGTCTGACTCTTTGCGACCCCATGGACTGTATAGCCCACCAGGCTCCTCTGTCCATGGAATTCTCCAAGCAAGCATACTGGAGTGGATAGCCATTCCCTTCTCCAGGGGATCTTCCCAACCCAGGGATCGAACCCAGGTCTCCCACATTGCAGGCAGATTCTTTACTGTCTGAGCCACCAGAGAAGCCGGTACATACACATACATGCATGTAAATAAACAAATGGCATCTTTCATGGTCTAATGGTTTGCTTTTAACAGATAATTGAAAAGTGTAAACCCACTGCTATGTTTAAAATGGATAGCCGACAGGCACCTACTGTACAGCGCATGGGGCTCTGCTCAGTGTTCTGTAGTGACCAGGATGGAAGCAGGGTTTGGGAGAGAATGGGTACTTGTGTATGTGTGTCTGTGTGTGTATCGCTGAATCCTTCACTTGTTCACCTGAAACTCACATTCTTAATCGGCTATACCCCCAGTACAAAAGTAAAAGTTTAGAAAAGAAATTTAAAACTGTAAACCATCATGATTCTTTGTTGCCTTGGGCTCAGACGAAGCTAAAGTCAAATGTGAATGCCCAAGGATGGCAGCCACTCTACTTGTCACGTTCCAGGAATTAACTTTTGCCTTCCTCCGTGAAAAGTGATCTTGAACTTGCTATGAGAGAGGGCTGGTTTGTGTTGTTTGAAAAGGCATATGAACTCTTTTCATACAATGTTATGTCTGGACAGCAAAAGACCAAGTGTTTGATAGTACATACTGTGGAAAATAAAGCTCAGTAAAATCTCCTTGCTTGGCACTGATGTGCTGGTGACACAGGATCGCTTCCTGGATTTGGAAAAACTAGTCTGAGACACTGTTGAAAAGAGTTTCCAGTTCACTTGTTGACTTTTTGATTTACTGTAGGGTTGCTTATATGTTCTTACCATAACCAACTAAAATATTTTTTTTAGAAGTTGGTGGGAAAATATTAATAAATACCACAAAAGCTCTAGCCATACCAACATCCCTGAGTCAGGGCAAGGGACTTTTCCTTTGGAGAAAATTGCAAGAATTGCTCTTAATAGCAGCTATCACATTTTGTAACATGAAATTACACGATGGTTTGACTGGTTTTGTAGGGCCTGGATTGAAGGAGGTACTTACTAGGTTAAGTATTTCTTGGATGGATGAATGAATCATTCAGGGAGTATATTTCAAGAGATCTGAGCTCTACAAAAATCATATATGCAAATTGACAAAGAGAATCAAGTCATTTTTAATTGAACCTAGTATTAGGGAGGTAGGATTGGGGGTTATCCTGAAAGCTTTTTTTTAAAATCTTCATTCTGTTATATTATTTTTAACTTTAAAAAGTGAAAGGGCAAAAGAAAATGATATATGCAACAAACAGTCTAGAAAAAATAATAAGTATATAAAACCCAGGTGCCAAATGTTAAAAACTGGTGAATCAGAGTAATGGATATATGGGAGGACTAACCACTTTCTCTGTTAAGAATTATTTCAAAATAAAAAGTTTTTTAAAAAGTAGTGGAAAAAATGGAATCCATAGCCGCAGTATGAAATGTTGAGTTTGAAAGGCACTTATTTTCTCCTGCTTGGCAGTCTTTAAACAGGAAGGCATAATTCTTCCCCTCTTTGTGCCTCCCTGAGAGCAGTTTTGATGTCTCTGGACCCTGGGGCCTGTGAAAGGCCTCCTGGACGGCCACTGGTAGAGGGCGGGAGCTTTCGCCTGGCCCTGCCTTCATCAAAGACTTCTAACCGAGGGCCTTATTTCTTCTCTCCCTATCTCTCTCCTGTTTCATTTCTAGGAACCAACGGTTGTAGAAAAAAGATAGTGGCCCTAGATAATAGTGGGTTCTTTTATTGTGACTGTTTTGTGCAATAAAGTGGACTAGTTACATGCACTTGAGTATTTCAAGGGTCTGTGTGGCGAGAGTTGCTGGGAGTTGGACTTGACTGTATTGTCACTCAGCTATCTGTGTTGTTGAGGGTTCAGCTCACTTCAGAACCACATTATCTGAAGCTCTCAGTTGCTGTTCTGAATGAAGGTGGGAATTTTGCCTGACTGTTTTCCGTGGAGTAGCTGTGTTCCTGGTGGCTATGATACAACCACGATGTGCTTCGTAATTAATTCAGATCAGCGAGTACATTTTGCCTTTGCAGATGCTGTGGCCCTTTGCAAACACGTGTTAAAACTCCTATGCTCACACTCTATGAAGTGAGGGGTACAGATCGAAGTGGATGAAGCTCTCAGTTTCAGGATTTAATTGGCATTTGGGTTTAAGCCCATCACTTTTATTTTTTAATTAAACACACACACATACACACAAACACTGCCTGAATCCTTTGAAAAACAGTGACTCCAGTCCCAGGAAAACAAAAACAAGCCTGCTGATTGTGGAAGTGAGTGAATCTGTAGTGTAACATACGGAGGAAATAAACAAACATATTGAGGTACTACTACTCAACAAACACTGAAGGAAGGTCTCCTCTGTGCCTGGCCTGGACCCTTGGTACGAGATTAACTTGAGCCGGTTGCTGCCTCCCAGGAGAGAGGACCCCGTGCAAACCGCACTGGCACACGTATTAGCCGTTTCAATCCTCACTGTAGTTTGAGGCAGGGTGTAGACCCCAAGGCAGGCTGTCTGTGAAAAATGAAGGAGGACTTGGTGCAAGACTGGCTCCACGGGCTGCGACCCATGGAGTCACACAGGCTCTTTTTCAGGAGGGCCCTGAGCTTGCTTTAATGCTCTGCAGTTGCTGTCTTGAAATTCTGAACAATTTGAACCAGGACCTTGCATCTTCATTTTACCCTGAACCCCACAGATTAGTAGCTGGTCCTATTTCAGTCTCTTGCCTGAAGGTCCCTCAGTCAGCAAGTGGCAGATCTAGAATGCAGGGCCGTTTGTCTAACCTCCAAGTATACTGTACTTCATTTGCTTTGGGAAACTGATTGAAATACGTGATAAGTGAAGTGAAGTGAAGTCGCTCAGTCGTGTCCGACTCTTTGCGACCCCGTGGACTGTAACCTATCAGGCTCCTCCGTCCATGGGATTCTCCAGGCAAGAATACTGGAGTGGATTGCCATTTCCTTCTCCATGATAAAACATGTCCAATCCCTGTGCAGTGGGAAAGCTTAGAATTCTCTGTTAGTGTCCCATACAGTCAAACAGAGTTAACATCAGCCTCAAAAGTCCCTTGGCCTCTTAAGAGGCCACCTTATCACACACCCTGCTTGAGACCCTACCCTTGAAATATTAATTAAAAAAAAAATATATATATATATTTATTTACTTATTTGCACTGAGTCTTAGTTGCAGTATATGGGATCTAGTTTCTTGACCAGGGATCGAACCTGGGCCCCTTGCAGATTCTTAACCACTGAATCACCAGGGAAGTCCCAGAATGTTAATTTTAAGTTAGCTTTTCTGTGACATGAAGATGTCCAGACATGTCAGAAACCATGACTAACACCAGAGTCATACAGGCCACTGATGTGACTCAGCCCACAGTCCACAGTGGGACAGCTGCTGGAATGGCCAAGGGGGTGGCCAACCCCCTGGAATTGCTGCACAAAGGGAAAGGAACACCATCGTCAAAGGGTGTGTTACTCAGCTCCAAGCAGAATTGGGTTTGGGGTCTAAAACTTGTCATGCAACGTGCAGTTCCATCACCTGCAAAAGGTCCTAAACTGGAACTGACGTCAGTGAGTCCCTCCTCCTTGGGGAACTAAAAAAGGTGCATCCCTGAAAAGTTCACAAATAAGGTCATCAGGTCAGCTGACCAGGGGAGCCTAGGCTTGCCCGATTCCCACCATTCACGGTGCACTCACTTGTCCCAGGATAGCATCATTTATCTCATATTAGCAAGGGAGGCTCTTGCATTTCAGATGAGGCTGCTGAGGCTGCAAGCTTGGATCACTCGTCAAAGCCACTCGGCAGACAGGCTGGGGTGTCCAGGATGAAACTGCACTTCTGGGCTTCCCTGGGGGTGGCGTGGATAAGAATCTGCCAGCCAGTGCGGGCAACACAGGTTCAATCCCCGGTCCAGGAAGATCCCACATGCCATGGAGCAACTAAGCCTTTGGGTTGCGACTCCTGAGCCCGCATTCCACAGCTACTGAAGCCTGCGCACCTAGAGCCTGTGCTCCGCAACAGGAGAGTAGCTCCCGCTCTCTGCAGCTAGAGAAAAGCCTGCATAGCAGCAAAGACCCAGCACAGCCAAAAGAAAGAAAGAGCCTCAGGTCCGAGGACTTCCAGGCTCTCCCTGGCTCTGCTGTCTGCATGCCCAGTGCTCCCCGGGATGTGGACTGGTAAGTGCCCCTCGTCCCAGGCCTGTGCATCTCTGGAGACTTGCCCTCAAGTTTAACTTATGCTGGGAAGAAACAAAGCAGTGATCTGTTAGTTTTTCTTCCCAGCCTCAACTTTTCAAGATTGCTCAAATCTGTAGAGAAGTTGATTTAAGAGTACAGTGAATACCCACAGACTCACCATTTGTTATATTACAACAGTTTGTTCACATTTTGTCACATTTGCTTTCGCTCTTTTTTTCTATCCTTGTTGTTAGTCACTCAGTCGTGTCCAACTCTTTGTGACCCCATGGACTGCAGCACGCCAGGCTTCCCTGTCCGTCACCAACTCCTGGAGCTTGCTCAAACTCATGTCCATTGAGTCGGTGATGCCATCCGACCATCTCCTCCTCTGTCGTCCCCTTCTCCTCCTGCCCTCAATCTTTCCCAGCTTTGGGGTCTTTTCCAATGAGGCTGCTCTTCGCAGCAAAGAGCCAAAGTATCGGAGTTTCAGCTTCAGCATCAGTCCTTCCAGTGAATATTCAGGACTGATCTCCTTTAGGATTGACTGGTTTGATCTCCTTGCAGTCCAAGGGACTCTCAAGTCTTCTCCAACACCACAGTTCAAAGCATCAATGTTTTGGCATTCAGCCTTCTTTATGGTCCAGCTGTCACATACATATATGACTACTGGAAAAACCATAGCTTTGACTACATGGACCTTTTCTATCATAGATACTTTTTTTTCTTGAATCATTTGAGAGTCAATTGCAGATATCCTGATGTTTTCTCCCTAAATACTTCAGCATGTGTCTCCTAATAAGAAAGATCTTCTACTACAGACCCCAAAAATCTTATCACATCTGTGAAAATGAGCAAGTCCTCTTACTATCAAGGCTGCCAATTCAAAGCTGTTCAGTGTGTGGCTGGCCCACTGGGGTCACCCTGCAGACTATCAGGAACAAGTTTCAGAAACTTTTATAGTAATTTTTCTAAAAATATCTGTTTTGTTGCACCGGATCTTAGCTATGGGAAGAGGGATCTTTAGTTGCAGCACTTGGGATCTAGTTCCCTGACCAGGGGTCTAACCTGGGCCCCCTGCACTGGAAGCGTGAAGTCTAGGCCACTGGACCACCAGGGAAATCCTACTTTCATAGTAATTGGACAGGGTAATTTTAGACCTCATAAGTTTAATAATAAAAAACCTGGGCTTGCATTTTTGTATATTTTATTTTCAAGAAATTAACTTTTATTATATTTTATAAAAGATCTGCTGCTGCTGCTGCTAAGTCTCTTTAGTCGTGTCTGACTCTGTGCAACCCCATAGACGGCAGCCCACCAGGCTCTCCTGTCCCTGGGATTCTCTAAGCAAGAACACTGGAGTGAGTTGCCATTTCCTTCTCCAATGCATGAAAGTGAAAAGTGAAGTCGCTCAGTCGTGTCCGACTCTTCGTGACTCCATGGACTGTGGCCTACCAGGCTCATCTGTCCATGGGATTTTCCAGGCAAGAGTACTGGAGTGGGTTGCCATTGCCTTCTCCGAAAAGCATCTGAGACATACCAGAAAAATAAAAACAAAAACTGGTTCTTCACTGCAGAGAGTTTGAGAAGCTCTGCTTAATCCCCAGGTGGTTTTCAAATTTCCCCAACTTTTCGAAACATCTTTTACTAGATTTTTTTGAGAGGGATCGAGGACCCAGCTGCAGTGCACAGATTCCGTCGGGTGGTCATGAGCTCTTCCAGCCCTTCTGAGCCGAGACCAGGCCTCCCTACTGCTCTTCTCTGGAACTTGAGGGTGAGCTTCCTTAGAGACAACAAGTTCAGTATTTAGGGGGTCTGCCGCTTTCTGAGGCCCCTGCAAATTACTGTTCATAAAACTATAATCATGGAAGCACAATGACCTGATAAATCATTTTCAAATTTCCCACGAATGTCTTCGTGATGACAGGAAAAAAATGATGTGGTATCTGTGGCATTCTGGCAGAGTTACGCAGCTGCTGCTGCTGCTAAGTCGCTTCAGTCGTGTCTGACTCTGTGCGACCCCAAGATGGTAGCCCACCAGGCCCCTCTGTCCCTGGGATTCTCCAGGCAAGAACACTGGAGTGGGTTGCCATTTCCTTCTCCAATGCAGGAAAGTGAAAAGTGAAAGTGAAGTCGCTCAGTCGTGCCCGACTCTTAGCGACCTCATGGACTGCAGCCCACCAGGCTCCTCCATCCATGGGATTTTCCAAGCAAGAGCACTGGAGAGGGTTGCCACTGCCTTCTCCGAGTTACGCGGGGTGGGGCAGAAAAGCTTCGTCCGTGTTCAGTGTCAGCTCTTTGTGATGTGCTGATGCCAGAGATGGTCATCGGGTAAACACCGCAACGGCATGCGGTGCTCAGGCTTTGGCCACACACTCCTTTGCACGTGAATCGGAAGTTGTCAGGTTTGGGCTCAAGGTTGTCAGCGAGGAGGTGGTCAGACCAAGTGTGGGCTTAGGGACCCCCAGCCGGGAAGGGATGTGTATGTGTCTAAATTCACGCCCACTAAAAAGAAGTATTCAACGTGACTGATGTAAGGCAGGATGCAAATACATACCACTTGCTGCACGTGTGAAGCACTCAATATGGCACCCGGGACACAGTAGCTCTTAGCGCAAATGCTGGTGGGCTCTCCACTACTGGCCAGCATCATGGCTGCAAAATGAGCAGTTACACAGGCCGTGGGCTTACCTGTGTTGGGTTTTAATGCTCTGCGGCTGCCCTCAGAAAATGCTTTAATAATTTTTAACAAGGCGCCCTGCATTTGCATTTTGCACTGGGTCCTGCAAATTACGTAGCCAGTCTCATCTCTCAAATCTATTGACCTGCCTCTGATTTCACAGCAAGATGGGCTGGATGCCTGAGTGCAAGCTCAGGCTCCCCCAACACTGACAGACACACCACACACACACACACACATACACACGCACACACACAAACCGCACAACTTTCCGTGTTCTGCCCTGAGCCTTTTTTAACACCAAAGGATTGCCTTCGCCTGCACTGAGCTACAGCTCAGAAGGTAGGGGAAATGAAGTATGTGTGGAGACGGATTCCTACAAGTGATGACCATTATTGGGAGTGGGAGCGGTGGGTCAATGCTCTGGGCTCCAGCTCCCTGGACGTGCACTTCTGACGTGTGTTCTGCACACTTCTTAGAGTTTCCGGGATAAGTGAGCCCCTGCTGCTCTAGTTCCACTCCCAATACCCTTACTCCTGCTTCCTGGGACCACCTCCCAAGTAAAGCTCTTGTATCCAAGACCTTGTCTGAGATCCTGCTTCTGGGGAAACTCATGCTGAGACAGTCTCACTAGGAGGTGTTCTATAACCATGTGTTATATGAATAAGTGAGTGCTTAGCTCATTAGGATTATTGACAGGAGTCATTGAGATAAACTGTGGGAACCTCTGGTTCAGAGCCTGGCACATAGTAGGAGATCACTAAGTGGTATATTTGTGTGTGTGTGCAAACTCAGTCATGTCTGACTCTTTGTGATCCCATGCACTATAGCCTGCTAGGCTCTTCAGTCTATGGAATTCTCCATGCAGGAATGCTGGAGTGGATAGCTATTCCCTTCTCCAGGGGATTGTCCCAACCCGGGACAGAACCTGCATCTCTTGTGCCTTTTGCCCCAGCAGGTAGATCCTTTACCCCTAGCACGACCTGGGAAGCCCTCTGTCAGTATACCTTCCTTTCTTACCTGTCCAGAGCTTCCTGTTCAGCAGAAATTGACAGGAAACGTAAGAGCAAGAGAGACAGGGATGGACCGCAGGCTGGGCGGCTTACAACATCAGGAGAATTCCAGGTCTGGAGGCCAGAGATCTGAATCAGGTGTTCGCAGGGCCATGGTTTCTGGAGCACATCTGAGCCACCAGGGAAGCCCAAGAATACTGGAGTGGGTAGCCCATCCATTCTCCAGGGCATCTTCCCAACCCAGGAATTGAACCAGGGTCTCCTGCATTGTTGGAGAAGGAAATGGCAACTCACTCCAGTATTCTTGTCTGGAGAATCCCATGGACAGAGGAGCCCGGCGGGCTACAATCCATGGGATTGCAAGAGTTGGACACGACTTAGCAACTAAACCACAAACACCACCACCTCCTGCATTGCAGGCAGATTTTTTACTAGCAGAGCTACCAGGGAAGCCTGTCATGGGGTCAGAGCCCACCCTAATCCAATATGACCTTATCTGAACTTAGTTACATCTGCAAAGACATCTACATTACCAAGCAAGGTCACATTCATAGGTGCCAGGGTTGAGGACTTGACGAATCATTTGATATAGCGATACCCACTAGAGAGGGAGAGTGGAATTTTATTTAAAACAAATGCATACATTTGGGCCTAGGGGCTTGTTTTTTTTTTTTTTTTTTCTTTTTTCTTGGATCAGCTGGCAGAGGCCAGCCAGAGGGATAATTTGTAACTCTGGGATCAGTTCACGTGTCCCCTTGAACGGCATTTTCACTTTTATGTCGTTATGAGGAAGCCAGACTTCCTGGGTGGATTACAGCCATGTTTTGACATGGCTCTTTGGAAGTGGGCTGAGATTTAACCTCTGATACAGGTCATAATCCCAACTGGGCTTTTCCCACATAGCTGTTTATAAATAGCCTCAGATGTTAATAATTAATATATGTAAAATATTTATTAAGCACTTAATTTATGCCAAGCTCCCGTGCCAGGCACTAGAAAGACAAGGACGATTTGGGAACAGACCCTGCCCTCAAAGAATATGGGGGGTGCGCAGGCGATGGTTACAAAAATTCTCAAGTTCGTGTCAGGAGCATTTGCTGAAAGTTTACTGCATGTAAAGCACTCCCTGGCTTCTGATATTTTTGCTCTCTTTGGTCCATATGGGCTGCCAGGGACTGTTTTGAGGCAAAGTACAAACACAAGAGCCACTGCTGAGAATAACTGTGGTGTGGGGAGACTGGAAGTTAGGTTCTTGTCTTCACTGTCTTTTTTCTGATCATGTGACTTTGGATCGATCATGCCCCTCTCGGGGGCCTTCTTCTCCTCTTCTGTGAAAATGAGCAAATGAGATGGTGGTGCAGGGCTTGTCAACTCTTATGTCACCATTTTAGTCAAGAGTCAACCTGGGGACTTCCCTGGTGGTCCCGTGGCTAAGACTTCAAGTTCCCAATGCAGGGGGCCTGGATTCGATTCCTGGTCAGGGAACTAGATCCTATATGCCACAACTAAAGAAATCTCCCAGGCCACAACGAAGATCCAAGATCCTGCATGCCAAAACTAAGACCTGGCAAAGCCAAATAAATAAATATTTTTTAAAAAGCCAAATAAATAAATATTTTAAAAAATGACCAACTCCTAAAAGATGATGCTGTTAAAGTGCTGCACTCAGTATGTCAGCAAATGTGGAAAACTCAGCAGGGCCACAGAACTGGAAAAAGTTGATTTTCATTCCAATCTCAAAGAAAGGCAATGTCAAAGAATGCTCAGACTACTGCACAATTACACTTATTTCACATGCTAGCAAAGTGATGCTCAAAATTCTCCTAGCTAGGATTCAACAGTACTTGAACCGAGAACTTCCAGATGTTCACGTTGGATTTAGAAAAGGCAGAGGAACCAGAGATCAAATTGCTAACATCTGTCGGATCATAGAAAAAGCAAGAGAGAGTTCCAGAAAAACAACTACTTCTGCTTCTTTGACTACGCTAAAGCATTTGACTATGTGGATCACAGCAAACTGGAAAATTCTTAAAGAGATGGGAATACCAGACCATCTGACCTGCCTCCTGAGAAATCTGTATGCAGATCAAGAAGCAACAACTAGAAAAGGTCAGTGAACAACGGACTGGTTCCAAATAGGGAAAGGAGTATGTCAAGGCTGTATATTGTCACCCTGCTTATTTAACTTATATGCAGAGTTCACAGTGCAAAACACTGGGCTGGATGAAGCACAAGCCGGAATCAAGATTGCTGGGAGAAATATCAAAAACCTCAGATACACAGATGATACCACCCTTACGGCAGAAAGTGAACAGGAACTAAAGAGCCTCCTGATGAAAGTAAAAGAGGAGAGTGAAAAAGTTGACTTAAAGCTCAACATTCAGAAAACTAAGATCATGGTATTCGGTCCCATCACTTCATCACAAATAGATCGGGAAACAATGAAATCAGTGACAGACTTTATTTTTCTGGGCTCCCAAATCACTTTAGATGGTGACTGCAGCCATGAAATCAAAAGACGCTTGCTCCTTAGAAGAAAAGCTCTGACCAATCTAGACAGCATATTAAAAAGCAGAGACATTACTTTGTTGACAAACGTCTGTCTAGTCAAAGCTATGGTTTTTCCAGTAGTCATGTATGGATGTGAGAGCTGGACCATAAAAAAAGCTGAGCACTGAAGAATTGATGTTTTTGAACTGTGGTGTTGGAGAAGACTCTTCAGAGTCCTTTGGACAGCAAGGAGATCCAACCAGTCCATCCTAAAGCAAATCAGTCCTGAACATTCATTGCAAGGACTGATGTTGAAGCTGAAACTCCAATACTTTGGCTATCTGATACGAAGAACTGACTCCTTGGAAAAGACCCTGATGCTGGGAAAGACTTAAGGCGGGAGGAGAAGGGGATGACAGAGGATGAGATGGTTGGATGGCATCACCATTGGCATCACCATTGCTCAATGGGCATAAGCTTGAGTAAGCTCTGAGAGATGGTGATGGATAGGGAAGCCTGGCGTGCTGCAGTCCACGGGGTTGCGGAGTCAGACACAACTGAGCGGTTGAACAACAACAACAAAAAATGAGTCAATCGGGACGTTTATTAAGAACTTACGGTGTGCCAGGGCAGCACCAAACCCTTGCCACGTAATATTTCATTTACTTTCACAACAACCTCATGTAGTGTGGATTTTAATTATTCCCATTTTAGAGGCTAAGAAACCAAGGCATAGGGTGATTGAGTCCACAGGTCATAGAGGAGTAACTGTTAGAACAGGGGTTTTCACTCGGGTGGTCTGACCCTGGTGCTGAGCCCTTATCAAGTGCCCTAGACAATCTTCTCATGCAGCGTGGCATTCTGTGATTTTCTGGTGTCGGAAGTCTTTTCAAGGGAGCAGCACCCCACCAGCTGAGTGTAGGGAGGGAAGTCTTTATGAATCTTGAGCCAGTGCAGAAGAACAGCAATTTTTTGCCCACTTTTCTGTTGCATCTTTCTTGCATCGTCACTGCAAGTCAGTCAACCCAAAGCGTGCACAGTGTCCACCCTTCAGTTTTCCCTTTGAGCTTGTTTTTACGTACGGGACACCCCACGCCTCCTTTCTGGTAGGTTTCCTTTCTGTGCTAGTCGCTTGCTCACTCACACCCCAAGTCTGAACTAACTCTTGTAACTAGGGAGTCTCTTATAGGACAGTTTTAAATTCTCTCATCAGTTTTAGCTTCATTTCATTTATGTATTCTTCTTGAAAGATTTTTTTGGATGTGGACCATTTTTAAACTCTTTATTGAATTAATTTGTTACAAAACTGCTTCTGTTTTACATTTTGGTTTTTTGGCAGTGAGGCACGTGGGATCTTAGTTCCCAGATCAGGGATCAAACCTGCACCCCCTGCGTTGGAAGGCGAAGTCTCAACCACTGGACCACCAGGAAGTCCCCTCCTTTACGTATTCTTATTTTCCTTTTATTCTGGTGTCCAGATGGCTCCCATTCACCCTCCAGACCCACTCTGAGTCCTTTCCCACCCGCGGTCTGCCGTAGAGGCTTACCTGTATAGCGGACACCAACATTTGTTCACCCACTGACTTCCAGTTGGGTTTGGCCAATGAGGAGCGCCCGTCCACCAGAGGAGAAGGGAGAAGGAAGTCCGTGCATTTGTTCCCTAGTCTCCTCTCTCCTCCTTCCTCCTACCATCCTCACCTGGTTGCCTTGGACAGACTGCTTTTTCACCAAAGGTCACGCTCCAGGCCCCCTTTTAAATATTTCTTGAGATATAATTCACATACCATAAATGTCACCATCTTTAAAAAAAGTACCATTTCAGTGGCTTATAGTGTATTCATAGGGTTGCGCAATGACCACTTCTATTTAATCCCATCATTTTCATCAGCCCCAAAAGAAACCTGGAATCCATTAGGAGTCGTTCTTTTTTCCTCCCCTCGCTCAACCCTAGGCAGCCGTTAATCTATTTGTTGTGTCTGTGGATTTGCCTCTTCTGGACATTTCCTATGAATGAAGTCATGTGATAAGTGGCCTTTGGTCTGGCTTCTTTCATTTGGCATAACGTTTCCAAGGTTCCTCCTATCGTAGCATGCATCAGTATGTCCTTCTTCAACGTTCCCTGTGACACGCACCATATCTCTCTGTGTTGTAGTAACTTCTTCCTTTCCCAGCCCTTTGGACCTAGAGCTGATAACAGCTCGGCTTCTGCTAGCCCCAGGTTGCTGTGCTAGATGGTGGGGTTTCCCTATACCCACGCTTTACAAAGTTAATCCTGCCCAGAATGTCCCTGGTGGTTCAGTGGTTAAGAATCCAGCTGCCAATGCAGGGGACACAGGTTCAATCCTTGGACCAGGAAGACTCTACTTGCTGCAGGGCAACTAAGCCTGTGCACCGCAACAGCCCAAGTGCCTCGAGTCTGCGCTCTGCAACAAGAGAAGCCACTGCAGTGAGAAGCTCGCACACTGCGATGAAGAGTAGTCCTCGCTTGCCGAAACTAGAGAAAGCCTGCGTGTAGCAATGAAGACCCAGAACAACCAAAAATTAAATTTAAAACATCAACCTGCCTTAAACGGTTCTATCTGGAGTGTGCCTTTGTCTTCTGGTGGGACTTGACATCCAGTATCCTGGTGCAGTGTTGTATGAATTTCCATAGCATGACTCCCATTCTTCTTTGTGATGACTTGAGACAGAAATAAATATCTGATAGGTTTGACGATAACATGGAAATTGGTGGTTGGCATTTCCCTACAGCCCTTGCCTGGTACCAAGTCCCTGAGTGACTCTAAGAATCCTTGGGGGTCTTACATCCTCCAATCACGGCACTTCTGGAAATACACGCCACGGGAAGCCTGGTGCTTGGCGGCATTCTGGAAGCGCCTGCACTCACTTGGCTCAGGTGACGATGGACAGAACGCCTAGTGAATGGCCAGACTGAAAAGAGGCTGTAACTTCTAAGTTCACATGAAGATACACTTGGGAAATGTGCAAAACTCTAATTTTCAAAAGAGGGTTCTTTGGGAGGAACTTTAGTAGTCGACAGAGAGCCATTTTCTTTTTCTTCTTGTCACTGCTGGTGGCTGGGAACAGACTGTCCAGCCTCTGCTACTCATGAGGATTCTCTAAAGAGTTTTCAATAAATTTCATTTATTAACAAGGAACTGCTCTACTTAAACAAAAAAAAAGAACACCATTTGCAAATAACCTCCTATTACTTAAGGCTTTGATTTTTTTACTGTATTATGGAGGAGTTGGCAGGAGCAGCAGAGTAAGACAATGGGCCCTGGAGTAGAAGACCAAGAATAACAAGGCAAGATTTGCTTAAGCTTGTCACTCAAACCCGAGGGCTTCTTTTTGGAGCAATCTTTCGTGTGAATGCTCCAAATGCCCCCAATCCAAGGGCCATTTAAACCTTAATGATAAGACTCAGGAGCAATGCAACTGTTTAGAACAGGAAAATGATTCTGAAAGCCCAGCAAAACAAAGACTTGAATCCCAATGTTCTGGTAGCAGAAAATTGAGGTTAGCCTTGCCCAGCTCAAGGAAATTCTATCTTCAAAGATAGTGTTTACTTGTTACCATCACAAGGCAAATGTGAATGGCTTTCTTAACATTTCATCTACATCTTTTGGAGAATGTTTAAAACCTGAGGGGCATAGAACATTGTCTAGAAGCAAGGAGGATTGCTCTCACATTCCTGGTGGGAGTTTCAGCAGGCCCCACTTTCTGGAGGAAGTTTTGGTACTATGTATTAAAAGTCTCAAAAAGTGGCCAACTAGCCTGGAAAATCCCATGGATGGAGGAGCCTGGTGGCCTGCAGTCCATGGGGTCGCTAAGAGTCAGACACGACTGAGCCACTTCACTTTCACTTTTCACTTTCCTGCATTGGAGAAGGAAATGGCAACCCACTCCAGTGTTCTTGCCTGGAGAATCCCAGGGATGGAGGAGCCTGGTGGCTGTCGTCTATGGGGTCACACAGAGTCGGACATGACTGAAGTGACTTAGCAGTAGCAATAGCAGCATATGAAAAGATGTTCAACATCTAAATGTTAGAAAAATGCAAACCAAAACCACTGTTCACTGGCAATATTTTGGTGACAAAAGACGCCCATTTGGATGGCTAGTTTTTTTTTTTTTTTCCTACTTCTCTCTTAATTCATCCCACTCTCTCCTTCCCCTACTGTTTACACAAGTTCCTTCTACATTTGTCTCTGTTTCTGCCCTGCAAATAGTTTCATCAGTACCATTTTTCTAGATTCTGTATAAACGCATTAATACACAATATTTGATTCCTCTCTCTGACTTACTCTGTATGACAGGCTCTAGGTTCATCCACATCGCTAGAACTGACTCAGTTTTGTTCCTGTTTATGCCTGAGGAATATTCCATTGCATGTATGTACAACTTCTTTATCCGTTCATCTGCTCATGGGCATTTAGGTTGCTTCTATGTCCTAGCTAGTGTAAATAGTGCTGCAATGAGCATTGGGATACATGTATCTTTTTGAATTATGGTTTTCTCAGAGTGTGTTCAAAAAGTAGGATTGCTGCTGCTGCTGCTGCTAAGTCACTTCAGTCGTGTCCGACTCTGTGTGACCCCAGAGATGGAAGCCCACCAGGCTCCCCAGTCCCTGGGATTCTCCAGGCAAGGACACTGGAGTGGGTTGCCATTTCCTTCTCCAATGCATGAAAGTGAAAAGTGAAAGTGAAGTCACTCAGTCGTGTCCGACTCTTCTCGACCCCATGGACTACAGCCCACCAGGCTCCTCCGTCCATGGGATTTTCCAGGCAAGAGTGCCGGAGTGGGGTGCCTTTGCCTTCTCTGAAAAGTGGGATTAGATGGCCACAACTGAAAGAACAAAAAACGAGTGTGGGTGAGGATGTCAGGAGACTGGAGCCCTCATGCTTTTTGTTGGTGAGAATGTAAAATAACGCAGCCCCTATGGAATGCGGTAGGAAGGTTCCTCAAAAAATTTAAAAATTATGATCCCACAATTCCGCTTCTGGGTATTTAACACAAAAGAATTGACAGCAGGACCTTGAAGAGATATATGTACATCCATGATCATAGGAGCACTGTTCACAGTAGCCAAGAGGTGGAAACAATCCCAATGTCTGCTGACGGATGATTGATGATTGCATAAGCAAAACGTGATGCACACTTACCATGGAATATTATCCAGCCTTAAAAAGGAAGGGAATTTTGATATACGCTGCAGCATGGATGAACCTTGGGGACATCATGCTCTGTGAGATAAACTAGTCATGAAAGGACAAGCGTTGTATGCTTCCACTGATGTGAAGTCTCTAAAGTGGACAAAACCACGAAACACTAAGTCAAAAGAGGGCTCGGGGAAGGGGAAAGAGGAAATAACGTTTGGTGGGCACGGAGTTTTCAGTTTCACAAGATAAAAATGTTCTAGATACTTGTTGCACAACAGTGTGTGTATATTTCACTGAACTGGATAGAAAAATGCTTTGAGATGGGAGAAAAGGCAGAGGGACCAGAGATCAAATCGCCAACATCCGTTGGATCATAGCAAAAGCCAGAGAGTTCCAGAAAAACATCTACTGCTGCTTTACTGATTACACCAAAGCTTTTGACCATGTAGATCACAACAAACTGTGGAAAATTCTTCAAGAGATGGGACTACCAGACCGCCTTACCTTCCTCCTGAGAAATCTGTATGCAGGTCAAGAAGCAACAATTAGAAGCTGACATGGAACAAGAGACTGGTTCCAAATTGGGAAAGGAGTACGTCAAGGTTGTATATTGTCACTCTGCTTATTTAACTTATATGTACAGTCCATAGGGTTGCAAAGAGTTGGACAGAGCTGAGAGACAGAGCGTGCAAATTAAACGGTATGTGTTTGTAAGTACAAGAAGAAGTAAAATAAAAAAGATTTAAAATTCTCAGAAATGTTTCTACCCTTCTCCAAAGAATTCCATTTCTGGAAATGTTTCCTGAGAAGCTCCAGGGACTTTTGCACACATAGTTTGTCAGTGTGAGATACGACAGTGAAAAAATAGAAACAATGTACTATCCAGCAATAGGGGATTGGATAAGCAAAGGATGATGTATCACCCAATGGAATATTCTGTAACCAATAAGAATTTTGTCATAAAGAATAGTTAGTGGCATTGGAAAATGATCATGATATATTAAGTTAAGAAGGCATGCTAGAATTCAGAACTAAAGTGTGATTCCCAATGTTACAAGAACTCAAGCACATATGCATAGACTAAAGATTAGAAGATACATATCAAAGTATGAACAGGGGTTATCTTTGAGGGATCAGGATTTCACTGGACTTCTATGTATTCCTGTGTGTGTGTCTCTATTCCCTGAGATGGACACGAACCATTTTATAATCAGATATAGGCAATTTAAAAAAAAGAGAGAGAAAAAAAAAGAGTGAATTCCCCAGAGAATTATGTCACACTCTGGAGCCGAGCTTGCAAGGGTGGAGAAGTGGCTTTCATTGTTTACTTTATGGATGTTTTATACTTTTTCTTTTGACATTATTTGTCTATTTGTTTCATTTTTGGTTGGGCTGGGTCTTCATCACGGTGTGAAGGCTTTCTCAGGCTGTGGAGAGCGGGGGCTACTCTGCAGTTGGGGTGCGCAGGCTTCTGATGGTGGAGGCTTCTCTTCTTGTGGAGCACGGGCTCGGGGCATGCGGGTTTCTGTAGTTGCAGCTCCTGGGCTCTGGAGCACAGGCTTGGTGGTTGTGGTTGCACGGATTTAGTTGCTTGGCAGCACGTGGAATCTCCCTGGACCAGGATATATTTTTTCTATATAAAAAATGTGCACACTAGTTTTACAACTAAAAAAAGAATAGTGCAGGCACAACAGAGTGTGGTCCGCGTCATCTTCCTTTCCAACCCAGCCCCTCCAGGTGTTTTTTCAGGGTCACGACTTAGGAGAGAGTAAATATAAAAAGCAACTGCCAACAGTGCAGGTTTAGAAAGTCCCGATCTGTGAGTGCCAGGAGTGCGATGGTGCCTCCCACGCACAGAGGCACGGAAGTGAGGTGGGCAGGGATTGGGTGATGGCACCTTCCCAAGGGAGTGGGGGCCAGAGGGAAGGACCTCACCCCCTTTCCCTGCCGCCAGTGAACTAAACTGTACTTCTCTGATGGCAGAGCATTCCCAGTGAGAGAAATCTCCTACAGTTGGGCGAAAACTGTCCATTTCCAGGATCTAGATTTTGTTCAGCGGGAAAACACTGAGGGTGACACTTCTGTTTTGTCTAAGGAGGCATTCGGGGTTTGGAGTGTTGCCCAAGTGTTTGGAGAAGCCTTTTGTATTTATTCACAACCATTGCATCGTCAGAACACTTAGGAAGCCATTCAGCGCCCGGACACGGAGTCACCCCTATTTCTACCTATAAAGGAGGAAACCACTGCGAGCCTGTGGACCCTGTGGACGACGCTGCAGGAATGTCAGGCTCTGGCAACATTTGCTGTGATCATTTTGAGGGAAATCTGCGGCAGGGAGGGGTCTGTTTCGACTTGTCTAGGGATTTAATTTGCTTTTTAAGGTTGCTTCTGTATTTTTCTAAATGGTTCTTCATTCTTAGGGCAAATTTGGTTCCTTTCATTTTGCTTTCCACTTATAATTATGACATAACTATGTTTCTCATGTTAACACAAAGTCTTCAAAAATCTCCAAAATGGTATAAAATATCCCATCTTCTGACTGTGCCATAAATTACTCCTTTGGTTGCCATTGAGATTTTTGGCAATTTTGTTAATATCAATAGTACTGCAGTTAATAATTTTGTGCCATTCAGCTTTGTTTGCACTTCAGATTATTTCCTTAGGACTGATTCCAAAAGTGCAACCACCAGGTCAAAGGCGCGTACATTTTCAGAGTTTTTTTTTTTTTTTGGTCAAATTTTATTTCATGTTGTTTGTATATTTTTTGTTTTCTTTTTTCAAGATGAAAATGGTTTTTTTCCATAATTATAAAAGATATACCCACTCAATGTAAATGATTTAGGTAAAAAAAGATATAAAGAAATGAAAATTACCAGGCAAATTCATCACCAATAACTGTTAATGTTCCTTCCAGATCTCTCCTTATGTGCATATGTATAAAAAAATGTAATAACTCTACATGTTCATCTTTAATTTATTCTTCCTTAACATAGCATGATGGAGAAGGCAATGGCACCCCACTCCAGTACTCTTGCCTGGAAAATCCCATGGAAGGAGGAGCCTGGTGCTGCAGTCCCTGGGTGCACTGCGAGTTGGACACAACTGAGCAGCTTCGCTTTCACTTTTCACTTTCATCATTGGAGAAGGAAATGGCAACCCACCCCAGTATTCTTGCCTGGAGAATCCCAGGGATGGGGGAGCCTGGTGGGCTGCCTTCTATGGAGTCGCACAGAGTTGGACACGACTGAAGTGACTTAGCAGCAACTTGGCATGAACATCTTTCTAATAATTTAGGCAAGGACTATATAATTTTTTTGGCTGCAGAGTGTGCTGCTGTATGGAGATATATTTTATGAAACTGAGTTTAGACATTTTTTTAGGCTTGGACTTCTATTACCAAAACAAAATGGCTTATACCAATAATATCTACTCCCGCTGTCAGCACTGGGCAATCCGTCTCATGACCAATGAAAACCATTTAGAATGTCCTACTTTTTTTTTTTTTTACTGAGCCATTTCTAGCCAGGAGTAGTGCCAAGAGTTCTGATGGATATGTGTGGTGGTTTGGGTTATTTTCTGAGAAAGAATGGAAAAGAATCTCTGTGACTTACCTACCACAGCAGCTGCTGGCTTCTGAAGAGTGGGCTGAGACAGTGTTGAAGAAGGCGGCAGCTGAGAGGACCCTGCTGAGTTGCTCAGTCATGTCTGACTCTCTGTGACCCCATGGACTGTAGCCTGCCCGGCTCCTCTGTCCATGGGATTTCACAGGCAAGGATACGGGAGTGGGTTGCCATTTCCTTCTCCAGGGCATCCTCCCGACCCAGGAATTGAACCTGCATTTCTTACATCTCCTGCACTGGCACGTGGATTCTTTACCACTGAGCCACCTTGGAAGCCCTGGCTTTCTGTAAATATAATTAGGTATTTGTAAAACCTCTGGTCATGTCTCTGAATTCAGATGGGAAGTTTATTTACTGTAATGTAAAGTATCTTGGGGGAACACTGTATACAGATATTAGCAATTAACTCAATCTAAGAATCACAATTTTTGCAGTTAATAGAGAACCACTCTAATACTCTAATTGCAAATTCTGCCCAAAAGGCCAATATGGCAGGAAGCAGGAAGTCTCTTAATGAGGCAGGACTTCCAACAGAGACTAAAAACTGAGATGGTAAGGGTCAGACAGGGAGACCCGTGCATCTGAGCTGTGTCACTGAAGCTAGGGCTTTGCCACACACCATGGCAGGGAGAGCCTCCCCGGCTCAGCCCATGAGAACAGCAGGCTCACACCCCCGCAGCGCCCATTCCCTGGGCTGGAGGGGCCTCTGGTAACCTGCTCTCGCTGGCCCTTGGGGCCAGGGGTGAGTGGCCCCCCGAACTGCAACCTCTGTGCCTGTAACCCAGGTACACGGGGCTGTCCCGGAAGGGGAGCTCAGGACGCAGTGGGAGCCATGTGGGTGGGGGGCTCGGGAGCTCTGGAGGAGTCTTCCCTTGGTCCCACTTGAAGGCTGGGGCTGGTCTGCGAACTCAGTTGATCCGACTCCCTTTCTAAGTTGTGTGCACCGAAGCACGCCTTCTCCAGCAGACAGAGCGCTGTGTGCCTTGGGTTGCTTCTTAATCCTCTCCGTAAAGGTCCTGGAGGCAACGTGGGGAGCTAGAAGCATCAGCAAATCATGGTTTTCTCTTATACACCTGTGACCTTTCCTTTCTGTGTTTTGTTTTGTGGGAAAGCAGATAGCAACCGGGGAAATGAAGTCCTGCAGACCTGTAGCTGACGGCCAGGGTGCCAAAAGAGAGGGTTGGTTGGCAAAACCATTGACTCTTGTTCTGATTCATGATCTCAGACCTCTCCCTGCCTCTGTCTCTCTCTCTCACACACACCACCATATCTCTCCTTCCCCAGTACTCCTCTTATAGAACCCTTTTCAGAACTCATCTCCCCTGGTGGGAGGGGAGTGTTTCCTGCCTGGGGCTTCTCTGTCTCCCGACAGCTCCCAATGCTTTGGTATTTTCCCCTCAAGCCTGGAGAGAGATTTTTGTCTTACCATCTCTGGATCTAGAGCATGCTAGTTCAGGGCCTGCCACTGGAAGGTGTGTCCTGGGTGTTTGGTGAATGGCAGAGTGTCACAGAGCATCAGGCTTTTGTGAGTGGCTGGCCCCTTTCTGCACTCAAACCTGTACCCGGGATTCATTGAGCCTTCTCAATGCCCTGAAACTGCCAGCAAGGAGCACAGCAGACGGGTCCCCCTGCAGTTAGTCCCTCCAGGGGCTTCTAGGTGATCAGCACAGCATACTGAGGGACTGGCAAGAAGCACATCTAATAAAGAAACGCAAATCTTTTTAACTATAGAGACCCAGGGCATGAAATGTTTGTGCCCTCAAAGGGGCTTCACTTCCCAGAAATAATATGAAAATAACCAGGATAAAGCATTCAATTTTGTAAAGCTGTTCTTATCAGCTGTTCCTCCCTTGCAGCTGGGCTAGAGGCAGTGCAAGGAATTCCACCCTCTTTGGCTACACTTGCTTGTTTCCAGCTTTGCTGTCATAAATGTCAGAGTCTTACCAATCATCTGTTGGCCCAGGGGATAGAACGTGAGGAACAGTTTTCTCCCTCCCAATGTCTGGAGCAGAAAGCTCAGAAGAACCAGTGCAGAAAGCACAGGTTCTGAGACACTCCCAGAGGGGCATCCATTGTCCTGGAAGAGCAAAATGCTTCTTAGGGGCTGTGGCATCTGAGTGGAATCTGGAAGGATTAATGATAGAGTTTCAGGGTGAATTGATGGGGCTTCCCAGGGGGCGCTAGTGGTAAAGAACAGGGCTGCCAGTGCAGGAGATGTAAGAGACGAGGGTTCGATCTCTGTGTTGGGAAGATTCCCTGGAGTAGGAAATGGCAACCTACTCTAGTATGCTTGCCTAGGAAATCCCATGGACAGAGGAGCCTGGTGGGCTACAGTCCGTGGGGCTGCACAGAGGTGGACACAACTTAGTGACTGGACAACGATGGCCAGAGCTGGTCTGACACCAACACCGAGCCCTGAATCCGAGGGCTTCTCCAAGAGCTGGCCACTGGGCAGGAGCCGGAAGGCCTACGATCTCCTCCAGTTTGGGATGACCTTCACGGAGAAGTTGAAGGAGTCAAAGAAGGCAGATTTATGCTTTAGCTCTTGGCTCATCCTTCCTGCTCTCCCATCCCCATGACTCTGTACTAAATAGTGACCTCTCTGAGTCACGAGCCAATGTCCTGCTCTGTGGAGGAGCCACCTGGGGGTTCCCACGGCAGTGGGAAGCTCCGACCTTGGGGGACCCCCGTGCTGGGGGAGGGGCGGCCTCCCACTGAGACCCCAGGGCACATCTGGAGCCCTGGGGAACCCATCACAGGACCCTTTAAAAAAATAACGGCCTCGATTCTGAACAGACTCTTTTTGTGGGAATGATTTTTATGTTCCTGAGTATTTGTGAGTTCAATTTTGCACACAATTAATTGTACTTACAAATGCCTCCTTGAGGGCACAATTAGTCACTGGCAACTCATTCAAAAGGTGCCAGAGGCTAATTGTACCCCCAAGTGAGAAGTTTCAGGTGTAATTAATTATTCTTTAATTATTAAATTTATTATTCGTCAGTCGGAGGCACAGAGTTGTGCTTGGGTGAACTTGCTGGCGCAGGGACGGCTGGAACCAAGGGGTCCATGCCACCCTCTGTGCAGACCTCTGCCAAGGCACTGTGGGAAAGAAAGGCTGGGCTTCTTGGCTGCCCGGCTCAGCGTGGGAAACTCCTTCAGTGACAGTCAAGAGCCTGCTGTGCTGCGTGGACAGCGGGGGCGCTGGCCCAGAAAGCTGGTGGCCTTGGGCCCCCTTGGTCAGGCAGAGGGAAGGGCCAGGGCCTGAAGTTGTCCAAGTTGCCCCTGGAGCCACATGATGGGGCAGATGATGACTCCTCTGTGAGCCTCACCTGCAGGGCAGGCAGACAGCGCCGACCCATATGTCCTGCTGTGCTGAGGAAGGCTCTGGGACCACATGAAATGAGATCAGCTTGGCAGCTTCCCTGAGGGGCAGCCGGGCAGTGGGAGTGACCCCAGAAAGGTCCTCTGGAGACTGACTTCAGTTCAGTTCAGTCGCTCGGTCATGTCCAGCTCTTTGCGACCCTGTGGATTGCAGCACGCCTGGCCTCCCTGTCCATTGCCAACTCCCAGAGCTTACTCAAACTCATGTCCATTGAGTCAGTGATGCCATCCAGCCATCTCATCCTCTGTCATCCCCTTCTCCTCCTGTCTTCAATCTTTCCCAGCATCAAGGTCTTTTCAAATGAGTCAGTTCTTTGCATCAGGTGGCCAAAGTATTGGAGCTTCAGCTTCAGCATCCAGTCCTTCTAATAAATATTCAGGACTGATTTCCTTTAGGATTGACTGATTTGATCTCCCTGCAGTCCAGGGGATGCTGAAGAGTCTTCTCCAATACCACAGTTCAAAAGCATCAATTCTTTAGCGCTCAGCTTTCTTTATAGTGCAACTTTCAACATCCATGCATGAAAACTGGGAAAACCATAGCTTTGACTAGGCGGACCTTTGTCAGCAAAACAATGTCTCTGCTTTTAAATATGATGTCTAGATTGGTCATAGCTTTTCTTCCAAGGAGCAAGTGTCTTTGAATTTCATGGCTGTGGTCACCATCTGCAGTGATTTTGGGCCCCCCCAAAAAAGTCTATCACTGTTTCCATTGTTTCCCCATCTATTTGCCATGAAGTGATGGGACCAGATGCCATGATCTTCGTTTTCTGAATGTTGAGTTTTAAGCCAGCTTTTTCACTCTCCTCTTTCACTTTCATCAAGAGGCTCTTTAGTTTCTCTTCACTTTTTGCCATAAGGGTAGTGTCATCTGCATATCTGAGATTATTGATATTTCTCTTGGCAATCTTGATTCCAGCTTGGGTTTCATCCAGCCTGGTATTTCATATGTTACTCTGCATACAAGTTAAATAAGCAGGATGGCAAAATACAGCCTTGACATACTCCTTTTCCTATTTGGAACCAGTCTGTTCTGTGTCTGGTTCTAACTTGCTTCTTGACCTGCATACAGATATCTCGGGAGGCAGGTCAGGTGGTCTGGTATTCCCATCTCTTTAAGAATTTTCCACAGTTTGTTGTGATCTACACAGTCAAAAGTTTTGGCGTAGTCAAAATCTTGACTTACCAGTTGTGAAACCCAGATATAAACATCTCCATGAGCCTCACTTTTCTCATTTGTAAAATGGGAATTTATAATAACAACCTACTTCTTGGGGTTGGGAGGATTGAGTCAATTAGTGTATGCAGAACATTTTGTATGCAGAACATAGTGTATGCATCCACTATGGAAAATATGGAGGTTTCTCAAAAAAACAAAAATAGAGTTGCTCTACAACCCAGCAATCCCATTCCTGGGCATGCACTCAGACAAAGCTATAATTCAAAAAGATACACACACCCTTATGTTCACTATTTATGTAGTGAGCATAATAGCAGCACTATTTACAAAAACCAAGACCTGTAAACAACCTCAATGTCCATCGCAGATGAATGGATAAAGATGTGGTACCAAATGGAATACTACTCAGTCATCAAAAAAGAATGAGACAATGCTGTTTGCAGCAACAAGGACAACCTAGAGATGATCACGCTAAGAGAAGAAAGTCAGAAAGAGAAAGAGAAATGCCACACGGTGTCACTTACATGTGGAATCTAAACTACAAAACAAATGAACATCCCTATGAAACAGAAACAGGCTTAACAGACATAGAGAGCAGACTCATAGTTGCCAAGGGGGTAGAGGCTTGGGGAGGGAAGGACTGGGAATTTGGGATTCAGTTCAGTTCAATTCAGTCACTCAGTCGTGTCTGACTCTTTGCGACCCCATGAATCGCAGCACGCCAGGCCTCCCTGTCCATCACCAACACCCAGAGTTCACTCAGACTCACATCCATCGAGTCAGTGATGCCATCCAACCATCTCATCCTCTGTCGTCCCCTTCTCCTCCTGCCCCCAATCCCTCCCAGCATCAGAGTCTTTTCCAATGAGTCAACTCTTCACATGAGGTGGCCAGAGTACTGGAGTTTCAGCTTTAGCATCATTCCTTCCAAAGAAATCCCAGGGCTCATCTCCTTGCAGTCCAAGGGACTCTCAAGAGTCTTCACCAGCACCACAGTTCAAAAGCATCAATTCTTCGGTGCTCAGCTTTCTTCACAGTCCAACTCTCACATCCATATATGACCACTGGAAAAACCATAGCCTTGACTAGACGGACCTTTGTTGGCAAAGTAATATCTCTGCTTTTCAATATGCTGTCTAGGTTGGTCATAACTTTCCTTCCAAGGAGTAAGCGTCTTTTAATTTCATGGCTGCAGTCACCATCTGCAGTGATTTTGGAGCCCCCCAAAATAAAGTCTGATACTGTTTCCACTGTTTCCCCATCTATTTCTCATGAAGTGATGGGACCAGATGCCATGATCTTCGTTTTCTGAATGTTGAGCTTTAAGCCAACTTTTTCACTCTCCACTTTCACTTTCATCAAGAGGCTTTTTAGGTCCTCTTCACTTTCTGCCATAAGGGTGGTGTCATCTGCATATCTGAGGTTACTGATATTTCTCCCGGCAATCTTGATTCCAGCTTGTGCTTCTTCCAGCATCTGCTAATTTGGGATTAGCAGATGCCAACTATTATACATAGAGTGGATAAACAAGGTCCTGCTGTTTAGCACAGGGAACTGTCCTGAATACCTTGTGATAAGTCAAAATGGAAAAAATATGAAAAATAATATATATGTATAATATATACATATATTATATATAATATATATTATACAATATATAATATATATTATACAATACATAATATATATTATATATATATGAGTCTCTTTGCTGTACAGCAGAAATTAAACACAACCCTGTTAAAAAAATGCCCTTCCATTGAAAACATTATGACTATTTACTATTTATAATTATTTACTATTATTACTATTATTTCTTTTGTTCCCCATGGCCATAAGCCTGCTTCCAAAGGGAAAGCTATTGCACAAATAGTCACCCGCGAACTTTGTTTAAAATGTTATGCATGCTACTTCCTGACTCAGGAAGAAAAATCTATCTTTTTGTAGCCAAGACAAGAGGAGGCTCACTAAAACGTTCAAAGTGATTATTTCTATGTGATGAGATTTTGGGTGGTCACTTTCTTGTCTTTTTCGCATGTTTTACTTTTCCTCGTGTGTGTTAAGTCACTTCAGTCATGTCCTACTCTTCGCGAGCCCACGGACCGTAGCCCGCCAGACTCCTCTCTCCGTGGGATTCTCTTGGCAAGAATACCGGAGTGGGTTGCTGTGCCCGCCTCCAGGGGATCTTCCTTGGTTTTTACTTTTAAAATGTGCAATGTTACAGCAAAGACAAGGGAATAATGTGGATGTGTATTTTTCTGTATTCTGCAAACCGATCTACACGTCCACACCTCAGGTGTCCTTCAGGCCAGGATCATGCTGTCCCGGTGACGTGACCTAGCCCCTTCCTCACTGTGCCCACCTTCCCATGATGAGTGGTCCTCTCACACCCGCTCCTGGATGGCACGCACACACCCTTGCCTCCCAGTTTACCCTGGCTTGACCGTCACTGCTTGCTCTATGAGCTGCTGGGGACCAGGGTCTCCTTCTGCACCCATGAGTCACCCCTCCCCACCAAGAGCTCAGCCAAAATCTCAGCCCAGCTGCCTGTGCCCCTGAAAGCTGGGAGGGCCCTTGTTTAATTTTCCGTTTCATTAGGACACAGAGTAGGAGGAGTTCCTCCCCAGAGCTGTTTCTCCTTCCTCCCCTTCCCAGAGGCAACCGTGGCCGTGAACTTGGTGTGCAGCCTTCCCATTCCGTTTTAGAGATTCTTCTACATATGTATGCACCTGTGAACAGTTTTCAGTGTTTTGTGTGTTTCGAAACTGTCCATCAGTGCTACCATGCTGCAACACGCTTTTTTCACTCAGCTGTCTGTCTTTGAGCCCTGTCCACAGAGATGCCTGTGGATCCAGGGCTGCCGACGGACCAGGTGACTGAGGCCCTGGGGCCCTGCAGCCTAAGAGAGCACGAAAGAGCCCAGCAAATGAGCCAAGGGACTGTTCCCACTGACCGCCTCTATGTTATATCCGGCATCTCTGGTCACAGCAACAGAAGCCAACGCCCAGTTATCAATAAGCAGAAAATGAACTTATTGTCAGACTCTCATGTAGAATGAATTATTAAAGGGAGGCTAGAGAATCAGGTTTAGGAGAAGGCAATGGCATCCCACTCCAGTACTCTTGCCTGGAAAATCCCATGGACGGAGGAGCCTGGTAGGCTGCAATCCATGGGGTTTCGAAGAGTTGGACACAACTGAGAGACTTCACTTTCACTTTTCACTTTCATGCATTGGAGAAGGAAATGGCAACCCATTCCAGTGTTCTTGCCTGGAGAATCCCAGGGGTGGGGGAGCCTGGTGGGCTGCCGTCTATGGGGTCGTACAGAGTCGGACACGACTGAAGCGACTTGGCAGCAGCAGCAGCAGCAGCAGCAGAGAATCAGGTTTAAGAAAAGATGTAGGATAATGGCAGTTCTAGGAACCTGGGGTGGCAGGCAGGAACTAACCCCTCATAACCTCGTCATGAAGATGCTGGGATGAAGGTCCTCCAGGTGACCTTTCTTGTCATTTCACTTAAGATGCAAGATCTCTGAGAGAACACTTCACTCAAACTGGCTTAAGCAAAGACCGACTATATGGCTCACATAGCTAAAAAGTCCACGTTCGGAAGTAGGGCTGGCTTCAGGTATGTTTTGACTCAGGGCCCCAGTGTTGCAGCAGGACTCTGTCTCTCTCTTCTCTCTCTCGGGCGTCCCCTGTGGTTCTTGGTTCTTCTCCCCTTGTGCCAGCTTGAGAGTTCCCACAGCTCCAGGCTTTCCCTGTCTCAGCCTTCACGGTGGGGAGGAAAAGCACCAGCTTCTCTGTCAGCCTTTCAAGGAGAAGACAGCAGGGCCCTGGCCTGGATGAGGCCGTATGTCCGATGAGGTCGTATGAGTCAGTCCCTGTGGCCGGAGGAACGCATCGGTCTCACAGGCTAACACCTGGTCACATGCTTTTCCCAAGGCGTCTCACCTGAAGCTCAGAGACACAGCTTCTCCAAGGGAAGTTGGCTTTCTTGCCCAAAGAAGGGCAAGGA
The DNA here is from genome assembly GCF_003369695.1 of Bos indicus x Bos taurus. Lineage (NCBI taxonomy): Eukaryota > Metazoa > Chordata > Mammalia > Artiodactyla > Bovidae > Bos > Bos indicus x Bos taurus. The sequence continues at coordinate 7,266,413 of NC_040101.1, read as the reverse complement.
GATGCCCAGTTGTCCAAAAAAAAAAAAAAAAAAAATTGCCCACTCTACCGAGCAAACATAAATAAGCAAGAGATCTGAATGAAATAAAACAGGGCAGCAGGCTGGCCACAGAGGACTCACCCAAACCCCTGCTGGGAGCAGGGGGACCCCAGGAAGCAGTGTTGAGAGAACTGAAAGAGCAGCTTTTTCCTCACACCCGGGTGCCATTGCCCGTGGCTCCTGTAAGGTGGGGGATCAGGCGCTGAGGTGTTGCCTCAAGATCCCTTCCGTCTCCCCTCCCTCTGATTACTGTCAAATGATGAACTTCCACTGCATGTACATTTTCTCGGGATCATCCCCTCAAATGAATTATATGAATAATAAAGTTTCAATATTTTTCCTTCAGCAATTAATCTTGGTGAGCATGAAACTTCATTTGGGGGCTGGAATCCATCCATCAGAGTGACGAAGGAGCCAGCCAGGCGCAGGATCGGCTGGGGTGATGAAATACGGGCGCTCCTCAAAACCCGGGGGTCCTCTCCAGTGTGAGACGTGTCCCATTTGAGGCCCAGCTGTCCCCGCAGACGGCGGAGCCCGCCCAGCCTGTAGCGCCTTTCGCTTCCGATTTTATGTGGGAAAGCCTCCGGATTGGACTTAAACATTCACAAGCGGTGTTCATGAGAGGAAAAAGACGATCGAAAAAATAGTTCATAAACCCAAACCAGTCGTTATTAGAGTGGCAAAAACACCGTGCTTCTGCACAGAATAGTTTACGTTAAATTAAAAACCATAACTTATCTCCAAGACACTCCATTTAGTACATCTGAGGTTAAATATGGTTCATAGCAGCTCTTTCAATTAAATTGTTCTTCCTTTGCTCTAGTAAAGTATATTAAACATAATTTCCTGAAAAGTAACAGAGATCATTACTCTGTTTGCAAATTGATACCATGTTATTAAAAATAGGAAATATTTGCGGGGATATTTCAGATCACCGAGAACCTCATATTGGCAGCAAGGATGCACCTGAGATCTGGAATTCTGGCTTCCTGATCAAGGAGCGGAGAGGCCGGGCTTGGGGGATGGGACGGGGCCGTGGAAGCGTCAGGACGAGGGGGCATCCTGAAGGAGTATCCCAGAGGGCTGTGTCTTTCCGGTCTGTGTCCCAGGGTCCTTGGGGCTGAGAGCTTCAGCCTGTTAAGCTGCAGGTTGATCTGAGTCGGGTACTCGCCTTTGACTTTAAGGGTTGTCATCTCTCTCACATAAATGGACTTTATGGCCTGGACTGGCCTTTATCTTTGCCCGTCCTGCTGGAAAGGCCCGTAACGCAAGGAGTAAGGCGTCCACCTCTGTCCCCTGAGTCATGTCACGGGATCATCTCAAGTTCATAAACAAAGCCCCCAAACGGCTTTTCCAAGGCCTGACGTGTCTCAGGGGAGCGCAGTGTGGGTTTGACTCTGTCACCTGGGCCCAGGCTGGACCACCATCCTCCCCGGCCTCAGCAAGGGGAGGATGGGGCGGAATTACCAATGGCAAAGCCCAGACTCAAGGCCTCCATTAGAGGCTGGAGTCTCTGGAAGCCGGGCGGGTCGTGAGGTCAAAGTCACCTGTCTGTGGAGGTCAGGTGTGATGTCAGGCCTGCCACAGGGGTGCAGTCCCCCGCACCCCAAGACTGTGAGGGCTTCAGGAACCGGGGAGCCCTGCTCTGACTGGAGTGTGGACTTAATACTTGCTGCTCTGGCCACAGTCCTGCTGTGTGTGCAGGGAAGCAGCATTCTAGGTTCAGCAGGAACACGAGAGAAAGATCATGTGGGCACTCCCTGGTGGTCCAGTGGCTAAGACTCCGAGCCCCCGATGCAGGGAGCGCAAGTTCAATCCTTGGTCAGGGAACTAGATCCTGCAAGCCACAGCTAAGATCAGGTGCAGCCAAATAAATAAATAAATACTTTTTAAAAAGGAAAGATCATTGTGTGTGTGTGTGGAGGAGGGGCAGGGATTCTTCAGAACCACCTAACCTAACCCGGGAAACGCCTCTCCCAACCCCTCATGGCCCTGTCCCTGTTTTCACTCAGAGGCCCAGGGCCCTGAACGCAGGGTAGAAAATGCTGCTGTTGTTCGAGCCGGGGAGGGCAGCAGAAGCCTGGAGTCATGGTCCCCCTCCTGCCTCACCAAGCATGCAGCTTCAGCAGCTCTGTTCCAGGCCCCTCTGGGGCCCGAGTCTGACCCGGGCGGCAGGCTCGTGTGTGTGACTAGCACGAGCCTGCAAGAGCTGCCGACACCGCTGTTGTGTAAAATGAACTCGAGAAGGGAAGTTACGGGGCTGCTGGGCAGGCACACGTGCAAGTGTAAAGGCGCTTCTAAACCGCCCTCCGGAAGGACCGGCTCGGGCTGCACCTTGACTGCAGGCCAAGGCGCATCTCCCCAGACTCTCGCCCATGGCCCACGTCATTCAGCTGAAAACGTGGGCTAATCCGGGCAGTGAACAGGGTCTTACGGGAGCTTTTGTGTGCTGTTCCCTGATTACCCCTGAGGTGCACGACTGTCCTTAATGCCTCCTAGCCATTTACATTTCTTCTATGAACTGCCTCTTTGCATTCTTTGCCCATTTTTTAAATTGAGCTTTTTTTGTCTTTTCATTATTAAGTTGAAACAGTTTTTCATACAATCTGATTATTAACAGTTTTTTTGTGTATGTCACAAATATTTTTTTCCAGTCGAGAATGAAAATTCTCTTTTAACTTAGTTTATGGTTTCTTTCTTTTTTTCTACAGAAATACTCAGTTTTCTCCAGAGAAATAGCCTGTTCAGTATAAGAAGCCAAGACAGAATGCCCACTGCAGCAGTGTTTTTAATAGTGAGATGCTGGAAGAAACCCACATGTCCATCAATAAGCGACTAGTTAAACAAACCACACATCCATACTAAGTACTGGACAACTAAGCTGCAGGAAGAAGACGAATGAGGCCAATATGTGCATGCTGATTTAGAGCATTTTGTCCGCAAGCTGCAGGAAGATGTGTATGGCATGATACCACTTAAATTAATAACGTCCCAGCAGATAAAACCCCTCAACCCCACATTTCCTTATATAATATTTTGTATGCATGTATTCATAAATGCAGTGGCACCCCTCTCCAGTACTCTTGCCTGGAAAATCCCACGGACAGAGGAGCCTGGTAGGCAGCAGTCCATGGGGTCGCTAAGAGTCGAACACGACTGAGCGACTTCACTTTCACTTTTCACTTTCATGCATTGGAGAAGGAAATGGCAACCCACTCCAGTGTTCTTGCCTGGAGAATCCCAGGGCCGGGGGAGCCTGGTGGGCTGCTGTCTATGGGGTCGCACAGAGTCGGACAGGACTGAAGCGACTTAGCAGCAGCATTCATAAATGCATACATATAGATCTGGAAGGATCCACAGGACACAAATGCCAGAAGTTGCTTTGGGCAGGAGGCTTTGGGGTGATCAGGGGACTTGAATTAATTTTTTTCTATTATTTATTATGATGATATATATATTATTTTGTCCATATTATTTGAATATTTTGTGAAGAGACCATGTTATGGACTGAATATTTATGTCTCCCCAAAATTCATATGTTGAAACCCAATACCCAGTGTGATAATGGCATTAGAGGGTGGAGCCTCTGGGAAGTGATTAGGTCCTGAGGGTGGAGCCCTCATGAATGGCATTAGTGCCCTTGAAAGAAGAGCACTCGTTGGGACTTCCCTGGTGGTGTAGGGGCTAGGACTCAGTGCTCCGAGTGCAGGGGGTCTGGGTTCGATCCCTGGTCAGGAAGCTAGATCCCACACACCACAACTGAAGATCCCGCATGCTTCAGTGAAGACTGAAGGTCCCTCATGCTGCAACTGAGAGCCTGTGCAGTCAAGTAAACAGATAAAAATCAGCATGAAGAGAAGAGAAGAGAGCTTGTTTTCACTCTGCTGTTTTTCTGTCATGGGAGAGTACAACAAGAAGTTGGCATCTGAGACTGGGAAGAGGCTCTCATGGGACTCTGACCAGGCGGGCACCTTGGTATCAGAACGCCAGCCTCCAGATATGTGAGCAGGACACTTCTGTTGTTTATAAGCCACCGGGTCTGTGATACTTTGTTAGGGCCTGAGCTGACCGAGACAGACGATGTTCCTATTTTTCTATGGGTTATTGAAAAAGAGAAGCTGTGAGATCGGTGAGGAGTCTGCACAAGCCTCATTGATCTCTGCCGAATCTGCAGAGGCAGCCCAGACCGGGGTTGGGGGAGAGTCTGGATGAGAGGAGGTGGGAACAGCTAGCACGTGCAGGGCGTCACCCGTGTGTCGGCCGGTGTCTGTCCTGTGTGGGCATTCCCCTCGGAACCCTCCAGGTCAAGTTCAAGTGTTGACTGTGTCCTTTATTCCCGCTGTGACCCTGGGTGGGTCGTGTGACCCCTGGGCCCCTTTGGGCCTCACCTTCTTTATCTGTAAAATGGGTGTGGCATCACCTGGACTGTCTTACTGTGCTGGGCAGGGTGCGAGGTGTGAACCAACCAGGGCAGTCTCGAGGAAGAGAGAGCACGTGAGAGGGTGACCCGAGCAGCAGCTGGATGTGTTCTTTGACCGTGCAGGGGCAGAAGAAGCATTCGAGGACTGTTCTGTAAAGACGCTCGTCTTCAATAAGGTGTCTGTTATTCTCGGGGGGAGGAGGCTGAGCCTTCTCTGGCAAAGGACTGGGGTCTCCCGAGGCTTCCCCACCGGAGGCTTTGAACCTTTGATCTACAGGAGGCCTTGGGACGACAGGAATAGAGCGGGTGGCTTCCCTGGCGTGGCATTTGTACAGTTAAACCCACAGAGGACAGCAGGGAAGATTCCAAAAGGAGAAGACCCTGAGGGTGGGGGGTGCATTAAGACGAGATGAGCCATCCATTAGGGGTGCGTCCGCCTCTCTGGGACCATCTCTGAGGAGATTCATCAGTGTCAAGGCCGATGAAAAAGACCTGCAAAGATCAATTCCTTTGTGCAAGATAAATAGTTGAAAATAATTGTATATATGTAAGGGGTTTGCCTTCTCATAATTGAAGAGAACAGAGGGAGGCAAGAATGTTCCAGGGAGAATGTCTTTGCTCCGCAGCGTGGAGTCTGCAGCATCAGGCAGACCGGTTAACAGTTGGCAAAAAGCCAGGGAGCTTAATCAATCTCCAAAGTTTATTATGAATAACCCCCGCAGCTAATGGATCATTCTTAGCAAGAGCATCATCCTGGTTATTTCCTCATTTTTATAAATTGATCTATAACTTTGAATCCTGGTCCTAGAGAGAGCGGCAAGGGACGTTAGAAACCAGCAAACCCAGCAGAATTCTTTTATCTCCACAAAGATTAAGTGAGACTGTTTTTGTGGAACTGTGAGCAGGATTCCACCTACTCAGACTTCACTTTCCTGGCCCCACAGTGGCCCCTGAGGCACCTCCTTGAAACCCAAGGGCTGTGGGGATATACAGAGACCACTGGGCTCTCCAGACTCTCCTGTTCTTCAGATGAGGAAACTGTGGCCCAGAGAAAGGAAGTGACTTAACCACAATCTCATGTCACGTACTTGTGGATGAGGTTGGTTAGTCACTCAGCAGCTATTGTGCAACTCCCTTTTGCTTACTTGATGAGCCTTCTCCTATTACAGGGGTTAAAAATGGTGGATTACTCATTTTTCCAATCTGTCTTCCAGCTAGAATATTGGTATTAACTCAATTCTGCCCAATTCTGGGAAAGGTCTACCTCCCTGACAAGAAGCAGCAAGCAGGAGAAATTGTCTTTCTTCTTGAATTTTGGTGTGGTTGTAGTGAGGATGTAATGACTGGAGCTGCAGCAGCTATCTTGTAACCATGAAGATACAAAGAAACAAAGCTTGAAGATGACCGTTGTGTTAGCTGGGATCCAGCCAGGAAACATGAGTCACTCTAAGTGATTAAAAGAGAGAAAACCGATGCAGGATAGCTTATATAGATGATGCAAGAGCCTGATGCAAAGGGAACCGGGAGGCCCCACACCCCTACCCACCCTGCTCTAGAAGTTAGCAATCATGGGACACTGTTCACACTCCTGGGGCCTGGAGGGATAGGGGAGGAAGGACTATTATTATGAGAGCCCAGAAGTAATCCAGAATCATGGCAAGAACTTCTTGGAAGGAGCTGGGGGTGGGGAGGAGGAGAGGGAAATTGTTTGGTCAGAGCTTAAGCCGCATAGAGCCTCCACCAGTCAGAGGTGCCCTGGGACACACACACACAGACACCCAACCCCCTCCCTCCATCTGCCCTCCAGTCCTCTATTAGTGCTTCCTCGTGCCCAAGCCGCCCCAAGATCCCGGGCACTGCAGGTCCCCAAGATGAAAGCAGAGCAGGGATTGGGAGTGACCCCATCACCACACTGAAGATGACTGGGCAGGAAGACGGAAAGCCCTCATGCCTACAACAACCTCGCTGAGCCATGCGCCAGTGTGCCCTTCACCTTGTCCTGGGGAGAAGAGAGATTTGAATTCTTCAAGTCACTGGGACTTGGGGCAGATCTGATTCATGGGATTGAAGCAGCCTTTCTGTTGCCGCTGAATTGAAGCCAGAGCCCGTGTCTTCCAACCCACAGTTCTGAGACCAGCCTCCACCCTCTGAAGACCACAACAGACGCCTGAGACCTGATCCTGCTCCTCAAAAAGTAGGTGATGACGGGGCAGAACAGAGAAAGCTGGAGTGTCAGGGCAGAGCCCTGGTCTAGAGCCGCAGGCCCCTGTGCTCTGAATAGCTCACAGCAGGGAGGAAGAGGAAGGGGAAGGGAGCTCGGAGGCCCCACGAAGAACAAGAACCACTGGTGGGAGGGGCCCTGGGCTGAATCTCAGGCTTTTCTCAGGGCCAGTATGTGAATACAGAAAGGATGTCAGCTGGATGGGTTGCCTGGGTCAGTAGCTTTCATACTTTGTTGAGACTCAGTATCAAATGTGACTTTTTTGCAAACTCAAAGTGGGGGTGGGAGTCCCAAGCTCCCCCTCTCCATCCTACACCACAGCCCTGCCGGCCTTCCCAGCAGTCTGCAGACAGTTTGAAAACAACTGATCTAGTCTGCCCAGGTCCACGCACAGCCGAGGACACCAGGGCTTCGCTTCCCCCTCAGCTGGCTTCAAGGATAGCTACCCTACTCGGCCCCCAGCAGCCTGCATGGTAGGGCACTGGTTTATTGATAAAATGGATTCCCTGGTGGCTCAGTGGCAAAGAATCCGCCTGCCAATGCAGGAGAAGAAGGTTTGATCCCTGGGTCAGGAAGATCCTCTGGAGAAGGAAATGGCAACCCGTTTCAGTATTCTTGCGTGGAAAATTTCCATGGACAAAGGAGCCTGGCGGGCTAAAGCCCATGGGGTTGCAAGAGTTGGACATGACTGAACACTCACCCACCTGATGAAACTGGCAGAGTCAGGACAGAGTGGGTCTTGGGGAGTCTGGGTCAGGGTGTCCTCAGGTTGCCGCCAGGCCTCTCTCTCTTCCTCTCCTCCCCACAGCCTGCCTGGAGCCCGGCAGCTCTATCAAATCTTATTGCTTTCTCTCTGTGTGGCTGCGATGATCACTAAGTTGGCCTCTCCAGCTTAGTCCAAGGACAAAATTTCAAATGCCTCTTTTTTTTTTTTTTTGCTGTGCTGAGTCTCCCTTGCAGTGAGTTGCCCCACAGCATGTGGAATCTTAGTTCCCTGACCAGGGATGGAACCTATGTCCCTTGCTTTGGAAGGCAGATTCTTAACCACTGGATCAACAGGGAAGTCCTCCAAATGTCTCTTTTTTTTTCAGTTTCAGGATGGAGACTCTTGGGGACACTTTGACCCTATGCCCATGTTTGGGACCTCTCACAGTATCAGGGGCCTGGGTCTGATGGCCCAGCCTTAACCACAAACTCAGTTAAGGGCCTGGGGGCAAGGGTTGACATCAGAACATTTGCAGGCAGCACAGTGCTGAGCCCTGGGAAAGCCTGAAGAATGGGACAGTCCCCCTCACATCTATACCTCTTCTAGGGTCAGAGTTGGAGGGAGAGGGGCCTGAGTGGGCCCCCGCTGGACCACGGGCTGCCCTGTGATTGTGGCAGCCCCAGAATCTCTCTGGCTCTTGGCGTCCCCAGCTACGGAACAAGGAGACCACTTCCCATCACGAGACTTCCTGTGCCCATCAAGCAAGATAAGAAGTTAAGAAATGCTTCGTAATAAAACCAACAAGGAACGTCTACAGAGATCGGTTGGGTTTGGACCCCGAGCCCCTGACCCCGCTTTCATGACCTCGCTGGGCTCCCTGTGGTTCCTCCCAGATCTTGGGAGGAGGACGAACACCCAGCTCAGCACCTCCCCCTCCAGGTGAGGCCCTGACCTAGGGCCCCAGCTGACAGGCCTCCTGGAAGCAACTCTTCCCTGGGAGTAGAGAATCTTTATTTCTAAGGGCTGTGATTCTTATTTGGTTAAATAACACATTTAAAAAAATTGTTGTGATTCCATACTGAAGCTTCCCATATGGTTAATTGGAAGTGTTCTCACCAATATTGCAGGCTGTAAAAACTAATGAGGTAAATGGAAAATTTATCAAGTGCCACAGTTAGAAATTAACTTATTGCTTGATGCCACGCTCATGACTAATGAAGTTAGAGGGAGCTCTTTATAAAGAGTGAGAACAGAGCCCTTGCTGTCGGGGAAAACCCTTCTGTTTGCCCCTTTCTACCTCTCTCCCCACCTCTCCTACCTCAGATATATCAGATGAGCACAGCAAAAGACAGGACTAAGTCTACATCATTTGAACATGGTGTCTGCACTGGATCATGTATTATATCACCAATAACAGTAACTTGTGCTTGGTACACCTTTCCTGTGTTCTTCTCACATCAGGACTGTAAGGGAGGGACTGTGATTGTGTACAATTCACAGATGAGAAAACTGAGGCTCAGAGACACGAAGTCACACTGTACTGGGTGGTGAAGCTGCAGATCAAATCTGACGCCAATATCCATGTGCATTTCACTCAGCGATTCACTCATTCATTGGTTCAATCAAAATGACATAGAGGCATGGAATGCCTACCAAGCGCCAGGCACCAGGCGTGCCTGGAGATGCTAGGGTGGAGTGGGGCAGGGATGAAGGACCTGGACGCAAGTCTGGGTCCCCTGCCACTTGCTGGCTGTGGGAAGGCGCTGGACCTTCCAGCCGGTTGGCTCTCCAGATTTACTCCATCCTTCTGCACTCAGCTCTGTGCCCTGGGAGCCCACATCCATGGGCTCCTTTGCTCTCTGGCTTCTGATGGATCCTACTTACAAGAGGCACTGACCAGAGAGGACGCAGGAGGAGAGTAGGGGAGGGAAGTTTCTATGGGGGGTGGTGTTTCTTCAGCTCCCCCCTTGCTGGTTGCTGGTGGTTGGTGCCACATCTTCCCATGCCTCCTTCCTCTTAGATTGCACCTCCCTTCCAGAGGCTTCCTGCATACACGTGCTCTCCGTGGATCCCCGTGGCCCTTACCCTTCACTCTCCCAGGCCTGGGGGTCAGGGGTCCTGGCTGCCACTAGCCAGAAAGATGGTTTCCTTCAGTCTTGCCTCCACTTTGTGAAATTGCCCCTTTAATAAACTCCCTTGTAATGATTTTTTTTTTTTTAGGTCTTGACATTCAGCTTGTGGGATCTTAGTTCCCTGACCAGGGATTGAACCCTCACCTTCCACAGTGAAAGCATGGAGTCCTAACCGCTAGACCAGCAGGGAATTATTCTTTGAAGTGACCACTTTGCATGGCATCTCTTCCCAGCTGAGGCGTGACACAATGATTTTGCTCAAGTTACTGACCTGAGCCTCAGCTTCCTCACCTGTCAATTGGGTTAACAAATTACCGAAACTAATTTGTGAGATGTGATTGGTACAATGCTCAGGAGATAATAACTACTCAATAGGTGCTTTTCTTATTGTTAAGACAGGATCCTGCCTTTCAGGACAAACAGCACTGACCATCACACTTGAGCTTCCCATGGAATCCTGGAGATGTTTGTTAAACGTGCGGAGTCTGGCCGCAGCCCGTGGGCCCAGGAGGAGCCCTGCAGGTGACTGGCAAAGCCTTGTGGATGGACTGTGACAGCACGGTGGGAGGGAAGGAGCGCCCAGGAAGGGTGCACGGGGTGGGGTCTTCATCGGAGTGCAGGCAGGTCTGGGAAGGCTTTCTGGAGGAGCCGCGCTGACCTGACACCTCCGTGGAAGCTTGTGGATCAGGGCTGCTCGATGCCCAGGACGCGGCCAGAGGTGACGGGCAGGGGTGGCACGAGGCAGTGAGAGATGGAGCTGTGGTCGGCTGTCTACTGGAGCTCAGATGTCATCGCTCAGTGAGCGGAGTCCCTGCAGGGTTTTCTCTAGAGAAGTGGTTCAGTGAGGGGAGACCAGGAAAGTGCCTCTCTGAGGGGACATCACCCACCTTATTAAAAACAGCAGACTCCTGGGACCTCCCTGGTGGTCCGGTGGCTAAGACGCCGCACTCTCAGTGCAGATGCCCTGGGTGTGATCCCTGGTCAGGGAGCTAGATCCCACATGCCTTAGCTAAGAGTTTGCATGCCTCAAATGAAGATCCTGCATGCTGCAACTAAGACCCAGTGCAGCCAAAGAAGTAAATAAATATTTTTAAAAATTGACAGATTCCTGATGATAGTGGGTGGCAAGGAGGGATCTGAGCTTTCCCCAGAATCGAGGCGATGTTGACCCACGTTAGAATTCCACGTCCCCAGCGCATCCCCACGTGCTTCCTGCACCTGACTCCACTGGAGAGCTGCTTCCTCCTCCTCCTTTCCTTCTCTGCAGCTCATCCCCTCCTCCCACCTTCCCTTCCTCCTCCTGCGTTGGCCTTCTTCATTCCGCCAGCTGCTGTGGCCCCAGCCTTCAGGGCCTGCGAAGGGGCCCATCTAAGACCATCTAAATACCAACTAACACCTTCTCCTCTCAAACCGCCCTCTGAGTCCTTTCTCTGACCTTGGCTCTGACCCTGAGAAAGAACGCACGCATGGCTGATGACCAGAGTCACCACGCTAAGGGTCCAGCCAGTCAGCTCCCTTCCCAGCTCTCTGCTCTTGTCTGTGCCTGTCTCGAGCGCGTGGTAGCAGGCATGAGAAGCAGAATTGCAGGCCTGGGAGAGGCCACCTCCCCTGCCGGGTCCCAGAGCAGAGGCCGTGTCTGTGTCCTCAGACGTCCAGGTACAGGGTCTGGCTCGTCTGGGGTTTCTTCCGTGTTCACTGAGTCAATGAAACCAGACGGAGTGATCATTTACAATTCAGTGGACGTACTGAATGCCTCCTGCCAGCAAAGGCTGGGAACTCTATAAAAGAGAGTGAGACTTAGTCCCCGACCCAAGGGAGTTAACAGCTTTGTGGTGGAGAGAAAGCAACCCATATCGATCCACCATGGGGTCAGCATGCTGGACACCAACGCTCCCCAGCCCTGAGCATCCCTGGAGCCTCGGTTGTCATTACCTCCTCTCCGGACTGCTGCGGTGCTCAGACGGGTCTCCTTGCTGTTGGCTTCTCTCCTGCCCAGTCCTGTAGCACAAATGCCCAGATGAGAGTCCTCCTGGATGAAGCGCAGGTTGTAGCATGCCCCCCTCCTCCAAGCTTCATGTTTCCCATTATTTGTGATAAACTGCAAGCTGCCCGCTTACACTGGCGATTGAAGCCCTTCTTACTTGTCCAGCTTATCTTTCCAGTCCATCCTGCGGCCCTTCCTCGACACAGCCAAACAGGACTGTGCACTGATCTTGGACTTTCAAAGGCCCATCCCTGTCCTCAACATTTTGCTCAGCGTTTCTTCTGTCGGGAGCATCATTGCCCTGTTCTCTCACCACTCTTTAGGTTCTACTGCAAATCTTACTCCCACTAGGAAAACTCCTGATGAAACCTGGGAAGTACCCCTTCTACTATAAACATTTTATAGTTCAGTTCAGTTCAGTTGCTTAGTCGTGTCCGACTCTTTGCGACCCCATGGACTGCAGCACGCCAGGCTTCCCTGTCCATCACCAACTCCCGGAGCTTGCTCAAACTCAAGTCCATTGAGTTGATGACGCCATCCAACCATTTCATCCTCTGTTGTTCCCTTCTCCTCCTGCCTTCAATCTTTCCCAGCATCAAGGTCTTTTCCAATGAGTCAGTTCTTCGCAACAGATGGCCGAAGTATTGGAGTTTCAGCTTCAGCATCAGTCCTTCCAATGAATATTTAGGACTGATTTCCTTTAGGATGGACTGAGGAATTCTAAAAAAAAAAAAAAAAAAAAAATAGCACTGCAAATTGGCCAGCAGACAGGAAGTAGATCATCTCTTCTCCATCCAGGGAGGGAACCTGAGTCTCCTGCATGGCAGGCAGATTCTTTACTGTCTTGGCTGCCAGGGAAGCCCCAGTACATTGCCAGTAGAGTTTAAATTGACACAATCATTCGGAAATCCAACTTGGCCTATGTATCAGAGATTATAGAACTCTCTCCTTAAACCTAGTAAATCTACTTGTAAGAATCTGTATTATGGACATTCCTTACAGAGGAACTTCTGTACTTCAGTATTATTTACATGTTCCCTATATTTACATGTTCCCTAGAATCTAGACTTCAAAAGCTCATGGAGAGAGTCATTGGCTCCACGTATTACAGCATGGTCACGTGATGAAATATGCACCATTTACAAGCTGTGTTTTCCAGTGGCACGGGAAACTGCTTGTGATATAATATCTGGATAATGTAGGCAATTTACAAAACATAAATATTTTATGTCTGTTCAAAGGCTGGAAGGAGACAGGTCAGAAGGTATGGGGGGTGATTATTTCTAGTTGGTGGTTTATAGATTATTTAAAATTTCTTCTTTATGTTCTGTATTTTCCTAACTTTCTGTTTGTGTTGTTTTGATGATGGAAGATAAGCTCCTTTCTCTTCAAAAGAAAGTACAGAGCTTTGCATTTCTCTTAGGGAGGAATTCTCCTGCTGTGATTTATAATTTGGGGGCACTTGTCTTCAATTTCTTATTAGATAATGTACCCCCCAAAGGACATGGACTAGCTTGCCAGCTCACTTTTGCAGCCTCTGAAAGCTGAGTTGACATTCGGACATAGTAGGACATTGTTGAAAAGGATGGGACTCCCTTTGTTTGAAAACAGCCCTGGCGCCCTGGGGTCCCTGTGTCTCAGGAGGACATGGGGGGCTCCGTGTCTGGGAGGCACCGACAAAGTGCAGGTGCTGGGGGAAGGGCCAGCAGCCCTTGGTGGGAACTCAATTCTGGTCATCCCATTTACTTGTCTGGAAACGGTTCCAACAATTGAGTAGATGATTGCTGTACAAAATCTTTTTGTTCTGTAAGAACTTACTCTTTTTTTTTTTTAATTTTATTTTATTTTTAAACTTTACATAATTGTATTAGTTTTGCCAAATATCAAAATGAATCCGCCACAGGCATACATGTGTTCCCCATCCTGAACCCTCCTCCCTCCTCCCTCCCCACACCATCCCTCTGGGTCGTCCCAGTGCACCAGCCCCAAGCATCCAGTATCGCGCATCGAACTCTTGTTTTTCTTAACCATCTATTTTTGTTTCTTGGTGACTTTCTGGGGTCTATTTATAGACTCTGCTCTGCAGAGTAAACTTTCTTCCCCCATAAATCCCTCAGACTACATCCCTCTTCCGTTCTTCTCTCATGTTTATATTTTTGCTCACCTGATGGATCTCAGTTGTATCACTTCAGAATCTGGTGGAGTTGGAAAGGGTACACGCACAGGCAACCCTCAGTTTATGGTTAAACATTTTAAATAAATTTACTACAAAGAAAACAAGGATCCGCATGGACTTGAATGGTTCCCTGCCTTCTGCTCTCCTCCTGGGGCTCAGAAGAGAGTCATCACTTCTAGTTGCTGTTCTGGGTCCCAGGAGCAATGAAGTGTGTGTCTTTCTCTTGCACATTTTTTGAAACTCTGAAGGAAATGAACCCCTCCCTCCCTGCAAGACCACCGCTCCTTGGTAGCAGACCTTCCAGCTCAGGAATCTACAGAGCCCAAGAAAACACAGAGGTCATTGATTTCTGGATTCGTGGTCCTCCCTGCGGCGGGATAAGCAAGCCCCCCATGAACAGTATGAAAAGGCAAAAAGATATGACACTGAAAGATGAACTACTCAGGTCATTAGGTGCCCAATATGCTACTGGAGGTCAGTGGAGAAATAACACCAGAAAGAATGAAGAGACGGAACCAAAGCAAAAACAACGCCCAATTGTGGATGTGACTGGTGATGGAAGTAAAGTCTGATGCTGTAATATACATATTGCATAGGAACCTGGAATGTTAGTTCCGTGAATCAAGGCAAATTGGAAGTGGTCAAACAGGAGATGGCAAAAATGAACATCGACATTTTAGGAATCAGTGAACTAAGATGGACTGGAATGGGAGAATTTAATTCAGATGACCATGATATCTACTCCTGTGGGCGAGAAACCCTTAGAAGAAATACAGTAGCCATCAAAGTCAACAAAAGAGTCAGAAATGGAAAAAAAAAAAAAAGAGTCCAAAATGAAGTACTTGGGTGCAGTCTCAAAAACGACAGAATGATCTCTGTTCGTTTTCAAGGTAAACCATTCAATATCACAGTAATCCAAGAACTGAACTGAACTGAACTGATGCCCCAACCACTAATGCCGAAGAAGCTGAAGTTGAACGGTTCTTTGAAGACCTACAAGACCTTCTAGAACTAACACCCCAAAAAGATGTCCTTTTCATTATAGGGGACTGGAATAAAAAAGTAGGAAGTCGAGAAATACCTGGAGTAACAGGCAGATTTGACCTTGAAGTACAAAATGAAGCAGGGCAAAGGCTAACAGAGTTTTGCCAAGAGAATGCACTGGTCATAACAAACACCCTCTTCCAACAACACAAGAGAAGACTCTACACATGGACATCACCAGATGGTCAACACTGAAATCAGATTGATTATATTATTTGCAGCCAAAGATGGAGAAGCTCTATGCAGTCAGCAAAAACAAGACCGGGAGTTGACTGTGGCTCAGATCATGAACTCCTTGTTGCCAAATTCAGACTTAAATTGAAGAAAGTAGGAAAAACCACTAGACCATTCAGGTATGACCTAAATCAAATCCCTTACGACTATACAGTGTAAGTGACAAATAGATTCAAGGGATTAGATCTGACAGACAGAGTGTCTGAAGAACTTGGATGGAGGATTGTGACATTGTACTGGAGGCAGTGATCAAGACCATATCCAGGAAAAAGGAATGCAAAAAGGCAAAATGACTGTCTGGGGAGGCCTTACAAATAGCTGAGAAGAGAAGCTAAAGGCAAAGGAGAAAAGGAAAGATATACCCATCTGAATGAAGAGTTCCAAAGAATAGCATGGAGAGATAACAAAGCCTTTCTTAGTGATCAACACAAAGAAATAGAGGAAAACAACAGGATGGGAAAGACTAGAGATCTCTTCAAGGAAGTTAGTGATACCAAGGGAACATTTCATGCAAAGGTGGGCACAATAAAGGACAGAAATGGTATGGACCTAATAGAATCAGAAGATATTAAGAAGAGATGGCAAGAATACACAGAAGAACTGTACAAAAAAGATCTTCATGACCCAGATAACCACGATGATGTGATCACTCACCCAGAACAAGAATCCTGGAATGCAAAGTCAAGTGAGCCTTAGGAAGCATCACTACGAACAAAGCTAGTGGAGGTGATGGCATTCCAGTTGAGCTATTTCAAATCCTTAAAGATGATGCTGTGAAAGTGCTGCACTCAATATGCCAGCAAATATGGAAAACTCAGCAGTGGCCACAGGACTGGAAAAGGTCAGTTTTCATTCCAATCCTAAAGAAAAGCAATGCCAAAGAATGCTCAAACTACCACACAATTGCACTCATCTCACATGCTAGCAAAGTAATGCTCAAAATTCTCCAAGCCAGGCTTCAACAGTACGTGAACCGAGAATTTCCAGATGTTCAAGCTGGATTTAGAAAAGGCAGAGGAACCAGAGATCAAATTGTCAACATCCATTGGATCATCGAAAAAGCAAGAGAGTTCCCTAAAAAACATCTACTTCTGCTTTATTGACTACACAAAAGCTTTTGACTATGTGGATCACAACAAACTGTGGAGAATTCTTCAAGAGATGGGAATACCAGACCACCTGACCTGCCTCCTGAGAAATGTGTATGCAGGTCAAGAAGCAACAGTTAGAACTGGACATGGAATAACAGACT
This sequence comes from Bos indicus x Bos taurus, assembly GCF_003369695.1. Taxonomy (NCBI): domain Eukaryota; kingdom Metazoa; phylum Chordata; class Mammalia; order Artiodactyla; family Bovidae; genus Bos; species Bos indicus x Bos taurus. Next base: position 7,250,205 of record NC_040101.1, on the reverse strand, counting down.
GGTTCCAAATAGGGAAAGGAATATGTCAAGGTTGTATATTGTCACCCTGCTTGTTTAACTTATATGTAGAGTACATCATGTGAAACGCTGGGCTGGATGAATCGCAAGCTGGAATCAAGATTGCTGGGAGAAATATCAATAACTTCAGATATGCAGATGACACCACCCTTACGGCAGAAAGTGAAGAAGAACTAAAGAGCCTCTTGATGAAAGTGAAAGAGGAGAGTGAAAAAGTGGCTTAAAGCTCAACATTCAGAAAATGAAGATCATGGCATCCAGTCTCATCACTTCATGGCAAATAGATGGGGAAACAATGGAAACAGTGACAGACTTTATTTTCTTGGGCTCCAAAATCACTGCAGATGGTGACTGCAGCCATGAAATTCAAAGATGCTTGCTCCTTGGAAGAAAAGTTATGACCAACCTAGACAGCATATTAAAAAGCAGAGACATTACTTTGCCCACAAAGGTCCATCTAGTCAAAGCTATGGTTTTCCCAGTAGTCACGTATGGATGTAAGAGTTGGACTATAAAGAAAGCTGAGTGCCAAAGAATTGATGCTTTTGAACTGTGGTATTGGAGAAGACTCTTGAGAATCCTTTGGACTGCAAGATCAAACCAGTCCATCCTAAAGGAAATCAGTCTTGAATATTCATTGGAAGGACTGATTCTGAAATTGAAACTCCAATACTTTGGTCACTTGATGCAAAGAACAGACTCCTTGGAAAAGACCCTGATGCTGGGAAGTTTGAAAGGAGAAGGGAATGACAGAGGACAAGATGGTTGGATGGCATTACCAACTCCATGGACATGAGTTTGAATAGGCTCTGGAAACTGGTGATGAACAGAGAAGCCTGGCATGCTGCAGTCCATGGGTTCGCAAAGAGTTGGACATGACTGAGCGACTGAACTGAACTGAGCTGACCCTGCCTTTTCAGGAAGGTGGAAGGAAGAGGCAGGCTCTGAGTGTCGAGCTGGTGACACTTGTGAGATTTCTGCTCCGTCTGTGAGTCAGGTGATAGGTGAGTCTCTGTTCCTCTCTTTAACCACACCAGGGCAGTCAGGCAGACCATTCCTACCAGCACATATTCATTCATTCCATAAATGTTTGCTGAGCACTTACTTGCTGCCAGGTGCTGCCTGGGCTCCAGGAGGAAGTGGCACACGAAGGTTAACTGCCTTCTGGCCTCATGGAATGGGACACGGGGACAGGCATGGTCTCTCAGGGGTGGGGTCACTCATCACAAACCACACAAGGTATATTTTGGATGCTGGAAGCACTCCCACGGGATCGTGTGGACCCCAGGTCAAGGACCCAAGTTGCGAGTTCAGCTCTGGGAGTCAGCTCCTTAGTAAAATGGGGATGATGCCAGTAGCTTTCTAAGGCACACAGCCTGCTCCAAGGTTGGAGAAATGGACATACACCAGCAGAGGCATTTCCATAAGGTCTTTGGCCTTTCCAACCCCTCCCACCCGCCTCTGAAGACATCTGCCTTCCTGGACAGGATCCGTTTGCGTGGGCTACGGGAGGGCTGAGATGGGCCCGGGCTTGGAGCCCTGGCTCAGCGGGAGTGTGGCAGGGGACCTGTCTGGTGAAGGCAGAGCTCAGTCACCCTGAGACTAGCAGGCAGAGCCAGGAAGAACAGCCAGGCTGCGGGGACTGCCTGTGCCAGCGCCTCTGGAAGCCTCTGCATCTAGAGGGGCAGCCACCCAAGGCTCCCACATCCTCAGGCCTCTCGGTGGAAGGAGGCTCAGGGGCTGTCACCAACCTCAGGCCAGGGAAACAGAAAGGGAGGGAGACAGAGCATCCGTGTCCACAGTCACGGCAACACAGCGCTTGGAGCCAGATCTAAGATTAGAACGGGGAGGTCTCTGACTCCCAGACACACAGCCAAGCCCCAGACCCATGCTGGTTCTTGGCAAGGCCCCTTCCACATTCCCCTCGCTCAGATCCACCCTAGTTTGCTTCTGGAAATATTGTAGCTGTCATAGTCGTTGTTCTAATAAAACACTCATCTGACGACCTATTAGTAAGGCATGCTGTTGACAGGAAATGTGCATTTGCCGTATTTCCCATTATATTGTCTATTTCCTGCCTCATTTTTCTCGGGAGGGCAGGAGTCACGGGAGATAATAGCATATTGACAGAAAGAGAAAGCAAGGGAAAGAGATGGTTGGGAGAGGGGGAATTCAGCTCTAGTTGGCGGCGAAGGTTTCCAGCAGGAAATCTACACTCATTTCCTGTCGGCCTGCTCCAAACACCATCTGCCCCTTCTTCCTTCTCCCCTCAACAAATCATCCTCTGGTCCTGGGAGGCCGCGTCTGGCCCTCTGATGGAGGCCTGGCCTGTTGTTTCTGGGGGCCGAGGTTGGGGGAAGAGTCCAAGTGTCTGACCCTTTGCAACTCCAAGGACTGTAACTCCCAGACTCCTCTGTCTGCAGGATTCTCCAGGCAAGGATACTGGAGTGGGTTGCCATTCCCTCCTCCAGGGCATCTTCCCAACCCAGGGATCAAACCCATGTGTCTCCTGCTTTGGTAGGCAGGTTCTTTACCACCTGGGAGCCCAAAGAATCCAGAGGAGGGCGTGAAACGAACCCTTGGTCACCATCAATATGACTTTGTGGTGGCTGGTGGACCATGAAGGCAGAAAGAGCCTTGTTTTCTAGAATCTTCTTGCCCCAAACCTTTTCTCTTTCAGTATCATGTGGCAAATAGCGTATCACCAGGGAAGAACCACTTGCTCCTTGTGAAATCGCCAGGCCCGGAGACTGCAGTGAGGGGCTCTTTCTGGAGCCCCCACCCATGGGTAGGGATGATGCTGGTCTGCTGTTCCCTTCAGGGACCTGCCTTGGTTCCATCACACCCTGCACACACGTTCGAGGCTCTGGTTTGCAGGGTCCTGGACATTGCCAGTTGCGAGTCGCTGGGATGGAGTGAGCTCAGACCTGGCCACGGATTCAGTGTCTTCAGTGGCCGGGACGAGGGACGGAGGGCCTGACTCTGGCTTCCTCTTGGCCACTCCTGTTCCCACTGCTGCTGACCCAGGAATTCTGGGAATGGGGGGAGAGGGAGAGAAAGGAGTAAATCTAGTTTGCCTGGGTCTGTCTTGGTTTGAGCACCAAAACCCCTCAGTACCAGAAAAACCAGGAAGGCTGGTGACCTTACAAATGTGATTAAGTGATAAAGAATCATTGTGATGCTTTCTACCTCCACGCTCCCAAGCTAGTTCCCAGGGGTGAAGAAACAGGATTGGAAGGGAAGAGACACAGATATTGATTGACACGTTATGGGGCTTCCCAGGTGGCGTTGTTGTGTCCAGTTGCTCAGTCGTGTCAGACTCTTTATGACCCCATGGACTGCAGCATGCCAGGCCTCCCTGTCCATTGCCAACTCCTGGAATTTACTCAGACTCATGTCCATTGAGTTGGTGATGCCATCCAACCCTCTCATCGTCTGTCATCCCCTTCTCCTTCTGCCTTCAATCTTTCCCAGCATCATGATCGTCTCTAATGAGTCGGCTCTTTGCATCAGGTGGCCAAAGTATTGGAGCTTCAGCTTCAGCATCAGTCCTGAAGGTGGCTCAGTGGTAAAGAACCCTCCTGCCAATGCAGGAGATACAGGAGATGTGGGTTCAATTGCTGGTTTGGGAAGACCTCCTGAAGGAGGGAACCCACTTCAGTATTCCTGCCTAGAGAATCCCATGGAGAGAGGAGCCTGGTGGCTATGGCTGGAGCAACTTTGCTTGCATAGAAACTATTTTATAGTCTTCGGCAAAAGGGCAGGTTGGCTGGCTCAGGTAACCCAAAGCAGAGGGGGAGGGATCTTGCTTCTTTCAGACAGGGCTGGAAGGGTTGGCATAGACGGCTGCCCACAGCTCTGGGCTTGCATTCCTGTGAGGACAATGCCCCCAGTGGAAGGAGACCCTCCATATCCTCACGGGCCTGGCAAGGCTTCTGGAACCCAGGCTTGCTGCCTGACTGCCCAGGCCTGGGCCCCTCATCGGGGGAAGTGGTCAGCTCCAGTGGATGGGGGTTGGGCGGGGTTGGTGAGTCCCCAGGGGTGGCTGGGGTGCGCTTGCTGGAGGTGAGGGTGCTGGTGGCTCCAGATAACCCGGCTCATGTGTCAGGAACCCTGGCTTCCTCGGCCCCCACCGCAGTCTCCCCTCAGGCTGGGCTCTGTCCCCTCTTGGCATGCTGTTCCCCCTTGAGGTATATTCCCGTGTGCATTTAACTGTTCCTCCTGCTCTGTGAGCCCTCGAGAGCAGGGTGGATGGGCCTTTCACATCTCTCTCTTCCCAGGAGATTCTCAGCTCTGAATCAGGGGGGTTGTTTGCAGTGGATGCCACGTGTCTTTGTATATTTATGTGTTTATCTGGCTTTTCCTTCCAAAGCTCTACCTTGAAGATTTAAATCTTGCTTTTAGGGAATGTCACAAGCTGGAGAGCTCTGTGAGGCTGACAGAGAAGGAAATGTAGAGGAACACTTTAGGGTGCCTGCTGTCTCCATGGTGCTGGGCTGGGGCTGGGACACAGGGCTGAGACGGACACCTGGCCCCTCTGCCTCGGGACCTGTGATGCGTGTGCACTTGAACCCAAGCTGGGGGCTCTGGAGCTCGCGCGCCTGTGTGTGGGTGGCCGCACACTGAGGCTTCAGCAGGAGAGTCTGGGACCCAAGGCTGAGTTGGAAGCTTCCGGCCCTCCCTGCTGCCTCCCTCCCAGCATCACAGGCTGAGCTTGATGCACTGGCCGGGCCCTCCGCCCTCCCACCCGGCACGGTGAGGGTGGAGAAGCTCTGTGTGGTTCACCACTGCATCCCCAGAACTCAGCGTGGTGCCAGGCACATAGTAGGCACTTCTTGTATATGATAATTGCCACTTATCAAGAGCTTTAATTTTGCTGCTACACTCTGTGCTAAGCACTCTACAAGCATTATTTGATTTAATATTCACTTGAACCCCATAACGTCAGGATTAAAAAAAAGAAAGTGGTAGAATATATAAACCATAAAAGTTACCATTTCAACCCTTTAGAGAACTCACTACCATCCCTCTCAGAACCCTTTTCACTGTCTTAAATAGAGACGCTGTGCCTACTAAATATTAATAATAAGCCCCATTTCCCTTTCCCCACCCCCTGGCAACCACTATTCTCCTTTCTGTCTCTATGAACCTGAGGACTCTACGTACTTCATGGAAGTGGAATCACACATTATTAGTCCTTCTGCATCTGGCTTATTTCACTGAGCATAATGTCCTCAGGGCTCATCCATGGTGTAGCATGCTGCAGAATTTCATTCTTTTTTATGGCTGCATCATATTCTGTTGTAGGAATGCACTGCATCTTCTTTATCCACCATCTGCTGATGGACCCTCGGGAGCCTCCACTTTGTGGTTATTGTGAGAAAGTATCAGGATTAAACGACTTTTAAAATTTTTTAATGTTTTTAAAAAATTAATTTATTTTAATTGGAAGCTAATTACTTTACAATATTGTGGTGATTTTTGCCATACATCAACATGAATCAGCCACGGATGTACATGTTAATACATTAAGCAATACAAAAGGAAAATATAAAAGCAGAGACAGGGAACAATGTAACTAGATGAGAAAATGGGAAATAGGAAATAAAATGAACTGAAGAACAAAGAAGGATTGAGAACTATTGATACAGCCAGCAAAGGAGTTACAACCAGGGGACTAATAATAAAACAGGTGATAAAAAAGAATAAAATATTGTCATTTGCAGCATACTAAGTGAAGAAAGCCAGAAAGAGAAAGACAAATACTCTATGATATCATTTATATGTGGAATCTAAAATATGACACTCTTGAACTTATCTATGAAACAGATTCTTAGACATAGAGAATAGATGTGTGGTTGCCAAGAGAGAGGGGGTGGGGAGATGGAGTGGGATTTGGGGTTAGCAGATGGAGACTACCGCGTATAGCGTGGATAAACAGCAAGGTCCCACTGTGTAGCATAGGAAACTATATCCAATACGCAGTGACAAGCCATAATGGAAAAAAAATGAAAAAGAATGTATGTATATGTATAAGTGAACTACTTTGTTGCACGGCAGAAATTAACATGACATTGTCAATCAACTATACTTCAATTAAAAAAAAAACAAAACAACAGGCTGAAATGGTATGAACGTGCCACCAATGTGTGATTTTTAGGAAGAGCTGATAGAAAAATAAAAACCACATAAATTAAAAAAAGGGATTATTGGGCTTCCCTGGTGGTGCAGTGGATAAGAAACCCACCTGCCAATGCAGGGGACGCAGGTTCGATCCCTGGTCTGGGAAGATTCCACACACAGCAGAGCAACTAAGCTCGTGGGCCACGACTGCTGCGCCTGTGCTCTAGAGCCTGTGAGCCGCAACTGCTGAGCCCACGTGTGCAAACCACTGAAGCCCGTGCGCCCTAGAGCCTGTGGCCCACAAGGAGAGAAGTCACTGCAACGAGAGGCACGTGCACGGCATCAGAGTCAGCCCCGCTCATCGCAGCTGTCAGACGTCTGCACGCAGCAACCAAGACCCAGTGCAACCAAAAATAATTCAGTAAAAATTTAAGAAAGGGATAACAAGTCAGCACTAACAGTTAAAAAGGTAGCAGGAGGTTTCAAAAGAAAGTGGATGTAATGTCTGGAAACTCTCACCTACTTCTTTCTTCCCAGGTTTTCCTCCTAGATGCCTTAGGCTGCCACCCTCAGAACACAGACCAATATTTGCCGACTCTGTTTCGTGAATCATGCCTTTTAAACTACAACCACGAATGCACACTCCCCTAAATTCTTTCCTCCCGAACAGCAAAACTCAGATGGTTGCCCTCACTTGGGGTCAGAGTTTTAAAAATCTTCAGTTTACAGTGAAGGACAAAGACGTTGAGAGAAAGTAAGCAATTTTCCCAAGTTACCTCAAGTCACAAAACTGGTCAATGCCAAGAAAGTGAAAGAAAGTGAAGTCACTCAGTCGTGTCTGACTCTTTGCGACACCATGAACCGTAGCCCACCAGGCTTCTCCATCCATGGAATTTTCCAGGCATGAGTACTGGAGACTTTACCATCTGAGCTATCAGGGAATCTCCCTGGTCAATGCCAAAGCAGGTCTTGACTCTAGGCCTATAGGAGGGGGCTGGACCCTATTTCCTGTTCATTAAGTGAATGATAGGTAACTGCATGAATTAGATCTTCAGAAAGGTAGTAAATTGCATTACTGAGGACCTCACTAGCTGCTGCAGCAAACCAACCACTAAATTTCCGTTGGCTTAGCAGTGAGATAGAACTTCACTTCTCACTTTATGTCAAGCATAGTGGGGGTGGTCCCGGGTTCCTCGCAGGTCCCTTAGGGTTCTTGGGTGCTGTAATTCCACCATTCCCAGAGGGCCTGTGACTCCTCTGCCTCCAGGCATCGGAAGGAGAGAGAGGTTGTGGAAGAAGCCCGGCTGCTTCTAAAAAAAAGTGTGGCCTGGAAGGAACCACAGTTCCATTCATATTTCCTTGATGTAAAACACTCGGATGGTCATGCCTGAAGCAAGGGGGCTGAGAAATGCGGTCTCCAACCTGGCTGATGTTCCCGGCAACCTCTGCCTTCTGAAAGTAGTGGAGGGCAATGAGGGTGGAGATGAATTTTTTGTTGTTGGATCACATGAATCTGTCACACCAAATGCTGTAAGATTCGAGTGGGTAATGCATAAGAAGTGTGAAAAACACTAGTGTGTTCAGGAGGTTAAGGCATGGGGGCGGGGAGCAGACACGTAATTGGGATGCTGCTCCGTCTCTGATGGTTCATCTCACTTTCCAGCTCCCCCAATGTCATGGGTTATCTGGAAGGTTATTTCACGTCCCCGCCTTGTGGAAGCACATTTCCATAGACAGCAGATAAAGATCTCTTAACCTTGTATTTTCCCTCGTATCGTCATAAATAGTTTCTGCAATGCCATTTCAGGGAGCCTGACAGTTTCTACAATGAGATCTGGGTGCAGCAGCATATCTTCTTGTTATATATAAGAAAGAGTGACAGCATTCATCGTTTACGGTGACATCAATGAAGTCTGCTTGCAGAGGTTCCCCATCCATCCATTCATAATACCTTTTATGACTTTAGGCTTTTAAACACGGCGCACTGGTCTATTTTTCAAATGCACTCCCATTATCAACTCAGGGAGCCATTCTTCAATATTTCATTTTCCTAAGAATATCTAGAATATCTTAATTTTTATGAGGCTTCTCCATGGGGTAAGCTGTCAGGTATGACTTTATTGTGAAAAAGGGTTTGGGGGCCTGCTACCGGATCACCCCTCCTCTGTGATGCCTGAGGACCTGTTTCCCATTTTTTTTCCTTCCTGGAATACTCCCCAAATAAAGGCCCCATAAGGAGATGTGGTTCCTGAGCACAGCTGTCCACTCTGAAAGGGGAATCTAGAAAGGTCAGAAAGAGGGCAATTAATAGATTGGGGGACTTCTCTGGTTGTCTAGTGGTTAGGACTCTGTGCCTCTACTGCAAGGGGATGGATTCGATCCCTGGTTGGGAAACTAAAAGAAAAAAAAAAAAAGGAACACAGATTGGGTCTCATCGTGGGTCAGCCCTAACCTTGAGATGTAGTAGCTCTTCAAAGCCCATGAGTTTGACACCAGAAGAACAGGGCCATCCAAGGCGAAGCAGAGTTCCTGTGCTAACAAGGGTTCAAGGCAATGACACTCCTTTCTGCTCCCTAAAAGACCCAGCTGTGATGAGAAGAGCCCTCTGGGCTCCCGAGGAAGAGACTTGTGGACATATCTGGGCTTGCTTTCCCACACTGCTTCCCCCATGTGGTGCCACCACGTCACCCTTGGCCACAGGGTCCTGGCTTCTTTCTTGCAGGTGAATTTTCTACTTGGGTTGGCAAGATCCATTTTAGACGTCATCCTAGTGGGTTGGGAACAATGGCCTCTCCATCTGTGGATCCCTCAGACAGGCTGGGAGCAGTGGAGACTCTTCCTAAGTGACACAGATAGGAAAAATAATGTTGGATATTGATTTATGGAAGGAAGGAGATGAACAGCCTGAGACCACCCACAGCCAGCGATCCGGGGCATGTTACAAACATGCCAGACACTCCAAGGATGAGAACGTTTGACCTAATTTAGCAACAACAAATCCGCTCCTGCACAGGCACTTCTCTAATTACAAATGAGATCCTGGTAGGCTCAGCAAGGGTAAATAAAATTGATTCTCTCCACATAGATTTGGAGATGATAAATGTGTTCAAGAAAGGGCTTCAAAGCCTGCTTGCTGATTAGGAAAGGCAAAATAATTGTGAGAGAGTGACTAATAGATGGAAGGCATCGCGGCAGAATCAGTCTCCTTGCAGAAATGTCACAGGTCTGATCTTTTTGAGATAATTACCATCAGATGTCTGTGTGTTTCATGTCTGCCCTTCGGTCGGTGGGAGCATGGCAAGGATCCCCGAATCGACTCTGCTCTGGGCCATTCTGGCCTGAAGCCCATTTGAAGCCTGTTGTGGAGCTCCTCGGGTTTCTTAGGAGCAATGACTGTATCCCCATTCATTTGTTCCCTGGTGCCCAGCACTGTTCTTGGCTCAGGGGAGGCATGCTGTGTGGAATAGTATATGTAACAAACAGGATAAAGTGTTCAGTTTGACCCACAGGAAGTTGCTGATATTTAGCTATTTTAAAAATTTGATAAATAGAAATTTCAAATGTTTCTACTCACTGTGTATTCATGATTTATTATTGCACAATAAACTGCCCCGACGTTTAGCAACTGAGAACAACAACCATTCATTACCTCATAATTTCCATGAGTCAGGGATCCAGGTGCCTCTGCCTCAAGATCTCCAACAAGACGTCAGTTAAACAGTTGCCAAGGGCTGCGGTTTCATCTGAAGGCTTGACTGAAGGTGGGTGGGGATCCAAGGCTCAACTTGGGCACCAGCTACTCACGTAGCTCTCGGTAGGAGCTGAGGGAGTGAGGTCCCAGGTTCTTGCTGGTTGTTGGCTGGAGGCTCCCTCCAGTTCCCCACTGTGTTGACCTCTCCGTGGGGCTGCCTTGTAACATGGGACCTGGCTCCCCTCAGAGTGAGCAGTGGGGGACAGAGAGCCCAAGGCGGGAACACAGTCGCTTTATAACCTAATCTTGGAAGTGACATTTCATCATCCCTGCCATGTTCTATTTGTTAGAAGCAAACTTTCCAGACTAGCCCACACGCAGAGGGAGGGTATTATACAGGGTGTGAAAAACAGTCGTGGGGGCACTGGGGCCCATCTAAGGAGCTTCCTGTAACATGTGACACCCCATATAGAGTCTGGCACACAGATCTCAAGAAACGGTAACTAAAGACGATTTAAAGGGAAAGACGAACAGCACAAAAATTATTTCCATTTGCATCTTTTTTTTTTTCAGAAGTAATTTTATTTATTTATTTTTTACTATGCTGCGTCTTTGTTACTCCATGGGCTTTTCTCTGCTGTGGTGACCAGGGGCTACTCTTTGTGTGGTGTGTGGGCTTTTCATTGCCATAGATTCTCTTATTGTGGAGCATAGGCTCTAGGTGCTCAGGGCCCAGCAGTTTTGGCAAATGGGCTCAGTAGTTGTGGCTCCAGGCTCCGGACCACAGGCTCAGTAGCTATGGTGCACAGGGTAAGTTGCTCCATGGCATGTGGGATCTTTCCGGATCAAGGATTGAACCTGTGTCTCCTGCATGGGCAGGTGGATTCTTTACCACTGAGCCACCAGGGAAGCCCCAATCTGCATCTTAATTCAGCTGGTATAAAACTCTTTTCTCTTGAGGAATCATGTGGATAGAATAACCTGGAATAAATGTCCAGCAGCAACAATCCTAGGGAATTCCTTTCCTACGGAATGCCTTTGGCCTGTTCTACCTTATAGCTTTGGAATCTCGCTGTTGTCTTCAAATCTGAGCCCCTGGCTTCTGGGATGCTTGCTGCTGCTGCTGCTGCTGCTAAGTTGCTTCAGTCGTGTCCGACTCTGTGCGACCCCAAAGACGGAAGCCCACCAGGCTCCCCCGTCCCTGGGATTCTCCAGGCAAGAACACTGGAATGGGTGAAAAGTGAAAAGTGAAAGTGAAGTCGCTCAGTCGTGTCTGACTCTTCGCGACCCCATGGACTGCAGCCCACCAGGCTCCTCCGTCCATGGGATTTTCCAGGCAAGAGAACTGGAGTGGGTTGCCATTGCCTTCGCCATCTTGGATGCTTGAGGAGCCATGAATTTGGCTGCTTGGGGAGCCTTTCAATGCCTGGAGGCCAAAGCTTGAGTTGTGCGGGCTTCAAAGTGCAAATGAGGACAAGGATGGGGACTTCTAAAGAGATAAACAAGGGCTGATCTTGGAACTAGGGAAGGGGGGTGGCAGTGCTATCCCTACTCAGAAGTTGCAGCTGAGGGACAGGCCCCCGCCTGGGAGATGCTGGAGGATGGGGGGAAGAAAGAGAAGCAGGCTTGTCACCTCTGAGAGCACCTGCTTTGATTCTGGTTTATATCAAGGAAGAAGCCTCAGGGATGGAGCTGGTTGGAGTAAATGAGTTAGAAAAACTACTATGGTTGATGGTTTGGCACTTTTTAAAGCCACTGTTTACTGAACACTTACTGTGTGGCAGGCTCTGTGCCAAGTTCTTTAGAGCAAGCTGTCTTTTATGTTCTCAACAGTGATAGGAAGTGAGAGTTGTTGTTTCCTCTTTGCAGGTAAAGCTCAGAGTAATGAAGTCAACAGCCCAAGGTCACTCACAGACGGCAAAGCCAAATTCATCTGAGAAGTCCCTGGGGCGGGGCGGGACAGACCTTCGCACGATTTCAGCAGCGGTGTCCATGAGGAAACCACTGGCCTGTCCTGTGGGTGCCTGGACTGTCCCTCCTGGAGGCATTATCTTCTCTGGCCACTTAAATTTGAGTTGTCTTGTTGCTGATACCTTCAATTACAACTGATGGCATTCCTACCCAAGTGCACATGCCAGGTGGAGCCAGGTAAAGTGTGGGGGTGTTAGGAGACATGGGAAGTCACAGAAGATCAGGGAAGGGGAGCCGGGCTGGTAACTGGAGGATCCAGGCTTGAAATGTGACTTCTTCTCCTGCCAACTGGGTGACCCGGGTAGGCTCCTAGCCTTTCTGAGATAGTATTTTCTCATTTTTTCTGATGGCTACGATCGTACCCATCCTAAAGGCTGATACCAATGGGTTTCATTGCCTGTGTAGACCCCTGTGTATGGAGGCAGTCTCCCGGAGTCTTGGGTTGGAAAGGACTGAGTGACTTCACTTTCACTTTTCACTTTCATGCATTGGAGAAGGAAATGGCAACCCATTCCAAGGCTCCACTGGAAGGAGTTCTGGCACTGAGTAGTCATGTCTGCCACAGGTGAGGGGAGGGCGTGAGGGTGTGTACACTGGGCTTCTGTCAACATCGTTTGAGGACTTCCTGTGAGGTTTAAACGTGATGATGCTTGTCAAAGTTCCTCATAACTAGCTGATACTCAGTACACCTCTAGTACATTTCTTTTGGTTCATTCCGGCACAATCAATGCTCAAGCTGGCATCTCAACTGGAAAATGCTGACTGGCTCATAGTAGACGCTCAGTAAGTATACCTAGAGTGGTGACAGGATCAGAGGCCCACCCAGCTCTTCCTGAGCTCACACTGACCCCCATCATGGCTCCCCAGACCCCCAGAGCTGGTGGAGGTAACCAACCCAGGACTCCAGGGCCGCCCGAGCAAAGAGACGGAAAAGGCATCAAAACAGCAAAGGTATTAACTCAGTGTATTTACACCCCCAAGTGCTTCGCTGTCATCAGGAGCGGCCCCTTCATGAGATATAAGTAATTTGTGCAGGCTGATCCTGGTTTTCTCATTAATATGCAAATGAGGCATGCCAGTTGTTAGGTTAGAAGAAAGCTGTCATGTTTATTGTGACAGATTTAATGGATGTGTTTGGATTGTGCATTCAATGTGTTTTCAAGAGCATGTCTTATCTTTGTTTAGGCAGTAAATCAAAAATGTAAACAACAATTCATTAGCATCTGTCAGGAGCTCAAAGCCACATTGTTTCATTTGACAATCTTCCCAGAGGTGGAGGGACGAAAATCCTATATCTGACTTTCTCAAGATTCGTCAGGAATTGCACTGGCTTTTCCCCTTTTTGCTCAGCAATGTCGAAGCAGTAACTGAAGAATGTGGGCTCAGCTTGTCGGAGAGCTCTGGGGGTCAAGGGGACGCAAGCAGGGACAGACAGCTCCGTCCTGACACCTTGGCACCTTACAGAGACCTGGGAAAACTCTGGGCCTTGGGGCACTGTGGAGACCAGGGCGCTGCTGGAAACCAAATCACCTAGAGGCACGTTGCCTCATTCTGCAGGACGTCTGCTAGAAGAAGACAATGGAACATTAGGCAGAAATTTAAAGATAAAAAATTGAATTCCGAGATCAGAGAAAATGCAGGCAGAGGAGTGGAAAAAGGGTTAGGGGAGAAAATCATTCCAATCTTCCATATAGTTTTAAAATTTGGCCCGAAAGTTTAGCTCTGAACTTCCTGGGGGCCAAAGCAAAAAGAAGGACATTTTGAATTTTAAAATTTACTCTGTCTCAGGGAAGAAAAAAAATAAAGGGAGGGCATATTATTTAGGAGAAGCACACTTTTTCATGAGACTTGTCTCTCTGGCTTCATGGCAGCTCTGCCGAGCCGAGTAGGCCAGGACCGAGCAGCGGTGCGTTGCTTTAACATCCTCTAGTCTAAGATGAAGAACCATCACATCCAGGTATGCAACTCACCCTTCACCTGGTCTCTTCTTTCTCTCCTGGCTTTTCACCAGCCTTTGTACCTGACCTTCAACTTTCTTCTGTTTCACAAGCAAGCTTCCAGAAGGAGCTGTCTGTCCAGCGTGTCCTGAATCTGTCCTCACCTCCTGCTGAAGACCTCTCCGACATGGTCCAGCCCCCCAGCCTCCTCAGTGTTGGCATAGGGGATGCCTCATCTGAGTTGGCAGGGCCTAAGCCTCCCTGCTCCTTCCTTTGATGACGGTCCCTTTCCCTGACATCACTTTGCTGGCTTTCCTTCATTCTCCTAGGGCTGCTCTGGGTCACAGCCCTGCTTCCCCAGCCCTCTTTCCCTGCCTGCACCTTGGCTGGGTCTTTCTCACCTGTTCTTTCTTCTGAGTTTTGACCCTGCCTGCCCATGAGGTCTCGGCACTTGAGCTGGAGCCTGGAGGCATCTGGTCTCCTCGCTCCTGGAGGTGCCCTCACCTGGCTCATGCACACCTTCTCTGTGGCTCCTCGGACCCTGCTCACCTGGATGGGGGCACAGCCTTTCCTGCCCCCTCTGTTTCTACTCTGCTCTGGAGCAAGCTCTTTCCAAGATGCCCCTCTGAGCAGCCCCGATACAACAAGGGGGTGGTCCCTTTGGCCCTCAGGAGGCCCTGGGTCCCCGTACTGCTCCATAGCTCTGCAGAGCCAGTCATGAGCCCCCTGCATTCCAGCTGCGACCCCCAGTTTACTCTGCACCTGGATGCAAACTGTCCTTCTCCCGGTCCTCATTGACCTTGAACCTCTATCCAAGTCTTACTTCCTTCTAGAAGCCTTCCTGGATACCTCCTTGGGGTTGACTTCATCTGTTCCAGGTTTGCAACTTCACTACTTCTTCTTCCCCAGAAGGGCCAGGACTTTCCCACATCTTTAACCGTCCATGCTCTAAACCAGGGCCCCACTGCGAGCAGAGAAGGGTTTTTACAGATGAACATTTGCAATCAATACAATGATAGGGAACAACTATGAACCTCAATTAAGCAAAAAGCTGTCCTCCCAAAAAAGAATTCCTTTCTTTCAGCAGCAGATCTGCACTACAAAAATTCATCAATAACAAGTGTAGGTGTTTGCTTTTTCTCTTGTTATATTTGTCCCTGTATAATATACTTGACTTTGTCTCTTGGCCCATAAAGCCTAAATATTGACTAACCCGTCCTTCACAGAAAAAGTGTGCTGCCTCCTGGTCTAAGAGACACAGATGGTGTCACTTTGCATCTTAAAACCCTCAGCTGGTTCTAGTTCATGTCCATTGAGTTGGTGATGCTATCTAACCATCTCATCTTCTGACGCCTTCTTCTCCTTTTGCCTTCAATCTTTCCCAGCATCAGGGTCTTTTTCAAAGAGTCAGCTCTCTCTCTTTTTTAAAGAAAATATTTATTTATTTATTTGGCTGCATTGGGTCTTAGTTGATTGTAGCACGTGGGATCTTTCATTGTGGAGGATGGATTCTCTGTGGCATGGCAGCTCAGTAGTTGCTGCACACAGGCTTAGTTGCTCCATGGCATGTGGGATCTTAGTTCCCTGACTAAGGATCAAACCCTCATCCCCTGCATTGCAAGGCAGATTCTTAGCCACTGGACCACCAGGGAAGTCCAATGAGTCAGCTCTCTACAGTCCTGTTTACCTGACTTTCATCCCCACCTGCACCCACTGTGGGTTCTGTGCAGGCAGCAATGGTGTCATTCTCCACCTGCTGCCCTCATGTAGATGAATATGACCAAAGATCTGAGTGAATGAATGAATGAAGGCAAAGTTCTGAGGCTGAGGATGGCTCACGCTAGCCAGAGGATTGGAGACGTAGCCCATCTTTCAGGCAAACTGTAGGTCAAGTTGCCTGAGCTTCACTGGTAACCAGGCAGTTCAAGGGTCAGTTCCCCAGTAATGATCCCAGGTTGACCGCCCTTGGAAACAGACAGCTTGAGTTATTTCTGGACTTGAAGTACCACCAGCACCTAAAGGGAGAGGACCCCAATTCTAGCAGAAGCCCTTTTCACTTTCTGCAATTTGCTCAGGACATCACTATCCATCAGGGCACTTCATTCTTGTCACATCTCTCAGGGTGGACATGTGAAGCCCAGCTTGCAGAAGAGGAAACTGAGGCTGGGAGGGTTGCAGCAGCCTAGCTAGCAGTGGGGGCAGAACCCACTTGTTATAAGTGGTGCTAGAGCCCTGCTCCCCTTGCACTCTCCTGCCCTGCTAAATGCTGCTGGAGAAAAATCTTCCCACAGTCACTAGAGTCAGAAATGGCACTCAAGGTGGTTTCTTGCTCATCCAGTTTACATTCCTCCTCTGTTTTGGGTTTTCCCATATGGCTCACATGGCTCCCCTGATGCTGCAACAGAGGCCCCGCTACCCGCTTCATAGTGGAAGTGAGGTCTGCAGGTAGGGACCCCTTTAATACTCAGCCACCTTTCTCTCTGTTGCCTTAAATGATCCTTAAAGAGTTTTCCCAAAACTGTCATCTACGGAACACTAGTCTCCAGCAACAGGTTACCAAATAAAAAGCAGCCTTAGTTCAACCAGTCTGGAAGCAGCTGCATACCCCCCAGCCTCTCCTAGACATAGACATGAGCTTTAGCCTGTGACAGGGACTCATCTCAGCGGGACTGCCTGCAAACCGATGTCCTAGCCCCAACTCCTCCCTGCCACCGTCTGAGGAAGAGTCCATTGGTCTAACCCCCTGCTCTGCTGTCAAGTCATGATGGGGTGAGAAAGGGAAAGAGTCAGAAAAAAGCTGGATGAGTAAGGTTAGGAGGGGCTCAGAGACTCATGAAGAAGAGAGCAGAGAGCCCACTGGGATGGAACACGGGGGAGTGAGTGCAGGGTGATAGAGGGGGAAAGAGGAAAAGAGGCTTTGGCATGGGAGAGGACAAGAGGCTCTTTAGAGCTTTTGCCACAAATGCCTCTTCAAGACTTTCTAGAGAGTTACAGTCCCCCCTCCTCCCTCCCCTCTTGTTTCCCTCTATCCATCCATCCAGCCAGCCATTATCCATCTCCCTCAAGCCCTCCCTCTTCCTCTCTCCCTCCCCTCCTTCCCTGCTTCCACCCATCCATCCATCCATTCACCCATCCATCCATCCACCCATCCATCCATCCATTCACCCATCCATCCATGTCCATTCATCAATCCATGTCCATCCATCCATCCACCCATCCACCCATCCATCCATCCACCCACCCATCCATGCATGTCCATTCATCCACTGGGATGGACCATGGGGGAGTGAGTGCAGGGTGATAGAGGGGGAAAGAGGAAAAGAGGCTTTTCATCCATTCATTACAGTCCCCCCCTCCTCCCTCCCCTCTTGTGTCCCTCTATCCATCCATCCATCCACCCATCCATCCATCCATCCACCCATCCATCCATCCATCCACCCATCCGTCCATGTCCATTCATCCATCCATCTCCATTCATCCATCCATCCATCTCCATCCATCCATCCATCCATGTCCATCCATCCATCCATCCATCCATTCATCCATCCATCCATTCATCCATTCACCCATCCATCCAACTATTCACCCATCCATCCATCCACCCACCCATCCATCCATTTCCATTCACCCATCCATCCATCCATTCACCTATCCATCCATCCATTCATTCATCCATCCATGTCCATTCACCCATCCATCCATCCATTCATCTATCCATACATTTATCCATTCATTCATCCATCCATCATTTATCCATCCACTCATCCATCCACCCATGTCCATTCATCCATCCATCCATCCATCCATTCATCCATCCATCCATCTCCATCCATCCATCCATGTCCATCCATCCATCCATCCATCCATGTCCATTCACCCATCCATCCATCCATTCATCTATCCATACATTTATCCATTCATTCATCCATCCATCATTTATCCATCCACTCATCCATCCACCCATGTCCATTCATCCATCCATCCATCCATCCATTCATCCATCCATCCATCTCCATCCATCCATCCATGTCCATCCATCCATCCATCCATCCATCCATTCATCCATCCATCCATCTCCATCCATCCATCCATTCATCCATCCTTCCATCTCCATCCATCCATCCATCCATTCATCCATCCTTCCATCTCCATCCATCCATCTATTCATCCATCCACCCATCTCCATCCATCCATCCATCCATCTCCATTCATCCATCCATTCATCCATTCACCAATCCATCCATCCATTCACCCATCCATCCATCCATTCACCTATCCATCCATCCATCAACCCATCCATCCATCCATCCATCCACCCATCCATCCATCCGTCCACCCATCCATCCATGTCCATTCATCCATCCATCCATCCATCCATTTATCCATCTATTTATCCATCCATCCATTTATCCATCCACTCATCCATCCATCCATGTCCATCCATCCATCCATCCATCCATTCACCATCGATCCATGTCCATCCATCCATCCATCCATCCATTTATCCATCCATCCATTTATCCATCTACCCATCCATTTATCCATCCATCCATCCATCCATTTATCCATCCATCCATCCATTTATCCATCCACCCATCCATCAATCTCCATTCATCCATCCTCCCATTCATCCACCCATCTACCCACCATCCATCCATCCATTCATCCATCCATTCCTCTCCATTCATCCATCCTCCCATCCATCCATCCATCCATCACCACTCATCCATCCATCTCCATTCATCCATCAATCCATCCATCCATTCATCCACCCATACATTTATCCATCCATTCATCCATCCATCCATGTCCATTCATCCATCCATCCATTTATCCATCCACCCACCCATCCATCCATCCATTTATCCATCCACCCATCCATCCATTCATCCATCCTCCCATTCATCCACTCATCCATCCATCCACCCACCCACCCATCCAGCCAGCCATCCATTCATCCATCCATCTATCCATCTATTATCCACCTCTCTCCCTCCCTCTTTCCCTCTCTCCCTCCCTTCCTTCCTTCAGCCTTCTCCCTGACTGTCCCTGAGTAAAGTCCTGCCCTCCCTGAGGGATTAGGGAGCCACACAGGCTTGGACCCTGGGCCTGGCGATGGGCTAAAGGAGAGGAAGGTTAAGAACCACCACCTCCTACCCTTGTCAAGATTTAAACCAAAGCTAAAAGCATGCATTAACCTTCCAGCACCACTTGAAATCCAGCTTCACATTTAGTGGGAATTAAAGTAATTGATGAACTTGTACTTGAGATATAGGTTCCCATAAATAAAAAGCTACAAGCTCTAAAAATAACGCTCAGGTTTTTTTTTTTTTTTTTTTTTAATAAGGTAAAGATCAACATGCAACACACCCCAGGAGGCTCCACGTCAAGCAATTAGGAAGCTGGAGAGGATGGATAAATGAAAATGTTTATTCAAAAATCAATATATTTACCCTAAAAGGAGTCAGAGAACCACATGAGTAAAATCTGGTCCCACTACAGTCCCAAGGGTCACTCTGGGGTAAGGTAGCTTCCAGGCAATAAAGGGTTAAGATATGGATTTTTTTTTTTTTTTTTTTTTTACTCCGAAGCTGAAGGAAGACCCCTGGGTGAGCTTTTCATTTTGTCGACTAAAAATGTTTTTAAAATCAATAAAACAGTGTATAAAAGGATCTTCTAAAGATCAAGTTAGTCCTATCCACAGCCAAGTGGGTTGTGGTGAGCAGCAGAAAAGACGGATGTATAAGCCTCCCTGGCTTTCTGCTAATGAGGCAGGAGTTTTTAGGTGATGCTTGACGCAAGTGGAAAAGCTGTTTCTAAAGAGTTCTAATTGCTTCTGCAGGAACAGATAGTAAAGACCCAGACCATCCCATCAGCTGAGACAGTAACTGAACACGTTCCCTGAACCCAAACAGTCCAACTTGTAAATTCTTGCAGTAAAATAGTAAGTGGAATAACAAAGATGCATTCAACAAACATGCGTTGAGCTCATGATGTGACTCAAGGGCTAGGCTGTTCGCCACAGGGAGGCATATAAAGCTCACCTGGCATGATGGGGGTGCCCTGGGGTGCCCTCAGGGAGCTCTTTGTTGATACAGTGGCTTTCAAACTTTTTAACTGTGACCCATCAGAAGAGGATATATTACATTGTGATCATTCACGTGTACATTCATGTACTGTCTGGAAAAATAAATTCTTGAGACAGTGTTCATTTTTGCTTTGCATGATGCATTTCCCATTCTAGCTTATTTTACTGAAACAGAAAATGTGTTAGTTGCAACCCTCAAAACTGATCTCATGACACACTACTAACAGACGGTGACTGGAAGTTTGGAAATTTTGATTTAACAGAAGAGGTGAAAAGTGATTCGAGAGAAAGAAAGTGCCATGTGTGGCAGTAGAGATGAGAGCAGACCCTTCTGGCTGGGATTCAGGCAGGGCCTCATGGAGGAGGTGACATTTGATCTGGGCTCTGAATGATGGAATGAAGCCTGCGATTTAGACAGGCTGAGTTGGAAAAAGTAATTATATTTGTGATAGTGTCTGCATTATTATATTATTGCTATTAATGTAGTAAACAGTGTCTTTCTTTCCTATCCGTAGCTTTATTGGATCATCCCAGCAAAGTTGTGACAGAATTAGAGGAGGTCTTAGCTGTATTTTATCCATGGGGAAACTGAGGGGCAGAGGGGCAGAGGACTTTGTCCAAGGACACACCGCTCCTAGACTTGGGCAGAGCCCAGTTTGCCCTTGGGTCCGGCTAGCAGCAGCCCCCGTGGAGCTCCCACAGCAGGAAGGCACCAGGATGAGATCTGCCTCGCTTCTGGTGACGGGAGGCTGGGGGTCACGTTTGAGAGTTATCGCTGGGCACCGACCCACACAGCTCTTCTCCTTAGCTCCTCTCTCAGTGGCTCTCCCTTCCCTTCCCCAGTGCTCCTGCTGGTGCCTTTCTAGCTGATGCCCCGGGTACCTCGGTGGGCATGAGGGGACTGTGTCCCCCTCCAAGAGACTGGGTTGGCTCTCCTGAGTCACAATCAGATGGCCCCTTTTCCAGGAGTCTCAGCTAGGAGAAATGAACTTGGTGACCTCAAGCACCCCACCTAGGCTCATGGTTAACTGTCCCCACCCTCTCTCCTCCTAGCCCCTGACCCGAAGCATCCCTGGCTCTCTGTGAATCTAACCTCCAGTCCAGAGGCCGGGGCTAAAGCCACATCTTTCTGGTCTCCCAAGTACAGGGTCTGCTCTCTCCCAGCTAGCAGGCTGAATCCCCAGCTTCATCTATTTGACTTCCTTTCTCTCAAGGAACTTACAATTTAATCAGGAGTCCCTAATAGTACACGCATTCTAAATTGCAATCATTTATTGCATCTAGCCTGGGGCTTTTCTGTCTGTTAGAAATATCAGGGTTATTTCCTTCTTTTAAGAGTTTACATTAAAAAAAAACTTTACAAATAATGTTTGCTGTTTAATGTTCTCCCCTGAAATATCAATCTGCAAAAATAGAAATCCTTTTTTACAATTCATCTTAAGGATAGAGTTCCAGTTTCTTATAATGTAATGGATGTACTGCAGATAATGGTGCAATAGTGCAAATGAAAGGCGCATATAATCAAAATGATAATGGGGCGTATTGTACTGCTTGTATAATAAAATCCATACCAATATGGAAATCATATCTCAGGGCAACATTCCTCTCTTTGATTTTTGTAATAATTGTACATGTAAGAGCAGGGCAGCGAGAAGTGGGGAGAACAAAGGCCTTTATTGCTTCATTAGGCAGCTGGCGTTCTGATGGTCCGGCCTGTCAACAGCCGTCCCTTAATTTCCAAGGGAAGCTTCTCCCCTGCCCGCAGAAATGATTTACCGTTCACGTCAGCTCCCTCCTCAGCCCTTTCTCTGCGAAGATTCACAATTAGACTAAGTGAGCTGTGATGGCCATTTTGATTGGCACCTTCTGCCTCCTGAGCTTCCGGGGCTCGGGGTGTGGGTTAAGATGGGAGCCAGGCCCCCAGAAGCTTTGGCCGGAAGAGGGGAGAAGGCCATGGTGGGGCATTATAGAGCCTTGGAGCTGGGTACCTTTCTGCCCCACTCCCAAATTCTTGCAGAAGTCACCCTGCCTTGGTTTACCAAGCCTTTGGTAAGATGTTCCATGCGACAGGCCGAGTGTGAAGAAGTCCACAGGAAGGGACAGAGGTCCTGGCCAAATGGCCTCAGCGTGTAGATGATGGGTTAGTGCAGGCCAACGAACTTGGTGGGAAGACCATCCTGGAGTCAGCCAAGGTGGGTCTTAGTTTATGCAATGACTTGAGTATGACTTTGGCCTTGGCCTTGACGTCTCCCAGGTCCTCCGTGGCCATGTCCACTGCTCTTTCTACTATACTCAGGGCTTTCTCTGTGCATGTGCAGTCTGGGAGGGGAGAGGTAGAGAGGAGGATCTGATGGAAGGCCTGCATGGCAGCCTACAGAAGCTACGCTCTGGCAGGGTCTCAGTGAGCGGTGGGCCCACCTCAGTGTCTGTCCTGGTCCAACCTTGCCCCAGGCTCTCCTCACTAATCCTTCTTCTTTGGCTCCTGACCTCAGCCTACCCTGGTCCGACCGTCCAGGCTTTTATGTGACCTTTTGTTCATGCCTCTGCCCCCTCCAGACTTGGGACGTGGATGACATGGTAACCCTGCCCTACAGGACCTATATGGGTTGGTAACATCTGCTTCCTCCTGGGCCAGCGTGGGGTGAAGTTAATAGCAGTCACTGCCAATTGCGGGGCATGATTTGGCATCATCCTGGTGGATTCTTCAACAGCCATTTCAGTGGGGTGCTTTGTTATCCCTTTTTCACGAATGAAGCTGCCATAGACGTCACGTGCAGGCTTTTGTGTGGACATCAACCCCTTTATGTAAATATAAAAGAGCTTGATTGCTGGATCATGTGATAAGAAAATGTTAAGTTTTGTAAGAAACCGTGAAACTGTCTGCCATTGTGGCTGTGTCATTTTGCGTTCCCACCGGCAATCAGAGTTCTCACTACTCCATATGCTCGTCAGCATTTGATGGTGTCAAGATTCCAGATTTGGCCATTCTAACGGGTGTGTGGTGGTACCTCATTGCTGTTTTAATTTGTGTTCCCTGATGATTTGTGATGTGGAGCAACTCTTCACAAGCTTATTTGTCATCTGTATATCTTCTTCAGTGAGGTGTCTGTTAAGAGTTTTGGCTTGTTTTTAAATTAGGTTGTTTATTTTCTTATTGTTTAGTTTTAAGAACTCTTTGCATATTTTGGATAACTGTCCTTTATCACATGTGTCTTTTGCAAAAATTTTCTCCCAGTTCTGTGGCTTATCTTTTTATTCTCTTGACAGTGTTTTCACAGAGAAGAATTTTAAAATTTTGATGATGTGCCTCTTGTCAAGTTTTTCTTTCATAGACTGTGCCTTTGGTGTCGTGTCTAAAAAGTCATTGCCAAACCTAAGGTTATCTAGATTTTCTCCTATATTGATTGACTATATGTGGTTCTATTTCTCTCTCTATTCTATTCTATTGGTCTATTTGCTTATTCAAAGAAATTGACAGTGAAGAATTGATGCTTTTGAACTGTGGTGCTGGAGAAGACTCTTGCGAGTCCCTTGGACTGCATGGAGATCCAACCAGTCCATCCTAAAGGAGACCAGTCCTGGGTGTTCATTGGAAGGACTGGTGCTGAAGCTGAAACTCCAATACTTTGGCCACCTCATGCAAAGAGTTGACTCATTGGAAAAGACCCTGATGCTGGGAGGGATTGGGGGCAGGAGGAGAAGTGGATGACAGAGGATGAGATGGCTGGATGGCATCACTGACTCAATGCACATGAGTTTGGGTGAACTCTGGGAGTTGGTGATGGACAGGGAGGCCTGGGGTGCTGCGATTCATGGTGTCGCAAAGAGTTGGGCACGACTGAGCAACTGAACTGAACTGACACTGTCTTGATTACTGTAGCTTTATATAGTAAGTCTTTTAAAAATATTTATCTATTTAATTGGCTGCAGCAGGTCTTAGTAATGGCATACAAGATCTTCAGTTGGGGCATGCAAACTCTTAGTTGAGGCACGTGGGACCTAGTTCCTTGATCAGGGATCAAACCTGGGTCCTCTGCCTGGGGAGCTCAGAGTCCTAGCCACTGGACCACCAGGGAAGTTCCCTACAGTAAGTCTTGAAGTCAATAGTGTCAGTCCTCTGACTTTTAAAGAAAGTTTTATTGATTTTTAATTGGAGGATAATTGCTTTACAGTATTGTGTTGGATCTGACTTCAATACTATGTTAGTTATTCTGGGTATTATGTTTCTCTATACAAATTTTAGAATCAGTTTGTCAAGACCCACAAAATATCTTGCTGGGATTTTGACTGAGATTGCACTGAAATTTCTAGATGAAGTTGGGGAGAACTGATATCTTGATAATATTGGGTCTTCCTATCCATGAGCATGGACTATCTCTCTGTTTATTTAGTTCTTTGATTTTGTTCATTGGAGCTTTATAATTTTCCTCTTATAAAAATTACACATATTTTGTTAAATATTAAACTAAGTGTTTCATTTTGGGGGAGCTAATATAAATAGTGGGCTTCCCTGGTGGCTCAGAGGTTAAAGCATCTGCCTGGAATGTGGGAGACCGGGGTTCGATCCCTGGGTCGGGAAGATCCCCTGGAGAAGGAAATGGCAACCCACTCCAGTACTCTTGCCTGGAGAATCCCATGGAGGGAGGAGCCTGTATTGTGCTTTTAATTCCAAAGTCCAGTTATTCACTGCTGTTAAAAAGGAAAGCAATCGATTTCTGTGTGTTGACCTTGTATCTGCAGACTATAACTGCTTATTAGTTTCAGAAGATTTTGTTTTTGTTGAGTTTTTGCATTTTCTACATAGATAATCAAGTCATCTGAAAATACAGTTTTATTTCTTCCTCCCCAATAAATATACCTTTGGTTTCCTTGTCTTATTGCATTAGTTATGACTTACAATATGATGTTGAAAAGAGTGATGAGAAGTGATATCTTTTCCTTGTTCTTAATCTTAGTGGAAAATCTTCAAATTTCTTGTTACTAAGAATGAAGTTAGCTGTAGGTTTTTGTAGCTGTTCTTCATCAAGTTGAGAAAATTTCCTTATATTCCTAGTTTACTAAGTTTTTAACATGAATGGGTATTGGGTTTTGTCAAATGCTTTTTATGCAGTTTTGACATAATCATGTTATTTGTCCACTTTAGCCTACTGATATGATGGACTGCATGGACTGACTTTTGGATGTTGGAGCAGCCTGGCATACCTGGGATAAACACCACTTGCTTATGGTGTGTAATTCTTTTCATTTATTGTTTGATTCAATTTACTGATTTTTTTTGAGAATCTATGTTCATGAGAAATATTGATCTGTAGTTTTCTTTTCATGTAATGTCTTTGTTTTGGTATTGGGGTAATGCAGATTTCATAAAATGAGTTACAAAGTGTACCTTCTGCTTATTTCTTCTGAAAGAGGTTGTAGAAAATTAATATATCCCTAAATGTTCAATAAGTTCACAGTGAACATAACTGTGTCTGGTGCTTTCTGTTTTTGAAGTTTATTAATTATTGCTTTAATGTCTTTCATAGATATAGGACTATTCAGATTGCCTATTCCTTTTTCTTGTGTGAGTTCTGGCAGATTGTGTCTTTAAAGGTTTCAGTCCTTGCATTTAGGTTATCAAATTTCTGGGCACAGTGTTGTTCATAATATTTCTTTTATTATTTTTTTAATGTCTATGGGATCTGTAGTGATGTCCCCTCTTTTATTTCTGATATTAGTAATTTGGGTCCTCTCATTCTCTCTTTTTTTCTTCCTGGCTAAAAGCTTGTTGATTACATTGATCTTTTCAGAGAATTAGCTTTTGTTTCCCTTGAGTTTCTCTATTGATTTCTTGTTTTCCATTTCATTGACTTCTGGTCTAATTTTTATTATTTCTTTTCTTCTGCTTTTTCCTAGCTTTTCCTTTTCTAGTTTCCCAAGGTGAAAACTTAGATAACTGATATTAAATCTTTCTTCTTGTCTAGGGATATACATCCATTTGCCAACAAAGGTCTGTCTAGTCAAGGCTATGGCTTTTCCAGTGGTCATGTATGGATGTGAGAGTTGGACTGTGAAGAAGGCTGAGCACCGAAGAATTGATGCTTTTGAACTGTGGTGTTGGAGAAGACTCTTGAGAGCCCCTTGGGCTGCAAGGAGATCCAACCAGTCCATTCTGAAGGAGATGAGCCCTGGGATTTCTTTGGAAGGAATGATGCTAAAGCTGAAACTCCAGTACTTTGGCCACCTCATGTGAAGAGTTGACTCATTGGAAAAGACTCTGATGCTGGGAGGGATTGGGGGCAGGAGGAGAAGGGGATGACAGAGGATGAGATGGCTGGATGGCATCACCAACTCAATGGATGTGAGTTTGGGTGAACTCTGGGAGTTGGTGATGGACAGGGAGGCCTGGCGTGCTGCGATTCATGGGGTCGCAAAGAGTCGGACACGACTGAGCAACTGAACTGAACTGAGGGATATACATCTGATGCTATAAATTTCCCTCTAAGCACTAGTTACCTATATCTCATAAATTTTGACTAGCTGTGTTTTCATTTCCATCTAGTTCAAAATACTTTTTGTTTCTCTTGAGATTTCTTTGACCCATGTGTTCTTTCTTTCTTGACTAATATGCTGTTTAATTTCCACATATGATGAGATTTTCCAGTTATATTTCTTTTTATTGCTTTCTAGTTTAACTCGTTTGTGGTCTGAGAGCAGATATTATGTGATGTCAATTTATTTAAATTTTTTAAGGTGCTTCATGGTCAAGAATGTGGTCTATCTTGATAAACAATCCATGTGAACTTGAGAAGAATGTGGATGAAGTGGTCAATAGATGTCCATTATATCCAGTTAATTGATGGTGTTCAACTATGTCCTTGCTAATTTTCTGCCTGCTGAATTTGCTCATTTCTGACAGATGGGTACTGAAGTCTCCAGCTATTCATATACTAGTGGATTCATCTGTTTCTTCTTGCATTCTATCAGTTCTTGCTGCACATATTTTGATTCTGTATTGTTAGGAGCATACACATTAAGGATTGGTATGTCCTCTTGGAGAACTGACTCCTTTTCTTTATGTAATGTCCTCTTTAACCCTGATAACTTGCATTGCTTTAAAGTCTTCTTTGTTTGATATTACTATAGCTACTCTGGTTTTCTTTTAAGTTGTATTAACATAGTATATCTTTCTCCATCCACTTACTTTCAATCTATGTGTGTTTTTATTAAATGGGTTTCTTATAGATGAAATGTACTTGGGTCTTCTTTTTTGATTAATCTGATAATCTCTTTTATTTGGTGCATTTAGACCACTGACATTCAACGTGTTTATTCATGTAGCTGAATTAATATCTACCATATGTACTACTTTTTCTATTTTTTGCCTTTGTTCTTTGTTCCTATTTTTATCTTTCACTATTTTTTCTGCCTTTTGTGGTTGAGCATTTTATATTATTTCATTTTCCCTCCTTTCTTACTGTATCGGTTACAATTTGGGAATGGCCTTTTTTAATGGTTACATCAGTTTGTGATATACATTTATTTACAACTAATCTCAACCCACTTTCCTATAGCATTATATTGCTTTATGGGTAGCGTGGATACTTAATAATAACAAAATAATTCTAATTCAAATATATATTTAAATTAGGATGAGAAAGTGAAAGTGAAAGTTGCTCAGTCGTGTCTGACTCTTTGCAACTCCATGGACTATACAGTCCATGGAATTTTCCAGGCCAGAATACTGGAGTGGGTAGCTGTTCCCTTCTCCAGGGGATCTTCCCAACGCAGGGATCAAATCCAGGTCTCCCAAATTGCAGGTGGATTCTTTACCAGCCAAGCCACCAGGGAAGCCCCCAAATTAGGATGAGAGCTGTCATAATTCTACTCATGATGGGGATATAGTAGTTTTATACTCTAGTCCTCATCATTTAAAAAAATTGAGGTTTAAGTGACATATTAGTTTCAAGTAATATAGTTAGTCTCAGGTAATACAACATAATGATTTGATATTTGCATACAGTTCACCCCTGAAAAACATAGGTTTGAACTGCATGGGTCCACTTATACAGAGATTTTTTTTGCAACATATACTATCATATAAATATGTTTACAATCAATGGTTGGTTGGATCTGCATTTGCAGAACCTGTGGTTGCAGGGTGCTAACTATAGGACTTGAGCATAAATGGATTTTGGTATCTGTGGCGGGTCCTAGATCCAGTTCCTGTGGACACTGAAAGATGACTGTATACTGTGCGATGATCACACAATAAATCTAAGTCAACATCTGTCACTATAGATAGTTACAAAAAGGTGTTTTTTTTTTTTTTGGTATGTGTGATAAGGACTTTTAAGATCTAGTCTCTTCAGTTCAGTTCAGTCACTCAGTCATGTCTGACTCTTTGTGACCCCACGGACTGCAGCATGCCAGGCCTGCCTGTCCCTCACCAACTCCCAGAGTTTAATCAAATCACGTCCATTGAGTCAGTAATGCCATCCAACCATCTCATCCTCTGTCGTCCCCTTCTCTTCCCATCATCAATCTTTCCCAGCCTCAGGGTCTTTTCAAATAAGTCAGCTCTTCACATCAGGTGGCCCAAGTATTGGAGTTTCAGCTTCAGCATCAGTCCTTCCAGTGAATATTCAGGACTGATTTCCTTTAGGATGGACTGGTTGGATCTCCTTGCAGTCCAAGGGACTCTCAAGAGTCTTCTCCAACACCACAGTTCAAAAGCATCAATTCTTTGGTGCTCAGCTTTCTTTATAGTCCAACTCTCACATCCATACATGACCACAGGAAAAACCATAACCTTGACTAGATGGACCTTTGTTGGCAAAGTAATGTCTCTGCTTTTCAATATGCTGTCTAGGTTGCTCATAACTTTCCTTCCAAGGAGTAAGTGTTTTAATTTCATGGCTATAGTCACCATCTGCAGTGATTTTGGAGCCCCCCAAAATAAAGTCTGACACTGTTTCCACTGTTTCCCCATCTATTTCCCATGAAGTGGTGGGACTGGATGCCATGATCTTGGTTTTCTGAATATTGAGCTTTAAGCCAACTTTTTCACTCTCCTCTTTCACTTTCATTAAGAGGCTTTTTAGTTCTTCACTTTCTGCCATAAGGGTGGTGTCATCTGCATATCTGAGGTTATTGATATTTCTCCCAGCAATCGTGATTCCAGCTTGTGCTTCCTCCAGCCAAGCATTTCTCATGATGTACTCTGCATAGAAGTTAAATAAGCAGAGTGACAATATACAGCCTTGATGTACTCCTTTTCCTATTTGGAACCAGTATGTTGTTCCATGCCCAGTTCTAACTGTTGCTTCCTGACCTGCATACAGATTTCTCAGGAGGAAGGTCAGGTGGTCTGTTATTCCCATTTCTTGAAGAATTTCCCACAGTTTATTGTGGTCCACACAGTCAAAGGCTTTGGCATAGTCAATAAAGCAGAAGTAAATGTTTTTCTGGAACTCTCTTGCTTTTTCAATGATCCAACAGATGCTGGCAATTTGATCTCTGGTTCCTCTGCCTTACTAAAACCAGCATGAAGATCTGGAAGTTCACAGTTTGCATACTGTTGAAACCTGGCTTGGAGAATTTTGAGCATTACTCTACTAGCATGTGAGATGAGTGCAACTGAGCGGTAGTTTGAGCATTCTTTGGCATTGCCTTTCTTTGGGATTGGAATGAAAACTGACCTTTTCCAGTCCTGTTGCCACTGCTGAGTTTTCCAAATTTCCTGGCCTATTGAGTGCAGCACTTTCACAGCATCATCTTTCAGGATTTTACATTGCTCAACTGGAGTTTCATCACCTCCACTAGCTTTGTTCATAGTGATGCTTCCTAAGGCCCACTTGACTTTACATTCCAGGATGTCTGGCCCTAGGTGAGTGAGCATACCATTGTGATTATCTGGGTCATGAAGATCTTTTTTGTATAGTTCTTCTGTGTATTCTTGCCACCTCTTCTTAATATCTTCTGCTTCTGTTAGGTCCATACCATTTCTGTCCTTTATTGAGCTCATCTTTGCATGAAATGTTCTCTTGGTATCTCTAATTTTCTTGAAGAAATCTCTAGTCTTTCCCATTCCATTGTTTTCCTCTATTTCTTTGCCCTGATCACTGAGGAAGGCTTTCTTATCTCTCCTTGCTCTTCTTTGGAACTCTGCATTCAGATTGGTATATCTTTCCTTTTCTCCTTTGCCTTTTGTTTCTCTTCTTTTTCACAGCTATTTGTAAGACTTCCTCAGACAACCATTTTGTCTTTTTGCATTTCTTTTTCTTGGGGATACTCTTGATCACTGCCTCCAGTACAATGTCATGAACCTCCATCCATAGTTCTTCAGGTACTCTGTCTATCAGATCTAACCCCTTGAATCTATTTGTCACTTCCACTGTATAATTGTAAGGGATTTTGATTTAGGTCATACCTGAATGGTCTAGAGATTTTCCCTATTTTCTTCAATTTAAGTCTGAATTTTGCAATAAGGAGTTCATGATCTGAGCCACAGTCAGCTCCCAGTCTTGTTTTTGCTGACTGTATAGAGCTTCTGTATCTTTGGCTGCAAAGAATATAATCAATCTGATTTCAGTATTGACCATGTGTAGAATCTTCTCTTGTGTTCTTGGAAGAGGGTGTTTGCTATGACCAGTGCATTCTCTTAGCAAAACTACATTAGCCTTGGCCTGCTTCATTCCATACTCCAAGGGCAAATTTACTTGTTACTCCAGGTATTTCTCAACTTCCTACTTTTGCATTCCTGTCCACTATAATGAAAAGGACATCTGTTTTATGTGTTAGTGCTAGAACGTCTTGTAGGTCTTCATAGAACTATTCACCAGCTTCTTCAGCATTACTGGTTGGGGCATAGACTTGGATTAGTGTGATATTGAATGGTTTGCCTTGGAAATGAACAGAGATCATTCTGTCATTTTTGAGACTGCCCCCAAGTACTGCATTTCGGACTCTCTTGTTGACTATGAGGGCCATTCCATTTCTTCTAAGGGATTCTTGCCCACAGTAGTAGATATAATGGTCATCTGAGTTAAATTCACCAATTCTAGTCCATTTTAGTTCACTGATTTCTAGAATGTCGACGTTCACTCTTGCCATCTCCTGTTTGACCACTTCCAATTGGCCTTGATTCATGGACCTAACATTCCAGGTTCCTATGCAATATTGCTCTTTACAGCATCAGGCTTTACTTCTATCACCTGTCATATCCACAAATGGGTGTTGTTTTTGCTTTGGCTCCATCTCTTCATTCTTTCTGGAGTTATTTCTCCACTGATCTCCAGTATCATGTTGGGCACCTACCATCCTGGGGAGTTCATCTTTCAGCGTCCTATCTTTTTGCCTTTTCATACTGTTCATGGGGTTCTCAAGGGAAGAATACTGAAGTGGTTTGCCATTCCCTCCTCCAGTGGACCACGTTTTGTCAGAAACTTTTGAAAAGTGTGACTGTCTCTAAAAAATATTTTTTGTTCAGGATGTTTATATCTGGGCTTCCCTGGTGACTCAGATGATAAAGAATCCACCTGCAATGCAGGAGATCCAGGTTCAACCCCTGGGTTGGTAAGATCCCCTGGAGAAGGAAATGGCAACACCCTCCAGTGTTCTAGCCTGGAAATCCCATGAACAGAGGAACTTGACGGGCTATAGTCCAGGGGGTCACAAAAGAGTCAAACACGACTTCGCAACTGAACAAACAACAACAGCAAGCATAGTCTTATTCTGTTCTTTTTTTCCCAATCATTTCTTCTCTTTGATTTTCAGTTTCGGAAGTTTCTGTTATCATATCCTCAAGCTCAGGGATTCTTTCCTCAAGCTGTGTCCAGTCTATTAATAAGCCTATCTGAGGCATTCTTCGTTTCTGTTACAGTGTTCTTGATTGAATGCATTTCATTTGGTTCTTTCTCTGGATCTCCATCTCTCTGGTTACATTGCCCATCTGTTCCTGCATGCTCTCTTCTTTATCCATGAAAGCCCTTAGCATATTAATCATAGTTGATTTATTAAATTAAAAACATTTTATTTATTTAGCTGTGAAGGTCTTGTTTGCAGCACACGGGATGTTTCATTTAGTTCCCTGGCAGCATGTGGGATCTTAGTTCCCTGATCAGCGATCAAACCCATGTTCCCTGCATTGCAAGGCAGACTCTTAACCACCGGACCACCAGGGAAATCCCTATTAACTTTTAAAAATTTATTTCTAAAATTTATTATATCCAAGTATATTTGACTTATGTTTTCATTTCTGCTGTATAGCAAAGTGATTCAGTTATACATACATATATATATATTTTCATATACCTTTGGTTTACCCTGGGATATTGACTTTCGTTCTCTGTGCTATGTAGTAGGGCCTTGTTGTTTGTAATCAGAGCTGTTTTAAATTCTCCGTCTGATAACGTCAGACTGCTATGTCTGGTTTGGATACTTGCTTTGTCTCTTCACACTGTGCTTTTTGTCTTTTAGTATGCCTCATAGTTTTTTAGTTGCTATTTGGACATGAGGTACTGGGTCAAAGGAACTGCTGTAAATAGGCCTTTAGTGAAGTTCTGGTGGGTGCAGGGAGTGTCTTGTAGGGAGCCTGTGCCTGTGAACCTCACAAGTGTTTCTCAGTTTGCTTGTTCCTCTTTCTTCAGGTGGGACAGGATGGCTCAAGGACTGGACTGGACTATTTCCCTTCCTGCAGGTCAGTTAGGTTCTGATCGGCCCCAACAGGTTAGATTCTGGTTAACTAGTTTCTCCTCGGAGAAGGCAATGGCACCCCGCTCCAGTACTCTTGCCTGGAAAATCCCATGGACAGAGGAGCCTGGAAGGCTGCAGTCCATGGGGTTGCTAAGAGTCGGACACGACTGAGCGACTTCACTTTCACTTTTCTCTTTCCTGCATTGGAGAAGGAAATGGCAACCCACTCCAGTGTTCTTGCCTGGAGAATCCCAGGGACGGGGGAGCCTGATGGGCTGCCGTCTATGGGGTCGCACAGCGTCGGACACGACTGAAGCGACTTAGCAGCAGCAGCAGCAGTTTCTCCTGAGGGCAGACTTTGTTAAGAGGGATAGAACACTATGGTATATTTTATAAAAGCTCATTTTCCCCTCCCCAGAGGGAAAGCATGAAATTTTTCTGATATTTACTGGGAGCATCTAGAGGAGCACCTGGAGCTAAAACTTATGAAGACTGGGGCTCCGTCCTGAATTGGGTCTCCCCCGAGTGTTCAATGCTCTGACTTGCCCTCTTGGAGCTTCCAGCAATTTGTTCAGGTTTTTCTAGCCTGGCAGCGGTTCCCGTGGAGGTTTCTGCTTCATAAGCTGCGATTGTCTGTGTCTGTCCATCTCTCCATCTCTCCAGTTCCAGGGGCAGCAGCTTGCCCCGTGACCCCACTTCACTTACAGATCTCAGAAGAGCTGGTGGCTCAGTTCATTCGGTTTTTCCTTGTTAGGATGGAGTGGGGACTTCCAAGCTCCTTACCTGTGGAACTGGAAATCTTTTTAGGGATTTAAAAAAATCTAGCATTTGTGCCTTTTTATTGTGGTAAAATATATGTAGTGAAAAAATGCCGTTTAGAAAAGTCAGTTCAGGGACTTCCCTGGTGATCCAGGGGCTAAGACTGTGCGTGCTCCCAATGCAGGTGGGGTGGTGGGGCCCAGGTTCAACCTCTGGTCAGGGAGCTAGATCCCCACGTGCTACCACGATGAGCTGGGTGCAGCCAAACAAATAAATAAAAATAAAATAAAATACAGAAGTCAGTTCAGCCGTACTAAGTACACTCACATGGTTGTGTAACCGTGGCAGCCTGGGGTCTGCCACCTGCAGGGGGGCTGGGGCCAGTGGCAGGAGTGGGGTGTCTCCTCCCTGGGCTGTCCTAGTGGTGGCTGGACAGCGTTTCTGAGCTCCAGGTCTCTGGGAACCCCCTACCAGCCACGCTGCCTGGGCCAGTGCCATGTGACACACATGACCAGCCACCCCTCACCCCCTGCCCATGGCTTCTTTTCTATCCTTTGCACCGAAGGGAACAGCTGAGAAGACTGACTAGATTCTGCTCCTGGGCTGTCACTCTGGACCATGGGACTGTCTGCCAGGCAGCGATTCCCCAAGCCTCAGTTTCCTCTTCTGTAAAATGGGGCAATGCTATCTACCCATGGGGCTGCAGGGAACCCACACCAGCCGCTTTATGTGAAAACACTTTGCACACTGGGAAGGGACATGCATGCTGCTTACTAATCAAGAGTTCATGTTGTAAAACATAATTGCCTTCTTGTTTTTAACGCTGGGGTATTTGCACAGAAGCCCTCTTCCTTGCATGATCGTTTTAGTGGCTTATTTATTTGCCTTGCTGTGTGAAGAACAAAAGAAAATCATAGGCCCCAGTGGAACCACCTGCACTCTTCACAGGTCTGAAAGTTGGTTTCCTTTGTCATCCTTACCTTTCCCAAGGGTTAGCACAGTCATCCGGGATCAGGACGGCAGCTTTGAGTTAAGAGTTAATTATTCTTCTTTATTGCATCAAGAACACAGTTTTTAAAAAAGTGATTTACTCTTCTTTGTAATTACAGACGTGGTGATTAGGATGTCTTGTATATCACATTGCAGATTTTTTATATCTGATTTATCCCCAGCCCTGGTTTAAAACTCTTCGTTTACAAGTTTTTATTCCTATTTCTGAGACAGTGTTTAGGGACTACGGCTGGACCCAGTGCCTCTGTGGGGGCTATTAGAGTCACTGTGTACATATATAATTAAGGAATTTCAAAACACAAATTACCGCCTTTGGGGCCCTAGCCCGTGCAGTTACCATCTATCATGTCAGCTCTCAAGACGACTCTGTGTGTGTTTGGTAAAGTAAATTAAGGTACAACAACTTTGCTTAAAATAATGCTCAAATTTAAGATGTAGCAAGAAGCAGGAAAAACAAACAACTGAGGGATCCAGGGAGAGTCCAAATCACATATTTAAATGAGGAGGAAGCTCTCGCCAGGCACCTTTCATCACCTGTAGATTATGCGCAAAGCTGTCTAAATACCGAGTCCCTCTTCACCTGCTCCTATTTTCTGGCCAAACTTCTGTTGGATCTGAATCATCTCTGAGCAGACCTTGGGTTTCCCTGGTGGCTCAGATGGTAAAGAATCTGCCTGAAAATGCAGGAGACTTGGGTTCCAACTCTGGGTCAGGAAGATTCCCTTGAAGAAGGGCCAGTATTCTTGCCTGGAGAACTTAATGGACAGAGGAGCCTAGTGGGCTACTGTCCAGGGGGTCGCAGAAAGTCACAGCTGAGTGACTAACACACACACTGGGCAGATCTTGGGCCTTTGGAGCCTCATCCATGTCACGGATTTTAGCCTTTGGAAATGTGTTATTACGGTTATTTTGAAATATTTATTTATTTTTGGCTGTGTGAGGTCTTAGTTGTGGCTTGCAAGTTTTCCTGGCTGTGTCGCTGTGGTGGGTAGGCTTCTCTCTAGCTGCAGTTGTGGGCGTAGTTGCTCTGATTCATGTGGGATCTTAGTTCCCCCACTGGGGACAGAACCTGTGTTCCCTGCATTGGAAGGTGGATTCTTAACCACTGGACCACCAGGGAAGTCCCTGGAAATGTATTGTTGAAGAGACAATGGAACAGCATTTCAGAGTTTGGAAAACAGGAAGGAAAACACCCGTCTGTCAGTTGAGCAGCTGAGGATGAGCTGTCTCAAATACCAGCCTGATGGGAGGCCTGACTTTGAATTTTTAGGTCCACACTGGGAGTGCCGGCCTCAAAAACCTGCTTCTGGTTTTGAAAGTTGGTCCTTTCCCAATATTTTAGTATTAAAATTTTTTTTTGCTACCAATAAAACCATGTTCAGGACTAATATTAATGCCTTAAAACCTACAATGGTTCTTTGGAGCCCAGTTAACAGAAGCAGATTCCTGAAAACAGATGTGTTTGTGGTCTGATGTTGATGTGGACAAGGCTCTAGCCATTCGGATGGGTGACATGTTTCCTCATCTCCTAAGAAGGGAATGAAATGATGGCTCTTCACACATGAAAACCAGAAACCAACCACCATTATCCTGCCCAGTAGTAACCACTGGTAATATTTTGGTGGTGTCCTTTTAGATCTGCTTGATGCACACCTTATACACCAAGTTCAATCTTTTAAAAACAACTTGACTTAATACTTTTCACTCTTTTTTTTCTTGCTTATTCTACTTTGACCACTTTCATAAGTCAGCAAATATTGAGCACATGATTTTTAGAGGCTGCAAACAGTTCTATCACTCAGCTGAGACCACTGTTTCTGTAGTCTTTTCACAACTAATGAATTTAGGGTTTTCATTTTTTTGCTATCAAGTATGATGCCTCACTCCAGTACTCTTGCCTGGAAAATCCCATGGACGGAGGAGCCTGGAAGGCTGCAGTCCATGGGGGTCGCTGAAGGTCGGACACGACTGAGCAACTTCACTTTCACTTTTCACTTTCATACATTGGAGAAGGAAATGGCAACCCACTCCAGTGTTCTTGCCTAGAGAATCCCAGGGACGGGGAAGCCTGGTGGGCTGCCGTCTATGGGGTCGCACAGAATCGGACACGACTGAAGTGACTTAGCAGCAGCAGCAGCATGATGCTTCATTGAATATACTCTTATGTACATCTTTGTGTATGTCTACTATAATTCCTTTAAGATGATTTCTTAGAAATGGGATACTGTGTCAAATGTTATGCACATGGATGTTACCATTTATTCCTCTTAAAGACAGCATTTTCCTTGGTAAAAGGAGCAAACTGCTTTAAGACAGATCTACTGCTGTGGTAGTATTCATGTAGAACATCTTGGCAAAAAGGCTGAAGGTGTGTGCTGGCCAGACGCTATACCAGAGCAGAGACAGAAAATGCTGAAAGAGACACAGAGACTGCTACCCCCTCCCCAAACCACAGGGAACCCCTCAGTGGGGAGGAGGGAAAGCCAAGATTCTTCATCTGTTGAAGATGATTCAGTCAAGATAGGGTAACAGGATTTGGAGTTTTGTAAAAAGAATGGCTGTTGCATAGAACTGGACAGTACCTTTGTGGCAGGACTCATGATCACAGAAGGTTCTAGAAGCTTTATTCTGTCTGTCAGGTTACAGAAAGTCAGGTTTACACTGGGTGGAATTCTCTGGATTATCAGCACTAGAAGGTGAGCGGTACGTTGGCTACAAAACTGTTTCTTTTCAATTTATTAGAGACCAGCTGAGTCTCCAGGAAAAATCCACAAACTGATTTTGACAATATATTGTATTTCCTTATGTCCCTCACCATTGCTAAAGAAAGCTGAGCACCGAAGAACTGATGTTTTTGAACTGTGGTGTTGGAGAAGACTCTTGAGAGTCCCTTGGACTGCAAGGAGATCCAACCAGTCCATCCTAAAGGAAATCAGTCCTGAATATTTATTGAAAGGACTGATGCTGAAGCTGAAACTCCAATACTCTGGCCACCTGGTGCAAAGAACTGACTCCTTGGAAAAGACCCTGATGCTGGGAAAGATTGAAGATGGGAGGAGAAGGGGATGAGATGGTTGAGTGGCATCACATACTTGATGGACATGAGTTTGAGAAAGCTTCGGGAGTTGGTGATGGACAGGGAGGCCTGGTGTGCTGCGATTCATGGGGTCGCAAAGAGTTGGACACGACTGAGCGACTGAACTGAACCGAACAAACTGGACAACCTAGAAGAAATGGATAAATTCTTAGAATCATACAATCTTTCAGGGTTGAATCATGAAAAAAAAATAGTAAATCAGAATAGACTGATCACTGGTAAGGAGCTTGAAACTGTAATCAAAAACCTTCCCCATAACATGTGTCCAGGACCAGATGGATTAACTAGTGAATTCTACCAAACTCTAAGATGATTTAATACCTATTCTTCTGAAACTCTTCCAAAAAAAATCAAAGGAGTGGGAATAGTTTCTAGCTCATTTTACAAGGCTGATATTACCCTAATACCAAAACCAGACAAGGAGAACACAAAAAGAAAATTAAGAGTCAATGTCCGTGATGAACACAGATGTAAAAATCCTCAACAAAATATTAGCAAATCTAATACAACAATACATTTAAAGTGTCATATACCATGATCAAGTGGGATTTATTTCAGGGATGAAAGGGTGATTCAGCACTCACAAATCAATCTGCATGATGCATCATGTTAACAAAATAAGGATAAAAATACTATGATCACCTCAATAGATGCAGAAAAAGCATTTGACAAAATATAGCATTAATTTATGATTAAAAACTCTCAATAAAATGGGTGTGGAAGGAACATACCTCAACATAATATATTAATAGGTATTGGCACAAGGATAAACAAATAGCCCAATGGAAGAGAATAGAGTCCAGAAGTAGACCCATATGGATAAGGTTAGTTGAGTGATACTGAAATTGAGTGCAGTGCACTGAACTAAGGGAAGAGCAGCCTTTTCAACAAGTAAGTGGTACTGGCTCAACTAGCTATCCATATGGAACAAAATGAAACCTGAATCCTATCTTACACCACTCATAAGAAACTTTTCCAGGTGAATCATAGATGTACCTGTGAAAAATAAATCAATAAATCTTCTGGAAGAGTCTGTAGAGAATATTTTCCCGATCTTTGGGCTAGGCAAAGATTTCTACAACAGGACACCAAAAGCACTCATTATAAAGGATGAGGTTTATAAGTTGGACATACATATGTATATGTATCCACATGTATATACACATTATTTGACTATTATAATTAAGATTATATATACATATATATATGTATACTGATGTATGTAATGTCTGTATACAAATACATGACTATATTATAATTAAGATTTTTTAACCAAAAGACACAAATAAGGGAATAAAAAGAGTGACTTATGTTTGCAATAAATATATTTGACTAAGGACTCTACTAGAATTATCAAGAAAGAAAACCCACAAACGAATAAGAAAAAGACAAACAACCCAATAGAAAAATGGGCAAAAAACTTGAATAAATGTTTTACAAAAGAGCAATAAATAGCCAAATGATGAATAAATATCTGAAAAGATGCTCAAGCTCATTAATCACAAGGCAAGGGCATATTAAAGCCACGGTTAAATAGCCATTTGAATGGTTAAGATTAAAAAAAAGATTCATACTACCACACATTGAAGAGGACGTGAAACAGACATCTTATTTACCATTGGTGGAAATGTAAATTGGGACATACGTGTTGGAAAACATTTCGGCATTATCTGCTAAATTTGAACAAAAATACATACCTTGTGACTCCGTACTCCAACTGCTAAGTATATACTCAAAATAGTTAAATACATTTATTCATCGAAAAGATATTTATGAGACGGACTTCCCTGGTGGTCCAGTGATTAAGAATCTGCTTGCCAACCCAGAGGACATAGACTTGATCCCTGGTCCAGGAAGATGCCACCAGCTGTGGAGCAACTAAGCCCTGTGCACCACTACTTCCGGCCCACGTCCTGGAGTCTGTGCTCCACAGAAAGAGAAGCCACCCTAAAGAGAAGCCCGCATCCTGCAACTAGAGAGGAGCTCCTGCTCGCTGCAACCAGAGGAAGCCCTCGTGCAGCAACAAAGACCCAGCCAAGCCAAAAATAAATAAATAAAATACTAAAGAGGAAAAAAAGACATTTATGAGAAAGTTCATAGCAGCACTGTTTGCAGTAGCCTCCAACTGAAATGACCCAGATGTCCATCAACAATAGGATAGACCATTAAATTGTGATCTGTTCATGCCATGGAATACTCTACAGTGGTGAAGAAGAGCAACTTATGCTACAGTTATATATAATGATACAGATGAATCTCCTGAACATAATTTTGAGTGAAAGAATCCAGATACAAAGGCGTGTGTACTCTTTGCTTCCGCTTATATAAAATTAAAAAATAAGCAAGACGAATGAAGGTGCTAGAGGTCTTTGTGGCTGGGGGTGACTGGCAGGGGCATCAGGGAGGATGATCCGAGTGTGTTATGTGTTGATTTGGTTGGTGTGCCCCCTTTGCAAATATTTATTGAACGGTGTTCATTTCATTGTGTGTATTATTCTTCACGGAAAAACATAATGAATGACCCCATGTATGATCATAAAGGAAATCAACCCTGAATATTCATTGGAAGGACTGATGCTGAAGCTGCAGCTCCAATACTTGGGCCACCTGATGCAAGAACCAACTCGTTGGAAAAGACCCTGATGCTGGGAAAGATTGAGGGCAGGAGGAGAAGGAGGTGACAGAGGATGAGACAGCTGGATGGCATCACCAGCTCAATGAACATGAATTTCAGCAAACTCCGGGAGATCGTGAAGGACAGGGAAGCCTGGCAGAGTTCTGCAGTCCATGGGGTTGCAAAGAGTTGGACACAACTTAGCGACTGAACAACAGCAGCAAGATGCATGATCATGGGAAAGGCGAGCCTCATTCAGTGTGAGGGCAGCACGAGCGGGTTGCCATCAAGAGGGACCATGGGAAGAACGGGGCGGGGCATGGAGCAGATTTCCTTGTACTGACCAAGAGATGCAGGACCTGACTTTTTGCCTTATTTCTGCCCTTGGCTGTAGGATCTGGGTCAGCTGTAATGGTTTTCTGGGCTGCTTTGGGACTGGGTCATGGATTCTCCTCTGTGGACTTCATGGATGGGCTTTGTAGGTCGGCAAACTCCTTGACATGGTGAGTCTGTGTGTATGTGCACTTTCTTGGAGAGAGAGCCACAGCTGTTTATCTATACGGGTTGAGATTCGCCAAAGTGATTATCTCCAAGGCTCCTGCGGCTTGATCCGCCATGGTTTTCTGGGCCAAGGCAATCTGGCAGAAGGCACATTTTATACTGGATGGCACCAGATTTAAGTCATCGGGCTTAGAGCAGCTGGTGGCACAGAGACAGTGGGTGGTTAGGGGGCCTTGGAGGGAAAGCTGAGAGCACTTTTCAGTCCACAATCACAGGGTTATGTCATATCAGAGAATGTGCACCAGGAGGGGGGTGAGGGCCTTCTGTGTCAGAGATGAGGCAGTCTCTTTGTTAAAATTATGATTTCCTTTTTCCTGACAGCATGTATGAAACCCTTTGCAGTAAGCATTCCAGGTTTCTGTAATGTATCGCTTTGGGGGCACTGAGGAGTTGTCACAATGGATCACATCACTCGTGAGTACCAGGAACAATAGGGCCTATAAGACTCCATCCCAAAAGGGCATCTTTTCTCTTAGGAAACAGGTCACACTCACCATTAACATCAGGAAGAATTAGAAACAAGTTTCTGAGGCCAGAATGTAGCCTGAGGATCAACTGAACCCTTTTCCTTTGCTTGAGACATGAAGTGATGTGATTTTGGGGGGGAGGAGGGCGGGGGTATCTTGTAAGTAATGGATAAACACATTTGATTAATATTGATTTAGGGTACCATTTTAGAACCTTTAGAAGGTTTCACATTTGCATATTTAACGTGGTAATGTCTAAATGGGAACAGGTCCATGGAGAGGCCTGGGGGGAGGTCCAGCCCACTTTGTGTAGTGAATTGGGGAGGGGGTCCACACTGCCCGTGGAGGTGCCAGGCTCCGTGAAGGTGTGGCGTGGTGACCCTCCTCCTCTGGGAACTTTCAGACGCTTCTCTCTCTCTCAGTACTGCCAAGGGCTTTCCATTAGCTTTTTTTTTTTAATTAATTTTTTTGGAGTATAGTTACTTCACAATGTTGAGTTAGCTTCTACTGTACTCCACTGGGTTTTATGAGAAGGAAAATTTCCCAGGTATTTGAACCCACAGCTCACTAAGCCCTCTTAATAACTGTGTGGACTTGAGCACATCACTCAAGTTCTCTGAATCTGGACTTCCCTATCAAATGACATGTATGATTCGGCAGCTCAGAGCTGTCATGATAACACCTGCGCTTGGCCACTGAAGTACTCAGCAAGCAATGGTTGTTCCCATCTTCATACAAAGCAGGATGAAACCAGGGCTTCAGTGGCAAGGACCGTGTGAGCCTAGGAAGGAGTGAGGCATTCTACAAGGGAGTGGGCGAAGACTTCAGGGACAAGACATTTTGAAGCAGGGGGTAGATACCCTTAGGCCCCAGGGTAAAGTGATAGGGGGTCCATTCCCTGCGAACTGGAATCCCAAGATGAGAATCGTGGGACAATTAAGAGACATACCTGTTATTCTCAAAGTCAGGACGCCTCCCTGACCACATGTCTTCAGAAAGGCTCTTTGGATGTCAACGGCGGAGGGATGCCAAGTGATGCTCTACCCATCGGCCTCTTCAGCAGAATCCATTTTGGCTAAGAGATGCGTGCGCACACATGGGAGAATCCTAAGATATACCACATATGGGCTGTGATACCAGGCACACCAAAATGATTGGCCAAGGGAAACCCAGAGAAATGCCCCATAAAAGTGATTTAAACTGCCATGAGGTGTGACTCAAGGACTCACCCCAGAGTCTGCTGTGTGCCTATCCACATGTACTGTACCCTTTCCCCTCTTAACAAGTACTTTACTTCCTTCACTGTTTTCCGTCTTTGTGGGAATTCTTTTCCACAAAGCTGAATGGCCAGGGCCTTGTCACTGACCACTGGTCTAGTGGCTAGGATCTGGTGCTCTCACCGCCGTGACCCAGACACAATCTCTGGCCAGGGAACCGAAGCCCTGCTTCAAGCCGCTGCAGGCCAAGGCCACCAAGATCAATTTGAGATGAACTTTGAAGGGTAAATAGAATTTTGATGGAAGACAGGGAGAAGGAAACTGGGCAAAAGGGA
This sequence comes from Bos indicus x Bos taurus, assembly GCF_003369695.1. Classification (NCBI taxonomy): domain Eukaryota; kingdom Metazoa; phylum Chordata; class Mammalia; order Artiodactyla; family Bovidae; genus Bos; species Bos indicus x Bos taurus. The sequence continues at coordinate 7,207,641 of NC_040101.1, read as the reverse complement.
AATGTCTCAAGAAGAGATGTGGAAATGGGAGGATAATGTTGGATATTCTGGGGAAAAGGAACTGCCTGGTGTGGCTGGATGCCATGAGAGGTGAGAAGGTCAAGGTCAGCTCACAGGAGGCCTTGATTTGTTGGATTAGGCCAACATTTCCGATGAGGACCCAAATTCTCTAGTCAGTCTCCATGATGGTCCCATCTTTTTAAGGTGCCTGCAGTACCTGGAGGTGAGGAAGTTTGACTCCCGGGGCTCCTCTGAGAGGACACAGCATCACCCTTCCGCTTCATTGGCCAATTTTATCCTAATGCTAAAGCAAAGGCTAAATTAGACTGTGAAGGTAAATATACATAGAGAAATCCACAAAATTAAAACTATAAGGGAGGGATTGAGTTGTTAATCATATTGCAGCATTTCACAAAGAATAGGCTGAGTTTCCCAACGAAGCGATGACTCCAGCATATAAATTAATCTTTTGTATGGGAAGAAATGAAAGTCATTAAATGTCATTGTCTTATTTTAAAAGCAGCAATATCCTGCCTGATTGCAAGCGCTTAGAGGAGGATGATTAAACAGAAACCTTATCTTCACTGTTCCAAGGAGAAAATTGGAGAAAAGTTATCCAATTACGAATGATAAAGCAGAGAAAAGAACCCGAGAAGAGGCTAACGTGGGTCGGTAGGTTATAAAGAACATGTTCCCGCCTTGGTACTGTGATCTCCTCACGGTCAATACCAGAAGCTCTATCGCATTGCTTTAACGTGCTGTCAGGCATCAGAAGTATTTGTAAATTCTTTCTTTAACTCATTTCTGCTGCTGCTAAGTCACTTCAGTCGTGTCCGACTCTGTGTGACCCCATAGACGGCAGCCCACCAGGCTCCCCCGTCCCTGGGATTCTCCAGATAAGAACACTGGAGGGGGTTGCCATTTCCTTCTCCAATGCATGAAAGTGAAAAGTGAAAGGGAAGTCGTTCAGTCGTGTCCGACTCTTCGCAACCCCATGGACTGCAGCCCACCAGGCTTCTCCGTCCATGGGATTTTCCAGGCAAGATTACTGAAGTGGGGTGCCATTGCCTTCTCCGAACTCATTTCTAGGTCCCTGCTATTGGTAAATGATTGTTAGTTACCTATCCCCTATAGAGGAAACTAAGGGTTTTTAATCTTGCCTTGGGGATGTGGGCAATGTATTTGTTGTCCCTGAAACTCAGTCTTCCGATCTGTAGGTTGGGTCTATTGGGCATCATTGGTGGGGCTGAGTGGGAGCAAGTAGACTGGGTTTCTCACCATCACACTATTGACATCCGGGGCTGGACCTTTCCTTGTGGTGGGGCGGGGCTGCCCTGTGGGTTGTAAACAGTTCAGCAGCCTCCCTGACCTTGACCCAGTAGCACTGTCTCCACTCTTGACCCTGCAGTTGTGACATCCAAAAATGTCTCTGGACATCACCAAATATACCCTGGGGACAAAGTCACCCCAGGTCATGAACCACTTACATAGGTAGAGCATCTGGCTTTACACTTTGCAGAGTCCACACTCAATTCATAGTAGCTATTAATATTACTGATACTCAGTCGAGACTGGCTTACTTTTGTTATTGCTCAAACAATTTTCTAACAGTTGCTTCAAGCCTAATATTGTTGCTAAATACACCCAATGCATGATGACTTAGAAATTATCCCCAGATTTCTTTCCTTTTTATTTTTTGCCAAATCAAAGTATTTAATTTCTAACTTGGAAATCATGGGTGGTAACATAAGATTGTTTTACTCCAAAGGAATAAATATTCCCCCTCAGTTTTAAATTAAAATTCTAGATTCTCTCTTTTCCTGGTAAATAAGGTGAATTCACATCTTTGAAGTGAGTATCACCTAAACCACACGTGGGAGAATAAAGAATTATTGAGAAATTATCATGTAAAAGATACCGTGTGGTGTGCAGCTACTCTATAAGAATATGTTTTATTAGATACAATAATATGAATGCACATTTCAGATAATTACATGGATATGAACGTGGGACCAAGGCTACACAGGAACATCCGACAAAGTTAGGACAGAAACCACTTTCCCCAAATGTTTACATTTGTCTAGCTAATAGGGATTTTATTTCCTGCAGGAAGAAGGAATTTAATCACAATTAGCATTTTATTTGGATCATTTCCATTCCCTTTAGACGGGTATTTTATCACCAAAGGAGTCTTTTGAGGAGGAGGAGGAAAGAGGGTTTTTTCGTTTTGGGTCAACTAAGAAAAAGTATCTATATTAGTTTTCTAAGGGTTGCAGCAATCAATACCACAAACTGGGCGGCTTAAAACAACAGAAATCTATTCTTTCGCATTTGTGGCGGCTCAAAGTCTGGAATCGTAGTGTTGGCGGAGATGCACCCTTTCTAAAAAGGAGGCATCCTTCCTTGCCTCTTCCAGCTTCTGGAGGCCCAGGCTTCCCTGGGCTTGTGGCCGCATCACTCCGATCTCTGCCTCCGTTTCCACAGGGTCGTCTTCCTCGTGTCTCTGTGTCTTCTTCTGTTTGTTTTTGTTTTGTGTTCTACTTATTGGCCACACTGTGTGGCATGTGGGGTCTTAGTTCCCTGGTCAGAGACCAAACCCAAGCCCCATGCAGTGGAAGCGCAAGGTCTTAACCGCTTGACCACCAGGAACGTCCCCCTGTGTCTTTTTTTCTCTCTCTTATAAGGGCACTTGTCATTCGATTTAGGACCACTCTCATCCCGGATGATCTCATCTTGAGAGACTTACCTTAATTATATCTGCGTGCATGGTGAATGGCTTCAGTCACGTCAGTTTCTATGTGACCCTATGGAGCCCACCAGGCTCCTCCATCCATGGGATTCTCCAGGCAAGAATACTGCAACAAGTTGCCATGCCCTCCTCCAGGGGATCTTCCCAAGCCTGGTATCGAACCTGCGTCTCTTATGTGTCCTGCATTGGCAGGCAGGTTCTTTACTGCTAGCACCACCTGGGAAGCCCAATTGTATCTGCAGATATTCCAGGTATGGTCACATTTCAGGTTCTGGTGGACACGCTTTGTGGGGCCACACTTCAGGCCACTAAAGCATCTTTTTTGCATGTGGAGCTTTTGAAGGTTGAACTGGATGGCTGATCACCATTAAAACTTTATTAACACCACTCTTGCCAAATGGAGGTCTTCCTTCCCTCTTGCAGCCTTCAGATTTCCTTTTAAAACTGAGGGGCAGAGACTCTCCTGGTGGTCCAGTGATTGAGAGTTCATCTTGCAATGCAGAGGACACGGGCTCGATCCTTGGCCAGGGAGCAAGGCTCCCATACGCCGCAGGACAACTGGGCCCGCCTGCCATGACTACTGAGCCCGCACCACAGCGAGAGAGAGTCCACGTGCGGTAACAAAAGATCCCAATCGCTGCAACTAAGGCCCGATGCAACCCACCAAGTAAATAAATTGCAAAACACCCTGAGGGGTGATGGGCAAAATGACCAGAGAAGAACATTCAAGCATCGTAGGTCCTGGCTTTGGCTCACCTCTTCATGGAGCTTACATGTGAACAAGGAACTCTTGGCTGTTGGTTATGGCTCCACTAGAAATGTCAACAGGACAGACTCCCAAGGCCTTGCTATGTCATAGGCTGGAGAGAGAAGACGCTGTTTTTGAAATTCAAGCACTTCTAAATTTATTGATGGTGGTCAATGAACTCATGAAGATGGAACTTTGAAAATAAACAGTTAACCTTGAAACTGGGAATATAAACAGAACTTGTAGTTTGTTTTTCCTGCTTTGAATATCAGTTGATGTTTTTATCTGTGGCCATGGAGCACTCTCTGTAAGCCCTTCTCTCTTTGTGGGTGGTTCTTTACTGGAAATTCTCTACTACATGAAGCTCTCAGTATTTTCATGTGTAGAAATGGAGGGATTTGAGTTGCCTGAATTTTGAGCTCCTTTTCAGCTACCAGTTAAACTAGAACCCTTCCCCTTTAGTCAAAAGCTTTCAATTTCTCTTCAGTTCTAACTTGGCTATCACTAGTTCACCTACATGTCTTCTCCCTTCAATCCATCCACCTATTCATCCATCCATCTGCCCACTCATCCATCCATCCATCCATCCACCTCCCACTCACCCACCCATCAGTCCATCCAACTGTTCAGCCATGTTTTCTCCTTCCGTCCTTCCCTTTCTCCTTCTTACACTGTTTCTCTCCTTCCCTTCATCCAACTCTACATTTATCCATCCATTATCTGTCGCCCCTCTATCCTTCCCTCCCTCCATCCAACCATGCATTCATCTATGTTTTCCCCCTTCCTCCCTTCCTCTCCCCAACTCTGCCCATTCATATATCCTTCTTCCTATTCACTCGCCTCTCTACTCTGCAGAATTAAGTCTCATGCTATGTGTCAGGCACAGTGCGAGTAGCCTTTGGGGACACAGTGATGAACAAGGCAGTTGAGCTGGGGTGGCCCAGCTTTATGTGATCTGAAGCTTATCCAATTTGGGGGGCCCTCTTCAAAAGAATACAAGCTCCCAAATACAAGATTGCTAGAGTGGTCCCACTGCCTCAGCCGGGGCCATGCAAGTGAGGAGCCCCGAGGTTTGGGATTTGTGGGCTTCCTGGTGCTCCGTTTCTGCTGTCCCCCTATGAGGGACGGGCTTCTCTGCCAGCAGGGATCTAGGTAAACCTGGCGTGAACCGCTCAGACCATGCCTGGGAGCTCTGAGAAAGCAGGCACCAACTCCGCAAGGGAGGGTTTGCTAGAAGAGGGGATTTCTGGTTAGGGTTCCCCTCAGTTTCCCCATCCATACAAAGGGGAACAACTCAGATGAAGCTCATGGGGTCCACGGAGAGCAGCCTTGAGAGCAACAAAAGGCTTCTTGATTCAGATGCTTCTCACGCCTTGGAGTCCAGGCAATGAGCGCTCCTGGATGGCCCGAGGCTCTGTAAGTCCCCAGAGTCCTGCAGATTTCCAGCCGTCAAGCTCAGAAGGGTCTGATTCATCTGCACTGCATTTTGCTGGTGTTTTGTTTTGTCTTTGCTATTGTGCTGGAATCTTCCAGCAGCGCTGGGGCAGGACTCCGTTCTTTGTTTAAGGCTCACCATCACCCACAGGGCTGTGGAGCATGGTCTGTGCGGTGTTCTAGCCGTAGCAGCTACAGAAACTTTGCTCCAGAGCAGCTCTTTTCATCTTCAAAGCATTTTGAAGATGCAAACTAATTAATAAACAAGACAGAATGCCATAGTTAATAAGTATCTTTTGAGCAAAGCAGCTCCAGCACTTCAGAGTGGGAGTCCTGGGTGGAATTGCTGTCGCTTATGCTGGCTCTGGTCTTTGGGGGTCAGAGGGGAGGTTGCCTTGCCCACCCCTGGGCACATGCAGTGATTCTCTCCACTCTACCCCAGACAGGACTCCAACACCTGTGTGCCCTGACACTGCAAGGGCATATTTTTTCCAATCTCCTGCAGCACAAGTTTGGAGGTCCCAAATGGGGCCAAATGACCGGCTCCGGACTGCTCCCAAAGCATACAACTTCCAGCCTGAAACTCACAGATGGTGCGGCATAACCTGACCAGGCCCCCAGGAGGGCTCAGCTGAGAGCTGAGTGCAGACCTGTTTCTTTCCAACTCTATTTACCTGGTATCTGGTCCCATTTCCTTTCTGACATGCTCTCTGGATCAGGCTCAGATATCTTCCAGTTGCCTGGAAGATATTAGCAAGAGACATAGGCGTGGCTTTAAAGACTGCCGGGAGGGCCACTGTGACCATCTCTGCCACCAGGCGGGGGGCGGACACCTGATGGTCCCACAGCTATGATGTGGGGGAAGAGGCTCCAGCCTCCTCTTGATGACCTGGTCTAGGGCTCCTGCTTTCACAACGAACTGATGATTCTTAGAATCAATCCTGTCCCCACCCTATTTGGCTTATAAAGAATGCACATAATTTGATTACAAAATAAATCAACACCCACCAAAACAGCACCCTCAACTCCCCAATTTTACTGTGGATGCTAATTTCCAAGAGTTTTCTGTGCTACCATACTCAAGTCAAGCAATGAAAGCAACCATTAGACTATTTAGAAACACTCAACGTCAGCATCTTTATAATCTGACGTTATAGCAACCCCTCAGAAAGCCACAACCTGCGTTTGTAGGAGGTGTTTTCTCTACACGAACCTTATCAGCTGTACACAAATCTGTGCAGTCTTGTACTGAAGCTGTTGATTGATGCTGAGCTGCACAGCTGTCTCTCCAGATGTGTTTTTTGCCCTGGCACACACTCCACTGCCGTGAAACGAAATTCGAAACGCTAGGGCTTCTGTCTGGACTGTCCTTATGTAAGGTCCCAGCCTTCCCGCAGCACCCAACTGAAGAGCCGCATCCCTGAACCTGCAGACCTCACAGCTCCCTCGACTCCCCCCTCGCCCTTTCTGCTCCACCCCTGTCCTGGCACTGGCCACGCCCCCTCGAGTGAGGGTGATTCGCACTCACTCCAGTGGCTCTTTCTGGACCAGGAGCCTCCTGAGGGCTGAGCCCCAGCCTCCTTCTCAGTTACCTCGGTGCCAGCGTCTCACGCAGGGGCCCAGGAAGGAGGCATCCTGGTGGGGACTGTGGGTACCATCATCCCTGCCCAGTTTCTGCCTCTCCTTGTCCTCACCCACCCAGCTGGTCGCTCAGATGCCTGGGGCCATGTTGTCTCACAGGTCCAGAGGGTGAGCTCCTGTTTCCATGACAACCCCTTCACACGTGGATATTCGAGGTCATGCCTGCCTGAAGGATGGAGCAAGCCCAAAACACCAACATGCATGTCTCTGGCACCTGTAACATCACCAGTTTTGTTGCCATAACATCGAAAAGTGGATCAGCTGGTACCTCAGCTGAAGCACCTTCGGCTGTCTTCTGACCTCTGAATGCAGTTTTACAGGGTCTATTTATACCAATTTCTTACCTCTCCCTTTCTAGAAAAATGGAAGCATCGTCCTTTAAGTATCTCTTACTTTTTATGATTTTAAAAAAAGGAATCAGAAAAGTGAAAACAGGATGACACCCCCCTGCCTTAGTGATGTGGATAATGGGAATAGAAGTCTACCTTCTAGACAAGGTTTCTGGGTTTTCCCCGTGAGTATCTGTCACCATGAGATACTATGAAGAAGCAGGGCTCCGTGCTGTTGTGGAATGAAGAAGACTTAGCTTCCCTTTTATCTCATGGCAACCCTGCCCCCCACCACCCTACCCCTACCAGCTTCACATCTACTTGCGAATGGTATCTTCTCACTCTTTCGTCTTTGCCAATTTGCTTGTCAAAAAAAAAAAAAAGTTAAAAAGATAATCTGTATAGCTTTAAAAGTGTATCTATGTAAAACAAGCACTGTCTTAAATTGTGGTTCCAGTGATCAGCTCTGAAAAGTTCCTTCTCAAGCCAGTGCGTGATGTTCCTCCTTCTCCTTGACTGTGCGTTATGGGCTAGCAATTTCTGCCTACTGGTTTTCTTCAAAAGAGGAAAATTCATGGCTGTACTTATAAATGTAGACAGCAGTTTTCCAAAGGAAATAAATTATGCAAACCTCCTAAAAGTCCTCTAATCTGAAAGTCAACTTCGCTTCTTACACATTACTCACCTCCTATCTCATCGTGGTCCCTGCTCCTGCAGCCCCAGTTCCCCTTACCTCTTTGAACATGCAGGCTCCTTTCCATCTTAGGGGCTCTTTCTACCCTCTCAGTTTTCAGAACAGGGATTGTCATTGAGTAGATACATGGAACCTTTTGCTCAGTGGTGGAGTGAAAGTCACTCAATTGTGTCTGACTCTGCAGCCCCATGGACTGCAGCCTGACAGGCCCCTCTGTCCAAGGGATTCTCCAGGCAAAAATACTGGAGTGGGTTGCCATTCCCTTCTCCAGGGGATCCTCCTGACCCAGGGATAGAACCCAGGTCTGCTGCATTGCAGGCAGATTCTTTATTATCTGAGCCACCAGGGAAACCCAGAGAGAAATTTGTTTCTGCCTGGTTTCGAACTGGGGACCTTTCATGTGTGAGGCAAGCATGGGAACCACTACACTACAGAAACAGGACTTTTGTGCAGGGATGGGTGGATTTCATAGATTCTAGAGAAGCATATGGAACATAGGCAAGCGAATGTGCTCAGCTGTCTAAGACCTGGGTTCTTGAACCCAGGCTCTTCCCTGCGAAGTACTTGGGTAAATCACTCAACATCAAGGATCATCCACTTTCTCCATCTGAAAAAAATCGTGCCAGGTCTAATGTGAAGCCTTACAGAACCAATGGCAAAATTTCCTGCCAAGGGGAGGCCTTGATTACTTGCAGATAACTGAATCCTAAGCCAAGAGTCATAGTTAAGGTCTTTGGGGAAAATGATGAGTTATTGCCTGGCAGATTATATTTCATCTTAGATGTTTTAATGGAAGTACATTTTGGGGTCAGTGACAGAATGAGAAGTGCCAGTCTTTGGTCTTAGCTGTCTAGCAAAGTGGGCTGGTTGAAGACGAGAAGGGTTTGTTGTGCTATCCAAGGGTGGGTGTGGGTGGTGTACCCCTGGGAGGGGCAGGGGCAGGGCCCCCGGGGGCAGCTCTGTGTGGCCTGGTAAGCCCGGGGCAGCCTGGCTCTGTCCAGACTCCACTGAATGCACTCACTTTGTGCCGGGCACTGCTGGGAACAGAGGTCAGCCCAACCTGGGCCTGGCTGGGCTTCTGGGGCAGACACAGAAGCAGGGCTGGCATGTAGCCAGTCCACCTCTAAATGGCATATCTTTAGCATTAGTCCCATTTGTCCAGGCGGGTGCCATATGGGTTGTTAAAGATGTTGACTATCACCCTGCGTGTAGGTAATGCCCATGTTCTAAAAGCGTAGGGTGCCCAGTTGATAAGGGTGTGTGTGTGCTGGACCCAGAGGGACAGGAGGAGTGGGCTGAGTAGGGTGGGAGGGGCCTCCAAGGACAGTGTAGTGAAAGGGATAGAAGCATCTGCACCACTGCCTGTCAGTCAAGGAGAAGATGGGAAGCATCCTAACAGAAATGCCAAGTACTGTGCCTTCATCCAGCCACCTGTCTGTCTTCATCCATTCATCTGTCTATCCTGCAAACAAGGCCTGAGTGTCTACTGCATGCCAAGCATTACGGCCAATGTTGACACCAAAAAATAAAGACCCCATCCTCAACCTTGACACCTCACAACTCAGTGGACAGAGGCAGTCACCTCTGTGATGTCATCAATGAAAATGACATCAGAGCTCAAAGTCAAGGGGAGCCTGTTTGTTGGCAAGGGTGGGAAGTGGGAAGCAGAGAAGGATTTGGGGGAGTCCAGGAGGAAGGCCTGGAGAGATGAGGGTGGGCAGGATTCAGGTTGGTGAAAAATGAAGGAAGGGAGGACAGTCCAGAAGGAAGGCAAAAGGTGCAGGAAGCAAAGGCAGGAAGGTGGCACCCCATGGGCATGTCTGGTGGCTGGAGGGGAGTTAGGCTTCTGTACAGAAAGGGCACAAGGGTTCCTAAAAAGGAGGAATGGGACATAATAGCTAACCCCCAAGTGGGGCATCCCATGTGCTAAGCCCTTTGTATCCATTACCTCATATAAGTCTTGCTCCAGCCCTATGAGGGGGAGCCATTTATCCCCTTTCCCCCCACTTTACAATGAGAACCCAAGGCAAATAGCTGGTGAGACCCTAGTGCCTGAGATTTAAACACAGGTGCTATGGACTGAACTGTCTCTCCCAAAGCCCTAACACCCAGCATGTTGGTATTTGGAGATGGGGCTTTTAGGAGGTACTTAGGATTAGATGAGTTCATGAGGGTGGGGCCCCCATGAAGGGATTAGTGGCTTTATAGGAAGAGGAAGAACAGAGATTGTTCTCTCCTGCATATGGGGATACTGTGCGAAGGCAAGCCAGGAAGAGGCTCTCGTTGGGCACCTAACTGGCTACACCTTGCTCTTGGACTTTCCAGCCTCTGGAACTGGGAGGAACAAATGTGTGTTGTTTAAGCCCTCCAGTCTGATCTTTTGTTATGGAAGTCCAAGCTGACTGATCCACCAGGTTAGTCTGGGCCTTTGGACTCCTCTTCACCCATCTGGGGCCACCCCAGGTGCAGGCCCTCAACATGTGTTCCCCCAGCTCCTTCACTGATGCCCACCAGAGAAAGAGCCATTCATCCTCTTCCTTGGGAAGCACTTGGCTTTGGGATTTCTCTGAGCTCTTGGCCCAACCCCAGATGAAGCTGAGTACTTCCTCATGGCAGAACCCAGGCTGCAAAAGCTCAGCCCCTCCCCTGGGCTCCTCTCCTCCCAGAGAACACACCACTTCTTTGAAAAAGGATCCTTTCTCCTTGTTACCTTCACGCCAAGGTTATCTACTCAAGTATGTACCGAGTAAATGAGGTTGTTTGGCTTATGGATACAAATAGATACTGCTTTTTTGACTTGCAAAATGAATTCCACTGTGACTGGCTCAAACTTAAGTATGCTAATGCTCAATGAACCAGTTGTCTATTTATTTCTGTTTATGCCTGCAGACCCATTAGCAACTTTTTCTTGTTTTCTTTTAGAATATTAAACGGTTCCAACATATTCTAAAAATTAGTTGATTAGCTTGTTAGGGCACATTTTAACTGCTAGCTCTGCCGAACCAAAGGAGAAAATGAAGGTAATTTTGTTTGCAAGGAATGTATGATTCGGAGCTGACTGTTGAAAGATGTGCCACGTCAACGTAATGAGGGAGTGTAATATCTTAGTTTGCATCAATATGGAAATAACCACGAGCTTTGACAGACCTGATGCTAAAGGCATCACCCGCCTGCTCATTACGCATTCCGGCTCTGATTATGAAAAATAGTGTGTTTTCTTTTAAAGAGGAGTCTGCATTATCAATCAAACCACACCAATTATTTCAGAAAGGGATCACGCTGAAACAGACATTGGGGCTTTTCAGCTAGGACAGCGCCTGATCGGCAGGCTGATCTTAAAGGGTGTGATATTTTTATTCCATGACAGTTGTTAGTATTAATTAGGAACACTAACGAACTATTTTGTGCCGTGGCACCCAGACAACCTGCTTTCCCTGCTATCATCTGGATCTTTATTATTTTGTTTTAATGAGCCCTGTCTTAAATAGTATCAATGCACTTCTAATGATAGCTCTCATCCAGCCTGATTTTCCGACGCTCTTCAGGCAGGGTTGTCATATCAAGGAAATAAAGAGAGGAAAGGAGAAAGGAAAAAAAGACAACAGGAAAACCCTAGCCCGTGACGAGCAAAACCAAAACAGAGGTGTGAAAACATTGCTCATTGCAACAGGGTATGTTTCCTTGTGTGCATGCATCTGTGTGGCGTTTGATGATTACCCACTTATTATTTTTATTCTAACCTTGCAGATAGGTTAGAGGAAAAGTCCAGGGCCAGAACAATGGCTCATGGGCCATCCTTAGGATGTGGTCACTATTGTTTGCACTGATCCCCACTGGACTGCTGGTTGCGTGGGGGTGGGGACAGGACTTACTCACGTCAGGAGGTGTTCTCAGCAGGTTATTGCTGAGATCTGATGCAAAGTTGGCATCAGGAACTGTTTGCTAATTGAATGCCTGAAAGGAAGGAGCTTTCTCCTTCTAGTTTGACACTTCCATCTAGATATACTCGGAGAGCTTATAGGAGCCCATGATTTACTTGAACAAAACGCAATGAAAAACCACGAAGAGGCCTGGGGGACACTGATTAAATGTGCGGGAATCAGACAGACCTGGACGCACTGAAGGTGTGATGTTGGGCATGTTGCATCAGTTTCCTATGGAGCAGGCGGGGGTGTGAGTCAGCGATAGAACAGGGGAGGTGTTGGCAGAGGATGGCATTCCATCCCCAGTGGGTCACTGCTCAGCAAACACTTGTTGGATGAATAGGTTGGGAAAGAACAGCCCTGCTAGATGCTGTTGCCCTTGGATTCTCAGCACAGGGGCGATCCTGATGGCTGTGCTGTTCCAGCGGTGGGACTGCTGGGTGGTCTGGGTGTGGGTGTGGATTTGCACAGACCTGTGTGTGCATTCCGTCAGCGCTCCAGGACGGCACAGAAGGAGCCCAGGGAGACATGTACCCTCATTGAACCTTCTCCGGTCATAGGCATGGAACCCCAGCCTGGCTCCCACTCACGCTGCTTCCCTGAGTCAGACCTGTGCTGGCCATTACAGAGGAGCTGGAGAAGGTGGCTGAACAGTGGGTCCCTGCAGTTTTGGGTGCCGCAGAGGCTGTGGAGTCTCTGGCAGTGGGTGCTAAGCGGGAACAACTCCTGAGCACTGGTGTTTGGGGGATTCCTGAGACCAGTTCCTGGAGAAAGCCTTCATTATGCACAGTGATACCCCTTCCATCCTCCTCCAGAAAGTACCACAGTGGTTCCAATGAACCAAACTGATCTTTGCTTATTGCTGGTTCCCTCTCTGCTCCATCTTGTACTGAAACCTGCTTAAAGTCAGCTGTGGGGTGAAAAAGGTAGTAGTAGACCAGGCCAGCAAGTGCCCTGGGAATCCCACGGACAGGGGAGCCTGGGGGCGACAGTCCATGGGATTGCAAAAGAGTCGGGTATGACTGAGCGACTAACACAGCCATCCCCAAAATGCCAGGGTAGTGGATCGCATGAAGTCGAGGTTGTGCATGTTCACTCTGATTTTCACAGCAACCCTCTGGCTGTAATTATACCCATTTTGCACATGAAGAAACTAAAGGAGAAATGTTTTTTCTCTCTTCCCTTGGGGATTGTGATCTGGTGGGAGGCACTGACACGTACCAGTTCCTATAAATGGGAGCAAGCTGGTGAGCCCAGCAGAGGGCTACAAAGGCACAGGGTGAAAGCAGGGGGTATCCTCTTAGACTAGGGGTGGTGGGAAGGTTTCTTGGCAGTGGTGGGTTTTAACAGCGGGCTGTGAGAGACCAAAAGAATGTTGCCAGGTGGAGAGAGAAGAGGGTGGTTTGGACGGAGTGGAAGCAGTGGCCGAGGGCAAGAGATTGAGGGCACGTGGGAGGAGCAGCGTCCTGCTGGGGTGCAGCTGGATGCCGGCTGTGTGTGTGTGCATGACTGCGTGTTCATACATGTGCATGGGAGTGTGTGTGTACTCATGGGGGATGGAGGAGGATGAAAACTCGGCCCTTTGAGATTGACTCTGCAGGAAGCGGTCCTATCTCCCAGGTGCAGACTGAACTTAAACCCCATTTCAACTCTCTATTATCGAATCTGTCCATCTTTTTAATAAGATGTTTTTAATGGCAGTGAAAGCCTGCCCTTTCTGATTGAGAGGGACCATTGGACTTGACATTTAATGGAAAACAGAGACCAGGTCTGCAAGAAACAGTGAGCAAGACAAGCAAATGTTCTTACAGGAAAGGATCCTGTGATGAGGGCAGGCAGGCCTGGCTTCTGCTTCAGGGACTTTGTTGGTGCATGGCTGAATCTATCTATACGTAAGGCCAGATCGCTGCACACCAGCCACCCTGGCAGGCAGCAGGACAAGGCGGGGACGTCATAGCTTCTCCGACAGTCCACTGACACATCACTCCTGTCGGGAAATTTAAGGGACTTTTGCAAATGTGGCTGTAACAGAAGGCCAAGTGTGCTAAGTACCCTGAAAGGGGTGTGGGGAGTGCTGGGGAGCAGGGGGCACTGTTGTTTCCTTCTGGGGTCCAAGCAAACAGCGCTGTGGGGCAGGTGGTCCCACAGCATGGGAGTGGTCATTCTACCAATGGAAGCAGCCTGAGTAAGGCTGGCTGGCCAAACAGAGTGGCCGTCAGCCAGCAGAGATCATGGGTGCTGATGGGATGGGGAGGGGGAAACAAGGTTGGAAAGATTGGAGGGGGGTCCTGAGGAGGGGTGCTCATCGAGGGAATGCCATTCCGATGCAGGAGAAAAAGGTTTCATCACGGCCATTCCCAGGTTCAGGATTTCTCAGCTGCCTCTGAGGACCCCAGGAGAAAAGGGGAGGAACAAATGAGTTGGCTGGGGTGCTCAGGCTATAGGCAACAGAAACTGACTCTGGACCTAAGCTAAAGGGAACTTATTGTAAAAGTATTTGGAATCAATGGGAAGACTAGAGACCTGGTGCAGAAATAGGCAGAAACCAAGGAAGCTTGATGGGGCTGGCGAGGGAGCAGGGAAATGGAACAATAAGAAGAACTTGGAACAATAAGAAGAACTTTGTGGTGGGAAGCCTGGGGTTGCCATCATTTCTGGACAGCTGGTCTACCTGCTCAAGACTTGCACTCAGCGAGGGCCCAGTCTCAGCCTTGTATGAGCCATAGGTCTGCCCCTTGGGTTGGGGAGGGACTTGTTTACAGTCCCACTGATGACATGAGCTCCCACGAGGAGACAGCAATGCTGTTAGAAAGGGGAGGTAATGGGGGGTCCAGAGCTGAACACTTGGTGGACAAGGCCATGGTCCTCACTTAGCCCCTGGGGTATTGTCAACAAGGACAGGTTGTCCTTTTGACCCCCAAAGTATCCACGTGCCTCACATGGGCTGGTGGCCTGGGCCAGGGTGTTCCAGTGCCCCTACCCTGCAGATCGCTTACCTCCCAGCTGCAGTAGACCCATGTCAAACAGGAGACAACCATTCCCAAGCCTTTGCAGGAATAAAGGCAGGACAACATTTCAGTAGCTTTTTTTAAAAAAAAAATTCTTCTAGCATAAGCTATTACTCTACCAGGATTACTGCAATAAAAGCTGGGAAAATATGACACGTTCTGATAGACTGAGCCATGCAAAAGTGACAAGCCATGTGACGAGATGGTATTTTGGGGTTGGGGATAGAGTTAGAAATAATTACAGTATAACCGAGCACAGCTTTCCCACCCCTCTCGCTGTGCTGCTGGGGTCTTGTATGTGTAGAATGAAGAGAAAAGGGAATCATTTGACTCTAATTTCAAGCCTTGTTCCTCTAATGGTTCCTTGTGGAATGATGTTAAATAATGATAATTATTACAGAGCCCTGTGCTGCTATCTACTCTTGTCAACGGCAGCTGTGGCCTGTGGGGTTTGCCATTTCTCTCCGAGATTGGTTGATAGGGCCAGTCTACAGAGGTTTGTAAATGATTTCCTCTTAAACTTGGTCATTATAATTTGGGTAGTATCACCTGATGAACACAAATATCTTGAGCTTCGCATTATATGTCCAACAGTTTGGACTTTTCATAGTCATTGAAAACTAGGAGAGCACAGATTAGCACACAACCAAGCCCCTAGTGACAGTCCATGAACATATTATTCATTCCTCCACTCCATCCCCTCAGCTCTGCTCCTTCCAAACATGTCTGAGGGCCCTTCATGAAGTTCAGCTTTGCACCTGGCACCCAATCTGGGGCTGAGGATGTAATGCAAATGGGACAATGCTTCTCCCTCCAGAAGTTCGTAGAAAATCAAACCATCGGTTATAATAGTGTGGGAGGCTTTCTAATACAGACGTGCACATGGGGCTTAGGAATTAGAGAATAGACTCCCAAGCCAGTGTGGGGCGGACAGGAATCCAAGACAGGGTGATGCTAGTGCTGGGCACTGAGGGCTATGTAGGAGTTTGCCAGAAAAGGAGTCTGCTTCCAGCAGGGGCTTCATGAGTCATGGCGTGGAGGCATGCAAGCAAATTGCAAGTTTAGGGAGAAATGACAAGCTAACTGGAACAAGGCAAGACCCTCTTTTTAATTTTAAAGTAATTATGCTTTTCCGATTGTTATAATAAATGAATAAAATAGCTAAAAATTATCTAAATTCCTGGTGTTCCTGCACAATCTCCTTCTCCACATTCCCCTTCTCTCGCCCTCCTCCTCCTCCTCCTAGTGATTTCTCTCTACCCCTCTTGCTCCAAAATTGGGATGAAATTGAACATATAGTTTTATACCCTTTTATCCCTTACTGAATGTGCCATGAACATGTCCCTTGTCATTAAATATTCTTCATACATATTATTTTTAATGATGTTTAATATTTCCTCATATGGATGTACCATCATTTTCAAAACCATTTCTCTATGGTGGAGTATTTTGGTTGTTTTCAGTTTTTTGCTTTATAAATAACACTGCAATGAACATTGAGATGAAAACTTTTGCCCATATTTCTGGTGATTTCTTTAGGATAAATTCCTAGAAGTCTAGATGTGGAATTATAGGGTATGAATCTTTCTAAACTTAAATCTATATCATTAATTGCATTCTTAAAAAAAAATGTACACCAACTTCTAGGTAAAGATGGCAGATTGAAGACACTAATTTTGCCCCCTCTCCCCAACTACAGAAAGGGGACTTTTTTAAAAAGGCAAAAACTCACAAGAACATGAAAGGAGAACAGCAGTACCATCTGGGAATCTGGGAAACAGATGGACGAGTGGTAACTGCTTTAGCAGATTTGAGAAGACTGCCTCCCCAGCCGGTTGTGGAAAAAACAGAAAACCAACTTGATGTACGCAGCCAAGTCCTCAAAACACGCAGGAGCCAGGGCATCACTGAGTCTCTGGGAAGCTGCAAGTTGTTCCAGAAGCTGTCAGATCCCTAGATTTACCCCCTTACTCTGTTGGCTGGGTGCACAGTGAATCCCCTCACCCCTCTACCTTGCATAAGTTTGGACATTAGTCTCTGCAAAAGGTAAAACCGAGCAACTCTGCGTTGGGCCATCAGACACAGTAAGGATGGGGATGCTTATGACACTGGATGGGCTATGTGAACCTATGAGGGGTGGCTCCTGGGACCCCCAGATCTCACCTCCCTTGACCCCTGGAACACTGACAGCTAGGCTGGGATCTCCATGATGAAGACTGAAGGAATCTTCTTTAGGGAGTTTGTCCAGCACAAAAGGAAAGACTGTAAAGATACTAACGCATGGATATCCTAGATGAACCTGTAGGGAAGTTCATGTTTGACATTCCCTACCAGTGTGGGAATGCCTGTGGCTCAGTAACACAGTCGTGTCTGACTCTTTGCGACCCCATGGACTGTAGCCCACCAGGCTCCTCTGTCCATGGGATTTTCAGGCAAGAATATTGGAATGGGTTGCCATGCTCTTCTCCTGGGGATCTTCCCTACCTAGGGATCAAATCCAAGTCTCCTGCATCTCCTGCATTTGCAGATAGATTCTTTTACCACTGAACCACTTGGAAAGGCCCTAAAGACTACCTAAAGTAAAGACATCTAAAGAAACAGGCCAAAGCAAACTATCAGACACATTAACCCCTACCTCACACCACACACAGAAAACCAAACTGGGATGAACTGTAGATCCAAATGCAAAAGGTACAACGTTAAAACTTCCCAAACAAAACAGGAGAATATTGTCAGGACCTTGAGGTAGGCAAAAGCTTCTTAAAAAGGATACAAAAAAGCACTAATCATAAAATGAAAAATTAATTGGAGTTCATTAAAATTTAAAATTTCTGCTCTTCGAAAGATACCAATTAGAGAATGAAAAGGTAAGTCACAGAGTGAGACTAGATATTTGCAATTCATACATTAGACAAAGGACTTCAATCCAGATTATACAAAGAGCTTCCATAAATCAATGCTATGCTATGCTAAGTCACTTCAGTCGTGTCTGACTCTGTGTGACCCCATAGACGGCAGCCACCAGGCTCCCTGGTCCCATAATTAAAAGCTAATCAATAAAAAATATTGCTTGGAGATTAAAAACCTTCTGGAAATAAATAAGGACTGGAAGATAAAGTTGAGGAATCTTACAAAAATAAAGCAAAAAGACTAATGGTTGAAAAATTAAACAGAGGATGAGTAGACCAGTTCAGAGAGAGGGAAGACAGAAAATAGGAGAAAATAACAAGTGAACTAATTCAAGAAAAATTTGCCAAACAAAAGGACATAGGTTTCAGATGGAAAGAACTCCTGAAATTACTGTGAATCGAAAGAGAACCACTTCTCAAAATTTCAAGGAATTGAGGACAAACAAGGCTGTATATTGTCACCCTGCTTATTTAACTTATAGGCAGAGTACATCATGAGAAACGCTGGACTGGAAGAAACACAAGCTGGAATCAAGATTGCTGGGAGAAATATCAATAACCTCAGATATGCAGATGACACCACCCTTATGGCAGAAAGTGAAGAGGAACTAAAAAGCCTCTTGATGAAAGTGAAAGAGGAGAGTGAAAAAGTTGGCTTAAAACTCAACGTTCAGAAAACAAAGATCATGGCATCTGGCCCCATCACTTCATGGGAAATAGATGGGGAAATAGTGGAAACAGTGTCAGACTTTATTTTTGGGGGCTCCAAAATCACTGCAGATGGTGATTGTAGCAATGAAATTAAAAGACGCTTACTCCTTGGAAGGAAAGTTATGACCAACCTAGACAGCATATTGAAAAGCAGAGACATTACTTTGCCAACAAAGGCCCATCTAGTCAAGGCTATGGTTTTTCCAGTGGTCATGTATGGATGTGAGAGTTGGACTGTGAAGAAAGCTGAGCACCGAAGAATTGATGCTTTTGGACTGTGGTGTTGGAGAAGACTCTTGAGAGTCCCTTGGACTGCAAGGAGATCCAACCAGTCCATTCTGCAGGAGATCAGCCCTGGGATTTCTTTGGAAGGAATGATGCTGAAGCTGAAACTCCAGTACTTTGGCTACCTCATGCGAAGAGTTGACTCATTGGAAAAGACTCTGATGCTGGGAGGGATTGGGGGCAGGAGGAGAAGGGGACAACAGAGGATGAGATGGCTGGATGACATCACTGACTCGATGGATACGAGTCTGAGTGAACTCTGGGAGTTGGTGATGGGCAGGGAGGCCTGGTGTGCTGCGATTCATGGGGTTGTGAAGAGTCAGACACGACTGAATGAACTGAACTGAACTGAACTGAAGCTATGAGCTGTCACCGAGAGAAGAAATAAAATAAACCCACTACAAGAAAACAAATCACATTCACAGGGACAGGTGTCAAACTGGCTTTAGACTTCTCAGCCTGAAAGCAATCTGGAAGCTAAAATATAATGAGCAAAGCCTTCAAAAGAGATGGCAAGAAAATGATTTCCAACCCCCACTCCTACTCAGCCTATCAATCAAATCTGAGAGTAGAGTAAACATTCTGAGAGTTGCAAAATCTTAAAAACTTTATACCCCATATACCCCCTTTTCAGGAAGCTGTTGCAGTTTATATTGTACCAAGATGACAACGTTGACATAGGGAAGATTGGGAGGCAAGAAACCAGAGAAGCACCAAGGCACAAGGCAGAAGGGCCCCCCAGTGATGGAGAGGATGAGCTCTGGCTCCAGCTGAGGACCAGATGTGGAGGCAACAGAGCAAAGCAGTGTGAGGTGAGACGAAGGCGCAGCACTGCCCCACAGGATGCCTTCTACCCTTTCACTATCTTTTTATTTTTTGCACTAAAACTATTTAAAAAATTGTGGCAAATTTTATATCGCATAAAATTTGTCATTTTAACCATTTTAAAGCATAGAATTCAGTGACATTGATTACATGCAGAATGTGGTGCAACCCTCACTTTATTATCTGCTTCCAAAATTTGTCGTCACTCCAGACAGAAAATCTGTACCCTTTAAACAATTCTCTTCTTTCTCACGCTTGTGCTCAGTTGTGTCTCCATGGACAGCAGCCCACTAGGCTCCTCTGTCCATGGGATGTTTCAGGCAAGAATACTAGAGTGGGTAGCTGTGCCCTTCACCAGGGGGGATCTTCCCAACCCAGAAATCAAATCCACATCTCCTGTGTCTTCTGCATTGCAGGCAGATTCTTTACTGCTGAGCCACCAGGGAAGCCCTCATTAAGCAATTACCCCCTGCCACCAATTCTCTCCTCCCCCTAGTCCCTAGCAGCCGCCATTCTACTTTCTATGAATTTGACTATTCTAGGTACGTCATATAAGTGGGTTTATACAACATTTGTCCTTCTGTGTCTGGCTTGTTTCATTTAGCATATTGTTAGAAGTTTCACCACGTCACGGTATATGGACTTCACTCTTTTCTTATGGCTGAATAATACTCCATCGTATGGATAGCCTATATTTGTTGGTTCCCATCCTTGCAAATCTGCTGATGCCTGATGGACCTTTCCTGTGTTTAGTGTCTGGGGCCATCTCTGCTTCTTGCATCAGCTCAGAATATTCATTGCATTTCACAGAAGAGTCCTGCTTCGACCTCTTCTTGATGATAGGGGTGAGTCATGATGAACTCAGGGGCAGAAAAATAGAGCAGCCTACTCCCCCAGACACGTTCCTGCTGGGTCCCCAATATGTGTCCACACCCACACCCTTCCTGATACGCTGGCGGGGGGTCTCAGCTTCTCATGGACTCTCTCACTGACATCCCCAAAGGGGCTCTTAATAACTCTCAGGGAAGCTGTAGACAGATAATGACCCAGAGACTTGTTCATCTTATTATTTCTTGGGAGCCTTCCCATAGCAGTGAGAATATTGCCCTTCTAGTACATGGTGAGCTCTATGACTGCCATTCAGTTTTTGTATTAATTGCTGTTGGATTAATTTATATCTACATAGTTGTTGATAAAGCAGTAAAAATACTTGAGAAAAAAGAAAGGTTAAACTAGCCTACATCCAGTCTAAGATGGATCACCACACCATCACCATACAATATACATTTTTAGTATTTGCTAGTTTGATGTGAGACATAAAGACATTACTGTTTTATTTTCCTTTGTTTTGATTGTTGGTGAGACTGGCCAATTTTTCTCATGTCTGTAGCCGCTTACATTCTTCAGTCCATGCAATTAAAAATTTTTCACATTGAGAACAACGCTGAGTGGGTAGGGACAACTTTTCAGAACAATTCCCACTTCCTTATGTATTCAGCAACAGCAGCACACTTGAAGAGGAGATAGAGGCTATAAAACGGGGTTAGGCACCTGGACCCCATGATCACCATCAAAAGTACAATGCTAGTTATCCAGAAAATCAAAGTTGCCAAAGAAATTAAGAAGCAAAATGTGGAATTGCTACAAAAGCAGATGGAGTGTCTGATTGTCCTATGATTGCACCCACAGCACGGACAGGGGTTCATGAAAACCCAGCCCCAGTGCGTGGAGACAGGAACGCTCCTGGGACCCCAGGTGGGAGTCCCCGACGGATACGCGTACCTGCTGGCTTGCAGCCCTGGGCCCTGTGATTTTGTCAAGATCCTGCTGGAAGACTCTCAAGATCACACCCACTGGGTGGTTGGTGGATGACACGTTTGTCCCCTCACTTGACTATTTGCCAAGGAGGTCAGCATCTCTAAATGTGCCCTTTCTTCAAACTAAATTCCTCAGTTATCATCATATATGTTTAAAGTAAAGCGTTTGGAACTGACACGCACACACTGCTATATTTAAAATGGATAACCAGTGGATAAAATGGATATCCATGTGGTTAAGTGGATAATCAAAATGGATAAGGATCTGCTGTACAGCACAGAGAACGCTGCACAATATTCTGTAACAAACTTACTGGGAAAAGAGTTTGAAAAAAAGAATAGATACATGTATATTCATGACTGAGTCACTTTGTTATACACCTGAAACTAACACTACATTGTTAATCAACTATAATACAAAATAAAAAGTTAGAAAAGAGAATACGTACGGACAAGTGCCAACGTTTGTGCCATGTGGTTGTTAATAATCTTGAACGTAGCTAAGGTATCCGACAGGGAAAGGGCAAGCCGTCTCATTTACTTGAAGGAATATTACACATTTGTTAAAACTGGCTTACTAGGAGTTTGTAATAAGATAGAAAAGCACTTATAAAATGTTGGTAAATAAAAAGAAAACAGGACACACTGCCACACTACTGTAGTATCACAACCATATAAAAGAAATAATCCATCCCAGAAAAAAAAAATCCTGGAAGGAAATGCTCTGAAATGTTCCCTGGTTGTCCCTGGAAGGGAAACTCTAGGTAAATACCCACACTTCAATTCTTTCCATGTCCACATTTTCCTTAATGTGAAAATGACTACTTTTATGATGATGATCATTTATCACAAACAAGAGATGGGAGTAGGCTGACTATCCCACATTCTCCCAGGAGCTGCCTCCACTCCCTGGGCTTTGGTTTGCCTTCACACACCAGTTATGCAGACATATTTGAGACCATCGCAACTTGTTTCTATGTTTGTTTTTAAAACCAGGGCAGGTGAGTGTGCCGGACATGTGGATTCTGTTACTCTGCAAGGAGGCATGTGAATTAGCACAACCTTTCTAGAGGACAATCTGGCAACACTCAAGAAAACCCTTGTGATTCTGCATAGTCTTTGATGGAGCAATTCTACAAGTAAGGATTTCTTCTAAGGAAATAATCCTGGCTGTTTATAAAAATAGAGTTGTAAGGTTGTCCATCACAGCAGAGCTTATAATAATGAACAATTGGAAACAACAAAAGGAGGCCGGCTAAATAAATTATGCTACATTCATGTAATGGCATCTTATGTTTTTGAAGGCTATTGAATAAAGTAGAAATTATTCAAAATATATGAAATAAGCTGATTATAAAGCGGTATATCACCGAGTGGTCCATTTTGTACTGAAATACACATGTGCTAATTAAAAGTAATGGGGAAAGTATACACAAAATGAGCAACTGTGGCTCTGTTTCTGGATGGCAGAAATGAGGTGATTATTTACATTTTGCTGGATAGGTTTCATGGTTCATCCAACAGGTACATCTTAACCCGTCCTCCTCCACGCGGTAGCTTTTGTCAGCAGGGTGTGTCCTGGGCGAGGCACTTGCCGAGTGAGGTCTGTTGGGCTGGCTGTTGTGCTTGTCGGGCGAGGTCACTGCTGTGCTCAGTGCACAGGGCCCCAGCCATGCTGAGAATCCTTCAGAATCAAGGAGACCAGCGTAAGTCCTGGGAAAGCAACACAGTAGATGGGTCAGTGCCAAGGGGTCTTTGAGGTGGCCCACTGCTTACTTTACAGGGGTTGTGGAAAAGAAAAAAGCCCTTGTTCTGGCCTCCTTGAAAACTGTGCATCCTGAGGAGTCTTTCAAATCACCCCCACCCATCTATCCATCCATCAACCCACCCATCCAACCACCCATCCATTTACCTTACCCGTCTCTCCATCTATCTATCCGCCCATAAATCCAACCACTCATTTATCCACTTACCCACCATCCAGTCATCTAGCCATCCATCCATCCATCTATCTCACCATCTGTCTACTCATCCACCCAAACACCCATTCACTCATCCACTCACTCACCCATCTATCCATCCACACGAACAGTTATCCACCCATCCAGCCATCTACCCACCTAGCCATCTATTCACCCACCCATGCATCCATCCAGCTGTCCTTCTTGTGGCTTCATTCACTTTAAAAACACTGACTGGGCATCTACAACTTGCCAGACCCTGTGTTTGGTTGGTGCCAACGTAAAGGACACGGGCCCTACCCACAGGGAGTTCACAGTGGAGGCTGTCTCCATCATTCACACAAAGGATTGTTGGCAGCCTTGCTGTGGCCTAGTGACCAGCTGGTGACCTTGGGGTCCACACCCAGACTTGGCTGAGAGGATGTGTGGGGGCAGGGGAAGCAAACTTCCTGGGGGTGGAAGCATTTGGGAGTTTCCTCTGACATTAGGACAGGGAAAAGGGCTTTGTCCTGGGACCTGGACTCCATTCCTTTAGACTTGCTGGGCGGTGGCTGGTCCTCAGGGTGGGTGGGAGTGTGGGGTGCTGGGGAGGCCACACTGAGCCCTTTGCATCTAAGCTCTGTTTTTCTGGGCCCACCAGCTGCACTGTGGAGAGCAACCTGATCTGGAGACCAGATTGTTCTTCCAGAAATGTTCTGATGTTGCTAAATCTCTAGGACCTTGCTGATGCTACAAAGGGGGTCAGAACCCTCCAAAATGACTGAAATTGAATTACCAGCTAACTTAGTCCATGGGTTTCTGACAAGGTTCAATTTAACTCAGAAGAGTAAAGGTGATGACGCTTATTGGGTTTTTGTTGCTATGGACTGAAATTCTACCACTTATGCCTGGTTTTCAGGCATCCTTCTTGATCTCAAGGAGTGATTCATAGAGAAACCTGGGTCAAAATCCTTTGATGTTTGAAATTTTAGCAGATCTGTGAGATTCTTCTCCAAAGAGGTAACAGTTCACACTTTCACCAGCTTCCCTGTACCCTTGTCGGCCCTGGATGTGACCAACAGTTTCAAGTTTTGACACTCTGATGGGTGAAGAATATTATTCTGACATGAATTTCTCTGACCACTGATGAGACTGGACATTTTTTCATGTTTATTGATTATTTGCACCTTTTCTTCTGTGACTGCTGCTGCTGCTGCTAAGTCATTTCAGTCGTGTCTGACTCTGTGTGACCCCATAGACGGCAACCCACCAGGCTCCCCCGTCCCTGGGATTCTCCAGGCAAGAACACTGGAGTGGGTTGTCATTTCCTTCTCCAATGCATGAAAGTGAAAAGTGAAAGTGAAGTCGCTCAGTTGTGTCCGACTCTTCGCAGCCCCATGGACTGCAGCCCACCAGGCTCCTCCGTCCATGGGATTTTCCAGGCAAGGGTACTGGAGTGGGGTGCCAATGCCTTCTCCATCTTATGTGACTAGCTGGTTATAATTGCAGGTGATTTGCCCAGATACTCTTTGCATTTATGGTAAGTCCCTGAGAGATCGTTCTCAGTTATCACGTCTGGAATTAGAGGTACCCTTTGGTACCTGCAGTTAGCTTGGGCCTTCACTATAACATCCAGCTTGTTTGATTTTGTGTGTGGAAAGTTCATGAATCTGTTTACTTCCTGCTTCCTATCTCAAATGACTGGAGTCTGTATCATAGAAAGTGTTTGTCTGTCTGTGTTTTATGCCAGACTGAACTCCTCGATGGCAGAGATTGAGACCTATTTAACTTTGTGGTTATCCCTTCCACTATTTAGCAGAAAACTCTGAATTGAGGTCTCAGAGCTTTTCCCCACACATTGTTTATAAATTATAATAAAAAAAGTGTAATTTCATTTTTCCCTTCCCTTTAAAAGGGGAAGGGAATATTTATTTATTTACTTGGCTCCACCAGGTCTTAGTTGTAGCACGTGGGGTCTATTTCCCTGACCAGGAATTGAACCTGGGCGCCCTGCATTGGGACCGTGGAGTCTTAGCCACTAGACCACTGGGGAAGCCCATCAATCATAATTTTTTTTTAAAAAAAGAGTACCGTTACAGTGGAGAAATATGGCAGATAGTGCCCTACCTAAGTGGGGGTTCCCGGGTGTCTCAGTGGTAAAGAATCCGCCTGCCAGTGCAGGAGACATAGGAGACACTGGTTCGATCCCTCGGTAGGGAAGATTCCCTGGAGGAGGAAAGGGCAACCCACTCCAGTATCCTTGCTTGGGAAATCCCAAAGACAGAGGAGCCTGGCGGGCTACAGTCCATAGCGTTGCAAAAGAGTCGGACATGACTGAGCGACTGAGCACACACCCAGGCGTGCTCCACCCAAGTGGGGTCAGTGTCAACATCACCAACAGAGGGCTGGACTGATGCAGGTGCTTAGGACCCATTGTCTCATGTGTGGCGCTTCTGCCCAGTATGCAAGGCCCAAATTTAATGACTAAACACGCTGCAAAACAAGTGGCCTGTTCTCTCCAAAGCTGTCGAGTCACAGGAGGCAGACTGGCAACAGATTTGGTCCGTGTTAGTTAATGGAAACCAGAGCCACGCAGTTCACGCAACATGCACCTGTGCGGTTGAATCCTGAGTCAGAAAAACGCTGCTTCAAAAGACAGTCTTGGAGCAATTGAGAATTTGGGTCTGGGCTCTATGATAGTAACTTTGTGTCAAGGTTAAATTTCTCAAATTTGATAGTAAGTTTGTGGTTACACGAGAGATTGTTTTGTTCTTACGAATCTATGCTGACTTATGTAAAGGCAATAGGTCATGGTTCTGTAATTTCTAAACTAGTTCAGCAAAAAAAAAGATTCATTACATATGAGGGGGGAGGGGGAAAAGGGATTGGGGAGGGGGAAAAGGGAGGAAGGAGGAAACGAGAACAGACAAATGTGGCTAAATATTAATAACGGATCAACACAGTAGAGTAGTTGAAACATATATGAGCACTTAGCGCTGCACTACAGTAACCGTTTTAAGAAAACAGCTTTGGCATTTTCCAAAATAAAAGATTATTTCTTTTGCTGGGCGAGGACATCAACCCCCTCTCAAGCTGTACTGAAATCGAGTATCTTTGGACCTAGTCTGTCATACAGAGTGAAGTAAGTCAGAAAGAGAAAAACAAATATTATACACGAACACATGTACGGGGGATCTGAAAAAATTGGTACAGATGATCTTATTTACAAAGCGGAAATAGAGACACAGATGTAGAGAACCAATGTGTGGATACCGAGGGGGAAAGTGGGTGAGTGGGATGAATTGGGAGATTGAGATTGACCTGTACACACTATTGATTCTATGCATAAAATAAGTAACTAGTGAAAACCTGCCGTACAGCACAGGGAGCTCTGTTCAATGCACCCTGGTGACCTAAGTGAAACTGAAAGTCGCTCAGTCGTGTCTGACTCTTTGTGACCCCCATGGACTATACAGGCCATGGAATTCTCCAGGCCAGAATACTGGAGTGGGTAGCCTTTCCCTTCACCAGGGGATCTTCCCAACCCAGGGATCGAACCTAAAGGCAAAGGAAATCCGAAAAAGACAGGATATATGTATATGGGTAGCTGATTCACTTTGCTTTACAGTAGAAACTGGCATGACATTGTAAAGCAACTATACACCAATAAAAATTAAAAGGAAAGAAAGGAATCAAGCGGCTTCGGGGGGAGGTCCAGGGTTGGGGCTGGGCTCTAGCACCTGCCGGAACACATTGTCTGTAACAGGAAAGCAGGTTCGTAGCAATGTCTCTGTATGAACTTCCACGAACTTCAGAGGGAAGGCGGGTTTCAATGTTTCTAATACTTCTTTCATCTTATCTCATACTCTATCAACCCAGCATTGGTTTATCCCAAAACCAAACTCAAACACAAGGCGATTGTTTAAAGAGAAGCAGACCCTTGGCCATTTTCCAGGGCATCTGATCAGCTCAGGTGGTCATTCCAGAAGAGACCCTGCCCCAACGGGAAGATCTGAGTCACGTACTGACTCTGTTTTCAGTTGCTCTCGGGAGAGGTCCATGTTGAGCAAGTCAGCTGAATAATCTCTCTCCCTTTTATCCTGAGTTCTGCAGATATGATCCATAGAGAGGCTTTTGCTTGCCAGACGCGAAAAGGAATTAAGATTTGTGAAAGAAGTGTGACTGACAGGGGCCCCAGGGCGGCGGGCCGCTGACAGGTGACAGGTGTAAGATGGAGATCAGTAAGCCCGGAATTCATGTGCCTCTCACCTTGATGTGAATCGGATCCTTACTGGGAACACATGGCACATTCAGGGCAACCTTTGCTTGGGCCATTGCTGTTCAGTCACCCAGTCCTGTCCGACTCTTTGCAACACCATGGACTGCAGCCTGCCAGGCCTCCCTGTCCCTCACCATCTCCCGAAGTTTGCCCAAGTTCATGTCCATTGCATCGGTGATGCCATCCAGCCATCTCATCCTCGTGCTTGGGTTAGCAGGGCTGTTTCTTTCTAGAACCGAGAGACTGTGCCTGCACCTTGAGCGCTTTCAAGGACATGGTTGGAGAGCAGAGTCACATTTCAGAGGCCTTCTCCTTAGAAGCTAAGAAGGCTGGGGATATCGAAGGGAGAGAGGAGCAGATGGATGGGGCATGGGTTGGGGGCCTGGCTGTTCAGGCAGTGCCGAGGAGGAAGTGTTTTACGAGGCAGGGTTGGCATGAGGCACAGGAGGAGCTAGAGGTGATGGTGTGGGCAATGGAGGGGCATTTTACTGGCCAGCCTGGTGCCTGGGGCAGCACTACCCCAGGGCACCTGCACTGGCTGAGTTCAGTGGGCATCCCAGCTCCCCTAGGAGCAAGGGATGGCCCTGGAGCGAGGGCTGGAAAATAACCTGAGTTCACGGTCCCGGGCGTGACATTAGTCTGGAGAAGAGGTGAGCGTAGGTTTGGTCAGATAGGTCAGTGCGTGAGCTGAGCCTGTTTAGATGCGGATAACACAGGTGGTCATTTCAGAGTCCCTGCCATCGGGGGACAGAGGGACCCAGATGACATTTTTCCTGCATGGACGGTAGGCTCTGTTAGCAGGTCCAGGCATGTGGATTTCACAGTCTAGCTTGATCAGGAACGCAAAATCCTGGGCACTGAACTTGAGTCATCAGCTCTTCCTTTCTTTGAGTCAGGAAGACATCTAAAAACCACCTTCTCCACTTAGCATCACTTTCGGAAACCGAGGACTTCCCACCATTATGAGGGAGGAAGGAACAGCGCCCAGAGGCAAGGCCAGTGCTTTACTTTTAGTAAGAACACATGTCTTCTTTACTTTTCTCATTTTGCTTCAAACCAACGCAAACTCCGTGGAGCGGCAGCTGCCCAGAGCCTGTGGCTTCAAGGCGGCAATTAACCCGAGGCCCGGCAACGCTCACCTGTTGGCCGTGTGGCCGCCCTCCGGAGGGCCCTGGCCTTCTAATTAATGGGGACATAGATGCCTTTGTGGCTCCCTCACAGAGGGGCTGAGGTGATTGGAGGCAGGTGACTGCTGGACTTAACACAGTGATTTGATGTGTGACCTTTACTCCTCATTTTAAGCAGAAGAATGAACAGCTATAATTGTGTACTGTGTTATTTTCTCTGTATTTAACCTTCGACATTACCTCGGGGCAAATACCTGCTCTTCCCTGGGCTATAGGAGAGGGCTTTCTTGTTTACTCATTTAATTCTCAGTGCAACACCCTCCCCTGCCCAGCACCCCATCTCCCTGGGTTGACATTTTCAGCTGAAATGGAAGAAGGGAGAAAAGGATAGGTGGTAAGCCTCTATATATCTTGATTCTGAGCTGAAGACTTTCTCTCTTGTTTCAGAGGACCTGAGTGATCTGGCCCGTATCCTTTAGTCAGATGCTAGGCGTGCCCTGGGTTGACTCCCCCATGCCCGCTGCGCCCTCTCACAGGGCACAGCAGCAAATAGTGTTGGGAACTGGCTTAGTCTGAGGCGAGATGGACCTGGGTGGGCTGTGCCTCTTGTTGGTGACTGGGGACTCAGTTCTGGCCAACAAGACTCGAGGTTTTTTTTCGTTTTTTTTTTTTTTTTCCAGCAGCTTCTGTGAAAGTTCTTCCCTGCTTGTGAGAGAGCCAGGGTTTCTTTTTGTCTCTGAAGGTGAGCAAAGAGTGCTTGGAATGTCACAGTTTCGGCTGTCCTAGAACCGGGAGCGAAGCCTGGGGGAGGATGATGAAGATGGCAGACTCCCAACTTGGGTGATGCAGTAGGGCTGCCCAGTCAACACTTCCTGGTGTCCCATCTACACTGAGTTTGGTGTCCTGTGAGCCTGTGACTTCCAGTGTGTGCAGGAGTTTTGTTTCTTGCAACCCAAAGCCTCTGAACAGATGCGTCCCTACTGCTTTCCTCGGGGTTGACTTGAGTAGACGCTTTCCTGCTTCTCATGAATTCCCCCACCATTCTTTCTTGCATTCTTCGGGGACTTGGGTGTGTGTCCAGAACTGATGGAAAAAACTGTTGAACGAATCGTCCCTCCTCCTTCCTGGGTCTCCCGATTTCTTCCTTGCCTACATTTGGGTATTCTGAGCTCCACGTCCTCCAAGATCCAGTTCCAGCGTCATCTTCCTGACTCCCAGGAAGATGCCTGCATGGTGCAGTGGTTAGGCGGGGACCAGTTAGGCAGCTTCTAAGGGATCAGCATTGTTAGGAATGGTTCGAGCTTGTACTGGTATTACAAGGATCTAATACCAGTGGCTTAATGGAGACAAGCGTCTATTTCTCACTTATGTGAAAGTCTGAGCAGGAATGTGGTTCTGCTCCATGAAGTCATCAGAGTACCAGCTCCTCCTCCCTTGTGGTTCCACAATCCCTCATGTATTGTCCTTGTCTGCTTCATCCAAGAGGGTTGACCATCATGTCCTCACTGTGACCAGCAGGAGTGGCCAGAGGGCAAGAGGAGAGCTTGTCCCTTCCTTTTAAGACGCGCCATTTCTCTGGGTCACATCCTACTGGTTTGCTGTTGCTGTTTAGTTACTAAGTCGTGTCCTACTCTGCAACCCCATGGACTATATAGCATGCTAGGCCCCCCGGTCCTTCTCCCAGAGTTTGCTCATATTCATATCCACTGAGTCAGTGGTGCTGTCTAACCATCTCATCTCTGCTGTCCCCTTCTTTTCCTGCCCTCAGTCTTTCCCAGCATCAGGGTCTTTTCCAATGAGTTGCTTTCTCGAATCAGGTGGCCACAGTATTGGAGCTTCAATTTCAGCATCAGTCCATCCAATGAAAATTCAGGGTTGATTTCCTTTAAGATCGACTGGTTTGATCTCCTTGCAGTCCAAGGGACTCTCAAGAGTCTTCTCCAACACCACAGTTCAAAAGCATCAATTCTTTGACACTCAGCCTTCTTGATGGTCGAGCTCTCACATCCGTACATAACTACTGGGAAAACCATAGCTTTGACTATGTGGACCTTTGTTGGCAAAGTGATGTCTCTGCTATTTAACATGCTGTCTAGGTAGGTCATAGCTTTCCTTCCAAGGAGCAGGCATCTTTTAATTTCATGGCTTTTGGTTAAAACTGAATTAAATAACCTTAGCCAGCTGCAAAGGAGTCTGGGAAAGGTAGTCTTTATATTCTCGGTGGCTCTGAGTCTAGCTTAAAGTTTGATTACAGTGAAGGCAGGCAGGATTAGGCACAGGGCAACGTGACCTTTCCGCAGGACATTACTGCCTCCATCACAGATGGGTGCCTAGTAACGCATGTTTCCACATATGACTCTACACGACACGTGAAATGTAGCTTGGTCCCATTCCCACTAAAGGAGAAAGAAACCCAGTGAGTGATCATGCAGCTGGCCCAGCAAGGCACAGAGCAACCTCAAGCCACACTCTCTAGTTTAAATATAACCCCATCCTCCCAACAATACTCGCTTGGTTTGGTAAATCTCAGAACGCACAAAACATACCCCACAGCAACATAAGAAATGTCCCCTGCGCCTGCCCAGCACAGCCTAGATGAGAACTCTCAAATTGGCTTCCAACTCCGTGCAGGACACCTCTACCCGGAGTGCCTGATGCTTTCCAGCCTGGAGGGCTCAGAGACTAGCTGAAGGAGAGGCCGTGCCAGATGAGTTGTAACATTATGTTCAGTATATACAATAAACTGCTTATTTCAACCATAGACATCTAAGCTATTCTTATTGATATAAAAAGAACTTCTTCTACCCCTCCAATCGTTACACAAATATTTTTAAATGTGCTGCCTTCAAGGAGGGCCTGAATAATCAGCCTGCTCCCAGGTAAGCCACATCCTTATTGGATCCTGATAGATTCTGGATTTGCATTCTTTCTTTCTTTCTTTTTTTTTTTTTTTTTGAGTTTCAAAATTAGATTTCATTTATTATTTTTTAAATTTACTTATTTTTTAGTTGGAAGATAATTGCTTTACAGAATTTTGTTGTTTTCTGTCAAACATCAACATGAATCAGCCATAAATATACATGAAGTGTTCCTCCCCCATCATGGTCTCTAAATCTTGAGGATAAGGCTGTGCCTGAAGTATCGGCATCCTCAGATACTGGAGGAACCTTGAGAAGGCAGACCACTGGCCCAGGCTCATCAATGTTAGGATCTGGAAGAAGGTTGAGTCAGCTGGACCATCACTTTCGTAGCCCACATTGGACTCCCAGAGGCCCTGAGAAGGGTTGCTATAAATAAGTCAGTTTAACTGTGTTCACTCCAGTCTGTCTCAAACTTACTTAACCATCCTTTTTAGGGTTATAGTTTTGTTTCTTTAAAAATTATGACTGTGATTTTGAGCATATGGAAAGTTGAGAGACTAGAGTAAGTACCCTGGTGCTTTTTTTTTTTTTTTTTTGGCCACTGTGCTCCATGTGGGATCTTAGTTCCCTGACCTTGTATAGAACCTGTGCCCCTTGCAATTTATGGAAACACAGAGTCTTAACCATGGGACTGCCAGGGAAGTACCCTGGTGCCTGACACCCTCTACATTCAGTGTTAACATTTTATCAAGTTGTTTCAACTTCAAAAAAATTCAGCACCTTTTCCACATAACACTATGGCGATCATAAGCAGCCCACAATGGGGATGCTCACCTACTAGGTAGGTTCCCCCATGAGACTTGGCCTCCACATTCATGTTCTGCACCAATACTGATCAGCCCTCTGGAAGCGCTTAAAAAATTAAAAAGAGGCTGGAGTTTGGGAATCCTGGCCCCGGGACGATGGCTCCTGTCAAGGCAGCATCAAGAGGAGAAGTGACTGGGGAGGATCTAGAGGTGCCCGGAGAAGCAGAATGTCCAGAGGAGTAGAAGAGGAGCCAGAGGTCCACGGCCCCAGGAGCTGGGGAGGGAGGTGGGAGCATGGAGCGCGAGGCCAGCCGCGCTCAGGGGGGCAGAGCTGCTGAAGAAGCAGATGCTGCCCGAAAGTTCACTCGGCTTAATTATCCAGCGTCTTTACTGCGTTCCTGAGATGTGCTGGCTTTGTGCAGGTTAGGAGATTTCAGTTCTGTTAGAGGAAGTAGCTTAGCGGAGTGCTGGGGAGGGAAGCCAGGTTTCAGTACTTCAGTTCGGGATGAGAGCGCCAGGTGCAGAGGGAACCGGAGACGGAAGGTGGGTTTGGATGAGCCTCTGGGTCAATGTCCATGTTAAGATGGTGGATGGACAGAATTATTGGAGATGGAGGAGAAAAGATGTCAAAAAGAAAAGAGAGTGAGGGAGCTAGAGCGGGAAGGGTTGATTCAGAGCTGGGGGAAGAGGCGCGAATGAGAAGCAACCAGGGCATTCGGAACCCCACTCACATGGAGCCGATGGACTCCCCTTGAGGGTTGCAATTAATATTTTGGATGAGGTCAGTAGCTGGCAATCGCAGCTTCACTGATTTCTGACTACGGAGGAGGTGGCCCTGAAGGATGTGTTGAACATCAGACACTCTCAACTGCGTGGGGCTCCTTCTCAGTTACTGTCTGCCAATCCTACAGTTCTCTCCCTATGCTATCCAACTCAAGGGGCACCTCACAACTCCTAACCATTTCTATCAGATCCCTGGGGCCCAAATCAAGCCCAAAGGCTTGAAGAATGTCATGATAGCGCTGATGCCTCTCGGCCACCATTCTGCTGGCCAAGGAGTATTGGCATATGCGACTCCGTTCTGTCCAAAACTAATTTGGTTCTTCAGAACGCAAGCACTTTCCAAAGACCATCTGTTTACTCTTCTGCTTAAGGAACTCCGTTCTCCTGCAGCCTCCTAGGACTGGATTCAATAAATTCTGACACAGAGGGGTATTTGTTTGGCGGGCCTAGACATTGAATGTATTCCAAATGGTACATTATTGATATTAAAACCGATTTGTGCATCACCAGCCATCAAAGAAATGTACTAAATAATATCTCTAGGAATGAAAAGGGTTTTGAAGAGCCTATCTGCACACATTTATCAGCAGAAACACTAGGCTCAACCATAAAACTCAGCAAGAGAGAAATCTATGGATCCAGACATACAAACAAAGCCTCCTTACATATATTCAGAATTATTGTTGCTGTTTAGTTGCTAAGTTGTGTCCAACTCTTTTGCAACCCCATGGACTGTAGACCACCAGTCGCCTCTGTCATCCATGGGATTTCCCAGGCAACAGCACTGGAGTGGGTTGCCATTTCCTTCTCCAGGGGATCCTTCCAACCCACAGAGGAAACTGGGGTCTCCTGCTTGGCAGGCAGATTCTTTACTATCTGAGACAATGGAGAAACCCATATTCAGACCTAACCCCACCTCAAAACAGCCAACAAAAAGCAAGCTGTCCCAGGCAGCCCAGCTTCACTCCCTTCTCCCAGCTGTTGGCCGCTGTGTACAAAGGGAAGATTTATGATGAGAGAGACTTGGATACGGTTCCCAGTCCCCACCTCACTGCACACAGGAGCTGTGTTTGATTTTGAAGAAGTTATTTCAACTCACCAAAGCCTCAGTTTCCTCATAAAATGTCCTCCTCATAAGATCAGGTAGATCAGTCCAGTTCGGTCGCTCAGTTGTGTCTGACTCTTTGCAACCCCATGGACTGCAGCACGCCAGGCCTCCCTGTCCATCATTAACTCCCAGAGCTTCCTCAAACTCATGTCTATCGAGTCAGTGATGCCATCCAACCATCTCATCCTCTGTCGTCCCCTTTCTCCTCCTGACTTCAGTCTTCCCAGTATCAGGGTCTTTTCCAATGAGACAGATCTTCCTATCAGGTGGCCAAAGTATTGGAGCTTCAGCTTCAGCACCAGTCCTTCCAATGAATATTCAGGACTGATTTCCTGATGACAAATAGCACACAGTAGGTCAATATATCTTACTTTATCTCCTTCCCTGTCTACAGCTCTGTCCTCAGCTTGCACGTGGACACGGAAAAGTAAGTCAGATTATCCTGCCTTCACTGGGATGGGTTTGCTCGCTGGCTGTTTGCTGTCTCCAAGAATGTAATTTCCTAACACACAACACTAAACAGAGTAGTGGATATTTAATCAACGTTTTGTTGAATGCGCAAGGATCCTGTACAATATAATTCAGTGAGTAACTTAAGTAAAGCAACGGCATAAATATTTAAAGTCTCATTGAGGATGCAGCTGTAAATCTGTATTGATTGCTGCTGCATGTTTTATAGAACGTTATGAATTTCCGTACATCACCACAATGAAGAAGGACAGGTCTCCCCATGACTGAAGGCAGGCTCGGTTTTTATTGGTCATGGAGAGTGGAATCTATAGTCTGCTTTGTCATCATTAGGGGTTTCCAGGCAAGTCAAGGGGCTTCTAAAGGTGATTGCATCAGATTTCTTCTGAATTTTATAAAATTATTTAAATATTAGGACTATAGTTTTCAAACAGAATCACCAGTGGTACATGAAATACTTGACTTAAATATTACTTTTGGAATACTTTAGTGACAAGTCTTTGAGGACTATAATTTTAAAAAATCATGTCTTTTCAAATGTGTTAGAGTCCAATTTTAACCAGGTGGGACTACCAGTCTAGTCACATGGACTGACCCTGGCGTGGCTGTGAAGGAGATTGTGGCTCTACCCTGGCCTTTTTCTGACTTAAGCGTGTATACACTTAATCATAGGGCTTCCCTGATAACTTAGCTGGTAAAGAATCCACCTGCAATGCAGGAGACCCTGGTTTGATTCCTGGATTGGGAAGATCCCCTGGAGAAGGGATAGGCTACCTACTCCAGTATTCCTCCAGCTTCCCTTGTGGCTCAGCTGGTAAAGAATCCACCTGCAATGCAAGAGACCTGAGTTCGATCCCTGGGTTGGGAAGATCCCCTGGAGAAGGGAAAGGCTGCCCCCTCCAGTATTCTGGCCTGGAGAATTCCATGGACTGTATAGTCCATGGGGTTGCAAAGAGTCAGACATGAATTAGTGACTTTAACTTCACACTTAATCATAGAACCCATATGTTATGCCCAGTTAAAGGCCAGGTAAAATCAAATGCATCTTCTTGGCACATGTTCCCATAATACACAATCTGTCATGTGGACAGTTACCTTTGTGCTGTGATAATGCTGTCTTATGGTGGTTTTAGAACTTGTGCAATTAAAACTTGCTCATCAAAATACACTGTTAAGGAGTGAAAAGGCATATCAAAGACCCAAGAAGATATCTGCTACACATATGTCTAACAAAGGACTTGTATCCAAATTATATAAAGAGCTCCTACAAGTCAATAAAAAAAAATGACCCAATAAAAATGGGAAAAGACTCGAACAGGTGTTTCACAAAAAAAGGGTATTCGAATGGCAAATATGAATATAAAAAGCATTAGATATTATTTATCAGGAAATGCAAATGTACTTATTTATTTTATTCTTGGCTGCATTAGGTCTTCCTTGCTGCATGTGGGCATTCTCTTGTTGCAGAGAGCGGGGCTGCTCTCTGGTTGAAGGGTGCGGGTTTCCCACTGCAGTGTTTTCTTTTGTTGCAGAGCCCATGCTCTCGGCCCTTGGGCCTCAGTAATTGCAGTACATAGGCTCCCATGCTCTAGAGCATGGGCCCAATATTTGTTGCACATGGGCTTAGCTGCTCTGGTGTGGCATGTGGGATCTTCCTGGAGCAAGGATCAAACCTGTGTCTGCTACACTGGTAGATTATTTACTACTGAGCCACCAGGGAAGCCCCAGGAAATGCAAATTTACATCATAATAAGACATCACTGTGCAATCTCCAGAATGGCTAAAGCTGAGAAGATTGTGAATACTAAGTGTTGGTGACGATTTGTGGAGCTATTAGAGCTCTCATCCATTGCTAGTGGGAGAGTTAATTTCTATGATCTCTTTGGAAACCCGTTTGACAGAATCTAGTACAGTTGTGCAAGCATATATCCTATAACTTAGAAATCGGAGTCTTAGATACATACACAGGAGATGTGAAGTGCATATATCCCCCCAAGGAATGTACAGAAGTGTTCATTCCAGCTTTATTTTAAAACTGAAAACAACTCAATGTTCATCAAGAGTAGACATACAACAGACTACTACGCAGAAATGAAAAAGAACAAACTACTGCTATAGGCAACAGCATGATGGACGCTCACAGATGTAATGAAAAAAGGCCAGACCCAAAAGAGTATACACAATGTAACCGTTTGTGTTTCCGACTCTTTGTGACCCCATGGACTGTACAGTCCATGGAATTCTCCAGGCCAGAATACTGGAGTGGGTAGCCTATCCCACCAGGGGATCTTCCCAACCCAGGGATCAAACCCAGGTCTCCCGCATTGCAGGCAGATTCTTTACCAACTGAGCTATCAGGGAAGCCCCTTATAAGATGTTTAAGAACAGGCAAAATAAATGTGCAAGAGAAGAGGTCAAAATAGAGATTCTGTGAGTGTGTGTTGTTTGTACAGTGTGACTGGTAAAGAAGAATGTGGGAGTATTCCGCGGTGTCATAACCATTCTATTTCTTGATCAGGGTTGATGATTACTTGGGTGCAGAAATACATAAAACACTAGACTAGAAATCAGGGTGGAAATTTTTCTCCACAGAGGGTTGGTTGTTAAGTATTTGCCAGCACACCACTAGATCCCATTTCTTTTCCATCTTTATTGTAACGTTACATATATATATAGTAAGAGAGGATGCAAATCTTAAGTTTTCTCTCAGTGGACTTTTTTTATGTATTTTTTGAGACTCAGGAATTGCAGATACCTGTAAGAATCATGTGCATCTGCTTTTAGAATTGGTGAGTGTTAAAGGCAGAAGACAGGGAATATTTTAGGTAACTATAATGCATGATAATGAAAATTTGTTCTTGTTGGGCTTATTTGCAAAAAGCACCTGCATGGTTAAAATGTTAAAGTTTTTAAAATTCACTTTATATATGTCTTAACATAAGCATCTTATAACACACTCAGTCTCTGTTAGTTTATTTAAAAAATCCTTCTCCTTCTTATAATTGCCTTGCTTAATATACCGTATATTTTAATTATCCAACTTAGAGGGTTTGGGAAGACCTAAAAAATTGTCATGCATCAGAACATTAACAACCTATTTAGCAGTATTTTTTAAAACCAAAGGCCTAGAGGACAAATTTATCAAGTGTATATTACACATATGATTTCTTTAAGTGTTTGTTTCTGCTTCATTTCAAACATCCTCATTGTCTAAGCTGATGGATTTTTATTTTAATTAGTTTTAAATTCCAGGAGAGTGATCTTAATGTTTTAAGATGTTGGCAGTTGACCAATGATAAACCATGAGCCCAGTTCTGTCAGTGTGAAGCTGACAGCCACACAATGGTCTCTGGGGACCTAGCCTCAGTCTCCGATGTGTACCAGATCGAGGCCAATAAAAAAAAGTTCTTGCTTTGGCAAGAAATGGGAAGAGCCTGGCACTTTCTTCAAAAGTGGCTTTTTTTAAAAAAGGAGGCAAGTAAAAAGAAAAAAAAAAAACCCAAAAAACACTTGCCGTGGATGTCAAAATCGCAGCAAGTTATTTGTGACTGGCAGCAAACTGATGGTAGATTTTACATGGAGACAAGAAATCCAGAGCAGCCGATGCAACACTGACGATGTAGAACGTTGGAAGACACCACCTGACTTCAAGACTTCTTATAAAGCCACAGACAGTGTGGTACTGGTGAGGGAACAGACACGTAGACCAACGGAGGAGAGGAAGAGATAGAGAAGTAGACCCATGAAAATAGAGCCAACTGGTCTTTGACAAAGGGCAAAGACAACAAAACAATGGAGAAAAGAGCCTTTTCAACAAACGGGCAACTGAACATCCATATGAAAAAAAAAAAGAATTTACAGACATTTGCAGTGGATGCAACAAGCTTATTAGTTGCTGGGAGTCAGAAATGTTGGATGATGTGCCAGAGCAGGGCTACCAAGGGGAGTGAGGACTTCTTTCCTGAAAACTCTAATAGGAAGAAATCCTGCCTAATTAGGAAGGTCAACGCCGCCTGCGAAGGTTGCTGGGATTCTGCATTTTTCACCCACTGACTAGGCTGCCTCTTTATCGTGCCCAGGGGTGACAAAGAGCGATCAAAATGTGTGGAGGCTTATTACACCCAACCAGGGCTTCCGCTTCAAGCAAACAGGAGAAGAGAATAAACACTCATTGGCTTTTTCCTGGCTTATCTAAATAGGCTTGTTAATGGTCGCTTCCAAAAAAATGTATTTTGCCTCTTTGAGTAGGAGAAAATCAATAATAATACTAGGTTTATGTGAAGGTCAGTCGGTCAGCACTTAGCGTCTCTTATCCTCAGATTTTAAAGGGAGTGATGAAGGAACATTATTTCTGACAATCCTGCATGGGAAATGTCTTGACTGAGATTCTTGGACTTAATAAAAGATTTATGGTGGAAATTCTGCAAGTAATATCTTGTTAAAATAACTTCTGTGCTAACCTCAAGTGACAAATGATTGCTCAAACTTGTTCCTACGGCTCCTGGGCCTTCTCTTTAATCTTTTATTAGCTCTGTTCTCCAAACTTGAAATACAAGGGCCGACCATTGTTTTGGCCCATTATCTTTGATTTGAGTATCTCTTTGCTATATTTGGAGATGTGTTTTCTTTTTCTGAATTACAAATGAAGTAAATGTCACCATTTGATGGTAATGGACGGCATTTAAATACACTCTGAATGTCATCTTGCTTAAAAGTCAAGACCCCTGTAAGCAGTGTTAAGTGATAGGCAGAATGTGTTTTCTGGGATAGAGCAGACGGTGGAATGAGTTCACAGTTCTGGGTGAAAACCAGAAGCACTGGCTGCCCTTGGCTTTCCAGGAAATCTGTTGTACTAAGAGCTTTATTGTTATAAAATTTACAGTAAAGTTAAAATAAGGCACAGCACAAGTTCTGGATATTTCAGAGAGGAAGAGAAGCCAGAATCAGTCTGTTGAGTGTGGGAAGGTGTTCCTACTTGTCTATATTATGGACTGCATTGTTTGCCCAGAAATTCACATGTTGAAGTTCTAACCCTCAATATTATTACATTTGGAGATGGGCCTTTAAGGAAGTCATTTAGGTTAAATGAAGTCAAAAGGGTGGGCTTTCACCCAGTATGATTCGTGACCTTGTGAGAAGAGGACAAGACACCAGGACTGCACACACAGAGCAAAGGCTGCATGAAAACACAGAAGAGGTGACCATCTGAGCCTGGGAGATTCCTCATTGAAATCAGTCCGCTGGCACCTTACCTGGCCTTTCCAGCTCCCAGAACCGTGAGAAAATGTATTTCTGCTGCTTAAGCCACCCAGTTGTGATACTCTGTTATAGCAGCCCTAACAGATGAATACCTCCACCCATCAGCAAGCCTGGTCTCCCTTGCAGCTCAGGCACGGCTATGTGGCCCATCCTAGCTGCTGAGGGATAAAGAGAAGTCTCCTGGGAGCTTCTGGAGGTGACTTCCTCTTTAAGAGAGAGAGAGAGACAGAGAGACAGGTGAGGAGAACCCTTCACCTGTCTCTTCCTGCTCTTGAATGTTATTGTATGAGGATGCCTGGAGCCGCTGCTACACCTTCAGACCATTCAGGGCAGGCCAACAGAAACTCCAGGGCATGGCCCCAGAGCCCTGATGCCATGGAGCCATGGTCCAACCCGGGAAACTGCTCATCCTTACACTCTCTGAGAGCTGAGAAAAATAAGCCCCATATCTAAACCACTTCACTTGAACACACGAACTTGGGGTGAAATATGCTAAATGACACTGTGATGAAAAACAACAGGGCTTCCCTGGCGCTCCAGTGGTTTAGAATTCGTGCTTCCACTGCAGGGGACACAAGTTGATGCCTGACTGGGGAAGTTCCACTTGCTTCTTGGCATGGCCAAAAAGCAAAACAAAACAGAAGAGAGAAAACAACAACAACAAAGGAAGTCTGTCGAAAGTCTCATTCCTAACGGTGCCATACAAGAGGTGCTGTCCCTTCTGGAGAACTGTAATTACCTCAGTCAGCTCAGTCAGTTCAGTCGCTCAGTCACGTCCGACTCTTTGCGACCCCATGAATCGCAGCACGCCAGGCCTCCCTGTCCATCACCAACTCCCGGAGTTCACTCAGACTCATGTCCATCGAGTCAGTGATGCCATCCAGCCATCTCATCCTCTGTTGTCCCCTTCTCCTCCTGCCCCCAATCCCTCCCAGCATCAGAGTCTTTTCCAATGAGTCAACTCTTCACATGAGGTGGCCAAAGTACTGGAGTTTCAGCTTTAGCATCATTCCTTCCAAAGAAATCCCAGGGCTGATCTCCTTTAGAATGGACTGGTTAGATCTCCTTGCAGTCCAAGGGACTCTCAAGGTCTTCTCCAACACCACAGTTCAAAAGCATCAGTTCTTCGGTGCTCAGCTTTCTTCACAGTCCAACTCTCACATCCGTACATAACCACAGGAAAAACCATAGCCTTGACTAGACGAACCTTTGTTGACAAAGTAATGTCTCTGCTTTTGAATATGCTATCTAGGTTGGTCATAACTTTCCTTCCAAGGAGTAAGCGTCTTTTAATTGCATGGCTGCAATCACCATCTGCAGTGATTTTGGAGCCCCCAAAAATAAAGTCTGACAGTGTTTCCACTGTTTCCCCATCTATTTCCCATGAAGTGATGGGACCAGATGCCATGATCTTCGTTTTCTGAATGTTGAGCTTTAGGCCAACTTTTTCACTCTCCTCTTTCACTTTCATCAAGAGGCTTTAGAGTTCCTCTTCACTTTCTGCCATAAGGGTGGTGTCATAACCTAGGCCATTATAAAGTTGAATCTTCAGCCTAGAGTTTCCCAGTGTTGGCATTACCTACTGACTGTGAGCAATTATAATGGCTGTGTGTGTTTCCAACATAATTGGCATGGATCGACACTCTGCAGTTCTCAGTTGTTTTTTTCCCCCCAAATATCCTCCCTAAATATCGCTAGAATTTGTTGTTGTGCAGTCGCTAAGTTGCATCCAACTCTTTGGACCCCATGGACTGCAGCATGCCAGGCTCCCTGGTCCTTCACTACCTCCCAGAGTTTGTTCAAACTCATGTCTATTGAATTGGTGATGTCATCCCACCATCTCATCCTCTGTCATCCCCTTCTCCTCCTGCCCTCAATCTTTCCCAGCATCAGGATCTTTTCCAATGAGCTGGCTCTTCGCATCAGGTGGCCAAAGTACTGGAGATTTAAGTTCAGTGTCACTAGAATTTGCCCTCCTTAAATTTCTTCCACAAGCATCCAACCTATCATCTTGCTTTTGTATAGTTCTTATGGCTTCCCTCAAGAGCAATGAGAAGTGCTCACACAACAACCAGAGAAAGCCTGTGCACAATGAAGAAGACCCAGCATAGCCAAAAGTGAATAAATAATAAATAAATAAAAATTAAAAAAATTCAAATCACAGTAACACATGTGCATGGTTAGAAAAATAGGTTGTGCCGAGGGCCTCACAATG
Organism: Bos indicus x Bos taurus; assembly: GCF_003369695.1. Taxonomy (NCBI): domain Eukaryota; kingdom Metazoa; phylum Chordata; class Mammalia; order Artiodactyla; family Bovidae; genus Bos; species Bos indicus x Bos taurus. The sequence goes on along the minus strand of NC_040101.1, from coordinate 7,165,722 downwards.
GTTCTCTTACCCCACTGTTCCTCTCCCTATCCACTCCTTAAAGATAATCATTCAAACCATTAAATCATTTACTAATTTTGTATTTGCGTTTTCCCCTTCCCATTTAATTATAATCATTATTTTATTAAAAAAATTGTTTGTACCTATAGTTAATTATCTACAGTTTGGCAGCTTCTTAAAAAGTTAAACATAAATTTACTGAATGCCCCAGTAATAATTCACTCTTAGGTATTTACCCAAAAGAAACAAACACATATGTTCACACGAACATTTGCATGAGAACGTCCACAGCAGCGTTATTCATTACAGCCAAATGGTGGAAACAGTCCAGTGTAGACCCATGTTTTTCTTGTTGTTGTCTAGTTGCTAAGTTGTCTCCAACTCTGTTGCAACACCATGGACTGTAGCCCACTAGGCTCCTCTATCCATGGGATTTCCCAGACAAGAGTACTGGAGTGGGTTGCCATTTCCTTCTCCAGAGGATCTTCCCGATCCAGGGATCGAACCTGCGTTTCCGGTATTGCAGGCGGATTCTATACCACTTGTACTAAATTCACACAAAAATGTTTATTCACCAGTAGAAAGGAATGAAGTACTGGTGCATGCGGCAACATGGATGGGCCTTAAAAACATTAAGCTGTGTGAAAGAAGCCAGAAACAGAAGACCACATATTGTATGACTCCATGTGTGTAAAATGTCTGGAAAAGGCAAATCTATACAGACAGGAATGTTCTTGGTTGCCAGGAGCTGGGGGTAGGAAGAGGGAATAATTGCAAATGGGCACAGAGGCTCTTCCTGCAGCCGCAGAAACTCTGCCGGCTCTGTGAATTTACTAATAAGCATTGTGTTGTATGTTAAAAGAGTGAATTTTATGGCATGTAAATTACACCTCAAGAAAGCTGGTGAAATATAAAAAGTGACATCATTATTTCTTGTTCCATCAAGTAGAAGCAGCGTGCTGCACTTTCTCTTTTGTAAGCTGAGACTGTTGCCGCTCAGTCTCCCACCCCCTCGCCCCTCCCTTTCCACTTCCCAACTTCTCCTAGTTGTTTATTTACTTTGGTTTTGCAGAGAAGGCCATCATTTTATTTTGATTCTCTTCAAATAAACTCTATAGAATTAAAGCTAATAACCAGCACTTACGTTAACATGATTATGCAAATACTTTTTCAGAAAAGAACTTATATTGTGATTGCATTTCCTTTCTCAACGGTTCCAAGGTCATTTTTCCTGGACCACTCAAAGGGGAATGTCTAAATGGATTCTGCATTTTTGCTTTTCATCAATTCATTAAAATAATGTCACATCTTACTTACTCTTTTGCTATATTTGAGCAATGCTTCTCTTATACATTTGAACCCTTCCCCTGCCCCTGGATTAAAAAAAAAAAAAAACTATTTCAGAATAGTTTTAGATTTATAGAACAATATGTATGTATGTTAATTGCTCAGTTGTGTCTGACTCTTTGTGAGCCCGTGGACTGTAGCCCACCAGGCTTCTCTGTCCATGGAATTCTCCAGGCAAGAATACTGGAGTGGGTAGCCATTCCCTTCTCCAGAGGAACTTCCCAACCCAGGGATCGAACCCTGGTCTCCTACATTGCAGGCGGATTCTTTACTGTTTGAGCTACAGGGAGGTCCTTCAAACGTGAAGGTAATACAAGAGAGTTCTATATACCCTACACCCAGTTTCTGCTGTCATCAACCATGTATATTAGATAGTACATCTGTCTCTATTAATGAACTGACATTGCTATGTCATTATTAACTGAAGTCCACCCTTTATTCAGGAGAAGGCAATGGCACCCTGCCGGGGTCCTGCCCCGGCTGATCCAGGGTATTCGAAGCGGGGACGGCGTCGGCGACCTATTTATTTAAATATTTTATCAAAGATATAAAGAGTAATAGGATGAGGATAGCTCAGTAGGAAAATTCAGTGGAGAAAAGAGGCTGAGTAGCTTGGTTTACGCGGGAGACCAATAAAACTTCAAGACAAGAAGTTTGCACCACTTACGTAGGCCGCAGGCGTCCTTCCGTTCTCCCGAAGGAGAGGAGACACTGAGGCCTCCCCGGTCGGATCTTAGAAGCCCAGGCATAATTAGTAAGCATGGCGGGTTCCGCGCTCCAGATGGAGACTCAGCCAGAGTGAGAGAGAGCGACATGGGGAGACCAGTATTTTGAGAAACTGATCCCAATTCTTTATTTTCCATGGTCTACTTTTATACACTGAGATGTTATGCAAAAGTCACGCGGGGTCAGCAGTCCTGACTTTTACCAAAGTCAGGTGCTTCATACAAATGTATACAGAGGTCTTAGGGGTGTTACATCATCTTCTGGCCAGGGGGGCCTGCTGACAATTTACGACCCTCTCCTTGTGACAGCGGTCAGTCAATCAGGACACTTATTTCTCCAGGGCTGATTATTCTCAAAACAGATGCCACCCAAGTAAAGTTACATTCCTACAGGGTGAGGGTGTAGTGGGTTTTAGTTAAGGAAAGAATTTACTTAGCCTAAGGTCTAACGTGATTAATATCAAAGGTTAATTCTATATATTCATTAATGTGTGTAAAGGCAGGGGATATGGAGACTTAGCAACAAACATTGGCTCAACAAATGAAAAACCCTTCACCAACACAATTTCTAATTAGCCCATTATACTTATACTAATAGTTTTCTAACTTCTCTAAAGAACCTGTTTTTAGAGGGTTTAAAGCATCTTGTGCCTCTCACGGTTGGGAGGCTGTGAGCGATCACATGTGGCTGGACGAGCCTGTCAGGCAGGCTAGAGAACCTTCAGAGGAGTTTGTAGGTTAAAACACTCTTATCACGCCCAGGAATTATTATTAACTGGAGCTCTAGGTTAACTCCTTCTCCGAAAGAGGTGGTGGGGGACAGCCCCCCGTAAAGTCAGAGGTGTAGGTAAGAGCACAAAGTAGTAAAGTAGGCAGGCTCTGGTTATGGGGGCAGATGCTCGAGGAGTTCCAGGGGGACTCCTGAGGCTCGATCCCGCCTTTGCGTATGTCGAGCCTCCTTCCTCATGACCTTTGTCACGGGCGGAGTACCTCACTCTGGCCCCCAACAGCACCCCACTCCAGTACTCTTGCCTGGAAAATCCCATGGATGGAGGAGCCTGGTGAGCTGCAGTCCATGGGGTCGCTAAGAGTCGGACATGACTGAGTGACTTCACTTTCACTTTTCACTTGCATGCATTGGAGAAGGAAATGGCAACCCATTCCAGTGTTCTTGCCTGGAGAATCCCAGGGAAGGGGGAGCCTGGTGGGCTGCCGCAGCAACTCTTTATTCAGATTGCCTTAGTTTTAATGTAATGTCCTTTTCTGATACCATTCTGGAAACCGCAGTACATTGAGTCATCATGCCTCCTCAGGATCCTCTTGGCTGTGACGGTTTCTCTGACTTCCCTTGTTTTGATGACCTTGACAGTTTCCAGGAGGACTGATTAGGTATTTTGTAGGGTGCCCTTCGACTGGAATTTGTCTGATGTTTTTCTCACTTTTAGATGGAGGTTATGGGCTTTGAGGAGGAATGTCAGAGGGGTAAAGGGCCATGCTGATTGTATCTTATCGAGGGTACAGACCATCAGTATGACTTATCACTGTTGATGTTGACCTTGATCACCTGGCTGTGGTTGTATCATCAGTTTCTCTGCTGTAAAGTGACCTTCCCACCTCCCTTGCTGTCCTCTCGGGAGGAAGTCACCATGGACAGCCCATGCTTCACTAGTGAGAGTCAGGCTCTACCTCATGAAAAGCAGAACGTTTATGTAAGTTGCTTGCAATTCTTCTGCACATAAACTTTGCCTATTCTCTCCTATTTGTTTATCTAATCATTCATTTTTATTAGTATGGACTCATGAATACAGCATTGTTTTTACATCTCCTTAAATCTATGTGAAAATAGAGAAAGTACATTGCAAAATTCCAAATCCACGGACATTTACAACAAAACTGGGTAACACTGTGTGCTGTATGCTAAGTTGCTCAGTCGTGTCTGACTCTTTACAGCCCCATCGACTGTAGCCCACCAGGCTTCTCTGTCCATGGGATTCTCCAGGCAAGAATAGTGGAGTGGGTTGCCATTTCTTCTCCATCCCAGGGACTGAAGCCATGTCTATTATGTCTCCTGCATTGGCAGGTGGATTCTTTACTAGCACGACCTGGGAAGCCAGGGCAAAACAGAGGGAGACATTATATAGCAAAATCCCAAATTGATGACATACCAGACCACCTGACCTGCCTCTTGAGAAACCTGTATGCAGGACAGGAAGCAACAGTTAGAACTGGACATGGAACAACAGACTGGTTCCAAATAGGAAAAGGAGCACATCAAGGCTGTATATTGTCACCCTGCTTATTTAACTTATTTGCAGAGTACATCATAAGGAACGCTGGGCTGGAAGAAGCATAAGCTGGAATCAAGATTGCCAGGGGAGAAATATCAATAACCTCAGATATGCAGATGACACCACCCTTATGGCAGAAAGTGAAGAGGAACTCAAAAGCCTCTTGATGAAAGTGAAAGAGGAGAGTGAAAAAGTTGGCTTAAAGCTCAACATTCAGAAAACGAAGATCATGGCATCTGGTCCCATCACTTCATGGCAAATAGATGGGGAAACAGTGGAAACACTGTCAGACTATTTTTGGGGGCTCCAAAATCACTGCAGATGGTGATTGCAGCCATGAAATTAAAAGACGCTTACTCCTTGGAAGGAAAGTTATGACCAACCTAGATAGCATATTCAAAAGCAGAGACGTTACTTTGCCAACAAAGGCCCATCTAGTCAAGGCTATGGTTTTTCCAGTGGTCATGTATGGATGTGAGAGTTGGACTGTGAAGAAAGCTGAGCGCCAAATAATTGATGCTTTTGAACTGTGGTGTTGGAGAAGAGTCTTGAGAGTCCCTTGGACTGCAAGGAGATCCAACCAGTCCATTCTAAAGGAGATCAGCCCTGGGATTTCTTTGGAAGGAATGATGCTAAAGCTGAAACTCCAGTACTTTGGCCACCTCATGTGAAGAGTTGACTCATTGGAAAAGACTCTGATGCTGGGAGGGATTGGGGGCAGGAGGAGAAGGGGACAACAGAGGATGAGATGGCTGGATGGCATCACTGACTCAATGGACGTGAGTCTGAGTGAACTCCGGGAGTTGGTGATGGACAGGGAGGCCTGGCATGCTGCGATTCATCAGGTCGCAAAGAGTCGGACATGACTGAGCGACTGAACTGAACTGAACTCAATAAAATATGCATATATTAAAATGTAAGTGATCAGATAAGGTTGAAAACAATGAATTGATAAAGTGATACTGAGCAAATACAGTAAAAAGAAAGACTAGAGTATCAAAACCAGGTGAAGTAGAATTTAAATCTGTGGCATCACAAATGGCAGCATTTCCTTCCTTTTCATGGCTGAGTAACATTCTCTGTGTACATGTGAGTTGATGGACACATGTTATCCATTCATTTGTCAATGGACACTTATTTGTCTCCATGTCTTCGCTATTGCTACAGGGAACATGGGGGTGTAGATACCTCTTTGATATAGTGATTTTATTTCCTTCAGATATGTACCCAGAAGTGTGATTGCTGGATCATATTGTAGTTCTGTATGGATGTGAGAGTTGGACCATAAAGAAGGCTGAGAGCCCAAGAACTGATGCTTTCGAACTGTGGTGCTGGAAAAGATTCTTGAGAGTTCCTTGGACTGCAAGGAGATTCAACCAGTCTGTCCTAAAGGAAATCAACCCTGAATATTCATTGGAAGTACTGATGCTGAAGATGAAGCTCCAATACTTTGGCCATCTGATATGAAAAGCCGACTCACTGGAAAAGACCCTGATGCTGGGGAAGATTGAGGGCAGGAGGAGAAGGGGATGGCAGAGGATGAGATGGTTGGATGGCATCCAAAACTCAATGGACATGAGTTTGAGCAACTCTGGGAGATAGTGAAGGACAGGGGAGCCTGGTGTGCTGCAGTCCCTGGAGCTGCAGAGTCGAACACGACTTAGTGACTGAAGACAAATGGTAGTTCTATTTTTTTGAGGAAACTCCATATTATTTTCCATAGTGGCTGCACCAATTTACTTTCCCACCAAGAGCACACAGGGTTCCCTTTTCTCCATCTCCTTGCTGGTACTTGTTAGCTCTTGTCTTCTTGATAACAGCCATTCTAACAGGTGTGAGGGGATAGCTCATTGTGGATTTGATTTGCATTTTCCTGGTGTGGAGTGTCTTTCCATGTACTGATTGGCCATTTGAATATCTTTGGATAAATGTTTATTCATGTCCTTTTTCCATTTTCCATCAGATTATTTTGTTTTTTGCTCTTGAGTTGCATGAATTCCTTATAAACTTTGGATATTAACTCCTTATTAGATGTATGGTTTACAAATATTTCCTCCCACTCTTAGGTGCCTCTTCAATTTTGTTGGCGATTTTCTTTGCTGTGCAGATGCCTTTTTAGTTTGATGAGGCTCCACTCAGTTATTTTGGCTTTTATTGCTTGTGATTTTGGCCTCATATCCATAAAATCATTGCCAAGACCAATGACAAGGAGCTCTTTTCCTATGTTTTATTTCAGGAGTTTTATGGTCCTACATTTAAGTCGTTAATCCATTTTGAGTTAATTTTTGTGAGTAACGTAAGATAAGCATCCAGTATCATTCTTCTGTATGTAAATATTTAGTTTTCCCAGCACCATTTATTTACTTTTTTCAACTTTTAAAGACAGCAATTTTATTTATTTTTTATTTTTTTGGCTGTACAGCGAGGCAAGCAGGATCTTTCTGACCAGGCACTGGACCCACGCTCCCTGCAATGGAAGCACAGTCTTAGCTGCTAGAGCAGCAGGGAAGTTCCCCAGCAGTGTTTACTGAAGAGGCGGTCTTTCCTTCATTGGATGTTCTCAGTTTCCTTGTTAGATCTTAGTTGATGATTTATGAACAGGTTTATGCCTGGGCTTTCATTGCTCTTGCGTTTGTGTGCCTGTGTTTATGCTCATATCATACTGATTTGGTTACTATTGCTACAGCTTTGTAGTATAGTTTAAATCAGGGTGTGTGATGCCTCCATCTTTGTTCTTTCTCAGAAATGTTTTGGCTCTTTGGGGTCTTTGGCAACTTCATGTAATGTTAGGGTTGTCTTTTTCTATCCCTGTAAAAGCATGTCATTGGAATTTTTATAGTGAAAATCCTAAAACGTCTATAAAAGAATAAATGTTAGAGCATAATGAGGAAATTATGAGAGAGAAGCTTAATGAGGGGACATTTGTCTTATCAGGTACCATACAATAAAGGCACTGCAGTAAAATCGATACGGTATTTATATCAGAACAGACAGATTGACCAGTGGAATTATATATTAATAGAACTGGGAGAGAATTTAATAAATGAGAAGTGATTGCTCACTTCAGTGGGAAAGGGGATTATTTAATAAGTTTTGCTGGCACGATTTATCATACATCTAGAAGAAAATAAAAGTGAATTCTTATGTCTTATTTAATAAGAAATTAAAGATGAATTATAGAATTAAATACAAGAAGCAAAACTTAGCAGACTCCAAGTATAAAGGAGACTTTATTTACCAGGCTAAAATGCAAAAACTTTAAAAGAAAAGATAGATATATTTGAGTATATAAAAATTAAAAACCTTTGCATGATGAATGGTATTACAAACAAAGTCAAACAATAGATGTGAAAAAGTATTTAATAGTGATGACAAAGGTTATTTCTATATATCACACACTAAGAGCTCGTACAAACTGAAAATAAAAAGCTGAAAGAGGCAACCCAAGAGAAAAATGGATGAGTAATGTGAATGGGGAGTTCAGAAAGCGAAAATCAAACAGGCCAGCACACATGAGAACTAGTGGTAAGGGAACTACAGACTAAAACAACAGTATGATATTATTTAAGCCCATCAGAATATTTAAAATTGAAATAATATGATGCGTGTAAAAGAAACTGTCAACCTCTCTACATGTGTATATGTATATATGTAAATGTGTCTATACATGGGCTTATTTCCATCTGCATATGATTTTATGAGCAAATATAATAAAGAAAGTCTTCATTTGAGATCATTGGTATTGGTGGTAGATAAGAGCTGTAGCTTCTCCAGCATTTTGGGGATCCAAACCCACCTGATCTTACCAATGCTGCTTTTTCCTTAATGGATTTTGATCATGTTTACTAAGGTTTTGCTCTTCTAGACCAAAGAGGCCTACAGCTTGCAGCCTGATCTCAGCAGCTTCAGCACCATCTTTGTGGCCCTTCCACAGGCAGCCTAGTTGAGATCTGCTGCTGCTGCTGCTAAGTCGCTTTAGTCGTGTCCGACTCTGTGCGACCTCATAGACGGCAGCCCACCAGGCCCTTCTGTCCCTGGGATTCTCCAGGCAAGAACACTGGAGTGGGTCACCATTTCCTTCTCCAATGCATGAAAGTGAAAAGTGAAAGTGAAGTTGCTCAGTCATGTCCGACTCTAGTGACCCCATGGACTGCAGCCTACCAGGCTCCTCCGTCCATGGGATTTTCCAGGCAAGAGTACTGGAGTGGGGTGCCATTGCCTTCTCCGTAGTTGAGATCAGGGGTTTACAAATGTGTAGACGGGTGAATGCTGCACACTCTTATTTCATTGCTTATATACATTGAATGCTCTTGGTTCAAAATAACAGAAAACCCAACTAGGAGTGACTTAAACAAAAGAATATTTATTATCTCATATACTGAGGAGTCTGGAGATAGTCTGGTTCAGGCAGGAGTAATCAAGCAGCTCAGGTATTACCAGAGACCCAGGTTCTATTTTCCACCCTGCCATAACCCTCCTGTTACCTGTTTTTCTCAGGCTTGTCCCCTAATGTTACAAATAGGTGACCCAGCGCCCAGCTCCTTGGGCAAACACATGACTTGAGCAGCAGAGAAAGAGCCTTTCTCCTTTGTGGGCTTCTTTTTATCAGTGGGGAAGACCTCTTTTGGAGCTTTCTAGAAGTTTCCCTGAATATCTCACAAGCTGGAATTTCATCTTACGTCTAACCCTAACTGATCGTTGGCAAAGAGAATGCATTGACCATGAATGATTTAGACTCATATTTATTCTTCTAAGCTGCCTGCCTGAAGCACATTGCCATCTCATGGCAAAGAAAATTGGGGTTAGTTAGCAAAATGAGTCTGGAGACATGGTTGTAGGGTAAACAACTAATCATGTCTACAGCCTCACATGCCTGATCACAGCAGTGCACTCGAGAAACATGTGTATCCTCCACATGGAAAGGTGCTCCGCACCACTGATTGTTAGAGAAATGCAAATCAAAACTACACTGAGGTATCACCGCACACTGGTCAGAATGACCATCATAAAAAGTCTACAAATCATAAGTGCTGGAGAGGGTCTGAAGAAAAGGGACCCCTCCTACATTCTTGGTGGGCATGTAAATTGAAGCAGCCATTATGGAAAACAATACGGAGGTTCCTTAAAAAAAACTAAAAATAGAATTGGCATGTGATCCAGCAATCCCACTCCCTGGGCACATATCTGGAAAAGATGAGGACTAATTAAAAAATATATATGAACCCCAATGTTTATGCTCCTCTACGCATGGAATTCTCCTGGTAAAAATACTGGCGTGGGTTGCCATTCCCTTTTCCAGGAGATCTTCCCAACCCACCTGGTCTGCCAGTATTGCAGGCAGATTCTTTACCGTCTGAGCCACAGGGAAAGCCCTAGTGTTTATAGCAGCACTATTTACAATAACCAAAGCATGGAGCAACCCGAGTGTCCATCAACATGAATGGATAAAGAAGATGTGGTATATACATACAATGGAATATTCCTCAGCCACAAAAAAGAATCAAATATTGTCATTTGCAGCAACATGAATGGACCTAGAGATTATCCTACTAAGTGAAGTCAGTCAGAAAGGCAAACACTGCATCACTTCCACGGGATATAAGAAAGTACAAGTCGACTTATTTACAGAACAGAAGCAGTCTCACAGACAAAGGAAAAGGAGGAAATGGAGGGGAGGGATAAATTAGGAGTATGGGATTAACAGATACCCACCACTATGTAAAAATATATATAAACAAAAAGGATTTACTGTATAGCACAGGGAACTATACTCAACATCCTATAATGACCTATAATGAAAAAGAATCTGAGGCTGTACACCTGAAACTAACACAATACTGTAAATCAACTAGTTAAATTTTTTAGAAAATTAAAAAGACACAATTAACAACTAAAAGAAAGAAAGGAAGAAACATGACTCTCCTGATTCCGAGGAACTTTCCTGAGATCTTCATTTTATTGTACACATCATACATTGCTGACTCCGAGTGTATCCAAAGGACTCTTGCTTTGCCCCTGTGTTCCACTGATGGGTTGATGGTATATAGACTTTCAAATCAAAAGCATTTTGCAGTAGAACTTTGAGATCCTGTGCCACCATTTTCCATCACTTTTGTGGCTGAAGAAAAGTCTGAGTCAGTGAGACTCTCATGCCAAACCAGAGAAAACATTTTCTTCTCTCCGGAACAATTCTGAATTTCCTCTTTACCTTTACAGGTCTGAAACCGTGTGGACCTTCCTTTGGTCATTTCCCTGGGCACTTGGTGGGTCCTTGGAGTCTAAATAGTGGCCTTGACACCCACCTGTATTTTACTCTTATTCTGTCTACTTCTGGAAGACTAATGAAACAAATATTTTACCTTTTATCATTCCCCTTTTCTGACTTTTTAGCTGCAGTGTCTGCTGTAAATTATCTGAGATTTCCTTGGCTCATCTTCTAGGCCAGAAGTCAGCAAAGAGCAACTTACGGGGAAAATTTGGTCCACTGCCTATTTCTGCATGGCTCTGGGCTAAGAATGGATTTTATATTTTTAAATGGTAGAAAAACAAATAAAAAGAATAAGAATATTTCAAAGCAGGGGGAGGGAAATTAAATAAAATTCAAGTTTTGGTGCTTATGAATAAAGTTTTATTGTCACGCTGCCTTGATCATTCATTTATGCATTGTCCTTGGCTCCTCTGGGGTTCAACGGCAGAGTGATGTGGGTGTGACAGGGGCTGCAGGGCTCTCAGTGCCTAAAATGCTGACTATTTGGCTCTTACAGAGAAAGTTTGCTGATTCCCGATTGAGAATACCAGCTTGGGCTTTAGCCATGCTCATTCTGCTGTTTGACTGAATTTTTTGATAATAGTATTTTTAATTTCTAAGAACTTTATCTCTCTGGTATTCTTTTATCAGATGGATCAACGATTTCATTATGGGCTTAATATTCATATTTGTTTTAAGTAAGCTTTTCACACAAGTACAAAATAGAGCACAAAGTGTAAAACTCAATACATTTTCACAAAGTCAACACATCAATTTAACCAACTGAAAGATAAATAAAATTAGGAGCACCCCTAACCCCCTTCAATCCTAAAGGAAATGAACCCTGAATATTCATTGGAAGAACTGATGCTAAAGCTGAAGCTCAAATACTTTAGTCACTTGATGCAAAGAGCCTAATTGTTGGAAAAGATCCTGATGCTGGGAATGATTGAAAGCAGGAGGAGAAGAGGGCAACAGAAGAAGAGATGGTTGGGTGGCATCGACACAAAGGATATGAGTTTGAGCGAGCTCCAGGAGTTGGTGATGGACAGGGAAGCCTGGCGTGCTGCAGTCCATGGGGTCGCAAAGAGTTGGACACAACTTATTGACTGAACAACAAACAAAAGCCCCCTTTGTACTCTCACAGATTGTCCACCAAAAGGTAACCACTCCTTTGATTTCTAACTGGTTAGATATGAAGATTTATTGCAACACTGGAGCAAAGCAGCCAGTGTGGTATTGGCAACTAGAGCAGTGGAATGGAGCACAGGATCCAGGAGGAGACCCACACATATGCAAGCTCTGCACTTAGGGCAGAGGAGACACATCTGTGCAAGAGAAGAAGGTGAGCCTTTCAATAGATAAGGCTGAGTCAGCTGGATAGCCACGTAGGAAAAACGAATCATCACCACCACCTCACATCAATCATTCAGTCACTCAGTCGTGTCCAGATTCTTTGCCACCCCATGGATTGCAGCACACCAGGCTTCCTTGTCCATTGCCAACTCCTGGAGCTTGCTCAAACTTCTGTCCATTGAATCGGTGATGCCATCTGACCACCTCATCCTCTGTCGTCCCCTTCTCCTCCTGCCTTCAATCTTTCCCAGCATCAGGGTCTTTTCAAATGAGTCAGTTATTTGCATCAGGTGGCCAAAGTATTGGAGTTTCAGCTTCAGCATCAGTCCTTCCAATGAACATTTAGGACTGATTTTCTTTAGGATGGACTGGTTGGATCTCCTTGCAGTCCAAGGGACTTTCAAGAGTCTTCTCCAACACCACAGTTCAAAAGCATCAATTCTTCTGCACTCAGCTTTCTTTATAGTCCAACTCTCACATCCATACATGACCACTGGAAAAACCATAGCCTTGACTAGACAGACCTTTGTTGGCAATGTAACATCTCTGCTTTTTAATATGACGTCTAGGTTGGTCATAGTATTTCTGCCAAGGAGCAAGTGTCTTTTAATTTCATGGCTGCAGTCACCATCTGCAGTGATTTTGGAGCTCAGAAAAATAAAGTCTCTCACTGTTTCCATTTTCTCCCCATCTATCTGTCATGAAGTGATGGGCTGGATGCTGTGATCTTAGTTTTCTAGATGTTGAGTTTTAAGCCAACTTTTTCATGCTCCTCTTTCACCTTCATCAAAAGGCTCTTTAGTTCCTCTTCACTTTCTGCCATAAGGGTGGTATCATCTGTGTATCTGAGGTTATTGGTATTTCTCCCAGTAATCTTGATTCCAGCTTGTGCTTCATCTAGCCCAGCATTTTGCATGATGTACTGTGCATATAAGTTAAATAAACAGGGTGACAATATAGAGCCTTGATGTATTCCTTTCCTGATTTTGAACCAGTCTGCTGTTCCATGTCCAGTTCTCACTGTTCCTTCTTGACCTGCATATAGTTTTCTCAGGAGGCAGCCAAGGTGGTCTGGTATTCCCATCTCTTTCAGAATTTTCCACAGTTTGCTGTGATCCACACAATCAAAGGCTTTGGCATAGTCAATAAAGCAGAAGTAGATGTTTTTCTGGAACTCTTGCTTTTTCAATGATCCAATGGATGTTGGCAATTTGATTTCTGATTCCTTTGCCTTTTCTAAATCCAGCTTGAACATCTGGAAGTTCACGGTTCACATACTGACAAAATGTGGTCCACTGGAGAAGGGAGTAACAAACCACTTTGGTATTCTTGCCTTGAGAATCCCATGAACAGTATAAAAGGGCAAAAAGATATGACTCTGAAAGATGAACTCCTCAGGGTGGTAGGTGCCCAATATGCTACTGGAAATCAGTGGAGAACTAACTCCAGAAAGAATGAAGAGATGGAGCCAAAGCAAAAGCAATGCCCAGTTGTGGATGTGACTGGTGATGGAAGTAAAGTCTGATGCTGCAAAGAACAATATTGCATAGGAACCTGGAATGTTAGGTCCATGAATCAAGGCAAATTGGAAGTGGTCAAACAGGAGATGGCAAGAGTGAACATTGACATTTTAGGAATCAATGAACTAAAATGGACTGGAATGGGTGAATTTAACTCAGATGACCATTGTATCTACTACTGTGGGCAAGAATCCCTTAGAAAAATGGAATAGCCCTCATAGTCAACAAAAGAGTCTGAATGCAGTACTTGGGTGCAGTCTCAAAAATGACAGAATGATCTCTGTTTGTTTCCAAGGCAAACCATTCAATGTCACAGCAATCCAAGTCTATGCCCCAACCATTATAATACCAAAGAAGCTGGGGAATGGTTCTATGAAGACCTACAAGACCTTCTAGAACTAACACCGAAAAAGATGTCCTTTTCATTATAGGGAACTGGAATGTAAAAGTAGGAAGTCAAGAGATACCTGGAGTAACAGGCACATTTGGCCTTGGAGTACAGAATGAAGCAGGGCAAAGGCTAATAGAATTTTGCCAAGAGAATGCACTGGTCATAGCAAACACCCTCTTCCAACAACACAAGAGAAGACTCTACACATGGACATCACCAGATGGCCAACACTGAAATCAGATAGATTATATTCTTCGCAGCCAAAGATGGAGAAGCTCTATACAGTCAGCAAAAACAAGACCAGGAGCTGACTGTGGTTCAGATCTTTCCCAGCATGAGGGTCATTATTGTACTGACCCTTTAAATTCATGAGTGTGGGCTTCCTTCTCTTTTTCTTCCTTTGTCTTCTTTCATTTCCATGGATATGGCTTGCCTTTTGTTATGTGTATCAACTTTGTAACACCTTTTGTTAAACTTATTCCTGGATATTCTGTTTTCTGATGCTGTTTTAAATGGTATCACTTTTGAATATAATTTACTATGTGTTGCTGTTGCAACTGATTCCTGTATCTTGACCTTATATCCACTGATGTTAAATTTACTTATTTGTATCATCTGTTACGTTTCTAAGATTCAAACTTGTCTGTGAATAATGGCAGTTTAGTTTTTCTTTCTCTGTACTTAAGCATTTTTCCTTGCTTTGTTGCACCGGTGACGATCTCTAGTACAATGCTAAAAAAAGTTAATGACAGTGAGCAATCTTGTCTCATTTCTAATATCAAAGGTAAGGGGAGGATTTCAATATTTCACCATTAATTATGATGCTTCTTTTAGCTTTTCTAGGGGGTACTATTTCTCAATTTAAAGAAGTTTCCTACTACTCTTATTCTTGTTATGAATGGATATTGAATTCTATTAAATACTTGTTCTGCATCTATTGAGACGATTATATCATTTGAAAATGTGGTGCATTATGTTGATTAAATTTAGCATGTTAAACAACTTTGCAGTCTTAGAATAAACTCTACTTAATAATGATGGATTATCCTTTTAATCTGTTATTGAATTTGATACATTTAGCTGGATTAATATCTACCATTAGACATTAATGATTTCTAACAGTTTCCATTTATTGCCCTTGTTCTTTGTTCCTTTTTTTTTTTTTTTTGAGACTTTTAACTTTTGCTTTTCCTGAGCATTCAAGCATTTGATTAAAAAATTAAAAAATTTTTTTCTGAAAAATTTCAAGATTACTTGCCATTTACAGGTATTCCAAAATATTAACTATATTCCCTGTGTTGTACAATATATCCTTGAGCCTATGTTATACCCAGAATTTTGTGCTTACTCCTCCTCCACCCCTATACTGTCCCCTTCCCCATTGGTAACCACTAGTTTGTTCTCCATAGCCATGAGTCTGCTTTTTTGTTACATTGACTAATTTGTTGTATGTCTTAGATTTCACATATAAGTGATACCACACAGTATTTGTCTTTCTCTGTCTGGCTTATTCACTCAGCATAATTCTCTTTTAAGTCCATCCATGATGCTGCAAATAGCAAATTTTGTTTTGTAGAATGGTTGAGTAGTATTCCATGGTATATACATTCTTTGATCCTATTTGTGTAGCAGAAGACTGTTATGATTAACTTCTATTTTGAGAGGGTTTCTCTGGTGCTGTGTTGGGTGTAAGCTCTAGGAAGGCAAAGATGAAAACAAGAGATCCATTTGGAAATTAGTGCGGTGTTCCCACCTGCCATTTTCACAGGGTTATTTTAACATTTCCATTTGACTGTATCCATTTTAACAATGGAGGTGGTAAGATATGATTAGATTCTAGAAATGTATGCTTTGGATATTTTCCTATGTTATTACAAACATTTTTTAAATACAGAAAAAGTAGTCTTTTAAAAAGCATCCTTTCTCGTGAGAAATGCGTTGCATTTTCCTGTCTCCTTGTGTGTTGAGTGATTTTGGATTGTACAGGTCGTGAATGTTATGTTGTAGATGGAGGGCAGGAGGAGACGGGGGTGAAAGAGGATGAGCTGGTTGGATGGCATCACTGACTCAGTGGACATCAGCGAGCCTTTCTGATGAAGTGCTGGAGGGGGACATCCAACTACATTGGATTTAAGAGGGAATCGGGGGTAGGCCTGGGCTTATCAACGGGTTTATTTAGAAGGGGCTTGTCAGGAGGTGTGAGGTAAGCATAAGGATGAGGGTGTTATCAGCGTGGTGCTCAGGAGAACCTGTTGCCTAATTGTTAGGGTAAAGGGAAGCCAGAAAGAGACATAATGAAAGTTCAGCTGCCCCCAAGGTTCTCAAAACGAGAAAGAAGCTATGAGGCAGGATGACGGAGTGAGAAGGCCAGGAGGCAAAGAGCGAGTGGTCAGAGAGTGGGGCCTGACCTCATGATGTCCACCCCGGAGTAGTTCAGTGCGGTGAAGAGGGCCGGAGTGTAGCCACGGAGTGGATGGGGGCGGATGGAAGTCAGTGGAGCTGAGGTAGCTGAGAAGTCATAAGGCCTGAGATGGATGGAGTGCGCATGCTGATGACGAAATCATCCGCGGGTTGGAAAGGTCTCAAGAGGAGACAGACTGGCTCGCTGGATCCAGTGGTCAGCGCTGGATGAAAGAGGGGAAGGAAGCAGGAGATGAGAAGATGCCAGTGAGGAGGTGTGGTGGAGGCTGGCACTGCTGGATGGTGAGAGTCCCGCGAGAAGGGGACTTACACGTCGGGAAAGGGGTGGTAGTTTTGAAGTTTTACGCCCACCACTCTCGTCCCACGGAGAAGGCGATGGCAACCCACTCCAGTACTCTTGCCTGGAAAATCCCGTGGACGGAGGAGCCTGGTGGGCTGCAGTCCAGGGAGTCGCTAAGAGTCCGACACGACTGAGTGACTTCACTTTCACTTTTCACTTTCATGCATTGGAGAAGGAAATGGCAACCCACTGCAGTGTTCTTGCCTGGAGAATCCCAGGGACGGCGGGGCCTGGTGGGCTGCCGTCTATGGGGTTGCACAGAGTCGGACACGACTGAAGCAACTTAGCAGCAACTCTTGTCCCTGTGGTGTTGGTGAACATTCCCAAGAGATCGGAGCTTTGAGGAGGGCAAGGCTTGGGCTTTCTTAGTCTTAAAAGCGTTAGGGGGATCATTTCTGCACCATCATTCAAACCTTCAATAGAATAGTCAATACCAAATACTTTTCAGCCCCAGAGCTACTGCTGCTTGGCATCTGGTGCTCATAATGTTTTTTTGCAAATTGACTGCTCCCTGTTTCGTCTTACTTAACTTATCAGGGTTAGTGGTAAGCCAATGAACAAGCGTGTTCTCACCACAAAGCCTTCTCCCCTCCCCCTCAGTTTGAAGTATCGCTGCCTCCCACCTTCTCCCCTGTCCCGTCTCCCCTGGGGCTCAGTTGCCTTCAGTCCTAAGCTCCTCTGAGCGTCCAGGTCTCAGCTTTGTGCCCTTGTATTGGATGGTCCCCCATCCTTCTCCCTAATCCGTTTATTATTTCAGCACCCTCTGCTTTTCCTTCATAAAACTGTGTCCAGTTTGTAATCAATTTATTGATATGTTTCATTTAAAAATAATCTCTCTGATTAGAACATCATTTCACTAGAAGCACCGCCATCTGTCTTGTTCACCACCTTATATCTGGGATCAGTCACAGTACTTGGTGCACAGCAGGCATCTACCTTGTCGGGTAGCTAATAGTGTCTCCATTTTATAAATGACAAAAATAAAACTTGGAGAAAGTGGTGAAGCCTGGGTTCCAGCACAGGTCACCCAAACGTCCTATTTCCATGATCCCTCCTGGAGTCAGGGAACAGCTTATTCTCTAATTCTTTATGGGGAGTTAAAATGGCTATGAATTCTTCACCACACTGAGAAGTGTATGCATGCCCCACTCCTCTGATCTTGGCTGGTTCTGAATTGACGATAAGGATGCTACAGAAAGGAAGCTGCACCACTTCTGGGCTTGGCCTCTCCAGTGTCCGGGACTCTGCATTCTCCACTCTTGGAACACTCTTGGGGTGCCTGAACTGCCACGTGAGCCTGACCATCTTTCTGGAGAGACCACGTGGCCAAACCATGTGGGGAGGGAGAGTGGCCCAACTGTCCCTGCATTTCAGTGGAACCCCCGGATGATTCCAGCCCCAGATTCCACGCCATCTCAGGTGAGAGCAGATTCCTCCCTGCTGAGCCTGTAGCCCCACAGCTCCATGAGATGAAATGGTGGTTGTCTCATGGCAGGGACTGCATTGAGGCCAGAAGGCACCTGGGGCAGAGGTATAAGGAAGTGCCCACCCTGTAACTTGTTAGGCCTTGAGAATGAAGATCTCCTTACACCTGGGGCCCTAGGGGCCTCACTTAGTCCTGGGCTCTTGTTTTCAGCCATTTGTTTTGGTGGTTTTTACTGCCAAAGAATTGATGCTCTCGAACTGTGGTGCTGAAGAAGACTCTTGAGAGTCCCTTGGAGACTCCAACCAGTCAATCCTAAAGGAAATCAACTCTGAATATTCATTGGAAGGACTGATGCTGAAGCTCCAACACTTTGGCCACCTGATGCAAAGAGCCAACTCATTGGAAAAGATCCTGATGCTAAGAAAGATTGAGGGCAAGAGGAGAAGGGGGCAACAGAGAATGAGATGGTTGGATGGCATCACTGACTCAATGGACAAGAGTTTTAGTAAACACTGGGAGATAGTGAAGGACAGGGAAGCCTGAGTCTGGAGGTGTGCTGGAGTCCATGGGGTCGCAAAGAGGACTTAGCAACTGAACAACAAAGACAGCTGAACTTGGAGGAGGGTATGGCAACCCACTCCAGAATTCTTACCTAGAAAATCCCATGGACAGAGGAACCTGGTGGGCTACAGTCCATCAGGTTGCAGAGTCGGACATGACTGAAGTGACTTATCATGGCATGACAAAGAGTTGAAACACTTGTGGTACCTGGCACAGAGCAGGTGCTCAGGGATGCAGAGTAACTGAATCAATTAAGGTACAAATCCCAACTTCCAAATAAGGTCATTTCCATAGGAATCCCTGGCCCTGGAATATTCTGTAATCAAACTTTCTTTGACACATCATTCTTGTATATTTCCTTGCCGTACTAAACTCTGTCATTTTCTTCACTTGAGCCAACAGTTTTGAGTGTCTGCTTTGGGCTAGACACCATCGGAGATGCTCAGGAAGTGTGGGGAGAGTGGAGGAGACAGATGATCCAGCCGTTTCTGCCTTCCAGGAGCTGAGCACAGAGCAGGGAAGCCCTGTGTGGACACTGAGGTCGCCGAGCAGATTCTGAGCATGGGACGGGTGGGAGCTAGTGCCAGGGAGGTGAGGGCTGCAGAAGGGCCCAGGGGCTGTAAGGTTTGAGCTGTGAGGCTAGGGGAAGGCTGTGGGGGGAGCAGGGCTGTTGGGGGGCCGGAGCGGGGCTGTAGGAGCCTGGAGGATGAACAGGGCTCTGATCAGCAATGAGGGGATGGGACAGTGTGAACATCTTGTGCCCAGCAGTGACCCTGTCCATTTTTAGGACGCTCAAAGGGCAAGAGGACACTGACCTTCGTCCTTTTGTTCTGTTCTTTCAGCCTCTTCCTTCACCCCCTCTGGAAGGATCATGTAAAAATGGAATTTATGGAGGTCTCACCTCCATGGTCCTTAAGATTGGCTCTAGGGTTGCTGCCTTTCTGGGCAGGATGGTGACAGTTTCCAGTCAATGGCTGGCGTGAAGTCTCTATTGCCTCCAGTCCAGGTACATCATCCTTTAATAAAAGAGTCTTGAGCCTGGTGCTTCTATTTGCAGATGTTCTGTAAAACCTGACTCATTCAGAGTAAATGTGGGGAGGACTGTCTGGGTTCAAGGCACCACCTCACGTCTGAGAAAGGAGGGGCTGTGGGGACGGTCAGGGCTGGGCATGATTTAATGTAATTCTTTATACTCAGCACGTGGGCTGGCTGCAGAAAAGCACTGCTAAAGTGTCTTCAGAGGGCTCTCCTCCAGAGTTAAACATTTACCGTCTGCTCTGCTAGCATGGTTAATTTGCAGAATGAAAAGAGTCAAGGTAAATTCCTGTCTGAACTTCCAACGAATGCAACCGAAGACTCCAGACCCTCCTCGGCAATGGACTCTCTTGGGGGGAGCGGGAAAGCGTGGGGAGACATTGGCTCAGTATATGGGGGAGGTGGAAGCCATTTCCAGCTGGCAAAGGAAGTGGGAAAGGGCAGGCTGCCTCTCTGTGGCAGGGAGAAAGATCGAGAAAAACCCTTTTAAATCTTTGTGGACACTGGGGATATCAAGGTCCTCTGGGAAAGAAGTCCCCAATTCTTTCTTTTTTTTTTTCAGGATTAAGCTTTTATTTCTGTCAGTCTGGATAAGAAGCCCCCAAATTCTGGGACTCATGGCGTCAGGCCCAGTGAAAAATCCCCATGGCTTATACAGCTTGCTTGTAACGTGAGTGTAAATAAGTCAGTCATACATCTTCATTTTAACCTCGATATAACCATCCTTTTCTTGCTGGAATGTCTAATTGAGGTCTGGCCCCCGAGGGCTCCTTGGCCACCTGGCTGGCCACCCCTCCCTGTTTGCGGATCTGGGCCGGGAAGATGTTATTGGTGCTTCTCTTTCTTCCAGTCTCTTCTCCCTCAGGAGGCAGGGATGCAAACTCTCATCCCAGGGGCCAGGCAGGTGACATAAATGAAGGCCAAGCGGAGGGCAGGCTCATGGCCAAGCGAGGCCCCCGCTTCCTTTGAAGGGAGGCAGGCCTCCGCAGATCCTGCCTGTGGGAGGCACAGCCCTGGTGTCCCATGCGGTCAGATCTTAATAAGAAGATTAATTCCACACGCCACCTTGAAATTGGCAAAAGAACCTTGGTAGATGAAACAAAACTTGTCTGTGATCCCCGCTGGACAGGGGTGGCGGGTGGACATCTGGCCGCTAGCTCTCTCAAGCCACTGGCTATGTAACATCAGCTGAGTCACATCTCTTCTTGGGCCTCATTCTCCTCACCTGGAGAATCATGAGTCTGGAAGATTCCATCTCTAAAGAGTGGTTCAGCTTCAGGATTTTGAGTCCCCAGAATGATATACTGTACTTGGTAGTCAATAAACTGATGTTGACTTAGTAAAAAGAATGAATTATTTATCATGCCTTTTTGCAAAAATAACCTCTGAACAAGTTTCTTTTCTTCACAAATCCTCCATTGCTTTCTAAATGCTTCCTTTGATGCTGTTTGCCTGCTAGCTATCAGTTTCTTTTTTCCATGCAACCTCAGCTTTCAGAAAAGCAGACCCCCAGACCCCTCTGCAAATCTCTGGTACAGGAGTTCCAGGTGGGCTGGCCACCTGCCCCTTGGCAAAGATTTCTAGTGTAGTCTTGTTATACTCCTGTGGTTCAGGGCCACTGGTGGAAGGACCAGACCACTTCCACATGAGGTGGGTGTGAATATCTGAGAACTCAGTCCAATTCAGTTGCTCAGTCGTGTCCGACTCTTTGTGACCCCATGGACTGCAGCACGCCAGGCCTCTCTGTCCATCACCAACTCCCGGAGCTTACTCAAACTCATGTCCATTGAGTTGGTGATGCCATGCAACCATCTCATCCTCTGTCATCCCCTTCTCCTCTCACCTCAATCTATCTCAGCATCAGGGTTTTTTTCCAATGAGTTAGTTCTTCACATCAGGTGGCCAAGACTTCCCTGAAGAAGCAGCCCAGGGCCGAGAAGGACACTGAGCCTGTGGGGAATGCCCTGAGTGGTTCCGCAGCTGGAAGGGAGATCGCTAATGGGGCTTACCGCTGGTGGGACCGGTGATTTCCCCAGTCCAGGTGACTGCATGGCAGCCGTACCTTCTATAGAGACGATGCGTGTGCAAAGGTGCCATCTCCTATCTGTGCAAGAAAGTCAGTTCTGACAGAACAGGATCCCAAAGATGCTGCAGATTAAGATGGGGTTTTCCAGCAGGTATAGAATCACAGGATTTTTAAACTGAAGAGACCTTCAGAAAGAGATCAACCAGAAGAGGAGACAACTCATCCTCAGGTTAGATGAGGCTTTGTTATACCACTTCACCAATGAGAGACTGAAGGCTCAGGTGAGACAGGTAATTCCTCCAAGATCAAGTAATGCGTAAGTGATAGAGCCAGGACTCAAGCTCAGAATTGTCTGGCTGCAAAGACCTCATTCCTCCCGAGGAATCTAGAGACAATCTACCAGATTCGTCTCCCTTACTTCATAAGTGAACAAATGTGAGCTCAAGGGCTTTGCAAGTTCAAGAGAGAGTGCGTAAATGACCACGGCTGCTCCTGCCCCAAGTGTTTTCCATGTCCTTTGGCAAAGCAGCCAGGCTGGTGGAAGCAGGTCCCCGAGCACCAGGGACAGAAACCCTTGTGCCACTGCCCCCTCAAGCCCGAGTCACGTAGGATCAGGCCAAGTCTATCACCTTCCAAAAGAAGCTACCAGAACAGTCATTAAAGGCCACCTTGAACACGGTTTGGGACACACGAGACTGTGGGCAGTGGTCCATGTAGAGACCCCCAAAACCCCTCCTCCTCTCATGGCCCCTGTCTTCTCCCCTCCCCTTGGGTGGTGGCAGGCTCGTGGTCCAGGGATTTTGCTCAGGGCCACGCGAGGGCAGCAGCCGTGGGGGCGACCCCGTTCCTGGGGGCTGACCTTTCCCCTCCACCATCCACCTTGACCCTGAGGGTTCTGTGAGCTCTATGGCCATCCTCAGCTTTGTTTCAGCCTGAAAAGTTCTCCCGCCGCTAAGCCACCTGTCAGCCAGCACCTCCCACGCCAGATGGCCACCCCCTCCCGCCCTTCGTGCAGTCCGGCCAAGCACAGGCCCGGCATGGACAAAAGAGATCCCGCGTGGCCGCAGCCAAGGTCAAAGTGTCCATCTGGACACAGGTATCCCGGAGCCATGATGCCGCCACAGAAGTGGCTTTGGCAGAAGAGAGGGACCCTGGCTTCCGGCTCTTGGTTCCCCATCAGACTTGCTTCAAAACCCAGTGCTGTCCGGCTTCTCCGGCAGGCAGGCAGACTGCCTGGAAAGAGCCTTCCAGAGGCCTCCTCCACGGGCTGGGTCTGTCCTCAGCCCCCACCAAGGGCAAACCACGCCGTCCCTCTGCCAGAGAGAAGCCTGAGTACAGATGGCTGCCCGCTCTTCCCGCGCGGGGCCTGCGGGCCTGGGGCTCTGGGGCCATGGCCAGCGGCCCCTTCCTGATGCCCCCTCCCCACGGCTCCCCAACCCCCTCCCGGGAGAGCCCTGAATTCTGAACTTCTTTTCAGTGCTGTTACTCTTAGACTTCCTTTTAGTTCTTCAACTTGACCTCATACTGTGAGCTGGTCAAATGAAAACGGGAGGCGATGTTATTGTGCCAAATTGTTTACAAAATGGAAAACTGAAGAGGAAACTGTGCTTTGTTTTCCAAACAGTGAGAAACCTAAGGAACCGACTTCTTTTCAATTCTTTCATAGTCAAAAATACCCTTGCGAGAAGCTTGTTTTTACTTTCAACCAGACCCTCTCCCTTCAAATCCCACTGTGAAAGTGGCTCAGTCGTGTCCAACTCTTTGGGCCCCTAAGGACTTATTCGGTCCATGGAATTTTCTAGGCCAGAATATTGGAGTGGGTAGCCATTCCCTTCTCCAGGGGATCTTCTCAACCCAGGGATCGAACCCAGGTCTCCTGCATTGCAGGCGGATATTTTACCAGCTGAGCCACCAGGGAAGCCCAAGAATACTGGAGTGGGTAGCCTATCCCTTCTCCAGAGGATCTTCCTGACCCAGGAATTGAACCGGAGTCTCCTGCATTGCAGGTGATTCTTTACCAGCTGAGGTACCAGGGAAGCCCCTCAAATCCCACTGGTGGGTAATATATTCTGAATTAAAAGAAAATCCCACTTCATTGTGTGTTTGCGCATGCTAAGTCACTTCAGTTGTGTCTGACTCTGTGAGACCCCATGAACTGTAGCCCGCCAGGCTCCTCTGTCCATGGAATTCTCCAGGCAAGAATACTGGAGTGGGTTTCCATTTCTTCCTCCAGGGGTTGAACCTGCGTCTCTTGGGTCTCCTGCATTGGTAGGTAGGTTCTTTACCACTAATGCCACCTGGGAAGCCCCTACAAACCAGCATAACCCATTTCTTATTCTAAACAAGTGAACGAACATTTGTCTTCAGCGCTGAGATGTCAGGGTTAAAGAAAAATAAGAAACCATAAGTCCAAATCTAGGTAAGGCCGACCACACGCATTAGCTGATAACTGCGGGCTATCTGCGTTGTTTTACTTACATCTTTTATTTATTTATTTATTTATTTTTTCCCTCAAGTGGTAGTTTCAGGTAGGCATCTTTGTTTTCATTCCATTGGATTCAGCTTTTCAAAATAGCACCAGAAATATCTCACCAGTTTCCCCAATCACTGGGGGAACCCATAAGAATGATCATTTTCTTTTGTGACATACACGTTAGACCAGGGCAATCTTATTGCTATTAAGCCTGTCTGGGATGGTGGGTGGACTTGCCTTAAGTGAATTAAATGTTGGTCTTGCAGTTCTATCGGACTTCAGACAAACATTCATGATTGAACACTGATTTGCTGGCACTCCTCAAAGCATTGTTCTGCCATCTCAGCATCCCAGCTCTTGCGATCTTTTCCATTTGCTTCTTTATGGATGGGCAAGTCACCTGACACCGGCCGCCTGGATGAGGCTGGCGTTGCAGTTTTGCCATTCTCGTTCGGCTGTCATCTGATGCCTGCCATCACTTGCCAGCCTCACTTACACGTTGCCAATTCTAGGGGGAGAATCAGATCTAATTTGAGCACCATTTTATCTGCTTATTTTACACACAGATGTGAGTACGTCTCTCTATTACATAAGTATTTAAGCTTTCATTCCAACTGTCTTTAAACAGTTACTACAGCAAACATTCCCCACAGTGCCAGAAATACCTTTTCATGGTCCTCATTCTCCAAAGGCTCTCAAAAATAGAATCTTGTGAAATAAAGCAAGACTAGCACAGGTTACCATAAAGTCACCCCAAATCAGCCACATGTCTCTCTGAACTATTACGTATATTCTGAAAGTGTGTGCTGAGAAGTGGTGGGTGGAGGGTGTCTTCTATGTTCTCAGTTTTGGCTCCTCCAAATGAAATATTAATAATATTACTACTGCTACATTTGGCAATGTAAAGAAGCTTCCAGTAATAAGTTGTTTGTATTCATTGCAGGTTAGCGGAACCACAATTTATGTGGTATAATAGGTGTGTATTCCCCAGGTTCATAAATTGATCAGGGAGTTACTGAAACCCTTGAGGATAATTCATTCACCCCAATG
Source organism: Bos indicus x Bos taurus (assembly GCF_003369695.1). NCBI lineage: Eukaryota > Metazoa > Chordata > Mammalia > Artiodactyla > Bovidae > Bos > Bos indicus x Bos taurus. The sequence goes on along the minus strand of NC_040101.1, from coordinate 7,140,516 downwards.
AAGCCTCACCAGGAGAAGCACTGCATCAGCAAAACCTTGCTCCCCTGAGTTAGGACTCAGCTGTTTATTTTGTCTGGATGATCCTGGATGCAAATGACTTACTGTTGGTGTCCATGGAGTCAATGGGTATCAAAATGCCATTTTATGGATGCAAAGACTGTGTCTCTGAGTGCATAGAATTTCAGTCTGACCGATGACTGTGGTTATCCTGGTGGGCTTTGTAGAGAGGGCTGCCATGTAATATTGGGGTTTAGAGGCAGGAAGCACCCCACAAAGATGGGGAAGATGAGTTGGCTCAGGCTGCTATAATAAATACCATAGACTGAAGTGCGTGTTAAGTTGCTTCAGTCGTGTTCGACTCTTTGTGACTCCATGGACTGTAGCCTGCCAGGTTCCTCTGTCCATGGGAGTCTCCAGGCAAGAATACGGGGTTGCCATGTTCTCCTCCAGGGAATCTTCCCGACTCCGGGATTGAACCAGCCTCTCTCATGTCTCCTGCATTGGCAGGTAGGTTCTTTACCACCAGTGCCGCATGGGAAGCATAGCCTGAGGAGTCAGGGCTTAAACAACAGACATTTCTTACTCAGAGTTCTGGAGGCTAGAAGTCCAATGTCAGAGTTCTAGCACGGTTGGATTCTGGGGAAGGTCTGCTTCCCAGCTTGTTGATGACCACCTTCTTGGATCCTCAATGGCAGAGACCACACAGTAAGTATTTTCTGTTTTGTGGGCCATACGATCTTGTAGCATTAATCCCAGTCAGGAAGGCTCCACCATCACAACCTAATTATTTCCCAAGAGCTCCACCTCTAAATCTCATCACATCAGAGGTTAGGGCTTCAAGATGTTGATTTTAAGAGAGACACAGACATGCAGTCCGTAACAGAAAGTGATGATTATCGATGCGTTTTTTGAGGGGGAGACTCAGAGGATGACTGATAAAGGACCGGCAGGGGAATGAGGCACGCAGAAGCAGTCACTGTGATGGACTTCGGTGGCTTAGAGCAGTTAGAAGGCTTCCTCACCACACCCTGCCATGCCGAAGGTTCTTTGGAAATTTAAACTGCCCTGTGCTCCATAACCTTTACCTTGCCTTCCCCAAAGTTAAATACTTGAGCTGAAGTTTGTGGTTCTAGGTCTAAAACTGAGGGGGAGAATGTGATTCATGGTTGAGCTTAAACCCTGTGGAGACCCTAGAAGAGAGTTCTGGAAAGCAAGGGCACGCAGGAGGGTAAGAGTGTCACCATCCTCCTTGGCTTGACCCAAGAAGTCTGGCAAACGGAAGCTCTTTGGGTAGAACCACCTTAGGCATCTCTTCACTACATAAGTCACCAGGATTAATAGGATGAGAACCCACTGAAGCCCCTCAGACAAAGCATCTATTCATGGATGGCACCATTGGTTTCACTCTTTGTGAAGGGGTTTTCTTCTACATAAGAAGACTTGCTTCTTCAGGATCATGTGGGATTTGTGCAGAGGTAATGCAGTAGACAGAATTCAGACTCAGAAAATAGTTCCCATCACAACCTGTGCAGGTCTTGACATGCAATAACTCCTGACCCCTGGCTCTTTATTTTCTCCAAGTCCTACAACCAGAGAAGTCAGAAAACTTTTCCTGGAAATGACTAGACAGTAACCTACTTTCAGTTTTGCAGGCTGTCTCGTCTGGCAGCACCTGCTTAATTCTTCTGTTGTAGCTTAAAAGTAGCTACAGACAATATGTAAATTAATAGGCGTGGCTGTTTCAATAAAACTTTATTTACAAAAACAGGAAGAGGGCAGGATTGGGTCTCTGCTGTAGTCTGCTGACTCCTAACCTAAATGATGTTGGCTGGTCAGTTGACTCTGGGAAGAAATCATTCATTTATTTAACAAATGTTTCCTATGCATCTACTCTGTGTCAGAAACTATTCTAGGTGTTTGGGATATATCAGTGAATAACAGCAACGAAAGTCCATACAACTCTGTGCTTTTAGAAAAAACATCTTGGTTGGGGAGAGAGATGGCAAGCCAGTGTGATGGTTCTCTTCTATAAACTTACTCTCCACCTTCTCCACCCCACTCCAGAGATGCCCTGTGCCCTGGTAGCCCACGTGGGCTGTATCAACGCACCGTCTTGCTTCCGACTTCCTCCCATTGCACCCAGCCCATGCGAGGCACAGGCAAGGAGGATTTTTATTCTTCCAGCTTCTCAAATTTTCAGTATAGAAGATCTACTTGGCTGTATATCTGTATACAGATATCCATAGCTGCATACATGTGTGTATTTCTAAGCAGCATAATTGCTCTCAAGAGAACATATTTGAAGCCCAATAGCAGAATGGTTAAGAGTATCAAGTTAGATTGGGAAACTTCTTGGAGCTTCTGTCTGTCTTCTCATGTGTTGAATGAAAATAATAATAAACTGCCAAACTCATAGGGTTGCCATGAGTATGTAATGTGAAAATGCAGGTAATGTGTTTGGCACAGTGCCCAGCCCATAGAAAAGCCTCAGTAAATGATAGCAGTGATCAATATATAATACGTGGTATGTTGCAGGTCATTCTGGTGAGTTACTTTAAATATTGTGCTTACTATGAACACCTTTTGTGTCATGAATAGAGTAGAACTAAGGGCAGGTACATGGATAGAGACTCAGTTGCTTTGGTACAAATATGTCTTTTTTGATCTGTGAAGGGGCCTTTTGGAGACCCCACCACCACCGCCGCCATCACAAAAATCTAACCAATCAAACAAAACCCAGTAGGTTCCCACAGCCGCCAACCCTTAAACCACAACACTCAACTTGAGTCCGCCCCCTGCACTTCTCGGTGGGCGACAGACCAAGGACCATTTCTGAAGTAAATAGTGTCATCTGCTTCGTGTGCAAGACGCTGCGGCGAGAATGAGAATGTGCAGATTCCTGAGTGACTGCTGACCTAGGCAGCTGGTTGGGACTGGAAGGCCAGAGACAAGGCATTGGGGTAGAGACACATGGCTGGATGCATGTGAGGAATACAAGGTGCGATGTCGTTTATATCACACATTAATGCTCACTGAGGGCATTTACTACAGATGAAGAACTGAATAGCAAAGCAGACGACATGACTCAGCCAGTTGACATTAACCAGGCTTCATCACTGACCACCTACAAGGGACAATATGGGCACGTGACTGGAGGGGCCACGATGGCAGAGGTGAGGGCCATGCGTGGGCTCAACAGCAGGGACACCCACCTACTGGAATCGGTCTAACTGTCCCTGCCTCCAAATGCCCAACCTGCGGCAACACAGACCCACCAGAAACCTCTGATATGGCATGATTCCTTGAAGAGATCAACCAGTTGGTTCGTGGCAAATCAAACTAGTTGGGCCCTTGCATTCTGGAATGGCCAATGGTTCATCCGCAAGGGGATAGATACCTACTCCAGGTACGGATTTACCTTTCCTGCCACAGAGGCTCAGCCAGCACTATTAACTGGTGGTTTATGGAATGCCTGATCTGTAGGCATGGAATCACACATACTATACATTCAACCAGGGGACCTACTTCTCAGTGAGGAAGGTGCAGGGTTGAGCCTCTGACCATGGGATCCACAGCTCACATCATACACCGCACTGCCCTGCACCAGCCAGCATCAGTGAGTGCTGCAACAGCCTTCTAAAGGCTGTGCCAGCTCAGAGGCAACACTCTTGAAAGGCTGGTGTGCCAATCTTGGGGACACAGTGTAGGCATTAAATCAGAGGCCTCTCTATGGCTGGCCCTGCCTCTCTAGCAGGGAGAAGGCATGGTGCCTGAATCGAAGGAGTGGAAGCGGGTATGGTCCTGCTTACTGTCATGCCCAACAGCTGACTGGAGGGTCTGTGTTTCCTATCCCCACAGCTCTGTACTCTGCTTAAAAAAAAAGTTCTAACCAGACAAATACTATCGCAGTTGGGTAAGCAAGGTTAAGCTCCACAGTGATGTCATACTTATAGCCTACACCCTTGAAAACAACGTGATGAGAATGACGCTTTACCACTGTCAAAACACACACACCTTCCGGAGATGAGAAGAACATCAGGCTAAGTCCAACAGACAGGCATCCTATGAAACCCTTGACCTAGTACTACTCACAACTGCCAAGGTCATCCCAAATAAGGAAAGTCTTAGACTGTCACAACTCGGAGGGAGACAGGATGACAAGATGTAGAATCCTGGGTAGGATCCTAGAACAGAAGAAGGACATTAGGGAAAAAACTAAGGAAATCTGAATAATTATTTATTATAATTTAGTAGACTATATTTTAATTTGATCATCCTTTAATAAATGAATGTGTTATTATTTAGTTGACAATAGTGGAGGAATGTTGACTTATTAATGGTGACAAGGGAGCCATACTACTGAAAGATGCTGGCAAAGGGGGAGCCTGGGTGTGCGTATATGGGAAATCTGTGTTATCGTCACGATTGTTCTGGAAATCGACAGCTATTCTCAAGTAAGAAGTTTATAAAAGAAAGCTTTTTTTTTGCTCTCAAAGGGAACCCACTCTTTCTGGGGGACACAATAAGGGTCTTACTGGACTAGCAGCTTCAGCTGTTGCCCGGGAACTTTAGACTCCTGTGCCAGGGACCAGCAGATGAGGAATTGCCATCTTGGCAAGGGAAGTACCACCATCAGCAAAAGAAAGGGTATTTCTTTTCCTGTCCTTCTTTTTGATGATGCTTGGGAATTTTGTGCCATGGTGTGAACATCCTGCTCTCTGGGTTCTCTGTTGTCCCTACTTCCCACTTCCAGCAGACCTAGGTCCAAAGATCTGGACCTCCAGCCAGATCTCGGAACCCCGCAGAGCAAGCTTCACGAACTTTCTACAGGCTGCTGTGTCTGGAAGCCACAACTCTTTCAAAACTCAGTGTTTCAAATTCATTTTCTCAAAGAACAATGTTATCTGTGTAAGATATCCCCAGGGTGCCCCTAGGAAACTGTTTAATAAATAATGGTGGAGTAGAATCAGAACTGGACTTACCAGGGTGCTAGGTGAGACGTAGTGGAGTTTGGAGTCGGGTACGAGCTCCAAGCCCAGCTCTGCCAGTCACTCACTATGACCTTGGGCAAGTTGCTTCATATCTCCAAGCCTCAACTTTCCTGTAAATTACATGGGAATTAGCTAACTGTATTTTAATTAAAATATAGTTTAGAGACTGTTTCACAATCTTGTAGTATTAGGTGAGATGGCAAATCCAGACAGGCACTTAATGTTACTTTCTTCTCCTCCTTTAGTCCACCTTCCTGCCAGGCTGGCGGAAGTAATTACTGAGGGCCCCTCCCTTCCTTAAGGGTTTCCCTTGTGGCTCAGCTGGTAAAGAATCCGCCTGCAATGCAGGAGACCCTGGTTCTATTCCTGGGTTGAGAAGATCCACTGGAGAAAGGATAGGCTACCCATTCCAGTATTCTTGGGCTTCCCTTGTGGCTCAGCTGGTAAAGAATCTGCCTGCAATGTGGGAGACCTGGATTCCATCCCTGGGTTGGGAAGATCCCCTGGAGAAGGGAAAGGCTACCCACTCCAGTATACTGGCCTGGAGAATTCCATGGACTGAATAGTCCACGGGGTCGCAGAGAGTCAGACACAACTGAGCCTTCCTTAAATCACTGACGTTTCTTGGTGGTAAGAAAACTAAGAAATTTTCCAGCATTTTCCAGTCTTCCCATCCTCATGGACCTGCAAGAACCTTTAAGTGCAAGGGACAGTTACGGGTGCCGCCCACCTCCTCATTTGCCATTTGTTGGTTCACTGATTCATTCGTTCATTCAGTCAACAAAAATGGTTAACACCCAACTGCATGTTATGTGTCCGATGCATTTCTAGGCAGCATAAGAAGCGGTCAAGAAAAGAGTACGGTGGATCTGGTGGCCAGGCTCTGGACAGTGAGATACTGACCCCTGGACATTTGCTATTATCTGAATGTTTGTGTTCCCACAGATTCTTATATTGAACCCTAACCCCCAAAATGATTAGGAGGTGATTAAGCTGAAGCTCCAATACTTGGGCCACCTGATGTGAAGAGCACTCATTGGAAAAGACCGTGATGTTGGGAAAGACTGAGGGCAGGAGGAGAAGGGGGCAACAGAGGATGAGATGGTTGGATGCATCACTGACTCAATGGACAAGAATTTGAGCAAACTCCAGGAGACAGCAAAGGACTGGGAAGCCTGGCGTGCTGCAGTTCATGGGATCACAAAGAGTTGGACAAGACTTAGCGACTGAACAACAAGAAAGTATCAGCAGATGGGCCTTTGGGAGGTGATTAGTCATGAGAATAAAGCCCTCATGAATGGGATTAGTGCCCTTATAAAAGGGACTCCACAGAGCTCTACAGCCCCATCCACCATGTGAAGACACAGCAACAAATCAGCTGTCTGCAACCTGGAAGAAGGCCTTCACCGCAGCCCAACCATGCGGACTTCCAGCCTCCAGAACTGTGCAAAACAGGTGCTTGTTGCTTGTAAGACACCCAGTCAGGGTTACTTTGTTATAGCCTGAGCAGACTAGGACAACACTCATTGGTGAAAGACAATGTAATTTATTATAGTTGGTTAAGACCAATTATGGGCTTCCTAGTTGACTCAGTGGTAAAGAATCTGCCTGCCAAGGCAGGAGTCACAGTAGATGTGGATTCAGTCCCTGGGTTGGGAAGATCCTCTGGAGGCGAAAACGGCAGCCCACTCCAGTATTCTTGCCTGGAACAATCCCATGGACAGAGGAGCCTGGCAGGCTACAGTCCATGGGGATGCAAAGAGTCGGACTCGACTGAAGGGACTGAGCATGCACGCCAAGACCAATTAAAATCCATTCCCTGGGGCTGGAAGGGGTGTACATTTCCTGATGTCATAGGTTGTCTGCCTGCTGCCTCGGCCCCAAATTGGAGCACTGTCAGCAGGAAAGAAAGAAGGAAATTATTCTGGGGTCAGCTATAGAAGATGTCTGCTTCCTATGTTTAGATGTGGCCTTTTTACTTTCACACTTCTAATTTGAAGTCTCACTTTTTCTTTTACCCTGGGAATATTTTCCCCCATTATTTCTTCAATAGTCTTCTCCTGTCTTTTCTATTCTTTCTTTTCAGAATGCTTCAAAATGAATATTGAATTTACTGGATTCATCCATTATATTTATTAACTTTTCTGCTAAATGCCCTATCTCTCTGTCCATTCTTCAGCTTTGTTTTCAGACCTCCTTGACATCAGTTTCCAACTCTTGTATTTTTTTCTTTTCTTGGGCTGCTTAGTGTGACATGTGGGATCTTAGTTCCCCAACTAGGGATTGAACCCCTGCCCCCTGCTTTGGAAGGGCAGAGTCCCAGCCACTGGACCCTCAGGGAAGCCCCTAACCCTTGTCTTTTTAATTTATTATTTTATTTTATTTCAGAACTATTATATCAGATCAGATCAGATCAGTCACTCAGTCGTGTCCGACTCTTTGCGACCCCATGAATCACAGCATGCCAGGCCTCCTGGTCCATCACCAACTCCCGGAGTTCACTCAGACTCATGTCCATCGGGTCAGTGATGCCATCCAGCCATCTCGTCCTCTGTCATCCCCTTCTCCTCCTGCCTCCAATCCCTCCCAGCATCAGAGTCTTTTCCAAGGAGTCAACTCTTCGCATGAGGTGGCCAAAGTACTGGAGTTTCAGCTTTAGCATCATTCCTTCCAAAGAAATCCCAGGGCTGATCTCCTTCAGAATGGACTGGTTGGATCTCCTTGCAGTCCAAGGGACTCTCAAGAGTCTTCTCCAACACCACAGTTCAAAAGCATCAATTATTTGGCGCTTAGCTTTCTTCACAGTCCAACTCTCACATCCATACATGACCACAGGAAAAACCAAAGCCTTGACTAGATGGACCTTTGTTGGCAAAGTAATGTCTCTGCTTTTCAATATGCTATTCTAGGTTGGTCATAACTTTTCTTCCAAGGAGTAAGCATCTTTTAATTTCATGGCTGCAGTCACCATCTGCAGTGATTTTGGAGCCCCCCAAAATAAAGTCTGACTCTGTTTCCACTGTTTCCCCATCTATTTCCCATGAAGTGGTGGGACTGGATGCCATGATCTTGGTTTTCTGAATATTGAGCTTTAAGCCAACTTTTTCACTCTCCTCTTTCACTTTCACCAAGAGGCTTTTTAGTTCCTCTTCACTTTCTGCCAGAAGGGTGGTGTCATCAGCATTTGAGGTTATTGATATTTCTCCCGGCAATCTTGATTCCCGCTTGTGCTTCTTCCAGCCCAGCGTTTCTCATGATGTACTCTGCATAGAAGTTAAATAAGCAGGGTGACAATATACAGCCTTGACATACTCCTTTTCCTATTTGGAACCAGTCTGTTGTTCCATGTCCAGTTCTAACTGTTGCTTCCTGACCTGCATATAGGTTTCTCAAAAGGCAGGTCAGGTGGTCTAGTATTTCCATCTCATTCAGAATTTTCCACAGTTTATTCTGATCCACACAGTCAAAGGCTTTGGCATAGTCAATAAAGCAGAAATAGATGTTTTTCTGGAACTCTCTTGCTTTTTCGATGATCCAGCAGATGTTGGCAATTTGATCTCTGGTTCCTCTGCCTTTTCTAAAACCAGCTTGAACATCAGGAAGTTCACGGTTCACGTATTGCTGAAGCCTGGCTTGGAGAATTTTGAGCATTACTTTACTAGCATGTGAGATGAGCGCAATTGTGCGGTAGTTTGAGCATTCTTTGGCATTGCCTTTCTTTGGGAGTGGAATGAAAACTGACCTTTTCCAGTCCTGTGGCCACTGCTGAGTTTTCCAAATTTGCTGGCATATTGAGTGCAGCACTTTCACAGCATCATCTTTCAGAATTTGAAATAGCTCTACTGGAATTCCATCACCTCCACTAGCTTTGTTAGTAGTGATGCTTTTTAAGGCCCACTTGACTTCACATTCCAGGATGTCTGGCTCTAGGTGAGTGATCACACCATCATGCTTATCTTGGTCATGAAGCTCTTTTTTGTACAGTTCTTCTGTGTATTCTTGCCACCTCTTCTTAATATCTTCTGCTTCTGTTAGGTCCCCTGGTGGCTCAGATGATAAAGAATCTGCCTGCAATGTGGGAGACTCAGGTTCTATCCCTGAGTTGGGAAGGTCTCTGCAGAAGGAAATGGTAACCTTGCCTGGAGAATTCCATGGATAGAGGAGCCTGGCAGGCTACAGTCCATGAGGTTGCAAAGAGTCAGACACGACTGAAGTGACTTGGCACATGTGTATATATATTTCAGCTTTGGTTCTCTTTTCCTTTTTTACAGCATCTTGTTCTTATTTTAGTGATGCAGTATAATCTTAAATCTCTTCGAGGATATTAGAAAGTTTAAAAAAAAATCCCTTTTCTGTTTCTTGCAGAGTTATTTTTGCTAAGGTCGCTTATTTATCTTTCTCTTTTGTGTTGCAGATACTCCTCAAATGTCTGGTGCGTTTGAAACAGAGGGGATAAAAATGCCTGCTTGGGGGCCTGAGGCTGTGCTTGGGGCTTGCTGCCCTGAAGGTGTAGCATTCTCTAGGGTACAGAGACCTAAGAGTCAGCTTCCATGATGGGACTGCCCACCTGCCAGACTGAGCGCTTTGTTCTGGGCTAAGAGCAGACTCACAAGCTGCCCTTGTTCGCTCTTTCATTGTTCAGTTGCTCAGTCGTGTCCGACCCCATGGACCGCGGCATGCCAGGCTTCCCTGTCCTTCACCATCTCCTGGAGCTTGCTCAACCTCTTGTCCATGGAGTCGGTGATGCCATCTAACCATCTTATCCTCTGTGGTCCCCTTCTCCTCCTGCTGCCTTCAATCTTTCCCAGCATCGGGGTCTTTTCCAGTGAGTCAGCTCTTCACATCAGGTGGCCAAAGTATTAGACCTTCAGCATCAGTCCTTCCAATGAATAATCAGGACTCATTTCCTTTAGGATGGACTGGTTGGATCTCCTTGCAGTCCAAGGGACTCTCAGGAGTCTTCTCCAACACCACAGTTCAAAAGCGTCAGTTCTTCGGTGCTCAACCTTCTTTATGGTCCAACTCTCACATCCATACATGACTACTGGGAAAAACCATAGCTTTGACTATATAGACCTTCGTCAGCAAAGTAGTGTCTCTGTTTTTAATGTGCTGTCTAGGTTGGTCACAGCTTTTCTTCCAAGGAGCAAGCATCTTTTAATTTCACAACTGCAGTCATCATCTTCAGTGATTTTGGAGCCCAGGAAAAAGTCTGTCACTGTTTCCGTTGAATCCTCATCTATTTTCCATGAAGTGATGGGACCAGATGCCGTGATCTTTGTTTTTTGAATTTTGAGTTTTAAGCTAGAATTTTCACTCTCCTCTTTCACATTCATCAAGAGGCTCTTTAGTTCCTCTTTGCTTTCTGCCATAGAGTGGTGTTATCTGCATATCTGAGGTTATTGATATTTCTCTTGGCTACCTTGATTCCAGCTTGTGCTTCATCCATCCTGGCATTTCACATGATGTACTCTGCATATAAAATAAATAAGCAGGGTGACAATATACAGCCTTGATGTACTCCTTTCCCAATTTGGAACCAGTCCATTGTTTCATGTCCAGTTCTAGTTGTTGCTTCTTGACCAGCATACAGGTCACTTTAGATTTTTATTAAATAAATTGACATAGAGAAAATCTCTCCATTTTCTTCCACTTAGATAGGAATGCCTGGCCAACCCCTGATGGGTCTACAGAGAAACATATCTGTGAGTGTGTGTGGGGACTTGACCATTCAGAACAGAGTGTGTGTGTGTGCGTGCGTGTGTGTGGCTGCTCAGTTGCTCAGTCATTTCTGACTCTCCATGCACTTTTCCAGGCAAGGATATTGGAGCAGGTTGCCATTTCCTTCTCTAGGGGATCTTCCCTACCCAGGGATCAAACCAGTCTCTTGTGTCTCATGCATTGGCTGGCAGATTCTTTACTACTGAGCCACCTTCAGAATAGAAAAACAGAACACCGTTCACAAATGTATACTTTCAGCCCAGCTTCTCACTGCTGCTCCCTGGAGGTCCGCAGTTTTCAGGTTTGGGGACTCTGGGTACTTCTACTCCAACGGAACTCTCTTGCCCTTCAGCTTCTGCCTCACTCTGCTCTGTTTCAATAACATTACCTTTACATCATCTAGAAATTCATTTATTTTCTGATGGCTCTTTTCAGTTCTCTTTACTGGTGTGTGATCCTACATTTTAAAACTTTTTCAGTATTCTTTTATTGGGGTCTGAGGAGAAAGGAGAATGCTTGGGTCTCAATCTTGACCTGGAAAACTACTGTGGAGGTGTTTTTTTTTGTGTGTGGGTATAGGTTAATTGCCTACTTTGTTTTTTTTTTTTTTTAATTAAATTGTTGTAAAATACATGTCGTATAAAATTTACTATCTTAACCATTTGAGTGTACAGCTCAGTAGTGTTAAGTACATTTACATTGCTGTGCAAACATCATTACCATCCACCTCCAGAACTCGTGTTTTCATCTTTAAAAAACTGGAATTTCATTCTCCTTAAAGAACAGCTCCCCATTCCCTTCACCACTTCCTGGAAACCACACTTCTATTTCCTGTCTCTATATACTTGACTACTCTAGGTATCTCATATAAGTGGAAATATACAATATTTGTCTCTTTGTAACAGGCTTAATGTTCTCAAGATTCACACATTTTAACACATGCCAGAATTTCCTTCCTTTTAAAGGCTGAATAATATTCCATTTCATGTACATACCACATTCTACTTATTTATGTATTCATCAATAAACACTTGGGTTGCTTCTGCGTTTTTGCTGTTGCGAAGAATGCTGCTTTGAACGTGGGTGTACACATACTTCTGAGTTGTAAAAGGGCTGCTATGCAGGAGGTCCACAGCCAGTCAACTGCAGATTAGATGTAGTGGTGTGCCAGTCCCCTACTGCAATTGGATGAAATTGTCACCATCATCACATTGTCATCTATGTAAGACTAGTGTCTGGAGGTTTACTTGATGTATCTTTTCTAGGTCCATCATCATAACTCCCAGGGTGGCTAATGCAGATAGCATTATTTCTGCATTATAGTTGAAGAGTTAGAGCTACAGAGAGGTTAAGTGACTTGCCTAAGCTGGTGAGCAATACAGATAAAACTACTGAAAAATTCTGTCAGCCTGAAAGACCTTGTTGAGTTGTTGTATCTGCACAGCCTCTGTCGATGTAGACACAGCCATGGACTGATTGTCTCTAATCTAGTAAATTTAATGCAACTTTTCCTAACTGATAAGACAGGTTGACATAGTAAATTTCATGTGAAAAGAAGAAATCTGTCTGAAGCTCTGCCAGTTAAAATAAGACAGAATATCAGATATGATTTAACTATTAAAATGATACAGATTAATTTCTTTTTCCTTTTCATAGAGGGGAACAAGGTAAATGCTTGTGGGTTGTTGGAATTGTGTTTCCCGTTTGTGTATTCCTTCAAAAAGTGAACATTATGTTGTTTATTCATCTGTTAATGACAGCTGATTATCAAACCATAAATATACATGTTGAATCTAATGGTTTGTGAACGTGAAGCATCAGACAGTAATATCGGTGGATATTTAGGGAAGTCTAAGGCTTCATCCCAACCACTATCTAGCTTGTCAGTTTCCTGTGGAATTATCTGATTCTATGTGCTGTCAGCCAAATCAAGTGTTAGTCAGAAAGCAGAATTCCTTCCCCCACCTTTATTGCTATTTTTTTCTTCCTGTCAGTAAACAGATTAAAAAAAGAAAGAAACAACTCTCTTGTGTAATCTAGGCTATAGATATCACATTTTTTTTCTATTTCTTTTGGAAAAAAGCAAATGTGATTACTTAAGTCTTTCCATTCTCAAATAATTTCAGGAACATTAGTAAATACATATGCACCCAATATCTTTGTACCATATATAGGAGAAAAAGAACAGATAGGAAGATGCTAACTCAAATTAAAGAGGCTTCATCCTTCAGCCCTAAAGTCCCGTGGTACTTATTTAAAATTAAAAAATATTTAGCCACGAGCGGTTTGCTCCCTTAATGCCAAGATACATTCATTTACTTTCTAAGCAGAGCCAGAGTATCCTGGTGTTTAAGTTCCGATGGTATACTAATATGTGCCAGAGAAAGACACACCATTCCCCAGGGTACGACCAGGAGCCTCTGAGACCTTTTCTTAGAACGTCTTCATTCTTCCTTTAACCCAGTACACAGTGAAAGGCACCCACTAGTGCCAGGCCTGCACTCAGCCCTGGGGAATAGAAGTCTGTGCTGGAGGTTCTTGAGGCTGGTAGGATGGAAGGTAACGTGGCAGAGAGGACAGGGCTTGCGCAGAATCCTGTACTTAACTGCGGAGGGCGTGGCCTTAACCTCTGCAAGTCCTTCTTTGGCAGGGATGGGAACGCACACCCAAGGAGCTGGGAGATGAAGTGGTTTACCCATAGCTGGCTCAAGGAACAGAGCTGCAGCACTGAGGAAACTCCTGGCTTATTTCCGCTTCTTTTACCTCCCGACTCCCTTCAATGGGACCTCTACTCGACACACTCTACCAACAACGCTTTCTCACCTTCCTCCATTTTTGCTGCTGCGTTGGACCCTACTGACCCTCAAAAGCTTGCTTTCCCTTCTGTCAACACTGTCCTGGTCTCTTATTTCTCTGGTCTCTTCTCTTCTGGGGCCCTTGCACTTTCTTTTCTTTCTCAAATAGTGGATTTTCATGAAGTCTCTGCTTATGTATCCCTTCATAATAGTGCTCTTTCAGCATCAACCATCTCTTCAAAGAGGGGCTTCCCAGGTGGCCCTAGTGGTAAAAGAACCTGTCTGCCAACGCAGGAGACATAAGAGACTCGGGAAGATCCTTGGGTCGGGAAGACCCTCTGGAGTAGGAAATGGCAACCCACTCCAGTGTTCCTGCCTGGAGAGTCCCGAGGACAGAGGAGCCTGGTGGGCTACAGTCCATGACCCTTTCACTTTCCTCACTCTGAAGCCCCCAAATTGACATCTGTTATTTTCATATCCAGACCTGTAGTTTGAATTTTCAACTAAATAGCCAACTTGGATGTTTACCTTCTACTCAAAATCTCTATTGTTATATATATTATCTCTCACCCAAACCAACTTCCCTAGTAGGACTTTCTATTTCCCCCACCCCCTCTGTCGGTAGCATCATTTCTCAATTATCTGCAAAGGAAATATTAGAGTCAAATATATATTTTTTCTTTAATTGATTTTTCATTTACTTATACAATTTTTTAATGGGCTCTTCTTTCAAAACTTTTCTCAGCAGGAAAGCATTAGACACAGTCACAAAAGACAATAACAATTTTTAAAACCTATAACTAAATAAGCCTATAAACATAAAGCAGTGTATATAGCATGACCCCCATTTCGTTTTAGCAGTACAGCTCTCCCCTCTGCCAGTCTAACCCATCTACAAATGTGCATAAAAGTGAACTGAGAGGGACCTCCCTGCTGGTCCAGTGGTTAAGAATCTGCCTTGTAACACAAGTGATGCAGGTTTGATTCCTGGTCTGGGAACTAAGATCCCACAGACCGTGGAGCAACTAAGCCCAGGTGCCCAACCGAGACTTAGGCAGCAAGATGAATAAATAAAATAAACATTTAAAAAAAGTAGGCTGAAAGAATGTTTGGAAAATGTCAACAGTAATAGTAACTAAGTCTCAGTAATGGGATTATGAGGGAATTTTACTTTCTTTTTTGTTTCATTTTCTTTATTTTTTGGACTTTTGATGCATAGAATAGGATTAATTTTAAGCCTTAGTTTAAGGTACACACTCAAAATTAGTCCCTCTTATTTGCTCTTTTGTTTACTTATTCGATGATTGCAATCAGCATCTGTGCCCACTATCTAATCCAAACTGTCAAACAATAACATAAGCTTACATTTCCTGTGTGCTGGGCCCCTATCCCCAATATCTCCTGGGTCCTACCAGCAAGGCCTAAGGGATCCCACTGGTTCCACATTGTGTCCAACATGTGGGATGTCAGGCTTCTCAATTTTTGCCAATTGAATGGGAATAAAATAGCATTTTATTGTTGTCTTGGCTTGCACTTCCTCA
Source organism: Bos indicus x Bos taurus (assembly GCF_003369695.1). Classification (NCBI taxonomy): domain Eukaryota; kingdom Metazoa; phylum Chordata; class Mammalia; order Artiodactyla; family Bovidae; genus Bos; species Bos indicus x Bos taurus. Next base: position 7,125,468 of record NC_040101.1, on the reverse strand, counting down.
GTACTAACAAAATTGCATAATTCGTTGTGTATTTCTAGGTTGTATCTTTTCCCTCCTCTGCGAATTTATGGGCTTATGGCTTTTCCATTTTTCAAATAGTTAGTTTGTTTTTGTCATATTGATTTGTAGGAATAAGACAAGGCTGCCCGCTAATGCCACTGCTATTCAATACTTTCCTGGAGGTCCCTGTCAAAGAATAATAAAGACATGAAAAATAAAGACATTTGGGCTGGAAAGGAAGAAATATATGACTTTCGTTATTTGTAGATAACATTACTGAGTACATAGAACATCCAAAATAATCCACACGTTTTTAGAATTAAAGGTGACTTTAGCAAGGCAACTGAATATGAAATCAAAACACAAACGTCGGTGGCATTTCTATATACTAGCAATAAAACTAGAAAATGTAATATTAAGAAGCTCATCATTGTAATAGCAAGACAATGCTATACAATACCTACGATTAAACCCATAAAAGACACCAGATGAAATCTTAAAATTATGAAATTCTTCAATGAGACACATTTAGAAGATCTAAATAAACTGAGAGAAATTTTACATTTGGGAATAGAATTTTCATCCCCACCCCCCCACAATCAGCACAACACTCTTCCGTATTTTCTGTGAAACTTGAGAAACGTATTCTATTTATGTGGAATAGCAAGAACACCAGGAGTATTAATAGGATTTTTCAGAAGAGAAGAGAGAGTAAGGTACACTCACCCTAACAGATCTCAAGTCTCCTTCTACACACATGGTAATTAAGATGGTGGCATTGGCGCAGGGAAAGGCAAACTGTGAGTGGAAGCGGATGGAGAGACCAAGAACAGACGTGGGGCTTTGAAACACAGCAGAGGTGCCATGAGGACTCACGGGGAAAAGAGACGGCTCAATAAAGGAAGCTAAGAAACTGTTTATCCACGTGAAACACCAACTGGGTCTCTATAAATGCCAAAAGAATTAAAGTCTTAACTGTCATAAGTGAAACTTCTAAAATACAGGTGAATATCACTCTGATCTTGAGCTACAACAGACTTCTTAAACAAAACCCAAACAAGCTAATCACAACACAAAAGATGGATAAATTTGGCCAAATGAAAATGAAAGCCTTCTTTTTCTTTTTTTTTCTTAATAAAAAACACTTAAAAAAGTGAAATAGCCAACAAACTGAAAAATACCTGTGAAAAAGATAATGATATGTGTCAAGAAATATGAAAAACTCCTACAATGTCTTTAAAAAAGATAATAAACCCAATAGAAACATGTTTTTACATTTTCATAGCAAAAAGCTTCTACTTGTGTAATAAAAATACATATTTTAATGATAATTTAAAAAGAAGTCTTATCTATGGTCATATGCTCTCTCTTCATTTGGTTATTCTTTAATGTCTCTCATTAAAAGACTTTTTAATGTTTTTCATGTTTAGATCTTGTATATTTATGGCAGATTTCCTGTTAAAGATATAAAAGAAAAAGAGACCTAATGTTAAAACAATTAATATTGAAATAGTCCTTATGACCCAATAAGAAAAGTACTCAACAAAGCAGAATAACAGGTGAAGGGCAAGAACCTGATGAAAGAAAAATACAAATGGAGAATAAATATAAAATGTTTTGTGCTACTAACAATCAAATAAAATAATGAAATAACACTTCCACTTCCAAAGAGTCCAAGGATGATTATGGCCAGACAAGCAAGACAGTCATTCTCATCTACTGAAGCTGGGTGTGTGGAATAATTCAATATTTCTGGGAAGCAGTTTGTTAGTATGCATCAAAAGCCTTTAAAATGTTCATAATTTTTAACCAAGTAAGCCAATTTAAAAATCCATGCTAGAAGCAGAGATATAGTCAAAAATTATAAATAACAATTTTTACTATACTATGGTATCACTGATTCAGTGGACATGAATCTGGGCAAGCTCTGTGAGGTGGAGGACAGGGAAGCCTGGCATGCTGCAGTCCATGGGGTCACAGAGTGGGATACTTAGCGACTGAACAGCAGTATATAGCAACACTATACTATTACTTGTAATAGCACAAGACTGGAAACAAAAGTACAAAAAGTGAAATAAAATGAATTCCATTCATTGGATGGACTGTTGTACAAACTTCCATTTTTTTTTCATGCTGAAACAAGCTCCTAAAATCATGTAATAATAAAACAATCACATGATACCAATTTTTACCTGTAAGATTAAAGATTGATAATACTAAGTGATGAGAAGGATATAATGAAACACGCAGCATCAATTTGGGTATACGTTCTACGGCATAGCTTTTTTGGTGGGAAATCTGGCAGCACTAATTAGATTTTAAATGTATAATAATTCCAGCAATTTTACTTTTGAAAAATTTTCCATAAATATATTTGTGTAAGAGTACAGAGACTTTTTAAAAATGATTTCCACCAGACTGTAATTTGAAACACTCTAAATGCTTATCAGTAGATGACTAGTTAAATAAATTGAGGAATGGCTGCCCACTCCGATATTCTTGCCTGAGAATTCCATGGACAGAGGAGCCTGATGGGTTACATACAGTCCTTGGGGTCACAAAGAGTTTGATATGACTGAGCACAAAACAGCACACTTGTTACTGTAACCACGTAATTTAATTGAATGTCAAATGAACTGATGAAATGTAGGAGCAGAGAAAAATACATGTCTGTAAACTATGAGTTGAATGCCATTGAAAAGATTCAACATAGAGAAGTCACTGAAAAGTTGCTATAGAATTAGGAGTGGTCAAGACAACGGCTGTCTTATCCCTGGTGGCTCAGATGGTAAAGAATCTGCCTGCAGTGCAAGAGAGCTGCACTTGATCCCTGGGTCAGGAACATCCCCTGGAGAAGAGAATGGCTACCCACTCCAGTGTTCTTGCCTGGAGAATTCCACAGACTGAGGAAGCTCGTGGGCTACATACAGTCCATGGAGTAATGTCTGACAAAGAGTCGGACACCTCATGGCAACTAACACTTTCACTTTCAAGATAAGGATCAAAGAATCAATAATTGAAAACGAAAAATAGAATATTGTTCAAAAAGATTATTTGCGAATATCTTTTAGTTCTTGCTCCATTATAAAGTATTTCAAAATAAAAACATATGACAATGTATTAACTGTGTGATCGGGAGGTGGGAGGGGGGTTCAGGATGGGGAACACGTGTACACCCGTGGCAGATTCATGTTGATGTATGGCAAAACCAATACAATATTGTAAAGTAATTAGCCTCCAATTAAAATAAATAAATTTAAATTTAAAAAAAAGTACAGCTGACATTACACTTAAAGGGGTGTTGTATGTATAATATTGTCAAATATGTATACATTTGTTTTAACTTAAATGTAGAGTTTAAGATACTTACAAATTTTTTTCTGGTTCCCTGCTTGCACTATTTTGATCAACTGACCTGCCCTTATCTGATTGAATGAGAGCGCTTCCATAAAGCACTTCCCACTGCTCCCTACCTGGCATAAAGCTGGAAACTAGAAATTCCAGTGAGGACTCCTCAATGTCTTAGATAGTATTTTGTTATTAAAAATGTCAATTAAATGTTTTAAATTGACAGCAATGTATAAAATGCACAACTCTGTGCAATCTATTAGAATCGTCACTGTATGATGTACCCCCAAGTACATACAGAAGGAAATCTAAATCCTTGGTGTGGCATTCAAGGGTTATCTCTGATGTGATCAACATCTGTGCGTCACTCCCTGTCACTTCATTCTTCTCCCCTTCATATCCCTTGAATCACACATGAATTATATTTCCTAATTATGCAACATGTACCTTTTTAAATGAGCTCTTTCCTCTGATTATCCATCTAGAGACTCCTATTTATCCTTTAAAGCCCAGCCCAAATATCCCATTCCAGGGAAGTCTTTCCCCAATCTCTCCTTTATTCTAATAGCTCTTTGTGCATGGTCTTTGATAGTACACGTCAGACTGCTTTGGTTTCAGTGGAACCCATAGAAACTTAGCTTCCAATGTCCAGGACATTTAAAAATTTTCACCACATTTTACTTTACCATTTTACCATAGGTTTGTTCCAGTTCTAACACCTGGAGAGGCTTAGTGACATTGTTGAAAAATATGAATTAATCAATGGATACTTGTGACATCTTATCTTTTTGATACTTCTTACTCAACCACTTGTAGACATAAGAGCGACTATAAATATAAATACTGGAGTGGGTAGCCTTTCCCTTCTCCAGGAGATCTTCCCAACCCAGGGGTTGAACCCAGGTCTCCCACATTGCAGGGGGATTCTTCACCAGCTGAGCCACTAGGAAAGCCCAAGAATACTGGAGTGGGTAGCCTATCCCTTCTCTAGCGGACCTTCTCGACCCAGGAATAGAACCAGGGTCTCCTGCATTGCAGGAGGATTATTTACCAACTGAGCTATGAGGGAAGCCCCAAATATAAATAACTTAAAAGCATATTTTGTCTTGAATTACATCACTCACTCTCCTAAATGCTCAGTAATCTCTTTTGTATTCATAAGGTCATCCTTGTTCTAAAAACTGTCTTAAAAATAAGAATGAAACTCAAATTGTTGAAAGATAAGTAGTTTTACTAAATATGATAGCTCTGGCATTTTACAGATTCATCAGTGAAACTTCTTAATGGAGACAATGTGTGATCCTCAGTTTCCCCAGCTGCAAAATAGGGCAATAATAGAACTGGCATCTGAGGGTCTTGGGAAGTTTCAAGAGATCATTTACATAAAGTATCCAAACACAGCAGAGACCCAAGAAATGAACTGCTTACACTTTTTGTTAAACTGAATTTAAAACACTTAAAAACTGTATAGCTGTAGAGACCGGAGCCAACTACATGTATAACCTAGGACCCAGGAGTCCCACTCCTAGGTATTTTCCTGCTAGAAAAGGTCACACAGGTGCATCAAAAGACACAACAAGAATGCTGACGGCATCTGTATTCATCATCGTCCCAAACTGGAAACAATCCAGATGTCAGTATTAGAATAGATAAACGCACTGTTACAGTCACAGAATAGAATACTATCCAGCAAGGAGAATAAAGAGCTGCGACACGAAAAACGTGGTTGAATCTCATCAGCACAATGTCAGGGAAAGAAGTCAGACGGGAAAGCGCATGTGCAGCATATCCAGGTGATACAGACTTGATCAAGCAAACCATCCTGCAGTGATAGAAATCATGAGCAGTCAGCCTTGGGGGGCAGAACCTGGGGGATGTGAAGGGGCTCTGGGATGCTGTGATGGTCCAGATCTTGAACCAGATGCTTACCTGGGTGTGCCCACCTTGTCAAACTTCATAAAGCTATTTATGACCCGTGTGCTTTCCTGCATGATGTCACACTTCAGTAAGAAGCTTAATTAAAATGACAAAAGACAGGGCTTCCCTGGTGGCTCAGTGGTTAAGAACCTGCCTGCCAATGCAGGAGACATGGGTTTGATCCTTGATCAGGGAAGATCCTACATGCTGCGGAGCAACTAAGCCCTTGCACCACACTTCTGAGGCTGTGCTCTTGAGCCAGCTCTGCAACGAGAAGCCATGGCAACTAGAGAGCAGTCCTTGCTGGCCACAGGTAGAGAAAAGCCCTCTCCAGCAATGAAGACCCAACACACCAAATAAATAAAAATTTAAAAAACTAACTTAAAAGACAAAAGACAAAACTGGTTGGGTGATTGGAAGGATGGATTTGACAAACACAGTGATTAGGAATTTATGATCTTCGAACGTGTAGCAGAGATGCAGGGAAGCAGTTAAGGGAACCATCAAGAACATATCCCCAAGTCTCTATGTGAATCTAGGGATGAAAACAAAACTGCTGACAGTAATGACTTATTTTCTGTTGTCTTCTTTTCTGGATGACACAGCAAAGATGCTTTCACCAGATGAGATGGGAGAGTAGTCATCTGGGAAAATAAATAATAATCTAAACTTCACACTGTCCATCAGGATAAATTATAAATGAATTGAAGATTTATACGCAAAATAGAAAACTGTAAGTTTACTGCAAGAGAAATGAGAATTCCTTTTTAATCTTGGAGTGGACAAGGCTTTTCTAACCATGACAAAAGCAAGAAAACATGGATAAATTTGACAGCACAATAGTGAAAGTCTTCTACGGCAAAACAACCACAACCATACCATATATAAAAAAGAAAGCAAACAAAAAACTTATAAAGTAAAGCCAACAGACAAATAAAAACTGGACAGATAAACTGTCATTCATGCCATAGGAAGAAGACAAAGAGCTCCTAACTACTGATAAGGAAAAAAAAACCCAAACTAAAATCTCAGTTGAAAAATAGGCAAGCGATATGAACAAATAGAAAAAGAAATACAAATTTTTCTTAAACATATGAAAAGATGCTTATCTTCTCTCAAAATAAGAGAAGGGCAAATAAAAATGGAGATGCTATTTTTCACTTATTTTTGTTGTTGTTGCTGTTCAATCCCTAAGTCATGTCTTGACTCTTTTTGACCCTATGGACTGCAACATGCCAGGCTCCTCTCACCTCCACTGTCTCCCAGAGTTTGCTCAAATTCATGTCCATTAAGTTGATGGTGATGATATCCAACCATCTCATCCTCTGTCATCCCCTTCTCCTCCTGCCCTCAATCTTTCCCAGAATCAGGGTCTTCTCCAATGAGTCAGTTCTTTGCATCAGGTGGCCAAAGTATAAGCTTCAGCTTCAGCATTGGCACTCCAATGAATATTCAGGGTTGATTTCCTTTAGGATTGACTGGTTTGATTTCCTTGCAGTCCAAGGGATTTTCAAGAGTCTTCTCTGGCACCACAATTCAAAAGCATCAATTCTTTGGTGCTCAGCCTTCTTTATGGTCCAACTCTCACATCCGTACATGACTACTGGAAAAACCATAACTGATTATACGGACCTTCGTTGGCAAAGTAATGTCTCTGCTTTTTAATATGCTGTCTAGGTTTGCCATAGCTTTTCTTCCAAGGAGCAGTTTCCCTAATTACCTTTACACATTAAAAGGTGTTCGATCTTCGTGAATGTGTTAGCTATTTAAATAATTTAAAACAAATCAGGTGTCACATGTTAGCTTGCACTGGTATGGTTTGAGGTAGAATGCCTTGCCTTTTCTTAAGCTGGTGATCTTGCAAAGGAAAATAGAATTTATGTTCTTTTGTGGTTGGCATCTTTCCATTAATAAAAGATGAGGTAGAAGTCATATACTAATCCAGGACTCATGTTTTCCTACAATGGTGTTTAGTGAAATAAAGGGATTTAAACGTGTGGTCCAACCTACTTTTGAGACTCATCTTAAAAAAGAAGTTTGGAAGTCTAGAACTGAGCAAACAGAACTACAGAAAGGGTTTTTTGGATTCCTCATTTGTAGCTGCGACAGCAGAGACAAAGAAGTGGTGAGCTGCAGGGTTTGGTGAAAAATTCAGTACATGCCAATTTTATCAGATTGCCTGGATCTTTCAAACAGAAGGAGCCTTTAGGTAAAGCTAATTCTCAACAAAGTAACATGATTTTTAAAATTTTATTTTGTCCAACTCAACAGAGAAGTATGACTCAACTCACAGACCATCCATGTCTAAACTCCACAGACTCTTTAGGGCAACTGGTGAGCTACCTCTTCATGCAAGTACCTTCTGAGTGAATAACTGAGTGAACTGAGGCTTTGTGTCTTAGAAGCACTTGCACCAGGCAGCCGGCAGGGTAAAAAGAAATTAAGATGCATGTGGCCAGTGGACCAGCTTGATCAGCGGCTCTCCTTTAATTAAAGAGAACGTGAGGTGAAGTCGTCGTCTGCAAGTTACAGACTTTGAGAAATTGTCTCAATAAAGGAGAACTTCATTTGGCCTTAGGTAAAAGCCAATCAATAAATTAGTTGGCTGAGGGCAGAGACGTGAAGAGAGAGAAAATAAAGGTCAGGCGAGGGGTCTGTGCAAAAACAGGGTGGTGGGTGAAGAATCAAGGCGCGGGGTGGGGTGGGGGTGGTGGGGGTCGTGGGCACACAGCAATCTACAAAAGGGAACAAAATAAGAAGGGGAGGAAAAGCCGCTCCGTCTGCAGTGTGCATTTCCCTGTGATGTATAAACTAGCCGATGCTCGTTAGCGGTGCTTAGACTTCGGGGAGGCAGACCGTGCGGGAAGGACCCTCCCAACCCCATCACCTATTCCCCGCATGTAATTGTTTTCATTAGAACGGAGGAGAGAGCCATTAGCAGCCACCGTTTTCGAGGTGTCCCGGGCCCTGTTTTTTTTTTTTTTTTTTTTTCTGCTCTGAGCGGTTGCTGATACCTGGTTCTGAGGGGTGTCCTGGCCGAGTCCGGATGGACCCCACCGCACCGGTGGGGCGGGGAGCGATGCGCTCCATCACCTGGCGGCGGGCGGGCGAGCGAGCAGTCGCCGCGAGGGCTCCCCGCTGGCCTTGTAAAGCCTGAGTCATGGTGACAGGTTTCTTTCCATCACCGTGTACGCCGCGCCTTCCCGGCTGCATTACCATTACTTAGCATCCTTCCGCCGTCCAAAAGCACTTCCCCGCGGTTTGTTAGTTATTTCTCACCCTCCTGAGGTTCGCGGTTCTCATTCGCTGTCTTGAGGGGAGGAGAGGACTCTGTCTCAGGCTGCTGCCCCCGCAAGCCCTCCTGGGCAGGGTGCGGGGGATGGGGGGGGGCGGTGCCTGGCTTTCCTCGGAAGGGCCCTCCCACCTTTGGAGGTGGCACCTGTCAGGTGAGTGCCGCAGGGCTTGAAGGATGGGGCCTGACCTCTGGCTCTCTCTCCCCCGTTATTCCAGTTTATGACCGTGGGCAAATCTTTCAGGCTCTTTTGTGTGTCTTGAGCTACAAAAGAGACAAATGATGGTGGCCCCTTTGTTCCCCATAGCCATGTATGGCCAGATCTTTTGTTTTCCCTAAAATAAGAAGTTGGAAAGACCAAATACGATAATCAAGAAGAAAATTCACTGTGCTCCAGAGAAGGGCTCCTTTCTGTGCTCTTTTGGTCACCTGCTTCCTTTACTGAAAGGCCAGCCTCTGGGGAGGTGTCCCCACCACCCCCTGCCCCAACTCTCCAATGGCTCCTGCTTCACACAAAGTCAAAATGGAAGTGGCCTGGGGCTCACAGGGGCCTGCCCTCTCTCCCTGTCTCACAGCTGTGGCCTCTGGGCCCCACGTCCCACCCCCTCCTCTCTCTGGCTCCAGCCACACCCACCTCCTTGCGCTTCCCAAGCCCACCTGCAGGGCCCCTCCTTGTAGACACCTGTACCTTCACCTTCATCTCAGCACTTACTGGTTCTCAAAGCTGCACGCTCCCTCCCCTCCTGGGCTTGGCTCAGGCGTCACCCTCTCCAGGAGGCCCTCCCTGACCACCCTTGGCACCTCTGCCCTATTTCCTCCATTGCGCTTACACCAGATGATGTGCTCAGCGTCCCCTCCACGGGTTTGCTCGTGTTTGTCTCCCCAGACCAGACGGGGAGCCCCTTGAGGGTGAGGAGTTTGCTTTCTTCCTTTTGGCATCTTCATATGTTCATTGGTGCCTAGCACATGGTAGACAATAATTATTCACTTACTGAATAAATGAATATAGCTTGATTGTAGCAATTAATAATAATAACAAACTAGTATCAAGCATTTGTATTTGTTGTCGTTGATTTGCTCAGTTGTGTCTGACTCTTTGTGAACCCATGGACTGCAGCACGCCAGGCTTCCCTGTCCCTCAGTATCTCCCAGAGCCTGCTCAAACTCATATCCATTGAGTCGGTGATACCATCCAGCCACCTCACCCTCTGCTGCCCGCTTCTCCTCCTGCCCTCAATCTTTCCCAGCATCAGCGCCCTTTCCAGTGAGTCGGCTCTATCATGTGGCCAAAGTATTGGAGCTTCAGTGTCAGCATCAGTCTTTCCGATGAATATTCAGGACTGATTTCCTTTAGGATTGATTGATTTGATGTCCCTGCTGTCCAAGGGACTCTCAAGGGTCTTCTCCAGCACCAGAGTTCAAAAGCATCAGTTCTTGGGTGCTCAGTCTTTATGATCCAACTCTCACATCTGTACAGGACTACTGAAAAAAAACATAGCTTTGATTATATGAATCTTTGTTGGCAAAATGATGTCTCTGCTTTTTAATATACTGTCTAGGTTTGTCATCGCTTTTCTTTCAAGAAGCAAATGTCTTTTAATTTCGTGGCTGCAGTCACTGTCTGCAGTGACTTTGGAGTCCAAGACAACAAGGTCTGTCTCTGTTTCCATTGTTTCCCCGTATTTGCCATGAAGTGATGGGACCGGATGCCATGATCTTAGTTTTTTGAACGTTGAGGTTTAAGCCAGCTTTTTCACTCTCCTCTTTCACCTTCATCAAGAGGCACGGACAATTTGCAAATGCAAAGCCCCGTAGTCTTCATGTATTTTCATGTATTGCAGGCATATTTTCATTCACAAATTCGATTGTGGAAAGGTGATGACCTTGTATATCCTAGGTTCACCTGAGGACAGAATATTGCAGCTTGTCAATAAAAGGGCGCTCGGCCTTTTCATGTGTCCCCTCCCACCTCCATGGCTGACTCCGGGGAACCAGCCTCTCAGGCTGGGCTGGGTGGGGAAGCAGTGGTCTCCTGAGGTGCCTCACCCCGACTCAGATCTCCTGAGGTGCTCGGCCCGGGCTCATGGGAAGGGGCCCACCCACAGCCTCGCCCTGGAGCCCCTGGCTGGGCCCAGGCCTTCTTTTGCCCTCACTCAGGCACGAGTGATGCCCCTCTGATGCCTCCTGCTGTCTCCTCTGATGCCCTGAGGAAGCATAGGCTGGTCCCCTCTGCCTATGGTGTCTGTAGTCATTATTCACCTGTGATTCTCTTTAAGGCTCTTTCTTCTCAGAGTTCCAATGGGGAGATAACTTTGGATCTTCTGACCCATTGGGGGCCTCTCAGATGCCAATCTGGGCATCAGGAGAGAAGATAACGTTTGGACCCAGCCTCTCAAAGCAACCATCTGAAGGGAAGAGATGTTGAATCATGTTTTGAAACTTTATCAGCATTCAGATGTACTGCTGAAATAGTTTACCCAAACATTTCTACCTGCATAAGACCCTGTGACCGTATAGTCCTATTGTGGAGACAAAACAGAGGCCTCCCAGGGAGGAAGGACACTGCCATCTTGAAGCCCATATTTTGGTTCCAAAACTTGGGTTTTTTTCTGTGTCAGCTTGCCTCTTTGGGCTCAAACTGGGCTCCATGGTAAATATTTGATGACCTGTTGCCCTTACTGGGGCTTCCCAGGTGGCGCTAGTGGTAAAGAACCCGCCTGCCAACCAGGAGATATAAGAGACACGGGTTCGATCCCTGCGTGGGGAAGATCCCTGGAGGAGGGCATGGCAACCCACTCCAGTATTCTAGCCTGGAGAATCCCATGAACAGAGGAACCTGGTAGGCTACAGCCCATGGGGTTGCAAAAAGTCAGACACAACTGAAGCTACAGACCATATCTGATTAAATTCTGTGTCTTAAATCTAACAGACCTGCTAGGTATGGATTGAATACAAATTTCCACGCCCCAAAGGCAGCTCCCCTTGGAGGGCTTATTATAGAAATCACCCCTTTTCTGGTGTTTGCTCCCCTTTTCCATCTCTGTAGTGTATCTTGCTATATAATTTTAGGAGGTATATTTTCTTGCCCAATGCCAGGTTAATGGTGCTTTATAACATTTTAGAGTAATAAAAGTCTTATTAGTTTTTTCTTTAATAAATGTAAAACTGATAATAAAATTACTCTTGCACATAAATGTTTCACAGACAAAAATCACTAGGCCCTTTGGTTCCCAAGGTGGATTTTCAAAACTGCTGAAGGTATACAGTCATCCAATTATTTCAGAGGACTACTTCTTTTTAGGCTAAGTAAATTATATGTGTTTGTGTATACAAGGATTTTAAAGACATGATTTTGTTTTTTTTTTCATCTTTCTGGAGCAAATTTCATTGACTAATCTCAATGTTTATTCTACTCACAAGACCGTCTGTTGGTGAGGGGTTGGATTAGAAGTTCTCTTTAATTGCCTGAAAAGTCTTACTGCATTTCTCCGGTTGTTAAACAGACATATTTATTCTGGTAGTAGCATGCTTAACACATTTGAAAGGTGCCAAAATTTGGTTTTCCAATAGATGAAATAAACTAATTTCTAATTTTAAGGGATAGTGACAAATTAAGGTCACTTTAGCAGTCAATTGTGTTGTAAAAGCACAAAAACTGGCAGATGCAGTATCAAAAGTAAATGTTTAATTTCCTGATTTTTCTCTGTGTCTCTCCCCTCTTTCTTTATTCATTCAATCCTTTGACCATTCATTGAACAAGTATTTATTGAGCAGCTGCTATGTGCCAAGGGCTGCCCAGGTACCTGCTGGGTGCTGGAAGACAAGTCTTCTGCTTATATAGTGTCTGCTTTCAAGGAGCCAGTGGTGGAGGAGGAAGTAGGGGCATGGGAGGCTTCCCCAAGGAGAAGACCCTCGAGGTGGACTTTGAGGAGATGATCACGTGAGAGAGGGCTAAAGGTGAGAACCTTGCTCCAGCTTCTTAAAATGCTCCTTATTGGAGAAGGAAAGGGCAACCCACTCCAGTACTCTTGCCTGGAAAATCCCATGGACTGAGGGGCCTGGTAGGCTACAATCCATGGGGTCGCAAAGAGTCAGACAAGACTAAGCGACTTCACTTTCTTTCTTTCTTTCTTTTTCCCTCATATTACTAGTCCCTGGGATTTGGGTGATCCCATGTGGTTTTGCCTCTCCATAATCACACCTTCTACATCATCCCTTTGATAAACTCTCCTAAGATAAAATAATTAAAACCAGCCTTTTGTTCCCTACCAAGCCCCCAACCCATACAAGGGCTTGGGAAGTTGTTTGATTGCTTTGTCCAGGCTGCAAGCCAAGATCCAAGCATGTGCTTGGGTCTGGGTAAAGCGAGGGATGGGGGTGGGTTCCCTGGGCCCTCCCGGATGGAGCTGGATGGAATGGAAAGCTGGACAAGAACCCAGGGATAAGAAGCAGAGAGAAGGAGGAAACGGTACACAAAAGTGGGTCTCAGTCTCACATGACTCCAAAGGGAGGCCGTGAGATGGCCTGAGAGCCCAAGTCAGGGGCTGGGGCCTGACAAGGAGCTGCAGGTGAGCTGAAGATGAGGCCTTTCCAGCCCCCAGAGCCCTGAACAGGATGTAGACACCAGCATCATTCTTCTGAGCCCTGAGTGCAGACTTGACCAATGCTAAAGACTATGCCATAGCCTTTGACTGTGTGGATCACAATAAACCGTGGAAAATTCTGAAAGAGATGGGAATACCAGACCACCTGACCTGCCTCTTGAGAAACCTATATGCAGGTCAGGAAGCAACAGTTAGAACTGGACATGGAACAACAGACTGGTTCCAAATAAGAAAAGGAGTACGTCAAGGCTGTATATTGTCACCCTGCTTATTTAACTATGCAGAGTACATCATGAGAAACGCTGGACTGGAAGGAGCACAAGCTGGAATCAAGATTGCCGGGAGAAATAACAATAACCTCAGATATGCAGATGACACCACCCTTATGGCAGAAAGTGAAGAGGAACTCAAAAGCCTCTTGATAAAAGTGAAAGTGGAGACTGAAAAAGTTGGTTTAAAGCTCAACATTCAGAAAACAAAGATCATGGCATCCGGTCCCATCACTTCCTGGGAAATAGATAGGGAAACAGTGGAAACAGTGTCAGACTTTATTTTTTTGGGCTCCAAAATCACTGCAGATGGTGACTGCAGCCATGAAATTAAAAGACACTTACTCCTGGAACGAAAGTTATGACCAACCTAGATAGCATATTCAAAAGCAGAGACATTACTTTGCCAACAAAGGTCCATCTAGTCAAGGCTATGGTTTTTCCAGTGGTCATGTATGGATGTGAGAGTTGGACTGTGAAGAAAGCTGAGCGCCGAAGAATTGATGCTTTTGAACTGTGGTGTTGGAGAAGACTCTTGAGAGTCCCTTGGGCTGCAAGGAGATCCAACCAGTCCAATCTGCAGGAGATCAGCCCTGGGATTTCTTTGGAAGGAATGATGCTGAAGCTGAAACTCCAGTACTTTGGCCACCTCATGTGAAGAGTTGACTATTGGAAAAGACTCTGATGCTGGGAGGGATTGGGGGCAGGAGGAGAAGGGGATGACAGAGGATGAGATGGCTGGATGGCATCACCGACTTGATGGACGTGAGTCTGGGTGAACTCCAGGAGTTGGTGATGGACAGGGAGGCCTGGCGTGCTGCGATACATGGGATCGCAAAGAGTCGGACACGACTGAGCAACTGATCTGAACTGAACTGAACTGAAAGCTGTCAGATGAGGGGATCTGCACCCCTTCCACCTAAGAGAACATAGTAGTAGGATTTTTTCCTAAAAGACCAGAATAATTGGAAACACCTGAGTGTTCAACAACTGGGAACAGGTTTAGTTTGTTTAGTGAAATATTATCTAGGCCCCACAGATGATAGTTATGAAGATAACAGGTAAACATGCTTCAGTATACGTTTAAAAATAAGTAAAAATGCTTTGTCCACTATGCTTACAGCTCCGTAAAAATGAATGCATGTTGATAAGAATTTGAAGGGAATATGTAAAAGATAAAAACAACTTTGAGATTGGGGTTATTGTATTCAGGAAGATAATGCAGGTAGTTGTAAATGACAAACTCTGAAATCTCAGTGTCTTAATGTTTTAGAAGAGAATCTTTGCTCACAGCAAGTTCAATACAGGTACTCAGAGCCCAGGGCTCCTTCCAGCTCATGTCTTTGTGACAGCATAGTGAGGAGGTGGCTGTCTGCAAGACAGGAAGAGAGTCTTCAGGAGAAACCAACCTGCTGATACCTCGATCTTGTACTTCCAGCTTCTAGAATTATAAGAAAATAAATCTGTGTTTTCTAAACCATCCAGTCTGTTATACTTTGTCACAGTAGCCCAAGCAAACTAATATATGGCCCCTCCTCCCACCAACTGCTTAGCAAAGCTCTTTGTCCCTTTAAAGCTCAGGTAGGATGCCTCCTCTGGGAATCCCATTCCTCCCTCAAGCTTCACTGAATGTCTCTCTCTTGGGCTTTCCCAGTGTCCTGATGCTACTCTGCCCACACTGCTTGTGAAACCTTATGGAGAAGGTGAGTCCACATCAGGAAGGACCATATCTTATACCTCCATTCACCTGACCAGCATCTGTCACACCGTGAATACTCAAATGTATAGTAAATGAATGAAGGAACAAATTTTTATAAACTAACGACAGTAGAACAAGTTAGATAACCATTTTGATTGGTTAAGTAAGACTGGCCAGTGGCAGGCTTTGAGCTGTGTGGCAGAGTGAGAGATGTTTCTGTCCAAAGGCTGTCTGGAAAGACTTTATTCATGCTTGACTGTGCCGAGCTTAATAGTACAAAAGGGCAATTATGAATGTATTGAATGAGAAGTAGGCCCTTCTCCTTAGCATGGTGTTTCATCTGGCATAGGCTCAGAGGCTGGCAGGATTTGGAAATCTAATTGTTTTTCTGTAATTTTTGATATTGAGTCAGTAGTGACTTTCTTGGCTAAACTAAAAACATCAAGTTTCCTAAAACAATAAATACCGCAGCACTTTATCTTTCTGGAAGGTTCTGTTCTCTCCTCCCTCCTCAATTAGGTAGGCTATTTAAAATCTGTCTTTAAGATCTCTTCAAGTCCCTTCTGTTCTCTGAAACCTGCCTTGCCCACTGCAACCTCAAGAGCAGAGCTCTCACTGTTGACTTCAGGTCCATGAATCACACTTTCTTCTTGAAGTCACCATAGGGTGGTGGCATTCAAGAGCCCCTGGCTTAAGGTGATGCCAACAACAAGAAAAGAAAACAGACTAAGGAACTCTGAAACTCATCTCCTCTATAAAAGCAATGAGAACATTAGGAGAAATGGTAAAGATGATTTTTTTTTTTTTTTTTTAGAATTCTGGAAATTAACCAAAGTCTTGCAGTAACCCAAGGAGCATTTATTCAAGAAAAATGGCTGAATCTCAGCATGAAAAGCAAGAATTATGGCAGTTTTATTTGCCTTATTCCCGTTATTCCTTCCTCAGCTCTACAGTAACCTTGAAAACCAACATCTTGTAATCACAATGAAAACCAGCATCTTGGCAGCCACTGGAAAGGGCTAAACAGGGTTGCAGCTCCTTCAAAGCCCCATTACCAGAGGCTTGTCACTGTGTGACCACTCTAGTGATTTCCTGGAAGACATACCTCATATTTGTATGTATTTGCTATGACTTAGCAGAGAAGGCAATGGCACCCACTCCAGTACTCTTGCCTGGAAAATCCCATGGATGGAGGAGCCTGGTGGGCTGCAGTCTAGGGAGTCGCTAAGAGTCCGACACGACTGAGCGACTTCACTTTCACTTTTCACTTTCATGCATTGGAGAAGGAAATGGCAACCCACTGCAGTGTTCTTGCCTGGAGAATCCCAGGGATGGGGAAGCCTGGTGGGCTGCCGTCTATGGGGTCGCACAGAGTCGGACACGACTGAAGTGACTTAGCAGCAGCAGCAGCAGCAACTATGACTTAGAGCTCTCCCTATATGAACAGCCTTTTCCTTGGTGACATTTGTCAGAAACAATTAGAGGTAATTGTTTAACATTCTAGCTTCCTAAGGTGGTAGATAACATTTGGGCAAACAATATACAAACCAAAAAGTTTAAAGGGAAAAACAGGAAATGAGATATACATAGGGATCTGGGGGAAAAGCTAACATCATGTTAGGTATCTAAAAGGCCGAGTAGATGTTTAGGGATGTGAACATGCCCCGTGCTGTGTGTATGATCAAGAGAGACCTAAGGAGGCCCCAAGTTCTCAACTTTGGCTAACTTTGAGGTTTTGTACAAGCAGCAAATGAAGGCTAAGATGGAGTTGAGATCTGGTTGACTGCTCAGGAGTGCCCAACATATCTATAGAGACTCCCAGCAAAGACTGGAAGACTAATTCGTTCCAGGCATTTAAGGAAATCTCTGTCCAATCATTAGCTGACCACTGAGACAACTGAGCTGCAATTCATGGGGGGATCGCAAAGTCGGACACGACTGAGGGACTGAAATGAACTGAACTGAGACAACTGAGCAGAGATTTTAGTGGCCACATACACAAAGAATAAGACTTTGCCGAATTGGTTCAGAAAAGTCTCTAAGAAACCAACAGCAATTACAACAAACAGCAACAGAAACTCTGGGGAAGGGGGAGAATCTGATTTCCCAAGTTGTTACATTATATTATTTTAAATATCGAGTTTTCAGCAAAACAAAACCACAAAAACAGAACAGACCATAAGACTTGCAAATAAACAAGAAATTACAGTAAAGTCCATACACAGGGAAGAAAAAGTCAGCAGAAATTATTTCTGAGGAAGTCCAGACACTGGAATTTACTAGATAAGGATTTTATATTATTTACTTAAAATATGTTCAAAAACTAAAGGAAATCATATATAAAAAACTAAATGAAAGTATGAGAATGATACCTGACCACATTGAGAATATCAGTAAGAGAATAGACATTATGAGGGAAATAGAAATTCTAGATTTGAAAAGTATAATGATTGAAATGAAGAATTTACTCAGTTCAGTCAGTTGCTCAGTTGTGTCCGACTCTTTGTGACCCCATGGACTGCAGCACACTAGGCCTCCCTGTCCATCACCAACTCCCAGAGCCTACTCAGACTCATGTCCATTCTGTTGGTGATGCCATCCAACCATCTTATCCTCTGTCATCCCATTCTCCTCCTGTCCTTAGTCTTTCCCAGCATCAGGGTCTTTTCCAATGAATCGGTTCTTCACATCAGGTGTCCAAAGTACTGGAATTTCAGCTTCAGCATCAGTCCTTTCAGTGAATATTCAGGATTGATTTCCTTTAGGATTGACTGGTTGGATCTCCTTGCAGTCCAAGGGACTCTCAAGAGTCTTCTCCAACACCACAGTTCAAAAGCATCAATTCTTCGGTACTCAGCTTTCTTTATAGTCCAACTCTCACATCCATACATGACTACTGGAAAAACCATAGCTTTGACTAGGTGACCCCATGGACATTACAGTCCATGGAATTCTCCAGGCCAGAATACTAGAGTGGGCAACCTTTCCCTTCTCCACAGGATCTTCCCAACCCAGGGATCGAACCTAGGTCTCCCGCATTGCAGGCAGATTCTTTACCAGCTGAGCCACCAGAGAAGCCCAAGAATACTGGAGTGGGTAGCCTATCCCTTCTGCAGTGGATCTTCTTGACCCAGGGATTGAACTGGGGGTCTCCAGCATTGCAGGTGGATTCTTTACCAACTGAGCTATGGGGGAATCTCTCAAAGAATTTACTGCTGCTAAGTCGCTTCAGTCGTGTCCGACTCTGTGCGACCCCATAGACGGCAGCCCACCAGGCTCCCCTGTCCCTGGGATTCTTAAGGCAAGAACACTGGAGTGGGTTGCCATTTCCTTCTCCAATGCATAAGAGTGAAAAGTGAAAGTGAAGTCGCTCAGTCGTGTCCGACTCTCAGTGACCCCCTGGACTGTAGCCCACCAGGCTCCTCCATCCATGGGATTTTCCAGGCAAGAATACTGGAGTGGGGTGCCATTGCCTTCTCCGAAGAATTTACTACAGGAACTCAATCACAGATTTGAGCAAGCATAAACAGATCTGTGGAACTCCATGAAACATACTGAAATATACATCCTCAGCATCCCAGAAGGAGAGGAAAGAGAGAAAGGAGGAGAAAGAATATTTGAAGAAATAATGGCCAAAAACTTTCCAAATTTGATGAAGTATATTCATCTATGCACTCAAGATCAACAAATTTCAAATAGAATAAACTCAGAGATTCACACCCAAATACATCACAATGCAACTGTTGAAAGACAAAGAAAGACTCTTAAATGCAGCAAGAAAAAGCTTATCACGTATTGAGAGATCCTCAGTAAGATTAATCCAAGTTCTCATCAGAAACTATGGAGGCCAGAAGACAGTGGGATCACAGTATTCAAAGTGCTGAAAGAAAGATGGCCAAGCAAGAATTAAATTCAGAAACTTATCCTCTGAAAATGAAATTAAAATTCCAGAAAAAAACAGTAATTTCATTGCTAACAGACCTGCCCTACAGGAAATATTAACGGGATTCCTTAAGGCTGAAATGAAAGGACACGGAGCAGCAACTTGAATTCACATGAAGAAATAAGGAATACCAGTTAATTCAGGTAATACCAGGCATTTACATAGGTAAATAGAAAGGACGATATTAATGTATTTTTTATTTGTAATTCTTCCTTTCTATCTAATTTAAGAGATAAGAAGGCAATGCTTGCAAATTTCTGTTAGATGACATACAATGCATAAAAATGTAATTTGTATGTCAGTAACAGCAGAAGAGATGAGGGAGATAATGGAAATGTATAGGAATATAGTTTTGGTATAATAGTAAAACTAAGTTGGTATTACTCTGAATTGTATTGTTATAAATTAAGATGTTAATTGTGATCTCTAGGTCCACCCCTAAGAAAATAGTTACATTTAAAAAAAGAGGTGACAATGGAATTAAAGTGGTACATGAAAAAAATATTTAACACAAAAAAGCAATAATGGATGAACAGAGGAACAAAAAAGACAGAAGGTATAGAAAGCAAACAGAAAAATCGTACATATAAACCTTATCCTACCAGTAATTATAAAATGTAAGTGGATTAAAATTTCAATTAAAAGGCAGATATTGATCAAATTGATTTTAAAAATGATTCAATTACATGCTGTCCATGAGAGATGTGTTTAGATTCAACTACAAAAATAGGTTGAAAATCAAGGAATAGAAAAGACAGACCATGCAAATATTAATCAAAAAAAAGAACTGGAGTGGCTACATTAACATCAGACACATAGATTTTAAGACAAAAATTATTAATAGAGAAGGACATTTTGTAATGGTAAAAGATATCAAAAGTGTATAGCAATAATAAATATTTATGCATCTAAAACATTTACAAAATGCATAAAGCAAACACTGACGGAACTGAAGGAAGAAATAGACAATTCAACAGTAACAGTTGGGCACTTCAACACCTGACTTTCAATAATAAAGACAACCAGAGAGAAGATGAACAAGGAAATCAAAGACTTGTGGAAACAAGTCTCAATAAGTTTTAAGGGTTGAAGCCACACAAAGTGTATCCTCCAACCAAAATAGGATGAAATTAGAAATCAGTAACAGAAGAAATTTGGGAAATGCACAAATATGTGGAAATTAAACAACATATGCTTAAATAACCAATTGATCAAAGAAGAAATCATAAGTGGAATTAGAAAACCCTTTGAATGAGTGAAAATGAAAGCTGCTGCTGCTGCTAAGTCGCTTCAGTCGAGTCCGACTCTGTGCGACCCCATAGACAGAAGCCCACAGGCTCCCCCGTCCCTGGGATTCTCCAGGCAAGAACACTGGAGTGGGTTGCCATTTCCTTCTCCAATGCAGGAAAGTGAAAAGTGAGAGTGAAGTCACTCAGTCGTGTCCGACTCTTAGCGACCCCATGGACTGCAGCCCACCAGGCTCCTTCGTCCGTGGGATTTTCCAGGCAAGAGTACTGGAGTGGGGTGCCATTGCCTTCTCCGAAAATGAAAGCACAACATAGTAAAACTTATGGGACACAGCAAAAACAGTGTTTAGATGGAAATATATAGCTTTAAATGATTACAGTAAAAAAAGAATATCCTGAATCAATAAGGTTCCACCTTAGCCAACTAGAAAAAGAAGAGCAAACTAAATTCAAAGCTAGCAGAAGGAGGGATATATTAAAGATTCAAGGTGAAATAAATGAGACAGAGAATATAAAAATAGAGAAAATCAATGAAAAGCAACAAGATTAAAAAAATTGAAAAGTCTTTAGACTTATCAGGAAAAAAGAGAGCCGGATTACTAAAAGCAGGATTGGAAGAGGGAATGTTACTGCTAAATACAAAGAATGAAGATGAGGTATTAATACTATGAATAACTGTACACCAACAAAGTAAAACTGACTCATTGGAAAAGACCCTGATGCTGGGAAAGATTGAAGGTGGGAGGAGAAGGGGACCACAGAGGATGAGATGGTTGGATGGCATCACCGACTTGATGTACATGAGTTTGAGTAAGCTCTGGGAGTTGGTGATGGACAGGGAAGCCTCACGTACTGCAGTCCATGGGGTCACAAAGAGTCGGACACTACTGAGTGACTGAACTGAACTGAACAAATAGATAGAAATAGACAAATTCTTCTAAAAGATAGAAATTACCAAAACTGACTTGAGAAGAAAGGATTATATTTCATGTCTAAGTGGAGTTTATTCTAGGAAGGCAAGGTTGGTTCGACCTATGAAAATCAGTGTAACATACTACATTAATGGAATAATGGACAGATCCCACTATTTATCTCAGTAGATGGAGAGACTTTGTGTCCATACCTGGTCTCAGCCACTTGCAGAGTTTGTTGTCTTAAGCAAATGCCTTGGCAGCTCTCAGCCTTAGTTTCCTGAGTGGTAAGGAATTAAATCAGTTAATGGAACCATCAGTTAATGGTAAGTGTGTTAGTAAGTGTTAGTCGCCCAGTCGTGCCCGACTCTTTGCGACCCCATGGACTGCAGCCCACCAGGCTCTTCTGCCCATGAGATTTTCCAGGCAAGGATACTGGAGTGAGTTGCCATTTCCTTCTCCAGGGTATCATCCAGACTCAGGGATCGAACCTGGATCTCCTGCACTGCAAGCAGATTCTTTACCAACTGAGTTAATGGTATATCCTAGTAATTTTCTTACTTGAGAATGTGGGAGATTCCAATGAAGTAGTACCGGGGGTAGGCTCAGATATGTGTAGGTACATTTGATTAAGAAGCTTTAACTAAAAAGAAAATACATGTGATAGTGTAAAAAATTATAAAAACACATATGATAAAAGTCCTCTCCCTGTGGCAAAGAGTTTTGCATTTTTTGTGGCATGTACATTTTCCCTTCCCTCTTGGGAGTGTGCCATGGGTTGCCACTGGAAGCCACATTTGCTGAGATTGATACTTATTGTGTACATGCATGCATGGTCTGCTGTGTCCAACTCTTTTGTGACTTCATGGACTGTAGCTTGCCAGGCTCCTGTCCCTGGGATTTCCCAGGCAAGAATACTGGAGTGGTGGGCTGCCATTTCTTCCTCCAGGAGATCTTCCTGAGCCAGGGATCAAACTCACATCTCCTGCATTGGCAAGTGGATTGTTTATCATTGAGCCATCTGGGAAGCCCTTTAACAGGTGTGAAACATCCCAGCACATAGTAGGTGCTCAATGAATTTTATTTCTTCTTCTCTGGGTACACATATTGTGCCTCTGGTGTGATTTTTAACATTGTTGTGGACTGAATGGTTTGTCTTCTGAACTAGTTTATAAGCTCTTTCAGAGGAGAGGCCCATGTTTTCTGTCACTTTTATGCTCTCCAAAGGGCCATGCAGATAACAGGTATGCAGACTTGCTTTTCAATAATATGTTGTTGAGACCATAGGAGAATTGATAGGCTAAATGAAGCAATTTTGCGAGGTCATTTGGAAATGTTATAATCTTGCTATGATGCGCTAGACACACTATTTTCTTTTCTCTGGTGGCACCTGATCTATCACAATGGTAGTGCTTGGAGCCTGCAGAGGACTATTACCAGCCTGAACAGCACAGCACTGAGCAAATAGTAGGTGCTTAAACAACTGTTGAATTCACTGAATAGGGTGCAAGATGGACTCGTTGATGAGACAACAAAGAAAAACACAGAGCCTGTTCAAGACATGAAAGATGGTAGTGTCAGGATAAGCAATGAGTTCTTACCTATATCAAATGCGCAAAGCAGCTTTTTGGAGACAAAAACAAAAGGTTGTTTTGAAGGCAATCAATTTTGCTTAATTTTAACATGGCCACGTTTATGCCAAATGATTAGCATTTTCTCGTTAGCTTAGCAACTGTGATATGGCTAAAATATTTGGCAAAATGTTGATTTCAGAAGTCAGATGTTGTGCCAACCTTGCTAAATGATCTAGATATAATTTTTAAACCACCCAACCACTTCACAATTTTTTAAATGGGCCATAATAGCTTTTCATCAAAAGAATATTTTCCTTGGTGGAAAGAAAGATATTTAAAGTACTGAAAATAATGTTGAAAATTAGAAAAAAAAAAGAAACATATCTGAGGCATTTGTAAGGTAGAGATATTGGATATTAAAGAAAAACCACCCCCTGGAGGAATCTACCACAGTGGTTTTCCTAAGGCCAGAAGCCAGGAATGAAGTCCTGGTTTCTTGCTCTCCTAGACCGTGTTCCATGATGGTGAGTAAAAACGAAGAGCCTGTACTGCTCACATTAAAATTCATTTTTATTTTGATTTTGCTTTTTCATGTCAATTAGAGACTCTTTGTTAAAATGATTACATAATTTTCGCAGAACTACGTTATTGCAGACTGGAGGATATAAAGCCTCTTAAATGTGACTAATGTACTCACAAATTCCTGCCCAGAGCACAATTTCTCAAGGGGGCCTTCTGCATACCATCTTTTTAAAGTGCAGCGGAGAGAGAGATGTAAATGCCCGAGAGATACAAGCGAGGCTTTTGGCTGAGATGGGGGATAAACTCCTTGTTCAAACAGCTGACAGAGGTTCCAGGAACTAAAGCATCCTTTGCTTTGGAACTCATCTCCTCGCTCGGTTCCTGTCTTGTGATAAGGTTACACTGAATGGGGCTGGCATCCTTCAAGGTTACTGTTCCAGAAAATATTTGCAAATAATTTGACGTGCTGTCAGCTAGCAGGCTGCAGTGAATTCTTATAATTCAACACACTAATGTGGGTTTTCATGCCTTAAGCTATAAATAAGTTGGATATGCAAAAGTTTCTGTAATGTTTATTTAATAACAATATTTAAAAAATAAATCTTGATTATTCCATCGCGCTTGGATGGAAGTCTTCCACTCTGACGGTTGCCTGTGACCTCGGGCGGTTTCTTCCTTCCTTTGTCTCATTTGATATCACTAAAGAAACAAGCTTGTTTTTCTTTTCAGGCTTTGGGAAGTAGCACTCTGAGGCTTCTGCCTACAAGCTCCCAATCAAGTCTCTGCTTGTGAAATGACTGAACTCAATTCAAGCTGAATATTCCCAGCGGGATGGCGCCTCCATGGGCACAGGGCCCAGAGCTGGGCCACAAGGAGTGGAAGCAGGCACCCCTGGACCCGGAGCCCTAGGCTCATAAAAGGCTGATCATATCATAACATCAGTGCTCCTAGACGCTAGGAGAAGTGCTCTAGGAGAACACAGAAGGGGATCACTGATCAGCTTGTGGATTAGGTGACCCTGAGTCATCTCCTTGCAGAGATTCATCTCCTTGCAGAGATGAATATAAGCTTTCATCATGTGGAGGCATAGAAGCCAGGCTGTGGGCAGAACCACCCCTCTCCACAAGGATAGGGAGGTGGAAAGAGTGTGGCTCTAATGAAAACGTCCAAGTGTTATTCGCTCAGTCGTGTCTGACTCTTTGAGACCCTATGGACTGGGACCCACCAGGCTCCTCTGTCCATGGAATTCTTCAGGTAAGAATACTGGAGTGGATAGCACTTCCCTTCTCCAGGGGATGTGGCCCTAATAGGCACAACAAATTGTAGCGACTATTTATCTATCAAGCATCTGCAATGAGGTCATTTAAACTATGAATCAGCTGAATATATATGCATGGCCAGAGGTTTGCCTTGCAGGAGACCTCTGGGAACTTTCTGAAGCTGGGTGCAGCCAAGGCCAGTGGGTTCGGGGGTCAGCACCTGGGGGACTGAAGGGCTTCTGTCTGAGTGGGGGGTGCTCTTCCAAGGGCCCATGGCTACAGGCCCTTCTTGTGGGGTTGCTGTCACTGGTCCTAAAGCAGTCTGGCATCTGACAGTGAAAAGACAACTGAAGTGATGCTTATGCCTAGCTAAATCACACATGCCCCAAAGTGCCCCACACGCTCACCAAGGTTGGAGAGGTGGATGCTGCATGGTGGCAGAGGCAGGAGAGGCAGGAGTTGGGAACAAGTTTGCAGCTTCACGTTGTCCCCAGGGCTGTTCCTGGAGCCAGGGTGGGTCCTGCTTTTGGGAATTTGGCCTACGTGCAGAGGTGACTAGTGCAAAAGGCACAGTCCAGAAGGAGTAGGCTAACATCCACCTTCTCCATGGCAGGAGCTTCTCAAGCTGCTGGGTCTATTTTCTTTAAAAATAACTTTATCAAAATAAAGTTTATACACTGTTTTGTCATAGTTGTTCAGTCGTCCAGTCGTGGTCTGACTCTTTGCAACCCCAGCAGCACACCAGGCCTCCCTGTCCTTCACCATCTGCCGGAGTTTGCTCAAACTCACGTCCATGGAGTCGATGATACCATCCATCCATCTCATCCTTTGTCGTCCCCTTCTCCTCCTGACTTCAATCTTTTCCAACATCAGGGTCTTTTCCAATGAGTGGGCTTTTCACATCGGGTGGTACAATATGCCCATTTAAAGTGCACAATTCAGTGGTTTTACAGTAAATTCACAGAGTTGTGTATTCAACCACCACAATCAGTTCTAGATTACTTTCATTACCTCCAAAAGAAACCTGTCACTCCCTGTCCCATCCCTCTCCATTTCTCCTTTATCCCAGCCTTAGGCAACTACTAGTCTGCTTTGTTCTCTCCAGGGTTTCCCGTTCTAGATATTTCATTTAAGGGGAATCATAATATGTGGTCTTCGTGTTGGCTTCTGTCACCTGGCACTGTTTTCAGTCTTGTTGTAGCTATAAGCCTTCTAAGCCTCTGACGCGTAATAGGGGCTAAGACATATGTGTAAAGTGAAACAAAGCGCAAGTTATAGTAGCTGTGGGGCAGCCATAGCCTTGGACCTGCCGTGTGAAGACCAGGGTTTCTTCCCAGCTCAGCTCAGCCACATGCCTCCCTAGGAGCCTGGGCTCTCATTCCACCTCACTTTGGTGCTCATCTGTACAACTGGGAATGCCAACTCTGGTTAACAGAGACTTGAATGACTCAGACAATGAACATTATCTTTGAAAATCTTAACATCACATCTACATTTAGGAAAATATTTTGGACAGAACAGTTAAAGAATATAAAACAATTTTGGACTCTGGTGCTGGCCAACAGTCAATAGCTTAGCAGCACAGATAACAATTTTATTAATACTTTTCTCCTTCCTCTCCTGCCCCACAATAAAATAAACCGGTAAAGTAAAGGTTAAACTAGCCTTGAAAATATTTCTGTTGCTTTTTGAGCATGTACAATTTGGCAGCGGGGGTGGGGGGAGAACTTACTCATTATAATCATACTAAGCAGAAATATATCTACAGCTATGATTTCTTGTTGTATGTTAAGTAAGTAGACTGGCTTTTTTTCTCAAGTAAAGTCATAATTGTATTTATTTTAAATTTATATCCTGTCTGCTTCAAAAAGAAATTTGAGGCAGCCAGGAAAATCATAAGCTATAAAATGAGCAAGCTCCATTTTATACTAATAAAATAAAAGTTAGGATCTCATCAGTGAAACAACTTCTCTTTGTGCTGTACTGTGTGCAAATATTTGGATTACTAAAGTGAATTTATGAAGCAATTACTTTTAATGCTATAAGAGGAAATTAAGTACTCATTGATTCTTGATTTATAAGCTAGAGCTAAAGATCATGAAAAAGCAAATATAACTTAATTAAATGTCCCTTGGCTTTGCTACTCTTGAGGTCTTCACTCATAAAGTTAGTAAAACAAACCATTCCTAGAACATAAATGTATATTGGTTCTTCCAGTTGGGAAGGCAAATAATTTACTGGTTAAATATATTCAGCAAAGTTAACCCAAGTGAGAGATTTTCCCAGTGTCCTCTGGGGCTTGAAGAGATAAAAGCTATTGTTGTAGGTTTAAGGAAGCTATTGTCCTGGGAATGATAGGCACTAACTTGCTGTAAAAAGGAGTAAACAAAGGGCGTCTCATTTTTTTTCCTATTAGAAAATATATTTTAATATGCTCACAAAATAAACTATAGACCTGTGAAAGAAATAGAGCTTTATAGTCTATTCATTGGCTACACACTTGTGGTTATTCATTGCTGACAGTGAACACATTAACCTGGGATAATTTAATTGAATCGTCGAGTAATGTTGCTATTTTTCTACTCTGAAGTGTAAATGATTTTTAAAAATTGGGTTCTAAAATGTAACACTTCAAGTGATGTATACAGCAAATCAAAGAGCCAGTGCAAGTCCCCTTTTGTGCTTCATGAGTTATTGATTAGAACAGAAGGGAAAAAAGAAGGGAAAAACACAGCCGCAAAAGAGTGTCCAATGGAAATAAGACCCAGTGGCCAAAGAGGGCTCAGCGTGAGGAAGCTTCTGCTACATCCATGGGTTCTTTGCCACTAGCATCAACAGGGAAGCCCCGGGAGGAGTGGAGTCAAGGTTTTGTCTTCCTGTCTAGTTGAAAAAAGGGAAGATTTGTTCAAATCATTGCTAAATGAGCATGAACATTAAGAGTTTCAGAGTTTCTCATGGGAAATAAAGGTTTTAATAAATTCTCTTCTTCATTGGGGTAGATTGGAATCTCATCCTCGATGGTACATAAAGCTGGTTTGAGGATGAAAGTTGGAAGAGAATTGGTTTTTTTTTTAGATTCTAGTCAAGAAGCGTTAGGATAACAGTTATGAAAAATGGAATATGCTGACTCCAAGAAGATGAAGTTGCGACTAGCAGGGCCTAGGCTTTAGAGTACTGTTTTAAGGAAGTATTCATGGGCTAGCAGACTTTCTCCTGGGTTGATCTTCTGATTAGGCAAACATTTATGTGTCGCGGTCAGTTGGCATTAGGGGCCTTCTGAAGTGATGGAGAAGTCTGCCTCCTCTTTTCCACCCTGTGACTAAGCTCATGACCTTGGCCTCATTACGTTCTGGTCACAGATACCAGCTGGTCCAGATTTTCATATTGGGTGCACGAAGAAATGCACTAAGAATAAGAAAATCAGAGTGAAAACATTTCAGTCTGCTAGGGCTGCCGTAACTACAAACTGGGTTGCCTAAACAACAGAGATGAATTTTCTCACAGTTCTGGGGGCTGGAAGCCTGGGATCAAGATGTCTTCAGGGTTGATTTCTTCTGATGCCTCTCTCCTTGGCTTTCAGGTGGCCACGTTCTCCAGCGTCTTCACATGCTCCTCCCTCACGTGTGTCTGCACCTTAATCTCTTCCTTTAAGGAGATCGGCCACATTGGATTAGGGCCAATCTACCCCAAGGACCCCATTTTAACTTAATCACCTCTTTAAAAACTGTCTTCAAATACAGTCATATTTTTAGGTCCACAACATATGGATTTGGGTGGATACAACCCAACCCATAACAGAAGAGAAAGCTGGGATAGATGTGTGTCTGTGTTAGTTATTCAGTCATGTCTGACTCTATGCGACCCCATGGACTGTAGCCCACCAGACTCTTTTGTCCATGGAATTCTCCAGGCAAGAATACTCGCGTGGGTTTCCATTTCCTTCTCTAGTGGATCTTCCCGATCCAGGAACTGAACCCAGGTCTCCTGCATTGCAGGTGGATTCATTACTGTCACCACCGTCTGAGCCATCAGGGTAGACACACAGTCAAGGCAATAATAAAGAACTAAAGGAGTAACTATAGTCTTTCTTACATTTTTTTCGGTCCATTTCTGTTAGTGGTGTGCTACTAAAGGCTGGCCCAACAACTCTGAGAAATAAGAAACCGGATTTGTAGCATTTGCTGATTTCCATGGTGCAAATACTCCCAGCGCGGCCTGTTTTCAAGGTAGCAAAATGACTTCACTGAATGCAGATGTGAGAGGGAAGCTGCAGAGTCAGCTCTCCCGAGCCATATAACCTGGCTCTAGAAAGCCATTGATTTCAGGGACCAAGACAGAAAAGTAAAGGGGGAATAAATGCAAGCACAATTTTGGTAATCTGAAAGCTTTTCCTATAATGGTTCATAATGGGAAGAGGTTTAAAAATGTTGATTAAAATAAATTATCTGTAATTTTCATTTTGCTCTTATTTTCTTGTTAAAGGTAAGAATTTGATAGAAGTAAAGAGAATGAAGACTGGGTGAAAAGAAATAAGAAAAAGAATGTTAAAATAGCTCCCATTTCTGGTAATGTGGCAGACTGGGAATTCTGAGATACTCACCCATACATGCACACACCCCCTTTTAAGAGTATCGGTGATGAGAAAAATAGGACATTGAAGTAGGTTGTTTTCTTCTTGAGAGCATTTGATGAACAGGATAACCTTGAATTTTGATTTTCATGGCTCCATGCATACAGGAGACAAAGCTCAAAACCTGTATATGCTGGGAATATAAAGGGAGAACCCATGCTGCTACCGTAAAGCAATAGCTGGCTTAACTGAGGGGGATTTTGCCTACCAGGGCACATTAGGCAATGTCTGGAGACATTTTGATTGCTATAGCTAGTGAGTTGCTACTGGCACCTACTGGGCAGAGGCTAAGGATGCTGCAAAACACTCTGCAATGCACGGAACAACCTCCCACAACAAAGAATCATCTGGTCCAAAATGTCAATAGCGATGAGGCTGAGAAACCCGGCTCCAAAGGCTTACATCATCAGTATATCACTTCTACATGGAATTTAAAAAATGGTACAAATGAACCTATTTGTAAAACAGAAATAGTCACTGATGTAGAAAACAAACTTATGGTTAAAAAGAAGAGGGGGGCGGGATAAACTGGAAGATTGGGATTGATACATACACACTGCAGCAATGAAATTAAAAGATGCTCACTCCTTGGAAGGAAAGTTATGACCAACCTAGATAGCATATTCAGAAGCAGAGACATTATTTGCCAACAAAGGTCCGTCTAGTCAAGGCTATGGTTTTTCCTGTGGTCACGTATGGATGTGAGAGTTGGACTGTGAAGAAGGCTGAGCACTGAAGAATTGATGCTTTTGAACTGTGGTGTTGGAGAAGACTCTTGAGAGTCCCTTGGACTGCAAGGAGATCCAACAGTCCATCCTAAAGGAGATCAGTCCTGGGTGTTCATTGGAAGGACTGATGTTGAAGCTGAAACTCCACTACTTTGGCCACTTGATCCGAAGAGCTGACTCATTTGAAAAGACCCTGATGATGGGTGAGATTGAGGGCAGGAGGAGAAGGGGATGACAGAGGATGAGATGGTTGGATGGCATCACCGACTTGATGGACATGAGTTTGGGTGAACTCTGGGAGTTGGTGATGGACAGGGAGGCCTGGCGTGCTGCAGTTCATGGGGTGGCAAAGAGTCAGACACGACTGAGCGACTGAACTGAACTTTTGATATATAAAATAGATAAATAATAAGAACTTACTATATTGCACAGGGAACCTTACTCAATACTCTGTAATGACCTATATGGGAATAGAATCTAAAAAAGAATGGATATATATACAATTGATTCACTTAGCCGTACAGCAGAAACTAACAACATTGTAAATCAACTATACTTGAATAAAAATTAATTAAAAAAATGAGTGTACCATTTAAATTTCCCACTAGCAGTGTGTGAGAGGTCCAGTTGTTTCACATGATCACTGATACTTAAAATAATCAGTATTTTTAATTCAGTTTGGTTCAGTCACTCAGTCGTGTCTGACTCTTTGCGACCCCATGAATTGCAGCACGCCTGGCCTCCCTGTCCATCACCAACTCCCAGAGTTCACTCAGACTCACGTCCATCAAGTCAGTGATGCCATCCAGCCATCTCATCCTCTGTCGTCCCCTTTTCCTCCTGCCCCTAACCCCTCCCAGCATCAGAGTCTTTTCCAATGAGTCAACTCTTCGCATGAGGTGGCCAAAGTACTGGAGTTTCAGCTTTAGCATCATTCCTTCCAAAGAACACCCAGGACTGATCTCCTTTAGGATGGACTGTTGGATCTCCTTGCAGTCCAAGGGACTCTCAAGAGTCTTCTCCAACACCACAGTTCAAAAGCATCAATTCTTCAGTGCTCAGCCTTCTTCACAGTCCAACTCTCACATCCATACATGACCACAGGAAAAACCATAGCCTTGACTAGACGAACCTTTGTTGGCAAAGCAATGTCTCTGCTTTTTAATATGCTATCTAGGTTGGTCATAACTTTTCTTCCAAGGAGTAAGCGTCTTTTAATTTCATGGCTGCAGTCACCATCTGCAGTGATTTTGGAGCCCCCCAAAATAAAGTCTGACACTGTTTCCATTGTTTCCCCATCTATTTCCCATAAAGTGATGGGACCAGATGCCATGATCTTCGTTTTCTGAATGTTGAGCTTTAAGCCAACTTTTTCACTCTCCACTTTCACTTTCATTAAGAGGCTTTTTCGTTCCTCTTCACTTTCTGCCATACGGCTGGTGTCATCTGCATATCTGAGGTTATTGATATTTCTCCCGGCAATCTTGATTCCAGCTTGTGCTTCTTCCAGCCCAGTGTTTCTCATGATGTACTCTGCATATAAGTTAAATAAGCAGGGTGACAATACACAGCCTTGATGTACTCCTTTTCCTATTTGGAACCAGTCTGTTGTTCCATGTTCAGTTCTAACTGTTGCTTCCTGACCTGCATACAGATTTCTCAAGAGGCAGGTCAGGTGGTCTGGTATTCCCATCTCTTTCAGAATTTTCCACAGTTTATTGTGATCCACACAGTCAAAGGCTTTGGCATAGTCAATAAAGCAGAAATAGATGTTTTTCTGGAACTCTCTTGCTTTTTCGATGATCCAGCGGATGTTGGCAATTTGATCTCTGGTTCCTCTGCCTTTTCTAAAACCAGCTTGAACATTAGGAAGTTCACGGTTCACGTATTGCTGAAGCCTGGCTTGGAGAATTTTGAGAATTCTTTACTAGCATGTGAGATGAGTGCAATTGTGTGGTAGTTTGAGCATTCTTTGGCATTGCCTTTCTTTGGGAGTGGAATGAAAACTGACCTTTTCCAGTCCTGTGGCCACTGCTGAGTTTTCCAAATTTGCTGGCATATTGAGTGCAGCACTTTCACAGCATTATCTGTATTTTTAATTAAAAAAATTAAAAAGAATTGTATTGGAGTATGATTGATTTCAAATTGCCAACATCCATTGGATCATAGAAAAAAGCAAGAGAATTCCAGAAAAACATTTACTTCTGCTTCGCAGACTACACTAAAGCCTTTGACTGTGTGGATCACAACAAACTGGGACATTCTTAAAGAGATAAGAATACCAGACCACCTTAGCTACCTCCTGAGAAACCTGTATACAGGTCAAGAAGCAACAGTTAGAACCAGACATGGAACGATGGACTGGTTCCAAATTGGGAAAGGAGTACATCAAGGCTGTATATTGTCACCCTGGTCATTTAATTTATATCCAGAGTACATCATGTGAAATACCAGGCTGGGTGAAGCACAAGCTGGAATCAAGATTTCCAGGAGAAATATCAACAACCTCAGATATACAGATGATAGCACCCTGATGGCAGACAGCAAAGAGGAACTAAAGAACCTCTTAAGGAAGGGGAAAGAGGAGAGTGAAGAATCTGGCTTAAAACTCAACATTCAAAAAATGAAGATCATGGCATCCAGTCCCATCACTTCATGGCAAATAGATGGGGAGACAAGGGAAACAGTGACAGAATTTATTTTGGGGGGCTTCAAAATCATTGCAGATGGTGACTGCAAACATGAAATTAGAAGATGCTTGGTCCTTGGAAGAAAGGCTATGACCAACCTAGACAGCATATTAAAAAGCAGAGACATTACTTTGTCGACAAATGTCTGTCTAGTCAAAGCTATGGTTTTTCCAGTAGTCATGTATGGATGTGAGAGCTGGACCATAAAAAAAGCTGAGCACTGAAGAATTGATGCTTTTGAACTATGGTGTTGGAGAAGACTCTTGAGAGTCCCTTGGACTACAAGGAGATGAAACCAGTCAATCCTAAAGAAAATCAACCCTGAATATTCATTGGAGTGCCGATGCTGAAGCTGAAGCTCCAGTACTTTGGCCACCTGATGTGAAGAGCTGGCTCATTAGAAAAGACCCTGATACTGGGAAAGACTGAAGGCAGGAGGAGAAGGGGACGCCAGAGGATGAGGTGGTTGGATTGCATCACTGACTCAATGGACATGAGTTTGAGCAAGTTCTGGGAGTTGGTGTTAGACAGGGTAACCTGGCATGCTGTAGTCCATGGGGTCGCAAAAAGTTGGACTGACTGAGTGGTGAACTGACTGCCTGACGGTTGATTTCAGTCTTTCTAGTTTCAGCATTCTAGTGGGTACATGGTGGTATCTCACTGGAGTTTCAATTCTCATTTTCCTGGTGAGCAATGATGTGGAGCATCATGTCATATATATATTTTTTGTGCCATTCACGTGTCTTCTTTGGTGAAGAACCACTTAACTCTTGCCTGTTAGACAAAAAACTGGATTGAGGTTCATCTTTTTTAAAAGAGTAAAATAGAAATTAAACCACCTCTCCCACTTCCCCAGTTGCTAGCATACCTATGTTTTTGAACCATGGGGCTGGCATGGCGTGCCTCCATGAGAAGTCATAAGCACAAGCTGCCCCATGCAGATTTGCCTCTCACTCAAGTTCATTCCAACTGATGCTGATTTCTCTCATTTACTTCAGGCTATTTAAAGTGGTTACAGGCCTGTTGTCCTCCCAGAAGCAAACCACCTAGGCAAATCCACCTTCTACCTGGGCCTCAAATAACACATACTTATACATTTTGGAGAAGTAAACACACATAATAAAAGACATGAGAAAGTAATGTATCAATAGTGACTGCCAGCAGATAGAGAGAGGAGGATCAGCTCCCCGAAGACTTCAGTTGTTGAAATTAACATGGGGGATGCAAAATAAAAATACATGTTTAAAGAAAAAAATGAGTGAAAGAAAATGTGATGAACAAATAAGAGATTATGATGTCCAAGCAGATATGAAAGAAGTAGAACTTTAAAAATGAAAAGCAGAATGATTGCTATTAAAAAACTCAAGCGAAAGCAATTAGACACAGCTGATGAAAGTTAGTAAAGCAAAAGGTAGATCTAAAAACTTTCCCACAGGGAAGCACAGAGAGATTAAGATATGGAACAGAAGACTGATAGAGAGATACGGAGGTGGAATGAGAAGGTCCAGTACAAGTCTGATCGGGGTTTCTGAGGCAATATTTGGAGAGACGATGGCCAGTCATTTCCCACGAGTCGTGAAAGATGCCAGTCCGGAGTTTGAGGAACACCAGTGAATCCCAAGCAAGACGGATAAAAGGACGTTCTACATATACACCTGTTATAGTGCGAAACAGAGAAAATCTTAAAAAAGACCCAGAATGAAATTACCTTCAAAAACATGATAATTGGTTTGACCACTGACTTCTTAATAGGAAGAACAAAAGCCCAAATATGGTGGAATGGTATTATCAGCATCTAAAGAAAAAATAACTATCAACCTAGAGTAATGT
Organism: Bos indicus x Bos taurus; assembly: GCF_003369695.1. Taxonomy (NCBI): domain Eukaryota; kingdom Metazoa; phylum Chordata; class Mammalia; order Artiodactyla; family Bovidae; genus Bos; species Bos indicus x Bos taurus. Next base: position 7,091,005 of record NC_040101.1, on the reverse strand, counting down.
ACCCAGTAAAATATCTTTTGAGAAAACAGGGAGACTCTGCAGTCTCTTAGTAGAACTCCAAGTAAAGGAAATTCTAAAAGATGGGCTTTAGGCAGAAGGAAAGCGGTCTAGATGGAAGTGCTGAGATGTAAGGAAGAGCAAAGGGCGAATAAAGCACCTGAAGCTTACCAAGCACAGACTGAATAAGACAGTATTAACAATTCCCCTGGGCTGAAAAAAGATAAATAAGAACACTTAGAAAATAGCACTAATGTCTGGAGGGGGTGATCAGAATTAAAGAGTTATTAGGTCTTGTATTGTTTGAAGGGAAAGTAAAGACAGTCATCAGTTGTATATTTTAGTACAATAAGTGAAGTGTGGATGTTACTATCTCTAGGGTAATGATTAAAATAAGAAAATGAGATTCATACTTTGTAAGCTAAGAGGGAAAAGAGGAGAGGCCAGGGATTAAAAGTTCAAAAACAAACAAAACTAAAACATATTTTGCTCAGGGATAAACGCACAGCGGAATTATTGAAAGTGAGAATGGTATACAGAGAACTCAGGATCATGGTTACTTGGCAGGCGATGGGGGGGATTCGAAGATCTGGGAGGGACATACACGGGCTGACTTCAATCACAAGTTGAAATTTTTTTTCCTTAAACTGAGTGATGGGTACCTGATCACTGAATTGCTGTTACTTACATCTTAAATGTATTATAATTCATAATTTTTGGGTATCTTTTCAAATTTGATTACAAAAAACAGATTTTCAAAAGGATAAAAATACTCCCAAACACTTTCCATTTTTATAAGCACTAATAACTCTCAGGAGTTGAGAGATTTATATAAATGTTCAAATTCCTCCCCTAAGCCCTTTGTGGGCAGACACCATCCCTCCAGCTCCACTGGTACTTCACTTAGCACATTGCACATAGGTGTTCAACACACGCTGTCGTGTCTGAGTCTGTATAAGAGATATAACTATCAGTAGGATGACTGTACTTGGAAGTTTAAGGGACACTTTGTTCAAATGTTTAAATAAACATTTTCATAGCAAAGCTTAGCGCCTTTCATCTCTCTAGGGAGTGTCTTGATTTGGGTTCCCCTAGAAGCAGATACTAAGCTAAAGACTGAAGGGATAGATAGTTTATCTGGGAAGGATTCCCAGGAAATACTGACAGGGGCATGGTGAAGGAAGACAGAAAGGGGAGGAAGCCACAAAGGAGGGATTATGGAGCCAGTCCCTGGGCGGGCTCAGTCCCTCTGTGTGTGCTAGGTTGCTCAGTCATGTCTGACTCTTTGAGACCCTTTGGACTGTAACCCATCAGGCTCTTCTGTCCATGGGACTTCTCAGGCAAGAACACTGGAGTGGGTTGTCATGTCCCTCCTCCAGGGGATCTTCCCGACCCAGGGATCAAACCCAGCTCTCCTGTATCTCCTGCGTTGCAGGTGGAATCTTTATGTGCCTTGTAGAAAGGGAGCAACATGCTTCAGAACGAAGCCAACCATGGGACTTGGCAGCCAGGTAGTTCTTACCATCGTCCATGTCTCCAGGCAAAGCTGCTTCCCAAACATTCCCTCTTCCAAACACTGAAGCTAAAACCCTTAGCAGAGAGCCCCAGTGTTTGCAGGAAGGCTTCTTTGGCATAGCACAGCACCAGGTTATTTACTTTTTTAGGACTTCCCTGGTTGCTTAGATGGTAAAGAATCCACCTGCGGTGCAGGAGACTCAAGTTCGATTCCTGGGTCAGGAAGATTCCTTGGAGGAGGAAATGGCAACCCACTCCAGTATTCTTGCCTGGAAAATTCCATGGGCATAGGAGCCTGGTGGGCTACAGTCCATAGGGTCACAAAGAGTCGGACATGACTGAGCATAGCACAGCACCAGGTCCTTCGGCTTGTAGAGGTGAAGGGTGTGGAGGCATGGGCGGGACACCCACAGCATCTGAGAGAGCACCAGAGGACTTTTGGGTAGAAAGGTGGGACATGAGAGCCCAGGTGTAGGAGTGGGAGAATTTACCTTTGAGAAACCAAGTTAGAGAAAAGCTTTGAGATAGTAAAAGGGATAGGAAAAAGGAGGACAACTGCAGTAAGTAAATGGTCTCAGTGGCAGGAAATGACTAGAGGTGCTTGGACACAGCTTGGACAGTGAGGGCTCTGACAGTAATTGGGGCTTGTCTGAACACAGAGACAGAGAATTAGTGGTGTTACAAGCGTGGGCATTTCACATAATGGCCAGGGTAAAGCGATAAATAGTAAGCGCTGATATTGCCATGAAGAAGGGTGGACCTTTTCATGCAGGGCAGGTATGCGATGATTTAAGCCTGCCCATCTTTCCTAAGGGTGAATCAGTGGATGTGGCTTCATCTCTACAGGACGCACCTAACGTATTGAAACAAACTGTAGAGGGTAGGCAAGGATACAGCCGGCAGAATTTTGAAAAGCAGATTTTAGTACAAATATCAAAGAAGAATTCAAGGAAAAAGTCATTGAGCAAGGCAATAGTTAGGAGGGTATTGAATGGACATTTCTCAGTTGTCTTTCCAGAACGTATTCCCCCCAGTATTATCCTGACTCCTTACCCCTCTTGAGGAATTTATCAGTTTTCCATCATTAGCCATGCATCTTAAGGTGAGAATGACTCAGTTTCAGTCTGGGGATGAGCCCCAAAAGAAAATAGATGCTCCACAAAAGTAGAAGGAGGAAGAGAAATCAGATCTTGGTAGCTTGCTGAGCAAGGGCTCTCCGTCCCATGCACACAGGAGCAAGGGCTACGGTACCTGCTTTTGCAGAAAGAAAGCATTTTGTTGCCAGGTTGGGCAGCAAGGAGATGGGTGACCAGGTTCCAAACCTGTCTCTATATCCAGGGCTCAGGGTGAAATATAAGGAGTGAGAGGCAGAAGCTGACTGGCTAGCCTTAAATCAACCCTGAATATTCACTGAAAGGACTGATGCTGAAGCTGAAGCTTCAATATTTTGGCCACCTGATGCAAAGAGCCAACTCAAATGGAAAACACCCTGATGCTGGGAAAAATTGAAGGCAAGAGAAGAAGGGGGTGAAAGAGGATGAGATGGTTGGATGGCATCACCAACTCAGTGGACAAGAGTTTGAGCAAACTCTGGGAGATAGTGAAAGACAGGGAAGCCTGGCGTGCTGCAGTTCATGGGGTCGCAAAGAGTTGGACACAACTGAGCAACTGAACAACAAATCAGTCCATATAAGTTACCCAGGGTTCGGGAAGCCAGCTTTTCCGTATTGAATGACCTCTCTTGTTAAGGGGTCTGGCAGCAACATTTCTATTCTTTGAGTTCCCATCCTAGGGGCGTGGGATCCTGTCTCTGTTAAATAACTCAAGGTTTGATTAACCAACAACCTGTGTTAAGGGAGCAAATCCGGTTTAAGCTGGCCAATGTTTTATGTGCTGTTTTAGCATCATTGGGGCTGCTAAATCAGGCCCCACTGCTTTGATTTGTTAGTAACAAGAACCAGTGCATTCCATTCATTGTTTAAACAAGTTTGAGTTGGGTTTTCTATCACTTACAATGTGAAGAGATTTCACTAACTCAAAGAGTATAGTATACAAGATAAACTTGTCATAATCTTTATTGACTAAATAAAGCCTAATTGTTGAACTGTATAAAGAAAACTCAAGAAAAGCAGGAGAGATAAAATTGCAGTGAAGACTTTGAGAGTCCTCTTTAGGGGTGAACTAAGAAACAAAGACGAGCATGTTTAAATCTGAACACTATAATTAATAGGACAGGTCTAACAGGTGTATTGGAGAAGGCAATGGTACCCCACTCCAGTACTCTTGCCTGGAAAATCCCATGGACAGAAGAGCCTGGTAGGCTGCACTCCATGGGGTCGCTAGGAGTTGGACACGACTGAGTGACTTCACTTTCACTTTTCACTTTCATGCATTGGAGAAGGAAATGGCAACCCACTCCAGTACTCTGGCCTGGAGAATCCCAGGGATGGGGGAGCCTGGTGGGCTGCTGTCTATGGGGTTGCGCAGAGTCGGACACGACTGAAGCAACTTAGCAGCAGTAGCAGTAGCAATAGATGTATTGACTTCACCCAGGATACCTGTGCAGCTGCCAATGGTACCTTTACAGAGTTTTCACAAACTGCAACAAAATTTGATGTGTTTCCCCAAAGAAGAAAAAGTACCACAGTCTTTGCTAAATATTCTGGGAGCTCGTAACAAAAGTGGACAAAAAACAAATCTCCCAAGCCTCTAAATCAAACGAGTGTCCTCCTTTCTAACCCATTTTTTAAGTCAAAAAGGAAATAAAATGAATAACTATAGGATATCTGGGAAATGACTACAATAAAAATGTGACTTTAAAACCTTTGAGATATAGCTGAAGTTGGACTCTAATGGCATTTTCCATTAAGCACTTTGTTAAAAACAAAAAAATACATAACTCAGGTATCTAAGTAATAAAAAGAATCTGTGTTTTCTGCTCAGTTTTGCTGTGAATCTGAAAGTGCTCTAAAAAAATAAAATCTGTTAAATAAAGATTTCATAAATCTTAGGAAAATGGAAGTAAAAAATTGAGACAAAATTAAATATTGATAAATTATGAGATGGTATCACTAATAAATAAACCCAAGAGGTAGTTCTTGAGAGGCGGTGAGCAATGCATTGTATTAATCTACTAACTAGCTTAGTCAAGAACTAAAACAGAAAGCCTAAATATATAAAACTAGGAATCACACAGGGAAATGAAGCATGGAGACTGATAAACTTTGAAGGTTTTAAGATAGTACTTTGCTTAATTTATGCTGATTCACTTAAATATAAGAATGAAATAAATGATTTCCAAGGAAAATACCCAAGTCCACAATCAATGGAAAGGTAACTAGAAAATTTAAATGGGCTGATAACCAAGGAAAGAGGAAGTAGTTTTAAAAAGTCTTGGCCTACAAAGGTTCCAGAGGGTTTCATGGGTGATTTATTTAGACTTTCAAAGAACAGATAATTTCTATGCTTTGTGAGCTCTTTCCAGTCATAGAAAAGCAAGAAAAGCCTGTAAAATCTTGTTAGAAAGCCAGAATTTGTAAACGAAAGCATGCAACGAACCAAATGGCCTACTGACAGACAAACAGCAGGACAAGTTCCCTCAATACCCAGGTGAAAATCAGGCTCCTCTATTGAAGTACAGTCTGCCACTTCTGCTCAGTCATGTCTGACTCTTTGGGACCCCATGGACTGTAGCCCACCAGGCTCCTCTGTCCATGGAATTTTCCAGGCAAGAATACTGGAGTGGGTTGCCATTTATTCTGTAGGGATCTTCCTGACCTAGGGATCGAACCTGAGTCTCTTGCATCTCCTGCATTGGCAGATGGATTTTTTTTTTACCACTAGTTCTATGGAATATTAAAGGAATTATGACCAAGAGGAGTTCTTTGTAGAAAAGTAAAGATGGTTTAATATTATGAAATCTAATAATACATTCCACCATATATTAGCAATAGATACCAAAAATCCTTTTGATACATTTTGATAGCTATCCCTTACTTTTAAAAGCCCATAGGAAAATAGAAATAAATGATTACTTCCTAGATATAACTTTATGTGTGTGTGGTGTGTGCATTTCATAATGCAAGACAGTAGCCAATATCCTGCTTACTAATAGAATACGAGAAGTCATGCCCATTAAAGTCCACGAAAGATGAGTGCTAGTTACTACTAGTATTATCTGAGAGTTATCACTAGATTTCCATGCAACAAGCTTTCGACAGTTTGTACTAACATCAACTGAACAAGAAAGTGCCTGTTAAGCTACACTGTTCTCTACACTATGTGTTATCACCCTTTTAAATCTTTGTCAACTTGATGTAGAAAATAATATTTTATAGTTTTAATGATCATTTCCTTAAGTGTCAATAAGCTGAATTTTTACAAGTTTAAGAGCCATTTTTACTTTTGTGAATAACCTACTCAATTGTCTTTCTGATATTCTGTTTTATATTGTTATGTATGCAAATTAACATTATTAACCCTTTGTCATAGAGTTTATAAATATCTTTCTCTGTCTTTAAACTTGTTCATGTTTTTGACATGAAATGTAAGTGTTTTTATATAATAAAATATTCAATCATTTCTCTAAAGTTTTCTGTCCTTGGTGTTTATATTGAGAAAGGATCTCTTCCAAGAGCATGAGAATATTCTCCATTGTTTTTTTCTAAAAACTTTATAGTTATAGTTACAATTCTTCATTGAACTGTTGGACTCAAAAATCAATAAGGATGTTGACTGCAGGCATGAAATTAAAAGACACTTGCTCCTTGGAAGAAAAGCTATGGCAAACCTAGACAGCATATTAAGAAGCAGAGATATCACTTTGCCAAAAAAGATCCATATGGTCAAAGCTATGGTTTTTCCAGTAGTAATGTACAGATGTGAGAGCTGGAACTTAAAGAAGGCTGAGCACTGAAGAATTGATGTTTTTGAATTGTTGAGCTGGAGAAGACTCTTGAGAATCCCTTGGACAGCAATGAGATCAAACCAGTCAATCCTAAAGGAAATCAGTCCTGAATATTCATTGGAAGGACTGATGCTGAAGCTGAAGCTTCAATACTTTGGCCACTTGATGTGAAGAGCCAACTCATTGGAAAAGACCCTGATGCTGGGAAAGATCGAAGGCAGGAGGAGAAGGGGGAGGACAGAGGACGAGATGGTTGGATGGCATCACCGACTCAATGGACATGAGTTTGAGCAGACTCCAGGAGACGGTGAAGGACAGGGAAGCCTGGTGTGCTGCAGTTAATGGGGTCTCAAAGAGTTGGACACGATTTAGTGCCTGAACAGCAACAACAATTTTACACTGAGCTCTTTGAACCACCTGTAATTCACCTGGGCCTCCCTGGTGGATCAGTGGTAAAGAACCCCCTGCCAAAGCAGGAGGTGCAGGCTCAGTCCCTGGGGCTGGAAGATCCCCTAGAGAAGGAAATGGCACCCCACTCCAGTATTCTTGCCTGGGAAACCCCTTGGACAGAGGACCCTGGTGGGTTACAGTTCCTGTGGTCACGAAAGAGTCAGACTCATCTTAGTGAGTAAACAACAATAAACAAGGAAAGTAAGATTACAAATAGCTAGCAGATCTCCCCATCTCCACTTAGTAAGTACTTCATCCTTCACTCATTGATTCCGGGCATTGTCCTTACACACTGTTTTCTTGTGTAACCTCAGGTTTGCTTGTGCATATTCCACTTGTCTGTTTATTGCTGTGTCAGTACATATTGTTTTAGAAACCAGCATTATTGACTCTAACACTTGCCAGAGCAAGTGCTCCAATAATTTTGTATTTCAGATTTTTCTTGTTATTCTCATAAGCTATTCTTTTAGATGAGCCCTAAAATGATTTTTTTCAAGTTCCAAAAAAATTCTGTTGGCATTATGACTGAGACTCTATTGAATTCTAGTTAGATTTAGAAAGAAGTACTGAGTATTTTTACCTAAGAGTAAAATATGTTTCTCTATCTTAAAAATCATTTTTATGTTTCTCAGTGGAGTTGTATATAGTTATTCATGTACATCCTATGCATTCTTCACTAATTTTATTCTTAGGTGTATTATATTTTTGAGACTAGTGTGGATTTTCCATTATATTTCTTTAAATCATGCTTTGAAAATGGCTATTGACTATATATTAAAAGCTATCTGTATAATAATTTTCATTGGTAACCAACATGGTGTTATAAATAATATAATATTATAAAAAATTACTATATTTTCTAAAAACATTATAGTAAATAGAGTGGCATTGTTTTACATTTTTTCAAATCTCTTTAATGTTTGGCTTAATACAAGATGACTTATCTGCTTCTGCATTCAATTTATTGTATTATGACACAGCATGTAGCCTCTGGAAAACTCCGTACTACATGCTAGTAAAAGAATGAGAGTGAAAGAAAGCAGATAACATCTTTATATTATTATAACATTCTCAGGGACCTCCAGAGGCCCCCTGAACACACTCTGAGAACCACCGCTCATAACCTCTATTATTCATATTGTTTCATTGGCTATAGAACACCATTTTCAGAAGAATTCCACTGTTTGTTGAAGGTCTACTCTGTGCTAGATCCCCTCTTGAAGTCTTCAGGCCAGTCCTTCAGGGTAGCATTATTACCTCCTCCCCCCAGTTTAGAGATGAGCAAACTAAGACACAGAGACTCAACCATTTTTCCAGAATCATACATGGGACGATAATGGTAGTAGAATTCAAACCCAAGTCTCCCTGACTTCAAGGCTCAAACCCTTTGCATCTTCCCTGTCTCTCAACATTTTTCATTAAAAACACTGTTTAAGGTGAATTAAATGAGAGCCCTTTCTCTGATCTCCTCCCTGAGTGCTCTGTTTAAATGCAACATGGTATTACGGAACTTGGTGTGGCCAGGACCCAAGCTGACCTAAGTCCTTCCCTGGCCACTGTCTACGCATGACAACCAAAGCTCCTCCATGCCGTTATTTCTGATGAATAGCCCAGAACACACGTTTAGCATATTGCATCACACGCTTTGGCATTAAGGACGATTATTCTGTAATAAATGAAAGGATCACATCCTCTCATGAAGAATAGGCAGCAGTGGTAGATCAATTTCTTAAAAAGATTTTCTCTTTATGACTGTCAAGGGGTTAGATCTAGGATAGTGTAGCACACAGATAATAAAGGTGAAATACAGGATACTTTGCAGATAACTACTATCCACTTTCTTTTTTCTGACAGTTATGGAAGGAAAGGAAAACCACAGATGTCTGATAAGACCTAGAGACAGCCTTTCATTACGTGTCTTAAGAGACAGAAATAAGTGAGAGTAGACGAGAAAGAGACACAGGGGAAAATTAGGAGGATAAAGAAAAAAATGGAAACAGTCCTATATAATATGGGTGGTTTCTGATTCCTGCACATCTGCAAACAATATTTGAGATTTATTTCTTCTCTCTGGGGATTCCTTGCTGGGCTAAAGTTGATGTCTGGAGCTATGTATAGCTTCTGTGAAAGGATCCCTTGGCAAATTAAATTCTACGGTTTTGTCTTCATTCATAATACATACTTTATACATCTCTGCAAATAACCATTGGAATTTAAACTAGAAGGCAACAAAATAGTACTGGTGGTGGGTCTAAACGAAATTGGAACATTTGAGTATTCTGAAGTCATCCCTGGTCATCTTTTTCTTTTAACTCTAGACTTATCTTTTCCCGTTGAAATGGTTCTTTCTCGCTTTTAGAATGATCAACAGTGAAGAATGAAAACAAAAGATGCTATAGCACAATTTCTCAAAATAAGTCTCTAGGCTAACATCATCCATATGAAAATAGGGAGAAAATCACCATAAAAGTTTAAAAGGAGAGGAAAGGAAAAAAGAAAAATTCAAACTCATCTGCACTTCCTGCCTGTACTGGCCTGCCCTCAAGAACATAGTAAAAATGCTTTACAGATGACCACTGTGGGCAGTGACCAAAGTCACTGTGGGCAGATTCAAATTTTTCATAGTGTTATGTCAAGACCTAAAGTTAAGGTTCTCATAAACACAATTCCCAATCTCAAAGAACTCCAAAGCCCTTCACCCCAGTCAAGGGTAAGTATGACACTCACCCTTCACCCCAGGGTAAGTATGACACTCCTCACAGGCAAGATCACTAAGACAGAAACATGCCACGCTGCAGCATTGGAGGTGGGGCTCGCCACTGCTTATGACTGATGAACTGACCCAGCCTTTCAAGTCAGCTTGAGAACTGGGAATGTTCTAGATACACTTTGAAAGTGAAAGTCGCTCAGCCGTGTCCGACTCTTTGCGACCCTGTGGACTATTCAGTCCATGGAATTCTCCAGGCCAGAATACTGGACTGGGTAGCTGTTCCCTTCTCCAGGGGATCTTCCAAACCCAGGGATTGAACCCAGGTCTCCCACATTTTAGGTGGATTCTTTACCAGCTAAAAGTGAAAGTGAAGTCGCTCAGTCGTGTCTGACTCTTTGTGACCACATGGACTGTAGCCTACCAGGCTCCTCCATCTATGGAATTTTCCGGGCAAGAGTACTGGAGTGGGTTGCCATTTCCTTCTCCAGGGGATCTGCCCAACCCAGGGATTGAAACCCGGTCTCCCGCATTGCAGGGAGACACTTTACTGTCTGAGCCACCAGGGAAGCCTGTTTACCAGGCTTACCAGCTGAGCCACCAGGGAAGTCCAGATACACTTTCAGTTCAGTTCAGTTCAGTCGCTCAGTCGTGTCTGACTCTTTGTGACCCCATGAATCGCAGCACGCCAGGCCTCCCTGTCCATCATCAACTCCCAGAGTTCACTCAGACTCACGTCCATCGAGTCAGTGATGCCATCCAGCCATCTCATCCTCTGTCGTCCCCTTCTCCTCCTGCCCCCAATCCCTCCCAGCATCAGAGTCTTTTCCAATGAGTCAGCTCTTCGCATGAGGTGGCCAAAGTACTGGAGTTTCAGCTTTAGCATCATTCCCTCCAAAGAAATCCCAGGGCTGATCTCCTTCAGAATGGACTGGATGGATCTGCTTGCAGTCCAAGGGACTCTCAAGAGTCTTCTCTAACACCACAGTTCAAAAGCATCAATTCTTCAGTGCTCAGCCTTCTTCACAGTCCAACTCTCACATCCATATGTGACCACAGGAAAAACCATAGCCTTGACTAGATGGACCTTTGTTGGCAAAGTAATGTCTCTGCTTTTCAATATGCTATCTAGTTTGGTCATAACTTTCCTTCCAAGGAGCAAGTGTCTTTTAATTTCATGGCTGCAGTCACCATCTGGAGTGATTTTTAGGTTCAGGTAAAACTTTGTTCTTTTCCCATATTTATTTGTAAGTGATCAGTTAACTGAAAGAGAAGAACATAGTTTACAAAGAAATTCTGAAACAGAAAACACGAAAATAAGTATATAAACATAAATATAACAGTAAATAGAAAAAGGGAAAACAATTATCCATAATCTCACCATTCTAACACTACTATTTGTAGCACTTCAATTTTTTTCTCTTCTGGTCTTTTTTCCTATGTGCTTATAGGATATATGTATATACGTATATACTCTTTCTTTTTAAAAAATAGTCATATTCATATTATGATATAGTTTGTATCTGTTTTTTAAAAAATTTAGTGTCACCAGCATTCATAAAATTCCTACATCATTTTAATAATTCATTTAGTGGATGTACCATAATTGATTATTCTCTTATGACTATAAACGCATGTTGTGTCTAAATTTTGTGTGCATATCCAAAATATCTTCATGCATACTGATTTCCCTTCTTCTCTTTTCTGGTTTTTCACCTTCGTTTTCTTTTATCTCTGATTCCCACTTCCCCATTTCTTACTTTCCTCACTGAGCACCAAGTTTACGGCCCATCCACATTGCTATGGTATTGCTTCTGGCCGCAGTAAACATCCCTTTGTGCATGATCACCCCACTCTGTGTGAGCTGTCCACTCTCCGCCTGGGACCCTGGGTTACCTTCAACTCCCCTCCACTACCTGTAACCCTGTTCCTCACGTGTCCTTTTGGGAACATACTTGTACATGTCCCCATTTGAGAACTTCTTGGGGAGGTATAAATAGGATGAGATTGCTGGATAATAGGGGTTGTAATAGTAACACTGACTAAGAACAGCTGAGGTTGGTTTCAGAATAGTTGTAACTTTTTATGTTCTTACCAGTAGTCCATGGAAATTTCATATCTCCATATCTTTTCCAATACTTGAAGTCATCTCACTTTCTAATTTTTGCCAACCTCGTAGATGTAAAGTGGTATCTCATTGCTGGTTTAACTGTCACTTTCTGATTTTTAGTAAATTTGAGTTTCTTTAAATTGTCCTGCTAGCCTTTTAGGATTCCTCTTCTGTGAATTGACTTTCCATGTCTTTTCCCTATTTTTCTATTGGGGCTATTTTCCTTTAGATTTGCTGGACATCCTTTGCTATACCAGATATCTTTTGTTGGTTTTAGGCACTGCAAATAAATTCCATGCTTTCATCTTACTTTAATCTTTATCTATAGTGTCTTTCATGGACCAGAAATCCTTACTTTTGATATAATTAAATTCATACATCTTATGTTTTATGATTTGTGCTACTGAAGTTTCATTATGAAAGTCATTCCCTTCTCCTGGATCATAAATACACTGATCATAAAATACTTTATTGAATGGACTTTATGATTTCATATTTACAATTATGTTTGATTTGCCTGTAGTTTGCCTTTGAATATGGTGATAGGTAGGAATTTCATTTTTTTTCTCCTACCATTTACTTTGTGCTTAATTTGTTTTTCTTTTTTCCATATTATTAAAGGGGAAGCACAGATCATTAAGATTAGACTATCATTCCTTTCTAAAACAAGTATTTAAAGTTATAGATTTCTCTCTAACCACTACTTTAACTTCAACCCCAAAAGTTTGACGTGTTGCATTTTCATTATCATTCAGTTTAAATTTTTTCTAATTTTTCCTGTGATTGTTTCTTTGTCTCATAGGTTATTTAGAAGTGTATTGTTTAATTTCAAAATATTGAAGCATTTTATATTTGCAAACAGTGCAACTGACAAGAGCTTAATTTCCAAAATACACAAATAGCTCATATAACTCAATAAGCCAAACAACCCAATCGAAAAATGGGCAGAAGACCTAAATTGACATTTCTCCAAAGAAAAAATACAAATGCCCAACAGGCACCTAAAAAGATGTTCACCATTGCTAATTATTAAAGAAACGAGGTAAACATCTCACACTAGTCAGAATAGCCATTATTAAAAATTCTACAAATAAATGCTGGAGAGGATGTGGAGAGAAGATAACCCTCCTACACTGTTGGTGGGAATGTAAGTTGGGAAACCCACTATGAAAAATGTATGGAAGTTCCTCAGAAAACTGAAAATAGAATCACCATATGTTCCAGCAATCCCACTCCTGAGTATATCCAGAGAAAACCCTAATTCAAAAAGATGCACGCACCCCTATGTTCATAGCAGCAACTATTCACAAAATCCAAGACATGGAGACAACCTAGATGTCCACCAACAGACGAATGGATGAAGAAGACGTGGTGAATAAACAGCATACACAGTGGAGTCCTGGGACTGCCCAGGTGGCGCTAGTGGTAAAGAACCTGCCTGCCCCCACAGGAGACGCAGGACACTTGGGTTCAGTCCCTGGGTTGGGAAGATCCCTTGGAGGAGGGCATGGCAACACATCCCAGTATTCTTGCCTGGAGAATCCCATGGATGGAGGAGACTGGTGGGCTACAGTCCATGGGGTCACAAAGAGTCGGACATGACCTAGTGACTCAACAACAGCAAGCTTATAGGTAATGCGATTCTCTTGGTGTCTGACTTTTTGTCTACTGGTCCATCAATGACCAAGAATGGAGTGTTAAAACCATCAGCTGCTACTTCTCCCTACAGTTATTTTTTAATGTGTTCTCATGCTCCGTGATTGGGTGACTACACATTTAACGTTGTTAGCTCTTCCCAATTAGTGAACCTGTTTTCATTAAAAACCTCCTTCTTGATCTCTTGTAGTGTTATGTTAATAGAGCCACATCAGTTTCTCCATAATTTATAATATATAGTTAAGATTTCAATATCTTTTTCTATCCTTTTACTTTTAACCTAATAATTCCTTTATGCTGCTGCTGCTGCTGCTGCTGCTGCTAAGTCGCTTCAGTCGTGTCCAACTCTGTGCGACCCCCATAGACGGCAGCCCATCAGGCTCCCCCGTCCCTGGGATTCTCCAGGCAAGAACACTGGAGTGGGTTGCCATTTCCTTCTCCAATGCATGAAAGTGAAAAGGGAAAGTGAAGTTGCTCAGTTGTGTCCGACTCTTAGTGACCCCATGGACTGTAGCCTATCAGGCTCCTCCGTCCATGGGATTTATAGCCTTTATATTTAAGGTGAAACTCTTCTAAACATCAAATAGGTCTTCCTTTTTTTAATCCAATGGAATTAAGCTAAATAAAGTGTCCTGAGAACAGAGAACACATTTTGCCAAGATGTTATGGACATCAATTTGAGCAAATCTGGGAGATAGTGGAAAAACAGAGGAGCCTGATGCGCTGCATTCCATGGGGTTGCCAAGAGTTGTACATGGTTTAGCAAATGAACAACAATGACAACTACACCAAGACGGGCCTGGGAAACTAGCAGAAAAGCAGGAATTGTTTTAATCAGGAAAGTGCCTGGTTAACACGAAAGAAAGAACATTTTAAATCCAATTATCTGGGTGGCCAGAATTTACTAAGCTATTTCTTACCTCTAGTTTTATGCTTTCTTCACAGTCTTGATCCTAGAATGTATTACAAGAGGGAGGAAGGCACTTAATTCCAACCTCTTAGGGGAAAAAACAACAAACCAAAAAATCAAGTAAGAAATTTTTGATTGTTCCTCTTTAGAACTCTGCCTGTTACTGGAGATGTGCTTGCTGGATAATTAAGTACTCTAGCGATAATCAGGGGAGTTAAAATGCTGGAGCAGAAAGACGAGATTTCATTATTTTCCAATAACCTCGAGTCTTTAGGCTGTGGTGCCCCTACAATCAATATTTTTATCTCTGTGAGGGCAGTGTACATTCATTTTGGTACACATCTAGCATTTCCAAAGAGGCCATTGTCTCACACAAATAGAGTCAGCCCAGTACTCTGTTATTATAATGAATTCTCCTCCAAGGGCATAAAGTGCTCAGAAAACAGCAAACTCCTGTTTTAACCAGCAAGATTTCCAGCAGTTTTAATGAATGTTTTTTTTTAAAGAAGAAAAAAAACTACCCTGACAACAAACGGTTGTGTTTATCATCTCTGCCAAGAAATAGTAAGGATCTGACTGCTGTCCAGGTAATCAATTTCCATGAATTACTAATAATAGTTATGAGACGGAGTGAGTCTCCCAGGCTCAGCAACTCAACAGTTGTGTGTAAGCTATAATTTGTATTAAAAATAGTCATCTCATGATGACTGGGACCATACTTACTGCTAACTTCCATGTAAAAGATATAGCTTGTTATTTATACAATGTGTGCTTGCTATAAGGCACCTAATTGCACAATTAAGGCTTATTGCAGAATCCTTGTATGTCAAACATTTTAATTTAACCTCCAAATTTAGTTTTTCAGCTCTCAACCTACCATGGAAATCATGTTTTTAAAATTTGCAATTGTAACGTAGTACAGACTGACCTTTTTGCTAAATAGTTAGAATAGTAATTTTAAATTCAGATTTCAAGAAACACATTGGATCCTAAGCTGAAGTGCTATTTACAAAATCCTCCCTGAATTGAAGTTCACTTCATGAAACAGGTTCTATGCCTGCTGCCTTTAAAATCTGAAAGAGGAAGACTTTGTTGTTTTTATTGTCTTCTGACTATATATTTGCATGCCTCTGACTTTGATTCACTCTGCTCTCTGAATGTGAAAAATGAAAAGGCCATATCAATGTGACACTCTCTAGGACAGTGGCCGAGGTCCCTCTTGGCAGCTGAAAACCTAGATCGTGAATCTCGATGGAGAAAGATGTCACTCCATAAATATATAAGATGTCCTTAAGCCGAAAGATCGATCATGCTGGCCTTGTTTGTCAGCTGCTAAGGAGCAAAGCTGTTCTCCTGAGATGCTGGGGTCCCAGCAGAAGCTCCCTTCAGAAAGAAGCTGGCCTGAGGATTGCTTTCTTTCTGGTTGTGCTTCTCAGAGAACGTCCACCAATGTGGAGAACAGAGAAGCGTTATTCAAACTGCAAAGAGGAAACCCCAGTAATCAACATTATCCACAACTCTAATCTCTTATGGGTTAGGCTGAGAAATTTGGATGGAAGATAAGTTTAGGTACGATTTCCGGTTAGTGTGAGCTGTTGCTTTATCTTGACAAGTGTGGAGTTTCACCTTTTGCCGTTAGATATGAATACCCATCATACTATTTCTGGGGTTCTCAAAGCAAGAATACTGAAGTGGTTTGCCATTCCCTTCTCCAGTGGACCACTTTCTATCTGAACTCTCCAATGATAGACAGGGAAGCCTGGCGTGCTGCAGTCCACGGGGTTGCAAAGAGTCGGACACAACTGAGAGACTGAACTGAACTGAACTGAATGAATACACATCAGAGGTCAGGCCTGAAAATTTGGGCTTGAAATAATTCCCCCGTTAGTCCCACGTAATGCCTGCCTTCCAAACATTAAAGCATTTTGAGATAACATACAAAATGTGCAGCATAAATTTTTAAAGCTCTCCTTCTATGAAAATGATAACACATAATACCAAATAAATACAATTTATGGTTCTCTGGGAAAACAGGAGGAATCGAATTATTCATGAAGTCGGATTTCACATGGTTATCAATGGGCTGTATGAAACCAACTGACAGGTAAAAAATACCTTCACCACCAAGCAGATAATGTGACCTTAAGTTCCTTTCTATCCTTTCTACTCCGTGCACTGCTGCATTTGAGCATGTTTTCTGAACTCTAAAATAGAAGGCCACAAGAATATACAGTGCCAATAACTCAGTTATATTTAGGGAAATGATACTTTTTGCTACCGTATGCATTCATGAATGTGTAGGGGAATATTTATCAGGGAGGTGTGGGTGAGGTGAGGGGAGTCTTTTGGGAAATGAAATTGTACAAGTTAAAAAAAAATTAAAAAGACCAACCAGTCATCTGTATTCTAAAGAAAGCTTGTATATATCTTTGCTTTTTACTAATGAATGTTGGATGCAACAGTTGTAACTTAGACACAGTCACAGCAAAATTTTTTTTGTCTGTTTTTATTTCAATGTCTTAAAATGCTAACGCAGAGTGGGATGACTGAAACTGTGTAGGCCAGTTTTCCTCGAGGCAGGAATTTCTTAGAGAGCAAACATTCCGACAAATAGTCATCGAGAAGCCTCGGGAACCTTCTGTGAGTCCCGCTGTTGAGTCCTGCACTTCTCTCGCGGGGAGCAGCCTGCACAGTCACTGCTGGGAGAACCCTCATCTGCGGTGGAAGGGTCCCTCTTGGTGACACATGTCCCTTCATGTCCCCACATCCTCCTTATGACGGAGAGCAGCTCTTCACCCGAGTGTCCTTCAACCTTGGGAGAGGGGATTCTAGCACCTTCAAACCTCCCCTCCTCCAGGCTGAAGAGTGTTTCACAGTCTTTCCTTTAGAAAGCACAGGAAAGGAAGCAAAACCAGCTTTCTCCCCTGTTGGAGTCATTGTTCCCTTGGAAAATCAGGGGCAGGTTGGCTCCTTTTCTCTTCCTAAGGCGAACAGATGCAGGCATTTATCCTTAAATGTGGATGGAGACCTCACAGGTTGTCGGAGTGCAGGTTGAGAACGGGGGGTCTCATGGAGTGTGTTCCAGGCGTCGCAGAGAATTTCGGAGAGTGGTGGACACACTGCGTGTGGAGGGGTGAGGGGGTGACACGCTGAGGGAGTTCTGGGCAGGAGGAGGCGTGGGGACATTTGTTTTTATTTTGATTCTTTTCCAATGAAACCACTGACATAGGGTGTTTTTTTTGAAAAACGACGCAGATGAATTCTGGTTCATTACGGGTGTGGATGGGCTTCCCAGGTGGCTCAGTGGGTAAAGAATTTGCCTGCAATGCAAGAGACTTGGGTTCAATCCCTGGGCTGGGAAGACCCCCCCTGGAGTAAGGCATAGCAACCCACTCCAGTATTCTTGCCTGGAGAGTCCCATGGACAGAGGAGCCTGGCAGGCTACAGTCCATAGGGTCGTAGAGTCAGACATGACTGAAGTGACTGAGCATGCTCACAAGGGTGTGGATATGTCAAGGATCTGATTATGAAGGCAGATGGGTGTTAGTGTCCTCTTTTCCTGGGGACCACTGGCTCGGCCAGCATCACACAGTAACCTGCGGGGAGGCCCCAGTGACTGGGAGCCCCCTCCCTTCCCGTCACCATGCTGTTAGATGGCCATTGTCCCTGGAAGAGCAGTCAGTCTCTCCTCAGTACAGCACATTTTACTTTAGCATTAATCACAATGGTGCTGCAGCCTCAGAAAAATGAGTAAGGAACAGCTTCACTCTCCCTTTACAGACAGGGAAACCAAGCCCCCAAGAAGATAAATGACTCGCTCAGGGTCATGGGGGTGAATGTGTCCAGGACCCGGCTGGCCAGACTCCCCGTGACCCCACCCAGCTCTTTCATCTACACAAATCCAACTCCCATCTACTGGCTCAGTGAGCTGAACAATAATCTTAGTAAAATAGGATGAGGGACTTCCCTGTGTGGTCCAGTGGTTAAGAATCCACCTTCCAATGCAGGGGACTCAGGTTCCATCCCTGGTCGAGGAACTAAGATCCCCCATGCCTTGGGGCCACTGAGCTCTCTGCTGCGACTGCTGAGCCTGTGTGCCCTGGAGCCTGCATGCAGCAATGAAGATCCTGAGGGCCGTGACTAAGACCCAAGGAGCCAAATAAATAAATAGCTAAAAAACATAGAATGAAAAGTGTCCCATCCTCGCCTTCCCGAGCCTCACTTGTCTCAGGCTGTGTCTTCACGCAAGGGGGTTTGAATCCCCAGGAGTGAATCCTGTACTGCTGGTCCCAAGGACTCAGGGGAGACCAGAGGGGAGGAGCAGCCTTTGCAAGTTGGGGGAACCCGTGGAAGGAGGCGAGCTGTCCCCTGCAAGGAGGGGACTCGATCAACCCTCAGCTTTAGGAGAAGAAAATCCCTGAGATTTTGTTCAGGGGCCAGACAACATCTGACAGTAAACAAAATCCTTAAGAAAGCACATCTTGCCTTGGCCCCATCCAAGAAATGCTGAGGTTGGCAACCAGCCCCTGAGAGCTCCATAGAGAAACACACACACACACACACACACACTCGCACACGTGAGCAGATGCATTAGGTTGGCGGCCAGCTGTGTGTAGCTAATCTCTGCTTTTGGGTGTCTGATGCTAGTGTCTGTTTGACTCCAGCAATGCCTGCTCCATATTGATGCTCTTCACTTTCTTTTCTGACCTTGAAAATGCATGGAAATATTTTTCTCTGAATCACTGTTCTGAGCTTCAGAAGTAAAGCCCCATTCATGGCAAGGGGGGAGCGCTGGTTGTTCAGACTTGGTGCTGGCGAGCTCTGTAGTAAATTAAGTCCCCTGTGTCCCCCCGATTTGAGACAGAATGCGCATCCCAGAGAGGCTCTTAGGCTGGCCGGAGAGCAGAAGTAAGTGCCCCTCTGTGCGTCTGTTCAGGCTCTCCAAACAGCTGAGGACACACGACCAGGAGGACCAGCAGGGCTTGTGTGTCGTCGAGCAGAAACCAAACCGTCAGGTTCTGTTGCAGAGACTCTGCAGGGACCCTGTGTTTTGTTTGCTGTGGGCTTGCCCTGCCTCACCCCACACGGTGCTGGACACTGTGGATGCTGAGGGCGGACTTCTACTAGAAAAGCTGATGGAAGTGGGTCGTGGGTGGGCTCCAGTGCAGGACCCCACTTACTGTCAGCATGTGGCCTGGGGCAAGTCTCACGGGAGGGGAGGACTGCCCACTGTCCAGAAGTGCCAGCTCCTGGGCTGCTGTGCACCCTGCTTCCTCGCCCCAGGCTTCTGTGGGAGAAGAGAGCTGAGCCTTAGAGGACCAGATGGCTGATTCTATGCGTCACCTTGACTGGGTCACTGCATGCCCAGATGAGATATCATTGTGTGAGGGTGTTTCTGGGTGAGATTAGCACTTGCACTGGTGGACTCAGTAAAGCAGGTTGCCCTTCCCACGTGGGTGGGCATCTGCCAATCCATTGAGGGCTTCCTGGCTCACTGACTGAACCAGGATATCCATCTTCTCCTGGTTGTGCACTGGAATTTCCACCATTGGCTCCTCTGGTTCTCAGGGTTTGGGGCTCGGACTGGAACTAAAGAAAGCTGTGCACAGAAGAATTGATGCTTTTGAATTGTAGTGTTGGAGAAGACTCTTGAGAGTCCCTTGGACTGCAAGGAGATCCAACCAGTCCATCCTAAAGGAGATCAGTCCTGGGTGTTCATTGGAAGGACTAATGTTGAAGCTGAAACTCCAATATTTTGGTCACCTGATGCGAAGAGCTGACTCGTTTGAAAAGACCCTGATGCTGGGAGGAATTGAAGGCAGGAGAAGGGGACGACAGAGGATGGTTGGATGGTGTCACCGACTTAATGGACATGAATTTGGGTAAACTCCAGGAGTTGGTGATGGACAGGGGGGCCTGGTGTGCTGTGGTTCATGGGGTCGTAAAGAGTCGGACACGACTGAACGACTGAACTGAACTGAACTGGAACTATATCACTGGCTTCCTTCCAGCTGCAGACAGCAGATCATGTGATTTTTCTCAGCCTCCACAGTCATATAACTCCTCATAGTAGATAGAAGATAGATAGATAGATAGATAGATAGACAGACAGACAGATAATCTCCTGCTGGTTCTGTTTTCCTGGAGAAACTGAGTAACACAGAAGACCAGGGCCACAGGACTATTTCAAGAGTCAGACCTCAGACCTGAGTCTTCAAAACACAAAGCCAAGACTCCCCTGATGCTACTGTGGATAAGAATCTGCCTGCCAAAGCAGGGGACACGGGTTCAATCCCTGGCCTGGGAAGATTCCATATGCTGAGCAGCAACTAAGCCCGTGAGCCATAGCTAACGAGCCTGAGTGCCGCGGCTGCTAAAACGTGCGCATCTTGAGCCCGTGCTCCGCAACAAAAGAAGCCATCACGATAAGCCCTCGCATCGCACCGAAGAGTAACCCCTGCCCCCTGCAACTAGAGAAAGCCCGCGCAGCAACGAAGACCCCATGCAGTCAAAAATAAATTCATTAATGAAAAAACCCACAAAGCCAGCACTCTTCTGACTGGCCATACTGACCCAGAACTGGTAAGATGGCAACATTCACGACAGGACGGCCTCCCCCGCCTGCTCACACAGCTCGAGATGACTGGAGAGGTGGCTGAGCCTGGTGTACAAAGCCCCTGAGATGGTTTTAGGTGGCACCAAGATGGGCAATAACTATCAATGGACTTATGCCAGTTATTCTCTTTGAGTCAATTTAGTTCCAGCCAGGAACAAAATCCCAGTTGGGTGTTAGTCTTTAAGGCCTTTCCAATGCCCCAGGCTTAGAGCCTTTGCAGACAATAGCTTCAGGCCAGCTGTTAATAATATTATTGTGTATTCACTGCATTTGCTTTTATAGTTACTTTTCCCCATTTGTGACAAATGATACTTATTTTTTATTTACAGAAGTGACATGACATTTAAAACTCAATGTATTATTTTACAAAAGGTAATCAGCTTAAGGAAAAATACTAATTAATTGAGAGGACAAATAGTGCACAAATTTCACCAAGATTTGGAAAACACTGGTACAAGACCTAGGGGACAATCTTGGTTTTGAAGCCCGGCTCTGCTGTCCTCTAATCATGCAGTTTTGTGCAATCATCTAATTATTGTTAAATAATGAGACAATGAAAATAGAGTTACCCTTGGAGTATAAAATATTAATCAATTATCATTGTTATTGAACAGTTTTATTTAAGAGTATCACACCTCAGTAATGTTTGCAGCTGTCATTTGTTGCTATGACAACCATGGGTGGACAAAGGGTGTGCAGAGGGCGCCCAGATACTGTCAGATCCTGGATGGAGGCCTAAGGGCTGAGGCCTGGGGAGGGAGGGAGGAGGTTGTCAGTTCTGCTCAGTAGTAGGAACTGCAGAGCTATTTGTCAGAGAAAGGATTCCTGCTGGTGTCACAAGGGCACAGGATGCTTGTCACCGGGGCCAGAGACACAAGCTCCTGCTCTTGCGGGGAGTGAAAGGGCCTCTGCCAATGGGGGATCCAGAGAGGGGGCTTCAGGGGTACCCAGAGCTGGATGCCCGTTGCTCTGTTCCAGATGGGAGCACGTCAGCCAACAGCAGGGAAGCCAGCCCCTTACGGAGGGGATCCCAGTGTCCTTCAGAGGTCACACTGAGATGCTTGGATCCACTTCTTCAGGTGCCTCTGGGCAAGGCTCCTGCATGGTTCCTGTTGGCCTCGTTTGGGGGAAACTTGGAAGAAGAAGGATCATGGGATGTTGCATAGCTCCTCCTACAGTTTTGGGGCCATGAGTGATACTATTTTTTCTCACTCATCTACTGCTTTGTTTCACTTAAAAAAACACCCAGCTTTTTGAGTTAACATTGATATATAATAAACTGTGCATGTTTAAAGTGTATGATTCGATGGACTGGGGGGTATGTATACACCCATGAAACCATCCCCAGAGTCAAGACAATGAACAGATCTGTGTCCTCCAAAGTTTCCCTAGTTATCCATTCCCCCATCCTCTCTGCACCCCCATCCCCAGACAGACTTTTCTGTCATTATAGATGAATGTGCATCTCATAGAATTTTATGTAAACAGACTCACACAGGTTGCATTCTTTGTCTTTCTTGTTTGGCATGAAAATCATCAATGCTGTTATAATAGTTCATTCCACTGTATTGCTTAGTCCAGCACATATGGACTATAAGTCCACCTGTTGATGGACATTTGTATTTTTTTTCCAGCTTTTGACTATTACAAATAAAGCTGCTCTGATGTGTTGAGTACGGTCTTTGTATGCGCATATGCTTTCATTTCTTTTGGGTAAACACTTAGGAAGGGAATGGCGAGTTCGTATGGTAGGTCTATGTTTAGCTTTCTAAGAAACTGCCAAAATGTTTTCAGAAGTAGCTGTATCATTTTATATTCCAATTAGCCATGTGTGAGGATTCAGTCCAAATCCTCCCCAGCACTTGGTGTGGTCAGTCTTTTCCTGTTAGCCATTCTAATGGATATGTAATGATTTCACATAGTGGGTTTTTAAAAAAATTTTTAATATAAATTTATGTATTTTAATTGGAGGCTAATTGCTTTACAATATTGTATTTGTTTTGCCATACATTGACATAAATCCGCCATGGTATACATGTGTTCCCCATCCTGAACCCCCCTCCCACCTCCCTCCCCATACCATCCCTCTGGGTCATCCCAGTGCACCAGCCCCGAGCATCCTGTATCATGCATCGAACCTGAGCTTGCGATTCATTTCACATATGATAATATACATGTTTCAATGCCATTCTCCCTAATCATCCCACCCTTGCCTTCTCCCATAGAGTACAAAAGACTGTTCTATACATCTGTGTCTCTTTTGCTGTCTCACATACAGGGTTATAACCATCTCTCTAAATTCCATATATATGCATTGCATCACTACGAACAAAGCTAGTGGAGGTGATGGAATTCCAGTTGAGCTATTTCAAATCCTGAAAGATGATGCTGTGAAAGTGCTGCACTCAATACGCCAGCAAATTTGGAAAACTCAGCAGTGGCCACAGGACTGGAAAAGGTCAGTTTTCATTCCACTCCCAAAGAAAGGCAATGCCAAAGAATGCTCAAACTATTGCACAATTGCACTCATCTCACACGCTAGTAAAGTAATGCTCAAAATTCTCCAAGCCAGGCTTCAGCAATATGTGAACTGTGAACTTTCAGATGCTCAAGCTGGTTTTAGAAAAGGCAGAGGAACCAGAGATCAAATTGCCAACATCCGCTGGATCATGGAAAAAGCAAGAGAGTTCCAGAAAAACATCTATTTCTGCTTTATTGACTATGCCAAAGCCTTTGACTGTGTGGATCACAAGAAACTGTGGAAAATTCTGAATGAGATGGGAATACCAGACCACCTGACCTGCCTCTTGAGAAATCTGTATGCAGGTCAGGAAGCAACAGTTAGAACTGGACATGGAACAACAGACTGGTTCCAAATAGGAAAAGGAGTACATCAAGGCTGTGTATTGTCACCCTGCTTATTTAACTTATATGCAGAGTACATCATGAGAAACACTGGGCTGGAAGAAGCACAAGCTGGAATCAAGATTGCCGGGAGAAATATCGATAACCTCAGATATGCAGATGACACCACCCTTCTGACAGAAAGTGAAGAGGAACGAAAAAGCCTCTTAATGAAAGTGAAAGTGGAGAGTGAAAAAGTTGGCTTAAAGCTCAACATTCAGAAAACGAAGATCATGGCATCTGGTCCCATCACTTTATGGGAAATAGATGGGGAAACAATGGAAACAGTGTCAGACTTTATTTTTTGGGGCTCCAAAATCACTGCAGATGGTGACTGCAGCCATGAAATTAAAAGACGCTTACTCCTTGGAAGAAAAGTTATGACCAACCTAGATAGCATATTAAAAAGCAGAGACATTGCTTTGCCAACAAAGGTTCGTCTAGTCAAGGCTATGGTTTTTCCTGTGGTCATGTATGGATGTGAGAGTTGGACTGAGAAGAAGGCTGAGCACCAAAGAATTGATGCTTTTGAACTGTGGTGTTGTAGAAGACTCTTGAGAGTCCCTTGGACTGCAAGGATATCCAACCAGTCCATTCTGAAGGAGATCAGCCCTGGGATTTCTTTGGAGGGAATGATGCTGAAGCTGAAACTTCAGTACTTTGGCCACCTCATGCGAAAAGCTGACTCATTGGAAAAGACTCTGATGCTGGGAGGGATTAGGGGCAAGAGGAGAAGGGGACGACAGAGGATGAGATGGCTGGATGGCATCACTGACTCGATGGATGTGAGTCTGAGTGAACTCTGGGAGTTTGTGATGGACAGGGAGGCCTGGTGTGCTGTGATTCATGGGGTCGCAAAGAGTCGGACACGACTGAGTGACTGAACTGAACTGAACTGATACTGTATTGGTGTTTTTCTTTCTGGCTTACTTCACTGTATAATAGGCTCCAGTTTCATCCACCTCATTAGAACTGATTCAAATGTATTCTTTTTAATGGCTGAGTAATACTCCATTGTGTATATGTACCACAGCTTTCTTATCCATTCATCTGCTGATGGACATCTAGGTTGCTTCCATGTCCTGGCTATTATAAACAGTGCTGCGATGAATATTGGAGTACACGTGTCTCTTTCAACTCTGGTTTCCTCAGTGTGTATGCCCAGAAGTGGGATTGCTGGGTCGTATGGCAGTTCTATTTCCAGTTTTTTAAGGAATCTCCACACAGTTCTCCATAGTGGCTAGTTTGCATTCCCACCAACAGTGTAAGGGGGTTCCCTTTTCTCCACACCCTCTACAGCATTTATTGCCTGTAGACTTTTGGATAGCAGCCATTCTGACTGGCGTGAAATGGTACCTCATTGTGGTTTTGATTTGCATTTCTCTGATAATGAGTGATGTTGAGCATCTTTTCATGTGTTTGTTAGCCATCTGTATGTTTTCTTTGGAGAAATGTCTGTTTAGTTCTTTGGCCCATTTTTTGATTGGGTCATTTATTTTTCTGGAATTGAGCTGCAGGAGTTGCTTGTATATTTTTGAGATTAATTCTTTGTCAGTTGCTTCATTTGCTATTATTTTCTCCCATTCTGAAGGCTGTCTTTTCACCTTGCTTAGAGTTTCCTTTGTTGTGCAGAAGCTTTTAATTTTAATTAGTTCACATTTGTTTATTTTTGCTTTTATTTCCAATATTCTGGGAGGTGGGTCATAGAGGATCCTGATGTGATTTATGTCAGAGAGTGTTTTGCCTATGTTCTCCTCTAGGAGTTTTATATCTTCTGGTCTTACGTTTAGATCTTTAATCCATTTTGAGTTTCTTTTTGTGTATGGTGTTAGAAAGTGTTCTAGTTTCATTCTTTTACAAGTGGTTGACCAGTTTTCCCAGCACCACTTGTTAAAGAGATTATCTTTTCTCTGCTGTATATTCTTGCCTCCTTTGTCAAAGATAAGGTGTCCATAGGTGCATGGATTTATCTCTGGGCTTTCTATTTTGTTTCATTGATCTATATTTCTGTCTTTGTGCCAGTACCATACTGTCTTGATGACTATGGCTTTGTAGTAAAGCCTGAAGTCAGGTAGGTTGATTCCTCCAGTTCCATTCTTCTTTCTCAAGATTGCTTTGGCTATTCGAGGTTTTTTGTATTTTCATACAAATTGTGAAATTATTTGTTCTAGCTCTGTGAAAAATACCGTTGGTACCTTGATAGGGATTGCATTGAATCTATAAATTGCTTTGGGTAGTATACTCATTTTCACTATATAGATTCTTCCAGTCCACGAGCACGGTATATTTCTCCATCTATTTGTGTCCTCTTTGATTTCTTTCACCAATGTTTTATAGTTTTCTATATATAGGTCTTTTGTTTCTTTAGGTAAATATATTCCTAAGTATTTTATTCTTTTTGTTGTAATGGAGAATGGAATTGTTTCTTTAATTTCTCTTTCTATTTTCTCATTATTTGTGTATAGGAATGTAAGGGATTTCTGTGTGTTGATTTTATATCCTGCAACTTTACTATATTCATTGATTAGCTCTAGTAATTTTCTGGTGGAGTCTTTAGGGTTTTCTATGTAGAGGATCATGTCATCTGCAAACAGTGAGAGTTTTACTTCTTCTTTTCGAATTTGGATTCCTTTTATTTCTTTTTCTACTCTGATTGCTGTGGCCAAAACTTCCAAAACTATGTTGAATAGTAGTGGTGAGAGTGGGCACCCTTGTCTTGTTTCTGACTTTAGGGGAAATGCTTTCAATTTTTCACCATTGAGGATAATGTTTGTTGTGGGTTTGTCATATATAGCTTTTATTATGTTGAGGTATGTTCCTTCTATTCCTGCTTTCTGGAGGTTTTTTTTTTTTTATCATAAATGGATGTTGAATTTTGTCAAAGGCTTTCTCTGCATCTATTGAGATAATCATATGGCTTTTATTTTTTAATTTGTTAATATGGTGTATTACATTGATTGATTTGTGGATATTGAAGAATCCTTGCATCCCTGGGATAAAGCCCACTTGGTCATGATGAATGATCTTTTTAATGTGTTGTTGGATTCTGTTTGCTAGAATTTTGTTGAGGATTTTTGCATCTATGTTCATCAGTGATATTGTCTACCAAAAATTTAGAGAAGAGCTAACACCTATCCTCCTCAAACTCTTTCAGAAAATTGCAGAGGAAGGTAAACTTCCAAACTCATTCTATGAGGCCACCATCACCCTAATACCAAAACCTGACAAAGATGCCACACCAAAAAACCACATAGTGGTTTTAATCTGTATTTCCCTAATTGAGTACTGATGCTAAGCACTTTTTCACATGCTTATTTGTCATCTACAGGTCTTTTTTCATAAAGTGTCCATTCAAATATTTTCCCATTTTAAAACTGGGTTGTCTTATCATTCTATTATAGAAGTTCTTTATGTATTTAGATGCAAGTCCTTTGTCAGGTAAATTTTTAGAAATATTTTCTCCCAGTTTATGGCTTGCCTTTTCATTTTCAAAACAAAGACTTCTGAAGGTTTAATTCTTGATAATTTTATTTCTTTATTTTGGCTGTGCTGGGTCTTCATTGTTGCGAGGGCTTTTCTCTAGTTGTGGGGAGTGGGGGCTGCTCTCGAGTTGTGGTGTGCAAGCTTCTCACTGTGGGGGCTTCCTCCTGATGCGGGGCACAGGGTCTAGGACACACGGGCTCTAGTTTGTGTGGCCTTCAGGAGTTGCGGCTCGGAGGCTCAGCAGTTGCAGCTCTCGGCTCCAGAGCACAGGCTCAGCAGTTGTGGTGCACAGGCTTCGTTGCTCCAAGGCATGTGGGATCTTCCTGGATCAGGGATTGAAGCCATGTCTCCTGCATTGGCAGGAGAATTCTTTACCACTGAGCCACCAGGGAAGACTTCAAGTTTTAATTTTAATGAAATCAATGTAATAGCTTTTTAATTATATGGTTTGTTCTTTTTGTTTGTTTTTGTTATATTTTAGAAATCTTTGTCAAATCTACTTCAATGTTTTCTCTAGGAGTTTTATAATCTGAGCTCTTACATTTAGATATATGACCTGTTTCATGTTCATTCTTGTATATGGTGTGAGGTAAGGGTTGGGTGGGTTTTTGTTTTTTTTTTTTGCATGTAAATCCAATTACTCTACCACTGTTATCCTTTTCCTATTAAATTGCTCTGGCCTTTTCGTTGAAAAGCAATTGATTGTGTATATGTGGGTTGACTTCTGGACTCTATTCTGATCCATTCATCTCTGTCTGTCTTTATGGCAGTACCACACTGTCTTGATGATTATAGCTTTTTAACAAGTCTTGTCATCAAGTAGTATACATTCTCCAATTTTGTTCTTCTTTTTCAAAATTGTTTGGGATAAATTATGCCCTTTCCATTTCCATGTACATTTAAGAGTCTGTTTTCCGGTTTTAACTTGCCTCCCTGCAGGATGAGGGGTCTAGGCACACTCATTTTACCTGAGCACCTAGGAAAGGTGGTGAGTGCATCCCCTCTGGTGTATGAAACAATAGGCTGGGGAAATGCCTGCGTGTGTCTCTCTCCCTGCACCCCTTCCCCTAACTTGTATACTTATTTAAGGAATACTTCTGGCAATTAAAATTCCTTTTATATCGTCATAGTCCATGTCAAGCATGTCTTCATGGTTGAGTCTCTTTCTCTCATCTGGTTGCCAGCAATCAGGAATCAAAGTAGAGATTAAGACAGTGGAGCACTTATTTTAATAGGCTAGAGGGCTTCCTGGCATGTTTGGAGTAAATTGTGCTACAGTCATGCAGAACTGGATTAATGTCTGTTTTATAAATAAGACCCAAATGTTATCACTTTGTCTGCAAAGTGTAACAGCCAGTGTTACCCGGTTACATCTCCGTCTGCTGTGTTAGGAAGCATTCTCGTCCTTACTGTTTTATGTTTCTCTCTGAAGTACTAGGGAAGGACTTTATGTGACTCAGTCCAAGAGAGCTTTGTACCATAGCCCAGTGCTGACAAACAGAATCCAGCCCCTTTGGCCACAGGACACAGGGCTGGGTCCAGGGCAAAGATGTGAGGTGCCTAGAGCATCACAGGTACCAACCATCGGGAGTCCTGAGAGTGAGTGACCCGTGAGATCTGCACCCTGGGTGCCTCCTCCTCCCTCTAGCCCTGACCTTCCAGGACAGGTGGTGGGGGAATGTTTTGAAAACCTACAGTGGATCTTCGTCATCAAGGACTCTCATTTTCAACCGAGTGTCATGAATTTTCTACATTCTTTTAAATAAAATAAAAAAAAATCTTGGCCTCCTTATGCTACTCCCGTCTTCCAAACCAAACCAAACCAGAAAAGACACAACATATTCCTTGAATTGAATTGACACAGTAGGTTTTAACCAATTTAATTTTTTTCATAAATCATACTTTTCTTTTGAGAGGTTTCTTTTTTGTGCCAGGCCCCGGGGTATGACAGGCAAGGCTGGGGTAGACTGTGCCTTTCAGGACAGCATGACCTCATGGGGAGAGGAATAAACCCGCACATCATTAAAGGCAAAAAGGAGCTGGAAAATGCTGCAAGAGAGGGGCAGGTGCCTTCTGTGGCTGCTCAGAGCAAGGAGGAAGCACTCCTACCTCCAGGGAGAGCCCTGGGTAGAGAGAAATTTGACCCAGGCCTGAAGGTTGGCACCTGTCAGTTTTTATCACCTTGTCAAAGGCAAGCAATGACAGCAACACCACATCACAGGTGAGGAACACCTTACAGGAGCCGGGTAAGTGCTTTTGACATTTTCCCCTTTAATCTCCCCCCAGATCTGGTATGCACACTCATATATACACTTATGTATACGTGTATTATATTATATATAATGTATCATGTATGTATATTGCCCCTATTTCACAGATAAGAACACTAAGGCTTGGAGAGAGGCTAAGTCACTTAACTGAGGTTTATCATTATTAGCAGCTAATAAGCATAAAAGTCAAGACTTGAACTCAAGCAGTCTCATATCTTAGCCCAAACATTCGTGGAGAAAAATCTTCTTTATATTAAATGGACTTGACTTGATGTTAAATGGAGTCTTGAGTGGAACTATTTCGGCCTTTTTTATTTGGACTGTTTCAATATTGAAGTGTGTTGAAAAGAATAGCTCAATGAATCCTTTCCGTCCTAAAGCGCGTGTGTACTGATAGTTGTGAAGCTTCTGCTCGCAAGCAGGCATGCGGGGAGGACCGACCACACCACCCCTGTGCCCTTACACGCATTCATGGAGCTAAATAAGACTTTACCAGCTACAGTAACACCCGTCAGTTATCTGTGCTGTAGTGTAAACAATGAAATTCTTATTATGTACTCAGAATCCACAAAGCCATTTCCATGGAAACTCTGTTTTCATGTCATATCTTTAATGAATAGGTAATGAAAGAAATGCTGCATTTACAACTTCATTACTAGTT
Organism: Bos indicus x Bos taurus; assembly: GCF_003369695.1. Lineage (NCBI taxonomy): Eukaryota > Metazoa > Chordata > Mammalia > Artiodactyla > Bovidae > Bos > Bos indicus x Bos taurus. Next base: position 7,060,820 of record NC_040101.1, on the reverse strand, counting down.
TAAAAAAAAATCGGAAAGCACACACACGCACACACACACAAGCCCAGCCATAAATTTGAATTATGGTCGTTGTCACGTTTTAGAACATGGTGAGCATCACAGAGGAATTTTCAAGGCTGTCATTTTGGATTGAACGCATGGAGGGAAGACAAAAAGGAAAAATATGTCGCCAAAACCCTACCCACCACCAATAACCTCCAGCGTTAGTCTCACTCTATCTCATCATGGTTTTTTTTAATTTCGGTGCAGAGTATGTCCCAAGCATGCTTGGGAGTGGAGAAAGGAAATGTCAAATGAAACCCTTGTTTCCTTCAGATATTCCCAGATGACCTGCCTCTTCTTTGAGAAGATATGTTAAAAATGGCTGTCTTTTTTAAGACTCTCCCATCGCGAGAAGGTTGATGAGATGGGAAACTGATTTGCTCTTAAAGGACTGTTTTAATGGAACATGAAAGACCATTTAATCACTGAGGGGAATCAGTGCTGTGACATCAGTGCAAGTACCTAAAAAAAAAAAAAAAAAGCCTTTCATAAGTGTTCTTAACAAAGAATGTGTAACCTCCTTTCTGATGGTCTGATCAAGACACATGAGCAGGTCTGAAGGGGCAGAGACAGAACTGTGGGAAGACAGGTAAGAGGAAGAGGAAGAGGCCAGGACATTGTCTCCATATGCACACCTGCCCACCACCTTCCGGACAAGCAGACTGGGGCTTCTCCACCACTGCCCAGCCCTTCTCCAACCCATGCCATGGATAGAATGTGCAGATGGGATAAAACATCTCAGGGACAATTCAATCGGCACAGAAAATTATATGAAACCTATTCCCATTCCATCAAACCGCCCTGTCTTCCCATCCTTGCCCAGGTCAAGTGTCTGATGGCTTAGAAAATGTCTCTTATTTCCCTGCAGGGTTATGTACCATCAGGAGACTAAGCAGTGATGCCCAATAGTTCACAGAGCAGCAGGTCCTCATTCACTGGATCCCACCATTTGAAGTCTCTGATAATCTCAATGATAACTGGCTAAAGCCCATCTTTGTCCAGTACTAAGGGAGCGTGCTAAGAAAATCCACAGGGAAAGAAAGATTCAGAAAAGATTTGTAGACTTCTTTCAAATGCCCTTGGGTGGGGGGGTGCCCATTTGTCTAGAAAACATAATTTATCTATTCATTAAAATTGCTTCCCTGAGAGCTTTGGACAGGTGATTTTTTTAGTGCAACTCTAAGTACTTGAAAATCATAAAGCTGCATTTCTTTAATAATACTCTACGGATGAGAGGCATCATGCTGTAATAAAGAAAAATATTGTTTGGGCTCGCTTCTAACTTGCTGTGTGGCCTTGGAAATTCGCTTCTCCAGATGGTTTCCTTATCTATACATTAAATGGGGAGGACAAGATGATCTCTGAACTTCTTTCAGCTTTAATGTTTTATGGATTCATGTGCTTTTTACCAAAGCCCAGGCTGACCCACCTTTTCTAGGCTGAAGCTCAGGAGTTGCCTGTGTGAGAAGCATCTGGAAGGACACAAACACTGCCCCTGGAAGGAGCCGCAGGGCTCCTGGCCTGACGGAGGTTCCCGCTCATTATCTCTGCCCATGGTCACTGCAATCTGAGTCCACACAAGCCCCTGGGCAAATGGCAGCTTCAGCCTCCCTGGGGGATGTTGTCCTGTGTCTTTGTCTTTGAGGGGCCCTTGATGTGAACTCGTGAGGGCTCCACTGCCAGGATCTTACACGAGCCTGCCTCTATCACGCCCTCCAAACCTGGGATAATCCATCCAGCCATTTTGGCTTGATGGACTGGAGCACTGACTCTGCACGGGGAGGGAGGAAGTCATGGCCCTAGGCTCGCAGTCAGACCTTTTGGGCTTGGGGTCCACCTCTGTGATCCTGGGCAAATCAGTCCACATTTCCCTCTGCAAGGGAGAACACCGAATCTCCCTCCAGGTGGCTCTGAGGACCACCTGAGAAAATGACAGAACTGAACAATAAACTGTAACATGCAATACAAGGATTACAGAACATATGGAGCAGAAGCAGTCGCTTCCTTCTAAGACTCAACAGCCTCCCAGGTTCTGTCAGTCCTGCAACTGAACCCCTGCTGGCACCCACAGTGTTCAAGTTGCTGCTGCTGCTGCTAAGTCGCTTCAGTCGTGTCCGACTCTGTGCGACCCCATAGATGGCAGCCCACCAGGCTTCTCCATCCATGGGATTCTCCAGGCAAGAACACTGGAGTAGGTTGCCATTTCCTTCTCCAATGCATGAAAGTGGAAAGTGAAGTCGCTCAGTCGTGTCTGACTCTTAGCGACCCCATGGACTGCAGCCTACCAGGCTCCTCTGTCCATGGGATTTTCCAGGCAACAGTACTGGAGTGGAGTGCCATTGCGTGTTCAAGTTAGTTCAGGTCAAAGCTATGTTCTGCCATGTTCCTTTGTAATGCCTTAAAAAAAAAAAGAGAGATTAGCCATTTTCTTTCCTTATTTCTACTTATAGTACCTTTCACAGTGTTGGGCTTCCCTCATAGCTCAGTCAGTAAAGTGTCTGCCTGTAATGCAGGAAAGTCAGGTTTCGATTCCTGGTTTGGGAAGATTCTCTGGAGAAGGAAATGGCAACCCGCTCCAGTATTCTGGCCTGGAAAATCCCACAGACAGAGGAGCCTGGCAGGCTACAGTTCATGGGGTCACAAGAGTTGGACACGACTGAGTGACTAAGCCAAAACAGTGTTGGGCAGAAAGTACTCCGTGATCATAATACTTAATATATGCTTGGGTCATCTACACAAAATAAAAAGTGACTTTTTCCCTGTAGATGTCATCTTCTAAAGGACAAAAGAGCCTTTTGATGAACATTTCCATTTCTGGAATTCTACCCTAAGGATATAATCTGAAAAACATAAAAAGTTTAATATGTAAAGATGTTCACTGAAGACTTATTTATAATAGGGAAAAACTTTAATTTATATACATCCCAAAAGAAGAAAAGGAGTCGATGCACTGGAGTGTCTCAGCTATGTAGACTACAGTGCAGCCATTGGAAACAGTATCTGAAAGAGTGGAAGTCTATAAACACATCCAGGTAGGAAAAAACAAAAAAACAGTGCAGAACTATAGCCTCACCACTAATGCGTTTACTCAGCAAATATCTCTTGAGCAGGTGCCACGTATTGTTACGGAGCCACGCCCAAGACATGAGAGCTCCAGGCTCTAGTGGGACAAACACACCAGCAGTAGCAGGGAAGGGGTGGAGAACTATGACAAGCCAGCAAATAAGCAAGCGAGAAATCCTGGATGAGACAAGAAAGGACTGGGGCCATCACGGAAGCCTGTCTGTGGATGAGGTATTTGAGCCAAGGTCTGAATTCTAAGATAGCGACACCCTTGAGGACGTCAATGGGACGAGCGCTGCAGCAGTGGAGGAGTCAGTGCAAAGGTCCTGAGGCAGGAACAAGGGTGGCTCATTTGCAGAACAGACAGAGGGCACAGTGTGGCAGGGGACAGTGTGAGAGAAGTTTGGAAAGGATGCAGGGCCAGGTTCTGAGGCCTGATAAGGAGGGGCATCAGCCAGGAGGCTGAGATGAAGAGAGAAGGAAGCCCAGGAGAGGGCGGTATGTGAGACCCCAAGAGAGGGATGGAATACTCAGCTGAGGGCCACGCAGCAAGGTGTCAGAAAGGTGGGATCAGAGAAGGGCAGATTTCCACAACATGGACATTGATGGGAACACCACTGAGAGACAGGTGTCTCCCTGACCCCAAACCAGAAGCCCGGTTGGAGCAGGTCAAGGAAGTGGAGACAGAGACTGTAGTCAGGTCTTCCAAGGAGTTCTGATGAGAAGGGAGTAGAAAAAGGGGTGAGAGCTAGAGGTGCTGGGGTCCCCAAAAATTACAGGCTGTGACTTGGTTATAGCAATGCGCCAGTCACAGTTTCTTAATTTTGACAAATGCAGCATGTTTATGTAAGATGTTGTCAATTTCTGGACTCTGGGTGAATGGTATCTAGAAACTCTCTATCTCTGCAACTTGTCTTTAAATCTCAAAGCACTGGTGAAGCCCTTTTGTGCTGTTTGGAGTGAGGAAGGAGATGCTAACAATTCAAAAGAGGAGAAGCAAGTCTCTGAGAAGGCGCTCAGGTAGGAGCAGGACCAGCCTGGACCCACATGGTGGGGGCGGGAGCAGGGATCTCAGGACTGGTGGTGCTGGTCACGGGAAGAGGAGCACGCGCCTCTCGCTGCTCCTACTTCCCCAGCTAAGAACAGTTACCGGGTGAGACAGGAGCACTGTGAGTGTGTGTGGTGTGTCTGCGTGTGTGTCTGTGTGTGTGTATACTTTCAGTTCTGAAGCAGGAATGTGTTGGGTGCATGAGGGTTTGTGGCTGTGAGTTTTACATACTGGTCAGAATGGCCATCATCAAAAAGTCTACAGACAATAAATTCTGGAGAGTATGTGGAAAACAGGGAAACCTCTCACACTGTTGGTGGGCTTCCCAGATAGTGCTAGTGGTAAAGAACCCGCCTGCCAAAGCAGGAGACTTAAGAGATGTGGGTTTGATCCCTGGGTCGGGAAGATCCCCTGGGGGAGGGCGTGGCAACTCACTCCAGTATTCTTGCCTGGAGAGTCCCATGGACAGAGGAGCCTAGCAGGCCACAGTCCATAGGGTTGCGAAGAGTCAGACACCACTTAGCACAGTACCCAGCGCTATGAAGATGGAGCACTATGGAGGTTCCTTAAAAAACTAAAAATAAAGTTGGCATATGACCCAGCAATCCCATTTATGGGCATATACATGGAGAAAACCACACTTCAAAAAGACCCACGCATCCCAGTGTTCACTGCAGCGCTATCCACAATAGCCAAGACATGTAGACAACTTAAATGTCCACCAACAGATGACTGGATAAAGAAAATGCAGTACATATGGATAATGGAATATTACTCAGCCATAAAAAGAATGAAATCGTACCATTTGCAGTGACATGGTTGGTCAGATTTAGAGATTGTCATACTGTGAAGTAAGCCAGAGAGAGAAAGACAAATATTATATGATATCGCTTAAATGTGGAATCTAAAAGAATGATACAAATGAACTTATTTATAAACTGAAACAGATTCAGGGACCTAGAAAACAAACTTATGGCTACCAAAGGGGGAAGACTTAGGGGAGGGATAAATTAGGAGCTTGGGATTAACATATACACACCACTATATATAAAATAGATGATCAATAAGGGCCTGTCATATAACACAAGGAATTCTACTCAGTACTGTGTAATGACCTATATGGGAAAAGAAGCTGAAAAGAATAGGTGGATATGTACATATAACGAAATCACTCTGCTGTACACCTGAAACTGACACATTACTGTAAATCAAATATACTCCAACATCAAAGGAAGATTCCCAGCTGTGAGTTTTAAAGTCTCCTCCTCCCCTGGCGTGACTGAGTTTCTCTCAACAACAAACACCTGCCCAGGTGGGTGTGTGATCAGGAGGTGTGCACACACCTAAAGCCCAAACCAAAAAGGTGAGAGAACAAAACACTAGTGGGGGAGTGCTTTTCAGTGTCAAGACCATGATGAGATTTCTTTCCTTCTTTCCATTTTATGCATCTTCCAAATTCTCTATATGGAGTTTTAATAATAGTGGAAAGACACTGTTGTTGTTTTTTTTTTTAATATGGATGCAGAGATAAAGGTCACAACTTTGTCAGATTTTTTTTAATCTGCTAGGGTTGCTCAGTGACAGTCAATGTAATATTCAAATCAGCTGGAAAGTATTTCCAATATACTTTTTAAAAGTCAACTTTTAACTTTGTGTAATTTGAGATTTAAAGACAAGTTGCAGAGATAGGCAGAGAGTTTCTATATACCACTCACCCAGATTCCATAAATTGACAACATCTTACATAAACATGCTGCATTTGTCAAAATTAAGAAACTGTCACTGGTACATTACTATAAACCAAGTCACTGACTGTAATTGAATTTTGCCGGTTTTCCCACTAACATCCTTTTTCTCTTCCAGGATCTAATCTGGGAAACCACATTGCATTTAGCCAATTAGCTCTAAAAGATTCCTTGGCCAATGTGCAAAAATTGTTAATTTTATCTACTCCATAGTGTCATGGTGAGAATTAACTGAAAAAATCTGTAGGAAAAAGCTTTGTAAAATGAAAAGTGTGGCACTGTACTGAATATTGATGATGATACATGCTTCATGTGGGGGTTAAACCCGTGGGATGAAACTGAAGGGGGAGATGGGAATAGAAACTTGGATTTGGGGACTTCCCTGGTGGTCTAGTGGTTAAGAATCCACCTTGCAATGCAGGAGGTGTGGGTTTGATCCTTGGTGGGGGAACTAAGATTCCACATGCTGAAGGGCAACTGAGCCCGTGCACCCCAACTACCAAGTCTAAGCACTGCAACAAAGATCCCGAATGCTGCAACCAAGACTCAGTGCAGCCAAATAAATAAAATTAAGAAAAAAAGAAGCTTGCATTTGTAAACCATCTTTTACTTCTTTAAGTGCCTGGAATTCTCATCTACTAATGACAAGCCAGCATATACTGTTCACTGCATTTGTCAAGCACTGTGCTGTACACCTATTCGTTTCCGAAGGGTGCAGTAATGAAGTGCCACTCAAGGGTGGCTTCAGACAGTCTAAGTTTGTCTCACAGTTCTGGAGGCTGAAGTCCAAAATGAAAGTGTTAGTAGGTTGGCTCCTTCTTGATGTCTCTGAGGGGAGAATCTATACCATGCATCTCTTCTAGCGTCCTGCAGTTGCCAGCAACCCCCTGCATTTTCTGTGTTGTAGAAACATCATTGCAATCCTTGCCTCTGTCAACCCAGCTATCTCCCCACCTCCACCCCGACCCTATACCTCTGTATCCAAATTGCCCACTTCGTATAAGGGCACCAGGCATTAGAGTAGGCCCACCCTTACACAGTGTGACTTCATCTTAAATCAATTACATCTGCAAAGACCTTACTTCCAAACAAGGTCATGTTCACAGGTTCTGAGAGGGCCTGAATTTTAGGGGGACACTTGTCAACCCAGTAGAGAGCCCTAATTCATTAGCTTATCTCACATGACTCATCAACTTTGCGAGGCAGATACTCTTATTGCTCCCAATTTTCAGACAGAAAAACTGAGACTTAAAAAGGTTAAAAAGACTTGCCCAAAGCCCACCAGCTTTAAATGGTTATTTGCAAACCTGGTCTCTCAAGCTCCGTTTCCGTCACCACCACCCCACCACCACGGGTTTCTCAGCCTGTGGTTCACGGTCATATACTTGGGATTCTTCTAAGTGCCAATGATAACTAGAAATTTTTGTTCTTTTATTCTGACAATACTCTCCTAAAATCCATATCAACATAGTATGGAACCTTGCCATGTAACCAAATGTTGTGCCCAGCCTTGTAACTGTGGGTAGGATGGAGCTGGAATCAGGTCAACCATGAGCAGACAGGACAGTTCATGTGAAGAATGCCCCGCACCAGGTGAAGCCTGATGATGTCACGACATGCCGGGCAGGTGCAGGGTCCCCAGGAAGTGAACTGGGAAAATTTCCTGCAACAGAGGGAGGTAGGGGGCGTCAGAGGCAGACACTGGGGAGTTGAGACCCTGCAACACCTGACCCTGCCCACCCAGCAGTACCCCAAGGAGAGGACGAGAGGTGGTTTAATTCTAGCACAGCAACATCATATCACATTAAACTCATGCTTTTAACTGGACTTTTACAACTTTATGCTTTCCTTTGTATGTAATCTTTAAATTTGTTTCGCTTTTTATAGATGTAGAAGGGCTATAACCACAAAGAAATTCTACCTAATTTATGTTTGCACATATTTGAGTAATATTATAATAAAAATGAATTGAGGTCAACCCAAGAAATTCACAAAGTTTTGCTCTAGTTGGAAAAAAATCAGCCTCGGCTCTCTCGTCTTCTGGCTCCACTCCCACTGAAACCTACTAAGGATGAGGTGCCCAGGTGTGTCTACTCTGGGCGGAGGAAACCTGGTCCCCATGAAGGCAGGTAAGTTCCTAATGAGAAGTCCATGTCAGGCATGCATGCATGCTTAGTCACTCAGTCAAGTCCGACTCTTGGCAACCCCATGGACTGAAGCCACCAGGCTCCTCTATCCATGGGATTCTCCAGACAAGAATGCTGGAGTGGATTGCCATTCCCTTTTCCAGGGGATCTTCCCAACCCAGGGATCAAACCCAGATCTCCTGCATTGCAGGCGGATTCTTTATGGTCTGAGCCACCAAACAAATCCAACTTAAACTGAAAAGCTTTTGCACAGCAAAGGAAACCACTAACATAATGAAAAGACAACCTATTGAATGGGAGCAAATATTTGAAAATGATATGACTGATAAGGGGTTAAGAGCCAAAATATATAAACAGCTCATACAACTCAACATCAAAAAAACAAACAACCCAGATAAAAATTAGGCAGAAGACCTGCATAGACATTTCTCCAAAGAAGACATACAGATGGCCAACAGGTACATGAAAATATGTTCAACATCGTGAATCATTGGAGAAATGCAAATCAAAACCACAATGAGGTCTCACCTCACACCAGTCAGAATGGCCATAATTACAGAGTCTACAAATGATACAGAGGATGTGGAGAAAAGTAAACCCTCCTACACTGTTGATGGGATTGTAAATTTGTGCAGCCGTTATGAAAACTGTATGGAGGTTCCTCAAAAACTGAGTACAAGACCAACGTATAATCCAGCAATTCCACTCCTGCGTACGTAGCTGAACAAAATGAAAACACTGCTTTGAAAAAAAAATACATGAGAGATGGATGTAAAAAATACTTGAGGTCTGAGGGATGAGAGCCCTTGAACCCTAGAGACTACCAGAAGCAATGGTGTGACTCAGGGAGCCCCAGGATTTGCCTTTCTCCCTCCCAGTGAAGCTGTGCTCTTACTGCTACTGACTCTGGTTCAAGAACCAGGAGGACCCCGGGTATAAAACTGTCCCTTAGAGGGAAAAGCCTGGAAAGAATGTGTGTCTCTCAGCATGTGGTGGAAATCTGAGCATAAACAGGCAGTGGAGTAGCCAGAATTCCTGTTCTTTCTAAAACTCTGGTGAGACTCAGCTGTGTGTCGGGGGAATGAGGTGAATGGGAAAGGCCAAAACCAAACCAAAACGAACAGCAAAATCCTTGCCAGCGCACATTGTTCCTGCTTCTGCTCTGTGGATCTGTCTGCTCCTCCCAGCAACTTAATCTGGAGGACTTTTACCATGTGTGTGTGTGTGCGTGCGCGCGCGCGTGTGTCTGTAACTCCCTTGGCTGCCCAGGCAGTGTCTTTCCCTGCCTGGTATGATAACAACCCCTCCAGTGGGTGTTAAGCTGCATGGGGTGATGGGCCGATGGAAAGTATTCCTTAGGACGGGGACAGAGAACACTATTCAACCTCATTCATCTGCAGAGTGGATGCTCTGTTTCAAACAGTTCCAGGTGATTAGAAATTCACCAAGGTGATTTAGATGCCCCAAACATTGTTAAAAGTTTTGGTTTTTATAGATAGGGTTCTAATTCAAGACCACGTTGAAAATTTAATTAAAAACCGTGAAAAGGAAATGCAGGGAATAAATCAGTGAGGGAGCCATTCAGGCGAGAACATTTTTTTTTTTAAACGGCAGGTTTCTTTCTGATAGGCAATCTGAGGATCTGCAGCGTGAAGGGTGGAGAATCGTTTTTAAAAATGAAACTGCAAAAAAAGAATGTGTAGCGATGCCTTCTCAAAACTGTCTGATTCATAACCAGAGTAAAAATGGAATGGTATAAGTACTGATGTACATCAAAGTTTATGTAAAGAAGGTCTATCATTGTGTATACTGCTGAAAATTGGGAAACAATCTAACTTTCTAAAATAGGGAAACAGTTATTAATAAATCATGTTATTTTCACAAGCTGGACTTCGATGTGGTTATTAAAATTATATCTGGGGCCTTCCCTGGTAGTCCAGTGGTTAAGAATCTGCCTTCCAATGCAGGGGGCATAGGCTCAATCCCAGGTCTGGGAAAAGCCCCCGTGTCCAAGCGAAAGATCCTGCGTTCTGCAACTAAGACCCAACGTAGCCAAAAATGAATTAATTGATTAAATTAAATTTAAAATACAAGGGAATAAAATGCAAAAGATTTTTTAAATCACATTTGAAAAATATTTAATGATGGGCAAATACCTATGACTCAATGCCCAGTTGAAAAAAGGAGGGTTCAAAGTATACAGATCATACTGTATGATCCCAATTTTGTTTTAAAATATACAGAGAAAAGACTGGAAGGAAATCTCCCACTATGAAAACAATGGAAATGAAATGTACATCTTCACTGCTGGGTGGTGAGATTGGTTGCATTATTCTACTTTCTTCTTCCTGTTTTCTTTACAAATGAATATACATACACACCCACATGTGGACATGAACTTGAGAAAACTTTGGGAGATGGTGAGGGACAGGGAGGCCTGGCGTGCTGCAGTCCATGGGATTGCAAAGAGTCGGACATGGCTGGGTGACTAAAAAAAACAACAAAAAAGTACATATCACATATATAATATGATGTAAATATTATGCATATGTCACATTTATAACCAGAAGGCAATTTTGAAGATACTGAGAATAATAGGAAATTGACATTGGGGCTACAAGTATACATTGTCAGGAGATTAAGAACCTGAACAGTTGTCTTGAGAGTCCTCACTGAGCTGTGATCTGTGATGTGCTGTGCTCAGTAGCTCAGTCACATCCAACTCTTCACAACCCTGTGGACTGCAGCCTCCCAGGCTCCTCTGTCCATGGGATTCTCCAGGCAAGAATACTGGAGTGGGTTGCCACGCCCTTCTCCAGGGGATCTTCCCAACCCAGGGAATAATCTTGTGTCTCCTGCATCTCCTGCATTGCAGGTGGATTCTTTAGCTAAATCAAATCTTTCTGATTCTAAAAGAAATATCTTCCCTTTGCCCCACCTCTCTACTGATGGCTGCAGACTTCTGTCTTCCTTCTCCTTTCACAGCCTTTTGAGCTTCCCTCGTGTGCCCTCTCTCTGACCTCTGATCCTCTGTCCTGATGATGACCTGACTTCTAATCCTCAGCTCCCGGGCAGTCTTCTCCTTTAGAACCCTGGCGACCTTCTGATGTTTGAACCCCCACTGACTTAGCTTGGGCTGCCATAACAGAACACCACGGCCTGGGGGCCTTCCACAGCAGATGCTGATTCCCACGCAGTGCTGGAGGCTGGATGCTCAAGATCAAGGTGCTGGCAGTTTGGTTTCTGGTGGGACCTCTCTCCCTGGTTTGCAGATGGTCACCATCTACCTCCCTGTGTCCTCACACAGCCTTTCCTTTGTACATGCGCATTCTTTGTGTATTTTTCTCTTCTTTTTAAAAATATTGATTCACTTCTTTGGCTGCACCCGGTCCTGGTTTTGGTGCCTGGAATCTTTAGTTGTGCCATGTGGGATCTAGTTCCCGGCTCAGGGATCACACAGCAGCCCCCTGCATGGGGAGCCTGGAGTCTCAGCCACTGCACCACCAGGGAAGTCCTTCCTTCTCTTCTTAAAAGGGCACCAGTCCTACTGGCTTAGGGTCCCACCCTTACGACTGCATTTAACTTTACCTCCTTAAAAGCCTTGTTTCTAAATGCAGTCACACTGGGAGTTAGGGCTTCAGCATCATTCAGTCCATGACACCATCCTGCCAACGCTGACAGCTCTGTGTTCACCACCTTCCACTTAGCTTTCAGGTACCATGCTCTTCTGCTTCTGTCTGCCTCTCTGGTATTGCTTCTCTGGCTTATTCTGCTTAAACTGTTACACCTTTTAAACTTGCTTCTCCAATGTTCAGGCACCTGAGGCCCTCCCTGGCCTCCCTGTTATCGTACCCTGAGTGCTCCCATCAAGCTCCAGAGATGGTGTGTGGATGGAGCGCAGATTGCCACTTCCGACTCTCAGCTTCTCTCCCCACTTCCTGCCCCATCATTCACATCGTCTACACCAGTAATTCTTTTTTTTTTTTTATTCAGATCTTCTTTAATCTTTGTTGGAAGAGCTTATCCACGAATTCTGTTTTTTAAAAACTTTGTATTTGGCGTTGGAGTATAGCCTATTAACAATGTTGTGAGAGTTTCAGGTGAACAGTGATGGGACTCAGTCTACACGTACATGTATCCGTTTTCCCCCAAACTCCCCTCCCATCCAGGCTGGCACATGACATTGAGTAGAATTCCATGTGCTATACAGTTGGTTATTCATTTTGAATATAACAGTGTGTACATGATCTTCCTGGGGCTTCCCTGGCGGCTCAGCGGTACAGAATCCACCTGCAATGCAGGAGCTGCAGGAGACCTGAGTTTGATCCCTGAGTTGGGAAGATTCCCCTAGAGGAGGGCATGGCAACCCAATCCAGTATTCTTGTCTGAAGAATCCCATGGACAGGGGAGCCTGGGAGGGCTACAGTCCATAGGGTCACAGAGTCAGACACGACTGAGGTGACTTAGCACACATGCGCACACATGACCTTCCCAAACTCCCCAACTATCTCTTCACCCCCAGCAACCATAAGTTTGTTTCCTAAGTCTGTGAGTCTCTTTCTGTTGTGTAAGTAAGTTCATTTGTATCACTTCTTTTTAGATTCCACACATAAGGGATATGATATGCTATTTCTCCTTCTCTGTCTGATTTAACTCGCTCGGTGTGACACTTTCTAGGTCCGTCCATGCTGCTGCAAATGGCACCATTTCATTCTTTTGAATGGCTGAGTAACATTCCATTGCATATACGTACCACATCTTCCTTATCCAGGCCTCTGTCCATGGACGTTTAGCTTGCTTCCATGTCTTGGCTACTGTATACAGTGCTGCAATGAACACTGGGGAGCATGCATCCTTATGGACCATGTTTTTCTCTGGATATATGCCCAGGACTGGGATTGCAGGGTCATATGGTAGGTCTATTTTTAGCTTTTTAGGGAACCTCCATACTGTTCTCCATAGTGGCTGTACCAAGTCACAGTTCCACCAACCATGTGGGAGGGTTCCCTTCTCTCCACACCCTTTCCAGCGTTTATTGTTTTACACTAGTCATTCTTCAGTGAGAACTGTCCTGCCTCCCAGGGAACACGTGGCTGCGTCTGGAGATGTTTTGGGCCATCTCAGTGGGGTTGGGGGTGCTACCGGCATCTAGTCGTTGCGGCTAAGCATCCTAACGATGCACAGGACAGAATGATCAGCCCCAGAGTCAGAGGGACTGAGGTTGAGAAGCCCTGGCTACATCTTGGTGAAACTGTCCCCATCTCCTTTGCCTTCCAAGCTGTGCCCCACGTGGTCCAGATGAGTCCCCGGCCCCACACCCTTCTCTCCTCAGCTGGGGCATCCTTGAGTCTCCCTGATACAGCAGATGCTTTGGGCTCAAGACTCCCTCCTCTCTTCCTATTGTTTTTCTTCTTCTGGAAGATTTTTTTCTTTCTTTTTTTTTTTTTTTTAGATTTTTTTCTTTAATTTGAACACCCTGGGGAAAAAAAAAGTCATCACCACCTCACACGTGATCTGTGAAGTAGAAAGCCCTTTCCAGTCGCTCTAGCTCTCCCCTGAGAGATAACTGCTGATGGTAGTTTGGCGTGCACCCTCCTAGCTGTTATCTTCTGAAAGGATATGAATACAGACATGTACACTTAAAAAAAAAAGTAAAATGGGATCATGCTATATGTATTGTTCTGCGAATTGCTTTTGTCTTTTAAAACTCTATCAATCCCCAGGTCATTATATATAGCTTTTCCTCATTCTTTTTAATGGTATCTGGTGGTACTGGTCTGCCCTTTGCAATATAAAACAACATGTTCATGGTTAGGGCTAATAAATTATTTTGAAGGAATTATATCCCCAGTAAAGAGCTACGGGCCTAAACTATTGGCTAAGTCAGAAAACGCATCAAAATAATGCCATTTGCAGCAACATGGATGAACCTAGAGAGGGTCATACTGCGTGAAGGGAAGTCAGACAGAGAAGGGGAAATGCCGTATGACATACTTTACATGTGGACTCTAAAAAGAAATGATACAAATGAACTTTCTTACAAAACAGAAAGAGACTCACAGACTTAGAAAATGAACTTACATTTGTTGGGGGGAAGAGATAATCAGGGAGCTTAGGAAGGTCGTGTACACACTGCACTCATTGTATAGCAAACACATGGAACTCTGCTCAGTGTTACGTGGCAGCCTGGATGGGAGAGCAGGTTTGTGGGGAGAGTGGATACCTGTACATGTATAGCTGAGTCCTTTGGTTGTTCATCTGAAACTACCACAACATTGCTAATTGGCTGTATCCCAATACAAAATAAAAAGTTTAAAAAAAGAAAAGGGGTCAAAATGCATTATCACTTGCAAAAAATTGGCTTGAATTGAAAATTAAACCTTCCCCCCATCACCCGTCGGCCCTGAGCTTTCTTAAAGCTCATGTGCTACCTGTTGGAGATTACTCTGATATTTTTACATTTGTCAACAAAGTTTACAAAACTTGGAATCAAAAACTCTCTCCCTTAGAGAGCCTGCTGAAGAGGAGGCAAGCCTTATACACCTCAGTCCAGTCCACTCATTCCCAACCCAAAAACACAAGTGTAATTCTGCCTCCAGTGCACTACCAAATAAAGGTCATTTCAGCTCATTTGAGAAAACCAGGTGGATGGCCTTCTGAATTGTTTTGGAATTTTTGAGTTCTGAGTCCTTGACATTCACAAATACTACAAATAAATGATCAAACAAGCCCGGAGCACTCAGAATCATTTGCCTCCAGGTATATTTGTTTATAAACAGTGAAGATTCAGCAGAACCATAGAAAGCTATTTTCATTCTGTTCTACTGGAGGCAACAATGAAGTTTGGTGAAATAAAGAAGTCCTTACTCCATATAAAAAAATAACAGAAGCTCAGCACAGGGTTCCTGGAATTTGTATTGTTAATGATGAGAACACACTACTCAGTTTATTTATAAAGTCAGTTAACCAGTGGCCATGAGAAAAACCGTAGCCTAAAGAATTTCAAGATGGAATTTCTTTCAGAAGATATGTGGGGGTTATTGAATCTCAGAGACCCAAAGTAGCAGATTAACAGACCAAAGCTACCTCGCATGTACAGTTGAAGCAACAAAATATCCTAGGAATTTGGATTATGCACGTGAACCTAAAGGATCTTTCAGGCTAATCGCCTCCTTTCGCCTCGGTGGTCTTAATCCATGGGGGTAATTGAAGCAATCTGCATTTTGACTGTAAGTGGGCTGAGAAATGAAGTGACTGCAACTAAGAAATAAGGCCATGCAGGATCAGGTGGTCTTTAATACATCAGGTGATGAAATGAGATCTTTGTTGATCTTGAGGGCATGTTGTTCAGTTGCTAAGTGGTGTCCAACTTGTTTCGACCCTGTGGACTGCAGCACGCCAGGCTCCTCTAACCTTCACTATCTCCCCGAGTTTGCTCAAATTCATGTCCATTGAGTCGGTGATGCTTGAGGGCATACATGTTTATTTAGAGTTTCCTTAGTGTTTACTTAGAACTGGAAGGGCTCTGGTGGGGGGGGGGTCATCTTGTTCCACTCCCAATGCCTGACTTTACAAATGGGGAACCTGAGGGCCAGAGTGTCGGCAAGTCACCCGGCTGCTCAAAGGTAGAAATAAGCCTGCTGTGAGTCTGCTGAGGCAGGTTCCGTATTCACAGAAGGGCAGAACATGAACTTGGCAGAGAAACTGGAGGTGTAGTGGCTGTGAGGGGGAAGGGTCTGAGCACAAACCGTGTCTAAATCCTCGGGTGAAACTGCTGAACTTTAGATAGTGAAGGATAGGAGCCTGGTGTGCTGCAGTCCATGGGGCCACAATGAGTTGGACACGACTTAGCAACTGAACAACATGCTGTCAAGATCAAGAAAGATCTCATTTCATCACCTGATGTATGAATGTATGGCAAGAGTGTTCTCTGAACACTTGGAAGGTGAGTACCGGGGCTCTAGGTGCTGTTGCAGCTCACACACACTCATACAAGCAGGTGAGATGGCTGACTGAGCAGCCCACCTTGTTGATGGGGTGTGGGTGGCTAGGTCTGCAGCTGCATCTCTCCTGCCAGGTCCCCTCAGCCTCTCTGGTCCAAGCCCACGCTGAGATGCAGAGGCAGCAAATGGACAGAAACCATCTAACGCTCTCCCATAATGACTCAAAGTCAAATCCCTTAGAAAAATTGCATATTCTCTATCATTCTTAGTGGTTCTTACTGTTGTTTTAAAATCACATGCTGACTGATATAGCAGAATAAGAAAGCTGCGATGACTCTATTAATGTTAGATAAAATAAGTTTTAAGTCAAAGAGAATTATTAGAGACCAAGATGGATAATTCATAATGACAACAAGGTCGGTACAGCAGGAAGCTACAACAATGACACTTGTAATTACACACTAAATTCGGGGCCATGTAGTAGCAGTCACAAAATATATGGAGCAAAATGGACAGAACTAAAAATTGAAATAGATAATCCACAATTATAGTGGGAAATTTCAATGCTCCCATTTTAGTGTTGTTTTAAAAAAAAAAAAAAGCAGTAACGACGGAGGAGACTTGTTAACAATATCAATCAGTCGGACCCGTTGACATTTATCTGTTCAGTAAGAGCAGAACACACATTTTTTCCCAAGGACACCTGGAACATTTACTAAGATAAACTGTAGAACGAGTCTCAGTAAATTTAGGAAGTGTGAAAGCAGTACCCTAATCGCAATAGAATTACGCTAGCAATCAAAAATGGGGCTTCCCGGGGGGCACAGTGCTGGAGCATCCACCTGCCGATGCAGGAGACGCTGGAGTCTGGGGTTCGTCTCTGGGTTGGGAAGATCCCCTGGAGTAGGAAATGGAAACTCATTCCAGTATTCTTGCCTAGAAAATTCCATGGGCAGTGGAGGCTTGTGGGCTACCGTCCATGAGATTGCGAAGAATCGGACACAACCGAGTGACTGAGCACACACATACACAGCAATCAAAAGCAGAATGATCTCCGAAATATCCCCCAATATTTGGAAATTGTTGTTGCTGTTGTTCAGTCACTCGGTTGTGTTTGACTGTTTGTGACCCCATGGACCACAGTATGCCAGGCTTCCTTGTCCTTCACCATCTCCCAGAGCTTGCTCAAACTCACGTCTATTGAGTCAGTGATGCCATCTAACCATCCCATCCTCTGTCGTTCCCTTCTCCTCCCGCCTTCAGTCTTTCCCAGCATCAGGGGCTTTTCTAAGGAGTCAGCTTTTCATGTCAGGTGGCCAAAGTATCGGAGCTTCAGCTTCAGCATCAGTCCTTCTAATGAATATTCAGGACTGATTTCCTTTAGGATGGACTGGTTTGATCTCCTTGCAGTCCAAGAGACTCTCAAGAGTCTTCTCCACCCCAGTTCAAAAGCATCAGTTCTTTAGCATTCACCCTTCTTTATGGTGCAACTCTCATATTCATACATGACTACTGGAAAAACCATAGCTTTGACTAGACAGACCTTTGTCAGCGAAGCAATGCTTCTGCTTTTTTGAAAATTAAACACTTCTAGATAACCCATGGATTGTGGAAAAAATTTCAATATTTTAAGTTAAATGAAAATGAAAACAGGATTTATCAAAATTAGTGAGGTACAGTAAAATCAGTGCATAAAGTAAAATGAACATCTTTTATCTTGTTAAAAGACTCTTGAATGTGGACCATTTTAAAGCCTGTACTGAATTTGTTACAATATTGCTTCTGTTTTATGTTTTGGGTTTTTGGCCACAAGGCACGTGTCGCTCCTCAAGCAGTGATGGAACCCACATCCCCTGCATTGGAACGTGAGGTTTTAACCACTGACCACCAGTGAAGTCCCCAAATGAATGTCTTTAAATCCTTATGTTAAGTAGTAAGTAGTGAAAGTCACTCAGTTGTGTCCGATTCTTTGTTATCCCATGGACTGTACAGTCCATGAAATTCTCTAGTCCAGAATACTGGAGTGGGTAGCCTTTCCCTTCTCCGGGGATCGAACCCAGGTCTCTCACATTGCAGGTGGATTCTTTACCAGCTGAGCCACAAGGGAAGCCCAAGAACACTGGGGTGGGTAGCCTATCCCTTCTCCAGTGAATCTTCCCGACCCAGGAATCAAACTGGGGTCTCCTGCATTGTAGGAGGATTCTTTACCAACTGAGCTATCAGGGAAACCTAGAAAAGCAAAATGTTCTCAAGTCAGTAATCTAAACTCCAATTTTAAAAGGCTAGAACTAGATAAGCAAATTAAACACAAAGTAAGTAGAAAGCATGAAATAATGAAGAGTGGAAATCAATAAAACAGAAAACAAAATACACAGAAAAAATAATTAAAACCAAAAGTTTGTTTTTTGAAAAATATCAATAAATTTAATAGACATTTACCTAGACTGATTAAGAAAGAAAGAAGACAAAATGTACCAATATCATGATGCATGAGAAAAGGAATTCTACAGGTATTTTTTAAAAGGAATTACTATGAAGAACTTAATGTCAATGAATGCAGTAAATTAGATGAAATGACAAATCCCTTGAAAGATACAGATTATAAAAATGAACTCAAGAATAAATAAAACATTGAATAAAGAAATTGAGTTATCTATTAAAATCAATCTAGACATTCATGACATTCTTGGTGAATTCTATCAAAATTTAAGGCAGAAATAGTACCAATCCTATGGAAAGTTCTTTCAGAAAGCACAGAAACTTATTTTATGAAGTCAGAATTACCCTGATATCAACATCAGAAAAAGACATCAGAAGAAAAAACTTTAGAAAATCAAATCTAAAGCAACAACAACAACAAAACAAATACCAGGAATGCAAGGTTGGTTTATCATTAAAAAGTTAACCATCGTAAACCTTTATATTAACAGAATACCAAGAAGACCATACAATTATCTCAATAGAATCAGGAAAAGTATTTGGTAAAACATAACACCTGTTGCTGAAAACTCTCTGCAAACTAGCAATAGGATAAAACTTCCTCAAACTGATAAAGAGAATTTACATTGAAAAAAACCTGTAGAAAAGACCATACTTAAAGATGAAATGATGAACACTTTCCTCCCTGAGATTGGGAATGGTCAAAGGATGCCCACTCTCACCACAACTGTTCAGCCTCACATGGAAAGTCCTAGCAAGAGCAACAGAGTGCACACACACACACACACACGCACACACACTCATTTATACAGATTGAAAAGGAAGAAGTAAAACTATTTTTTATTCTCAGGACACATGCTTGTGTACATAGAAAATAATTCCCAAGGAATTTCCAAAAAGGTTCTAGAACTAATCAATGATTTTAGTAAGATCCTCAGTATAAAGTTAGTTTAAAACTCAGCAATACTTTTATGTACCAGCAATGAACAATTGGAAAGTAAAAATTTTAAATATCATTCACAGTAGTATAAAATATGAATCATTTAGGAATGAATTTAATAAAATATGTTCAAGAGCTATGCACTTCAAAATATTGGTGGGTAAATAGAAAAAACATAAAGAAAAGGTGAGATGTAATATGTGCATGAATTGGAAGATTGAATATTGTGAAGAGTTCCCCAAACTGGTCAACAGATTTGGCAGAATTCTAATCAAATTCTTAGAAGTTCTTTCTGTAGAAACTGATAATCTAAACGAAAATTTACATGGAAATTCAAAGGACCTAGAACAGCCAAAATAATTATTTAAGAAGAGCAAGTTTGGAGGATTCACACTACCTTATCTCAAGGTTTAATATAAAATCACAGTAAGGAAGGCAGCACAGTATTGGCATAAGAATAGACATATAGGCTAAGACTCTGATTTATGTGGTCAATTGTTTTGCACAAGGTAATTCAATGTGAACTGGTCTTTTCAAAAGAACAATTGGATAGCCACAGGAAAACTGAACCCCAATCCTTATCTCTCACCATATTAAAAAATTAATGTAAAATAGATCATAGACATAACTGCAGGACTTTAAAACTATGAAGTCGCTGTAAGTCAATATCAGGAAAAACCTTTGTGACCATTGGTTTAAAGATTTTTTAAAAAGCAAAGCAAAAACAAAATCACAAACAAACAAATAAACCTTTTGCTCTTTATCAAAGTTAAGAAAGAAAGGGTAAGCCACAGCTCAGCAGAACGTGTTTGTAAAACAAATATGACAAGGGGCTGGTGTTAAGAATATAGAGAGGACTCTTACAACTCAATTAATAATTTAAAAAAGATGAATGGCCCATTAAAAAAAAAGAGCAAAAAATTTTAACAGAAATTTCATAAAAGGAGATCTACAAATGGCCAATAGGCAAAGGAAAAGATGTTCACAGAAACAAACTTTACTCTACTGCTGAAGACAATCAAAAAACCATGCAGCCACTCTGAAAAACAACTTGACAGTCTTATCAAAGTTACGCACGCGTGTCAACAACTCTATCAACACTACTTACAGATGTCTACCCAAAACGAACACGTCTACACAAAGACTAGTACATGAATGTTTGTAGCAGCAGTATTCAGGATAGCCCCAAACTAGAAACAACCCAGATGTCTTCAAATGGTTAATGGATAAGCATGTTGTGTTTTATTTGTCAATGAAATATTACTCAGCAGTGAAAAGGAACAAGTTACTGATATAATACAGATTTATCTCAAAAATATCATGCGAAATGAAAGAAGCCAAACAAGAAGACTATAGGCTGACAATTCAATTTATATAAAATTCTAGAAAAGATGAAGCTATAGTAACACCAAATAGGTTGTCGTGCTTGGGGGAAGGGATTGACTGCAGCAGAGAACTCTGGAGTGCTGAAACCACTCTATGTCGCGACTGGTGGAGGTTAGGTGATAGTGTGCATCTGCCCAGACTCACCCTACTGTGTATGTAACATGGGTGAATGTTACTGTGTGTAAATTATGCTCCCCAAATGTGTCCCCACAAAAAAGCAAGAATAATTTCTGGACACATACGGACTTTAACAGGAAATTTGCAACAACAAAAAGAATTACATGGTCTCCTCCCTTGTACATACATAGTCTATCTCTAAGGAAGTAGTAAGCTGATACTTGCTTAAGAGTAAAACACGCCAAGCAGAGTTTATGAATCTCATCATTGCGGGGGAATATCAGAGGGCTTTTGCTGTGGATACTCCCCTGCGCAGTAAGCGTGGCTGTCTTTTCCCTTTCTCCTTCACAGCTTCAAATCTCAGAGCCCTTGACTCACAGTGAGTTGTACACCTGCAATCTTTTCCCCCTTGTCTAGCACTTTCAGGCAGGACCAACCCAATGAGACTATTTTATTTTCACAATTTGCCAGTGGGGGTTTGAACTTCCCTGGTACCTGGCTTCACTGCCAATTCCTCCTTCTCTACTCCAAATCCTTAATGCCTCCATTGTCTCTCATTCCTTTCCTTTTCTTCCCTGAAAATCAATGAAGCAAAGCTTATGACCATCTTCTGTAAAATAACCGTACATGTGCTTGAGGTGTGATCATCCACTCCCACGCCATCCTTGCACACCGAGCTCTTCGTGTTTGCTCTTTTCATATTTCCCCATTATTTCTCCCCAGAGAAAGGCACCCTGGGCCTCTGATTGAGAGTGCACTGTGGGAAAAGTCATTGTTTCCCAGGAGTTCAGGATCTTGTGTTCCAGGAAGTAAGGGAATGGGTTCTGATAGTTATTCACTGTACATCCTCGGGGCAGGTAGCCTCTCTGAAGCTCAGTCTCTTCATCTGATTATTGAGCATCATAATATTTATGAAGGGTGCTGCTGATGAGCAGATGTTCACTAACTTTCCTTCCCAACTCTTGTTCCCCAATCCAGAGACCTGCTAGCTCCCCTCATACCTTGCAAAGTGTCCCTTGGCAAGTACTATGACTGAACTCCACTTATCTGGGTGATTAAGATATTGCTTAGACACTATATTTTTGAAAATTAATGAAGCAAGATAATAATACCTAGTATTGATATAGTCTTTGGTCTGTTATCTTAATTATGCTTTATGAAGCTACTATAAAAATGTTAAGTAAGATTACTGCAAGTTAATTAATATTTATTATACTCCTGGAAGCAAAGTAGAACTTTTATAAATCAGGTACAGTGAACTAAATAAATTTCTCCCTGAATTTGCAGGATCCAGTGCCATGGATGCTGTTGATTTGCAGCTAAATTAACCCCACAATTTTCAGCCAGCACTGCTGAAACCAGCAGGGACTCCCATGTATGAGACCTGGTGTGAGCTAAGAACCAAGAAGAAAGAACTAAGAAGTTGTTGAGGACCTGTAGCCCATTTGAAAGTACAGGGCTTGAGATAATGCCTGCAAAATGATAATAACAGTCGTTTTTCCCCTTTTATCTCCTACTTTTCTTTTAGTCTTGTCACCAACTTCCCAGTTTGTTGTCTTTCCATTAGGGTATACTTATGCTTTCAGGGGAAGGGGAAGGAGGGGGTGGCAGGAGTAGGGAGGGAATAAAAGATGTGAAAGCACAGAACTAAAAGTAGCTATTGACTTGTCAGTCAAACTTGGATTCTGTGCTGCATCGACATCCCATTTACCTGTCCGTGCTTTATGCTACGTGGCCTGGTGGTGTTTGTGATTTGATGACTCAGTCAATAGTCATATTTGGTGTCCGCATGTGCTTTACTTTACATGGTCTTATTGATGCCTTTGGTTTCTCCAGTAGTCATGTATGGATGTGAGAGTTGGACCATAAAGAGAGCTGAGCGTCAAAGAATTGATGCTTTTGAACTGTGGTGTTGGAGAAGACTCTTGAGAGTCCCTTGGACTGCAAGGAGATCCAACCAGTCCATCCTAAAGGAAATCAGTCCTGAATATTCATTGGAAAGACTGATGCTGAAGCTGAAGCTTTAATACTTTGGCCACCTGATACGAAAAACTGACTTCTTAGAAGACCCTGATGTTGGGAAAGATTGAAGGCAGGAGGAGAAGGGGACGACAGAGGATGAGATGGTTGGTTGGCATCACCAACTCGATGGACATGAGTTTGAGCAAGCTGGGAGTTGGTGATGGACAGGGAGGCCTGGCGTGCTGCAGTCCATTGGGTCGCAGAGTTGGACATGACTGAGTGACTGAACTGAACAGATAGATGCCTTTGATAAAGCTAAGCATGCTTTACAAACTAACCTTTCTCATCCTTATCATCACAAATTTGTTATTCATGTTTCTTTCAGAATTGGTTTACATTGAAATATTTAATGGAATAGTGACCAATTTGAGGACAGAGGGGTTGATTACCTTGTATCTAAAAGCCTGCCCTGGACTTCCTTGGTGGTCTAGTGGTAAAGAATCTGCCTGCTGATGCAGAGGACATGGGTTCGATCTCCGGTCTGAAAAGATCCCACATGCCCCAGGGCAACCAAGTCTGTGTGGCAACTGCTGAGCCCGTTCTCCACAAGAGAAGCCACCGCGATGAGAAGCCTGCACACCATAACTGGAGAGCAGCCCCTGCTCCCAGCAACTAGAGAAGCTGGCGTGCACAAATGAAGACCTAGGGCAGCCAAAGTAAATAAATAGATTAAACAAAACCCTACCCTACACCCAGAATAGACAGGCGTGTGTACGTATACTTATATACATAGGTAATTCATTTATAAATATTTACATAGCACCATATGTACAAACCATATTTTGAGCATTTGTTTAGATGCTGAGGTTTACCTGCAGGGTGATATCAGGGAAGGAATGTGACCTGTCGTAGAGCAACCCTGAGAGCACATCCTGCCTCTAACACTCACTAACAGTGTGGCGTCGGAAAGTCACTGCGTTCTCTTGCTGTCTAGTCTCCTCTTCTTTAAAACGAAGACCGCAACAATACAACACCAATAATCCCACCCATCCCTCGGGTCTGATACCTTATTGGATTTTCCAGGCACAACACCCATGTGTTTGACAGCTGCAAAATTCTGCCCAAGCCTAGTTATTGCTTCCAGATTTTGTGAAAACATGGATATCCAGACTCTCAGACTAGAACTGAGTTTCATTTGACCTGAACAAAATTTCTCTAATGATTTTAAAAGACATAAATTCCATGCTTTTCTAAGATAAGTTTCTATTTCACATCTACTGCTGTTAGTTGCTAAATCCTGTCTGACTCTGGGACTCTAGGAACTGCAGCCCGCCAGGCTCCTCTGTTCATGGGATTCTCCAGGCAAGAATAGTGGAGTGGGCTGCCATTTCCTTCTCCAGGGGATCTTCCTGACTGAGGGGCTGAACCTGCCTCTCCTACATTATAGGCGGATTCTTTACCACTGAGCCACCAGGGAAGCCCTCACATCTATTAGAGTGACTATTACAACAAAATGTTTAAGCCCAGAAAACAACAAATTTTGGCAAAAAATTTGAGAAATTGGAACTCTTGTGCATTGCTGGTGGGAATATAAAATGATGCAGCTGCTGTGGAAAAGAGTATAGAAAAGAGTCTTAAAGAGTATTCTTTAAATGTAAAATTTAATGTAAAATTACCATATGATCCAGCAATTCCAATTCTGCATATATATCCAAAAGAACTTAAAGTAAGGACTTGAACAGATTCTTGTAAATCAATGATCATAAGAGCATTGTTCACACTAGCCAAAAGATGGAAATGAATACACAAAATGTGTTCTCTCCGTATGATGAAATGCCATTCAGCCTGAAGTTCTGACACCAGCTACAACATGGATGAGACTGGGGGACATTATTCAAAATGAAAATAGGCAGATGTAAAAGGGCAAATCTTCTGATTCCACTTTTGGAGTTACCTGGAATAGTAAAATTCCAAGAGACAGAAAGTAAAATAGAGGCTACCGGGGAGTAGGGGAAGAGGAGACTTTTGCGATGGGTACAGAGTCTCAGTTTGAGAGAATGAAAAGTTCTGGAGATGGATAATGGTGATGCTTGCACAACAGTGTGCAGATTTAATTCTACTTAACATTTTAAACTGCTCAAAATGTAAATTTTGTGTTATGTATACTTCAGCACAATAAAAAAAATTTCCCATGCTTCCCCCACTTCCTGTACCCCTCCCCACAATCCAGCTACTCTGATTTAACCATCAGTCCTTTAAACACTAAATTTCAAAGTTACCCAGCTTGGAAGGCCCAGTAGCAACTGGTTAACACCAGGAATTACTAGGGTGCGACCTTGGTTGTATAGCCTCATCCCCACCCCCAAGTTGTGAAACGCTTTCTCTCAGCCGTGGTAGCTCTTATTTTAAAGTATAGCCTTGGGGTCAAATTTTCCATAGTACTCAGCTCAGTTCAGTCACTCAGTCATGTCCAACTCTTTGTGACCCCATCAACTGCAGCACGCCAGGCCTCCCTGTCCATCACCAACTCCTGGAGTCCACCCAAACCCATTTGAGTCAGTGATGCCATCCAACCATCTCATCCTCTGTCGTCCCCTTCTCCTTCTGCCCTCAATCTTTCCCAGCATCAGGGTCTTTTCAAATGATTCAGCTCTTCGCATGAGGTGGCCAAAGTATTGGAGTTTCAGCTTCAACATCAGTCCCTCCAATGAACCCCCAGGACTAATCTCCTTTAGGATGGACTGGTTGGATCTCCTTGCAGTCCAAGGGACTCTCAAGAGTCTTCTCCAACACCACAGTTCAAAACCATCAGTTCTTCGGCACTCAGCTTTCTTTATAGTCCAACTCTCACATTCATATATGAACACTGGAAAAACCATAGCCTTGACTAGATGGACTTTTGTTGGCAAAGTAATGTCTGGGCTTTTTAATATGCTGTCTAGGTTGGTCATTACTCTCCTGCCAAGGAGTAAGCATCTTTTAATTTCATGGCTGCAGTCACCATCTGCAGTACTATCTGTATCCTATCTCATACTTTTTTTTTTTTTTTTAAAGAGGGTTCCTTTAATTTATGTCTGTGCTGGGTCTTTGTTGCCGCTCTGGCTTTTCTGTATTGTTGCAAGTGGGGACTGCTCATTGTCACAGCGTGTGGCCTTCTCATGCTGGTAGCTTCTCTCGCTGTGGAGCCTGGACCCTGGAGCATGATGGCTTCGGTACTGGGCTCTCAAGCACAGGTTCAGTAGTTACGGTGCACCGGCTTAGTCACTCTGCAGCATGTGGACTGTCCCATGTCTCCCGCATTGGCAGGCGGATTCGTCATCACTGAGCCACCAGTTCAGTTCAGTTGCTCAGTCGTGTCTGACTCTTTGCCACCCCGTGGACTGCAGCACGCCAGGCCTCCCTGTCCATCACCAACTCCCAGAGTTTACCCAAACTCATGTCCATTAAGTCGGTGATGCCATCCAACCATCTCATCCTCTGTCGTCCCCTTCTCCTCCTGCCCCCAATCTTTCCCGGCATCAGGGTCTTTTCAAATGAGTCAGCTCTGTGCATCAGGTGGCCAAAGTATTGGAGTTTCAGGCACCAGGGAAGTCCTCATTTTATTTTGCTGTTGGGTTTGGTATTGTTGGGTGGTGGTGGCTTTCGTTTTGTGTTTTCTTCCTCCTTTTGCTTTCTTTCACAGCAAAGCGCTTTGTGCTATATGGCCACACCTTCATTTCCATCACTGTCCTTTCTCACCCTCAGGCATGTCCGACTCTTTGCGACCCCATGGACTGCAGCCCTCCAGGCTCCTCTGTCCATGGGATTCTCCAGGCAAGAAGACTGGTGTGGGTTGTCATTCCCTTCTCCATGGGATCTTCCTGACCCAGGGATCGAACCGGGGTCTCCCACATTGCAGGCAGATTCTTTACTGTCTGAGCCACCAGGGAAGCCCTTCTCACCCTCAGTTGGGCTAATTTATCCTGCACTACTTACAACGTAACCCTCCTCCTGCATCATACTTTCAGACAATCCCACATCTGCCCAGTTTCCATCCAAGGAACCTGTAACTCACCAGCCACCCCACATCTGTGCTGTGTTAGCTCTCCTCCTACCGATAGGCTCTGTCTCCCCCCAACCCAGACATGTTCCACGATAGGTCCCCATCCACCTCCAGGAATGAAGCACTTACTCATTCCTCGGTACATTTCCTTCCGTTTCCACCTCTGCCCTGGAAGAGTGCTTCCCCAGCGCTGTTCACTCAGGTCAAATGCATCACAACCTGCGTGTGTATCAGGCGCATTTTCCCTCCTCCTGCCAAGAAGTTCTTGCATCCGGCCTCTTCTCCAGTTCATTTTCATTTCCCTTTGCTGGTGCTAACTCTTTACATAATGTTTCTAAATAGGAATTGGAAATTTAAGAATGTTTTCTATGTTCTTTTTTTCCCCTCAAGTGATATCGTAGCATGAGAAACATCTGATTCCCAAGAAAACATCCGAGTTTCATGATGGCTCTTCTCCACTGTTGGTCTAATTTCAGTGTCTTTTCATCACCTTGGCATTTAGTCACGTCAGCCTTATTGTTCCGTGAGATGATTTCAATCTCTGCCCTGCCTTTTAATTGGGATGGTGGGATGGTGGACTTGCACGTGGTGGTCTCCTGTGCCCCAGGCAAGGAGGCAGCTCAGCATGGCAGTTCAAAACGTGGCTCTGAGCCAGACACGCAGGTCTGCACCCTCCATCCACCGTTGCTGCACCTTGGTCAGCTTTGTGAACTTGGTGGGTAACTCCACCTCCGTAAGCCTCTGCTTCCTCATCTGTAACATGGAGGGGTATCACAGCATCTTCCTCGCTGTGGGAATGGATGAGCTGATACACACAAAGTCTGGGCCACATGGTGACAATCACCCAGCATCTAGACTGCTTGCTCCCAGCTCAGGACCTCACTTTCTCCATCTTGTCCCTGGGCCCTGCACCCAGCCTGGCTAGTACAGAGTCTCATGTGAACGGGAGTGGGTGGAGGACCGAGACAGGCAATGCTCTCATGGTGCCACGCCTGCCCAACTTCCAGGCCCCCACTGGCGGGTGCCTAATGCACGAGCCCACACTAGAGACACACACACCCTTATCCTGCAGCCTCTTCCCTTTGGTTCTGGCATACTCTTCATATCAGGCTTCACGTTTCTTCTCAATTTGGACAGCCTCATGCTTTTCTATTGTCTCATCCCGACAAAACTTGCCCCATCCTGCCAGATTCCCACCCCAGTCCCCAATTCTGGTTCACCCAGTCCCTTAAGAAGAAGTGCTTACCTCTTCTCTCAGTTCAGTTCAGTCACTCAGTTGTCTCTGACTCTTTGCGACCCCATGGACTGCAGCATGCAAGACCTCCCTGGCCATCACCAACTCCCAGAGCCTACTCAAACTCATGTCCATTGAGTCGGTGATGTAATTCAACCATCTCATCCTCTGTTACCCGCTTCTCCTCCCACCCTTAATCTCTCCCAGCATCACGGTCTTTTCAAATGAGTCAGCTCTTCGTATCAGGTGGCCAGAGTATTGGAGTTTCAGCTTCAGCATCAGTCCTTCCAATGAATATTCAGGACTGATTTCCTCTAGGATGGACTGGTTGGATCTCCTTGCAGTTCAAGGGACTCGCAAGAGTTTTCTCCAACATCACAGTTCAAAAGCATCAATTCTTCGGTGCTCAGCTTTCTTTATAGTCCAGCTCTCACATCCATACCTGACTACCTCTTCTCTCACCTCCTTCATAACCCTGGGTCTCCCTCCCTGAAGGAGATCTGTGCTCAGCTTGGCTCAGATTGTTTGCAGACCATGTCAGCCTTTATAATGAAAAGCCTATGCACTATTATAATCTGATTTTTAAGAACACAAGGGTTTCCAATCTTGGAGGGAAGGCTTTCCCCATTTTAAAACGTGCCTCAGCCACTGCCCTTCCTTAAGGTCACACTGGAGTACAGGCTCTGGCACCGGGAGCCTGAGTTTGAATCCAGCTCTTTAGCTGTGTAACCCTGTGCAAGTGACTGGGCCTCTGTGTGTCATCTGTACAATGAGGATAATAGCTTTTATATCTCACAGGGTTGTCGTGGGGATTAACTGAGATAACACCGATAGGAGGCTTAGTGTTTAGAAGGTAGTAAGGTTCCCAGTGACTATTTCTATGAGATGCCTACCACCAGCAGCACGTCTTCCCATGCTTTCTGATTTCGGGTTTTTGCGTGGTTGAGCCCCCTGGAATTGTAAGGAGATGCTCACATCCAGTTCCTGCCCTGGTCTGCACTCACACCCCTCCTCCCGTCCTGCCGTGCCCCCCAGGGCGTTCCCACGGAGTGGGCAGCACTTTGTCAGAAGTCAGAGATGCTTCCTCCTGGCATCCAGGGCAGGTGAGCAGCTCGGCTGAAATTTGTCCTCCTATCTCAGTGTCTCCAGCAACGGCCACTCTTGGTTCCTTGACGGTCACTCTGAGCCAGCCCAGGGCCAGTGGCATGGAGGGACTCTGAACCGTAACATGTGGTGATGACAGATACATACATGAAACTCCCAAATCGACACATAAGCTCATCGAGAGGGAGGAGTGGGCCCTGGGGGAGGTCGCGACCCGCCTGGGGTAGGAGGCGGGGTGAGTGGAGCCACAGAGGGCCCCCCGGGAGGGAGTGATGCCAAGGCGGGCCTTGAGGCTGAGGAGGATGGGCTGGGGGCTGGGTGGGCGTTCCAGGCAGGGGGAAGGATCTGAGGGATGCCCAGGCCAAGGTGCTGCTGAGTGTTGCTGGGCTGTGAGGGACAGAACGCTGTGACTCCAGCAAAATCCCAGCTTAACGGCTGAGAAAAGCCTCCTGGAGAACACAGCCTGATTCTTGGGCCCAGGCAGGCTCCCCAGTAAGGAAGATCCCCCCAACTTACCTCCCCAAATTGCTGGCTTCCTGCCCAGGGTAGAACCTGCCCAGTGTCATACCACATGGGATGAGACGGGTCCAGAGGGGGCCTGCCCTGTGAGGGTCTCCCCTCCCCGCCATCCTGCGGGCATCGACCTGACCCACCATGGTCTGCTTTGCTCCATGCTGCCCTCCCTTACTGCCTGCGGAGCCCAGGGTGCTCCCTCTGTGGAAGCTCTGGCTACACTGGGAATTCTTGCCTGTCCTGCCAACCCTGGGCACCAGAATCCTGACTGCGGGGCCCACTGCTGTGTATCAGGAGCAGACATGTGTGTGTGTGTGGGTGTGTGTGTAACACTACTTGCACTAATTTCATCAGAACTTTATATAAAGAAAACCAAAGGATGCATTGAAATATCACGTAGGCACCTCGAAGTCATAGTCTTTCTCTGTATACAGGTCCTCTTTCAGGGCCGCCTGTTTCCATAAGCTGTTGCAGCAGCCAAGCCCGTCAGCCAAGCCGTCCTTACCATGGCCTCTCCCGTCCACTACCAAGTCCTGCCCACCCTACCTCCCAGGTGTCCACTCCATCCAGGCGCATCTCTTTCTCTCCCTCCAAACCCTCAGTCCGAGCTACCGCCACTACCTTCCTGGACTCCTAAAAAAGCCTTCTGACTGGGCCACCCTCACGCCATCTGGAACATCCCCAACCTATTCTCCAGCCAAATCCAGGGTGACTGCTTTCAAGCCAGAAATTTGGTCGTGTCTTCACCATCCATTCCCTTCTCTGCCTCCCTCTGCTCCCAGGATGGAGATCTTAGCTTCCTTCTTCCACTTGTTCCCATACGGGCTTCCCCTCTCCCTTCTCCTCACCCATCTCCTGGGATGCTGCTCACCTTTGACCTGGGAGCTTCCTCATGCTCACTTCCACTCCCATGCACCCTTGCGCATTCAGTCCATGAGGAATTCCCTCCAGGACACCACTGGTGACCTCAGGTGCCTAGTCGCCTGTCCTGGGAGCCCCGGTCCTGTCCAGCCCTCACCAGGGTTTCGTCTCTACGATCAGCAGCATCATTGTTTCTGTCTCTCCCACCAGCTTGCAGGCTCTCCGAGGAGGGTTTTTGTTCCCCTCAGTCTCCCCAGGGCCTAGGACAGGAGTAGAAATGCAATATAAATTAATGAATTCCTCATTACTAATTTAGAGGCCATCAAGCAGAGTCCTACCAGTGGGCTCCTTAAGTGTGGAATTTAATGCCAAATCCCCATGTAATTTTAAACATTTCTTTCACTAAAATTTGGGGAGAAATGTCATAATGAGAGCCACATGGGGAGGGTACCTCTTGCATATATTTGCAGAAGTGGAGATGTGTGTAAAATGACTTTCTCAGGAAAAATTCTCAGACTGTTAATATTAACCCAAGGTTAAAATGAAAAGTTATTTCCCTGGTGGGTTGCACTGAGCAGGAGAGAAACACGTGAGGGGACAGCATCATCTCATAGACCTCTGAGCTCTTGATGACTTTGGAAGAAGGAAAAGAAACTTCTCAGAGCAGGCAGGAGTGAGACAGGACATGTGTCTGCACTGACTGCTCTAACAGATTCATTTGCGGTTATAAGGTGGTGCAACGCAGACGCAGAATTCACCGTATCGATCATTAGGGAGCTAATGAGAAAACATTGTACACGTATCACCTGAAAGCTGCAACGGAAAGAATCGCTGTATCACTGGAAGGAGCTAGAAATGGAGCAATCAACATCAACAAAATCTATTGTTCCCAGGTTGCAAAACTGAGGGATTATTCCTACCGCAAGTCAGAATGAAACCTGTTTACATTTGTCAGCAAAATGATCACATTTTACACCATTAACATTTGGCAAGATGGAGCACCCTCCATTAGCTAATCTGCAGATGCCCCAGCCACGGATTCGGGAAAACAAAGAGCCTGGCAGTGCTGACTGGTCCCCACCGAGCCGAAAGGATGAGTGAGGGCTGCCTCTGGGTCACGGCTCAGGTAAGGCGGCAGCCGGGTGGGCAAAACGGAACGGTTCATTGAAACAATTCAGGATCCTGTGGCTGCTGGGAAAAATGTCACCAGGATGCATTAAATGTCAGATGGTACCCAGGCGGCGACCGCTGGCACATTAAGATATGTGTGGGGTGGCCATAAAAGGCTTGGGACACAGCAGTAAATAAACACCCCTCGTTAACTTATGTTGCAAGGATGGAGGGTGGGCTCCATGTATTTGGCTCTAAACATGGCTGCTGAGGGTTTCCTGGGTTGTTCAGCAGTAAAGAATCCGCCTGCAATGCAGAAGATGCAGGAGACACCATGGGTTTGATCCCCGGGACAATCCCCTGGAGGAGGGCATGGCAGCCCACTCCAGTATTCTTGCCTTGGAGAAGCCCATGGATAGAGGAGCCTGGCGGGCTAGAGTCCCTAGCATCGCACAGAGTTGGACACGACTGAAGCGACTGAGCACACACGCATGGCTGCTTCAGCCGCCAGTGCTAAGGGCTTAGCTGGGACCCCTCCCCACCCTCCCCATCCTCCCCATCCTCCCCATCCTCCACCCTGGCTTTCTCCTGGGGAGGTGGCCACTTGACAGGGTCCTCTGGTTTCGGTTCTTCCTGGTGGAATCTAGCTCATGACTTTTCCTAGCTTCACCTGCCCTCCACTTCCAGCTGTCCTTTTTGACTCAAAGCTCATTGGCCACCTAGGAAATAAGGCTCATAGTGGCCACCCACCTGATGGCCAGTGGACATTCTCACCAGGGAGAGAAGCCCTCACAAGATGCTCCAAGACAAACCTGCCTGGTGTGGGGACAGATGCGGCTAAATGGGGAGCAGTGCACCCAACACAGGAGATACGCCTAGTGATTTGCTGGAAATTCTCCAAAGATGCATCAACAGTGCTGAGACTGAAAACCAACACTTGGTCTCCAAATTTTCCTTGATAAATGGATTTGTGGAGTTGTATACAAGTGGATCTAAGAAAATATTTTGAAATAGAAACACTGCAAGATTTATGAAGAAATAATCATAGCTCAGGTTTGTGCTGATACACAGGTATTTATGGAACAAATGAATGAATGAATCCTCATTCCAAGGACAGATGTGTTACCATGGAGTAAGGTGAAGCATTCCTGCTTATTCCTCAGACTGTCCTTCTTAGCAGAAATACGATAACCAAACCACACAAAGCAAATAAATATAAGGCTCTGGGAGCAGGGCTGCACAGGTATTTTTATGCAAAAAAGATGAGCAACTGTGGAAATGAAGAGCCATCAAAGCAAACAACCTTTATTCAGCCAACAGAGCCATTTAATATGCACTAGCGGAGCAGCTTACAATTGTCACGGTTGCACTAGAATCCAAACTGGAATCTTCTAGCCCAGAAGACTCCACTAATGGATTTTCCAGTGTGACCCCTGCTACCATGATAATACATCAGATTGATCTGAACTTCAGACAATGGCATCACTATTTTGCATTTGCATGGTGCTTTGAAAAAGTACTTCTATCCATTATCTCACATGCACACACAGTATCTCTGGAGGAGAGTGAGGCGGATATTTCTCTCTGTAAGGAAAACCGACACTCTGGGAAGCTCCTCTTGCCCTCAGTGGCCCAGGGGTCAAGGGTGAGGCAGACAGAAGCCCCACCAACCCCACCCCACCCCTCTTCTCAGCTCAGACTTAGTTACAGCACGTGGGTAGCTAGATATGAATAGAGAAAGGAGAGCATGGGCCAAAGGGCAGGAACCATGCATCTTATAAACAGCAAGTGTCCATGGGCAGACAAAGGAGAGCGGGGACCTCCAGACTGACAGGAAACCATATATTTTGGGGTGATGAGTGTCCTGGAGGCAGACAAAGGAAGGTAGGAAAAGGCATTCATCTCCAGCGTCTGAAAGTAGCCTGTTGCTCATTATGCTTTTATTACAATAAAGTTAGCCTTGCAGATAAGAAGTACCTATCATACACCAAGGCCGTAACACTTCTGATCAAAGCTAAATAAGGACCGAAAGCTCCCTTCCCTAGAACCTCATGCGTGCGTGCTCAGTCGTGTCTAACCCTTTGAGACCCCATGGACTGTAGCCCACCAGGTTCCTCTGTCCACGGGATTTCCCAAGCAAGAAGACTGGAGTGAGTTGCCATTTCCTACTCTAGGGGAGCTCCCCAACCCGGGGATCAAACCTGCATCTCCTGTTTGGCAGGCGAGTTCCTTACCACTAGCGCCACCTGGGAAGCCTTCCCTAGAACGTTGGTCAGTGTCTACTCAGTCGCTGAGGTCAGGGAAGAGGAGAGTACTCACATGGGAGGCGGAGCCAGGGATGACCTTGGGTGGGCCCTGCAGGGATGTGGTGACCATTGCACAACTTCTTTGCTCTGCTCTTGCTTCTGCCTCACAAAGCCGTGGAGGGCCACCAGGAAGGGAAGGGTGTTAAGTGGGGACATGATGTGGAGGGATGAGGCTTCCAAATGTCGGTGGATTCCTGGCACTGAAGAGGAGCTCTGCTGTGGGAGAGCGGCTGTCAGGGGTTACTTTGCTGTGCCCAGGGCTGAGGGTGCTCTGGAGCACGAAGAGGCTCTCCTCCACTCTGCAGGATAATTACTTCAATTTCCTTCACTCACATGGATGTTTAATTTTATAACATTGTTATTGGACCCAGGGAGAAAAATCCCCTCAGAGCCCATTATTAACATCCTGAAAATGGCAAGCGTCATCTCAGAACAAATAGCTAAAATAATATTTTGCCAGGGTTTTATTTTTGCATTGTGAAGGGGGCATGCTGAGCCACCTTTTGGAGTTTGGTGTGTTAGAACCAAGTGCTTCAGAAACAAACGAAACTGAACAGAACGGGATGGGAGACGGTGGGGGGACTTCATTCCTCCCCACAACCTTGGAGTACAGTCACCACACCCCTGCAGAGACAGGGGCAGAGCGGACTGGGGCTGAGGAGAGACTGCCCCCCGAGGAGGCCTGCGCACTGTGCCTGGCGCTCCTGTGTGATGGTTTGGCCCCTGTGAGGAGGCCCCCGCACTGTGCCTGGCGCTCCTGTGTGATGGTTTGCCCCCCCGAGGAGGCCCCTGCACTGTGCCTGGCGCTCCTGTGTGATGGTTTGGCCCCTGGGCTGTTCCCCACCCACTCCGCCTCTTGCATCTGAAAGCTCAGAACTTGGCATCTCTCAGTTACAGACGCAGGAGATGTGGGTTCATTCCCTGGGTCGAGAAGATTCCCTGGAGGAGGGAATGACAATTTGCTCCAGTACTCTTGCTGGGAAATCCCATGGACAGAGGCATCAGGTGGGCTGCAGAGGAGGCGTCATCTGTGTTTACAGCTGCTCCCCATCGACTGTGCCTTCTTTATTGACAGGCTGACTCTTTACCACTAGCACCACCTGGGAAGCCCCTGGGCTTCCCGCTCCTTGGGTTGGGAAGATCCCCTGAAGAAGGAAAACACAACCCACTCCAGTACTCTTGCCTGGAAAGTTCCATGGACAGAGGAGGAGCCTGGTAGGCTACAGTCCATAGGGTCATAAAGGGTCAGACATGACTGAGCGACTAAGCATTTGCGTTACTGCCTAAGCACCTCCTCTTGTCAGATCAGTGGTGGCATTAGGTTCTCATAGGAGCTCAGACCCCACTGAGAACTGTATGTGAGGGATCCAGGAATCATGCTCCTTATGAGAATCCAGTGCCTGACAATCTCAGGTGGAGCTGATGCAGTAATGCTGGTGAGCGGCTGCAAATGCAAACTATCATCAGCAAAGAGTTTGACTGCACAGAGACGGTAATACCGCAACTGCTTGCAGACTCGAATCAAAATCTGATCAGTGAATGGCAAGTGACAATTGTATAATTATTTCATTATATGTGACACTGTAATAATAATAGAAATAAGAAAGAAAGAAAGTCGCTCAGTAGGGACCGTAGCCCACCAGGCTCCTCCGTCCATGGGATTTTCCAGGCAAGAGTACTGGAGTGGGGTGCCATTTCCTTCTCCAGGGGATCTTCCCGACCCAGGGATCGAACCTGGGTCTCCCAAGTTGTAACCAGACGATTTACCGTCTGAGCCACCGGGGAAGTGACACAGTAGAAGTGAAGTGCACAATAGATGTGGCGCACTGGAAACATCCCGAAACCATCCCTCCACCCCTGTCTTCCACAAAAACGGGTCCCAGTGCCAAAAAGGTTGGGGACTGCTGGTGTGGTGCATGGCACTCTCAGTTACAGCTGGGCTGAGCATCTACCCACACTGGGCCTACCAGCTGGCTATTGGTTTGGGATTCTTTTCTCGATGTACAGACTGAGAGTTTGGATCAGGCTTACCCCAGGGCGGGCGACAACTCGGTTCACAAACCATCCTGAAAACAGAGACAGTGACAGTGGCTTTCCTCCTGCCCTAGTTCCCTTCCTTCCATGCACTCATGGCTTCGCTCATTACCTGTCACCAGTCACCGGGGATTTGTCATGGGGCTTCCGGGGCCTACCTTTGCCCTAGCACCTGTGAGTGCTGGGTGTCTGGTCCTACAGCCTGAGCCCCCCAGGGCAGCATGCTTGACTGACCTGGCATCATCTTGAGGAAAGGCATTTAATAATTTACTGGTACAGGAAGCACTCACTCTGAGACTTATTCAGAAACATGTTTTAAGGCTATAATCCAGAAATGTAATGTAAACTTGAAATATACACTGCTGCTGCTGCCAAGTCGCTTCAGTCGTGTCCCACTCTGTGCGACCCCATCGACGGCAGCCCACCAGGCTCCCCCATCCCTGGGATTCTCCAGGCAAGAACACTGGAGTGGGTTGCCATTTCCTTCTCCAATGCATGAAAGTGAAAAGTGAAAGTGAAGTCGCTCAGTCATGTCCGACTCTCAGCGACCCCATGGACTGCAGCCCACCAGGCTCCTCCACCCATGGGATTTTCCAGGCAAGAGGACTGGAGTGGGTGCCATCGCCTTCTCCTGAAATATACACTAAACAGTGCAATTTGAACAGGGCTGCAACGTGTTGAATTTAGGAATCAATGCTGACATTGATCTTAGAATTCCAGTCCCCCCCACGGCTCAGATGATAAAGAACCTGCCTGCAATGCAACAGACCTGGGCTTGATCCATGGGTCGGAAAGATCCCCTGGAGAAGGGAATGGCTGCCCACTCCGGTATTCTTGCCTGGAAAATCCCATGGATAGAGGAGCCTGGTGGGCTACAGTCCATAGGGTTGAAAAGAGTTGGACATGACAGAGAGACTAACACAGTCACCCCCAAAATGCCTAAGGTGTGGGTTGGACGAACTGGAGGCTGTGCTGGAACCTCCTACGGATGCAGAAAGCTGGGTCTAGAAGACCCTCTTGCAAGCAGAGGCTGAGAGAAAAGGACTGGGCTGACCAGCAGCGGGAACATGCATGCTAATACAGATGCTGATTTTAATTATACCTTCCGTGTTAGGTACTAATACGTTAGATCCTGAGCTAAACAGTCCCCTCCGGAGAAACTCCCCTCCCTCCTTGCCAGCCTCCTCCCCGCCTCCCACTCTCCCATCCCCAAAGCCTCTTCCACACATGCTTCAAGCTTTATTTCATCCACTTAATGCACTCTGCTCTGTGCTCAGGTACTTAAAATCTCCCATTACTATCACTCTGGCTCTTTTACGGCTTTTTTTATTTGCTCTATCATTTCACAGTCCAGTTGCTCTTTTCGGTCAGGTGGACTATAAAATACTCCGATAACAAGTTCACACCAGGAGCCCATGGCGGGCTCAATCCATAATGACCGCAGACTCTTCTATTATTTGCGTGTCCCAGATCAACACTTTGCGAAGGCTGCACATTCTCCTCCTACCCAGAGAGCTGACTTCCTCACTCCTCTGTCGGCTGCTCTGAGGGTATCTCCTTTCATACGAACAATTTTTCTTTTAAATAATCCAGCCTTACTCCTTAATTAGCTCTCTCCTCTAAAGGTCTTTTTTATCTATTGCTATACATTTAATATTATTTCTCACTACACTGGCGTTGATAACTATGAAATAAAATCGATGATGTAGCTCATCTCTGTGGAATGTCTTCATTGGCATGCTAGCCCTGCCTGTACCATCAGAACACGCCTTTGAGGGCTCAGTACCCGCCTGGGGAGGGACAAGACTAACAGAACACACCCCTACCCCGCAGGGGTCAAACCTCACTCTGCTTGTTCTGTGTCCTGAGTCTTATCTGTGAGACGGAAATAGGAATAGTTCCTTAGGGGTTGTCCTGAGGACAGAAGGAGGTGTCCCCCTGGTGTACACAGGCCTTATTACCAGGGGTTACATGGAGTTTTTCTCTACCCTGGGGGCACACCTCGTAGAAGACAGTCCTTGGTGATTCCCTTCTTGCCTCAGTCTCACCCAAGAATGGCCCAGCCAAAATCAATACCTACCATCCCTGCTGCCCGGGTCAAGGCCAGACCTGCGTCAGCCAAATGCATCTGGTCCTGGGTAATTACCCCCGGCAAAAGGACGTGGGGTGTTCACTCACTACTTCAGATCCAAGATGACTAGGGCTTCCACCATCTCATTTCCTTAATTCAAATTTGCTTTAAAGTGTATTTTCTGAAGACATCTTTAGGAACTTCCCTGGTGGTCCAGTGGCTAAGACTCTGTGCTCCCAATGCAAGGGTCCTGGGTTCAGTCCCTGGTTAGAGAAATAGATCCTACAAGCTGCAACTAAGAGTTCGCATGCCTCAACTAAAGATGCCGTGTGCTGCAACAAAGATCAAAGGTCCCGAGTGCCTCAACTAAGACCCAGGACAGGCAAATAAATATCTTAAAAAAAAAAAAAGATATCTCCATAGCTTCTAATATGAGTAGAAATCTGCTATCAACCAGGGCAAATTCGGGAGTATTATCACCATCTTTCTTCAAAAGAATGTTTTTATTACATATTAACTGTATACCAGAGTAAGGACGAGGAGCTCAGCAAGGATCTTAACTCCACCTTTGAGGTGGGTGTTATTTTCACCCATTTTACAGACAGGGAACTGGAGGCTGAGAGAGGATTTAGCCTCTTCAGTCTTTCTCAGCAAGGTCATGCCCCTGGAAAGTGAGTGGCAGACGGGACACAAGCTTAAGCTCGCCTGGTCCCTGCTCTTGGACACTCCCTCCCAAGCCCATCCTCTAGGAGAATACATCTCTTGGGCCCCACCTGATACCATATAAGCTGGCCCCTCATTGCCCACAGCCACCTGGAGTCCCGATCTCATGGGTCAGAAAGTGCCAGTGGATCCAAGCATTGGCAGGCCCAAATATCAGCTCTGGGTATGAAGGATGGAGTATTTATCACTTGCAGTCACTCTTCACATTGAACCCCTGCCACACTGATTGCTGGCTGGAACGTGACACGGCTTCATCCAACGATAGCAGAACATTCACAGCACAGCCATCTCGTCGTGCATAAAGTCTGCGGACTTCTTCCTACCAGTTCATCCAACTAGAAATAATAATCTACAACTGAGATTCTTCTGTCTTCCATCTTATTTTTCTCCCAGACACTTTATCTTTTTCTGAATAGAAAGCACCTTGAAAATAAGATGGATGGATCAATTCATCAGCAGGACTTGAAATCTACTTATTATCCCAGATAATTCTATTTACAATGTATCCCATCCATTTCTGAAAATTATTTGAGCTGACTTATGTTAACAAATATACAGATGCCAAGGTCATTAAGACAAATCTAAGAAATTAAATAGTGTAGAGATGGAGAGGAATATACGGTATTTGGCCAAGTGAGAGTCTCATGAAACTGCTATGCCCAGTGGAGATTAATTATAACACTATCCATCATTACATCTGTCATTTGTTAGCACATCCTCTTTTATACTTGCTTTGGATACACTATTTCATTAAAGCCACCCAACCAGTCTCTTGTCAGGAATTATTTTCCCTTGTTTCAAGACAGAGTGACAGTGGTTACAGTAACTTGCCTAATGCTCCAACTTCCACAGGCCCTAGGAATGCTCTGATTGCCTTCCTGGCCTGGTCTGGTCAAAGAAGTTGGCATTGCCTCCTTTGGCCACAGGGCAGCTCAGTCCACCCCACCACACCCCATCTCTGAGCAGCGTTCCCTCCCAGCACTCAAACCAAGCTCCCAATGCGCTGAGCAGGCCTCGGTCTAGTCCTTAGTCCACTTCCCAGCCACAGCCTGACGTTATGGACTGAGGGTGTCCCCCACCCCGGATTCATATGTTGATATACAAACCTCTAGGGGAATTCCTGGGCAGTCCAGTGGTCAGGACTCCATGCTTTTACTGTCCATGAGTTCAAGGTGGCGCTAGTGGTAAATAACCTCTCTGCAATGCAAGAGATATAAGAGATTTGGGTTTGATCCCTGGGTCAGGAAGATCCCCGGGAGAAGGGCCTGACAACCCGCTCCAGTATTCTTGCCTGGAGAATTGCACAGACAGGGGAGCTTGGCGGACTACGGTCCGTGGGTCTCAAAGAGTTGGACATCACTGAAGTGACACAGCTTTCATGCATGCAGGGGAACTAAGATCCTAAGTTGCAGAGTGCGGCCAAAATAAAAGAAAAAGAAATGCAAGTCTCTCATGTGAGGAGAGGCTTTTGGGAGTGATTAGTTCATAAGGATGGCGCCTGTAGGAATGAGATAGTGTCCTTATAAAAGAGACCCCAGAAATCTCCCTTGCCCCTTCCTCTGCATAAGGATATGTGAAAATGGCTATCTGCAACCCAGAAGAGGACCCTAGCCTGACTATGCCGGCACCCTGAGCAGGTATTACAGCCTCAAGAACTGAAAGAAATAAGTTTCTGTTGTGTATCAGTAACCCAGTCTGCATCATCTTGCAAAAGCAGCCCAAACTGACTAAACATGTACCAACTCATTCTCCTTTCCGTTGGGCCACCAGCTCCCCACCGTTGCCCCGGGCGACTGGCGAATTGGGAGGACCCAGTGAACATGTATTGGATAACTGAATGAATCACTTCAGTTCAGTTCAGCCCCTCAGTCGTGTCCGATTCTTTGAGACCCCATGGACTGCAGCATGCCAGGCCTCCCTGTCCATCACCAACTCCCAGAGCCTACTCAAGCTCATGTCCATCACATTGGTGATACCATCCAACCATCTCATCCTTTGTTGTCCCCTTCTCCTCCTGCCTTCAATCTTTCCCAGCATCGGGGTCTTTTCCAGTGAGTCAGTTCTTCACATCAGGTGGCCAGAGTATTGGAGTTTCAGCTTCAGCATCAGTCCTTCCAATGAACACCCAGGACTGATTTCCTTTAGGACGGACTGGTTGGATCTCCTTGCTGTCCAAGGGACTCTCAAGAGTCTTCTCCAACACCACAGTTCAAAAGCATCAATTCTTTGGTGCTCAGCTTTCTTTATAGTCCAACTCTCACATCCATACATGACCACTGGAATGAATCACTAAGTGAGGGAAAGATGAGTGGACGACTGGCAGAAGCCATAGGGTCACACCCCTGGATCCAGACCCATGTACGCCAGAGTATCTAAGCTTCAGGCTTTTTCCTCTGTACCCTGGCGTCCTTGGCATGCCTGACCTCTTGAGCTTTACACAAATCTGCCAGAGCTCCGAGTGCATCGTACAGCCTCGGGCCACTGTTCTGTCCCGATTCCCTGGAACGTGTCTCCTGGAGCTATACAATGCCACAGCCCTGCCGCCCTTGTCCACCACCTCCACATTGTGCAGAGGCTCCCCAGCAGCAGAGAAGTCTAGAATCTGCAATTCCAGAGTGCCCTGCTGCCCTGATACCTACAGCAAAGTCATGGATCTTGCTAAGGCACTCCCAAAGGAAGACTACGGGGCTTCGAGCAGGACCAAACTCGACTTTCTCACAGGTTTCAGCTGCTGTCTTTGCCTTGGGAAATAACAATGGAATATTCCATGAGAGTCACACTTGGCTTCCTTATAACGCCCATTCAATACATTGTTTTGATGGAAACATCACAAATCCATTTTGTGAAAAGCCAGTGATATTTGCACCCAAGAATTCAATAAAAGAGGACATGAAACTCTGGGAAAGAAATAATCAAATTGTCCACCCAGAGTGGAGTTAAAATTATCGTAAACATTGATCTTTCATTGCAGGGAACAGAAATAATAAACAGTTGCTGAAATTGCATAGCTGCAGAGACTTCATTCTCTAATTGTCAAAAGGCATTAAACATCAACTATTTATTCTGCAGCCGAAGAACCGAAAACAGACTCCAGTGCCTCCCTTCACCAGAGGTTGTCCCTGATTGTCATGCAGAGATTGCAACAGAGGTTACTGAGAAAAATTGTTTGCATTTATTAATCAAAAGGAGTCAAAGGCATATAAGATATCATCAAGGCTCCCTTGTGCTGGGGGTATGCTGACAACTAACATTCCTGATGAAGTGTTTGCAGAGTGTTTGCAATCTGTTCAGAGCCTTTTTTCTTTGCAGGTGCAAATCTTTCTATCTGAGACATCAAAGAAACAATTGAAAATTAAACATAGTAAACATCGCGATACAGGTTTCAATCTTCCATTTTTTCAGACAATGGAAGAGGTATCACTAATTTCAAAGCAATGTTTGTGTTCTTTCAAAATTTATTTGTGTGCATTAGCATTTCATTAGTTGGATATTAAGCCCTGTGGCTCCATTCCCTCCTCTCTTTTGCCCCTTTTGTTTTTTAAAAATTAGAAAGTTGAACTGCTCCCGAGATGTCTTTTACACTGAAGCATCCATGCATAGATAATCAACTTGCTCAGCCTGTTTGATCAGTAGAATAAGTCACAATTGCTTGGGTAAAGTCAGGCAGCAGACGACAGATTAAGGGAGAAAGCATTCTTTCTGGTAAGAACTTCAGAAGCAAATACAGCCTCACTAACTTGCTGCTGAATAATGTATTTACTGCACTCATGGTAGGTGCCTTTTAATATGTTGGTTTTCTTAAATTGCTTCTCCCCACTCTCACTCCATTTGGTTTTAAACTCATCCCCATGTAAGATAAACTAAATGAAAATACAATCAGCATGTATTATCCTGTTTGACATCTAAATATTAGAAGTGATTTTTAAAATATTTTGTATTTAACCAATATCTGGCTTTGGGACATTACATTTAACTTGTGATATTTCTTGCACGTTATGAGTTAGATACTAATAAGCTTCTTCCTCAGGGACTTTCCAGGTGGCTCAGTAGGGAAAGAATTTACCTGCAATGCAGGAGACCCAGGTTCGATCCCTGGGTAGGGAAGATCCCCTGGAGAAGGAAATGGCAGCCCACTCCAGCATTCTTTCCTGGAGAAACCCATGGACAGAGGAGCCTGGCGGACTACAGTCCATGGGGTTGCACAGAGGCAGACACGACTGAGTGGCTCAGCAGGCACACACGTACACACAACCTTCTTCCTTAAGGTCTACTAAATTTATACATTCTGGACAGGAAGTTGACTTTCTTAAACAAATGCAAGGTAGTGTGCTCCATAAAATGCTACAAGTTAACATGAATTCTGTGGTTACTTTTTTAGTAAATAAGAATAATGCTTAAGGCTTTGGTTGAACATATTTATGGAGATAATGTGTTATTCGGTTACTGTCCATTATGCAAGTATAACATATAATTCATTTGCATTAGAAATCTTTCATTTGTAAAGCTCCAGTGGGTGGGGAGCATCACCTCCTGGGTGAGCTGTATGTGATGCTTGTTCTCTACATGCCAGGTGCAACAGAACAGGCTGTGGCCCATGGTCTATCTAATCAGTGCCAATTGCACAAGCGTTTAGCGAACAGCTACTCTGTGTCCAGCATCAGCCTTGTAATAAGCTAGGATACCATGGGATTCCACAGCATTGAAATGTGCTCATTAATATCATGCCCATCTGCTGTAGCACCCCTTTCCAAAACTAAGACTGGACAAATAGAAATTTGTGTCTAAATTGCCCTTGACCATCACAGAGTGTTTTAGAAGCGTTGTAACCATAAATTCATAAATATTTTATTTGGGTGACTTCAAAGTAGTGATATAGGATGACATGTCCCCCTATCCGGCACTGAAAATGACTGGGGGAACTGGTATTGCAAAATTCAGAGTGTTATCAAACTAAGAGCCATCAAAATCGCCCACTGATTGCCTGGACAAACAGTCACAGCCTTGGAGACACAGTTGCACGCATGCAGTTCCTTGACTTCGTCTCTCAGATTTGGGGATGTGCGATTGTCTCGCCACTTGTGCCCTTCTCCTGGGTCGAGATCCAGAGACCCTAGCCACCACCATTCGTTAGATGGTTAATTAGTTAGCCACTGGCACATTTGTAGTTAACCTCAGACCCTAAGGAAGAGAGAAGCAAGGCTCAATTAGTGACTAGTCTACCTTGTCTTTGAGTCTGGGTGGTTTCTTTGGGTTGAGAATGCTAACTAAATCTGAATGGGAATAAGCCAAGGCATTCTGGTTATTAAACCAGGATGAGAAGTTTCTGACTTCTTCACGCTTCGCAGTTTTGAAGTTTTCTTTTAAAAAACTGGATGTAAGGTTTGGGTCTTCCCAAGAGTGGCATGAAATACCCTCCCTTCTTCTGGAGCCTCTGCTCTCCTCTGAGATCTTAAAAATTAAGCCCACGATGTTCAAGTAGCAGGAGGAGAAAGTAAAAGAAATCGGGATGGAATAGAGAGGATCGCGTTTGTGAAAGCTCATCTGATCACTTTAGGAAAACTTCTGACTAGGAGCAATATTAACTTCTCAGATGAGGAAAAGCCAGGGTTCTGTAGAATCACAGAAAAACCCGAAAGAAACATGTTCCAAAGAGCGATTTTCCGTGCCAGGGGGCTCCCTCAGGTGTGTGTGTCAGCCTGGGCCCCCGGCGGGGTGGCCTGGGTGCTCCTCATACTTGCTC
Organism: Bos indicus x Bos taurus; assembly: GCF_003369695.1. NCBI lineage: Eukaryota > Metazoa > Chordata > Mammalia > Artiodactyla > Bovidae > Bos > Bos indicus x Bos taurus. Next base: position 7,016,250 of record NC_040101.1, on the reverse strand, counting down.
TGCAGGCTCCTCGGACTCGAGGCTGCTTACATCTTCGTGGAAACATCTGATGAGGTCACTTGGAAATGCACCCGTTTAAAACTGTCAGCCTCTTTAGAGCAAGTAGTTGTTAAAGAACATACTCAAGCTCCCCAGTAATTTACTTGTTCAAGATGTCTCGGAGGCTGCGTTTTGATGCTGGAGACAGTGGGCAGAGATTAACAGCTGAAGGCCTGCTCTCCAGAGGGCTCACAGCTGGAAGGGCATTTACATCCTGTGCGTCTTCCCAGAAAATAGGGTATGCAGGTTTTATGCGCCCAGTAATGAAGGTTAAGTCTAGGGTAGCTCTGTTTATTTGCTAGGTCAGTAATTTCAATGACTTCTTTTCAAAGACTTCCTTCAGAGAGGAGAGGAGTAGTTCCGCTCAGATGTAGAGTTAAAGCATCTTCAGTGAGAGATGCCATGTTTTTCTTTTGAGAGCCTAAGGCCCCATACTGATCAAGAAATACAAATTCCATTTTACATGGAGCACGGTGATTTGAACTGTGATGAAAACTCAAAGCAGTGAGCTTCCAAAAGTTTTGTATGCCTGCTGAGACTTGAAACGATGACATTTTGGAGAGACTAAAAATTTCTATTCAAGTCAAGTAAAAGAACATAGGATTATTTTACTCCCTTTTCATGGTTCTAAAATGACTTATTGGGCGATCAAAGGGGAAAATGTTCAATCACTCATTTTATAGGAAATAAGAGTACCTACTACATGACCACTTCTGGGCTAATTTCTGGACATAGAGATGAAAATACATGGAATGCTTACAGGCAGGCATCTGAGTGGGGAGGTGAGCACGCAGTTAAGAAGACATTCATCTACATCAGGCATCGACTGAGTGTCAGGCAGTGTCCCCACCATGCTGGGCATCAGGGGACTGGGGTGGACACGACAGACCACCTCTGTCGTCATGGGGCACATGAAGGTGTCCTGCATGAGACACAGACACGAAACAAATGACGCCACGCTTCTGAGCCGCTGAGTGTGGCTGGTGCTCTGAGCCCATGGGATGGGGAGACAGCCTTCTTGCAAGGATCCAGGGGCGGTGGGAGTCACAAAGAGTTGGACATGACTTAGCAATTGAACAACAGTTTGGATATTAGCAAGCTCATCCTGGGGACAGTAAGGAAGAATGGGAGGTGGATAGAGCTGGACTGCTCCATTAGTTCTGTTGAGAGACCATTTCAGTTGATAACCAGGGCAGTGGTCGTGGGGCTGCCTTTTAAATTTCACCATCACAAACATTTCTGATGGGTGGAAGGGGTGCAGCAGATTTTAACAATTAGGACTACAGCCTGGTTACAAAGTGGGGACAAATCACCTTCGGTAATGTGTCCCCCTTCCCTGGCCCTCTCTTTGCTAACCTTTTGAGAGGAGGAGAACATGTCATGTTCCCTGCTACATTCCCAATACCTACTGTGGGGTAAGTCATACCGTTTTTACTTAAGAAAGTGAAACTCAGCCCTGTGATGGGAAGACTGTGAAGTTTCCATTGAAATACAAGCAGCGTTTCCAACTGGTCATGACAACGCTGCATAATGAGGTTTCTATCCATGGCTGTATTTCAGCCCCCAAGACTTCTGCTGGGTGATTCTGGGGGATTGCTGCTCTCTTGCTACTGACAGTCCCCACCCCACTTTAGTCCTTCCCCGCTGAACAAAGATGGGCGGGGTACTAGCTGCTGACTGCCCCGTATCTTGACAGTGAACGCCTGAAGCTGGCTCCCCTTTTGTAATCCATCTTTACAGTCCCCCAGCATAAGCTCATCTTTCCCTGTTGAGAGGTTCCCCGAACTTCGGAGGCATGAACGTCCTCCCTTGCTGCATCAGGATAAGTAGACCCAGACCTGACTTTGTTGATGACAGACGTGTCCCTGGTCATGCGGGGCTCCTGGCCCCCAGGCACTCAGGGGTGGATGCTGAAGAAGCAGGCAGCACACAGAGTTTGCGACTCTGCCAGACGGGGTCCACTTCGGTCACTCACTACCTGGGGAGCTTTTAGTGAGTTATTTGGCCTCTCTAAATTTCAGCCTGTGTGTGTTTGTGTGTGCACGCTCAGTTGCTCAGTCATGTCTGACTCTTTGAGACCCCATAGCCATTCCCTTCTCCAGGGGAATCTTCCTGACCCAGGGACCGAACCTGGGTCTCCTGCATTACAGGCAGATTCTTTACAATTTGAGCCACCAGGGAAGCCCCAATCTTAACCTTCTCTTCCTTAAATGGGGAGGATACCTTCCACTCAGGGAGGCTAACGAGGGGAACACACTAGAACTCATAAGAAGAATCCAGCACGTGGCTCACAGCAAGGAAGCTCTGCTCACTAAGCGGCGGTTATGTGGATGTGACGCTGGAAGCTCCTTCAGACCTCCCGTGACTCTGAAATAAGGGCACACACAGCAAATAATGTTGGCAAATTTCCCAAGTGATAGTTTGAAGTCTGCATGAATGGAAGTTTCTGGACGTCTAGACACCTTTCACCCAAAGTGACTTATTCTTTCAGACTGAAACACAAAAGAGAAGCACATCACAGACAGGATGAAGAGGATTCTTGTCAAGCGTGAGAGACAAGAGCTAAACATTAAAGCCATGTCTTTATTTTTTTTAATAGTTGAATTCCAGAGTGATCAATTACTACTGCCTGGAAAAACCCTTCCAGATGGTATTATGTGCCTTCAAATAAGTGGCTGTAATAATAAAAAGTTACATCCACTTAAATGGATGTGGCGTGGAACAACTTCTGAGCGTTCAGCACACGCTGACACAAACTCAAATTGTTCCCCAACACCGGAAATGAAAAGAGGTTTGGCCCACCTGGGGATCTGAGGTTGCCAGGAATCTATGGGCTCCCTAGAGTTGGTAAGTTTCCTTAGCCTGTAAAAAAGCTGAGAGGCTGGACTTCCCTGGTGGTCCAGTGGTTAAGAATCTGCCTGCCAGTGTAGGGGACACAGGTTCGATCCCTGGTCTGGGAAGATTCCACATGCCGTGGGGCAGCTAGGCCCTTGTGCCACAACTATCGAGCCTGCTCATCTAGAGCCCGTGCTCTGCAATAGAAGAAGCCACCGCAGTGAGAAGCCTGCAAACCTCAGTGAACACTAGCCCCTACTCACCGCAACCGGAGAAAGCCTGCACCTAGCAACAGACCCAGCGCAGCCTAAAATCAACCAATCAAGTTTTTAAAAGGGCTCATAGCTTAAGAAGGATCCCAGTTCCTGCTGTTTCACATGTGACTGCCTTGGTGCTTCTTCAAAGAAAGTCCCCATATGGACTGAATTTTCTGTCAGCCCCCAAATTCATGTGTTGAAACCTAACCCCCAGAGAGATGGTATTAGGAGAAGGGGTATTTGAGGGGTGATTAGGCTACTTAATCATTAATGGGATTAGTGCCCTGGTACAAGGGACCCATGAGAGGTCCCTCCATTCCTCTGCCACGTGAAGACATGGCAAGAAGATACCAGCTATGAAGCAGGAAGCAAATTCTTATCAGACACCAAAGCTGCCAGTGCCTTGATCTTGGTCTTCAAAATGGGGAGAAATAAATGTCTGTTGTTTATAAGCCATCTAGTTTATGGACTCTAACAGCCTGAAGTGAGACCCAACAGAATATAGACCCAACAGAAGTAGTTTAAAAAACAGGACAGACACCCTATCTCTGTTTCATCTCATTTTAGGCCATGTTTAAAATATGCAGTGGCATTATCCACTGAAACTCATGAACATTAGATATCACCTACTTTAATGGCATTGGAGAAGACTTTTGAGAGTCCCTTGGACTGCAAGGAGATCCAACCAGTCCATTCTAAAGGAGATCAGTCCTGGGTGTTCTTTGGAAGGACTGATGCTAAAGCTGAAACTCCAATATTTTGGCCACCTCATGCGAAGAGTTGACTCATTGGAAAAGACTCTGATGCTGGGAGGGATTGGGGGCAGGAGGAGAAGGGGACAACAGAGGATGAGATGGCTGGATGGCATCACTGACTCGATGGACGTGAGTCTGAGTGAACTCCGGGAGTTGGTGATGGACACGGAGGCCTGGCGTGCTGCAATTCATGGGGCCACAAAGAGTCAGACATGACTGAGCAACTGAACTGAACTGCACTGCACTGAACTTTAATGGCCAACTAAATTCTTCTAGATTTTTCACTAGGTGTTCTATATTGGGGTGGACATGTTTGGAGCTACAGAATATTGGAATCTCAAGTGTCAAATATTATATCAGCCAAGTTCTAAAGCATATGAAGCAAGACTTTCTGAATTGAAATCCTAGGTACAAAAAGACAAAATATATCCACAAGCAATGCAGGTAGAGAGAGGAAATGCTGGAAAAGTTTGATTTGCCAAATTCCATGGATGCTTTTGCAAAAGATGTCATTACTTCCAGATTCTCACTGGTTCCTTAAAGATATGTTTTTAGAATAAAATTATTGAAGATTTGAAATATATAGTAAAATATATAAAAAAGGGAAAAACACATATATAATCTCAGTTTTGTGGGATTTTCCCCACTCCATTTCTGGTATACAGTATTTCCCCCTCCATAATTTAGATTTCATTGTGATGCAAGTTTGCATTTTCAATGAACAACACAAGATATACTTTTACTATTGTTATTATACATCTTTTGTAGATATCATTTTATACATTTCCAAAAATTCCCTGTAGGGGGTGTTCCATAGTTTACATGGCCATTCCCGTTCCTCTAGACATGCTGTTTGCTATTTTTTTCCTATTATAACTTGCATGGCGACTTAACTTGTGCAGTAAGAGGTTTTAAATATGCACTTTAAATTATTCACTTGATTCAAGTATGAGATATGGGGTTATTGGGTTTAAAGAAGGTAAGAATTCAGGGCTCTTGAGACCTACAGTGCATTTAGGTGATGCTTATCTCATAAGTCACTAACCATATGCAGTGGAGGCAGCCTGAGCACTTAATCACATCAACTATCTGATTGGGTCCAACATTTGCTGGGTCTTTACATGAAGTGCCCTGTGCTAAACTTCGTGGGAGGAAAAGAATTGATGACATCATTCTCAGCCTCATCTTCTATTAGCTGGGGGCTGTCACTAGGATATTTGTGCATCATCCATCATGTTCCTCCTGCCCATTCTCTCTTCCTGGGTTAATTCTTTCCTTAACCCTCTCCCCAACCTCTTGCTCTGTGATCTGACCTCTGGGGAGCACATACTTGGTGTCCTTGCCTTCTGATTTCCAGTTGGGTCAATGGACAGGAAGTTCAAGAGACTAGAGAGGTAAAGGGTAGGAGAGGTCTTGCTCCATCCCTGCCTCATCACAGTTCTGGTGGCGTCAGTGGTTGCAGCTGCCATGGGACATCCCTCTTCCAAGCTCTTGCCAGACCTGATGGCACCAATCCTCCGTCTGCCCCAACAGCTCTAGAGGTAGGAATGGTTTTTGACTGGAGCTGGTCTCACCCCTTGTGGTTCTGACCATCCCATCTCTGCAAATAGTACATTCATTGTACTCTCCTCCAGCTGAATTCTCTGAGCTTCATCTGTTTGCTCTGGAGGCAGATACACCTCCCACCCAGCTTAAGTTCCACTTGCTCCCTGCCTTACTTCCACATCTCCTCACCTGCCTGGCCAATCAGAAACTGCAGTGATGCTCAGCCATCGGCTCACCCCAGGCCAACACTCAACAGCTGAAACGTGCTCTTGGGTTGAGTTCCACCCTCAAAATCAGCACTCCCTGATGATCCTCCTAGGCTTCTTGGGCATTTCACCTTTCTTCATCTCCAAAACAACCATCTCATGCTATTCTTTCTTTTCTCAACTCCCTCAGCACTCTTCCCTGTTCACTATGTCAACTCTTCACTGTCCATTATCTGCTACCCTCCCCATCTTTGACCTCACCTACTAATACTCTCCCACTTGCTGACAATATTCTGGCTATACTGGTTTTTCTTCTGATCCTTAAATGCAGTAAACTCCTAACTGCCTCCTGCTTCCCTGAGAAAAGGCACACCCTCCCGTCCCCAGCAGTTCCCTGCACAGGGACCCACTCTGACCTCTGCTCTTCCACTGTGAGAGAAGTGCCCTTGCTTCTCCAGAAAGCTACTCTCCTCCCTGTGTTCTGCCTCCCCGCCCCTCTTGCCTCATCATGCAATTCCACTCCCTCACCCCTGTAGGACCACTTTCTCTCTCTATCTGATCATCTCCATGAGCACTTAGGCATGTTTGATGAATATCTCCCATGGCAAACACCACCTCCTAGAGCCCTCTGCTGACTCCCCAGACTCCTCACTCTGCTCTGATCACATTCAAGCTTCTTAGGTGTGTCAACGCATGTGTCTCCCTCCTCCCATCCCATCCTCTCCCTGGCCATCTCGCCAGCTGTGTTTGTGCCCCAGTGGCCCCCTAAGGTTACTCTTGTCAGGGCCACCAAAGACCTTCCAAACTGCCCAACACAATGATCTTTTTTGTCCTCATTTCGCCTAACCTGTTGTTATTGTTCAGTCACTAAGTCAACTCATTGCAATCCCATGGCCTACAGCATGCCAGGCTTCCCTGTTCTTCACTATTTCCCGCAGTTTGCTCAAACTCATGCCCACTGAGTCAATGATACCATCCAACCATCTCATCCTCTGTCACCCTCTTCTCCTCCTGCTCCCAATCTTTCCCAGGATCAGAGTCTTTCCCAATGAGTTGGCTCTTTGCATCAAGTGGCCAAAGTATTGGACCTGTTAGCGGCATCTAAGAGTTAACCACTCTCTCCTGGAAAGCGTCTTTTCTCTTCTTGTGGCTTCTGGGTCACCTCACTCATTGATGGCTTCTTCCCAGTCTCCTTGGTTGGTTCTCCCTCCTCCACCAGAATCCCAGTCTTAGCACACTGTCTTCTTTACCTACCTACCCCTTGCTAATGTCATCTAGTTTATGGCTTTCAGTGCTACCTGGAGGCTGATGAGATACTGGGCTTATATGTTTGGCCCTGACCTCTCCCCTTGTGCTCATGCACTGGGCTTGGCATCTCCAGGCATCTCAGACTTACTATGGCCACACAGAACTCTTGAATCTGCATCATCCTTCCCCAACTCATACACCCAGCATCATATGAAGGAAGAAACTCGTGTAATTCTTCTCTTGCTTTTACCACTTGGAGAATCGCTCCACCCTCTGCCACCTGCTCAAGCTAAACCCAGCTCACTCTTTCTCTCCTCATCTTTCACCTGCCTCTCCTGCACAAATGGCTCCACCTCCTAACTACACTGTCAATCCACGCATCTCTTTCCATCTTGCTGCTCCCAGCTGGTCCCAGCTGCCTTTATTTCTTACCCAGATTGGGGAAATAGCTTACCAACTAGTCCTCCCATGTCCACAGTTGCTTCTTGCAGTACTCCACAACACACTGGCTAGTGTTGTCTTTTAAAAATCTTTCTACATCACTTCCTTGCTTTAAACCCTCCAGTAGGTGCCAGTGTACTGGGAATAAAACCCAACCCTTTAGTCTGACCTACAAGACCCTACAAGAACTGCCAGCCTTTCCCGTCTCTGCAGCACCCATGTCTATGATCTCAGCCACCAATGCTCTCTGCCAGCTGACCATTTCTTAGCCAACATGCTGTTTTTCTTCTCTCCTGGTGTTCACTGAGCTCTTTGATGTCTCAGGGCTTCTGCACCTGTGGTCCCCTCTGCTGGGAACACAGCCCTGGGAGCATCTCAAGGCTGGCTCCTCCCTCCTGTTCACAGGACAGCTCAGACGTCACCTCCTTCCTGAGGCCTCCAACCAGCTCCTCTGCTCCTGCCTCTGTTCCACTATCCCGAAGTATCTTCTTTACAGCACTGATCTCAAGTTGTTTTGTTGACTTGTTTGTTGTTTGTCTTGCCTGCCCTCCCCGCCCCACTGGCGCATACGCTGCAGAGAGTGGAGCTCTGCTTTGTTTATTCACAGTGCTGGGTCCCCCATCCAGAACAGTGCCTGGCACATAGTATGTGCTCATAAACTATGTGTCTAATAGCAAATGAATTCAGCAGAAACCAAAATAACTGTAACAACTATAACTTAAATAACTGCAACAGGCAGACGGGAAAACACATGCTCTGTGCCCTGAAAAGGAACTCAAATGTATTTCAGCTCTGAGCCAGCTGTATTATATAAGGCTCTCAGTGACTGGGGAGTAGGGATTGTTCCCCGCCTTTTAAAACTGAGGAAACTGAGGCACACAGTGATTGAGTGGCTTGCCCAGGGTCACATAGAGCAGCTGAGCTGGTTGGTTATGGCCTGAGTCCACTTCTGACTTAGGATGTCAGTGACATCACCGCTATCAGATGTTTGACTATCACCCCACAGCGGTTAATTTCATGTGGCAAGTTGGCTGTACCACAGTGCCCAGATGACTGGTCAAATATTATTCTGGCTATATCTGTGAATGTGATTTTTGGATGAAACTGACATTTAACTTGGTAGACACTGAATAAAGCAGATTGCCCTCTGTGATGTGGAGAGCCTCATCTAATCAGTTGAAGGCTTGACTAGAACAATGACTAATGTCCCCCAAGCAAGAGGGAATTCTGCCAGCGGTCTGCCTTTGAACTTGACCTGCAACTCTTCCCTGAGTGTCCAGCTTGTTGGTTTACCCCATTTGAAGGGAAATAGGATTTGAATCTGGCTTACAGGATTTCAGAATGTGTATTCTTTCCACTAGGCTATGGTGCTTCCCAGAAAATACAAAAGGAAATGGGCACACGAGCAAGAGAGATACAAAGATGCGTGTGCTGTGGGCTGTGCTTAGCTGCTCAGTCGGGCCCAACTCTGTAACCCCATGGACTGCAGTCCTCCAGACTCCTCCGTCCGTGGGATTCTCCAGGCAGGAATACTGGAGTGGATTGCCATACCCTCCTCCAGGAGATCAAAGATGTGTAGAGGTACAAACAAGGAGTGACTCTTGCCAGAGCGGCAGTGACTGGGGACCAGGCTCAGCCTTCTCTGAGCCTGATATGCTGCTCAGGTTCCCGACAAGAGAATTTTTGAGCCCACTGATGCTGATGATTTCTGGTAAGGGTACAAGAGGGCTAAAAAAATTCTTGCTAAAACCTGAATATCTTCAAACTCCAAATTATAAGTTGATGAAATCTAACATCACAATACCATACAATTTCCCAGCACAACCCATGAAGCCTCTGCCTTAGGACTCTAACTTTCAGATAAGCCTTTATCCCAAGACAGGCAAAGGGGGTTTGATGAGGTTCTTGTCACTCAGATTGCTGCATTATTTCTGTGAAGATATGGCCAAGAGGCACTTGGTTGAGAAATATAGAGTACTTAATCCAATTAGTAACTCAAGCTCTTAATGTGCTATTACATCCAAAAATGCTTTTAAATTGCCATGTTTTAAAATAGAAAGATGAAAACAGAGATATTTTATTAAATATTTATCTCATTAATAAACACAAGATAATCATTGCTTTTTATTTTGAATTAACTTTTCCATTTGGGTTCAATGCACATTTCATAGACAGGTTCTTTTCTCCTGATGGGAGGGAACTTAATTACAAAAGCACAATGGGTCTTCTACTTTGTATGAAAATGAAGCAAATGAAATTGCTTCCCCTCCCCCCACAAAGGTTGTTGTAATGAAGAAACACAATTGAATATGACAGTTCTCTGCTACCCGGGAATTGTTTTTGGATGAAGTTCGAGGATTACATGCAATTATACTACAGTAAATTTTCCATGACCATTCATGTTCAAGGACTCATTTTAAAAATAAAAGGAAAGCCTAAGTACAGAATTTAAGCAGAGTCATGATAGGAATAAACAGGTCCATGATAAAAAGTGCCCTTTATACCTCTGTTACATCAGTATAACAGTGTTCGACTTGTGTATCAGAAATCAGTATAATGAAAAATGGGCGGCAGAAAGCGAATTGAGCCTGTGGGAAAATCACACCAGTAAGGCACGGCGTCTGCGTACCTTCTTTTCCATGTCCCCAGTATTTGTTCTTCCTTCTTGTTACAAAGTTCTTCCTCCCTCACTCCAGGGCCAGATAAGACAAAGTGAAAGATAAGTGAATGTGGTGTCTGGCCGCTTGGCACTGCCTGTCGCCTGTGGATGGAGGCAGAGTGCTGGTTCCTGGCTTGCGCCCCCATTTGCCAGCAATTATGTCTGCAGATGGCTTCTCCCAGCAGGTACCGCGGCCCAGGAACACTGCCTAAAGCCTGCAAGGCTGTGCACTGCACGGCGGCAGGGGTTGGGCTGGGGAGAGGTGGACACAATTCACACGGACTGCAGTGAGGAGGACACGGCCTCAGAGTTGTGCGATGCAGTGGCGCACCCCACGCTCCAAGCCAACCCCCCTCAGAGGAGAGCCAGACCCTCTCTGGCTGGCCTCTGTGGGCCAGCCTTTGCGGGTGGTCTCTGGAGGCCGGCATGCGGCTTCTTATCCCCACTGACACCAGCTGTATGAATGGGCTTCATGGCCACCAGCCCCAGAGTCCTTTGCCTCTGAGTAGAACTCTGGGTTCACGCAGCTTCTGAGCCACAGCACCTCTTCCCCCCTTGCTGTGGTTGGCATGAAGCTCTCTGAATAGGCTACTGACTCAGTTTCCCTACTAGGTGACAGCCAGTTGCCCTGCTCCACAGCCCAGTTCCTCACTCTAGGGTGGCACTTTGGCACTCTAGCTTCATCTATCTCTTGCTGACCTCCCTTCCACGGGGCCTGCATCTTGCCCTAATCCTACCCTGGAGTTCATGGTCAGATCTTCTGGACAAGGACCACTGCCTTCCAAGTTTTGACTGGAACCCATCCTCCTGGCTGGATACCCAAAATTCCCAAATCTGGGATGAGCAGGCATGGTTGCCCCCCAGACACACTGGGTTTGCTTGGCTGTTCTCTTTATGCACCCTCCCCCAAAGCTCTTCCCCCCAGTGGTGACTGAGTTCTCTGACCTGCCTTCCGTCTCTTTCTGGGAAGTGAGCAAGTCCCATCCAATCCAGTATGCTGCTCCATCTCTGACAAGTGGCCCTTGAGAATTTCAGGAAAGAATTTTATCTGATCACTACAGGCAATGATCAAAGAAAACTAATTCCACTGTTTGTTACAACATCAGTGAGAGAAGTCAAAAATATAGTCTCAGAAGGAGCATAAAGTATGCAATAAAGACTAATACATAATTAATGAATATCATGTCTCTAACATGGCGCTCTTCAAAACCAGGCACACAGCGTATAATTATTCCTCACGTCATCATAAAGTCGGGAGTGGGCAGATGCTAGTTGCCCCTTATAAATAAGGAAACAGGAGAAAAGCCAAATAATTTTTCCAAAGGAAACCACCACTGGAAAGTAGACTGAAACCCAATAATCTTGAAACCCAGCTGTGATGCACTTAAAATGCCGGCATATCTCCATTGCAAGTTTCCACTAATCTAAGACAAGCACTTGGCATTTCTGTTTTACGGCATCTGCTGGTGAGAACCCAGTGCTGCCACGAGGTTGAACCAGTCTACGAGTCACACAGGAAAATCAGTCTAATTACTTACAATAATTACAGTCTTATCGTGGGTAAGAGCGTACAGTCTGTGTCATGTTGCTTCTGTTTTAATCCCAGTTCTGCTGCTCACTCACATAGCTCTTTCATAAAGATTAATTAAAATTGGTATTTAGGCAGATAAACTGATGTTTTGATTAATATATATGTTTAGTATACAGTGAACATTATATAATCAGAAGATTTTATGATCACATTATATTCATGTTTCATTTTGACCCCTAAATGGAATTAATTATCATCTTGATCATGCTCGTTATTCACCACAACTGATTAGAAAGATCTCTGGTTTTAAAAAAGATCAAAAAGAATTCCCTGGTGGTTCATGGTTAGGACTCAAGGTTTTCACTTCTGGGGCCTGGGTTCCATCCCTGGTCCGGGAACTAAGCTTCTGCAAGCTGTGTAGCCAAAAAAATCCTCTGGATGAAGAACAAACTGAAATCAAGATTGCAGGGGGAAATATCAATAACTACCTCAGGTATGCAGATGATACCACTGTTATGGCAGAAAGCTAAGAGGAACTAAAGAGCCTCTGGTTGAAAGTAAAAGATGAGAGTGAAAGAGCTGACTTAAAACTCAACATTCAGAAAACTAAGATCATGGCATTCGGTCACATCACTTCATGGCAAATAGATGGAGAAACAATGGAAACAGTGACAGACTTTATTTTCTTGGGGCTCCAAATCACTGCAGATGGTGACTGCAGCCATGAAGTTAAAAGACGCTTGCTCCTTGGAAGAAAAGCTATGACCAACCTAGACAGCATATTAAAAAGCAGAGTCATTTCTTTGCTGACAAAAGTCCATCTAGTCAAAGCTATGGTTTTTTCAGTAGTCATGTATGGATGTGAGAGTTGGACTATAAAGAAAGCTGAGCACTGAAGAATTTTGAACGGTAGTGTTGGAGAAGACTCTTGAGAGTTCCTTGGACTGCAAGGAGATCCAACCAGTCCATCCTAAAGGAAATCAGTCCTGAATATTCATTGAAAGGACTGATGCTGAAGCTGAAGCTCTAATACTTTGGCCACCTGATGCGAAGAACTGACTCATTGGAAAAGACCCTGATGCTGGGAAAGATTAAAAGCAGGAGGAGAAGGGGACAACAGAGGATGAGATGGTTGGATGGCATCACCGATGTGATGGACATGAGTTTGAGCAAGCTCTGGAAGTTGGTGATGGACAGGGAGGCCTGGAGTGCTATAGTCCCTGAGGTCGCAAATAGTCAGACATGACTGAGTGACTGAACTGAACTGACTGAAGATAAGCTGAATATATTCAACAGAATGATTCTACAAGTTCTAAAGGGAATGGAGGCAACTTCAGAATATTTTGAAGGGGCCACAGATTCAAATGTCTCCAGGCAGCTTGGATGAAATTGAGAAGTAACTTGGTATAAGGCAATAGGAAAACTTTTCAAAGTAACATCTGTGAAACAAAGCATGCCTTCAGGTGATGCTGAGTGAGTGCTGGCTCATGATGAATTTGTTCTCATATATTTATTTGCACCTTTTTGGTGTCTTGTCTCTCACACTCATAAAAGAAAGTTTTAAATAAATGTACATATTAAATATATCCCATGTGCAGGCCTTCTTTTATCTTTGTATTTTAAAAGAACCTATAATGGATTCTAGGTTGGAGGTGAATTTACAGAGCCAATCCTTTTTTGTTTGGATTACTCTAATTATTCCAGCAACCCCTCAGACTGTAACTGCTACAATATATTTGTGCCTATTTATGTAAATCTAATTTGTGTTCTTGGGAATTTGGGTTTTTGTTTGTTCTCTTTTCTCCATTAGAGTGGAAATTCCTCAAGTGTAAGAACTATATTTCTACTCAGCCTAATAATCAAACATATCTATTAAGCATCTAATGGTATTCAGTGCTGAGCTAGGCAGACAGTAAGAGATTTCAGAGCACTGGCTTGCATCTTGTTCTTGTATCCTCCGTGCTTGGTGAAATGCTCTGCAGAACCGTGACTATCTCTCTGAGATAGTTACCAGGGGTTTGATTGTGCCTGATCTCTTCTAAGCGCCTCCTACCTATTATTTCATGAAATCCCACCACCCTGTAATGCCATTCCTATCATTACCCCCATTTTACAGACCAGGAAACTGAGCTTGTTGTTTGACATACCTTGCTAAGGTGGCCCAGCTGGTGAATGCAGACCTAGGCTAAGAACCATAATCTAACCCCAGTGTGGGGGCTTCCCATAGGTGGCCC